>NC_140087.1:25926838-27236870 GCF_964237585.1 Gallinula chloropus | reverse complement strand
GCCCCGCCGGAGCGGGGCCGTCCCACCGGGACGGCGACGGGGATTTTGGGTCTGGCGGAACCCAAGTTTTGTGTTTGCACAAGAGCAAAGCAAGGGGCGCGAGGGTGGGGGGTGAGTGAGGGGAGACGGGAGTGGGGTGTGTGCAGATGCAATAAAGGAGGTTCCCCCGCGTCCCCTCCCTCCTTGCATCTGTACACACATCCCACTTCCCCGCCCCCCCCGGTCCCCCCCCCCTCCCCCCCCTCGTGTGTCTTCGGGCTCCAACTCCCGTCATTTCCAACTCTCAGAAAAAGAAAATAAAACATAATAAAAAAGAGCATCAGTTTAAAAAGAGCCGGGCGACCGAGCCGCCATCACTTCTGTTTTCTGTAACAGGGCGCCCTCCCTCCGCCCCCGTCCCGTCCCCCGCGAAGCCGGGAGGTTGCACAAGGCATCGCACCCCTGCACCCGAGCGGCGAGGGCGATGAGTCAAATCTCCTGCTCTCCCCCTCCTCCATCACCCGCCCGCCCCGACCCCCTCCCCCCCCCCTCCCCCCCCCCTCCCCCCCCCCCCCCCAGCGGCTTTCTTCAGCCTTGGGTTGCAGGCAAGAGGCTTTTCACAACTAGTTTTATGCCCGTGTGACTCAACGCTTTGGGAGGAAGACACTCCTGCCTTTCAGATCAGAAGCAGGAGTCACACCAAGTTTAGCAAAAGCAAAATCAAGCCCTGTGGCTTCATTTTCTGGTGTTTGCTTTACAGATAGGATTTCAGAATACAATTCGCTTTAAAAAGGCTTTTTAATGAGCTCACTGCTTTTTTAGAGGCAAGTTGTTTTATTAAATCCTCATTGCCCTGAAGCCACTGACACAATGGCAAAGCCAGGGCTTCACCCTGCGTTTTTAACGCATCCAGTGCCACATCATCTAGCTACAAAACACTAAAGTCCCATTCAGGCTGCATGAAAACATTATAGCAAGTACCACTCCCTGGCTCCGAATCAAACACTCTCAAGTCTGAAACACATCCATGTGAAATTCCATTACTGGCCTCTGGTTCCCACCAAGCAACCAAGTGCCCTCCTCTCGATGCCAAGCCCCGTGCAGCTTCCCAGGAGCAGTGGTTTTGTGGTTGTCTCAGCAGTCATACGTCCCAGGCATCCTTTGCCCAAGCAATCGATCCAGCACATGAGTCTCATATGTCAGCCATTAGTCAGGTCAAAAGGTCTTTTCTGCTCGGCATCTCCCAGGGAACTGCCTTCCTTATTTCCTCTCCCTCTTCACTCTGCTGACAGACCAACCTGCTCTTTCCCTAGCTGCGGAGAGTTTTCCCAGCGGGACCGTGCTGCAGCGAGAGGCAGGGCCTTCTCCTGGCGGGGCACAGCAGGGAGCTTCCATGCCTACCGACCCTCCTGCGAGGGCAGCTCCCGTGTCAGCAGGCAGGCAGGCTGCACCCGGGCTCTCCCAGCTTCCCGCAGTCGCAGACACTGCCCTTGCGTTACCCACCTAGTCTTACAGTGAGCTATTTTTAATATTTACCCTGTGCAGCTTGCACCGTTGCAGATGCTACACAGAGGACCTTTTCCCTCACTGGAGATTTCCGTAGTTGTGCTTGTGTGGGCTGCTGACATTTACTGAACCTGTTTATTATGCCTTAATCAGAAGTGTACTACTCATGGCTGCCATTTACTGAACTTTTTTTTCTTTTAATTTAAGGATGTGGTCGAGTTCATTATTGAAATGCACAGTTCCTGCTCACGAAAGCTGATGGCAGGTCCTGCATGGCATGGTTGATGGGTCCTGGGTCAGACCCCCGAGCCCCCTGAGCTTTTCTAAAATAATTTTTCCTTCAAAGCATTTTGAGCTACAGGGCAGTTGTAACTCTTGTGTGCTGCACAGAGTAAGCTTCAGAGAGTCTATTTAAAAATTCCCACACTAAGGAGCTGCTCGGTGTCTGCAATCCTTTGGTGTGATCAAAAGGAAAAGGAGAACACGAAGAAATCCAAAGATAAACTAGAGAAGATACCATAGAGAGAGGTCAAAGGTGTTTAAGGATTCCTTTTGAGAAGAAAAGTGACATCTAAAGGCGTGAAGGTAAAAGAAGACATGGAGAAACTAGGTCAACACTGAATGTAGAGGAGATAAGAGGCTCCTATTGTGATATCAAAGTGCTTTTGTAAATCAGAGCAATGTGAAGAGTCAGTCAGAAAGAATGATACCATGGAAGTCACAATGGTTTTTATCAGCCTGTAACTTAATATGATCATCAAGAAGTATAAATGAAAGTATTAAAAATTATGTACTTCCCATTTTCACAGCCCTTTAGATATTTTTGGATGAAAGGTAAAGCTGTGGTCAATGGCTCCGGAAACTGAAGTTCGGTTTCCATAGAACAGCAGTAAAATATACGTCCTTCCCAGGTGGAGATTAATTCAGTTGCCTGCTCATACATTTTCAACTGTTCTGATGAGACTGGCAAAAAAAAAAAAAAATCATTCATGGTGAAGATTTTGCAAAATTAGTGTTTTCTGGTGAGACCAAATTTCACAAAGGCTGTCTGTCTGTGGCTGCTAGGCTCTGATGCAGAAGTACACAATTCAGGCAGACATCCAGAAAGACAGGAAAAGCACCAGCATGGGCTACAAAGATGCTGGGAGATTCATCTTTTAAAGTATGTGTCTGCCAACTGTGAACCACATGCAAAGTGTCACCTACTGAAGAGAGGCAGCTTCAGCCCAGGCTTCCTCCAAAGCCATTCTAATAGCCAAGGAAATCTTTCCTGGAGAGGCTTTGGGGCACCTCTCTACCCTGGAAATCATCATGTACAAGTGGGCTGGAAGGAGCTGCAGGGCAATAAATGTGACATCCTGTCCTTCTCAGGAAGAGAAGGGATGCTGAGTCTGTGGTTGGACGCAGGTGAGAAGGGCGAAACCAGCAGCTCACCAAGGTCACCTCTGAAGCAGACCCCAGCTACAGATCCAAGACTCAGCCCTGGATCGGGCAGCAGATCCACCAGGGCCCGGCAGACAGCTTTCAGGGAAGCGCTGAAGAAGGGCCGGTGCCTTCTCCAGTGAGGAACCCCGCAGGGCGAAGCAAGCTCGGGCTGTGGCGGCCAGGCCCCGAGGCGGCCAGAGGAGGGGAGGAGCACGGCGCGATGTCGGCCAAGGAATTCGTATACCTCCTTTTCTTCAAACCCCGAAACCCAGGAGACAATTTGTGATCGAGCAGCCACATAAAACAACATCGATGGGGACGAGACCCACAGCAGCTGTGGAAGGACGAAGCGCTGCCGGGGCACGGCGGGGCTGAGTGTTGGGAGGGGCTGAGCCGGAGCCCTTCACCTGCAGGCGGAAGAGTCAGGCTACGCTGCGGCCGGAGGGCGGCGGGCTGGGGCAGATCAGGGCGGGGCGAGTCCGAGCTCGCCTTGTGCCCCGGCCCAGCCCGCCCCCCCCTCCCCGCCTCCGTGTCCCCTCGCCCTGGGCCAGCGGCTTAACCCTGCGCGGCCGTGTAGCGCCGCTCCGAGAGGCCTCCTTCCCGCAGCCCGCCGCCATGTCGGGCCCGTACGGGCGGGCCGCGCTGCTGCTGGGGCTGCTTCTGGTGCTGGGGCTACGGGCGGCGCAGCCTCCGGGCGGCGGCGGGCAGCCCCGCTACGAGCCCACCTGGAGCTCGCTGGACTCCCGGCCGCTGCCTGCCTGGTTTGACGAGGCGAAGTTTGGCGTCTTCATCCACTGGGGCGTGTTCTCGGTGCCCAGCTTCGGCAGCGAGTGGTTCTGGTGAGCTCCCCGGCCTGGCTCTGGACCCCGTCCCGTCTACCGCAGTGGCCCGCTTGGCCCGGCCCGCGGACCTACCCAGCGGCGGCGCCCCGCAGCCCCGTTATGCTCCGGCAGCCCCGGGCGTGGCCCCTGTGGGACTGCTGGGGGGGTCGCACCGAGATAGCCGCTGCGTATGGGTCGTGGCAGCGATCCGAGGGTTAGCTTGGCGAGCAGCTCTTCGGGCAGGCGGAGTTGGGTTGATGACATCCCCCAGAGTCGGGGTGAGGGCTAAAGCCTCTCTGCAGGCTGACCCTGGAGCTGAGGCGGGTGGGGTGCGGGTTAATCCTACCCGGGGCCGGTCAGGGAAACCACGGACTCTGTGGCGCCATTCACAAAGGAGGCCGGGTTTGATGTGCTTCTGGTATGTCTGACCGTCTTGCCTGCCCAGCCCTCAAGCTCTGGAGCTGGCCAAGTCAAGCAGAGGGCCTGCAGCGCTGAAATTCGATGTGCTTTCCGCAGCCTCGGCCAAGCAGGCGATGGTTGAGTGGCAGGGAGACCTCTCCAGGGCCGTGACGGAGAGATGGACGGAGGATCTCGCCCCGGGCTCTGTGGGGACGGGCACCGGGTGTCTCCCAGCCTCTGGAGAAGCCTTGCACAGCTCTGGCCAGAGCTCTGTCTGTGGGGAGCACAAGAGTCCGTCGCCCCCTCCATCACTGCCTTGCTTGTCCTGTAGTTTTCTTGTGCATGTTTTGTGCTGTTGATGGTTTTCTTATTATAATGTTTATTAAAATGTAATTTCCATTCAAGAGAACCTAAAACTCTGATCCTTCAAATAATTCTAATTCGACAGCTGAATAAAACCTTTGGTTTGTGAGTGATCACTGGCTCAGGCCCTTCTGCTGTAAGAGTTTTTTTCCTACTTCCTTCCCATGTCATACCAAATACTTCCTGTATGCCTTCAAGTGAGTGGCATTATCTTTTATAACATGAAGATACCAGCAGCTCTGTGTCAAAGTAAACCTTAAATGCAATGTCCATAAAACCAACCAACGTAGGTAGAAAAAACACACTGGTTTCTGACAGTATTTTGGACAGTGTTTTCATAGTCATGTTCAGAGTTTTTTAAAATGTTGACTCTTGTTTACTAATAAATTACCAGTAAGTGGGAAGCTAGCCTTAGGTTCACGCCTTACTCTTGAGTCTAGTGCTGTGATAGTGGTGCACAGATTCAGGATCAAGCATTTGGTTTTTGTTGTTGCTCTTAAAAGACTCCAAAAACTCCAAAAGTACATCTAATGTAGTTGACAAAGTGGTTATTTATATTCCTGTAGCCTCCCATCCTTAGGCATGGGTGGGTGTGAAGCTGCATCAGTGCCTTCTGGCAGATGATCGAGGTCCTGTGGTAACAGCTTCAAATGGAAAGCCATAAACTCTGATCTCACCCAGGTCCTTGTTCTTCCCTCATTGTGGCACAGCCTTGGTCAGATTGTTTCTAAAATCTAAACCTGTCAGAGTGGAAGAGCTCCTGTTAGCAAATGATGTGACAAAGCGAGGATATTGCCTGTTTCTTTATGCAATTACATATGTTAAAATTAGATCATTGGGTTGTTACTGGTTTTGGTGGTGGTTTTTTTTCCCCAGACTCTTTCAACAAGGAAGGTTGCTCAGCTGCTTTATTCTAGATTTTTTTCCCTTAATTGGCTTCCAGAGAAGGTGTTTGCTTATGCTGAACTCTGGGAAGGTTGCAACAGTAGCCATAGGTTACTGTGGTCTTACAAAATTGAGGTCAGAGTCCAGCTCAGGACGGGAGAGGGGAACACCTTTCAGACATTGAGATTCTGGCCTGTTCCTTCACTGTCGATTTTTCCCCATATGTGCCTAAATTTCCCAGCAGGATTTTTGCTGCTGGACTTTGCAGAAAGGTGAATGCTTTCAGGCCCTTTTCCCGTAACTTAGCAGTCACAACATAGGTTGTTGTCAGAAGGTCTCCAGCAATACGGCTGTTCCCGCCGTAAGGACTATTTCTGGGGCTCCTTTTTCACTGGTAGGTAGGGAAGGGATGGAGCACTTTGAAAATAAATAGTGTTCTGTCGGCGATTTACGACCTCTGCCTATGATGAAGGTGAGAGACCACCCTGAGACCACAGGGCGGAGCTCCAAGCCTTGCTGTGGGCCAGTCCAGTAGAGTAGTGACAATGCTGGTCAGTGTTACAGGGGAGCACAGGATAGAAACTGCCTCTGCTTTTGCTGGGTGGGATGCAAAAAGAGATCATCGGAGCATTGTACCTTCCAGGTCCTAAATCTGTGTGCACTGGTAGGTCGGTAGGTAGATGTGTGCCTGCACGTTAGGCCTGTGATGGAGATAGGTGTGTTTCTAAGTATGTGGGGTTAAATGGACTCTCTACCTGTGTTTGGGATTTGGGTACTGAACAAGACTGCTGTTTTTGCTTTCTCAAAGTGTAACTGCTTTGTTTCATGCCTCCAAATAGAATCTTAGGACCCTTCCGAAGTGGATTGCTGGAAAGATCTAGAGCATGGGGAAAGAGGACAGAGAAAAGAACGTCTTTGGCAATTAATACTGTTCTGAAGTAATTTTGTCTTATTGCCAGTGTCATGTACCTCCAGTGCATGTGTCTCTCTGTGAACAGAAATAGGAGCTGATGATTTCAATTTTCTTTCCTTTGTCTAAAACCATGCCAGCAGACATGTTTTGCTTTGTATTTTGCAGGTGGTACTGGCAGAAGGAAAAGAGGGAGCCCTATGTGAAATTTATGGAGGCAAATTATCCACCTGGGTTCAGTTATGAAGATTTTGGGCCTCTGTTTACAGCAGAATTCTTTGATCCCAACCAGTGGGCAGATATTCTGAAGGCTTCAGGTGCAAAATACGTTGTCTTAACTTCAAAACACCATGAAGGTAAGTGGAAGGTTGGTGAACGTTAGTAATCGCTGCATTTCTGCCAACAGAAGAAAAATTCAGGTGACTTTCCTGCCTGCTAAAAGGGCTAGAGGAAGCCAGGCAGCGTTACTTGCCCCAGCCCAGCCAAAGAGGAAACAAACCACCCAAGAGATGTGCGTGCGTTTTCCTGACTCTTATGCAAAAGCCATGGCCACGAAGCTGGCGTAGGAGGAAAAGTAGGTTGTGCTGGTGTTCTCTTGCTGTAGGTGAGACAGCCTGAAGTGGTGGGGTCAGCTGAGCCTCCTGCAGTAGCTGTAGTTTATTTTTTATTGTTGTGCAGCTTATTGCTCAAGAAACCACAAAAATGAATTCTGCACTGCTTAACATATGGAGAGCTGCTGTGTACAGGCGGTTAATGACCTCCATAGGTTTCTCCAAGGAATTTAGGAGTGTGTTCCAGGAGGCAGCTTCAGAGTTAGAAATGTACGTGAGGTGTAGCTCTTTCTGGTGCAGAGAATTGAGCCAAAACTTTGAACTGGGTCTGTAACTTTACAGGAACAGTTGATTTTTGGCACTGTAATTGTAAGCTGCTTTGCAGAGAAAAGTAGAGAACAAGGAAGTGGTTGGAAGGAAATATGGTGGCAAAGAAAGTGTAAAATGCTGAGGTGTAATGTGACAGTGCATCTAGTGAATGCTGCTGGTCTTTGGGGAGCTGTGGGTTCACGACTGGCAACTCATAACATGTGAAGTTTAATCTCAGCTCTGATACACATAAAATCTTGTTCTTGATGATGCCTGTGGTGTAATTCCCAGTGACTTCCAAAGAGCCATGATTCATTGTGTCTGTCCTGTAGCCTTGGGCAGGAATTTTTAGCCTGTTTGTCCAGTCGATTACAATCACGTGTATCCAGTTTGCCAAAGTAATGCAAGGTTTAATAGGCAATGAGCATAAAGCAGTTTGAAGGTGAGAGTGGAGCTCCTCTGGCAGTGGTTGGAGTCTGCAGCACTGGATTGCTGGATCTCTGCAGTACTTAATGCTGATATTTTAAGTTGTTCCAGGGGGTTTTGCACTCTGCTTATCTACACGTACCGAGTGGTTATTTGAGCTGTTACCAGTGTCAGGGCAAATGAGAACCAAACATTTGCATAAGATCTAAATGGGAGGGAGGAGGATACTCCTTGAATGCCAGTGGTGGCTTGTGCATTCTGCAGCTGAGAAAGTGCTTTATCTTCTGGTGGTGAGATGTGTATTCACAGGTCACATCTGATGCATTTAGCAAAACTAAATGCCTCGAAAGCCGCTGTATTTTTGGTTAATTTAATTAGGACATACAAATGGAGTGAATAATTAAGAAGGAATTATCTTAAGCAGCAGAGAACTGGAAAATATAAATGTGTATGTGTATGTATTAAAAATCAGCCTAAACGTACTGGCATGGTGGTGTGATGGTGTGACTGCTGTCAGGCATAAGCAGCTTATGGGCATACCATGATAACAATATTATTTACATACATAATTTTTACTAATTTGTGTTTATTTTTTGCAACACACTTGCAAACTACTTTCTAGAAGGCGGAACTGTCACTTCCCCTCTTCAACTTCCCTTTCTTAACCTTTGATTTGTCTTTTTTCAGGCTTTACTTTGTGGGGGTCCGAATACTCTTGGAGCTGGAATGCTGTTGATGTGGGACCAAAACGAGACCTTGTGGCTGAACTAGCAGCATCTGTTAGAAACAGGACTGACTTGCACTTTGGGTTATATCATTCCCTGTTTGAATGGTTTAATCCTCTCTTCCTTGAGGATGCCACCAATGCCTTTCAGACAAGAAGGTTTCCAACCAGTAAATCATTACCAGAACTCTATGAAATTGTGACCAAGTACCAACCAGAAATAATCTGGTCTGATGGGGATGGAAATGCACCAGATACTTACTGGAACAGCACTGGTTTCCTGGCTTGGCTGTATAATGACAGGTACATAGTGATGCTGGTTTAACTCCTTTCCTGAAATTCTTCTCTTTCTGTACATGTTGTGGAACCTGTAACTAAGTATTAATTGTCCTGAAGGTCTTCCCTACAACTATCAAAGCTTGCTTTACAAAAAAGATTGTTTCGTGGTTTTTAACCACATTTGCAAAGGAATCAGTTAGAGTAGTATTGGCTCCTCTACCTAATCACACTCTTGGCTAAGTGGTGCCTGCCTTGCAGACAGGCAGGGTAGCAGGATAACTTCAGAGTGCAGGTCCAATGCAGCCCGGACATCCAGCGGTGGCTGTGAAGTGCAGGCTGAGTTCTGTCAGACCTCCTGTGAAAGTCTGGAGCGTATTTCCCAAAGAAATGCCAGTCTGGACCTTGTACTAGCAAATGATGAGAACAGGATTCCTGACACTGCACTTAATCTAATTGGAATAAATTACTAGTACAGAAATTATCCTGAATGTCAGTTTCTGGGCAGGGTGTGTGTGGGAAGGGATTACACTGGCTGTGACTGCATTTTATAGAATAAACCCCATCAAATTTCTCTGTGCCCAGTCCAGTTCGGGACACAGTTGTGACCAACGACCGCTGGGGAGTTGGCAGCATCTGTACACACGGCGGCTTCTACACTTGCAGTGACCGGTACAACCCCGGGCACCTCCTCCCTCACAAGTGGGAGAACTGTATGACTGTTGACAAGAGGTCATGGGGGTACAGGAGGAACGCACAGCTTGGCGATTACCTCACAATCGAGGATTTGGTGAAGGTACAGTGGGACAAAGGAGTTGCCTGCAACTTCTGATTCTCCCTCCCAATTACTGTATTATGCTATGCAACATCTCAATTTCATTCTGTATCTATTTTTAGAATAGATACAGAATTTAATTCTGTAACACTTCATTCTGTATGTTTTTTTAGGAAAAAAATATACTATTTTAATTGGATAATGAATTAATGCATTAATAATTGTGTTCATTTCCACCTAACCCTGGCAGGATGGAATATCATGTAATTCTTACTAATTTTATAGATGTGATTAACTGAAAAAGCAGCTAGTAGAAATTCAGTCAGTTTCTTAGACACTGTTTTCCTTGTGAGGAGCTGGGCAAAGACTCATTGGCATGGAGGCATAATTACCTTTTCTACTAGGTTTTCCTGGTAACTGCACCTCTAAACTGATGTGAAGCAGACAGTTGCAGTTTCACAGTTCCTGTTTCTGAACTCTTGGTCAAAGACTATGTCTTTGCCCCCTTCTAGCTAGGAACATTTTCTAAGTCTTAATAGTCTTGAAACTTCCCTTTCATCCCACTGCATTGAAAGGAAGAAGCAAAGGTGGTTATTACAGACATACAGATAAACACTGGCTGATGCAGACAGCTGGCGTTAATAGAGCATCCATTCCCTTTGCTCATCTCAGGTATTGAAAAAAACCCTGAAGCTTAGGAAAACTGAATGAAAGGGAGACTGATCGATCTTTCAGATAAATGTATTTAATTGCAAACTTCAGCTAGCAAGGGAAAGACTGATTGTTATTGTTGCTTAATGCAAATCTGTTCCTACCTCCTTGCAAAAGATAATTTCAAATTGCAGGAACCTCTTTGCAGAGGCACAAGGTTTAAGTTATTTTGGTAGCTTATTTCCAATTGTCTGTTCTTCAGATTTGTGCACCTCAGTCCCTAATCTCTGGAGGACAGTGTGGATGTGAACACAAGTATTTATGGACTCTGTAGAAGGCTTCCTCATGTTTCACAGATGCCCCTGTAAAATAGGGAGAGCATCAAACAGAGGAAGCAGAAGGCAGCTGCTTCTCTTGGCCTCAGTAAAAATGAAGGGGACTTCTTCTCCCCTCATGCAGAGGAATCATCTACCTGTCCTTTGGTAAAACCCTCATGAAAGTAAAAATGTTAAAAAGTTGTAGGCTCTGTTTCTAATGTAGATTCAGTCAGATGTATTGGTTCAAAATTGTATTTTGGGCTGTTTTCTGCCATAAAAATTGACAGCAGAGCTTTGCTTTGTGGGAGCTTAAATTTTGCATTGACTGTTGGGATGACAAAGTCCAAGCGTGCAGCAGTAAGGGAGGGACCTCGTCGGGTGCGTCGCTGTGAAGTAGCGTGTCTGGCTGTAGAAGCAGCTTCCAGCACACGGTCCCATCAGCTGTAACCATATGTTCTGTGCATGTGTTTAAAAACACTTCAGCAACTTGCAGAAACAGTGTCTTGTGGAGGAAATCTCCTGATGAATATCGGGCCCACTCACGACGGCCGCATCGCTGTTATATTTGAGGAGCGCCTGAGGCAGATGGGCACCTGGCTCAGCGTCAATGGAGGCGCCATCTACGGAACAAGGCCCTGGAGGGCGCAGAACGACACGGCCACGCCGCAAGTGTGGTAAGGCTGCCGGCTCGCCCTGGGCTGCACAGTCACTAAATTCAACCAGTCTCTGGGCTTTTATCTGCCTGTGTACCCCAGCTGCTGTAATGCCTTAACACTCCATCAGGGCTTTGGTTTTGACCCTCTTTTCCTGCCTCAGTGGGTGTTTTTACTCCTGTCTCCAGTAATATTTGGCTCTCTGGCTTTAGCCCCGCAATGCTGAACTGTTGACTGTTCAGTAAAACCACTTCCAAGAGCAATAAAAAATTGTAACTCCAGGCAGAATCGTTATTGTCATACAGTCTTGATTTTGTTTTTTCCAGTGGAATGTCTGTGTATGCTTGTGTGTAGGTGTAAATTACCCTGGTTTTCTGAGTATAGCCCACAGTTATCTGTTAATGATTCCCCCTGCCCTGCCAGTACCCACTTCCTATGTGGCTGAGCAGCAGGGAGTTATTCTGTGCTTGCTAAAGCTACCACTGATGTTTACCTCTGAACTCAGTTCTTCAGTAATCTCCATTACCTCTAGTTTGTTGGAACACAGTTTCACAGAACAGTACTTTATTAAAGGGTATAAATTGTCTGCAAAATGGTTGTGTGAACATGTAATTAATGCTGACTTCAAATCTCTTTTTCCAGCCTTGAAAGCACTCTATCTGCTAATCACTTCATGAGGTTTCCAAGGAAGAACTGACACACATTTCTGTTCCAACCAGGTATACCTTCAGCCCTGAAGAAAACAAAGTCAATGCCATCTTCCTGAACTGGCCAGTCTCTGGTACTTTGGAACTTGGTGAGCCACAGGCTAAGCTTGGAGAAACTCAGGTAAAAGATACCCCCTCCCACACACCCCCACTTCCCCCCTTCAGGACAGTGAGGCCCTTAACATGTGGTGCAGGAAATGAACATATTCTGAAGGGAAACACCTCCAGGACTTGTCATGTTCCACCAGGGTTTATTTTAGTTTCTGGCATCTTTGGGAATGCATAGCTCTTAGGACAGAGCATGTTGGAAGAGCCCCAGCAAAATGTTTTTGTTCTGGGACCTTCTTGTCATAGTCCTCCCTGCGGGATGTTTCTTCTCCAACAAACAAAGTTCAGCTGGATTGTTGCAGGGATGTTTCAGCTTGCAAACCAAGGGTCATAGAGCAAGGGCAAGCAGCAGGGGAAAAAACCTGCTACCCCTTTTGTTTCCTGTGTAGACTCCAGCTCCACATGACCTTTATCAATAGCCATCCTTGTGACTTTGGTGATACTGTCATCACTGTGATGGTGCAGCAGCTTCAAGGCGAAGCCTTGCACGAAGGGAGAGCAGACAGAACAGGGATGCTAAACACTGTCAGTGCGACCCTCGATGTGTGTCCTGGAGTGGGCAGCAGTCAGGAGCTGAGGATGCTGCTGCCATACCTACACTGGCAAGTAGCATATCCCAGTGGAAGCAGATTTATAGAGCAGACCAGCTGGTGCTCAGGACTTGGTATGAATGCTTTGCATCTAAGGTGGGGATTTGCTTTGGTGTAACTCTGTCCTGGGTCATGCATCAGATGTCCATTAGCTGCTGAAATGCATGAAGTGTGTTTCTGGAATCTCTTCTGGACTAGTTAGTTCTGCATGAAAATAATCTGATTACTGCCCAGGCAGCTCTGTGGTGAGGAGGAACGAGTACTGTCAGAAATCATGTGGATGCATCTTGAATGCTTTGGAGGCATCTAGCCTGTACGTTCACAAGAGTCATGTTCCTCAGGGGCAGACACCTCAGCATTTCTCCAGCTGGCGTAAGCACCTCTCCACAACCCGTTTCCATGTTTCTAACTGGGGGGTTCTTCAGGTCAGCTTAGTCCCGAGACCCCTGGCTGCGCTCTGGAGGAAGCGCTGTTCGCACAGCTGTTCCACCGCGTTGAGACGGGCATTGCAGACATACGTGATGCAGAGCTGCAGGCTGTGTTTACCTGGCTCCTGCTCTGACCCAAATGCTTCTACAGGGTGTTTGTGTACCATTTACAGACCCAAGTACTTCTCAAGGCCCCAGCAGCTTTATTACTTACATACCTACTTTGCAAGTATTATTTCTACTCCCTTTAATGTGCTCAGTTGCTTGGTAAGTGGCATTTAAAGATCATGGGATAGTGAAGTTGCCATGGAACAACATTCCTTTAGTCAATTTGCAATCATGTGTGCCTTGAAGAGGTACTGCTCTAATGATGGTGTGTGTTTCTCTCTCAGGTGAAGCTGATTGGATACAAGGAACCGCTGAAGTGGGTTGCACTGGAAGGAAAAGGCATCGTAATAGCTCTACCTCAGTTAACGCCTCAGCAATTGCCCTGTCAGTGGGGCTGGACTTTGCAGCTGACTGACATAAACTGAGCCAGATGCTACTGGAGTTGTGATGACCAGGGAATGCCCATGTTTTGCCCAGTTTCCCAGTGCTGGTTTCTAACTCTTACTTGCTTGACTGCAGCAGTCAGTAACTTGGCTGTTATTAAAGGATGGAACAAACCTCAGGTGACACCTGGCAGGAGGTGGTTGACTCTCTTCATACGCTTTCTTTGACCTTGGGTGAAAACTGGGCATCAAACTGGTGGGGTGGGGGGTAAGGGGGCAGGGAAAAAACAGGCACTCAACTTTTAAAGCCCTGAGAACAAGCAAAGCTAGCTCAAGGCAGCGTGCAATAGATCAGACAGCTGTGCAGAAGGAAGCTGTATAGCTGTATGCCTCCTCTAATGTAAGAAAGCTAAATTCTGCAGAAGGGCACAGTAAGGCTGTATGCACTATGCTGTTTGAAACCAGAGTTAAAAATAAATCAGTTTTGAAGAAAAGAATACATGCTTCCCTACGTCTGCAAGAACAGTCCTACAAGGGTTGGGAGCTCATAGCTACATTTCCCATCATGAAAATCATTAAGTTTTACCTGTCCCTGCTGCTGAGCGACTCCATCCGTTAGTGGGAGGGGAGTACAGGGGGAGGGTTGGCATGCTGTTGGGTGTAATTCTGTACAGTTAGAGCTGACTTGGTTACAGCTATTATTTATACACCGTTACCAGGGGCCTGCTGGGGACTGTTAAACAAACATACATATACTTCAGTACTGCCTTTTTGTAAAGAGGAGCCATAATCAAGAGTTGCTGGGGATCCTCAGCTTGGACAGAGAGACAGCGTGTTAAGCAGAGGGTAGAGGGCATCCAATGTGAAACATTCCCAAATCCATCACATCCCAGACTTGCAAAGAGGGGGAGGTACAGGACAACAAAAAGCGTGAATTGTCCCAGGGTAGACACTAAAGGTTTATTTTTCTTGAGTAAGGGCAGGAAGCACAAAACTACCCCTAGATAAGGTGAACTTATTCTTTAAGCTATGGCAAGACTTCAAGTGATGGGTCAAATGAGGTTATTGCCTTTCCTGCTATTAATACACACACAAATTTTACATTAAAATATTTTATTACAATACAGACAATTGGGCTCAAAATTAATACAAATTAAGATAAAATATTTACAAGTTAATGTGTACAGTGTAGCTGTTTGAACAGCATAAATGAGAACTTCTAAAAATCCACATTCCTGTAGTATTAAGTAATGGAGAGCACCCCTCCTCCTCCTCCTCAGCTTGTTCAGGAGGGGTTCAACTTTGCAGCAGTTGGCAAAGGCTTTCTGCAGAATGAGAGAGTCTTTGGAATAACATTTGTGAAGTTAAGGAAAGAGTTTTCCTTCCTAAAAAAGAAAAACTGGGGAGGGGAAGAAAGAAGCCTTACTCTGTCCTGCCACTCTGCGCTATTCTCAGATCGCTGTCATCAGGTTTGGAAAGAGCTAACACACCCCAGGCAAGCAAATGGGTTTTTTAGTAGCTTGTTGTAATACTGCCACCAGATGTCTTTCAGATGCAATAAAAATAATCAAATGAATTATGGAAGAGTTCAACCACTTTAATAGAAAAGCCTTTACATACAAGGGTTCTTTCAACAAGAATATTTTTTAATGGATGTTTGGAACAGAATTCTATTAGAACAAATAGGGGCTCAACTCCCACTTTTTTCAGAATGTTCTTTCTTCTGGTCTACCACTCCTACACCGTTATAAAATTAACCCAAGGCTCATCAGTAGTCACAAGGGATTTGTTATAAATACACAATCTATTCCTATAACTGTGCAGTTCATTTCTCTAGCTGCTGAGGGGTACTAAAAGCTTCATAAACATTAGCAGCAAAATCTTTCACTTGTTCCATCATCAACAGGTCCTGGAAGAAATGGAGAGAACAGATTTGCTTAAATCAGACACATTGACCCCATTCTGGTTTTGCTGCCATATGTAGCGAATGCATCATGAGAAAAGCATCGGGCGCTCCCAGCAAGACCTAACTGCCCTCTCCTGCTTTAGAAGGGTTATGGGCAGAGCTGCAAGTGGAACCAGGGTGAGAGACCTTTATGGGCTTCTGTGCCCTTTAATGGAGGGAAGAGAATCTAGAGAAACCAGCATTTTTTTGGAAGACACAAGTTTACAAAAAATTTGAGTTACACCAATTTCTGCTACCTTATTTTTAAAGCCACCAAAATCACAGAATCACAAGGTTGGAAAAGACCTTTAAGATCATCAAGTCCAACCATTCCTGTCCTCTACTAAACCTTATTTCTAAGTACCTCATCTACCCGTCTTTTACACACATCCAGGGATGGTGACTCAACCCCCTCCCTGGGCAGCCTGTTCCAGGCCCTGACAACTCTTTCAGTGAAGAATTTTTTCCTAACATCTCATCTGAACCTGCCCTGGCACAGCTTTGTGCCATTTCCCCTTGTCCTATCTCCTGTCACCCGGCTGAAGAGACCATCACCCACCTCTCTACAACCTCCTGTCAGGTAGTTGTAGGTGGCGATAAGGTCTCCCCTCAGCCTCCACTCCTCCAGACTAAACATCCCCAGCTCCCTCAGCTGCTCCTCATATGATTTGCCCACCAGCCCCTTCACCAGCATGGTTGCCCCTCTCTGGACTCACTCAAGGACCTCAATGTCCTTCTTACGGTGAGGAGCCCAGAACTGGACACAGCAATTAAGGTGCAGCCTCACCAATGCCGAGTACAGGGGCACAATTACTTCCCTAGACCTACTGGCCAGACTATTTCTGATACAAGCCAAGATGCCATTGGCCTTCCTGGCTGCCTGGGCACACTGCTGTCTCATATTCAGCCTGAAGTCAACCAACACCCCCAGGTCCTTCTCTGCCTGACAGCTCTCCAGCCAGTCTCCCCCAAGCCTGCAGCGCTGCGTGGGATTGTTATGTCCCAGGTACAGGACTCTGCACTTGGCCTTGCTGAACCCCATCAGCAGAATGAAGTACACTATTAAAAAGAAATACCCACCATTCATTTCAAAATTTTACTTGGGATATTCTGAATAAGCAGGATTCTTACCTGAACAAAGTGACTGGGTGTTTCACTGCATACTGAGTGGATCTGTCCGTTTATTATTGGAATTATCTTGGCTAAGGGAAGACTGACGCTCGAGAGACTAGAAAAGAACAAGAAAAAAAACCAACTGGCCTAGACATGTGCTGTGATTGTTACAACTCTAAGTCAGAGCTGAAAGACTGCAAACTAGTGACCCACGTTGAGTTTTTCCCCCCACCCCAAAGCCTTTGATTTACCACAGAGAAGCACCAAAGCACACTCCAGCTGGTGCTCCCCATTACACAGTCTTATGTTTGCTTCTCACGTGAGGGAAATACGGTTTAGGCAGAGCCTTTACGTGCGTGCAGGCACAGAGTTGTCAGAAGTCCTGTCTACAATCTCACACCATGCTGAATTTTAGACCAGGTTTAGGACAGGCAGCCAAATGACAGCCTTTGGGATATTTTAAGTGACGAAAGTAGTATATATTTAGATAAATACAATACTCTGAGAGCCATCAGTTAATGAAACATACATAAAATCAGTTATTACTCAAAGTTTTAGTGTTCATCTTTTACAAATCGTATTTTGAAGGATTTGAAAAGCTGAGGGTTTTGGATTTGCAACACTCTCGCTGTGCTGTGTAAAACCCAAGTTACCTTCAGAATAAAAGCTATTTTAAACAAACTTCTAGGAAGATTTAGCAGATCCTGAATGCCAGTGTGTCTTTTTTTTCAGTGTATCAAAAGAACCCAGAGCTCCGCAGCTGCACTGGCTGCGTGTGTGTAACCTCCCTTGAGAACTTCAGCAACTGAATGTCCCCAGAGGCTGAGGCGCAGAGAGCTCATCTGCTAACTGCTGCAGTGGAAGGCAGTCTCTGTCCTGGCCCCCTGGGAGGCACCGCAGCACATCCATCAGGAGCCACCACCAGTGGGGAGAAGCCCTCCTTGGCTAGAAAGGCAGCCTGCTCACACAGCCTTCAGCCAGGAAGCAGAAGGGATAAGTCTGCTTTTGCATCAAAGGTACCTCACGAAAATTCTAGGAATTTCATGGGTGGGAAGAAACATGCCACACTCCGAGCTGTCTACCTGACCCCAGCGAGGTGACTGCATCTATTCTTCAAGAGCAAGAAGCACAACTATTTCCAGCATGAGAACTTCAAGAAGGCAGGAAAATCCATAGACTTTTTTTTGAATTTGCTATGACCCCAAAGCATTAGGCACATGGGAACCACAGCAAAAGAGAACATTTACCTGTTTACAGAGCCATTCTGAGAGAAGTCATGTTCAGCAGGTCTGAAAAACTCCGCCATGTTGTCCAGCAGCCGACTGAAGCCTCTATTTAAACACGTGCCCAGAACTGTACTGAAGTCTGGACTGCAAAAAAATGGAAATAAATGGTTTGATTCCTGGGATTTATTTTGTCAAACTAAAAACTACTGCAAGCATTCAGTGCTGCAGATGTCCCTCCTGAGAGGGAAGATGTATGATGCAAACAAAAAGCCGCAAGTATTGTCACCTCAAGAAAGACCAGCTCCCTGGTAACTCCACAGCAAACCAGCCACCAACCCAAACACTACCCTAAGATTACCAAAACCCTGATAAACCTAAAGCATTCTTCCATTCTCTTTCTTACTAGGTAATAACATAGAAGGGACTTCTCTCATCCTTCAAGTGCCCCAGACCACTAGCAGCTAAATTGCAAAACCAGCCTGGCATTTGGCTCGGTTGCCTCACCATCACCGTTCATTACAGAAGCCTCGCTTCAGTAGCTCTCTGATAGGAGGACACATACAACCGCTCTCAAAACCAGGTATTAAAAATGAATTCGGATAAGCCAAAACCAGTGTATCTTTTATCAAAGCAAGTAAATCCACTAAAGTTACCCTCAATTTAACCTGCTTCAGCAGAAGAGATGGACTCCTTTGTTTCCGCATGACTAGGTAAATGCTGAGGAAGAGATAAGGGGTCTGACTGAAAAGAACATCCCAGTCACCTCATTAAGGCAGAATTCTCTCTCATAAATTAATTTCAGAGCTTTCCAATTTTGAAACTCCTGGGTGCCAATTAAAAGTTTAATGCAGCAGAGTGGTCGTATTTTGCGAAGCAAAGTGGGCAGCTTGGAGAGCAATATCATAAGCAACAGCTGTGAGGAGGAGGTTAATATCAACACGGTATTTCCCCGTACCTTTCCAGCATATCTCTGGTCTCATTGAGTAACTTAATTGTAGCAATGTCTCTTTCTGTGAGTCCACAGGCCTAGAAAAAGCAAAGACAAACACCAGTAAGAAATCCATCAGCAACAGCAAGAGTAGAAGAGTTCTGTAGAAGAATTATTGTTGTAAATCAGATCCTTTATTATTTGTGTTCAAATTTCCTTTTTAAATGGTTACCGTGGGTTTGGTTCTGTTGTTTGTTTGGTGTTTGTTTGGTGTGTGTATGTTTGGTGGGTTTTTTTACTGAGAACAAACACGAGCAGCAAACACCAGGCTAAGCAAACAAGGTCCTTTTTCCACTTCTCACCACAGCAGTGTGGACAGACACCGTTCAAACACTCAGGACAACAGAGACTGTGATGCACCCCTGTCCTGCCCAAAACCAAGCAAAACTAAACCCACAGAATGAAAACAGGTAGGGGCAAAAATGAAACAAGTACCTGGGCAGCCAAGGGGTTTTCTTCATCTGGCATCAGATAATGACATAAGGGAGAGTAAGATGCAGTCTGTTCTGAATCTTTATGTTCCACTGCTTTCCTGATATCTTTAAGCTTCTGTTCCAGCTCCAGAAGAGACAGGGTGTGCTTGAGGGAAATACTGGGAAGGGAGAAGACTGGTGTTGATTGCAAACTGAATAATGACGCTCTGTCCTCCTACTGACAACATGCTCACAAGTAACAAGATCCCAGTCTGCTACACTGGTTTGCACTGGCAGACATAGCCTGCTGTAATAAAAACATTGTTCTGGAAAGTCAGTACACCTTCCTTTTTCTTTTTTTAATTCTAATTCTAGTAAAACCCATTGTTTTGGGAACAATCATCACAGTGACAATTAAAAGCTAAGTACAGAGAAACATAGACTCTTACCTTCCAAAAACTTTATGCACAGCTTGTTTAACAATAGTTATTAACTCAGTCAGCCCTAGTAGAAGGAAAAGGTCAAAATTATTGTAATGATTTGCTCAAGTCTAGAAAAAAGTTAAATTTTATATGTTTAGTTAGCTCACGATATAAGCACCATACCATCTCCTAAAAGGTGCTGAATACTTGATAAATATTGCTGCTGAACTTCAGGGGGAGCTAGTGGTGTCTGTGGGGGGAGAAAAAAAACAAACAAGTTAATTAAAAACAATTTCAAAGCTGTTGCGACAAATTTCCTTAATCTTTGTAACACCCCACAGCAGGTGGATTCCCCAATTCTCATGCAACTCTCTAGCTTCTGACTCTGTTCCTGCCATCAACCCATGGACCTTTCATAAGTCCTCTGGCATTCTTCAATACTACACAGATCCATCTGCAGTGGCACAGGAAAGCTTTCATGTATAGGAAAGTCTCTTAAAAACTGCATCGTAGGTAAAACTAGATTCTCCACCTCCCTCAAAATTAAACCTAGTAGAACACGTTATGTATCCTCAACCCTAACAAAAGCCTATCTGATAGAAAAGCAGCTTTCAGGAACTGAGACAGGATCCCAGTTTGCTCCAGCAGAATGCCTCAGAGTTGTCCTTCAACCCACTTCCCTCTTGGAAAAATAGTAGAAAGGAAACACATTTCTAGAACAAACTCATCTTGCCCTTTTAAAAAAACCTTTTCAGGTTTTATAAAATGAAGCACAATGTCCACTGACCCTGGCCTCCCTCAGGAGAGCTCCTCACAGACCTGCCTTGACTGACTCTGCAGGAGCTATTTTTTTTTCTGGGGGGGGGGTGGGGTGTGGGGTGGCATATGAGAGCTAATCAAAGTTTGTATCCATTAGTTTTAGATGAGTTGTCCAAGAATTCGCAGATTTTACTCTCTACAATGGGTACCTGTGCTTACTGTGGCATCCATCTATTTTTATTGAGCAGTGATACACTATATAGTGTATACACTATATAGAAAGGAAAAAAAAAGTCTTCAACCTTGCTTGGCCTCACCACCAGATGTTTAGGTAGATGGGCTTCTAGAGTTAAACAAAAGAGTCAAAGCTTTAAAGACAACCTTTTTCTTCTGTAATTCTACGAAAATTTAACTGGGGGGATTAATGTATGTGCTAGGCTGACCTAAGGATTTGCACACACATCTTGGATAATTCACACAGTACTATTGTTTCACAAAAACAATTATTACAGCAAAATAATTAATTTACACTGGTGTTTAGATATGAAGCAACCTCCTTTAAGCAATAAGAAAGCAGGCAAAAGGTATTCTTGAATATTGCTAGCATTTGTTAATCAACAGAATCACTAAATCATCCAATTTTAGGGGCTATTAAAACACAACCATATGTGCTACTTTCAGTAATGCTTCCATATCTCCCACTCTTGTAAGAGTGCTCGGTTTCATTCTAATGCTCCTAATCTATGTCCTTTCTCTCTCCCACTAAGTCACTCTTTCCCTTTCAAGGGAGGGCAGATGTTCTACCTTGGAAGCCCAGCAAGCAACTCACCGTGCCGTTCTTGCAGAGCGCGGCGTTGTCCAGGTAGATGTAACCACCAATGATGTTCAACTGGACTCGCAAGAGAACTACTAGCATACAGGTACTATATACAGCTACGATGCTTCTCGTGAAGCCTGGGAAAGAGACAACAAGTTAACTGCAAAGTCAAAGAAGTAAGGGTGAGTCAAGGAGGGGGAGTGCTCTCCAAGACTCAAGAAGGGCTGATGATATTTAAACACAGGCACATTGCTCTCATTGCCCGTCACAACACATGTATTCACAACACAGACCCAAGATAGTCATGAGTCTAATATGTGCTGCAGCTGTATCTACAGTGCCACATTTAAAGCCCTATGTTAACATCATTTTGCAAGTTACACCAGTTGTTTTGGGGAAAAAAAATAGAAATATATGAGTTGCTTAAGAAGGAAAACAATTGATATTTTTTCTTCTTTAGGGCAAACAATACACATGGTATGACAGCCCTTGTCACACTGGTAGGGCACAGGAGGTGTAACAGCAGCCTGGGAAAAAAGTTACCATGGGTATGAGCAGCCAACAGCTAAAGCAGGGAAATGAAAATGAGCATCAGCCCCCAACCACTAGGCAGCACTGGGCACGTGGAGGAAGTGATGTGAATAAATATGGATGAACGCTGAGCAGCAAGGACATGGGGAGAAAGGAGTCGGGTCAGGAGTCAGGGTCTGTAAAGGTGTTTGAAAAGGGGAAAACCAAAAGGAAGGAAAGACATGGCCAGGGAGGTGGTAGAGATAACAAATGGTACTGAGGAATCAGAAGCAGTAAAAGCAGCTTGTCAGTACACAATCACTTGACTTCACTGTTCTTCCTTCCCTTCCAGGAGCGGATAAAAAGATGAACCAAAGGGTTCATAACCATGGCTGTGGTGGCTCTCAAACAGGCTTGAAAAGAAGAGGTCGCTGTCCATGTAGGGACTGGCCTACAGTTCTGACTGACGTTGTCTGCTAGGGTCAGCACAGAACTTTGAGAAACTAGTTTGATTTTTCAGTTATGGCACAGAAAGCTCTCACAAAGTTTTCTTCAGTAGTTTAACAAGAATGCCAATAAATTTCTTCACTTTTATCTCTGAGCTTCTAAACCCTCCCATAGGCTATGAAAAATTCGCTCATGAGGAGCTTCTGGAAGGGGGCAGGAAGGAGGTTTGTCACATATCTGGTGTTACACTATGTCTATACCTACTGAAACAACAACCTGGCGTAAAGTATGCATTTTGAAGGCTGTGAAAGACATATAAATTCATGCTAAATATTATGAAGATGGGATATTGAATTTCCACTTACTTATTATCTTTAAATCCTCCCATATTTCTAACTTGTTTGCTGGCCTGTAGGAAACACAAATGAAAATATTAAACATGAAAAAGTATACTTTCCTTGGAAATGAATACATATGTTACATGAAATAGCACTGGTCTAAGGTGAGCTCATTTAGCTACTGTAATTAGTCAGATCAGATGCATGTCTACAGTGATTTACCTCATTTGAGAGAGCAGTATCTAAACAACACACTATGAAGTCACAGAAAGACAGTCAAACCTTAATATACAAATATAGTATTTAGTGATGGCACTCACACACTTCTTGATTTGGAGTTACTACACTAAGCTGCCAGAAAAAGCCAGCTGACAGTACAAAGTGATCTTTGCCAAGGCCTTGATGCCGCATGTATTTGATGAGGAGCCCCGTTCTGTGGGGCTTCCTGCATCCACCTGCGCACAGTAAGCGCAGGGTCACAATTTCCATATCCTACCTCCTTGCAAGACTTACCACAGCCTGACTTGGGTTTAAAGTTCAGATTCAGTCACCTAAAGACAAAGGGATCATGACCACCTGTGGGAAAGCAGTCTTGTGCCATCCACACAAATCCAAGCTGCTCTTTCTTTCTTCTTTTGATAAGGTATACTTACGTTTTACCTGACCAATTCCTATAATTTTATCTATTCTGCAGTGAATAGAACGAGACTGTGGATTGCACAGACCCACCTGAACCACCTAAGGTACACTGTGTATTTATAGCCACTATCCAGAGGTAATGTTAGCTGTATAGCAGCAGTAGCAGAGATAAGGGCAAGCTAACCATCCAAGAAGTTTCATCAGCCATTCTCGCCTCTTAAGCACTGTCAGTAAAGAACAGCTACTGCATACCGGGGCTCCAATGTAGCTATCCCAGCAGAAGCAATTGGTGAAAGTCACTTAGAGAATCATACAGTAATTTTGTAGGATCAGAATTAATGCTAAAACATTTAGAGCAGACAGTTCAGATTAACCTAGACTTTACAGTAATCAAGTTTATAAAGAAAAATACACTTTTGACCAGAAATAATTTCTCTTTATAGGCACAAGATGTGAACTTCAGTGTTAGTTTAATCATCGTATCACTTTCAAACAATTTCTAAGCTCACCAATATCAAATAATGGAAATGAACAGAAATAACAAACTATTAAGTCTGTAATTCCAAAAAACAAAGACAGTGATTAAAGAAAGGATAGCTGGAAGAGATACAAGGATACATGGCATGCGCACAACCAGTTTACACTCCGTTTTTTGCAAGCTAAATTGACAGTTTTAAAGGCTGTTCTGAAGCAGAACAAAGGAAGGACTCGTAAAAAAAATACTGTAATGTTTCCATAGATAAAAAATGTAACAGGACTTCAAAACACATTTGTTGCTTATGAGTAGTAAGTCTTCCAGAGAAAGAAAAGCCAACACATCAATGTCAGCCAACTACATTTGTACCTATTATGTCAAAACATTTTCTAGAGCTGGTGCTTACAGTTTCTCCTCATAACATAAGGCAACAGCCAGGTATCAGTTAAGTCCACGAGTATGAAGCCTAACAGTGGAAGTGGATTTTTCAGTCTTCATCTGCTGCAATTTGCCAAGACTCAGCTGCAACTCAAACCCCACCTTGCATTTCACATTTATTCATTTGGAAAACCGTTCCCTGCTACGGAAGCCAAAAGCAATGCACACAAAACGTAAAGGTTTGGAATAAAGCTCCTGCTGAACAGGTGAGAGACACGCGACATCTGCAAGGCTATGGGAGGGGAGACCTTGTTGTGGGCTATGGCTTCCTGACGAGGGGGAGCTGGGGTGTGGGCACTGATCTCCTCTCTTTGGTGACCTGTGATAGAACCCAAGGGAATGGCATGAAGCTGTGACAGGGGAGGTTTAGGCTGGGTATTAGGAAGAGGTTCTTTACTGAGGGTGGTTGGGCACTGGAACAGGCTCCCCAGGGAAGGGGTCACAGCACCGAGCTTGGCTGCGTTCAAGAAATGTCTAACTGATTTGGCTGGCCCTGTGTGGAGCCAGGAGTTGGACTTGATGATCCTTGTGGGTCCCTTCCAACTCAGGGTATTCTACGATTCTATAGCAGCAGGTATTTCACCTCACCTCATTCAATCACATCGCCTTGAAAACAGGATGACAGAGCAAGAACAGCATTGTTTTGGTTGGAAAAGACCTTTAAGATCATGAAGTCCAACTGCTAACCTAACACTACCAAGTCCAACCACTAAACCATGTCCCTCAGCACCACATCTACCTGTCTTAAATACCTCCAGGGATGGTGACTCAACCACTTCCCTGGGCAGCCTGTTCCAGTGATTGACAACACTTTTGATGAAGAAATTTTCCTGAATATCCAATCTAAACCTCCCCTGCTGCAACTTTAGGCTGTTCCCTCTCATCCTATTTCTTGTTACTCGCAGAAGAGACCAACACTCACCTGGTTCCAACCTCCTTTCAGGTAGTTGTAGTGAGCAATAAGGTCTTCCCTCAACTGCCTTTTCTCCAGGCTAAACAACCCCAGTTCCCTCAGCCATTCCTCATAAGACTTGTCCTCTAGACCATTCACCAACTTTGTTGCCGTTCTGATGCGCTCCAGCACCCAATGTCCTTGTAGCATGCCCAAAACTGAGCACAGTACTAGAGGTGCAATCTCACCAGTGCTGAGTACAGGGAGATCATCACTTCCATAGTCCTGCTGGCCACAGGATTTCTGATACAAGCCAGGACACCGTTGGCCTTATGATATAAGCCTTGATGCTGTTGGCCCTCTTGGCCACCTGGGCACACCGCTGGCTTGTCTTCAGCCAGCTGTCAACCAACACCCTTAGGTCCCTTTCCAGCCTCTCTTCTCCAAGCCCGTAGTATGGGGTTTTTGTGACTCAAGTGTAGGACCTGGGACTTGACTGTGTTGAACATCATAGAGCTGGCATTGGCCCACCAATCCTGCCTGTCCAGATCCCTCTGCAGAGCCTTCCTACTCTCAAGCAGATCAACAATCCCACCCAACTGGTGTCATCTGCAAACCTACTGAGGGTGCACTCATTGATCCCCTTGTCCAGATCACTGATAAAGATATTAAAGAGAACTGACACAATGCTGACTCCCAGGAAACACCACTTGTGCAAGCTGGATTTAACTCCATTCAGCACAACTCTTTGAGCCTGGACATCCAGCCAGTTTTTTACCCAGTGAAGTGTACATGCATCCAAGCCACAAGCAGCCAGTTTCTCCTGGAGAATGATGTAAGAAACAGTGTCTAAGGCTTTAATAAGTCCAGGTAGACAACATCCACAGCCTTTCCCTTATCCACCAAGCAAGTCACCTTATTATCAAAGGAGATCAGGTTGGTCAAGCAGAACCTGCCTTTCATGAACCCATGCTGGCTTGGCCTGATCACCTGGCTATCCTGTACATGCCACCTGATGGCACTCAAGATGATCTGCTCCACAACGCTCCCTGACAGGCCTGTGGTTCCCTGGGTCTTCCTTACAGCCCTTCTTGTGGATGCAGGTCATGCTGGCTAACCTCCATCATCCCAGTTAGCCAGGAACGTTGTAAATGACAGAGTGGCTTGGTGAGCACTTCTGCCAGCTCCCTCAGTACAATTGGGTGAATTCCATCTGGCCCCACAGACTTGTGTAAGTGGTGCAGCAGGTCACTAACCATTTCCCCTTGAAGTATGGGAACTTCATTCTGCTCCTTACCCCTGTCTTCAAACTCAAGGGCTGGGTACCCAGAGAACAACTGGTCTCACTGCTAAAGACTGAGGTAAAGAAGGCATTAAGTATCTCAACCTCTTCCTCATTCTTTGCCACTAAGTTTCCCCACACATTCAACAAAGGATGGAGATTCTCCTTAGTCCTCCTTTTGCTGGTAATGGATTAAAACCCCCTCCATTTTTAATTGTTTCTAACAGCAGCCACCAGGTTAAGATCTAGTTGTGCTTTGGCCATTCTAATTTTCTCTCTGCACAACTTCATGACATCCTCATGTCATCCTCAGCTGCCTGCCCCTTCTTCAAAAGGCCAAAAAGTCTCCCCCGCTCCCCACTCCCAAGTTCCAGCCAAAGCTCTGTTCAGCCAGGGCGGTCACCTTCTCTGCCAGCTCATCTTTCAGCACGTGGGGACAGCCTGCTCCAGAGAGATTAAGATATTTTAAAGAACGTCCAGCCTGTGGACCATACCCATGGTCTTGTGCACCTCTCAAGCTTTAAAAGTTTCTCTGGAAGACTGAAGACTTCAGCCTACTTATGTCCCCAACCTAACACTGGCACATATCATGCTCCACACTGTAATTCCCACTCTACATATCACGTTCTGTTGCACTGTTACGGGAAGTTTTTGACTGAAAAAAGACAATTACTGGATAGGTAATTATTAAATGCTGGACAGCTGAAGTTATAGCTGTATAAATAAGCCAGTGGGAAGTAAACTAGAAAAGCAACCTAGAGTGAGTCAGAAACTCTATGTTAACTGCCTACATAACAGTTTCACTCCGTGCCAAATGCCAAGCAACTTACTCTACTTTTAAGGTATGCTATTATTCACTTGATGTATCTAGAAATACGCTATTTGTTCCTGCAGTTTTAAGGAAACCAAAGATGCTTTCTGACAGGGAAGCATTCCTCTTAAAGTATGACATGCTCCTATTTGTTCTACTTCAAAAAGGAAAAAAAAATACTTCTCATAGCTTACATCCATTTGCAATATCATCTTGGATACTTTCCACTACTATTCACATCCGACCTTGACAGGGCTGCATAAACATTTTTACAAATGCACCATCAACAGCTCAGTCAAGATACTCTGTCCTATTTAAGAGAGGACTAGATCCTGTAAGTATTTTACCTATCTATCTTACCAACACTCATCTACCTACCTTATAAACAAAAAGCATGCATCTTAAACAAACTGCAGCATCTTAAAAGAACTGTTATATTAATTATATTCTATAACGTTTGCAAACACCAGTCATACCTATCAAAATACATCTAACATGACACAAAGTATTTACGTATTAATCTCAAAATTCTTTTGAGACTAGTGACTCAACAGGACACAATCAAAATCCCGCACACTCTATATTATGTGATTTGTAGAAAACCAACCCCAACCTTGTCTCATGATCAAAACAAATCATTTTTAACAAAATTAACAAAAGTCTTACCTATTTTTAAGAAGAGATGTGAGACTCTCAGAATTTAATTGGTGCATTAAGGCATCCCTCAATGTTGGGAGCATTGACAGAACTGTTAAAAAAAGAAATAGAAAAAAATATCTGTCAATATATATTAAGAAAAAATCACCGTAAGCCTATCCCCAGCTCTCCCACAGTATCTGTTCTGCAATGTAAATCCCACTGGTCAACAGGCAACACAGGGAGCACAAGCAATGTAAAAAACCCTGGGGGTACTCAGAATTGCAATCACCTGCATGCCTCTGATGAGCTTGGACAGAGCGCTGCCCTGTGGTAGCTACATGTCCTTGCCGGCTCTAGCTGAAGATGTGCACCCACATCCTGCCTATCTATACACAGGTGCCCTCAACTCCCCAGAAGAAAACCTGGTGAGAATCTACACTATTGCATTTCTTCAAATAAGAAAAAAAATATTTGAGGTTTACCACCCCCAAAACAGAAAAAGTTATTTTTAAAAAAAGAAGAAAGCTGGTGGGCAACCCCCCTTTCCTTTTTGAATATTCAATGTCCAATCTGCTGTTACACAATGGGAATAGGAAATGGAAAACAAGCACACACAGAACTTAATAAACACTAAGAAGAAAACATGAAAAAATCTTGACAAGAATGCATGCTGCCAGACAGAAGTACTCTGTGCAACAAAGGGCAAAGAAAAATTGTTCTTGCAGTAAAATCAATCCCAGCACTACAAAATGGAAAAACATGAAAACGAAATACCAGGGTATTCCATGTCAGGGTAAACACAGTACCCAGAAAGCATCTGTAGCCACACAAGAAGCCATAACAAATTTCAACAGGAGAGGAATATGCCACCCAATTTGTTTTCCAGAAAGTTTTGAATGGCCTGTATTTACAAGAACAACAAGGATTTTTTAAAACACTATCCTACTATCTCCTCTCCAAAAACACAAAGATCAGTGCTGTAATATAAACACTTCTACTTGCTGCTACCCAGCTAGCTGAGTACCTTTTAACTGTAAGATGTAGGGAACTAAAAGGCTTGTGAGCTTCTTACTTGCAAATAAAAATTACCCACCAAGCTCTCCGTGTAGCTTACTAACAGTGTGTCATAACGAATAAAATAATCCTGCTGTAATTTCAGTATTGTTTCAATCTGGGTGCTGTTTCACAACTCAATACCACATGCAGTTTAGAGCAATATGCAAAGGGTCTTTAAGTGGCAAGAAATTGTAAGCTGCATGTATATTTTATGCATTATAGATGGATATATTCAAGCCAAGAGTTACGATGACTACTAGAAATCCCTTCTATCCTCTGCTCTTCAGATCCTGGTTTTAGTATGCAAAATGACTCAAATTATGCACTAGGATTTAATTAAGATTTTGAATTCATGTACACTTCTTATTCTTTTTCCATCCTATCAAAACATGGTATAAATCCCCAAATGATTCCACCCATCAAGAAGAGTAGCTGTTTCCTTATCTTACCTGTCATATTGCACGTCCTCTGATTACTCTCGAAGTGATACTGCCGTCGCGCTTGGGCGATGTACTCAGCTGCCTCCCGCTCCTGGATTTCTCTGATTTTCTTCTGCCCATATTTTCCCAGTAAATAGACTCCTACAGAGAGAGTGTGTGTGACAAGCTGCTTTAGAAGTGTCAGGAAAGCCCCTTCAGCCCCCTTTGATTCTAAACCATAAGGGTACAGTGTAGGTTTTGGGGGAGCAGAGGGGGATACGTATTTTAACACTGACTGAAAGAGCAATACTCAGAAAGAATGTTTTCAAAATTAATGACTTGAATCAGTGTAAGAAACTTTCCTGAGAAGAGGTATCTTGCCTTTCACAGAGGACAGTTTTGGTACAACTGCAACCTGAACAACTAGGACTGAGAAGATCGAAGCAAATACCAGGAGAGAAAAAATGCAGGGTGACAGAAGCAAGGGATAGAGAAAAGAAACCAAAATGCACAGGTTTGAGATGCAGGAATTGGTTTGTGGTTTTGTTCTGGGTTTTTGGGGTTTTTTAAAATGCTTTCTAAACTTAGCAGGAGTTACAGGTAAAAGTCTTACAAATCACATGGAAAGAAGAAAAAAAAATTAAGAGAAAAATGTTACAGACCCAACTGTTTCTTCATTTGGCCTGAAACTTGTCCATAGTAAGAACCTTAACTTCAATGGGGCTTGACTGTGGCCCTCATTTTTTACCATGCCTCGTTCTTGCTCTCCAGCCCCACTCTCCTACCCCTGAGGATCTGATCATCCCTCATCACCTTTACTATGAAACTCCATTTCCACAAAGACCCACGAAAAAAACTTTTGCTCTGTATTTCCTCCTCTCACATCACACTGAAGGTTCCCAGGCCAAGGGTTTAGAGACCACTCCAGGCTGCGCATGACTCTTACCTTTCCTCATCTCCAGCCCTTTTACTAAGCCATTCCTCTAGAAACATCTACATTCCATCTTCCTTATATCTTCTGTACTTAGCCTCAGCACCTCTGCCCCACTGCAAGCCACTTTGCCTGAATTTCCCCCACCCTCTACCCAGGGCTCCTCCTAACACGTCTCATGTATCAAATTCATTTGCTGACTCCTGTATTCACCGGCAGCAGCAGTTACCTATTTAGGTGCATAAGCAGCTCTTCCCATGTTCCCTCAGGAAAGAGCTGGTGGGAGGAGAGATTAGAGTAGACCAAACCCAAGCAGAAAGACTAGTGTACAGGTTGATCCTCTTCTGTCCAGTGGGGAGCAACCCTCTAAGTACTGAGACTCCTCTACAAAGCCTCAGCTGAAACCATCAAGTCAATAATGGTACAAAGAAGAAATCTGATGATCAAGTCTTTTTTCCTCCCCCCCTACCAAACACTTGTCAAAAGCTGTAAACAGAGCTACAAAGTTTTCCAAATTCAATTTTCACACGTCAAAGTTAATATCTGAATGAATGATTGCTGAATACTCAAAGTTTCAAAAAATATTTTTATAAGCCAGATCCAGAAAAACTAAAAAAAAACCCCGAAAACAAAAAACCCCACACCAACAAAAAACCCCAAACAAAACCCCACAAAGTGTCCCCCCCAAAAAAACCACCCCACAAAGCAAAAAACCCCTACTGTCCACAAAAAACCACCAAAAAACCCAAACCAAACAACCAAATGCTCCAAGATTTTGAATTCAACTACATTTTTAGGTCATTGAAACCTTTCAATATATTCTCCAAGCTACCATCATTATTTCAAAATACTTGTCAACTTTGTGCCCAAATATTTATGATTGCAAAAAACCTCAACTATTCATACTGGCATTGTGTTTCCTAATCAGCAACTACAGGCCAGGCCAATCTGGAAACCTCATAGTCCATTTATTTCCCAAAAGCTTCATAAAATAAAACCAGAGAAGTCACTTACTCTTGCTTCAGCCTTTGGGCAGACTGAACATTTGCCATGTGGAAGATTCACCCGATTAGATGCAAATTTTAGTACTTAGATCAATATACATAGAATGCAATTTTACTGCTGTAAACTGTTAACCAAAATGAGACTTAAAAAGTAATAATTAGATTACTTTTCTCAAAAAAAAGAGAATTAATTTCCGCCAAGAATCTGTATTTAAAACACAACTGTCAGAATAAGGATTTTTTTTTGCAGCTAACATACTGAGACAGCAACAATTTTTTTTAGTATTAGCAAATGATTTTTTGTCCCACCACATTTTTCACATTATATTCACAGAGTCATTTGTCCAAATGACTGCTTTTGTTTATACTTTCCCCAAAATAATACATCCTTTAACTCCAGGGTTTGTAGCAGAAAAGTCTTAAGTAAAAAAAACTCCTCCTGAATGTTGAATGTCCACAAGCAGACAGGCACACAATTGAAGAAGAATCATGTGCATGCCCTCGAGTGATATGCTGGAGCAGCATCTTTAGAATGAAGATTGAGACAGGTAATTGCTTAATACTGAATTGTTAAAGCTGTGCGATTACTCTGCACTAAGAATTCCTGCACCTCGCAAGGGTCCAAAGCTGCATGAGCAGTCAGCCAAGTTTAACAAGGAGCTTCCAGAGAAAACACTTGTCTAACATACTGCAACACCGCCTATAGCAAGTCTTACGTCTCCCCCACCCCCCTGAACTGAGCCATAACTTTGACCCATCCCTAACAGCTGTTATTGACTCCAGCATCATCACCTTTTTTGGCAATGTAATGCATTAGAAGTTAACCAAGGTAAAAGTCACCCTATCCACACAGCCTAAGTGAAACCAACCAACAACAAAGCCTGGATGTCAGCGGCAGTCTGTCTCTGCGTGGCTTGTCACTGCTGTCAGCTTTGTGACAATGAATTTCTGCCCGATAGTCACTCGTGCTGGGACACAACATCAGAGTCTCTGCAAGTCTCAGGTTTAAGGGAGCTGCCAGCCTGGGAGTGAGTCTGCAAGTGTATTCACATCTTACTTCAGAACTGCTGATACACATAGCGTTAGTTCAGAAGAATTGAAAACAACACAGACTTCTAAGTCCAAGCAGAAGGCATCATATGAAAACACTGTCTTTGGGAGCTGAAAGCAGGACCAGAGAAAGCCACACCCCAAGAACTGCAATGTCAAGTCAGCTAATGTACCTGCAAGAAACAAAACTGACATTTGGAAAATCCTTCTTGTAAACAAGGAAAGCAAACACCAACCTTTTACAATAGCTAATACAACTCAGTTTTACCTCTCAGTTATGGGGTAGAACGTCTGCACAAAAGTGGCAACATTTTATTCACATCTAATTGCTAAACTGATGTACTGATGAAACTTCATACCAAATCTTTCCCATGTTCCATATAAAACCAAGATAATTCCTATGTAAACCTTTCTCTGCCTTCAGTAAAATGTGAAGTGTACAAACTACTATAGTCCCAGCAATTCTGATTCATGGGAGTTCAGAAACAGACAAGTGGCACAAACTAGGACTAGCTCAGCTGGTGCCAGAACTCTTGGGTACAGAAACCTCAGTATGGATCGCAAAGTACAACTCCTACTACAACTGATCTGCAAAGTGAAACATATTTACATTTGTATTGGCTGTCCATGCTGGTTTTGGCTGCGATAGAGTTACTTTTCTTCATAGTAGCTAGTGTGGGGCTACATTCTGGATTTGCGACCAAAACAGAGATGTTTTAGGTGCTGCTGAGAAGAGCCCAAAAACCCGCACCCTTCCAGAACATCAACAGCTCCATAAACTGTGGCTTGTCCTTATGTACAAGCATGTTGTGCATGAACTGACGCACAATCGTCCCATTACAATTGAAAACCATATTTAAAGTAAGACGACACAAAACCTTGTTCTCTCGGCACCACTGAGTCCCACTGAAACCTATTTAACACGTCTGCATTCAGTCCCAAACCAAGACAACTGTTCTTTGCTAAGCAGGCAGGTCTCTGAACAGACACGTTCCTCCTGCAAGCCAAGGGTTGCAACAGATGAAACTGAGCAATAATTCACCCACCACTAAAATCAGAAGCAGACACCGCAGGCACACCCTGCACTTGCTCCTCCAGTGCAGTGAGAGGATTTCAACAGTGAATCACCTTGTGCTATCCATTGAAATCTGCCTTGAACGCTGAGCATTGAGACAGAAACCACTTTAAGGTAGATACCTACTGAATAAGAAAAGTGAGCATAACATACCCTTGCAGCTCTGTCATGCCAGCTCCCTCTCTAAAGATTTCTATTGTGTTTTGTCCCAGGACACTAGATTATGCTTGCTTGAAGAGATTTAAGTCCTTTTAGTACAGAATTTACTTTATAATGCTAAAAGAACAGGCTTCCAAACAAAGTTTGTACAGGTTCTTTGCTTAAATAAGGTCTGTTCAGCTCCGCTCTATGGTTACAGGAAAATGACACTTAATTCAGTTGCTTTTCCCTCAATCTGAGCTCTCATTTGATGAGTTTTCTATCCTCATGAGCAAAAAAAAATCTGTTGCAGCCTTGGGATTATGAGAAATTACACTAAACATGCCAGCCACTGATAGTGTACAAGGAACCCATCTCAGTGAACAAGAGGAAAGGCTACCAATCGACGCAGATTATGGTGCAATAACTCTTCAATAACGCAACACTGACCCAACATGGTATCAGTAATAATGTAGTAACTCTCCTGTATTGTCTAATGAATCATTAAACAGTCACATTAATCTTTGACCATATGCCAGCTGAAGACTTAAAATCATTAAACCTTGTGATGTCCCATTTTCCTTGTTGCATTCTCCTTCCCAGAAAATGCACCTAAAGCTCTTAAAAAAATCCCAGAACAACACAAACCCAAACAAACATCACAGAGATGGAGATTCCAGTCTCTAGTATTAAATCAGCAGATTTGGATGCTTTTCTTAAATCATTCAACCATTTCCAAATATTCTGTCTTCAAATAAAAGCAGTGATGTAAAGGTGCACCCTACCTTTCAACATCAGCCAGCGGTTTTTTGGAGGAGAGTCTGTTGTGGATCTGAGAGTTCTACTTCATTGGTGGTGGCATTAATATAGCTCCTGGAGTTATTTTAAGGTCTGATCCATAACTAACATGTGGAAGGCCAACAGCATTCAGCTGCTGAAGAACTGTAGCGCAGCGCTCTGCGGTAAATCTCCGAGGCAGCCCTAAAATACCATAGTGCAAGCTGCAGCTGGTGGCAGCGAATGATGCTCTCCTGCTTGCAGATGCCCTGATTTACTATAAAGTTTCAAATACAAAATAGCCTGAGGGAACAGGTACTTGATCCCTGCTGCAAGCAGTGACAGCATAGTTCAATATTTTCAGTCAGAAGTTGAAATGCTTGTTAGAAGAGAAACATCTCGGGTTTGCTTTTTTTTTTTTTTAATTGGCCATACTTTAAATTACTTTGGTTTAGTCCCTGATCATTTCTTTTTTTTAAGTGCCCTTCATCTAGTCATTCAGTGGTATTAGGATGTTTTTCAGGCTGGCAGAGGGCTCTTTATCCACAAATATATAGGCTTTCAGGCTATGAAGACTACCAAGAGCCACAAGCTCCTCAGTATTTGCCTTCCCACTTGGACACTGATCCATGTTTACCAGCTGAAACTGGGACAACTGATGTTTTTACTACTCCTATTTGTCCGCCCACCACTCTCAAAAAGTCAGCTAAGAGGGAGAAGGAACAGCTTGCAGGTTACAGCCTGATATATTAAAGTAAATCTGTTTACTTACATTGGTGGGCTGTAAGCATGGTGGCTCAGAAACTGGTACACATTATGTTCTGCTGTGCACTCAGAGTCAGAAAACCTGCAAGGGAGTAGTGGGGAGGGAGGGAACTGGAGAAGCGGTCAGAAAAGTACTTCAGCAGCCGTCACCTAACCTATCATTGCGTAGTAACTGACATTCTTTGGAAAAACCCAGAAAGAATTCATGCTGAAAGGATGTAGAGGGCCCAACTAAGGTATCTGAGTATATGTAATTCACCTTCACAAGATACTCCAACTTGAGTACAAGACAAAATGTACTGCAAAAACCCTGTAGCCCTCAGAAAACATAGCTGTTCAGGCAAGTTCAGTGGGTATAAACAAATACAAATTTTCCTTAGCAAACCTGTAATACTTAATTCTGTGTCATTTACATAAGATATAAGCATGCAAAGGCATAGCTGTATATTCCAATGAGTACCTAATCCCCAGGTCCACTTTATTATTAAACTCAGAGATAGATCCAAGATGTTCTTTCAAATCCAATTCTGACTAAAAATAACTCTACAATCGTTCCCATGAAAGGAGGAGCCTACCAGACCACAAACACCCTACAAGCGCTTTAAGGGAGAAAGAACAGCTCCAACAATTAATCCAAGTCCTCCTCTTCAGTAAAGTTCCGTGTCTGCCGTTTGTCCCTGACAGTTCCCCTCTATGCACCTTTTAAAAGCCTCTGTCCTAAAAATGACGATACAAACGTCACGCACGCTTTGCGCCGTTAAGTTCTGTCCCAAAACAGCGGCCCTGAGAATCCCCAGGCAACGCGAATCCCCGCGCTTCGGGACTGAGGGGCGGACGCGCAGGTTTTCCTCCCCGCCTAAGAGAAAAACGCTCCTGCCGCCTGGGCTCTCCCAGAGGCAGCTGGCGGGTGCGTTTCGGTGTCAGCTGCTGGACGGAGGTTGCTCCACGCCACCGCGGAGCTCCCTGCGCAACTGCCCACCGCCCACAGCGGCGGCGATGTAGGGCTGAGGCCAGCCGGGCCCGCGGCACCGCCGGGCCAGTCACGCCAGCCCCCGGCACCAGGCTCGCCAGGGGCAGGCGAGTTTTCCTGCCAGCAGGGAACCCGCCTGACCACCGGGATCTCGCCGGGCTCAGCGGCCGAGCGCCGCCTCTGAGGGGAGCTCCCCAGCGAGAACCGGGAACACTCCAGCGGCGAGGCCCCGCAACCCTAAGGCCGGCTCTATGCCGAGACCTGTTATCGCCGCCGCCACCGCCCCCCGGCTCCTCCCCGGCCCCGCTGCCCGGTACTCACCACCAAGAAAGGTACCGAGGACGAGACATTTCTTCTTATGCCGCTTGAGGAAACTCCAGAGGGACCGGAGCATCCTGCGCGCCCAGCCCGGCCGCCCCTCACCTCTCCGCGTCGGCGGAAGAGGCGGTAGTAGTAGTCCCGCCCGCGGTGCCTCGCTGCCCGGCCTCCCGGAAACACCGCCCGCGTTCCACCGGTGCCGGCCATGGAGAAGAAGGAGGAGGATAAGGAGGCGGTAGCCTGGATGGATCAGGCTCTCGATGTGGTCAGTGCGGGCGAGGGGACGATCCTACCTACCGCCGCTCCCTCGGCCCTGAGGGGTGCGGGCAGCCGAGCTCTGTTCTCCCACTGGCGGGGGAGATCGGAGGAGGCCTGAGAGGAGCGGGCAGGCCGGGGCCCCTCTCACGGCAGCGCCGAGAGGGCGGGAGAACGGGCTTTCTGTAAAGCCTGGCTGGTGCCTCCCGCGGGCAGTGGTGTCTTGCGTCAGTCTGTGTGTCCCAGTCTCTATGTCCCGCAGGCTAAAGAGGCGCTGGAGAACGGTGAGGTCCCCGTCGGTTGCCTCCTGGTGTACAACGGCGAGGTCATAGGGAGGGGCAGGAACGAGGTCAACGAGACGAAGAACGTGAGTTGGGGAGAGGGCTGTCCCCGGGGAGGGGGTCCCGGCGAGGCCGGCTTTGCCGCCCGCCCCGCGCCTGGCCGCGGCGGCACCGGTGTGTGTCGGGGCGCGGCGCGGCCGTTCCCGCCGTTGGCCGCGGCCGGAGCGCTGGCGGAGGCGCGGGCGGCCTCATCCGGCCGCGGTGAGAAAGGGAGCGGGTGTCGGGAGGGACGGAACGGAAAGCAGAGCGAGGAGGGTCGTGAAGTCGTGATGTGAGGCGGAGGCTGTCGCCCCTGAAAGGCGTTGAGGTTCCTGAGGTGCTCTCTGGAGTGAGGGCTGAGGAAGGGGCAACCCAGCGTTTTCATGTCACGTGCTACGGTTGTCTGAAAAGCGACGAAATACAAATTGGAACCCCAGCTCTGTTTCTTTTCTAGGAAAGCTGCCATACAAATAAATGAATAAATAAATAGCAGTCACGTTTTGTAAGGGGTGGGGAGAAGACAAGGGGTTGGGAAGTTGTGTAGAGTTACAGGGTACACAGGGTAACAAATACCTCTAGTTTACAAAAACATCTCCTTCTGATGGGATTGTTTCTTTGAAAAAGCATTGATTGTAAACTTTAGACTTGATGCTTGCAAATATACCATCAAATTAGATCTTACACAAGCTGTGAGACCCATTAAAGCCCACAGGGATTTTGTGCAACTGAAAGTTTCACATAAATAAATCTCATTGCAGTGTTTGGCTGTAATTCATATTGGGTGCCTCAAAGGTGAAAACGTAATCAAAGGTAAAAATTTTAAGCTGAAAAATGTAACAGTAAAGGTGAATCATTATACTTATTTGTGTGCAGGACAATCCATAATCTATTAAGACAATTCTAACATATCTCAAGAAAGCCAGATGACAGAGAAGCTAAGTATTTCAAGTTAAATCAATGTAAAGACTGGGGGAAGCAGATGCTCCTTAGGAAAATTGAGCCAGAGATACTAATACTGCGTAAGAATCATGTGTTAATGAACAGGCAGATGTAACTGATGAGACTGATAGCAAAATCAGAATCAACTTTAAAATGTTGGGGAAGCTTTCAGACTTTTTTGACATTGACACCAGGGTTGTCTGAAGGTATGTGCTTAAATATGAGTATCCTGATGTAAAAAACTTTGCTGCATTTTGGAAACAGTAAATTGTTAGTATCTTTGAAAGCCAAGACTTTTCAGTTTCTGTTTAGCTCTAGTTTCAATTCTTCTGTGGCTTAACTGTCATAAATGATTATATTATAGTTATTGGAAATGCTGAGTACTTGGTGCTTTAAATTTTACATCAGATACTTGTTTCATATAGTCTAAAAGAAAATGTGCAATTGAAAAGAGGTACTTTCTGGGAAATGTGAATGCAGCAAATTGTTTTTAGTTTTCTCCTAACAATTTCTGTCAGTGTTTAGGAACCACCCTGGGGGAAAAAGCCCTCCTGAACCATTGAGGCAGTTCAGCAGGTGTCTGAAATTGTTATGGTCTGTTTTAAAAGTAATTTCTTTTCCCGCCTCTCATTGGAGGACTTTTCCAGAATAACATTCCTTAAATGGCTAGAAAACGTCTGATTTCCCATTCTAAACTTTTTTGTGGTCCATTTCTATTTCCCTGCTCTTGTGTCAGCATCATCCTTTATTTTATATTGCTTGGGTGCATTTAAAGTCCTATTCCCTTTTGGCTTCCTCCCCCGTGTGTCCGCCCCCCCCCCCCCCCGCCCCGTCCCCCTCTGTTTTCCCCAAGCCAGCTGTTTAATTTCCTCTCAGAAGATAGGCTTTCTTTCTGTGCTTGTTCTCACAATTCCTCTATACATCCATTCCAACTTTAATTAATCTTTCTTGAATTCACTTAACTAGAAATTGTATACTTTATTCCAGAGGGACTTTTTCTTGTGCCTTTTTTAATCACAATAATTCCTTCCATTCCCTCTGGAAGGAAGTACATCCATCTCTTCTGGAGTTTCCTTGGTGTTTTATGCTGTTTTGCTATTTTTTAATTTGTTGGTTTGATTTTTATTTTTACTCCCATCTGTAAAGCTATCCACCTCTTGAGTGACACTCTGATCTTGTCCCTTCTGATGATGTCTTTCATCACATGAAACGTAACTGTTTTATGTAGGTGTTTCTTCAGTTAATTTTGCTTAAATGTTTGCAGTTGAGACATTGGCATTATCTTCTTTGCTAATTAGATCCCCCTGGATAAACATTTCCCCTTTCAGTGCAACTTTACTTCTTTGCTTCTCACCTTACATTTCTTGTGCTGTGCTGTTTTCCCCAGACTGGCAATAATTTCACGTGTTGCGCTGTGCCAGATGCATTGTAGAAGTTGAGAGAGATGGGACTGGTGTTTCTCTTGCCTAGATAAAACATTTGTCAAAGTTACTAGGTTAATTTAGTGTCAGCTATTTTATCTAAATCCACATTGTAATTTGTTACATTTTACTTTTATAAGCTAGTCCTTACAGTATTCCCTTCACAGTTTGTTACGTACCCAGTTTTGCTATGGAGACTCTGCTGGATCAGTAGATGTCAGGATTGTACGTCCTTCCTATTTTTTTGTAAGAGTGACTCTGTGCTGACAGGTTTCAGTCACGTGGGGCTCTCTTTCCATGCATGAAAAGCATTGCTAATGAGATTGATGTCCTCATGCACAAGTTCTTTAATATTTTTCTGGTGGAGGTGATCTGCCAACTTGGGGGTTTGCCCCTCATCCCTCTTCCCTGCTGTAGGCAATTCCATCATTTAAACATCCTAAGTCTGTGCATCTCATGCTGGAATTTCTGCTTTCATACTCTTCTGCCTTGTGACCTCATTCCCTCTGTCATTTTTATTGAAAAGGCAAAATGTTAATTTTGTTTTGGAGTAGCACTGTAATTACATTTCAGACTCATCTGAAGGTCGCTGTATCAGTTCTAACTCCCTTTTCACATATTTTATTTCAAGACACTTTTTGTGTAATTTGTTTTGCAAGGTTGACATGTGGCAATTCTTTCTTAGCATTTACTTTCTGACCTTCAAAATGTAGCTTCATAATGTATTGTCCTTTCTCACCCCTTGAAAACTTTCTTCCTGCTTTTAAAAGAAAGGTAATTTATCCAGTTAGATCTGCAGCCCTTCTGAGCAAGGGCAGAATTGCAGGGGAATCAATTTGCCACTAGGCTTTGTGTGAAATAAATCCCATCTTCTCCTTAAGTAAATCCTTGTATCCTCTGATCTAACTAGCTGGAGTTGGGAGCAGGTAGTCTTCTGTCTTCCTTTCTGTTCCCAAACTGTTCATTTTGGCAAAAAATGAGTTGCTGAAGGCTCTCAGACTTCTTCAGTCTGCCTCCTGTCACCCTGCACGCATCGTTTCTGCCCTGTGTGCCCACAGCAGAACACACTGAAGCCAGAGTCGCTGCTGCTTACTCTACAAAAGTTATTTGCAGAATCATTGATCACCATCACATTCTTCTGGAGAGTGTTGGTATTGGGAGTTTATATGCAGCTGCACTTGGTTTTTGGTTGGGTTTTTTTGGAGCATGGCTGTGGCATCAGCATTTCAAATTAATTAGGCATGTCATTACTTATATTCGTTGGGCAACAGCGCAGCAAATGTCTGGGCAAGACGTTTGTTTTCAGCAGCCTGGCAGTACGTTCAGAAGCTTGTGCCAGTGTTGTGTTCCCTCTGGCAGCTTCCACACTTGCTTGCTCACAGTCTTGCCTTACACCAACCTAGAAACTTTTTGTGCTTATAACATGTGTGACCCTCACCAACATTTTTTTTTTTTTGGTGGGTGGGAACATCTTTATTCAGGTGTGATGCAGTCGTTTGCTTCCCACTAAAATCCTCTCTGTCTTAGGTCATTTGTTGATACATGCAGACTTCTCCTCTTCATTATCTTCTGTTGGGTCATTGTAGCATATGTCTCTGCCCAGATCATTGTGCAAGTACAGTATGCAGTAATTAAAAATTAAGCGTTGTTTGCACTCATATATTAGCTTGTGGCTTCATTAGTAATTTAAAACTTTGAGCTTTGGCCCCCTTTACTTTGACTTGTTAATTCTTGTCTAAGATTTAGAAATTAAGATTTTCAGAGCAGTTTGGGGTCTGTCAAGGAACATCAACTTCAAATAATTGCAGTTTGAAACACCATTTGTCACCCTAACAGTTCCATTTTTCCATGCTACTCTTACCTGCTTTTGTTTTCTTGGCTTTAAAATAACATGTAAGATTGAGCAAGTTAAAAACCATCAGGGACTTACAGAAACTTATGAACTGTGTCAGTGGCACAAAATGAAAATATCTTTTTTTATATGTTATTTTACACACAGCAAGTCAATAAAAGAGACTAGTCCTAGCACAGTAGGAAACACAATCTTAAGACAGAAAGTCAGCTTTTCCCCTGTATCTTGTCTTGAAGAGGGACCTTTAGCAGATGTTTAAGGAAGGAGCTCAAGAAACAAGGAGAGAGCAGTGTAAACTTTCCCCTTGCATCTCCTTTCCACTTCTGAAGGTGAATAGCTTGGGGACTGCCAGAGTATCTGGATCATAGCTCCTGATAGCTGTCTGTGCACACATCCTCCATGAATTTGTCTAAACCTTTTTTGAACTCAGTTATGGTTTTGGCTTCCATAGCATCCTGTGGCGATGAGTTCCCCAATTTAATTAGGCGCTTTGTGAAAGAGTACTTCCTTTTGTTTGCTTTAAAGCTGCTGCCTGCTAATTTCATTGGGTGCCCACTTGGTAGGAGAACAATACATCACAATTTACTGTTTGCTTTTCCACATTTTTCTTGATGGCTTTTTTTTTTTTTTTTTTTAAATCTCTACTGCACTCATCTTGACTTGCAAAACTAATGGCTGTATCTGGTGACTTAAAAGCCATAGTCTAATTAGTCTTTGTATGGAGACTATTCTGTAACTTAGATAATCTTTTCTCACCCTGTGGTGAATTTGTCCTGGTGCTCTCTTGTCTTCATGAGGTGAGATGATCTGTACCACTGATGGATGCTATGTATTACTTAAGATGTAGATGCACTGGGAACTAGTAATATTTTATATTAATGTAATCTCTTTTGGGTAGCTGTCTTCTGTTTCTGTAGAAGCTGGTATGACTTACAGCAGCTGCATGGCTCTTCTGAACTTGTACTCCCAAGATCAACAGAGGCCTAAAAGCACTCTGTGTACTTAGTGTAACGCAGCATCATAGGTTAGAGGCATGGTTTCCTCTGGTAAGGAAGGCTTATTGCTTATAAGCTTTCAGTCTGTGCTCAGGAGTCGAAAAGGCAATATGCCATTGTTCTCTCTTCTGGTTTGAGGGGCACAAAACTAGAATGGCCACAACTTGTGCTTTTTGAGTTATGGTAGCTGAGTAGTCCTGAGGCATTGTTCTGCTGGAGGGCATAGTGCCTCCATCAGGTGTGTGCGCTGAGACTTCAGCTGTGTTGTAATCTCACTTAATGAGGCAGAGAACCTTCGTGGCAACAGGCTTACATGCGTTGGTTTGTGTCTCAGAGGTGTCAAACTGTCTTCCCTTCAAATGAAGCTGTACTGAAAAGATGCGCTCGGGGAGCAGACCTAATGCACCCCAGCTGCTGGTGGGAATTTCCCATCCACGAGACTAAACTAGAGCTAGGCCAGTGAGCTCCCCTGAATTGGTGTTGAGTCCTTGTTTTGCTTGACAGGTACGCTCTTCCTGCTCTGCACCATTTGCTAATGTCAGCACAGGCGATGTAGATCATAGAATCAGAGAATGGTTTGTGTTGGAAGTAGGGGGTTTAAAACTGTTTTCAAACATCATTAAACTTGCCACTGGCTTGCTTACACGTGAGTCCTTTGCCATGTAGAGCATCTCACAGGTATCACCACGGATCTTCACAGTGCTCCAAGCTCCAGGTACTGAGAGGAATTTACCTAAGGTCACACGACATAGGTAGCAGAAGCAGAAGTATAATTTGGATTGAAGAAGTCTTAGTCTAATTCCTTTTTTTTTTTTTTCCAAAATAGATAAAAAGAAGGAAAACAGTAACAGTCTTAATTCAAATAAGCATCAGAGTTTGTAACTGGAGAGTCTTTTCATAGCAGTATTTTGTGGGATACTTTTGCTGTGAAACTTGATTGACAAAACACTCTGCTGCAGATGTTCCAGAGTGATACTGGAACATGACTGATTGGTTTTGTCTCTCTTTTCTTTTATGTTGGGGTTTTTGTGCCATACCTATTGCTGTGAAATTCCTTCTGCAGCTTGAACCAGTAAAAAGGCATATTAAAAGGAGACCTATCAAGAAAGCATTACATTACTTCTTTAACAGGAGTGAAAAATAATTGCCTTATTAGTAAATTCTATGTCAGGCCATGACTTGGAAGAAGAACTTTATGACATTGCATTTTATTTCATTTTTATCTGTACAAGTGAAGCTGAAAGGCATGAATCAATGCAAGCTCTAAGAAAATGTTCATTTCTGTCTCCTAGGCTACCCGACACGCAGAAATGGTGGCAATCGATCGGGTCCTTGAGTGGTGCAAGCAACACGACAAAGACTACCCGGAAGTGTTTGCGCGCTCGGTGCTGTACGTGACCGTGGAGCCTTGTATCATGTGTGCAGCTGCCATACGCTTGATGAGTATCCTTTCAGGCTTATTCATGCTGGGAAACCAGATGTCAGAATGTTACTCTCTTGGCAGCGAGCCCACAGAGAAGGGCCTGACACTGTCAAGCAGAGCTAACAGGGGTACGTACCATCTTACGGTTTTAGAGTCTGCACCCACCTCCCTTATTGCCAGGTAAATGCTGAGAGACTTGGGAATGAAAGTGAGAGACTTGGAAATGAAAAAAAACCCTGCAGTTATGGCAAAGAAAGATTTCCCTTAGGGATGTAAAAATACATTTGAGATCTCTCTGTTCTTATATAAAATGAGCTGCTCTGTTCTTATGTAAAATATAATCTCAGTTCTGTGTTCAGTTCTGAGTGTTGTAACCATGGCTTTGTATGCTGCTGCTTTGGGATTCATGCTTCTCCTCTTCCAAGGAAGGCTGGATGTGCCTCTCCAGCAATATATCTTATATTACTCAGAAGTAAGCTCCGATATTTATGAGGGAGGAACTGTAGTGCATGCTAATTTAGTTTGAAAAGTACAAGCACATTTTAGTGAAATTTAATGACTGCTTGAATCCGGCTACTTTACTTCCTGCTTGCTTTTTCCTTTAACTTAATACCTTAACTCCTTCACATAAATTCCACGGGTCGTTTATGGCTGCCGAAATGAGCGATTTGGAGGCTGTGGCTCAGTTTTGAGCATCTCATCTGATGATATGGTAGACACAGGAGAACCATTCGAAGTAAGCTATAAAATGTTTTCCCTTGGTTTTCAGCTAGGGTACTGTGCCCAACTTCATTATCTTGCTTTGAGAATGTTACACATCAGTTTAAGAGAACTCTGTTGAAAGATGATCAGAAGTCAAGTAAACTTCACTTTGTAAGAAAATAGTGTAGTTAAAAAAAAGCCCTTAAAGTAAAGAAATTTGAGGAAAAGCCTGATATCGTCACATATTTAAAAGAGAGAGGTAAGGAAAGAATTGTAGAAAGTGATAAGAAATAAACAGATCTAAAAGACAGGTAATACTTGGAACAGCAAGTGTATGTTGCAGGAAGATATGAGGAAAATATTACACTGCAGAATGTACGAACACATTACAATAAAGACTGAGCAACTTACTAAGTTACTGGCTTTTGGCTGAGCCACTGGGAATGACTGTATTTTTGCCCACTGTCTTTCCTTATAGGAGGTAAAATGCATTAGCTTTGATTACTTCATATAGTTCTAATCCCAGAATAAATACAGACTGCACAAGTAGGAGAGGAGACTTAGTTTAGCTATCTGGAAATGTTCTGAACTGTAAGGATATGGAAGGACTGTAAGAACAATGCCTGGAGAGAATGGTGCATCCTTGTCATTTAAGAAAGGCTGGACAGGTGTTCAGTGGAGGTATAGTACATGCCAATCTAGGTGCTTTACAGCATTCCAGTAGTATGCCTATACATGGATAGTATTTATGCGTTGTATTTATGACATTATATGCAGTAGTAGATGATCCTGCTTTCCATGAGGATAGCCTTCATAAGGGTTCTTTTCCACACTTATGATTTAATGAAAGTAAGAAACAAGTAATCTATTTCAGCAGTGTAAATAAGCACTCAAGGCTCAGAAAGAAGTTCAGTCAGCAAGACAATACTGTTCCACAATCCAGTGTAAACATACTGAGCTTCTTTCTGTCAGGGTGTTTGTGAAGATAATATCTGAATTAGCTTAGTCAGTACTGAAAGAGTGTTCATTTGCTAACATTGGCACGTGGTATTTAATTTTCTGTATGTTCAGAAGAAAGGAAGGAGGAGATTCTTGCCACCACAAAAACTCTCTTTGTTTCTGCAAGCAGCTGCAGTGGGATGTATGGGTGAAATGCATTATTTTCTAGTGTGGGTAGAGATTAATTTAGTGACATATAAACACTTTGTCATTAATGCCTGGAAAAATCACTTGGAAGGACCGAAAAGGTCTGAGAGGTGATTGTTAGGAATAAAGAATACCTGTGTGGACATACGCTTTCTGGTATGAATCTCATCTACAAATACCCAGCTGTATGCCTCTGTGGTGGTTTGACCCTGACTGGAGGCCAGGTGCCTGCCAAAGCCACTCTGTCACTCCCCTTATGTTTCCAAGTGCTTGAAGAGGATATGAAGAAAGGTAGAAACACATTAATAGGAAAAAAAATGGGGACTGCATAAAAATTTTATGCAAAGTTACTAAGAAAGTTTGTTATGCCTAACTTTGAGTTATTGGGGAAATTACACTAAGCTTCAATGTAGTATTTGTCAAACTATTAGGTATTCAACATGAAACAGATTTCCTGACTCTCTCCTTCCCAAAAGAGTTAAATATACTCGTTAAATTAGCGGAGCAGTCAGAGTTGTTCACAGTTATTCTGTACCTAAGGCATTATTATGATGTGTAGAATGTGTTGTTCCCAGCCGTGCTGACGAGCATCATTCTAATTTGTGCAGTGCACTTCTGGCTACCGTGCCAAAGAAGCAGTGGAAATGCTGAAAGCTTTCTACAGGCAAGAAAATCCCAACGGTAGGTTTCCCATTAATGGATCCATTTTGATCCCAACCTAATCTAAAAGAATGCTGGCACTGTTATCCCTGTAACTCACTTCTGATGGGTTTTCTCCCTTCTTGTTCCTTCTTGGCAGCACCAAAATCGAAAGTACGGAAGAAAGAGCATCGTAGCTAGCCCTGTGCTGATGGAGACAGAAACTTACCAGATGATGATATGGGAAGGTTTCCTCAGTGTCCTTCTTTTTTAAAATGTACAGTCCAGTTAAACTATGTCTGATGATCTGTACAGAGTTTTTACTAATAGGATACTTGCTACCTGTTCTTGTGTTTCTATGCATATGAATTCTTGTTATCAGACATCACCGAGCGGGAGAGTAAGTGGTTGTTTTTAGAAAGAGGAAAATTTATCCTTCGAGTTCACTTGTTTTCAACCAAATAGATGGGTTAAAATGATGGCTTTCTGCACAGCACATTCTAGAATGCTTTCTTCTGTTTGTGGAGAGGGATCTTGCTTTTCAATAGTAAATGTTTGCTTAGGCAAATCCAAGTAAATCACTTGGAGGGTTACACTTGTAACATGCTCCTTGTGTGTGTATTTAAAAAAGGCATCTATCTAATGAACTGTATAGTCCTTGGAGATTTGAGATAGAACCATTGCAACAGGCTTTTGATTGTTTTTACACCCCCTATAGCATAAGTCAAATTTTCAAACATTACTTCTGAAAGTCTCATATATGTGTGTATGAGCAGAATCACAAGTGTCAGTTTGCATTTGCTCTTGCCCATAAGGGTGAGCAAGCATCGCTTGGCTGCACAGCAGCTTCATGAAAAGTTGTGGACAACTGTCTTTAGACCATCTGCTCCTCTGGTGAATATTTGCATTGGAAATGCTTTATTGTTAGCAATCTCCTAAGAAGTTGAAGTTGTTCTAGAGTTACTATGGTTTAGTAACTAAGATTGGCAGGTACAGGTGAAAACCTGGCAAAAGTGTGAAGAAAACATCTTTGAGATGTTTATTGTTTCATAGCCTGCGTGGCTCTGTCACTTCCATGCACTTTGCTTGCCTGTGCAGTAATTTATAATCCAGAAGAGGGCCTTACAGTTCCACTAATGAATTAAGAATTCAAGTACAGATCACTCTTGATTATATACCTCTGTGGGTACTTGTCTTCAGCATGAAACTACAGGTTTTTCAGCTAATATTCGGAAGCTTGAGAAATGGCTTAACTTTTTTAACATGAATGTTGTTAAAATTCTGTGACTATAAAAGATGGATACAATTAAGCCTTTTAGATATTTCAAATAAAAACATTCAGAAGTTTTTTAAAAGAGCATTAAAAGCATTATTTTGTTACCACTGCTTCTAATAGTGTAGAATTTGTATTTTGTGTATTATTGTTTACAAAGTGACATGGGAAGGAAGCGTTTTTACCCAAAAAAGATGTATTTTCAGCGTTTAGAAATAGCATCCCTTCACCTAATGCCAGTTTTCCTGTTACAGCACTTTTTGAGCAAAAGAAGTTTTGATGGTGTTTGTAGAGTGCATCAGCTTCAGAGCTGCGAGTGCTTGTGAACCAGACAGTTAAGCTGGAAAAGCTGGTCAGAAAAAGGCCGCTTTGAATGACTGCAGTGACTCTACTGGGGAGAAAGTCACACGCTGGTGGTTACGGTGTTTGACTGGTGTGATATGAGATAGCCAGACCATAATTCTCATCCACCTTCACGTCACTCATGTCCAAATTAAAGGAAGATGTTAGACTTCTGATTTGGCACTGATGCCCATGACAGGAGGAATTGGAGCCTACGTATTGTTTTGGATGAGGACCTAAACCTGTCTGCACTTGTACTGCTGAGAACACTTTCCTTCCTGCTGCCTTCTTTCAAAGAAGAATGTTGTTAGCATTGGGACAGTGTGATGGTAGGAGCTATGTAAATTAAAGATTTCTGGTGGTAGGAAAAAAGATGCTTTAAAAGCTGTGTCCAACTCTGCAGTCCTTAAAAGTGGAACAGAAATATTCTTTAACAGCAGGCAGGGATAACCTGTCATTTGAAACTATTTTCTAAGTCCCACTGAAAGCCAAAGGAGATGGAAGAAGGTGACGCAGTGATCAAGGACAATAATGTACATCTTAGAAAAGGGGCATGAAAGAGGAATAGCATAGCAAGCTAAAAACTGTTGTATTACAAAAAGGTCATAAAAGATGATTCTCTTTACTTAATGTAAAGTGTGAGCAAAAAGAAAAACCCCAATCTACTACTAAGAGGCACAGTGGCTGAGTGGGTTTAGTGGTTTGGTTTTTGGAGATTTTTAAGTATAAAGATGGAGTGGGTTAATGCTGGCTGGAGGCCAGGTGTCTGCCAGAGCTGCTCTATCAGTCCCCCTCCTCAGCTGGACAGGGGAGAGAAGATACAATGAAAGGCTCATGGGTGGAGGTAAGTACAGGGAGAGACGGTTCACTACTTACCATCACAGGCAAGACAGATTCAACTTAGGAAAAAAAACCCTAATTTATTACCAGTCAAATCAGAGTAATGACAGATGAGCCCAAATCTTAAAAGACGTCCCCCACCCCTTCCTTCCCCAGCTCAAGTTCACTCCCAATTTCTCTGCCTCCTTCACCCAAGCAGCACAGGGGGATAGGGAGTAGGGCTTGCAATAAATTCATCTCATGTTATCTCTACCACTTCTTGCGGAAGACTCCTCACTCTCTTCCCCTGCTCTAACATGGGGTCCCTCTCACAGGAGCCAGTCCTCCATGAACTTCAGCATCAGTCCCTTCTGTGGGTTACAGTTCACAAATTATGCCCTAGTGTGGGTCCCTTCCATGGGATGCAGACCTTCATGACCAGAGTGCTCCATTGTGGGTTCCCCATGGGGCTACCAGTCCTGCCAAGACCCTGCTCCAGTCTGGGCTTCCCATGAGGTCACAGTCGCCTGCAGGTTCCTTCACCTGCTCTAAGGTGGGGGTCCTCTGTGAGCTGCAGGTGGCTTCTCTGCTCCCCCTCAACCTCCATGGGCTGCTGCACCCATATCTGATGCATCTCCAGGGGAGAGTCTGTCTTGGAGCTGACTGATACTGGCTCTTGTACCTAGGGTGCGCTTCTAGCAACTTCTCACAGAGGACAACCCTGTAGCCTCCCACTACCATAAACCTGGCTACACATGCCCAAAACAAATAATTAGCTTGAGAAACAAACTACTCAAAGGTTACTCTGAAAATAGACATGTAGACCAGTCTCTTTAAAATCCTATTACGTGTGTAAGAACAAAGGCAGAGATGCAGGTATTTCTATAAAAGAAAGAAATTAGGTCTTCTTCTTAGACCAACTGCTCCTTGAAGCCATGGAATGATGTGTTGACAACTAGCACGTGCTTGGCCATCTCTTCCTCTCTGCCCTCAGGTACCCCTGGGTGGAACCTCCTGGCCTCCACCTGCTGCCGCTCTCAGCGTGATGGGGGCAGCTGCACTTTTTCCCAACCATGAGCTTTGGGTTTGTCAGCGCTGTTTTGGGGTGGATTCACAAACTTGAGTGCTCCACAAATGGTGTAGCTTTGTGTGGCTGGGTTCTGGTGGAGAATGGGGGGCTGCAGGGGTGGCTTCTGCAAGAAGCAGCCAGAAGCTCTCTGCAGGCCCCACAGAGCAAACACCAGCTGCCTCAAGGCCGGAGTCGTTGCTGACCACCCAAGCCCACCAGAGATGGTCACAGCGCCTCTGGGAATCACAGTTAGGAGGGGAAAAAAAAAAATTCAACCAGCTGCTTTTTGCCACCAGAGTGAGAAGATGTAAGAAGCTGTGCAGGCACCAAGGTCAGTGAAGAAGGCTAGGGAGGAAGAGGTGCTCCAGGTGCTGGAAAGATGCGTCTACAGGCTATGGAGAAGACCATGGTGGAGCAGGCTGTTGTGCTGCAGCCAATGGATGATGATAGGGAATAGAGATCCCATCTACAGTCTGTGGAGAATGCCATGCTGGAGATGGTGGAGACACCTGAAGGATGCTGTAACCCTGTGGGAAGCCCAGATTGGAGTAGGCTTGTAGCAGTGAAACCTGCAGCGTGTGGAGAGACCTACCCATGCCAGACCAAGTTTGCTGGGGGAACTTGTGACTCGGGGGGGGGACCAGGCTGGCACCCCATGGAAGGGATCCACTCTGGGGCAGTAGGTGAGGAACTGAAGCCCCATGGGAAAGGATACACAGTGGAGGACTGTCTCCTGTGGATGGGACCCTATGCTGCAGCAGGGGAAGAGTATGAGGAATGCCACCCATCCCCCCCCCGGCAAAGAAGGAAAACAATTCATGAGGAACTGACCAGAACCCCCATTCCCCCACCCCCTGCCCCTCCCTGTGCCACAATGGGGGGGAAGAAGGGAGTGATATCATGACTAAAGTTAAGCCTGCAAAGAAGGTTGATGTTGGGGGGGGAGGCACTTTAAGATCTGGTTGTGCTTCTCATTATCCGACTCTGGTGTCACTGGGTGTGCAGTGTCATCAATCAGAGTGTTTACTTTATTCCCTGTTGAGTCTGTTTTGGCCGTGACACTGATTGTGGAACAATCTCTCCCTGTTCTTATCTCGACTCCTAAGCCTCTCAATATATATTTTCCCCCCATCCAGCCGAAAAGAGGAGTGATAGAGCAACTTTGGTGGGCATCTGGCCTCCAGCCAGGGTCAAACCACCACAACAAGAAATCAGGGAGATGCTGGGCAGAACAATGTGGGAAAGAGAATGAAATCTTTCTTGGAATCCTCCTTCAGCGAGGAGGCGGCAGTTGCTGATGACTGGCATAGGCTTGGTTTGTAAGTGTTGCTACCAAATAAAATCCTGCAGCAAACCATGCCAGAGGCACTCTGTGAACTAATAGCTGCTGGGTTGCACAGCTTGGAAGAAGTGTTGCTGTCTGCTTGCTGGGGACCTCAGTCTCAGGCTTTGGCTCTAGCCCCAAAATAGTGTCCAGAGCGACAACTTTGAATTGTTACGCCCACCTGGAAGACCCAGAGCAGCAGCTTTGAAATGGTGCTGTTTGTTTTCACAGGGCTTTACTTACTTTTTAGCTATTTGTGTCTATGTTGCCACATAGCATACCTCAAGAGGCGCAGCAAATATATTCAGCTGGTTTATTTAAAGAAGTTTAAATGCTTCACATCACCCTTTTTCCCTTGCTGCTTGATAAATAAATGCATCTGCTTCGGTGTTACATTTACCTTGGACTGCATTTTTGCCAGTTCATCACAGGCAAATGTGATTTTTATTTCAGCCTTTGGTTTGCTTGTCAATAGTCTGACATCAAAATATATTGAACCAGCAAGGAGGGCAAGGAAGCAAAACAACACGGCTTTGTCTCTGCTAAACCGATTACAATTGACAATCCAAGGCTATAATAAATATGTCTTGTGACTTGCACACTAGAGGAGGGCCGGAATTTAAATTATAGCTTTGGGTTTTGAAATGCTCACTGATCCATTCCATTCCCATTAAGAGCGCCTTCCGCTCTGCGAAATTAAGTGATATCTTTACATGACAGTTTAATTAATTTATTTTTCGATATGTACATTTATTGAGTTTCTCCATTAAGCTTTTGAAATGTCTGTAGGTCCTATGCATTAATGTAAATGCGCCGTGGCCCATAATTACCTTTGGCAGGCTTAGGGCACTGATAAAAAGATTATATTTTTAAAAACTAAACTCTTCAAACTTCCCCGGTGCTTGGCAGGAAATCTATTTCTGTGTTTAGTTTGGAGCAAGGCTGGGGAGCCTGCAGCCAACAGCTCCAGTGTAGGCAGTAACTTACATTTTAGAAGAAAATATATTTGACGCTAAATGAGGGAAGGGGAGAGGAAGACAATTAGTATGAGAGTACTAGAAGCAGCTGTTTATTTGTTTTGCCTCGTGGCTGCCAAGATATACTCTTATTATTAAGGTGCACCTAGAAGTGAGGTATTGTCTATGAAATTACTTTGCAAAACATGGATCTTGGTCTTTTTATGGGGCTGCCCCAAAGTGAGCTTATCTTCCTTTTTCACAATAGCTCTGCGCTAGCCAAGAATGCTGGATTCTCCCCTTGCCGCCGCCTCCTCCCCTCTCTTTTCTAAAAATGAACTTTTCAGGGAAATAAGGAATTCAGAGAAGTTTGAAGGAGAGCAGATGGCCAGCAGTGATCCAATAGGATGTAAAACTTCAGTTAGGTAGTCGCTTGGCAGGCGAGTACAAGCGAGCCCGTGATGTTTCCATAGTGATGTTTGCACATGGTGCCTTCCTTTTGTCTTTAAAAAAATATATATCTAAGTGATTAAAAAGAAAAATAAAGAGATAAAATAAAATGAAGGGCTCTGTAGACCTGAACCCTTTGCATGATGTAATTAACTGTCCTTTCTGGGATAGTAACTTGGGCTCATTGCTACTTTCTGGCTGAAGAGTGATGCACCGACCTCAGCTGCCGCCTCACAAGCCAGCCTCAGCTGCGCGCACTTGTGGGCCCCCCCATGTCACACAGCAAAGCAGGGACAGCCTCTGAAGTAAAGAAGTGACTCAGATCGTTGTGCTGCTCTTCGAGGGGAAACTGCCTGGCTGCTGATTTTTGTGGCATCAGGATTTCACATTTACGCACAGGGAAGGCTTGTTGTGGCACTTCTCCAACCTTTGGAGCTTTCTCTGTGCACAGGAGGTAGTGTAATAAACATTGACAATCCCCCTGACTTCGATTTCTACCTTCTCCTTTGAAGTCTGAGAGGTAGCCATTAAAGTCACATTAATTTGTGAGGATATAAACAACTGCCATTATCTGTGCAGCCATATTGTGCAAGAGAAACAAGATTTGTAGGGAGAGGCAATCTCTTTTATTAAGCCAAATGATACAGTCGGAACAAACAGGCAAGCTTTGCACCAGCCAGGCGTAGGGACACCAAGTTCAAAAGCTTACCAGCTTTTTCCACACCCCTAATGGAAGTAAACCAAAAATAACTAAGTACATGTTTGTATATGCCATCCCCCTGCAAACCTTGCTCTTCTTGATAAGAATCTGGGCACCTTTGCCTATGGAATGGTTTGGGCAGGGAAAGAGGTAGTAGGAGACTGGACTCACGGTGGGCTCAGCTCCTGATTCCCCCAGCAGACCCCTCTGTTGCCTCTGTACAGATGTGCCTATGTGTCTGCCAGTGCTTTGTGAGGACCCAGTGCAATTTTTCCCTTCCCGAAGGCCTCCCAGCAAGGTGCTGAATACAGCAGCTCATTTACTGAGCCCCACACTCTCAAGTAGGAAGAGTCTCCCAAGGAGAAGCAGCTTCCTAGAGGGAGTGCTGTGGGATGGACTGGGGCGGGGCGGGGGTTTACTGGGACGGGACGGGGTGGAGTGGAGTAGATCACATTACCTGTGGTTTACAAATCCCAGTGTGAACTCCCCTGAATGCCATGGTACAAGCAAATGAAGTTAGCTAAGCCTGGGATGAAAATGATGGAGGTGCCTCCCTGTGCTCCGGCTTCACCTGCACATGTGGAGCTCCCTGGCAAGGAATCCCTCTGCTTGTGTAGTGGCAGCCTGAATGAATCATTCAGAACTATACCCATTTAGTGCACTTTTTAATATTTAGATGTGCTTATCCCACTAGGGAGCTCCATCAGGATGCTCAAGCTGCCAGTGACAACGGGGATGCCTGAAAGCTCTCAGCCACAGTTGCAAAAAACCCTCAACTGCTTACAATGTAGGACACTTCAGTAGCATTCCCACTGCAGGGAAGATCCGGCAACCTCAGTGCGGACAGCTGCAGCTCAGGGAGGTTCACCCTATGGATTTACAGACTCCTTACAATACTGCTGTGCTGCAGAGGGCAGTTAGGGAATGGCATCGCAACTGAGGTGGAGCTGGGAAAAGCAGAGCAGCTCAGGCTCTCTCATCTTTACCTTAACCCTGTGCAGTGGCTCTTCCCTCAGCGCATGCTCACTTCAGTGTGTTGTACTGAAAGTTTACTCAGTTCCTTCCTGCAGGTCTTAATCCAATTAGGGCAAGTCTTTGTCTTCCTTTATACACTGTGACAGAGCTACAGAGCATTCCCATCCAGAGCCACCTGCTTCTCCAGCCCAGATTTCAGACCTCTATCAGCAGCCACTGGCAGTTGCCTGAGCACAAGGCTGTGGGTACAAACCAAACTCCAGGAATCTTTGCATCTTCTAGTCCTGTTCCAAGCTGAACCCGGTTGCACCAAAGAACATGATTCCCTATCAGTCTCATCCAGCATTGTTTTCATTTTGGACCTTCTTTTTCTCCCCTGCTGCCTGCCCCCAAGAAAGCAGCAGAGTAGCAGCGGTGAGGAGCCTCTGTCCTTCTGCCTTTCTACCGCTCCAGCTAGAGCAATGCCAGCTACCAAGAAGGAATAACCCGCAAGGAGCCTAATGAAACAGCAATCTGGCATTAAGATGTGTATATAGTTGCCATTTGTTAAATTGACAGATGACATTTGGAACATGCAGCCCCGATTCATTTTTTAAAGCTAAATACTCTCTCGAAATAAAGTCTTTGCCTTTAGTCTTAAAGCCGATTTCCAGCCCAGACAGGGCCAGCTGTGCTTTTACACATTTTCTGGGCACAAGGTCAGATTCCTAGCAGGTAGAAGAGATTTTTTTTTTTTTTTCCTGAAGAACTGGACAATTCATGAACAATAAACAATCACCTGCCTCCCAGATTACCTTGGACTCTACCTTGATTTTTTTGGACTCTTCCTCTATTTCTCCCCCACTACCTTTCCGTGTAGAATTCTTTATAAAAGAAAAAAAAAATAGAGGGTTTTGACAATGGTTTTTAATCAACGTGAATTTTATCATGTGCTACCTAGTCCTAGTTGTACATTTTTATGTATCTACAATAAAAGGTGCCAAAGGGAAGCACCAAACAGCTTCAACAATAGTTTAAAATTTATTCATGAGTGAAGACTAAGCTTTCTCAGAGACAAATACCTCAGACATTATATTTTAGGAACAGTTAAGAGTGTGAAGGACTCAGCTCATCCAACTCAAAAGCATAGAAATCAGGGTAAAGACGCGATATTCCTTTACACCTTCAAATCACTGTCAACACTTCCAATAGCCTACTTATGATGACTTCCATTTCCAGCTCCAGAAATACTCAGAAGAAATAGGTGCCTAAACTTTATCAAAGTTGTACTCTTAGCCGAGTACTGGTTTGTTACCTCATATGCTTCTTCATCAGATTTATTGATAAAGGTCCAGAGAACATCATAAACAGCTCACTTTATTTAAAGTCTTTTCAAAGTCATTCTATTTTAACACTAGGATGTCATTCCATTCCTGCTAAGCTGCCACTTCAGCTTATTTTTCCTCACAAGAGAGCAAAAATTAAGCCTTGCAATATGCAGAGAAATTGATAACTAGATGGTTACTATTGACTGAAGGGAGGGAAGCACCTTCCACGGGTGTATGCCTGGCATAAGCATTTAGAAGACAGCACAGTTTCATCTCACATCCTTTCCAGTGACTAAACCAAGGTAAAGTCTCCTGGCAGATGCTTTCTCCAGCAGCTAAGACAAGAGAAACTGAGAGCACGACCAGCAACCCTTTCGCTCTGCGTCAGATTTGCCAGGAGTCATAGCCACATGGGAGCAAGAGCCTGCAGAACACTTGAGTCACAGGGACGCTTGCTTTCTTTAAGAAAAAAATAAAAATCTTAAATGATTTACATATGAATTGCTTCTAATGAGGACACACAAGCTCAGTTTTCCAGCAGACTTTCAACAAGGCCAAAATTAAGGATACAATTACATGGCAGAATACTAGACTGAGATCTTCATGGTTTTTATGTCAACAGTGAAGTCAGCCACTGCTGGTGGGTGGGAAGCAGCTCTCTTTAGGGATGTTGAGCTGGTTGATTTTCTGATTACTTCAGAGAATTTTAAAAATAGTAAATTGTAATAACAGGCCTATAGACTCCGTAGCAGCTTTCTGATTAATGTGAACCTCAAGATATACACTAAGTTCTTGTCCATAAGGTATGCTGTTCAGACATTTTCTAGATGCTATTTTAACCCCTGTCTTTTGAGTCACATTAGTCAAAAGAATTGGCCTGTAATTTAATTATTGCAAATGGTGCATCAGTGAGTTATTTCCTAGGAAAGAGAGTTAAGGGAACCCAACATCGCAATTAATGCTGAAATAGAAGCCTTTTGCTTTGGCCTTATGAAAATGTTTCCGTATGACAGGAGCCAAGTGAGACTGAGAGGGTTTAGAAAATTCTATTAGAAAGTCATCTTCACCCAGAGCTTTCCCAGAGACCAGAGGTTTTACAGCTCCTTTTTATTTCTTCCTCCGCTATGGGACTACCTAACCATTCCCTAATTTCCTGCAGAATTATAGGTATTTCCAATTTACTTAAGAGACCTCGAGTCTGTTCAGCTGTGCAAATGATTCAGATTAGTTACGGGGTTTTAGAACTCAAAAGAGATTTCCTTAAGGTCCACAGGGTTTGTAACGTGTACAACAGATGACCATACACAGGAATTGCACAACACCCCGTGCTTTCCTTCCTGAAGTGCACTGCCAGCAGCTCCCAGACATTTCCATGTGGCTCTTAGTTTCTGGTTTTCCACCATTTTGTAAGCAAAGGTTTATCTACTTTTGCTTCTCCTAGAAATGTAAGTACAATGCAGTTGTGCACCTGAGTCCTGTTAAGCAAGAGACCCCCACCATGTTGCTTCTTCATAACCACACAGCTTGAGGATTTAAGAACCGTAACAGCTTAATCAACAAAATCATCAACATAAAGGATTCTCAGTGGGATTCAGAGACTCTCCCAAACTAAGGCAAGGAGCCTGGAAAGGTTTTGTCCAAAAGCATCATGAGATGAAAAGCACAGCAAATTCTATTATCCACCCCTCCAAACCTTCCTTCTATACTGTTATCTTTTAACTCCACTGTGTATCTTGTGGGTACTTTGGGCCATGCACCCATGCACCCTCTGCAGAGGAGGAGCAGGACTTGCTGTGCAGGCTAGCAGGCTGAAACAGCGTCTGCCCACGCCTGGCACACAATAGGTGGCAAGCGTGCCTGGACTTTTCCCTCCAGAGCTGTACAGAGCATAGCCTGCAGCCACGCCTTGTCGGTGCCATAAGCTGTGCAGATGCAACACTGGGTTTGAACTTGTGTATGAACTGAAGACCCCTCGTACAGGCAGCTCAGCAACACCGTGTGTGAGGACCCTACCACTTTGAAACTTGGCTGAACTAGGCTACTGCTGCCTTAACTCTTTCCAAGTAGTGTCCTCCAGTGCTAGTGGAGTCTGTGCAATCTGTGACTGAAGTGGTGTTTCCATTTGGCCTATAGAGATTGTTTTTCTTCTTCCTGACAAAAGAGGTCAGGAATAGAGGGGAACAGGGGGAAAGCATGGCAAGGAAAGGAAAAATTCAAATAAATGTGAAAGAGAGGACAAGTCAAAGTGCCACAAATGCAAAATGCTAACAGACAATATTAAAGTCTTTATCCTGTGAAACGTGTAGAGCATGCATGGGAGACTGTTTTACTGACAAGGAAAGAAAACAATCCTATTTCTAATATATTTATCTTCTAACTTCCTTTTCTAACAACATGTTTGCTTTAAAATTAATTACTTTGGGAAACAGCAAGAGAAACGGGTGTGGTGGAGTTAGAGGAAAAATTTGAATTATTAAAGAAGTGACCCATGTGCCCACAGACCATAGTGGGGACCAGGTTTCTGCTCTTCAGCTATTTCTGGGGGCTGAAGAACAAATGCACTGAACTGGTTCTACCCTCCATAGCAGGCTGCACCAGAAGGTTTGCACCCTTTGTCCTTCAAGGTAGAGAGCGAGACTTGAGGAGATGTAATCATAATGAGCCACATAATCTACATCTTTAAGTCTTGGGGAGACACAAAGTCTGGCATGCCAAAGCTTGGTATTGGACTGGATGCAATCTTTCTGCTGTGGGAGAGCTGTTAAAAACTAGTTCTAGTAGATTCTGCTCTTCACCACTTCTAGCCACTGTCTAGAAACTGGTGAGCTGATGCTTGTGTTGGCAAAAGGCTTCACTTTTCCAGGCAAACTCATAGTGGAAAACCCCACTTCTTTCTGCCCACCCTCCCCTTCCTTCTCCCATAGAAGTCCTGCTGCCTCAATGTACCTATATCCCACTGGAGTCAGACGGTACTTGCTTGGCTGCACACCCCTGCTCCCTGCAGCGAGTGAGCGCACAGCACCCAAGCTGAGCGTCGGTGATCACACCCCACTTGATCTGCCCAGCACACCCAGGCTCAGAGCCCCACAGCGTCTGTCCGCCGCAGGATGCCTATGCTCATACCTCACAGACACGCTCAGTTACAAGAGTGATTCACACTTGTGCTTGACTGATGGAGCAGCCCTACCTTTTCTGCCCAGGATACGCATTTTCAGTGTGTCCCAACTGGCCACAGATTTCAGATCCTGTGGTTGCTCCTGCATGGCAGCACAGTGAGCAAAGGCAGATGATCCAGTTCTCAGTGTCTTTGCCTGAAGAGGTACAAATCACATCATAGGTATTATTACTTCACATGTTGTGTCATTTGCTGAACAATTAAGCGTGCGACTGAAGGCTTAGTAAGTGAGCCAAGGCTACAGAACATAATGCAACTTCACAGCAAGAGATGACAATGCAATTCCTTAATACTGTAATATTCTTTCATGTAAAACCAGCTGATGTAAAATCAATTCCATGCTAAATTGTGTTCAGTCCTTTCAAACTTTAAAGAAAAAGAAAAAAAGAAAAAGAATGGGAAAGATACCAACAGCCCATAAATAATCTCTAAATACCGTGTTACAGACTGATGGCAAGTAGTGCTCTCACAAACCCATATTTATATTTAAAAACCTCATATGTGTACATTATAAAGACTATCAATTATAACAGCTGAAAGTAAAATAAATTAAATGAATGTACATCTCCTTTACTATCCATTACATCCCATCTCTGTGAAAAAATGCTATTTTTATTCCCAGCTATATATCTTATAAAGTTAACACAAAACCCCACAATGTTTCAACTATATAAAATCTAAATATCTCCATCCGAGACACATGCAATTACACATAAGTGTATTATGAGCTATACCTAATGAGTAATAAACCACCACTTGTAGGGCTTCTCCCTGTGGAGTTCTATTTACCATGTGTTGGCAGGTAAATTCATAGATTAATCCTTACGAACTTGCACTTCTTTCAATAGAGACAACTCTGGGGGGTGATTTTGGACAGTGTCTTCATAATCCAGGACAGCTCATCATTAAGCCAGTTCAAAGGCTTTAACTTTTGGTTATCTCTGCAATAATTACCTGAGGGGCAAGTGGTGCTGGTCCCCTCCCAGCTCCCAGGGTGGCATCACAAAAAGTCCGTCTCTGCAGGAGCGCTGGCTCCGGAGGCCATTGCCTGTGAGCACCAAATCAACCACCCTCCCCTCCCAGCAGAGCCTGTTGCTCCCTTGCTTGATGGAAAATGCTTGGCTGTTGCTAGCACAGCAATTACACCACAGGAAAATCTGTTTCCAAATAATTTAGGCCTTTATTTACTCAGAAAAAAATTTTAAAAGCTGAAAGGTGGAGGCTAATGAGGCATTGGCATGGGAAATATTTTACAGAAATAAAATACTTTGCCTGTTTCTAAGGGCACAACACCTCACACAGGTCCACAGAGTCCTTCAGAGTGAGATTTCTGGAGGACCTTGCATTCGTACAGAGAACTTGGCAGTGGGGAATCTGCTGCTACATCAGCCTGTCCCACCACGCTGAGAAGGCAGGGTGCAAGTTAATTGAAAGGACGAGGCATAGCGTGGGCAACTGGGGGAAGCAAGCAAGCAGAGACGGCAGCCAAGTGTCCTTTCTTCCCATGCTGGTTACCTTTATGTGAAATGTTTTTTACAGTGGTTTTTGAACTACAGATTCCAGCTCCATGGTCCCGCTATTTACCTACTTCACACACTTCCTTCTCACATACACATGACGTTTCTCATTTGGCTGCTTTTGGAATTAGCCTGTTCACGTATAGATAAACTGAATTAGGAGCTGCCTTGCTGTGTAACTGGCAAAATGCACTGGAGAACAAGATTCCTTGCCAAGTCGTACCAGGAGCACAGATCAGGCTTCTGGTAATGCAGAGGCTTCTGCCATTCATTGTGATAATGCCTAGGAAAGGAATGATGCAATACAGAGCTTGAGGCCTCACGTTTTGCCTCCTCCGCAGACAGGGTGAGATGAGAGCTGCTCAGTGTCTCCATTTGCTCCTCTAAATTACAGCACACTCAGGAATACATCAGTTGGGGGTTTGAGGCTAAACTCTCGTAAACCAATTTTGATTCCTCCTATCATGTCTCTCATTAAGTGTAAAGTGCCTCCAGGGGAAGGCAGCTGATTAAACAGATTCCTCAGTGACATAATGAATTTACAAAACCCCTCCAGTTTTCCTGGGGATGTTTGGGGAAAAATATCTTCAGCCACCGAGAGGGAGAATCACTCCATTTCCTCTTCCTCAGGGCCTGAACAAACCTTCCCCACCAGCCCTGGGGGGCTGAGAGGAGATCCTTGCTGAGCACTTGGAGGGAGAGGAGGAAGACACAGCCATCCAGGTGTCCATCCATCAGGGACACCAGCACAGCAGCCCACTGCACCCACACCGAAGCGTGCAGGTGGCAGCCTCTTGGCTTTCCTTGGCAGTCCAGTCAGCTTCCCCTCCCCAGCTCTTGCACTACAGCCCAAAGCAAAGCTCTCTGAGGCAGGCTCGACACACTGAGAGGTATCGCCTCTCAGCACAGGAAAGAAGTACGAGGCTTTTTCCAGCGTTCAGATCCTGTTTTTAATGTGACTCAGCTCTGCAGAGTCCATAAGGACGACACGGGTTGTGCTTTATTAGCAGTTAGGTTAATGTTTGGAAATAAAAAGACTGATGGTTTTATCTGTTTAATCATTTGGTGTTGCCAAGAGCGACCATAAGCACAGTCCAATGGTGCATGAAGAGAGTACAGCCTGACATTCATTTCTCACCACTAAAATCCAAACATTAGCATACAAGTTGTGTGCAGGCTGGCAGGGGCAGGCAGCCAGGATCGCAGCTATTGGAGTGACTCAATGATCATAATTTTTCTTCAGCCTCCCTGCAATGGAAGGAAATAGGGATGGATGAGGTGGGCTAATTCCAAAGTCTGGCAGCTCGTTTGTGTTTGTCCAGCTTTCCTGTGCCCTCAGCTGAACTAGGCTTCAGAGTTAAGGACTGAGACTCCTCTAGTTGGTCCCCAGTATTATTTCACTCGTGTAGGGAGATCCCGCCTCTCTTTTTTTCCTGAGTCTCCTAGGTACCTTTGTTAGCAAACAGCAGCTGCAGTGCAGATTCACGACACGTAACTGGGTGATGCTACTCACCTGCAGCCAGCAGCTGCTGTAGTAATTTGTCACTGAAAAGCAATGGGGTGGCTGGGTCACACGGTCAGCTGGCACCCAGGCAACACTGGGTATGGAAGATGCCATCAGTGCAAAGAGCAGACTAAGAGAGAACAGGAGCCAACGGACACAAGGATGCTGTCTTACAGACAATAACTAACTCAGCTGGTGTTTATCACCATTTGTCACTAAATAAGTGCAGCTGGAAGACTTATTGATCCCTTGAAACCTACCTAGAGCAGAGTTTGGCAATTTTTGGCTGGCTCACACAGCACACCTCTCCTTCTGTACACAAAGTCAAGGGAGAAGGAAGCCACTGAGACAATCACACTGGAGCTGCGCTCCAAGCAAAGCTTTCTTGGATGTGCAAACACATGCCTTGCTGACTTCTGGGAAGGTGCATGGCTGTATACATAAAGGTCCAGCTGGCCCAACAATTCCAAGTAAATACTGTGCCATTGTAAGAGCACTGCAGAGCTTATAACCAGCCACATAAAGGGCCTTTTGTAAAAGCTTCTTAGCAGCCACACAGGTTGGCTGTCCCATAGGGCACTAGCTAGCCACATCAAACAAGACAGACCTTCTGTGGGACTGGCAGAACTGAAACAGAAGGACCCCAAGACCCTTAAAGCTCCTGCAATTATCCTGGATCTAATTTCTTTCTCCTATTTGTATCCTGTTGGTATCTGCTCTTTCCAGTCAAAAGGGTAGTGGCAGCAGCCCATGTTCTCAACCACCTTCTCGCTGTCTGTGATATTTCTAAGAAAGAAAATGCTGTCAGGAGCTGCCGATTGCTTTAACGTGTCCGCTCACACTTCAGATCCTTTTTCCTCTGCCAGAGCTGTGCTGTTTGCTAGCACAAAAGCAAGCTGAGCCTGTGGTCTGCCCACTCTCCCTGCCTTTCCTCATATACTTACCAGAAAAATAGCTGGAGCACAACTCCCACACATCGCACAAGATTCAGACTCGAGCAACCCTAAACCAGGCTTTTTCCTGTCCCAAGCCTGTGCTAGAACTTGTCAAAATTCAACACTTGCAAGATTATAATGCCCCCTTAACAGAGGGACTGTGGGGGGAAATCCAAACCTAAACAAACCTGAATATACCCAAAATGTGCTGCCACTTCCATGACTAACAAAATCCTACAACACTAAGCTACAACAAAATTTTAAAACCCAAGACTTACCACCACCTCTTTAACCCCAAAGCCACTTCTACTCCACAACTACTCACTTTCCCTCCAGCTTCACATTTTCAGCTTTGCCATCCCAACAGGAAACCCTTGCCAGCTGGATCCAGCTCCCAAAGCAATCTCCATAATGAGGACAGACACCTGGGGACCTACCTGCCTGGCTCAGGGGGAGAATTTGGTTTGTTTTTCCAATCCCCCATGCTGCAGAGTCCTTTGAGGCTGTGATAAGGGCATGCCAGACCACCTGGCAGCAAAAGCAGATGAAGAGGTAGGGGGTTGATGAAGAGACAGGGTGGGAGGAAAGGGTTAATCACAGCCCTTGGATATAAGCATTCAGCTTTGATCCCAAGCCTGAGAAGAGGGTGTAGGGTGCTGGTGCATGTTTGGCAAAACTGCCTTTTTGTTTTATAGTTTTCTAGGCCTTTTTTTAATATTTGCTGGATTTCAGTCACAGCTAGTTGGGAAGGGGAGGCTTCTCCTTCTCATGAAGTTACTGTTCAGTCAAAGCCCAACTTTAAAAATACATTTTCTAAAAATGCACTATTCACTCTTATCCTCAGTAATTTGACTGGCAGAAGTAAGTGCCGCAAAAGCAGATCTTGTCAGTCATTCTTAAGCCTTCCTTAATATGGAAACGATTGCTTGCCATTTAAACCCTATTTTTAAAGGGGCACAGTGTGCTTAATAAGATGCAGACACCTGGAGTCTCACCCTCTTTTCATTTGCTGCTAAAAATTTATTTGTGGGGGCTGCAGGTGTACATGGGTGAGATAACAGATCCTTCCAGGTGGCCCCTGAAAACCCACCCAGACCTATTTCCTGCCATTGTCTGTAAATGCAGTGTGTATGTGTGTACATCTGCATGTGCCTTCCACCCCGCAGACACCCCCTGGCACAGCTCTGCAGGCCTCCTCATGGCATCCAAAGGACGAGCATATGCTCGTGTGCAGGGGAGGCCCCCACTGTGTATATAGCACCTCGCGGCTGCAGAAAGTGGGAGGCACGGGTGTTTGCTCTGTATGAGGTCATGGCAGCCCTGGGGCATGAGGTGGGCCCAGTGAAGAGGAGGTTTTGCTATTTGCTATTTTTAGGTTAAGCTTTTTTCCCTTTAGGAAGCTCAGCAGACAGTAGGGTTTATTCACACGTTGCATGTTGTGGACACAGACCCTACATCATGCAGCGCCCATTTGTTTCAGACCTGTCTTTTGGAAGCAGGGAGCATCTGTGGCACCAGCTATACCCTGAGAGACATGGAGACACACAGCAACTTTAAAAGAAGACCAAGGAAGCCTGATGCCGGGGTCCCAAGTGATGTTTGATGGTTCCACAAAAAGTAAAATGTTTGTCTTTCATTAAAAGACCTCCTAAGAGTTAAACTGGAATTACTCAGTGGTAAATTAGCTGAAGCATTTCTGGGACAAGAACAATTGCCCTTCATCTTATCACCAGAATCTTCTGACCTGAAACACAAATTTGGTACCAGGTGTAGTACTGTGTTTGTGGTCTGTTGCAAATGCCAGCCAGTGAGGGAATGTGTTGCTTTATGGCACACAAATAAAAAGCACAGAGCTAAGTTCAGCTGCGTTCCCTTTGCTGGGAAAGGAAATCATTTTTCTATTTGTTTTGCTTCCAAGATGGGAATAACAAATGTCTTTCTCACCTCACTGAGAGGGAAAAATCACACCAATATGGTTAAGGTGCACCCCTTTTTGCTGAGCAGTGTGACAAGCTCGCAATTTGAACAATTTGGCTGTTACTTTCTGGGTTTCTTTTTTTCTTTAATGTGGTTTTATCATTGAGAGATGCTTCATGTGTGAACATCTTGTGTTGTTTCCTACAAAATGGCAGAGCTCAAAAATAAAAGGAAGGAGTAGAGAAGAAGTAGTGAAGTTCATTTCAAATGTGCTTTTGGAGGAGACGATTTAACTGCAATCTGGAGGGAAATACTTGGCTGTAGGGGAAAAAAAATCTTAAAATGAGCCATACCAGTTTATCACCAAGAGTAGGCAGCTTGGTCCTTCCCAAGGGCCCAAGGAACCTGTGTGGTGATTCTTCTCTTGGAGGATGAGCACTGTGATACTACTGAGACTGCTGCTGTCATTTGTTTGCTTTTGCAGGGAAAAAGCTGCAGCTGAGATCATCTTTTCCACAGCTCAGCTACACCTTCTGGAAAGCCAGTGGCCAGATGAGCATTTTGATGTTTGTGTGCTGTGACCCAGGACAGGGCTTTGGGACAACAACAGGAGCGCAGCAGATGTTTGGACTGGGAATGCCCACAGCACTGGCATTTTTTTGACCCAACACACGGTGCTTTTGGAGACCCTCCTTTATTGTTCAGCCACTGGATGATTATGACACAAATTTATTCCCATGTGGCATGGCTTCTTCGATCGAAGGCCCCGTGAAAGGGGAGCCCTTCGGCACATCTTGTAGACGAGATCCCTTAGCCCCTCAGCTCCAGTGACAGCAACCCATGTCCCTGTGCTACTTCTTGGCCATGGTCCCCTCTCAGTAAGGTGATCTACAAGTGAACATTAGAAGGTGTTTTCCAGGCCAAGGATTTTCCCCGGTCCGGTTTGAGAAAGGCCCATCTGCTCCCCTCGGGCCTGGCCTTACCTCCAGCCAGCCTCGGCAGCTGAGGACTGGGCCTGGCCTGCACCGGCAGTCACTGCACTGGCTGCGTTCGTTCCGGCTGTGGTACTTTGATCAATGAAAGCAAATCAAGGGCAGGTCAAAGCCAGGCACCACATGGATTTGCTCGTCCGGCTCACATCTGTCTCCTGACCACACGCTGCACAAATTCCTCTTCAACCTGCCTTGCTTTCTTAGCAGTTTTTGCTCTGACCACGGTGATGCTGGTGACAGTGGAGGAAACCCGTCTCTCTAAGTAGAGACACACAGAAAAGAGCTGCCTTACGCTTAACTTCCAAGCCTTGTCTGGCAGCACAAACATTCCATGGCACCAAGATGGGCTGTTGCTCCCAAGGGGTGGTGGGACCCATGGTCAAGATGCAGCCCTGTTTCCTCCCTGGAAGCAGGGAAGGGAGCATGGCAGGGGTCACAGCCAGTGGGTCTGACCTGCTGCTCAAGCTGCCCTACCAGGCACGTGGTGGGTGAGTTAAGGACATACTTTCAGCCTTAATTCTGAGTTTCCTAGGTTTTGTCAGTTTAAGCCAGATTCCTAATGTTATTTTAATGCAGTTGTTTTGTGTGTGAATAATACGCTTTCTATGCCAAACCACAAGCCCTGGAACTAATATCTCATAAAAATGCCTAGAGTCCAAAGCTAATAGCTGTTATTCAGCTGATCGAGTGATGCCTAAAAAGTTACAGATTAATGCTATTCCCCGGGGGAAGGTAAAATTAAACTCTACTTCTGACAGGGCAGTGTCTGAGCCCAGGCTGGGGGACGCGGTTTGCTGTGGACCCTGGGTGCCCCATGGCTGGGCTCTGTGCTGGGAACATGTATGGTGGGTGAATGCTGTCCAGGCTCTACCTGAAGTCCTGGTGGGCAGAGGTTGGGGGGAGTGGAGGGATTTTCATAAATTTTCCCTTAAAAAAGCTCCCACCCTTCCAGCAACACCCCACCCAGCCATGGATCGCTACAGCTCATCCTTGCCCAGCCCTGCTGCTGTGAGAAGTGATTCAGGAGACACCAAAAAAGCCCTTGGGGGAGGATGGTCACGCGCTCCCCAGGCTGTTGATGTCTGTGTGAGTAGGACTGCTGTGAGGTCAGGTCCTGTGTCTGCCAGCCTGCCACAGTGGGCAGGAGCCAATGCTGGACCCATCAAGGGGCCAGGTGTACCTTCCCCTCCCAGAGGGTTTGGATGGTGCATCAGTGACCCGCAGGGAGCAGAGGGGGATGCTCCGGGGATCAATGGCTGGGGAGAAGATATCCCTTTGCACTCCTTCCAGGCAGGGAAACGGAGCCACAGGATGTCAGTGCAGCCTGTGCAAACGCCACGCGTGCCGAAAGAAATGACTGTCTCCTCTGGAGAGCACACAAGAAGATCTCTTTCCCAGAAAATCGTCTTATTTAGGAAACCCACATCACGGCAGCAAAGCAGAATGCTTATTTGGGAATAAGAAAATGAGATGTGGCCCCGAGTCAGTGCTTGTGTGTAGGCACCACGGCAGAAAGTTTGAGGACGCACCAAAGGAAGCTGCTGGCTCACAGTAACAAACGCAGAGCTGGATGGGCTGGAGGCCCGGACAGCTGGTGTTTGCTGCCTGCATCCTCTGATGCTGGCTGTGGACTAGTAAGGTATCGATTATTTTCCTGTTACAACACAAAGGGATTAGCTAGATTGGTTTCTGCAGAGGTGAGAAAGAAATGTGTCATGTAGACTGTTTATTTTGCTCTAATTGGATTCACACCCTCTTTCTGAATAAATCTTTTTACTCTTGTGGTATTTTATGGCTGTAAGTGCTGAGGAGTTCTTCCAGGGATGGGCAAATGATTCTCTGCTTTGGTGGGGAAAGCAAAGTGCTGCAGTCATTAGAGTCAGGCAGCCTGCAAACAGCGTGGCCAAGGAAGCTCTCACGGTCACCTTCCAGGTGATGCTTTGTGGTCATGAACAGTTTTTAGCAGCATGAGGTAAAAGGCTCTCCTTGACTAGGGAAATTTTTTTCCATCCTTTTTTTCCAGGCTTTTTCCATCCTTCTGGATGCAACATCCACACCTGCTCCGGGCAAGCTGCAGCACGACATCACAACCCGGAGGCATGGTGATGCTGCCCATCAGAAAGGAGCGTATGCTGGTCCCCCTTTCAGCAGGGTGAGCTGTGCTGTATACTAAAATTGTCAGCGATTTTTCTGCTGCAGGTCATCATCTTTTCTAGCTGGTGCAAAACACTGCAGGAAAATTATCTTCATCTGCTGTTTTTCTTGGCCTGCTTATTCAGAAACGTGGAAAGTACCTGCAGCAGGGGTGGCTTCTCAAGTTCATCCTTTAAACCTCTGGAAACAAAATGAGCTCAGTTGGAAAAGAGGGAAGAAAGCCCACGGTTTAAGAATCCCAGGTCTGGGTGGTTGCAAATTGCTAAGCGGCCTCACTGTGTTAATCCCGCTGAAGGAGTAGATGCTGTTCACTCCTCGTGTCCTTCGCACTGGGGAAACTTGATGTCTCCATACTGGCCACTGTGGTTTGAAGCTCTGCCTGAGTCAAATGGGTATCAAAAACCTCAGACCAGCTGGACTGAGCAATTGCCTCTTGATGAGCGTGGTAGAAACCGGGCACAAAATAAATCATGAAGTCAAAGACTTTTTTTTTTGGGGGGGGAGGAGGGGGTCTAAATTATGCCTGCATATGCATTTCAAAGGTAAGCCCTAAATTTGAAATCCTTCCATTCATTTCTTATTCCTACAGAGAATGCCATGTCAGGAAGGCCCATTTCTCTGGAGAACACCTGCTCCTGCACTTTCCAAAATTGTCCTGTATTTGTGGATGCCTCAGGACGTATCCCAACCTGTGACTTCTGAGACACCTCAGTAAGTGTTACTGAAATTTGTGCACACATATTAAACTTGACATAAACTTTCTCTTTGATTGCTGTTTTGCTCATGTTTCTCTCCGTGACAGATAGTTACATTTTCTGTGGGCTTTGTTACTCTATAACTGGACACTGAAGCATCAAGTAAATCCATATGCTGGGCACTTCCTCTGAGGTGGGTATTGGAGTGATTTGGTATGCAGATTGCCATCATTTTCAATGATACCTTTTGCCTTGCTCATTTGCTCTTTCAGAACTCATTTGTTTTAGTACTCTTAGAGCCCATGGAAGGAGCTAAAAAAACATTTAAAACTGTAAAAAAGAAGTTACTGGCCAACTGTGAAGTGGTAAAATTAAGAAACTTACCCAGCATCCTGCATGTAAGCAGAGCATCCGGTTCTGCAGAGCAACCTTCAGATTCTCCTTCTCTCATCCTGTGTTGTCCTGTCTCATCTATGGCTTTTACATCTTCCCTTCCTGCAAAGTTCCCTAGAGCAGTATCCATCCTGACCAAAAAACACACCAACCCAAAACCAAACAAAATCCCCAAAACCTCCCAAAAATCCCAAACCCCAAATAAAACCAGCGTGATCAACTAATTTAAATTAGCTTTTTAAAATATGGACAGTAGGGTCTGTTTTTCCTTATCTTCATTTTAGTGAGTGCACGAGCCATCTTAGAAAATCTCCCCCAGACTTTAGCCTGAATCAAACATGTGGAGTTTTCCTAGCAGGGAATATTCCACTCTACAAAAGGAAAGTTGGGTAAAAGGAAAATAACTGAAATCAGAGCCCGCTACTAGACAACATGAGAGGATCTGGACAATGGGAATCTCCGTAATAGAAGAATTACTGCATCTACTGCAGTTTGCCACCTCTGCACTGGGTCTGCCTATTGCTTTGGTTCCACAAAGATATATTGATTTTTAGGGCAGGAAGCAAAACAGAATGCTATTTCCAAGGGAAATCAAAGATGTAATTAGGAGAGCAGTTGGTAAAGGCATCGCTTTCCCATCGTGGTACCGACATAACGCAGTGGGAAAGGCTCAATAGTATAAGCATGGGCAGAGTCCAAGGGCTGCCCAGTTAAAAAGTTGGTAGGGGGAACCAACAGGCTTCCAGCCCCTCTGTCATTGCTTCTCCCTCTGCAGATTGAAAGTAAAGATTTATGGATTACCTGATCCAGAGCTTTACAAAACAGCATGATGACTTTTGGAAATGTAGAAAGACCCTGTCCTCTTAGCAAGTTGGAAATTGGAAACTGTATGAGCTGAGGGAAAACCCCAACAGTCTTCAGCACAAAATACAGTTCCATCTCTGCCTTCAGCAGCTTCCTAGTCACATAGGCCCTGGGAATCAGGAGGTCTGGGGCATGGGGCCTTAACAGGTCAGGGCAGAAAATGCTATCTCCTTTCAAGAGGAACTATAAATAGTATTTAGCATCTCCAAGCAGGCAAGTTCATAAGTGAGCCTGCCTGATTGTGGACTGGCTTCTTCATCAACTTAGTATTCAGGAAAGGGAAGAATTGCCATAGCAACATTCCCATCTCCTGACATGTATCATGCAGATCATGTAGTCAAGGCAGCGCAGCACCCTCTCACACATGTGCTCTGTGAACTTTTGTGTTCCTGACAATATTAAAGAGAGAAATATGTCTTATGATTGACACTCTTGCCTGTGTGTCTTTATGATTCCTTAAAAAAAGATATGGAAATGCTTCCCTTCCCCCATCCTCCTCCTTTGAACTGTTTTCTCTATCCCACTGAAATGATGAGAACAGCTCATGCCCCAGATCTGCAGATATATGTGCCTGACAGTAGTCCTACGCTATGCAAATGTGTAAACTGCAGAATGGAGAGGGGTTTAAAAAATTAAGTATATCCAGCAGAATCTAAATTCTGAGTAAAAGTGCTGAAATCTTCCAGTACCTGCATAATTAATGCTCTATTAAACAAAGCCTTACATCTTTTTTCTTTTGGTTTGGTTTTTTTTTTATTGCTTTGAGTTAGCCTGAAATCCTCAGACACAGATGCCAACCATGCCTATAGCACCTGTCAGTATGTATGTCACTGAGGTCACAAGCAGAGCAAAATACCCCATTTTCAGCTGAAGTCTGTCTAACCCCTGGGAAGGTTTGGGCTACGTGCACTTCCCACCGAAGGAAAAGCACGCTGCCCAGGGCTAAGCCACGGGCTGCCACAAATGGGATGCTGCAACACTGCAGCAAAGCCACCTTTGCAGTGTTCTTGGTTTAATCATACCACAGGCCAGTCAGTGGACCTTTTGATGAGCTTACTGCCTGTTCAGTATTGTGGCTCCCTCCAAAAACTCCCTAACACTAGAAATAGTCAGAATATAATCATATCACTATATATATATCATGCCACACACATATATATATATATACACACACATATGTGTGTATGTGTATGCCTCTAATTATGCCTATCCCAGCAGTGGTTCTGACATTGAAAGTATCACAATATACCATCACTTGTCTACATATTTTTTTTCCTCAGACCTGGGATTTTACATACTGTGCTGTCCTTGGCACCATTTCTACATAAGAGTTGGCCTCAGTAGCTCCTTCTCCAAGTAATGGGCTTAAAATCCTGCATAACTCCATGGTCTTGGCAGAGAGACACCAAAATGCACTTTGATGGAGCGCTTTGGACTAGAAATGCACTTAGCTGTGGGCTACACCTAAGCAAGGTGATTTTTCTAACCAGCTTAATTTATCTTCTCATGGTTGCCTTCTTTTCTACACAGCTCCCCAGAGCCGTCTCATGAGCACTCACTGCAAAACATTGCTGTTGGGTGGCAGAAGCTTCCACTGTCCTTTGTGTAACAGGCTGCTGGAGGCAAGTTGCCTTCAGATGATGGCAACTTTTTTTATCTTTCTCCCCACTCACATTCCTGTCCCCCCCCTGCCCTCCCCACCCCCCACACTCCTTGGCAATGTTTAGGGACACTGTACAAAGTTTCAGTACCCTAGTGCCCCTGGGAAGGGTGATTATATCATGGTCACTATGGCTTAATGGTTCAGATGGGGTTACATCTCCAATGAGCTCCTCAACTTCATCCACCTTTGAGAGCCCTCCCTGCTTCTGCGTACTCGGCAGCTGCTCATTCCAAGAACAAAACCATTCAAGACATTCCTGCTGTATAACTTGTCCCATGGTGACTTTTGGCTGGACTATGTACAGGCAGTTGAGATTATCCATTATCATCATTCTTGCTGCCTGTATAAGTATTGTGTCCTTAATTGCCTCTTTCTGCTCTATGACTAATAACACTCCGTTCTGTTAAGCCACCTCTGGTGAAAATGGTTTGCAGCTTAATGCCAGTAGCACAAGAGGGGTGACCTCTCCCCTCTTTTATCCTATTACATCCGTCAGGTGTAAACTTAAAAGCCAAAGTAGGAACTGTTATTAAATAAGAGCAATTTATTTTATTTTACATAGCAAATAAGCTAAGCCAACTCTGTGCAGAGAGCTAGCCAGGCACTGCTCTGCCCACTGAATTCAACACCCAGAAATGCAGTGCTGCAGCTGTAGATTGTCCCTGTTCCTACGGGCAGGGTGGTGGCAGCTCACCAGCCTTACTCCCAGGGGAAAAGGGGGAGCATAAGGAGCTTCCAGTTGGGAGTTAGACTGGAATTACTGCCCCTGTGAAGAACAATACCTTTCACAGTGCCCGACTTCTTTTCAAGCACGTAACTGCTGTTTAACACCTGAATGTCTTTATTTGTTGTAGAGAAGATCATGTGTGTCTTCATATATATATGTGTGTGTGTGTGTGTGTGTGTGTGTGTGTGTGTGTGTGTGTACACCCGTGTGCAAGTGTGTGTTTAACTTCTGTGAGCACAACATACATACAGTGGGGGCTATCTGTGAATTAAAAAAGGTATTGTGTCCTGGTACTGACTGTACCACAGTGCTCTCTATATTTGGAATGCAGGCTGCAGAGATACTTCTCCAGCCTAATGGTAGATGTTTATTTTTTAATACACAGGCTATATATAAAATGCTGGACTTGCACACCGTGACTAGATGCAATGTGAATTATATGAAAAACATGCTATTTTACTTCTACCTCATTTTAAACATCTCTCAGGAACAGCAAATACCTCTTCCAGTGGGGCACAAAGCCTGTGGCCTACCTTTCAAATTCCCATACTGGCGTTTATTGTGTTGAGGTTCCAATCCCTCTACAGCTGTGGTCTGAACAAGAGAAGGGCACTTAAGGGAATAAGACTACAATTTGCTCTTCTGGGTTACATTAACATTCATTGATTTCCATCTGTTACTTGAACAAAGCAGAATGCATTTTTGATAAAAATAAAATTGCTTATTTTGGAGAATATACATGAAATATACTTGATGTTTATGGCCTGTAAATTGGATGGTTCTGTTCTTCCTAACAGTTACTTAATAATACAAGTAAGAAGAAGTCACTATGCTCAAAAGACCTATTTTCACCTCAAGCACAAAAAGCTCTCTCGTTTCATTACGTCATTAGAAGAGCTGCAGAAAGCATCCCACCTGCAAAGTCCACTTGTCCCCTCACTCAGCAAAGTCCCTGTGCTGAAAGGCACCTGTGTGCAGCCTTTGAGTTCAGCGGCTGCCTAAGTACCTTTCTAAGCAGATGTCAACTGCTCCATCTTCTTACTTTCCAGGATAATTTCATTTCCCCTTTGCTCCTCTTGCCTCAGGACCAGAGGGAGATCACTGCCACTGTAGAAAGTTGACCTGTCAAACCTGCAAATGCTTTTCTTCCTGGGACTTCTGCCACAGTAAAACACTGCTTTGTTTTTATTAAACTGCAGTTTAATGCAGCAGTCAGACACACTGATGGCATCAGCACTTTTAACACCACTTACAAACATGTTGGGACAAACACTGCACCCCAAGTATCTGTGGTAACTCCCCAGTTTCTTTCCTTCCCTGCCTGTCACCCCAGTTTAAGTGGCTACAGCAGCCAGTGAAGTTTTGAACCAGGGGAGCAGAGCAGCTGGGATACCCTCACAGAGAGGACCTATCTAGCATGCAGTACTTTTTTTGATGAGGAGCTTTCTTTTGTTGCTGCTGATGGAAAGTACCTGTCACTGGTATTTGCCCCTGTTTACATGAAACACGGGAGCATTAAAAGGCAGGGCTAGTCCTGTAACTCCTCCAAAGCTGCATCCAGAGGTTGACCTCACCTACCTGTCTCCTGCCACTCGGCTCCTTTACTCCCAAACCTACCTCAGTAATTCTTACCTCTCTCTAGTCGATGGTCTCTTCAGGACTACACTGTAACCCAAGTGTTAGATTAGAAATCCTTTTGGTATTCAGTCTAGTTTTGTCCAAGACTTCAAAGGCAACCAGAATGTTTATCAGAGCTCTGCAGACTGACCAATCTCCCTAGAAAATCAAAGGCCAAGAGGAAACGGTTGCTAGGATTTCAAACAGTCGTTGATTAGCAAATTCAGCAGGACAAATGAAACAAGCAGCATATGCCTTATGCACTGCCATTACTAACTGCCACGTGGGAGCCTGGGGAATGGTTAGCCATTTTTCAGTTTCCACACAGTGTCCAAGGGGCTTTGACGTGCACTGGTGGTAATTTAGTTACTATTATTACTCATGCAGGCAAAGAAGCAAAGAATCAATGTAAAATTAGGGAAAATATTTGTCATTTTCCTTTAAAATAAAGCAACTGTTGCTATAGAGAGGCAGCAAGCTATGGTTTGATTGCACACACAAGCTAAATCACAGACTAAAATGATTTTAATTCTGAAATTGTGGCAAAAGTTTGCAAATTATGGCAACTTCCTTGTACCAGGGTGGTATGGGAACTGTGCGTGTATGTTTTGGGGCAGCTAAATGCACGCAGAGAGCGAGGACGAGCTTTCTAAAGCCAAATAGGGCATACAGTCATACTGAAATTCATGGCAAGACTGTGGCTAGACTTTCTAACCAGCTTTAAAAAATAAAAATCTCCTGTTCTTTATGTTCCATACTAAGTCAAGAGAGTATTATTAAGATTGCAAAGTCAGGCATTCAAGAGTGAGGTAATGTCAGAATTAAGGCCGTCTGTTCAACCTTAATTTGGCCCCTTGTGAGCATGAATTATGATATTGCCTTTAATTAGATGATCACACAATATTTTTTCCTATGCCTCATTCATAACACATGATGGATGGTGCTCACTGAATGATGAAACTGTATTTTGTTTTCTCCTTGTGGTTCAAGGTGTGGCAGTCTGCCTTATTTACTGCATGCTATATTCTTCTCTGACAAGAAAAGTAATGACTCCTTCACCGAGTATTCTACATGGTTTATCATTGCAGCTATGACATACTCAACAAACATTACTAATTTAATTTTACTGCAGCCCTCAAGAGAAAAGCAAGAGATTTTACACTTAGTTTCCTCATCTAGAACTTACTCTCATTGCTCAGGTTTTCATCAAAGCTTTCCTTCCTTCAGCTCTGTTTGCATCAGTTTTGGGGAGGTATTGACAAAACATGGAAACCAAAGTTGGGGTCCACATTCTGGTGTGTGTCTTTGGTAATCAGGCCTGGAGAAGGTCAACAGATCAGGACCAGTAGGCAAAACCCTGTTTAGCCACAAGATGGATCATTCCTAAAGCTGAAAACACTTTGGAGAATTACCTGCACACTACAGGGAAGTGCAGCCGTATTTTTGTGGACAAACACAAACAGATTTTCCCCATAAATACAGAACTGTCACTAACATAACTGCTATCCTTCTTCTAAAGTCCCAGTTCCACAGCAAGAGAAAAGTAGAGAAAAGTTTACTAGACATGATTTTTTTTTTTTTTTCATCAGACTTGCACTTGGAAATAGATGACTTGTTCTGACAAAAAGTTTTCCACCAAAAAAATAGTTTCCCCAAGAGAAATACCTTTCAGGGACAGTTTCAGCCAAGATGGTTGAAATCTGGCAAGCTTACAAGTGACTTTTACTTTAGTCATCATTCATCCATCATCTTTCTTAAGAATGATGGATTGTGTAATTCTAAAGGGAATGAACACAGTCTAGAAGAGTGCTCTCAGGGTACACAGGCCCCTAAGTTATTTATATCATGGTTCATACATCATAGGCTGGATTTAATGCTCTAGAATGTTTTTGACTTTAAATACGATGACTCAAAGCTCATAGAAGGTGGAGAACTTTTTGAGATCTCACTAAGACGAATAAAGCTCAAACCTTCTTGGAATACTGTAAATTTCCTCAAACCAACTAAAACCCACCACAGTTTGTGTCACATATATTGCCTTTTGTTAGCTCTGCCAGCCTCAGGGGCTCAACCCCTTGGTAGTTACTTTTTTGATGTGCTGAATGTTCACAAATTCACAGATATGAAAGACAACACTTTGATTTGATTGAAAGGGAGATTTATTTCACTCAGACACCTACCTATGGATTCAGTCATGCAATTGTCATCTCTGATCTTTCTGTTTTCTTTATATTCTTGCTATAGTTCCAACATTACCCAAATTATTAGAAGAAAACATTATTTTGAGGAGGTGCAAAACTTACCGAGGAAGAGGAATCTTTCCATCAACAGCCAGTTTTTGAGGTCTTGGCCATTCAGTGGTACAATAAATACAGAAGAGATGTTAGGAGTGTGCTCTATCAAAATTGTACAGTTGCATGGCATTTCAGCATTTCTCCTTGTTATTTAGCACATCCTTTCCCTGAGAATGAATTCCTGAATTCAGTGAAGGAAACAATCCCTCCCAAAATTTAAAAAATAAAGTTGCACAGATGTCCTAGGCTTAACAGCAGAGCATGGGTTATACAGGTTCCTCAAATGAAAAACAAGTCATCAGGGTTTGTGCTTTGTGCTTCTCATCCTAAGCCACAGTTGCTAACATCTCATAATGTGACATCTGTTACCACTGCTGCTGTTGGGAAGAACAGCTAAATTCCTCAGTATGCTCTCTGTCCACCAGCACCTTCCTGCGCTACCACAGCTTTCAGAAAGAAGCAGTGATTTAAATAGCTCCTAGACCACTATACATGACCGAATGCATGTTTTAAAGCCTGTTGCAAGTATCAGAGACCTTGTCACCTCCAGTAAGAACCATCTGTGACAATCAAGCCCTGGTTACCTGTTTATAGAGTAACCAGGCTGCAGCATCACTGTGCATTCGTACCGCGCAGCTCGGGTCTGGCAGAACGTAGTGTCCCTAATCAAGGCCATGTGCCTGCAGCCAATTTGCTTCCCGGTTCTGCTGGTTTTGCATGTCCTGTCCAAACTCCCTCTACAGGGCCATCACAGGAACTCCTCCTTCTTTGTCTGGCAACTTGTTTCCATGAACTTCTTAGCGAGTTGTCTCGCTTAGAGATCTGCGTAACTCTGACCTAACAAGTTAAAAATGATTGAGAGGACAGCTGGTCACAAAGCCAGTATCGTCACAGAAACCTGATCTTTGAAGGAAACCAACCAAAAGGACATTGTTAAACTTGTGCACTGTTTCCTGTGATAGTGTATACATAAATACAAATACATTTTAAAAAGTACTGTGGAGGCATGTCATGGGTCACATGGGTTTAGCTTCTCCCAGAACTCTTCTAGATCAGAAACACGGTTAAGTCATATCAAAACTCTGCAGAAACCCCTTTAATAAAAATGACACATTAACAAGTGACAAGATACACATCTGAATACACTCCTGAATCTCTATTGTGAATACAAATACATCCGGATGTTAAAGTTACTTTTTAATAAACAGTATCTTGCTGAAAATGATTCCCTTCACTTTATTTTAATTCTAGATGATTGTTCTGCCTGTTTGAATTTCTTCAAGTCGGATACTTAAATAGAATCCTGTTGAGTTGAAACGATTGCTAATATTTTGCAACTGAATTCCTACTACAAACAGCTGTACGTTTAACCTCAAACATTTGCTTACGTGCTGTCTTGAAGTAAGGTTTAAATGTTCTGTCTGGTACTACACTAATGGCTCAGCCCATCTACTCAGAACTTACAACTTGAAAATGCAGCATCAAGTCCTGTACTAAGAAAGTAAGAAGACAAATCCTCATGTAGAAATAACATCACCTGCACTTGACACTGGAAAACCTGAAAATATATCATTCAAATACAATCAATTCATCTAGGATTTCAGCATGAAGAAACAGAAACACAGGGATGATTTGATCTTTATTTAGGCCTTCTTTATTTAAGAAAAGTTGGATCACTTTCAGATAGTCTAACACAGCGAGTAAGATTTTACTGGGCTGATAGAATTATTAACATGACCGATTTAAGGCAGCTGTTACATAGTGTTACATTAATATTGCAGTCAGATTGAATTCTTCTTCGGATACATTCATGCAATTAACTTCTACTGTATTTTTACACTGTTCTTGGAAATACATAGGATTGTTTTGTTTCCCCATATTAGACCTATCTGGTTAAGCTTTTCTCAAACAATACAGAGAACGGACTCATTGTTCTTGGTGGAAGTGAAAAGATTTAATGACTTAATGATTTAATGACTTTTTTGATGTAAGAAACGCACGTTGAGAATGCTGTGGGGATAAATGTATATCTTATATGTGTATGTCACATGCAAGCATGGAGGTTGAAATCATTATTCTTAGCTAAAATCGTTTTCCTTCCATATAAAACCCCAAAATTTCCTTGCACTGAACAGAGGGCCCATTAAACTTCCTCCTTTCCAAAAGATTCCTCTCCATGCCATCCTCTGTTGGGGATGAGAAATCTTCCATGGAGCCATAAACAATCCTTCACGTTGCCTCAATCGTTCAGTCCAATTTTGGCTTTTCTCTCCCTTCTTCAATACCTGAAAACATACAGAGAACAGCTCTGAAAAGTCTCCCAGTGAATAAATCCGAGGAGTTTGCTTAGAGAGGTCCTTCTAAAGCATTCATCTTCCTTTTCCCTTTATCGCTACTGTTTCTCCCCTACTTGCTCACATGCCCTTGCCTGTGTTGCCTCACCTGCTGTGAACGGAAAGAGCTCCTGCACACCTGATGGCGGGGGTTGTCCAGTAATGAACCGCGCAACCCTCCCGCCCTCCCTCCAGACCCTGTTCAAAGCAGCCGAACCCCCTGCTGTACGCTCAGCCTTTGACTGCTGCGGGGGTCTGGGAACAGTCAGCTGCCTCCCCTCCTCTGCTTACCTACAAGCAAATTCAAGTTGCTGTTCTTACAGCTGCAGCTAAGCAGCTGACTTTATTTGAAAGCCAGTTTTTAAAACCGTGTTTCAGAATTTAGTGACAGAATTTAACACCCCCTCTCGTTTCCACATGGATTTTTAAGTATCTGCAAGTACTTCTCCATTTTTTGAGAGCACAAGAATGAAGGATCCGTTACTGCTGATGGGCTGCCTCTCTCTTCTTGTAACGGTCGTGTCTTTCAGCAATACCAGGAGGGCTGAGCTGAGCGTAGGGCTCCTTAAAGGACTTACCCTTGCAGCAGGACTTGTCTCTTTCCTATGCTGAGTGAAGCCTGGGCCGGGCAGCAGATTGTGTTTTTTCTGGCAATGAAAACATTCAGCTATTTCATGTGCCTGTTCCTGGACAATGAATTACTATTGGTATCTGACAAAAGTATTGTTCTTCTGACTAAGCCCTCTCTGCCAGACATCTCAAATACAAATATTTCTTTTGGAGGTTTTCAGGCCTGCTGCATGCTGGAAAAGAGACTTCTGAGCACTGGAGGCAACAGAGAAGCAATGTTTGAGAATGCTGAGAGGAAAATCCAGTCACAACAAGATCACCTGCTAATGGAATATATGCATAGATGGTAGGTACACTGCAAGCCACATTAAAACCATAGTTAATTAATTCCAATATAGGAATCAAGAAATCATGGAATCACAGACTGGTTTGGTTTGGAAGGGACCTCAAAATTGTCTAGTTCCAACCCTCTGCAGGGACACCCTCCACTAGACCAGGTTGCCCATTCAACCTAGCTTTGAATGCTTCCAGGGCAACCTGTTGCAGTGTCTCACCTTCCTCACAGTGAGTATTTTTTTCCTTAGATCTAATTTAAATCCACCCTCTTTCAGTTTAAACCCACCGCCCTTTGCCCTGTCACTCCATGCCCTTGTAAGCAGCCAGAGGAGGGCTTTCCTGTAGCCCCCTTTCAGGTACTGGAAGGCTGCTGTAAGGACTCCCTGAAGCCTTCTCTTCTTTAGGATGAACAAGCCCAACTTTCTCAGCCTGTTTTCACGAGAGGTGCTCTGATACTCTTTGTGGCCCTCCTCTGGAGCTCCAACAGCTCCATGCCAAGGTCCCTCTGGATGGCATCCCTTCCCTCCAGCATGTCGACTGCACCACGGAGCCTGGTGTCATTGGCAAACCTGCTGAGGGTGCACTTCACCCTTCCATCGGTGTCACCGACACAGACATTAAGTAAGACCCATGTGCAGTTAGAAAGCACAACTGTGGAGCTGCCTTGCTGAAAGCAGCAACATGAAAACAAGTGGGTCTGTGCACTGCCAGCAGCCCACGTACAAGGGCCCCGGGTGTTGCTGGCAAACCAGTGTAATGGAAGAGCCACAGCTGAAGGTTTAACAACCAAAACCAGGAGGCCAGGTCCAAAAGATTACAGTTTACAAGGCTGCTCCAGAGCCAACCTTGAGTCTTCTGCTTTCTGCTGGAAGGAACTTTTCCAATAGTTTTAAATGAACTGTTTTATTTGCCTTTTTAAAAAAAGCCTCTTTCCTTTCTTCTGAAACACTCTACTGCAGTTTGGCAGGAATGCAGATACCCTCCAAACTGTGGACAGACACTGGCTTGTACAAAGGGCAAATTTTTCCTTGCCTACCATGCTTGTGGTTTAACTTGGAAAAACTAACTACAAATCATTTTGTCAGTAGTGAGGTTTTATTTAATGCATCTCCAGAGGAAAAGGAAAAAACCCCTTCAAACTCGAAACAACCCCCTCTCACCCCAGAGACCTTCTCATGGCAGACTGCTTTGCAAGCTTACCGCCCAAAAGCTCCTTTTAAATGTCCAGTTTTCAAATACAATGTTCCCAAGTCTTGCATGGTGACAGGCTGGTGTTATTTTACATCTCTGCTGTTTGTGGTGTGCCTGCCAGACGCTTCAGGTTAGGTTTATGCAAAGTGTTTCGCGCACAGCATAGCAGCAGGTGACTCACAGTGTCTTCTGCTTGGCAAGTACCTGACCCACAAAGAACTCTGGATTGATATCCTTTAACCAAATCAAAGAAATGGTGTAGAAGGTAATAAGGCCATGGTGAACCTTGGAAGAGGTTGGAAGAATGACACGATTGACATTAGGGTGGAAGGCCACAAGAACCAGGGATTTTGTTACACATACTGTGGAATAGTGAGGGAGGTTTTCCACCATCTACTAATTTGTGGATTTGATAAGAACACGTGACTTTTCACCACATTATTTTTCTTCTTCATACAGGACTTAGGTCAAGTGAAATTATTCCTTGTGGCTGCCTTTTTTAGAAACTTCTTTCCTGAGCTGACTTAAATAAGTTAAATAGATATGAATGTGACATCAAACTGAGGACTGAAAACCAGACTTGAACATTGTGACCAATGATTGCTGGCTCTAGAGTGAAAACAATAAAACACTTTATACCTGAGTGGTTTTCCTCATATGAGGAAACATCAAGTAAAACTGCTTTGAGCTTCCAGTATTAGGTTCTGCCTAGTACTGGAGGGTTTGCTAAAAGAGATTTGCATGCGCAGTAAACCACCACATGAATTTACGGTGCATTAACCAGTGCACACCAAGTGTCCCAAAAGGGGATGCAGGCTGCTTGTATGGTCCCAACATGTTACGAACTCCACAAACACAGTGAGAGAATTCCCATGGAGCATGAATTTCACTCCAGTTGTGTCTCCCGCTGCAGTGATTAGGAATGCTGTTTGCTTACTTCTGGCAATTTGACAAATAATGAAAAACATCTTTCGTAGGTTAGACTTTTAATCTCGTGTTTGTCTGATTTTCTCTTTTCCTCTGCTCAGCAATGGGTAGCTTAGGCAGTGCAGGTGATGTAGAGTCTGCATAGTTACGTGCACCCTGCACTAAGGTGATCTTTTATACCCATTATTTTACAGACATAATTGTCCTTGAGTAAACTGATAAGCAGAAAACACCTTATACCTGAAAATGCTAAAGGAATACATTTTTATTTCTAATTCTAAGCTTACTGTTAGCAGCATGCCCACAGAATGATACTTTATTCTAGCTGCATTTAATGGGTTCATCAGCTAATAAGTGGGTTGTAAACCAAGTGGGTTGTAAATCTCTCAGGTAATTGCCAACAGGTCTTAAATTAGTATTGGAAGTTATAAAAAAGAATACATATTCATAGCTCATCCGTGCATCTGACTGCTTTTAAGAGCAAGCAAGCAAGACATTTCAGTGGAACTTCTGCCATTAGTCTCTGTTTTAGCCAGTTTAAAACCTTCTTGACTTTCAGGGGAGCATAGTCGAGTCCTGACAGTGTATATGTATCAATGAATGTTCCTAAAACAATACTCACATTTTTGGGTATCCCAGATGTAGTTGTTCAGGACCTCTCCCACCAAGTAGAATACATTAATTATTACGGTAACAGCTGCAAAAAATATTATTTTGACACCTGGGCTGAGGTGCTCAAGAAGCGGGTACACCCACACTCCTGTAACGTGGTGAATCCAGCACACCCTGAAAGAAAAGAAAGATGACAAGTACTGACTCTTACAGCCCCATTTTTCAAAAGTAGCTCGGGCTATGGGCTTAGCTACTGTAACCTGAAGAGCAATTATGCCAAAGGACTGCAAGTTACAACTGAACTGGAGCACCTGGATGACATCCGCCCCGAACAGACATGGCAAATGATGAAATGTGACTGATTTCCCACATTCTTACTGCTTTGTTTTAAACTGAATGTGAGCAGTCAGCCAATTTTTCATGTTCTGATGCAGGCAGGTATGTCTTCACTGCCTTTGTATTTATTAGGGATTCACACCCCTTCTGTGCAGCAGCATGGAAACTGCAGCACCCTCTGTTCCAAGCAGGTTCTTTATCCAAAGAGCATTCAGGGCTCTCCAGGCTCTCTCCTACGCAGCCCAACTCTCTTCTTTCTGCAGCGTCCTTCTTTCATTTGGTACATGTTTGTGTGGTTCTGCTGCTTCTCCTCGCTGTATCTGGCATGAGGGACACTTTTTGTGCTTGCCAGAAACATGGTTCAGCTTCTCTTTGAGATAATAGGATCTTCAGCACCTGTGTTTTAGTTTGCTCCTCCTTTTCTTTCAGTCACCTGGTATCATTTGAACTCTAGCAATTTTTCTCTAGGTAGGATAAACATTCCTGCCCAGATCCACACTCAATATACAGTGAAGGAAAAGGAATGACGGTGGTTTGCTGGTGACACAGAGATTTGTGGCACTCAGCTGCAGTGGGGACTGTGGGTACGCTGACGCAGGGGCAGGGTGTCAGCTTCACTGCCGCACAGCCTGAAGCAGTACTCTGGGTACATGTTTTCACCGTGTGTGACTGCAGTGGACACCTGTTTCCTTCTGAAGGGACAGACCTGATGTGGTGAGCGGTGAAGTCAGAGGGAGCAGAGGGAGCCCACACATTCCCGTAGGTGGAAGCTGAGAAAGGCAACTGCTGCCAAATAACTAAGCAAACATCACGGAGGCTAACTGGGAAAAGTGCTCAGTGGAGACAGGCTGGGGCCCGTCGGTGGCTGGGCTTTCTTCAGGAATGTAAACCTCTTCCTTTCTCACCCGGCAATTTGAGAGAGAAGCTCACAGTGAAGCACGGCTAGAGAAGACTCAGCAGCTGCACAGACTATTATTGATGGGGATTTCCACATCCACATGATTTACTTCACTTGTTGATACTTCTATTTGTTTAAGGAAAAATTTTGATTACTAGATCAACAGCCATAGGCTCCTGAAGGGCAGAGGCACAGAAGTCCACTCAAACCTGTTACCATCAATGCCTGTCACAGAGACTACAGAATCCCTGTTTAACAAATTCTCCATCGTCCTGGAAATGTACATGGTTGTCACAGCTTCCCTCATCCTTAGAAAAGCTTTTATTACAGCCAAACCCTTAACAGTTGGACACTTCACATAGGAATTTACATGTGTCAGTAAATTAATCTACACAATCTAAATGCAGATTAAATCCCCTTTCTCCAAATGAGTTCACATAGAAAACAATCTCTGCACTTTAGTTATTTTCCACAACATTCTTCCATGCCAGACTGAACCTGACAACATAAAGGTATATGTGAAAATAAATAAAGGGTTCTTGTGTAACCCATGGTAACAGGGGACACCATGTTCCTCTTGATCTAAGAAAAAGTTGGGACAGTTGGGCAGAAGGTAATGAGATGTCCTCTGCTCCCGGGTTGGCTGAGCAGGGAGTGTCAATTATTGCCTAACATTTTTCAGTTCTGTTTGCCTTCAGTTTATGATTCTGCGAACAACAAGCTCCAAGGAAAGAGCTTGAAGAAAACACCAGTGCTTCTTTTTCACTTATTTGCTCTTGTGTGATGAACATGCCCAGCATTACAAAGCACCTTTACAGAGGGACTTTTCAAGGGACCTTCTCAACTGCACTTACATAGACAGCTTCTTGAACCAAGTAGAAGTGGCATTCGATAGAATGCATTCATGCTGGAAAGAGGAAGTATCTTCTAAATCCAACCAATGACTCACTGATGAACTCCCGAATGTCCACAATCTCTGGTTAGTTGAGACTGTGAGTACAGCTCACGCACTCTGCTCACTGCTGCACAGCATGGGAGCCCATTCATCCTGTGGCGACACGGCTTGTGTGCCCAGCGCAGCACACTGGTCCCTGGTGCAGCCACGCCGCAGGAACTCAGGCTCTGGTCACAGGAGGTACCGAGTACCCCGCGGGAGGCAGTGGTCACAGCCCCACCTGAGCTTCCTTACAGCCAGCTGCACCGTGCCGCGTGCTACAATGGGATGGAGTAACATCAGCCTTCTCTCCACTGAGCACTGACACACGGACTGTCCCTGCATTGTCTATGCCACAAATGGGAGCAGAAAAGGGATGACTGCTGCCATGGAAACCTCACCTGATGGCCTTTCTTAGGGGGTTCGTTCCTGCCTGAATACAAGCTATCTCGATGCCACACAATAAAGGGCTGATCAACCGTAGGCATAAAGCTTCCACACAAGATTGCTGATTACTAATGTTAATGAATGCCTTCGATGTTGCAATTCTAGTAGTCATTATTCCTGTCCAACCTCATTATTAAGATAAGCACAGGGGAGCATGCATTAAGATTTACTTAGGAGTGCAAATCTAGATCCAAGTTAAGACCCTGTTATTGAACAGGTAGGGAATAAAAAAGAAAGGCTCGTTTAGATAAAAATAGTCTGAGGAGAAAATGTTTAAACAAAAATGGATGGGCTACTTTTGAGAAGATAAAATTAACTTGAACCTCCCTGTGTTTTGGTTCCATGGCAGCCCATGCAGACATAAGCATGTGTTTTCAAAGATGAATGTGTTACAGGTCACTGAGCTCATTTAGCCATTTGTTAGAATTGGTAAAAAAAAGAAGGAATGGAAATATTCACACATTGTATTCAAATTAAAATGTCTGTTAAAAAAAGGTGGTGATTTTCAGAAATTTTCAACCAGCTGGTGTAGAAATACGAAAAAGCTATTTGAAAACACACAATATTGCTTCTTTTTAACAAAAAATCTGTCAAAATTTGACTTTGTGTCTGTTTGTCACTTCTAGTATACAGTATATGTTATTCATCTCTCCTATCAAAGAAATCAGGAGGAAACGAAAATGATACAGAGAAGATACATGTACATTTATGCTCTGGCTACAGATCTTCTGTTAATGAGGAAAAGTAACTACGAAAAACTGTGGGAACCTTGCAGTTTATGTGTGCTCTACCTGCTGCTTTGAGCAATGCAGCTCAAAGTGTGCTTACAATGGCAAGTGTGAAGTGTAGTCTTGGTACAAGCAAGCTCAAGGGGTGATGTAATGGTAGATAACCGCAACACCCGAAAGGTTCGGCATTGGGTGCAGAAAGTGGCTGCTCCTTCACGATGACTGCTCTCAGCTACAGGAGTCTGAATACACTTCTGCAGGCATTGTAGCTTGGCAGCACTTTGTGGTCTGAACTTTGAGAGTCTCCACCCATTTCCTGCCCGAGCTGAGTCCTTTAGGGAAGTCTGCAGCCAAACAACAATCAGCACTACATGTTCTGGAAACAGGAACTACTAGATGAGGGGCTGTGTAACTTTTGACGAGCAGTGAATGAGAGGTGGCGGAATAAAATGGCTGAGGAGTTCCCAATGCTCTTCCTTGTAACAGAAGAAGCACTTGAACAGAACTCAAGAGACAAGACATTCAAATCTGATAAAGGATGTATCTTTCTGCATGATACCTAATTAACCTCTGGAGAGCTCTACTCTGTCTTTCAGTGATACATCAAGATAGTAAAAAAAGTTCTGAAGTATACAAGTTTGGAAGTCTACTTAATCAACTCCTTTTCTCTAGGCCATCTCATTCAACTTGAGCAAGCTTCTGAAGTCAGGAGACTGTACAAGCAATATGAATGCGTACAGTTATGCTTAAATTCCAATAATGTAAGGTATACAAATCATCAAGACTGAAGGATCCAAGCCCTTACAGGCTGGTTATTCCAAAACAGCTTGATAAATCTTCTCCTGGCATTAGCTAAAGCTAGAGCCTGGTACATGACTACTCTGATCCACTATGGCAGTTCCTTTCTGGTTACATCTTGCAGCAGCAAATCCTTTCCCACATCTTCTGTGCCATTCTGTTTCCAGCAAAAGGCAGAAAGGAAGGCTGAATCTTTGGTCTCAAACAAATCCTAAGCCAGCTCCTGTTGTGGCTACTCTTTACCAAACAACAGAACACGGGCATTTTCTACACTCTTATTTCACCAACTTTCCTAGCAGCACTCTTCCTTTTCCACAGAAAGTGAGAACTGTCCCAAAACTATTAAACTGTGGAATGTCTCCCAAAGGAGGTGACAGGCTTACAGCAGCTGAGTCATTCAAAACTTGAATGAACAAATCATTTGTGGTTATAGAGTAGGGACCAACCCTGTGCTTTCAGAAGCAGGAGCACAATGACCCTCCTAAATCTGTTCTACTTTTGGTTTCTAACAGTGACTGAAGTGATGTGAGGCACATTTTCATAAATCCTTATGATTTTTCTTCTTTTTTTCCCCCCATCCAAAGCATAAGGCAGCTTGTTTTGTATGTAATCCATACTGATAAGTTCTCAGCCACATTAGGATGCTGGGCTCCTTATGACGCCAGCCGCCCAGATATAAGTCATGTACATTAAGAACATACACTGGTCAGAAATGTTAAATAAATAAGCTCAATTAACAGTCATCAGTGTGGAAATAATGACAACCGTCCCCTCTTGAACGTTCTGGTTTCTTATGGTGGATTCCTCTCCACTATCTGAGTGACGCTGAACATTATGTGGGTCATAGGACTGTGCTACTGGTATGGAGTGGCTTATGCAGCCAGAACATGGCAAGTCCTGGAAAACTGCATCTGCAATTGACATCACATGCAAAACATAGCCACCGTGACATGGTGCTGGCATCCCCTGGGATGAACAAAGCTTAGCAGAAATTTGTATTTATGTACAGGTATCCAGAATGACAGGAACTCCATAGATCTGCTGCAAGATGTTGTCATCTTTGGAAGTAATCTATTTTGATAAATAATATTTCATTTTAAATATAGCATTGGTTGCTATGCCTTCTTGAGCTGTATTTTAAGGAGCTGTACAAGAGAGAATGTATTATCCATGCATGTCATCTGTGATCGTGCTGTTGCTTTGACTGAAACGTTTGAGGATGTGGAGGTGGAGGGGAGCCAGAATGTAACAGTCCATAATGGCTATGTCAGACCTAACAGGCTGAGGATCCATGCAGCCTTCTCTCACCGACAGCACTTCAGCTCTCCCACCCTCCTTCTGGGTCAGGTACAGGGGACGCTAATCTTCTTCTGGCCTATTTCTGCTGCTTCTACTTCCTACTCTTTCCTGTTCTGAGTAGCTCTGGCTCCAACTCTTTTCTCCTCCTCTGCATTGTCTCATCTATCACCCACCTCTCCATCAGCCTTCCACTTTGATTTCAAAGCCTGTCTCTCTCTCCACCTCCCAGCTTTTCCCACTTACTTGCATGATTTCAGCCTTCAAGCTGCTGACCCGAGAGCTGCACATTTCCTTACCCATTTCTCTTTAAGCCCATGGTTCTAGGGCATCCGTTTTCCTTGCCTCAAGGACTTTGCACTTGGTTTTCCCCAACGACTGATTCCTCTGATCTCAACTGAACTTCTGTCCTAGGCGGTCACTTCCAAAAGCATTTGTGTCCCCCTCCCTACATACAGACCCTCAGCACAGCCTAGCACAGCCACGCTGTGTTCCCTCCTGCTCCACTGGCACCAGTAACCTCAGAAATCCTTCAAGCTTCTCAATCCTGCCCTTCTTTACCGATGTGTCTGTCAATTCCCACCAAGCTCCACCCTCTAACTCTCCACCCCTCTCTTCTGAATGTCAAGGTTTATCCTAGCAGTCCACACCCTTTGCCAACACTTGTTCTTTCTGATCTTCCTCTCCTTCTATGGAGAACCTCCAGTGGAAATGCTACAGCAAGGCTGACAGCATCGATCTCAAATTCATTCCAAAGCCCCATTGTACATTCCTTTCTTAAATCTGTCCAAGAATTCAGCAAATTAACCCATTGAAATGCTCTGCTGCAGCTCTCCTAAGATCACTTCAAGAGAAACTTTATTTTCAAATTAAAGTTTAAAGGTACCTGAGATCTTCAAATAGATTTATCAAAAGAATGAAAGAATGAATCAAGTCCAAGCTTGGCACATGGGGAGGCAGTTCGGCTTGGTTTAGAGAGCGCAACAAGAGAGACAATCAAGGATCAAGTCTTTTGCTCCCAAACACATAGCCCAGCAGGACTAGAGCAGTGGAGTTAGGTTCTTAGGGTCTGATTTTTTGGCATCCTCATGTGCTCAAAAGCAGAGGGAACAAGAAAACCATTTTAAATAAACGTATTTGTCTCAGTTTATTTTAGGGACATATTAGGCTCTGATATTAGTTACCATGAGGTCATTCTTATTACAAGGAGCAACATATTTCTGGCTCTTTTCTGTTCCTTGACAACCAACTCCATACACCCATTGGCAGTATTTTCTGGTAGTACTGGCAAGCTCTTGTCTAGATTTAACAATTCAATACAAATTGTGACCTTTTCAAGCCATGCTAAATAAAGCCAATCGGCCTTTCCCATCTTATCCCATGGCCTAGATCCTGAAAGTCCATGTATGGTCTGCAACAGGCAATGCAAATCTGTGAATGCTCTGCCTGGGCACAGTTCCTTGAGAGCAAAGGAGAGCTCCCCCTCACAGTGCCTGCATGAGCTACATGTGCCTACTCAAATGCTCTCTGACTGAAAGGAGAGAATGCAAAAAAAAAAAAAAAAAGAAAGAAAAATAGGAAAAGTCTTTACTCTTCAAGAAAGGATGATTCTCAGATAACGTCTGAATAATGCTCAGGGGATAGAAAGTTATTTAGCTATGTTCTTCCAACTTCAGTGATTCTATTCAGAATTGTTTGCCTTGTTTTCTCATTTATCAAATGTATATATAAGAAAAGCTTGCTAGTCTACAATCTCTTTCGTACGTGAACAATTTGGTCACGTATGAAATGAAACAGAAGCTCTCCTCAACCTGGAACTGAGAAAAACCTCATTAACATTGGACCTAAACTATATCCTCCTGTATGCTGCCTTACAGCACAAAGGGTAACACAGAATCATAGACTGGTCTGGGTTGGAAGGGACCCCAAGGATCACAGAGTTCCAACCCCCCTGCCACAGGCAGAGCCACCAACCTCCAGGCATGGATCTAGACAAGGCTGCCCAGGGCCCCATCCAACCTGGCCTTGAACACCTCCAGGGATGGGGCACCCATCATCTCTCTGGGCAGCCTGTTCCAGCACCTCACCACTCACTCTGACGTGACACATGGTGGTAAGAAGGTTTCAGCTGTGGTGGGGAGACTGTTTAAGATTCAATGGCAAAACAGAAAACATCTGATTACCAACTGCCTCCACTTCAAACTGAGAGAGTTGCAATGAAAACATTTCTGCTGAGGGACACATGAGAAAGGGAGATTGAACAATTCCTCAGTGGCATGAACTTCTAAGTAAAAAAAACACAAACCAAGACCTAAGCCCCAGCAGGGGACCCATGGCCAACCAAAGGCACAAAGGAAGGGAGTTCAACCAGGCTCCATGTAACTGGGTTATTTGCAGATGTAGCTTCATTTTAATGCATTGCACCAGCCTTGAGGGGTCTACTAGGTACACCAACAAGGGCAGCAAATCCAAATGAAGTAACTCCAAACCCTCTAAGCGATTAAGGTCTCTACTACAATGTGGTCACTTAGCAGCAGGAAGATAGTTGAGCTCAGCTGTGAAAGGTAGCCACAGTACTGAGGGGGATGAAAAAAACCCTCATTCTTCATACACTCTGGTAGATTTTCCCAACATGTGAATGTCAGAAGCATTTTACTGATATCACAGAACCAAGATCTGGCCTGCAGCCTCAACCAAATCTTGGATAGAAGCTTCAATAACACTTCTGTGCTGAAGACATCCAGGACTTGCAGATGATGGCACAGTGTAGCCTGAGCCTGCCTCCAGTTTTCCCCAAAGATCTTCTTCAGTAAGAGGAGAAGGAGCAATGGGCTTTAAGTGTACAATTTAGCAGGATGACCATCATGCTGAAAAAGCAATTGTCTCAGACCACCTTTAGAGAAATCACAACTTGGAAGAAGGTAAGTCACTTAAGACTATCCCTATCCATTTTGGAAACAATGTATGTGTAGGCAAACTCAAAGAACAGCAAAGGGAACTGATCACAGGCCATAGCTGGGTGTCTGCTTAGTAGTTCATTTCTTAATGCAGAGTCTCCTTCCCCTCTTTACTCATCCTACAGTCTCCTTTTGCCTTGTACTTGCAGGATGCAGATGCACTGTAGTAGGCAGGATCGATCCATATGAGTATCACACTGATACCTAACAGCTGGTGCCTCTGTTTTTATTTCACTTGCAGAGCTGGATTGCTTCAATTTTCTGTTCTGATTGAATAGTACTGCATGTGCCTACTCAAGCTGGTTTTGTGAAAACAGGAGTTACAGGTACAGTAAGTCTGCCAACCAGTGTCTAGGCATCCTTCAGAGAAAGGTCGAGAAATACCACAGTTCTGCATTATTATACACGGGTTAAAAACCAGCATTTCCTTCTCCCAAAGGAATCCTTCTGCGCCACTTTGCATGATGCTGTACAATTACCAGTATCATTCCTTTTTAAAGAAGGGTCTGTATGCTTATAAAAGCAAGTGGCAGAATGTGACTCTTGTCCTGGGATACAGCATCCTGCTTCAGCTGGAATACTAGCATTTTATGATGAGTGAGTGTGTGTGGACCCCCCTCTTTCACCGGAGCAAAGAGGCAAGTTACATAGTTAGAACAGTGCGGCAGTGTTGCCTTCACAGGATCACACAGAATCACAGACTCTTAGAGCTTGTAAGGGACCTTGAAAGCTCATTTTGTCCAACGTCCCTGTCTGTGTTCCTCTCTCATTAGTTTGATCTCACTTGACTGGCAGAAAAAAGCAGTATTATCCCCAGTTTTGAGAAACATCCTCTAAGCTGAGGGAAGGGTGTTGTGAGGTGAGAAGAATATGAGAAGCAAATGAAATGTTTGTGGAAAGGATAAAGGATATATGGTATCAAAAGAGCATTGCAAGTAAAAGTTTAGTGAAAAATAAAATGCTAGAATGACCCAAGTAAATTAACTCTGTCCTGTAAGTCAGGTGCTTGAATAGACACTGCCCAAAGACTTAGTTTAATGTCATGTAAGAAAGTTTGTTTCTGTTCTAATTTTTCACAAACATTTGCATTTTTTAAAACAAGCTTCAGACTGTTTGGATTACAGCCTTATTCTGTAATCAATTTTACAGAAAGAATTTATGAACTACTACAGAAAAAAAGACACTGTTCTGTCTTTTCTGTTGCCGCTTAAATACTGATGCAGGAAATCATTTGCCTATTCTCAATTTTATTTGATAGAACAAAAACCCTAAGCAATAAAACTAAGGTCCAAGAAAAACATTTAGCTTGAAAAAAGGTTGAAAAATGTACCCTTGGAAAGACCACTGCTTACATGGGATTGTTCAACAAATTCCTGTTGTGTGAGGTTTGGCATATACTTTCTAAAAATATAAGCATCTGGGGAAACCAGACAAAGCCCAGGTCTTGGACCAAACGAGGCATGCAGCGTGAATCTGTTAGCGATTATATCCATAATGAAATATGTGCCCAAATTTAGCAGTACAAAACCCCCAATACAATATGAAAACACAGCGTGTTACAGCCCTTACCATAAAATATAGCCAACAGCGAAGGTGCAGACTGCAGCCAGTCCACAGCTCCTGCTGGGATACTGATGATGTGTTGTTCTCATCTCGATTAATACAAAGGGCAAAACTGTTGTATGCTGAAAAAAACAAAACAAGAGGGGAAAAACAGGTGATACGAATGATTCTCACTGCATTTCCATGCTGCTTCTACAATAGGAAACTTAATCACAAAAACCTAAAGGCAATTTTTGGATGGTCTAGACAGACAAGGTAAAACAACTCTGTAAAGTCAATCAATAACCCAAACAGTATCATCACTGTGGCGTCCCATTGTTCGAGAGCTGAGGAAACCCGAGTGAGCAGAATGTGTTTTTCCTTTTGGCCAGGAATGCAAGGCAGGACACTCAGTGAGTAAAAATGGGATGTGGCACGAAGGGACATGACTCCCAGCCCTCTTTTGGCCTTGCAATTGCTCTGTGATCTTTGCCACATCACGAAGTTATTCTGACCACTCAAGTTAGGAGGCAACGCATCTGATTTTCAGAGACTCTAGGCACAAACAGTGTCAAATGAATGAATATAAATGGTGGTATGTAATGCTTCTGAGAATGAGGTTTAAATGTATCTCAATCTGGGGATTTGAAAACAGGGGACATATTTTGAAATGATAGCCTCAATACCTCTGTTCCTCCATCTGTAAGACAGGAGCAATTATCTTCTTCAGAAAGGTGTTGTGAATCTTAATTTGTTAGTTGTTGTGCAAAATGGTTTTACATTCCCAAATGAAACATATGAAAGCCAAAGCTGTAAAAACCATTTTCAGCCAGTTGTCTTTATTTAGCCGTGAAAGTCCTTACTTTGTCATTTTCCCATACACATTTCCTACACTGCCCCTTCTGAGAAGGTCTGTTCATCCAATTAATGTCAGCAGCATGAAAAATTGCATCTAGCCTGCCCCCAACACTCCATGTCTAGATTTCAGAGTGCTGGCAGGCATGAAAATATACATAAGCAAAGCACATATGTGCCAGGAAATCAAGCCCATCATTTCTGAATACACAGCTCACCTAGAACCAGCACGGGGCCAAGCTATCACAGGTCTATAAAGGGAAGCATTTTGGCTGAGAGCTTGGTCCTGGGGGTTGGTGTGACTGTGACTGTGAACTCTCCTTCCCAGGGAAGTCTGAAGGCAACAAACTAGGTTTGATCCTTGCACAATGCTTGCTCACCAACTGGAAAAGAGGGCTTTGGCTTATGTTGGCCATGGTCTGACATCAGATGTGCACATTTAGTTCTGTGAGGAGCTGCAGGGCCAAATTAATAATAATCACACTGTAAACCACACTGATTTTCACCAATGTGAAGGCAGGACAAGCACAGAGTAGAAATATCCTTGTGCTGGTAACAGGTCCATATGAGAGGAAACAGAGTGGGGGCTGAGCCTGGAATAGCTGTGAAGGAAGAACTGTTTGAATGGGAAGTGATAAGATAATGGAAATGCCCTGGCTCTGAGATGGCATGTAATTCTAATCGGGTAACTGCTCTGATTTTCAAGGCATTAGTAATTAATGACTAGCATTCAGAGAACCTCAGGTGGATAATACAGCAGTTAGGGGAGCTTTCAATTTCTTCATCTCTTAACAACTTGTTCCACCCCCATCCCTTTAAACAGTATAAATCGGCATCAAGGGAACGCAAAGATGTTTGACATGTGGTCTGTGACAGAGGTGCCCACTATTAGATGAAAGATCTATAAACTGCACAGACCTTCAGAGTCCATTAACAGAGACTGACAGCAAAGCAAGCCCTGGAGATTCACCTCTATGTCCTGCATCTCCATGGAAAAGGTCTTCAGACAGAGATCAGCGCTTCGCTCTGCACAGCCCCCAAAGCGGGGAACCTGGAGGCTGTGCAGACGTCTCCTACCCTGGCTTCATAACCTCTTCAGAAGAAAAACCCACGGAGGACATCAAGGACTTTTAACTCCAAACTCCACCTTTGGTATTTTTTTGTATGATGTATTCTAGTGATCCAGTCACCGCATCTTAACTCTTCGCTCTGTGGATGATGGTTACAGAGCTTGTGAGCTCAGTTTCTCAATTGAAATGTTTGCTGCTTTAGATACTGCTTGTTGATGTGCTCTTCATTGATGATAACAACTCAACAGCTTGCCAATTAAAAAGTAGTTAAAATAATTTCAGCAATCAAACCTTAATCTAGAGTCCTTTTCTCCATTCCCTCCTCCCAGTTCCTGTATTTATGTAATAAAATAGGCCATTATTTTCCCCATTTCTGCTATTTTATAAAGGTAAGGTGGGGGGGAGGACAGTGAACTGTATCAGCAAAGAGTTTATGTACAAAATCTTGTGAAAAGTACAGTGCAACTAAAAGTGCAAGGAGAAAATCAGAGAGGTGTATCTTTAATCTTAGCCTGTTACAGCAAGTGTCGATATTACCTGCAAACACTGTAGCTTTACAAATCCAAAGCATGAATTTTGGCTTAAATAGTTCAATGAAGCTGCCAGTCTGAAGAAGCTGTTTCTATCAAAACTACAACCAAGATGAAATTTCCCCTTCCTTTTTCAGCCCCTCCAAAACCTGTAATTTAAAAACCATGAAATTTTGTAACCAAGGATACCATCTGTCAATCAATGCCAATTAAAACTCTGGAGCTATAAATATCAAATTTGAATCAGACTGGCACCTGGACTGAAGTCTAGTGAAGGTGAGCAGGGGTCAAATGTGCTCGGCATTGGATCCATCAGGGCTGGGAAAGCTGCAGGAAGCCAGAAATTTCATACCCTCTAACATTTTTGCCCCCTGATTTCTGAGTAAGCTTGGGCCAATGGGAAGCTGAGGCTTAAGAGAGAAAAAAACCACTGATGCTTCCTGGACCTGTTTGTTAAAGATCATGCTGTGCCGATCAAAGATGCCCACCCGGTATCGCTGGGATTGATCTCTTTTACTTACTGGCAGGCTGGGGAGCAGCACAACATTTTTCACCTTGTTTGTCAAAATATTTTCAGGGCTTACTTGAGAAAGACTGAGGGATGAGTAGGTTCAAATAAGAACGAGCTTTAAATGGTGAGGATGATCAGCCACCGCAACAGCCTTCCAGCAGGTGTTACTCTGCACCATTTAAAGTTTTTAAGAAAGGTAATAATATATAATCAGTGTATAATTACTAGTACTGTATTATAACACTGAACTATGCCAGCACTAGGAATCAATGCTGTATTGATATGGCATTTTTATTATGAACTAAATATTTACAAGCAATGCCACATTTTTGCCTGGACAACTTATTCTGCTCCCACTGAGACCAGCTGTGCCTGTGAGACAGCTCTGCCCGTACGGCTCTGCTGACATTTGGGCCGAGCAGCGCTGTGGGTATGTCAGGGACCACCCTCTCCATCACCTGGGAAGGTGACACTAGCTGCACATGCACCCTGGGGTGACCGCAGGCTCGGGGTACCCCAGCCCAGCAGTAGCAGCAGCAAGGGAGTTAATGAACCCTGTCATTAGCTGGAGCTCTCAGCTTGGGATCAGTACCTGCCTCTACTTGCAAATAAATATGGCCTGTTGGCTTCTCTTGCCACGACCGCAGTGCTGCCCTCCACAGTGCCCTCCCAGCCTCAAGCCCCTTGTTCTCTGGACCACCAAGGCAGCAACCCTCAGACCCATTTTAATGCCCCTCTGAAGGAACATATTTGCCAAGACCACCTCAAGAGCTGACACCCCCGTCACCCAGCCACAGCATTGCCCTGCTCAGGCCCCTCGTGCCCTGCCTCTCTCTGTCCCTACTGCAGGGAAGGCCCCTGGGACAGATCTTTATGCTTGCTAGGCCAGCAAGCTGCCATTTCCTCCCCATTCTGTCCTCTCCACACAGCGCTGCTGCCTGAGGTCCCATCACCTACAAGTGGGGAAGAAGTCTGGCTTGCCAAATCTTCAACTGCTGGTCATGCTGCATGAAAACAGAGAGAAATCAGCTCAACACGTGGAGCCCAGGGGGAATTTTCACGAAGGTGATCATATGGCGATTCGATCCCTGGAGAGTGACTCCAAAGGAACAATCTCTGAGTCAAGCTGAATTTGTACAGACGGCAAAAAAGCCACCCGGAGAGCTGCAGGTGGATTAATTCCTAGAACTTCCAAGAAACCACTGCTTCTTGAGAGAAACTGTTCATTAAGGACTCATTAAAAGACATTATTAAACTACATGCCACCCCCCACATGTTATATATGACATTTGAGACTGGAAAATCACATTACAAACAGGCAGCACATCTGTAGTGTTGGCTTGACGAGTTGAGCTTTGATGGAGGACTGCACTTTCCTGTTTTAGCTGTTTGCTGCAACAGGTGGACGGGAAAAAAAAGATTTATGCAAATCAGGTACATTAAGAATGAGTTCTGTAATAGTCTTTAGGCAAATTAAGTGCTCATTCTTGAAAGCCTGATTACAGATTCTATCTTCCAACCAGTAAGTGCTGCTTTTTTTAACACTGTTTTCATCAATACCTTGCTTGGCCTTTTCTCCCCCCTTAACTGCTCTTAAAGGGAATGTTAAAGCTTTCTGAAAGGTGCTAATCCGACATTGGTCTGTCCTGGTGTCTTCCCTCCTTAGCACAAACAGGGCAGTGGCCTCTTCCCCAGTCACCCAGTCCCCATCTGCAGAAACTGTCCAGAGGTACCTTTATGGCAGTGTAAAACAGCATCTGCTTTCTCAGATGCCCGGTGAGGACACAGCAGCTCTGCAGTGGTGAAACCATTTGGGGATTGTATAAATGGTGATTACAATTTACTTTAACCACAGAAGACTGTGACTTGTTACTCAGTTTGCCTAGACTGAAACTGCAGGTTATAAGCCATTTTAGTTCAATGGAAATTCCGTGGGTGTCTATTGAAAGGGCTTCAGCGTGACACTCGGCCCCACACTGGCAAGGGTCACCAAAAGCCCAATGACAAGAAAGGAGGCCTTGCAGCTCTGATGTCACCAACATTTTAACTGATGGACCAGGAGCCTCCTGGAAGTGCTGGTGCTCTATGGAAGGAAGAGGCTGCCGATGGGTCTTCACCCACAGAACCTGCACAGACCCACAGGGCTGTGTCCAGCCCATGAAGCTGCATCCATGTCAAAGCCCCTGGCAGGGGCAGCTGCTCCAACATCTGCTGGGGAAAGTGCCCTGCAGCACACCACCACTGTGCCCCAGACTCACACTGCTATGAATTTGACTGAGGCACCCTTCTTCGCACCCTGCTGTGTGAGCTGCTGTGCAAATTGCTGCATCTGCTGGCTGCCTCTTTATAAATTCCTCTCTAAAATCTTGTTTCCATCAGTAGGATGTTACCCTGCACTTTTTTTCCCAAGCTCATGACAGATTACATGTTGTTAAACAGATACTGCATGTCAGAATGAGTGAAGCAATCCGTTTCCATCTCCTCCTTACCTCTCAGGTGTTTGTGTAGCACCTTGAGATTAAAGGTTCTACAGGAACGACCAGCAAAATGACCTATGCCCAGTCCTCTTAATTTAGTATCACTACCCATGTGTTCACCTTAGAAATCACCACTAACAGGAGCAAAAATCCCTACAGTTGTAGTCAGCGCCATCTGTAGAGTAACAGCAGTAATAAAGATGTGTTTTCCACATGCTTCTTGCAAAGTAATGGGGACAACCAGATCAGAAACTAGTAAAACAAGGGGCATGATTATGATTTACTCGTTGAGAAACTTCTGAGAAAGGAACAGCTGGCAAGAGAGTATTTATGTGTCATCTGAAGGATGATACCTTCCACCCAGGCAGCCTAATCCATAAAGAGAGCAGCAGGGTATCAGAGCTAGATACATAATAAATTGGAATCCTTGAGTGAGACTGAGCCCTTCTGAGACTGAAAGCGCTGGTAGCACTTTTCCTCTTACAAATGAGAAATTATGACTATTAACTGAGACATGCTGATGCACAGGATGCACTCCAAGGCAGCCACAGACGACTCGTTAATTGTTATTGTAGGCTGGAGAGAGGAAGAAGTATTGTATGATCTAAACAAAGACCAATACCCTGCAACGCCACAAAACACACAAGAGCCAGAGATAACCATCTTCAATCAATATAAGAGTGTAGTGTTCTTTGAAAAGGAAATTAACACTTTCTCTTTAATGTTACCTCATCTTTTCCTCTTTTCTGTAGTGGACATGGCGTATCTGATTTAACAGGCATTGTATCGCTTTCTTCACGCATACCCAACGCTGACAGGTTTGTTCTCGTTGTTTCTGACACATGCAGTACATGCTATATATTGAAACAGCGGTGTCAATCTGATGTCACCCCTATGACTGTGCTAGTGGCAGGGAGGTTATATATAGGTGTTTATCTATAGAATTTCCACAGTGCCAATCACTGCAGCACTTCAACACCTCAAAAGCGTTACTAAACATACCCTCGCAGCAGCCCTGATCTGTAGGAGCAGGATATCCTATCCCCATTTTGCAGTCGGGTAAGATGGAGATGCCATGCCTCACTCGAGGTTACACAGGGTGCTTCGGGAGGAACAGAGAACCATGTCACATTCCTCAGTTCCATTCCTGTGTGTCAGCCTAAGATGAGCAAGCAGGCATGGAGAAGTAACGAAAACTTGGTATGAAAGGCAATCAACTCATTCAAGGTTATAGCTCTGAGGCGTCTCGGCCCTTTCAGCACATCTCAGTTGTTACCTTGATCGCCCCTCTGTCCCGGTTCCCCTCTGCTTTTGGGAGGCTTCTCTGGCTGCCTCTCTCTGAGCGGCCTGTCCCTCTCCCATCTCAGGTCCTGCCGTTTCAAGCTGCTTCCTTGCAGCTCCCATCTGACCAGACCAAGCAATACCTCTGAGTCCCTCCTGGCCCTGATTCAGCAACTCCCAGGGCAACGCATCCTCGCTTCTGTCTTGGCCCCTTTCAAGTCACTGCTCGCCCTCCTTTCACATCCATAAGTATGCTTGCCAGGTGCAGATAATCCCTTAACTTGACACATCAAAATTTCGATCACTTGGACTTGAAACAAGATGATGGCAGGGACAGGACAGGACCTGGCACATCTGGTAGAGCAAAACTGTGCAAAGCCAGTGCCGTGTTGCCAAAGGGAACAGCACTGCTACATGTTTAATTTCCGTTAACTTTGTATAATTCAGTTCTTAATGCACGTCATGTATCCCAATAGTCATTCAGTGCATGCAAAGTGTCATGTGAGTCATCTCTCTCCTGCCAGGATCCCTTAGCTAGGCCTTCCGCTCCTTCCATGCTGTACCCAAACTCCCCCGCCAGCTCCTGACAGCGCACACTGCGGGGCCGTTAGGAGACTTGAAATGCAAGAGCATCAGCAAAGCCCAGGCCCTGCACGGTCCGCTACAGCTGAGCAAACCCTGCGAGCCCCCATCTACCTTCAGTCTGTCTCAAGTCCTTTTTTGCCACAAAATCCTTACACACACACAAAACACACACAGAGGTACGTGGTGGAAGGTTGACTTATTATTCACAACATTATGCAAAGTAATTTTTCTACATATTTTGTCTGGCTTCTTCGGCTCTTTCCAGTTAAACCACTTGGCCTACAATTTCTTAAACTACTATTTGCAAAAAGGTTTATTTAAGCAAAGAAATACATTCTTGTCTCTTAAAATTATCCTTAAAATCAATGTTTATACGCACGCTCCCATGTATCACCAGGATTTAATTTGCATGAATGAATACGACTGTTTATGCAGGTAATGCTGAAAGAGTGCTAGTAAAGCCATTGAGCTTCATGTATTCTTAGCACAGAAATCACTGAAGAAAGCTTGCAGATGTACTTTAGCAATGGAATAATTTTACTCATAGGAAAAACTGTATTCCTTTCCTTGAAAAACTGACTCCTTCCATCTCATGAGTCGAATTGCAGAGGCCTCAAAAGGAGAAAATAATTTGCATCAATATGTTTTCTAAATCTCTTTAACTGAATCGAAAAGTTTACCTGTACATACAATGTGCCATGTTGAATTCTAGCATCTGGCCACGTCCCAGGGCTAGTGCTAAGGCTTGCACAGAAGGGTATTTTTGGCTTCATGCTAGCCAAAGTATCCTCTGTCTAACCTGAAGACACTGGACTCTGAACCTGTCCCTGGTCCAGGACTGAATATTGCTTGTCCTGGGCTTTGGGCCAGTATCATTTGGGGAAAGAAATTCCACATTTGGGAAAATCAAGAAACCATTATTTGGCAGTTTCTTTTTCAAATGGTGGCTCTTTGATGCTACTCAGAAATTTAAAATCTTGGAAGTGGTTACTGAGGAGGTGGATTTATTGGGTGTTGCGCAGGTGAGGTAGCCAAAGGTTAGACTTTGGTCTATCACATGGTGACTGCAACTATCTGCAACTTGGTTCAAACAATTTCTCTCAGACATTGTCAGTATTTAATTATTTCTTTATATTGTATGTGAAAACTCCTTTAATAAATAACCAGAGGACGTAACCTCCTGAGCTGTTTTGCTCTCGCATTACAGAAAGCAGCAGCAGACTGACATGAGCACGATCTCACTACCGCACCCAGCGGTCTGTCTGTAACCAGCTTTTGCCCCGCGTCTTCTAAATAGCGCGCACCCCGCTGCGAGGCAGAGGTGCAGAGGGACGCGCACCTCCAGCAACGCTGCACCTGCCCCTGGCCAAAGCGCTGCTGCAGCGCCAGCTCTGCACTCCTCCAGCCTGTGCTGCTGAGCAGCTGGGCACTGGCAGGCAGCTCCTGACGAGTGACCCGATGACCGGTGATAAGCTGTGGCCGGGCAACAAAGCAGGTCTCAGCTCTGCACTCGGCTTTGCAGGGAAGGAAAAAGAAAAGGAGACAGAAGCCAGGCCAAGGCAGGGTCTGGAGGCACCACAAGACTAGTGAGACCAGGAGGGGTATGCTTTCAGCAGGTGAGCAAGGCACTGGTGTGTGCTGGTGTGCAGAGAAGAGAGTGTATATGGTGGGGGTACAAGCAGCAGGAGTCATGGGCTGAGGGGCAGGTGGGGCAGCAGGTATGGTTGGAAAACTTGAGTTTGCACTGGAAGACAGGGGAAGAAAGACTGAGGCTCAGCCCTGCTTATGCATCTCCCAGAGCTGCTTTCTCCTCTGCAAAGAAGGCACATCAGCAAAGAAGCCTGGGGAATATCCTGAACTAAGGTCTTCTGTCACAAAAACACACTGACATTCCCTGCTTGTTTTACCCGCTGTATGACATACTTCATTTAGGAGAACCACCCCGCTTCAAATGCAATTAGTTCTAAATGCTATTGTTCATGTTAAAATGATTGTTATTTTGATTGATAGTAAAAGCCTACACACCGTAGTAAAGGCAGCAATGTCGGACACAATGACATTACAAAATCTATAACCTGGCCCTTTAAAACCTGACTTGAACCATCAGCTTTGACTTATGAGACTAGTTACAATAGTGCTTCATGCAAAAAGCATTAGGTTAATGCTGGATCAGGCAAAGTTGCCAAACACACCCTGGCATTATTAATCAAGAGCATTTCAAAAACAGATCACCTCCAAGAGTCTATCGATTTCCTGTCACGACACGTTTTCCTCATGAGGTGCTACAATACTATGTATCTGAGATGTGCTGGCATGTATTTTTTAGTGACTAAGCCTTGATCTATCTTCCTGGATTCTTGCCACCAGTGCATTGACATCTGCAACTACTCATGTTTGACAGTCTCATGCATGAGCTATGTGGCTTCCAACTTGGATGGGATTAGTATAGGAGACCTTCCGAATGCTTCAAATGTAATTGAAAGCAGATAAATACAAGGGTCTCAAGAGGGTGGCATACTTTTTACAAATGGAATCACATTAAATCATGCATATGCATGCTGAGACTGAGAAAGATTTGTGTTAACCAGTATAGTACACAAGAAAGTGTTTGCCTCCGTTGTTAAATACGTATGAATCCTGATAACGTCACATCTCTCGAAAATCCAAGCTGCATGGCTGAAGGGCAGTTTAGACAAGCACAAAAAGGTACACTTTTGGGGAGAAGGGTGGGGGAAGATGAACATATTCAGGGGCTGGCAGGTGTTTTGCTTTTCATCCATGCTTGAACTTGGACATGTGAGTCTTCTGTGAACCATCCCTGCCAAGCGATGAGAGCTGAAGACAAATGATACATCACGTAACTTGAGATGATACTGTCACAGTGTCAAATGTCAGCAAATAAGAAATTGTGTTTTCTTTTAGAGCAAAATTCAGCCAGAGCACATTTCTATTTACCTGTTTTTCTTGGTAAACGTGGACATTGATATCGTAATCTGTAAGTGTGTTTCTGTACATATTTACTGAATACTGTAAAATAGAGGATGTAAATAAAACTGACGTTAATGCTGTTGTATAGTTTATCTTTCACATTTCCTTACATTTTTTAGACTTTGAACTCTGCAAACATAAGTAATCTTGTTTTAACACAGATAATTCAGAGCTTGATAAACCTTTTAATGGGAAATGGTCTGCTATTTCCTGCTGTCACATACTTTTTTGAGGATTGTGGCGATGGGCAGTGTCGAGTGTCAGAAGAGGACAGCGATACTGAATATACGTGATATCAAAGAGCTCCAAGATGATTAGGCTGTGGTGGAGCTGGGATACCCATAGTGTTAAAGCTATGTGCTTCTCTGGGTTGTCTTGCAGAGGCTGGCCTGATTTTTTTGTCTTCAGCTCAACCCTGATACGCCTGTCTCTGCTTCCCTCACTAGCAGCTGTCCCCAGCCAGGCTGATCTCACTGGGCTATTGGTCACCTGGTACAGCTTGTCTATTTCAGATGTGAAAAAGGAAGAAGAGCTGGAGACGAGATGTGATTCTTCTTACCACGTGGTAGCATTTTTCCAGGAGGGGCGCAGAACTGTTGCATGTGTAAGGTCAGTAGTTCCTGGGAGAGTAGTAGGTGAACTGGAGGCTTGCAGTGGGCTGAGTAGTCTTATATTCAAGAAGCCTGGAGGAAGGAGGGTTTCTTACTCTTCCTGGTGTCACAGCTCCTGTCATGGAATAAAGTCTTCAAGGACTTCTGCTCCAACCTGCCAGCAACAGAAATCAGCTGAGGTCTGAAGGGGTTAATGTGAGGTACCCCTTGGTCTCCTTCCTGGATTACTTCGAAATCTGGTCTGAGAAGTTCATCAGTTTGGTGATATTTGTAGTATCATGATGCATTTTTCTAGTACTAGAAAATGTATCTGTACTCCCCTATAGCCACAGGTATTCAAGACAGACCTCTTCTTCCATCTCCCCTTCCTGGCCAAGTCTGCATCTGTAAAAAGTTGCTGCATTTTGTACATGGTCTTTGCTGCTGACTCCTTGGTTCTCAGGGGTGAGAGCAGAAAAGGAGAGCTGAACCACCCCAGCACTTCCACCCTGTGCGCCTCAGATGTCTCTCTTGCTCAGGCTCTCAGAGCATTTTCTAATCAGCCCTGTAGCTGTCACCCTTTTGTAGCTGAGGAACACAGACAACAGCAAGGCCCCAGTCCTGCATGTGGCTTCCTCACTGATGAAGATCTCACTGTAAGTGAATGTGTGCTCCAGGTGGAAGGTTATGGAAATGCCTTTCAGGTGGGAATGGACCAGCCAGCCTCTAGACACATTTCACAATGTCAGCTATAACACTGTTCTGTCACACTAAATGATTGCAAGTGCAGGAACTGCAGAGTAAACCCTTATGAACAAGGAAGGTCACTGTAAGTGTGCCACTGAAGAAGGGTAGCAGCGATTCTGAGCTGACTGAGGCTGACTGGCAGGAGCTTTATACTGGAGAATGGCATCTGCTGGGAAGGGGAAAATGCAAATTTAATAAAGAGCACTTCAGCTCCATACTGTGATACTTTCCACTGGGAGAGAGCAATAAGGGTGACCTTGTTGCTAAGGGAAAGACCACTTCAAGTGCACCTCACCAAGGTGCAGGTGTGGGAGCCAGCATGGTGTGCTATGTGGGTGCGGGAAGCTGGGCAAGAGAAGACCTCTTAAAAAGAGGTTAGCTGAAAAAGGCTGGTCAAGGCCTCCATCTCCAGCCACTGCAGCTGCACTGCTTGCCATTTTACAGCAAAAATAAAAAATAAAAAAAGAGCAAAACAAACCCCAGATATTTTAGCAAACTTTGGCAAGAAGTGAATTAAGAGACCCTAGATAGCCTACAGTCACTATGGGATCACCAGGGATTGTCAGAGTACAGTTCCTTGTGATGGTGGTCTCTCATTAGTCTTATTAATAATTAAAACAACTTCTGACTGCCGGTATGCTTTATAAAAACCCCAATTAACCCTTCCAATATTTCCGTGAGATGGCGAAGGGCAGGGAATAAAAGCCCTTTATCAGTGAAGAAATGTGCACAAAGGAAGAAAAAGCATCTTGTTTAAACCAGAGTGATGGGCACCAGAGATAAGATTTAATATTAGAATGTGGGTGTTGGTGACGCCTTTGACTGAGCTCAGCCCACGTCACCACACCACTCTCCAGTCAGGAGGTCAGTCCTGGAAGAGACCTGGTAGGAGGCTCACAGCTACTTAGGGACTTGAATGTACCGACCTCAAGAATTCACAGCAGCAGAAGAAAATCACGTGGATAAAATCCAATAGTTTAGGCACCCAATCAAAGCAGATTATTTCAAAACTTTTTCTTAAATGTGAGCCCATCTGCCTCTCTAAATGTCAATGTAGACATGCTAGAGGGAACATGAAAAGGCCAGAGGAATACTTGGGTTGTTGCCTGTGAAATTTATTCTTGTTCTGACTGACCCCTCTCTGCCGGTGAAAGCAGAGAGCCATGGGGGGCTTAAAACTAATGGACTTCAGCTTCAGGGCAAATTTAGACAGGGTCCATGAATGTGAGCCGAGGCTTAGCAGTGATTCATACGGCCGAGATGCAAGGATTCATGGCATGCCTTCAGCTAGGCATATCTTGGGAAGCAGAAAGGATGAATCGGTAGGTTAGGGAACTAGGGACCTCACAATAATATTTGGGAAGGAGTTCCTGTACTGTTTCAAATCTTCTCTTCCCAGGAAAAGTCACAACACAGTTAGGAATAACCACAAGCCTAAAGAAACTAAGAGAAACCACACTTTGGTCTCCTCTGGTCTGCCTACAGATCAGACCAAGGGGCTGAAACAACTCTAGCAGCTTTAGTGGATGACCTCATGTTGGCTATGGACACCCTACAAATCTTTATGTCACAACCGCTGTCTCACTCCTTCTCCCACACAACAGCTGAGAACCTGGCAGACATCACCCAGCCCCTAGCACTCCTGTGCAGCAGGGAAGCACCGTCTGTGTTTTAAAGAGAGAACCAAGTTATCAAAACTTAAGTTATTTGCACACAGTGCAAAGAACTAAGTCTTGATCCTTTAGGAAACCTTTATTGACTGTTCTCCTCTGCTGGTAGCTGAGACACAAGCTCCTTCACCCAGGCAGAAGGTTGTCCCTCTGTGCTGTGGGGAGAATGAGCAGGTGGTGGGGCATGAGGGCACTCAGCTGAGCCCTACTGCACGGCTGGGTGCTGGTGACTTGGGGGGTGTAACGCTGCCCCCACTTCCTTCGCTGGTGCAGGAATTGAGCTCTCTGCTGTACTTCCCCCAGTGCAGTTTACAGGTGATGGAACTGTTTGAGCCAAAAAATGGAGAGTTTCTCACTCTGTGTCTGAGAGAGGTCAACATCTCCTTTAGCCAGTAAATCCTTGTCTGAGAGTTGAGAATTGCAGATACGGCATTAAATTATTTTTTTACTGCTGCTTTATCTCCAGAGGAAGAAAAAAAGCTAGTTTTTCCCCTTAAAAATAAAAAAAATAATTTAAGTATTTACTTGATTCAATCTGAAAAGTCTTTTTTTTTTCATTAAAAACTAGTCTGAATTTAATATGTGACCAGCTCCAGTGGTAAAGTAATTGACCAGTGATGTTGAAAGAATGTCCCAGTGCCAACTAGAATTCATTTGTGAAGAACAGATGCATCTAATGGGACTGGAATATAGTTAAAATAGGAGAAGATATTTGGAAGATTTTGCTTAAAGTGATTTTTCATCAAGGACATTAGCACTCTATTTGTCAAAGCATTCAGAGAGCTCCTTAATTCTGCTGGACTCACTGCTAATGCTGTTGCCTATGTTGGGACAGCAATAATCTCCCATTGAAGAGGAAGCTACATTATTTCACTTTGGGTGAGGATTTGCAAATGGCAGTCTATTCATTCATTTATCAATTCCAGATGTATTTAGTAGTCTTTCACACTGAAAGTGGGGAAACAAAAATTAGATTAATTCCAATATGGCAAAACTCTTCAGTGCATTATTCCATGCTGTCTGCCCTCTAAGGAGTCCTAAATCAGTTCAACTACCATTTTGGCGCCTTGGTTGTATTGAGAGCAGGGAAACCTTCAGTCCTGACTTCATTTGGGTTAAGCCACCACCACCTGAAGTGTTCTTTCCCCTCCTACCTTTCATCTGTCTTTTCTCTATAAAATCCCTCTTTCCCTCCCTGCTTCCAGCCTCACACTGCCTGGATGCTGCTCTGCTCCTCCATTCTCTGTTTATGGGATGCTGTGAAGATGGATGTTAACAAGGGCTTCATCGGTGGATGTTTTGTCCAGCTTTTGGTAGGAAAGAAATTCCCTGTCCTGCCCTGTCTTTCTTCTTCATGCTCTGTTCTAGTACCAGACATGAGAGAAGCTGCTGCTTCATTCACAGCCACAGGAGAGACAGGCCTTACAGAGACAGTGTAGCTATGAGGTCCTCCAAGGAGGACAGCTGATGGAAGTTGGAGAAAAAGCATTCTTGGTTAAGGATGTTCAAGTTTAAAATGCGGAGTAGGAGAAAAGTAAATGAATCACATCACTGGTATTTTTAACACTGTGAAAGGCTGCAGTTTCCCAGTCCTGCAAGGACAGGAAAAAGAAAAAAGGAAGCAATGGCAGAAATCAAACCAACTGAGCACCCAGAGCTCGGGGAACATCAAGGTGGGGAGGCAAAGTGCAGAAGCCACTGAAGACAATGCGTGGCACACCACAAGAGCCAGTTCTTGCCGTTAATACGGCACAAACTATTTATGCTCCCTGCTTACTTCTCAGTGAGAGATGGGCACCTTACCTTGCATCTCGAGCAGGCGTGTGCAAGGCAAGAGCATACAGACAGACAACAGAGCAGATGGAGAACATATGAGTCAAAGCTCGCTCTGTAAACAGACGTTGCAGAAGATAGGTGGAAGAAGACTATTTTTCATTAAGTGCTCTTAGCATTTCCTCAGGAGCCTGTACCTTTAGCATAAGGAAATAGCCCTTCTTCTTATAAGGAACTGAAAAATATTGGTTTTACTGATTGCTTTGGTAGAGATGTAAGTTTTGGGATTCCAAACCATAAGATGAAAGCTCAGCACTGATAATGACACTTGCGTAGGATGTATGTATCTTAGCCTGGAGGCTGACACAGGCTGAGTACATAACATACAAGCTGTATATTTCAAAGAGAGCACATACAGCTTTCCAGCATTTTCTCATTTCTGCTTCAGCTCTTCATTTTTTCTTAATCTCTTTTTAAGAAAGAATGAAAGACAAGCAAAGTCTCTGGATGTCACTTTTTTTTTTTTTAATTTGCTGACATAAAAAAAGAAAAAGCCAAACCACTGAGGTTTTAAGTTTTGATGAAAAAAAAAGATTTAAATGACGGTTATGAAAAAGAAGGTCCTAGCTAATGACAGAAGTTTACTTTTTGTTGGAAATAACTTTTAATAACAATCTAATTATACTATTCAGCTTTTGATACATTCCAACTATAAAGTGCTCATCAGTACAAAACTTTAAGTTTCATCACAAGTTACATAATATACTTGAATTATGTACCTAATGAATGTACTTTAATAGCATCCATACATAGATACATGAGTGTATCTTGTGAATTTAAAACTCCTACCATTTAAACCTAAGATATCAGCAATCTTGAAATGTCATGCACCTAAAGAAAACCCAGATGTTGTTTTCACCATAAGCATGTATGTATGACAGTGACATGGATCTTCTCAAGATCCTGATAAGGAATTTCGGTTTCTAGAGGAACACCACCTCTTTATAGTACTTTCAAAAAGAAAACTGCTATTAAGTTCTTGTTAAAGCCTACATGCAACCACCCCATAAATACATGTGTCTCCTGGCAGGTCAATTATTCTTACGGTTTCCACACAGATTTGAAGTCCTCTACGATTCACTCTCCTTTTCCTTCTCTCTCCTTGTCATGTCTGAATTCTGATGTTTGCTTGCTGAAAGGATGACCCAGCTCAGCAGCAACATTGCTCTATTTTCCCTGCCTACAGAATGGCCAGCAAGGAGGGCTTGCTTTATTTCCCTCAAAGCTGTGCTGCTGTAATATTGTATTCCTCTGCACATAGTCAGATGACTCCTATAGTCCACATACAAATGGAAATGATGTTGTCACTTCTCTGTCTCAAATAATCTTTCTCACAATGACTGGATTATCTAAAACCACTCAGATAACCTTGGCGCAGTTTAGATATACAAGAGAATTTAGCATAGCCAGTGTTTTTTTGCCAAATGTTATTTTTTAACACTTCCTCCTATGAATCCCAAACTGCTTTTTGTTATTCATCTCACTAACCATTCATGGATGAATGGCAATTGCTGAATGTCTTAGAAACAACACCTTGAAAATGTCATTCAAATCAATTTTTCAACAGCATGAGAGGCTAGGAGGTAATTCACACTTCTTTTATAATATTATTCTATAAGAGGCTCTGTAGTCATCTGCCTTCCCGCCACCCCCTCCAAAAGTAAAGGATTATAAATTCACTCTGATGTAGTGCAGCCAAATCTCTCAGGCAGAGAAAAATGCCGCAGACAGAGTATGCTGTTAAGACTGGTAAACCATGAGAAAAGCCACCGTGATCACTGCTGCCATACTAACCTGTTGCCCTCTGCAAAAGCACAGAAGAATTCTGCAAGGCTGAATTTTCTTCCTGTAAAGAGCAATTTATCCATGAGCAGCAACTCCAGGAGCATCCAAGCCCAGCATCTGGAAAACTGCCTCTTTCTAATGAGAGCAGCCCAAGACCCATGGGGTCTTTCTCACTGGAGTGGCATATACACCTTAGGAGTTCACTGAACCTCTCTTGATCCTCAGATGTCAAGACAGCATATTTCAGCCTTTGCTTATATCCATCTCTGCCTTGACTCTAAAGCTATCTGCAATCCAAGCCCTGAGGCTGGGACAAAGGGACTACAGACCCTATGCCTAAAAGACTGCTTCACCCTTTCAAGTGGCAATGGTTGAATGGGGAGATGCCAGCTAAGAAGCTCATGCCACAAGATCCGTTCCCCCTTCTGACACTTGAGATCAGTTTCTGGTGTCGACACCACGTCTCCAGAGCACCCCAAACCAAAGCAACAGCAAATCTGATCCATGGCTGAGGAATGTGTGAAGCAACCAAACTCAACCATCTCTTGTCAAGGTCTTACTGCATTACACACAGCAGGTGTAAAAAAATCACCAGTGCTGCTATTGTGAAGCTAATTTCCACAGGCTATTCTATGTATGTAGACAAAGGCTAAGCCAAAGGAATAAAAAAAAAAAAAAAAAAAAAAAAGAGGGGGAAATATTACCTCTTTCCTCTAATCAGACATGCAGACCAGGCATCTTCCTGTAAGTCAGTTCCTTTCAGGCAAAATCTCTGATTAATCTTGCAGCTAAGGGTGAATCCACGTTTTAGCACGACATTTGAACCTAAGCTCATTGCTTCTGGTGACTTCATATGAAGGATGCTGGCACCACACAGTCAAGGACGCCGTAGCTCAAACTCCTCTCAAGGTGGATGCTGCATAATCTCTCTCTCATGTGACGTACAGAACTGTATGTGCTTGCCGTGAGCCTCAGCCTTACAGGGCTGCTGTGAAGGCTACAAGTGTTCTTCTGTATTTAGGGCCTCCTCACACTTTCCTGGTCAGGACAGTTTAATACTCTGTCAGCCTGACTAGCACCTCACGTAGGGAAAGATTTCTTTTCCCTTCCATCACACATAGATGTAACAATACTGACTTGCAGACCAAAAAAAAAAAAAAAGCCTCAAGTTGTTTCGATCCTTCTGTTTTTTACCATGTTCCAGGACAATTCCCCAGTCTCCATCATGGGGCTGAGGACCCCATCTCACCTGCTAAGATACTCTCTTCCCCATAGCTCATCTGCAAGGACTGCTGAACATGACCTCACATGTTGTGTGCATGGCACCTCACACGTGCTGAAAGACATATCCTGAGAGAGCAGGAGAACGTCTATGGTGCCTGGTTTCTGGGCTGCTGCGGAGTCAAACAGATCCCTCAGATTGGTCAGGGATGCTTCAGACTGCCCAGTCTGAAAGTATGATGTATCAGGAATGATGTATCAGGGATGATGCATCAGGAATGATATATCAGGAATGCTTTTTAAAGCAAATTCCTCATGTTGTTTACAGGTTTGGACCTTCCCGTTTTTAAAGCAGTTGAAGATTTAACCTCCCCATGGTGCTCCCTAGCAGCACTGCAGCTATTGAGCTGCTCACACGTTGTCTGTCCGTCCCATCGGAGAACGTTTCCTGTTAAAAGAATTTCTGGCACAGCTGCTTCATTCTGCGCAGGGAGCAGAAAGTCGATGCACAGATTAGCAATCGATTTTCTAAGAAGTACCCCACAAATCAGGTCTCCTCTCTCTGTTTGCCTTCACATTTCTGCTGGAGCCTCTATAATTAATTTAAACAGATACAAGCACTTCTCCTCCTCTCCTTTTTGATGCGAGCTGTTCCAACAGACTGTGCAGTGAAGCTGCAGCAATTTCAAAGGCTTCCGCTCCCTGCGCAGAAGGGAGCAGCTGCAGGAATAGCTCTTTGAAGAGGAAATGGCACCCAATGGGACTGGCAGGCAGCTCTGAGCTGAGCTCAAACAGCCCCCAAAGTCCTCGGGAGCATCTGAGGACATCAAAAGAGGAAAGATCTAGTCTAGAAGAAGCCTGAAGAATTAATTTAAAAGACTTCTTCCCCCCCCCGCCCTGCTCCCCATCCCTGGAGCTTTCTTCTGTTTAAGCAGCAGGTCTGAGAGGAAGAGTGTCCTGCACATTTAGTGCAATCACCGTACTCATATTGAAAGGCTGGAAATACAGGGCTGAGCACGAGGGGCAGCTGCATTCCTGGTTCATTTATTCAATTGTGAATGTATCAATATGTATTTAAACATAAGCATACGTAGAAAAACACTGTGGTCCTCTATATTATCAGAAAGCTACCGAATTTCTGTTAATATAAATAAGCATACTACCATATTTCAAAGTGACCATAGACCACTCACAGGGCTCCATGCATCTTTAACTGGTTAACTGATGGACTCACTAAAGTGATTTATGAAACTATACCTTTTAATGATGACTGCAAATATATTTCTCTGGTATTTAAAGCACAGGACACACTTTCCTACTATCCTATTTAAGTGATTTATAGCATGTTGAAGAGAGAAAATGAAGAAATCTTTGTTTCGTGTGTATGAATTTGTGCACAGGTGCATGCATAGCTTCTCTGTCCCCAAGGTGTGTAGTGTCACTGAGTTAAGGCTGAACTTAATTGCTGATGTAAATTCCTAGTGCTGACTTAAGGGGCTTCAGATCTAATGGGAATGCATCCAGTGAAGCCCCATGGCCTGTGCCACCCCTGCAGGACTACCCCAGCCGAGCGGTGTGTAGGTCAGACACCAGTCAGGTTTTGGAGGCAGGCCTGCACCGACGGCATGAGACCAAAGGCGTGTTCTTTTCTGAAAGCTGTGTGCTTCCCTCATTACTCATGTATAAACGAACAGGTGCCATTTTACTACGCTCTGCCACTGCGCGTAGCCAACACGTTGTCCAGTAAAAACCTGACACAGCGCATCCTGCAAATGCCTCGTTTGTCAGGTTGCACTAGTTATACACTCACCACATCATATTTCTCCATCTTTGTCCTCCAAACTGGCAAATTCTTCCTTTTCCCATCAATTTCACAGAACCCTCTTCACTTTTGAATTATGATTTTTGGAAGAACTTAAGCCCATGGACATGTAAGCCTGAGGTAAGAGGTGTGCAGGCCTACTATAAGTGGCCTGTTTATGTCCATGTTTCTGCACATCCACTGGCAGAGATGTGGAGAGCCTTTTTTCTAGGACCGTGCTGAGTTTGGCAGGACAACCCCGCATCCTGGCAAGAACTGGCCTCAAACAATTTTGCTCTATAAACAGTTCTGCTTTGCTGTTAACGTTATGCCCCATTGTTCTGATGTCATCCAACAAATTATGACAAAGCATTCCATTGTGACTATTCTATTACACGTTGCAGTGAACTGACCACACAATTTCATTAAAAGCAAGTCACTTTTCCTAAACATATTGGCTGTTATACTGAGTTACTAGATGATGTGGAAAAATGATATAAGGAATTAAGATGAGATCAGTAGGGCAATCCTCATTTGCACTTCCCCCTGAAGTGGAAGATTTGCTGGTACTCCTTGACACCTCACATCTAAGTTGTATTTTCGATGTCTGACGGGGTCGGTTGTTGCGAGACAAAAACTCCATAGCCAGTTGTTTATACTTCTGACAGCAAAATTAAAATGCAGAGCAGGAAATAAGCTGAAATGGTCTCATACTTGAATGGAATATAAACATTCTGCTTAATTAGGTCACTAAGCATATGTTTGTTTACTGGGATATTTTCTCTCTGGCAGTTCATCTCTGGGTAACACAACTACCTCGCTGGAGATAGTGGAATTCCCATGGCAGATAACACGAAGTTGGTAATTCTGGGGCCGGAAAAGAATGCTTATTAGCACTATTTCAAGTACCTCCTAATGAAAAGAGCTAGAGTGTGAGAGCAATACATGGCTTGCTGGTTTCTATGTCAGGTTGGTGTCCACACAAAAGACATCAGGGAGCTGGCTACAGCTCTCTGAATTTCTGCCTGTCCCTGATTCACCTTCTTAGTTGATTGTAATGCACAGAAGGATGTAGGAGCTTGTGATGCCTGTTCCCTACATATGGAAAATCTTCCCTTGTTGCAAACCAAGAGGCACAAGCAATACTGCAGCCTACATTCACCTCAATCACTATGTAGTTTTATTTTTGGAAGGGCTGGGGGAGAGAAGCTTCAAAGTCTTGTGCTGTTCCCGAAAAGCTGACCAGGGAATTAGAAAATAATTACAGCTTTTAAAGAATTCAGTGCAGTTGATCTAAAGAGAAATGGCACCCACAGCTTGGAATGCCAGTCTGAGTTCAGAGTGACCCTGTCCGTAAAGCTGGCTGATTTTGTTTCAGCTGAACAAACTCCTATTAGCCCACTGCACCCTCAAGGCATGAAAGCCACCTCTTGGCTTCTCACTGTTGGCACATGGGGCTTAGAAATCCTGGTATCAGTTGTGCACACGCTATCTGAAGCAGAGCCTTTATTTTAAGAGGTGAAGAAGGCCAGTTACTAGGAAGAGCTGAAGAAGCACATTTTACTACTGTGATTCACAGCTATTTGCTAATGCTGAGGCTGAGGAAGGAAATGCTGAATCCTGAGATTTACAGGAATACCCACAGACCCAGAAACCCTAAGCCTGACCCTTTCTGCCTTTCACCTTGTCAGTATTCTGTTCACAGGCTTCAGTCCTCACCTCCTTTTTGGCTCTCTGTCACATCTTCCCTCTCTGCTGCCCTTATGACGTTTCCAGATTCCCTGGTCAGCCTTTACCTCCCCAAACAACTCACATGGGAATGTAGATCCGTTCCTTAGTGATCTCTGTGTGCTGCATCCTCATCCACCTGCTGCCATGCAGTTGTTTCCTCTCCCCCACAGTCACTAGGTACCACCAAGGAAAAGATAAGGACACAGAAGAGATAGTTGTTTACACCAACTTGAAAGCAACAGGTTGCCACATGTCCACATCTAAAAGACTTGGATTTTGGGTCCTACACTTAAGCCTGGCTCCCAAAGAATACGGGACCAACACTGTGGCATGCCTCAGTGCCACAAAGGCACCAAATGATTTGAGTCCTGCCTAGGAAGGGGTGTCTTGCACAAGGTTCACAAGGAAATGAGTTGAGTGATAGCTTGAATGTTGTCATTTTATTTGTCATAGGCAACGAACCTGACTGCCTGCGCACTTATGTCATCAGTTGAAGCTACAGGTTGTAATAAACATGTAAATGATTTTTTTTTTTAGGAAAGCATGTTATTTTTAAATTCTGCAGATGTATTTGATCTCTGCTACTCTCAGATGGTACCAGGAAAACTGATTGTGGGGATAAAAAGGGAGAGAAAAAGTACTGTTAACTCAGGAATACCACTGGTTGCCTCGCAGAGTAGACAAGACAACAAATCTATGTTGCTTAATACAAGACCTTGAACTAAATCACTGAAAGGCATGCCTGTACAGACACACTCACTTCTTTCAGTTCCTCTACAACCACTGAAATCCCCAGCAATCTGGAGAGCAATGTCATCAAAAGTCATGGTTGCCCTTCTGGCTCCAGGCAGAAACACACTCAGCCCTCCTGAGGACAGGACACACATGCAACTCGGTCCTCCCTATGAGGCTGGGGTAGCACTACCTCTGCAGGACTGATGGAACCAGCTGCCCACTTCTAACAAGCCTGCCTGGAGTCTGAGGCAATTGAGGACTTGAGGACCTCACAGGTTAGCCAGATTGAAAATTAAAAATGAAAATGAAAGACCACCAACAGATATATCCATACACAACACTATCTCTTTGCAAAAAATTTAGCCCCTTGTTCTAAGGATGAAGGTGTTAGAATACTTCTGGTGTACAAAGATATGATTTTGGATGATCTGTTTTTTATACATGGCTGATCTGTGGATTCTGAAGTTCCTTCCTGAAAAATTCAGGTAGGAAGGTAACTTCTCACATGGAGAATTCCACGCTATCCTTTTTATCTTGATGAAGTTAAAAGCAATGGAAATTGTTATGGAATTTGAACTACAAGCATTTTTCTAGATAAAGTCAATCTTTTTAAAAAACATGTCCCAAACTGCATTTTTATTGTTTTGGTTTTACTCATATCCCATTTTCTTCTACATCCATCTATGCCTTATGTTTCTTTATGTTCTTTTCTTTAAGAGCACAGCCTGTCCAGAACATGTATCCAGCCTCCTCATCTTCAAAGGTCTAAGCACACTTGTGGTGCATAAAAAACCCCAACAATTTCTGTCCACTGTTTGTAAGACAGGTCCAAGATGCAACTGAGACTCAAGGAAGACCTGAGATGGCAGCAGTACAGACAAGTCAAAACAGGCACTGTGAGGAGAGCAAATCCCCCTTGCTACTGCAGTCCCCTCCTTTTATGTGCCTGTGCTGAAAGAGAAACAAGGCTTTCCAAAAACTCTGCCCGCCATTCCCCCAGGCCCCAGTTGCAGCACACTTTAGCTTTAAGGATGGGTGTGTTTTTCACAAATAGCTGGTGTTTTCTGGACTGAGTACCTCAGCAGTTGTTCCTCTGCTATCAGTCTCACATCATCTCCTGAGATGAGTTTTTTTCTGAATTCTCAATACAGATTACTTGCACCTGGACAGGAATGATAGGGTGTTGGCAGAGACACTGAGCAGACAAGAGGAGAGGGGGGAAACCTTGCCAGCCTTTGTGTGCACAACTGCTGAGTCAGTTCGACAGCCCCAGTTATCCCCACCCCCCAAACACAGGTGCAGATGGCCATGTAAAAGTAATCTTAATTTGGCTGCTGCCCAAATTCCACATTCCTCTTGGCTCCACTGGGCCCATTTTCCCACATGACCTCATCTCCCATGCCCTCGCGCTGGACAGCCAGGCAGGCAATGTGCAGTTGATTCTCCAAACATCCAGGAGTTGTTGTGGAAGTGGGAAGGAGATGGGAGTCTGATATGGGCAAGAGGAAGAGCAAATAGGCATGCCTGGGGCTGGGCCTTTGACCCCCAGACTTCCTCCACACCCACTGAAGTCCGGGAGCCAGATCCTCAGGGCTACAGGGCTGCCTTTGTGTGCTTTCCACACGGGCTGCAGGACATCCCTCCATGTGAAGGACTCTGCCGGTGTAAAGCTGGTCTTGTGCACAGCCCGGCAGTCCCTGCTCTGTCCCACTCTGGGACAGGATTAAAGGCTGCTCAGTGGTATTGGGATGCCCCTGTGGAAGGCTCAAGCTGTGGCAAGCCAGCCTCAGCTGCTGAGGGATCCAGACAGGCCCCTGCCCCTCTCCATACCTCCATACTCAGCTCCAGTTAGCTGAGCACGGAGATGTAGCTACGAGAACAACTTCAGCAGCAGCTTGAAGGCTGAGGGCTAATTCCCGCAGCCATCTCAACACATGAGTTAATGCCGAGTATAGCTACAACATATGGAGTTCACAGACGTATCTGGACACAACTGCTGAAGATTAAGAAAGTTTAACCTGTGCAACCCTTAACTATGCACTTGACTACCGTGCAGTGTTTTCCTACAGTGACTATATCTGCCTACAAAGGAGGAGTAAATATTTTCCTTACACTTTAGCAAAACAACCAGCAAGTCCACATGCTCACTGTTTGCCAGGGAGACTAACGAAGCCAGAGCCAGTGGCAGTGAAAGCATGACATCTGACCAAGGATGTTTGCTGTTTCCATGCTGTGTTTCAGTTTCCAAAATGAAGCCACTTCGCGTGCAGTGTTAACAAACTTTGTAACTTGGCTGATTTGCTTTAGAGGGACTCTTATTTTTTCCCCTCTTCAACAATTTTTTCAAGGAAAAGTTAAAAAAACCCCAACAAACCCTCATAGGTTTTATTACAGTAAAGCAAAGGGGGTTAAGCTAAATGACCTTTAAGGGTCAACATGTTCTATGTTCCTATGATTCTAAAACCTGGAGTTTCAGGAACTCACTGTTTGAAACAGGAAAGTGTACTGGAAACCATGACACAACTCCACTACAGGGATCATTGCTTCAGCTGCTATGATTTGGTAGAGGAAAATAAAAATCTGCAGCACTCTGATGTGTATCATATTTCATGACGCATATCTAAGAACCACCCTTTCCCTCGTCTCGTGTTCAGCATATCCCATGTGTTAGGGCAAAAAATAAAAGCCTGAGCAGTAGGCATGAGAATGACAACACCATCGGGAGCCTCCTGCTGTTGGAGGCTATATCAAGGGGAACTTTGACTGTCAGCTTGGCTGCGCTTCAAATTTGCCCTAAATATGGTGCAACTGGCTGAGAAGAGCTGGGACGACAGGGTGAGAAAGCTTGCCACTGGAGAACTATCAACATAAGCGGGTGGCTACCTTCCTCTTTGCTGGGCTCTCACACAGCCCGATCGTAAAAGGAACACTAATAAATACCACCAAGTGTTAGGCGCAGCGTATGCCAAGCTCACGCACGGCTGCTAATGCAGAGCAGAGGCTGCGACCCTGCGGATCGGGGCAGAGGCACGGGCCTGCGCACAGGTCTCTCTACACAGGCACCGCGGAGCTCGTGGTGGGAAGGAAAAAATTAATTGCGGTAGGAGCTCTGCTTTTAACAAGTTGCTAAGAGGCACTCTGTGGCTATTTAAATCTGAAATGTGTAATAAGCAGTGAAAACAGAAAGGGAAGGGTGGGCAAGGTTAGGACTGCCCATTAATTTTCTTGGGATTGGCTGGGAAAGAATCCTGTTTGGCATCTGAATGTGCTGCCGGAAGCACTCTTGACCTTGTGTCTACACTTTTAGCCTCCTTTAGGGCTATGACCGTATGTCAGAGACCTTCTTCCCATGGTAGCCATGAAGTTGCTTTGCAATCTTTGCTGAGAGTCCTAGGGAGAAATACTGAGGGGGAACCTTTACTCCTTCTGCCAGCTTGGATCACGGTCATCGCAATGAACCGTGGTTGCAAACTGCATCCAACAATCCTATGGATATCCACTTGCACATGAGCTCTGGGCTAGGCCTTAGGTTGAAATCATGCTGTGAACTTGGGAGATGGGAGGTGTGTGGGAAGAAAGAAATGGGAACAGAAGGGAAGGACACTGCAAGAGCCAACAGCAGGATGGAAAAATGGAAATATGCAGGAAACTTAACTTGTCTCTACCAGAAACGAAGAGTGTTGACATGACACCCTATATGAAACAGAGCTACACACACACAAAATACTATTAGCAGCTTTGGAGGTATGCATGATCAGAATAGCAAGGAAGAAGAACCATCCTGAATCTGAATCACTATCTGTCCCTGAAACAGACAGCTAATTAATTTTGGGGTTTAAAAGTTGGAAGAGATCACTAACCATTTGAGCATGTTTCAGCATGATTGAAAACACGGAAGGAAAAACCTAACTTACAAGTACTGGCAAGCCATGTTTGGGATGATTTGGCTTTAGAATTATTTCTTTTTTAGAAAGAGCATTTTTAAAAGTCCAAATATAGATCTGTGGCTCCATATGTACGGTAAGTAGAACATTTGGTTGCACTGTGGTCATCTCAGTGGTATTAACCTGCAGCCTCGCGGTTTATTATTTATAACATCACTCTCTTGGTGAAGTATCAGGTCACAATCATCATAAACACCAGATATTTCATGTCGGTTCTAAAACTTTGATCAGTCTTTAAGAATGAAGAAGGAGGAGAAACTAAGTCAACCAAATGGGTAGGAAAATTAGATTCTGTGGGGAAAAAAACCAACAGGACAAGAAGATCATGTCAACAAGCATTTTGGTTCTAATATGCTGAAGTGTGAACAGAAGGTCTTCAGTCATGCTTGTCAAAAGACCACATGCAACAGCTTGGCCATGTATACCAATACTATAACCTTATGTGGACCTGCAAACAGCAAAGTAATTCCAGAAGTGAATGTACATTACTGATCTCAGCTAGTAGAATTCAGCCCTACTCCCACTTCTACAAGTTGTGGCAGTCCAAACGCTCATTAGACAGCAAGAATTCAGGGCAAGGATCATCCTCTACTATATGCTTTGTATAGTGCCAAGCACGAGGGGGTGGAGGACTCGAGCTGCCACACAATATAAATAATAGCGATTCATCTTTCTGATGCCTCACTATTAGCTTGATTACCTGGCTTGATTCACTTGAGGTCTGCGATGGCTCCCGTGGGCTGCCAGAAACCTTATTTCCTCAAGCTGTTTATACTGGTGAAAAAACCCCCAACGCACCTGCCTCCCAAGAGGATGGGTTTGAGGCAGAACACAACACGGCCTCTCCTCTTCATGCCAGTGAATGCCAATCTCCCTGAGCTGCTCTTGAGGTGATGAGGAAGGGTGTATCTGCAGCCTAGAGCAGCTTATCTGTAGCTCAGGCGTTTTGGGGGAAGCATATGCCCCAAACTGTGCTACTCCTTCTCACCCCTGCAAGGGACTGGAGGCTCCCTCTGTTCCCTGAGCACACCGAGAGGAAGCAGGTCCCACTGCCCTTGCTCTGCTCTAAACCATGTCCTTGGCTCACTTGCTGGTGCAGCAATTTTGGGGATGCAGCTATTTGCTCATTTTAATAAAGTCTTGTCTTGATTAATCCATCCTGTCCACATTCTCATCAAGATCCAGACTCTTGCTCTGTCTGGGACTCCAAATGTCTGGGACATTTGGAGAAAACTCAATGCTTTGTTACTCTAGCCATACTCATCTATCATTTTTTTTACAATGACCCATGTCACCTCTTTTATTTCTTTGTAATTCCTTGCCACAGTTTGATCAACCCACTACCAATTTCTACCTGTCCTCTCTTTATCTGGGTTTAGGTATTGTGCTTTTACCTGTACTGGACTTCAACGAGCGATGTAACATCTCTTCATTTTTGTGCAGGTAGTCTCTCTGGTGAAGCTTGGCCAGTCACAGCTCAAACTGCACCTCTTAAACTTCTGCGAAACACTCACAACGTGATGCAGGCAGGTTGCACTGCACACTCTTCAAGAGTAAAGACCATAAATTTTTTTGTGTAGGCAGCAATTCTCTGTCAGCAGACACAAAAGAGGAGATGTGAAGATAACCTTCCCCTATCTGTGTTGCAGTAGCCTCCAAAGGCTGTAAATCTGTCCGGAGCAGCCATTACAATGATGGCTCTGCATGTTGTGCTTGAAGACATAGTGACATTTCATCATCTGCCTACCAGAGACACTGAATCAATGGAGAAGTATTTTACAGTTTTCCAAGGGCACACAGGGCCAGCAACGCATGCTGCTGCTACATCTGCTAAAGCTTTTGCACTGCCCACTCACATGTTATTAGTAATTTCCCCATGTGCTTACAATGGACTTCTCCCAACACCTCTGCCAGATGTACCTCTGAGCCTGCCCCGCATGCAGTGCTGCAGAGCCTCTGCTCACATTGCCTCAGGACAGCAAACGCACGCGCTGGCTCCTCGCCTTCCTGGGCCTGCAGCAATGGCTGACAAGCAGCGCTCTTCTACTTCTCCGTATCGGAGTAAAGCAAGAAGCCAAATGGCAGCACTTCTGGTTGCGTGCAGTCAACCAAAGGTCACCTTGAATCAGGACTGATTTTAGTTACTGCTTTGTTCTATGACCTCCTGAAAAATCCCCTTCCTTGGTCACTAACCATAGGACAGACTTTCTTCCTCAGCTATCTCTGTAGAAGAGATACCATTCCACTTCCACGTGAGGGAGATATTTAGGAGCCTAAGGCCCACCCATGTTTGAAGAGATGACTTTGAAATTCAAGAATTAGAGAATCACTGAGGTGGGAAGTGACTTCTGGACATCGTCTAGTCCAAACTCACTGCTCAACCAGCATTAAGTAGAGTCAGCTGCACAGGGCAGTGTCCAGTTGCAGTAAGGATGGAGACTCCACAGCCTCTCTGGGCAACCCAATCTACTGTTCAGTCACCTTTACAGTAAAAAAGGTCTTACTTATCTGACCTTTAGCTCAGTATAACATCTGATATATTACCTCTCTGAGGAAGCTGGGAAGTGCTTATGTGTTTGGGAGAAACTTCCTGCAAGCAAAGTATGAGCAGGAAGGGTTGGTTCCCTGTCATCCATACATCATTCTGAAGGTTTTTAAGATATGAATTTACAGCATAGGTTCCTAACACTGAAAAGGGATGTTTATTATTGCACCTATAGTCTAGTTCACAGCCAGCAGAAATTACACAAATGTCAGAGAGTCAACCTTAAAGAGAGCCTGTCTCACAGAAGTCATCTTTTTCTCCGTTTTCAACAGTTTGCTACCACTGCTGATGAAGTTTCAGGCTTGAAGAAGATTTATACATGATACTGATGATGCTATCTGTCTCTGAAGTTCACAAGCAGGATGAAATCAATGCTATTACTTTACCCATCCCTTGCCACCTGATGTTCAGCCTACAAACATCATACAACACCTATCCTCTGCACATCACAAGAGAAAACAGGGCTTTCAAGTGGGAATTACCCACTGGCAGCAGCCTTGCAGCTAGCCACCAAGGTGACTGGGATTCTTCACCAGCTTGTCCATCACATCTCCTTCCTTCTCCTCTAAGTTTTTTTTCAGCATGCTTACTAATGAGAGGATTGCATGAGCAATCTTCCACACCCTAGCTAGCATCTTCTTCACCATCAGTGCTAACTTCATGCAGTGCTGCTCCATTTTACAATACTTTGCCAATCATTATTGGCCACAGATATTTTTCAAGTTCAAACCAAACCTAAAAGGTGAGAAAGACCTCTGAAGTCTGGAAGCAGAACTCCCAGGTACATACAGGACGATAGCTGAAGATCCAACTGACAAGATCTCTACACAGGTAGGGTTCTATGGTTGAAGCTGTATCACCTGTGCTGCTTGTATTTTCTGTACCCTGTAAAACACCCAATCATGAAACAAGTATAGGACTCGAAGGGCTGACATGAACATAACAAGCTTCCAGCAGTAATTAAGGTAATGCTAGAAGATAGCCCATGGCCAGGAAGGGAATTATGTTTTTTGCTTTGGTAAGAGAAAGTAGTGTATGTGTCAGATCAGCTATCCAGCACAGCAAAAATAAGAGGGCTTCCAAAGTAAGTACAAAGTGTAATAGATGCACTGGGTTATTGTCTGCAAAAATTAGAGACATCTGGGCCAAGATAGGATTCTTTTCACTGATATCTTATATTGCATTAAAAAGAAAGCTGAAGTCAGTCTTGTCTGCACTGCAAAATTGTTGTCTATTAATATGTATAAAATAACTCAACATGAAAAGATTAGGGCAGACAAAGACTACTCCATATAAAGGACCTCGATGCTAACTGGAAGAACAGATGATGATATGAAGTTAAGGATGACAGTGCTACTTGCCATGTCAAATTTAGCTTATGTAAACTAACGTGATAGTTAAAGGATGTTCAAGTATATCTTCCAGATGGAAGAGGGAAAGAAAGTCAGAAAAAAACTTGCTTAAGATGATTTCTTCTGACTTACTTTCTGGAAGGCCATAATCAGCCAGTTAAAGTCTATGATAAACAGAGAATGCAGTGTCGTAGGAATTTTATCCCACCAAACAAAACAATCTATTTCAACATATATGCACAGAACTGATGACAGAAACTGTGACAAAATAAACGTAAATAGAGAAACCTGCCCCACATTTCTACCACTTTTAAAAATTCTGAAAATCAGAATGGATAGACATACAACAATATGATTGTCAAATACATTAGAAATGAAACTATGTATACCAGAAAAAGTCTCACTTACACAATATAGAGAATTCACTCTTTAAGCAGAAGAAAGTGGTATTTAAGCACTTTAAGCACAAGAAATAGGAATTAAGTAATAATTTCTACCTTGTGATATGGGTATCCATTTCTTTCAGATCACAGTCTTCCACTGATAAATGCAACTACTGTATCACCGCCCTTATTACACAGGAGGACCATAAGGGGAGGGCAAGACCTATGCAGGAGAGGAAAACAGCAGTACTGGATCGCAACAGGATGAGGCTCAACCTTCTCAGACAGCTAGACTGGAGGTGAGAGCAAGGCTGCTGTACTGAATGTAAAGATGACAGTAAGGACTCAATTCTCCATCATGCTCCAGCTCTAACCAGCATTAGATTCAGAGCAAAAGCTGGTATGCCAACATACAAACCCTTCACTTTCTGCACTACTTGGTCACAACTGGAGCCACTAGTGTCAGGCTGCCAGAATGTAATGCAGACCAAGCGATGTATCTACAGAGATACCCTACTAAACCTGAACTCTGCGTAGGTGGTTTATGTTGGCAGAAAGTTCCTTGACCAAAGTATGCCACACTGACAAAAATATTTTTGTAAGTATAACCACATCCACTTCAGTATCGAAAGGAAGTGACATCAGGCAACCTAAACCATCGCTGCCAGAGCAGTGAGAGTTTCAGAGACAGCCAACTTTCCCATGTGTTAGCCACCACAGATTCTGCCACATTTCTTCTAAATCAAGTCTCCGACATAAACTGATGCAAGGGGCTGGCAAATAGTGGCTCTTGGAGGAGAAATGGCCTTTGTTACCCTCTGCCATGAGCTGCTTCCTTGCTGCAGCAGGAATGCTACAACAGCCTTGTCCATGTTCGGCTTCTCCCACTATTTGCCCCCTACAGCTGAGATCAAACCAGAGAATGCAACTTACACTCCCCTCGCTGTTTTCCTCAACAAGCATCAGCTTGGGGCAGCAGACAAAGAACAGGGGATATAAAGGAACAATGAAATAGACAATAGTTAACAGAAGTGCTTTCTTAAAACTCTCCAGGGGAAAAGGCAAAGAAGAGCCCTGCCATTACACTCCTTCTCACATTCCTTTTCCACATACACCATCCTCAAAGAGAGGATATAGCAGAGCAATGAAGATATGGAGCTACAGTTTTCCTCCACTTGTCACACGGGCCCGCACTGCCCAACCTCAAGGTCCTGCTCCTCGCTGAACTGCACTGGGCCCAGGGAGGCAGCATGAAGTCCACCACAGGCACTATGAGCACGGGACATCATAGAGGCAACTGCTTGAAAGCACTGTATGGGCATGTAAGTCCTAGTTATTTTTCAGAGGACACACAACTGGCATATGATGAACACTAAATACCGGTTTATTTCTCTTCTGCAGATTCTGACACATTTTGAAAATCCACAAATGCAGTTTCTTCAAGGAAGAACTTGAACGTGTGTTTTTGTTTTTAAACACAACAGGAAGGAAATCGTGTGTTTCTATAACTGGCCAGTGTTTCTCTCTCACATCAGAAAATATTTTTGAAGCTTGGTTAAAACAAGTAATCAAATGTTTAAATACCCTTTTTTTCCTCCCCCTGGCAAAATTCCATGTATTTTTCTCTAAAAATACCCCACCTGTATTTGCTGTTACTTTTTAAAAGATGGCAGAGGCTTGGACACACATCTTCTATTAAGAAAAGAAAGATGTAGGCAAACCTTCTGCAATTCTCTAAAAATCCCAACCTTCCATAAAACAGAATGCCAAAACAAAAGTAGAAAGAATGTGTTTGACATTAAGTTGAAGGATTCAGTTGTTTCAGCTTTATCTGATTCCATGCTTCCTGAATACAGATAGTTTGGTTTCTGGGATAATAGCAGTTTGGATAGTTATTTCATTATTTCATCTGAACTGGGTTTTTGAGGAAATGTTAGTTGATTTGTGGGTATGTTGTGCTTATTTACCAATGAAATACTATATTCAAACACAGCAAAGACTTTTCCCCATTTGTTTTATATAAAAATAATAACAATTCAGATGTATCCCTGGAGGAATTATAATTGACAAAATCCTTCTAAGGGTTACTTTATTTTCCTTTTTTGGTTCATGCTTCCAGTTTGTCAGCAACTAAATCAATAATTAACTTGGACTGTCATGTTTTCTGTAACATAAATAGAACATTTAAAATAACAGCCCTGAAGAGCCCTATTTTCTTTAGGTTACACAACATCTCAAAAAAGCAGGCGGCTGAAAACCACTACACAATTGATTTTAATGTTTTGAGTTCCAAGGGAAAGTCAGCTGCAGGACATTTACGTCTGGTTTTCAGAGGGTCAGGGTGAATGAAAGGTTTTCTAAGCAAGTGTATGACAGTGCTCTTCGCTCTTTCGCTGCCTGTGAAAGCTGCGCGGTGTCCCTAGCCTTACAAACACCTTTGATTTGGAATCCAGCAAAGAATCTGCTTTCTAAGGGGCTCACAAAAGATGACAACAAACAAGTATGCAGGCAAGTCATCCAAAATACTAACTCATGGCATTGCTATTAGCAAAGATCTATTAATTAATAAAAATAAATTAATAAATAAAAAATCTCACTCGTATCCCATTCCGCCAAATCTCCGTAGCTATAGTAGCTGTGCCATGCTGTTTCTCAAGAGCATCAGGACACTCCTTGTTATTTTAATGAGATGGGAAAAACAGTGACATGGCATCAGTGGATATAAACATGGTCTCAACTAAGACTGTCAAAACCCTTCTCCCTTATGAAAACAGTTCTGCTCAGTTTCGTAAGGGTTGAATTGTTACGCCTCATTATTCCTGATATATTTTGGTTTGGGGGAAACTGGCTGAAAACAATGAATCTGCCAGAGATATTGACTGCAGTGTACTGCATTTAAGTACGCAGTGAGGTGTGATCTTCTTGCTGGAGATACACTGTACTATTTGGTCTAAACCCAAGAACGTACCGCTGTCAAAAAGACAATGGAATATAATTACCGAGGAGGCCTTTTGCAAAGGATCACATGAAGACAACATAAAAGCAAAAGAAAACTATTATTAGGCTTTCAGTTTTGTCACTATTGGTTTTTCTGTGCTGAAGACAATTTACTACCATTTTTTTCTCCTCCATGACTTTGCAAAGAAAGAGGGGTGAAACTACGAAACCCACATTTTCTAGATTAAGAGATGAACAGCACACCACACTTCACTCACTCCACTCTGGTTCCAATAGCTTAATAATCCTTTCCCCAGGGGGAAAATAACCCTGAAAAAGGACCAAAACGGAAACAACACTCCCAGCTTGGGTTCAAGATTTTGCTGTTCATTTTGAACACAGGGGATCAGTTTAGGGAAACCATCTTTTTTATAAAGTAGCTGTTTAATAAACAGCAGAGAACTTTCCCTGCTGGAACTGTCTCTGCAAATATACACTTAAGACTTTAGTATCTGCAATATGTTGTCCTCACTACTGGGGACCTGGCTGCCCTCTCCACTCCCGTATTGTAAGAAGCAGCTCCGCAGCACAGCGATTTGATGAAGCTCTTTCTCATGACATTCTGGAAAAATGATTCAACTAATGGCTTGGTGGGCAGGTCCAATTTTTTGCCTCATTGTCTATGTTCTGACTCCAACTCTGTATAATATTTTGGAGAAAGTTCGCCTTTTCTGCGCTGTGCCGAGTAAATATTTTGTCAGTTGTTAAGGATGAGCTACAGAGTAAGACCCGGCAACGTATCCAAATTCAGCAGCAAGACTTGGAACCGTGTAAGAACGTTTTCCAGATTGTGATTTGTAATGTATTTCAGAAGCCAGCAGAAACCCAACCACTTGAACTGTTACAGAAAGACTGAATGAACCCTTTTCAGAGCCGTGAAAATGTTTTTCTCCACAGCTGAAAAAAAAAAAAAAAAAAAAATCATTAACACTAGCAGAAAGGGCTGGGTGAGGGAGGGGGGAGTTTGCCTCCCAACCACGCCATGGTGCGGCACATTCCCCAGCGAAGAGCTGCGCTGGGGAGACAAACCTCGCTGGGATGAAGTGAAAAGGGCCAGTGCTAATACAAGACTGTGACACCAAACCACTCGTGTCAGAGACACGTCCACACGGCCTGCTGGTGAGCAAGGGAAAGGCAAACAGAGGCTGCCCTCCATCCTGTCTCCACATGGAGCTATAGAGAAGGAGGCACAAAAAAAGACTAAACAACGGCTCATTTCAGGAACATAATTATTTGATCTCTGCTGCAGCCAGGCAATTACTAGAAGTGATGATCACTTAAACTGAATTCCACTACTTAAGCTAGAAAAACATTCAGCTTATAAATTACTAAATAAAGAGAATGAAAAGTGAACACAAGTATGTGGCTCAGCATACATCTATAACAATGTCATGGTAACCACTTGTTTGTACTTTTCATGTTATGTCTAACATAAAGCCTCTACTGTGATAATCTGTGGAAAAATAAAATAGACTCGGTGCTGTTGTTTGCACCAATGAAGACAGAAAATACAAAAGCACCATACTTTCTAATAAGGCTGTCCTTCATTTAATTTTGCTATAAGTTGTATTAAAACAATTGGTATCTTGTGTTTAGTATAGCAGGGAGATTCCATCTCGCTTTTACTGTTATGATTGGGGTGGAAAAATAATTTTCACAGTCTGCATGGCAAGGTAGAAAAATCCTAAATTGCTGAAAAAATGGCAAAGGATGAAAAGGGCCACCAGGAAAGCAGAGACGGAGGTAAAAGACACAAACTGAAAAAATTATGTTGCAGTCTTCAGGGGAACGCATACCTGAAGAAATTTCTGTCACTACCCCAGCTACACAACAGCAATAAAAATGGCAAGCAGTTTCATTGCTTTCCCCTTCCCTTCCCTTCCCTTCCCTTCCCTTCCCTTCCCTTCCCTTCCCTTCCCTTCCCTTCCCTTCCCTTCCCTTCCCTTCCCTTCCCTTCCCTTCCCTTCCCTTCCCTTCCCTTCCCTTCCCTTCCCTTCCCTTCCCTTCCCTTCCCTTCCCTTCCCTTCCCTTCCCTTCCCTTCCCTTCCCTTCCCTTCCCTTCCCTTCCTCCTCTTTCTCACTGTCTCTCCTCATCCCTCTATCTCTCTCCTTTTTGATGCTTTGTGAGGCACAGATTTTGCATGGGAGATACCAGCAAGCTGCTCCTAGCAGAGCAGAGAATACCACTTTCTCAACCAGGAACTTTTTTTGGACGGCATTTACAACCAAGCCTGGCTAACGGTCTAGTCCCTGACTGACCTCTGTTACTTCTGGCACGCTCAGAGCAAAGAAAGGCAGTCCTTGAGGGAAGGCCATACCAAAAAGCTACCAGAAGGCCAGGAGGATTTAATTTTTGTTGCAGCTACACTTTGCTATTGGCAGCAATACCCAAAATGTCTCACTGAATCATCAGGCAATCAACTGAGGCATAAATTGATAAAATCTACAGATTGCAAATTGTAAGAAGAGTAAGTCTTTACAATTTTCACCATGAAACACATTTCCAGTTTTGTTTCTGTAGCACATCTGTAAGTTTGACATCTTGCTCTCCCTTCAGCTTTGGGGACATCATGCCAGACAAACATAAACACAGGCTTCTTCTCCAGGCCAACATATTCTATGTAGTGGTTTAAGAAATCCTTTATGTGCCATTCTCCCACCCCATATGATTTCAGGACCTTCCTGCCACGCTTTTAGGCCAATGGGTCCTCTATACCACCACTCTCCTTCTCTCCATCCCCTGGGTTGGACACGTGCTCCCTCCCCCTCTCCCCCTAGCTCCTCCCTGCTATACCCAGAGCTCTGGTTGCCCGTTCCCTGCCATTTCACAGCCTTATCCTCTTCCTTCCCCTTGCCTGCGGCTTCCTATGCTGTTCTCCCTCACTCTTGTTTCTTTTCTTTCCCTCCGGAGAACTGCTCAAGTATCAGTCTTTTCTGATTCATCAGAAGCAAAGCAGAAGTGACACAACCAGCTGAAGAAGCCACAGGCAAGGTGTGTGGTTGTGCCCTGCCTTGCTGCTGCATTCTGGTGTATCAGTGCCCGCCTGTGACTGGGCTCTCCACTGTGGTGGAGCAGGACACCTCAGAGCCGCTGGTCAGGCACAGAGATTCATGATGTACAGGTCTGCAAGTGCTGGTCAAAAAAACTGCTGGAGGAATGCAAACCTTCTTAGGCAAGACTAGTGAAGAACAATCGGGTGCCTTATGACACATGCTAGCTTCTGGTTTTAGAATGGCTTTTCAGTCACCTTTCAAAAGCAGTCAAAGCTACAGATAAAAGGAACAATAATCACAAGATTCTGAATGCTCTTTTTTCCTCCTGTCCTTTACTGGCTGGGTTTTACAGCCCCATTGCAGACCAACCAGAGACTGGAAAGTCAGTAGAGAGTAGAAGATCCACCTAATCCTCATGGTGCTTCAGCTCAGGACACTTACTGAATCCCCTGAGGTTCCTGGATAGAACAATGCAAAACAAAAGGAAGGGACACATTTTGGAAAATGCTAACTCAGTTAACTCCTGCATGTTGGAGACAAAGCATGAGGTGGCACAAGGATCTTTGGGAGCTCTTTTAAGGACTGTTCAAGCAGGTGTGAAAATAAGTTCTTCTAAGATGATCTCATATAAGCAAAGACCACAACAGAGATGGGGCAAAGCATTAAACCTGCAGTCGTCTTTTAAGCTCTGGGCCCATTTTCAACCCACATTTACATCTACTGTCAACCTAACTTTGCCCACTTAGGGAGGTCCAGTCCCTCCTATGGGGCCATGTACCTTCTCTCAGCGGGTGGAATTCGGTATTGCCACACAATAGCACACATTATTTTACATACCCAAGGGACCAAATCGTGTGTTATTTTTACTCAGTGCTTTCTCAAGCAAACACTGATGTCAATTCTGGAATGTGAAGTGAGTTTGTCTGAGAAGATGATGGTTAAGGATCTCATTTCTATCGACTTCAGTATCAGCAAGCCTTTCATACCCTGCATCTTCCTTATGGGCCTTCTGCTGATCCATGTAACATTGCATCTCTCCAGCTGTTTGAACCACCATTCAAATGTTGTACTCACCAGAGAATCCTACTGGTGCCACAACTGATAAGAGGTGTGTCAATTTTGCAACTACTGCTTAATTATTTGCTAGTCTTAAGGAACCATATTAATTCATACATCATCAGAGAGGATGGGATATAACATGAAAAAAATGCCATAGCCTCTTCCTAGTACACAGATCACATTTTTGGTGAGATTACAGATGGAAATCTCAGCATTTCAACAGTCAAGGTCCTTTCCTTTTGTGCCAAAACTGCAATATCAAGAAACATCACTGAGCTTCTAAGCCCTTTATACATGTGTTTCTAATTATTTTCTTTCAGTCTGTTATCATCCAAAATTAGAAATTACATTAGTATAAGAGCACCAGTTTTCTCTGTCATGGTTTATCTTTTCATCTTTCTGCTGGATCAAGGAATGAAGTCATAAGAATTCACTTATACAAGTTAAAAATTATAGCCTGCTTACATGTATTTATTTTCAGATAAAGCCAGGAACTATGCTTAAAAAGTAAGTACAGTCCAAATAAAAGCCATTGTTTCAACAACAACAACTAAAAAGGTATTCCTTTCCTCAGCAGTCTGGCTCCAAAAGGTGTTTCGTGTGTGCACCAACTGTAAAACTTGACTGAGGTTGAGTGAACAAATGGGTAGTCAGTGATTAAGTGAGGAGACAGCAGGTAGCGGAACCAGATTAGGTATAAACCAACCCAGGATTAACCACACAGACCCAGTCCTCTGATCTGCTCTGTTTGGCACCTGGCCTAGAGGAACGCACAGTGCACGTACGCTCACTACCTACGTCCCGCTTCAGTGCTGCCACGTTTCTGAAGACATACCGCAGGCATCGATTTTTTTTTGGCACATGAGTGTTCGAGCCACTTGCTTAGAAAGAAAAGCACCATTTCTGGGGTATCTGGCAACTCAGGCTGAGTTACTTACTTTTTTAAGCCCAGTGACTGAAAGCAAGTTTCTGCAGTTTTGTTTACTGCCATGAAGAAATTCACAGCGCATCTTGACAGCACGGAAGATGACATATGATGAGAAAAGAGCTTAATAACGCAGACAAATATCAAAGAGCAATTCAATTCAGCTTGAGAAAAACATTTTTAAGTTTTGCTTAGAAAAGTTTAATTATATGTATTTTTAAATCTGTGAACGTGCTTCTTAAAAAGCGAACCATTGGCTAATCCCTCGCCGCACCGAAAGGAACAGCCTAATGCGTACTCATGTCGAACCCAAAGGTTTCATTGCTTATATGAAAAGGAGAAGCCACATCAAGTGATAAAATTAAATATGTTTTGCAGAGGTGGCAAAGTATGCTCACAGCATGGGAAGGACCAAGACACAATAGTAATTAAAGATCTTTCACAGAGAAGAACCGAATTTGTGCAAGTTTTATAAACTTTTCCTTGTTATGTCCATTATCTAGCACTGTGAATAATGTATTTGAACCCTCTGAGTAAAAAACCTCTAACTTAAACTTTTTTATTTCAAGAATAATCCTTTACTTAACTTCACCTAAAGGAAGGGAATATAGAAGACGTCCTTACTTCCATTTTTGCGCTTTTATACTTTGAGAAAAGGAATTAAATGGTAAAAAGAGGCACTAGAGGCAACTGGAGAAAAGATCCCTCTAGCACAAACTCCATGAGGTCAGCTGAATGGCTGTCCTTAAGCTTAATGCATACTAAAGAAGGGGTATATCCCACAATGTGACTGGAACTTCCCACCACGCTCTGCCCAGTGTAGCCTGTGTAAATCACTCTTTCAGGGAACACAAATGACTGCATTGACCTTATCAGCATAAGGTGCAGAAAAGATGAAGGAGGGCCTCGGGAGAGCCCAACCACCACCACTGCTCCCCTGTTCTCTGGGACAGCAGTCAAATCTTTCAGAAGTTCATTGTAGAAACCTGCCCACATCTCCAACACCTGTGAACTCTGTATTTCTTCATACTTAACTCATACTGATATTTTTCACATGGCTGTCCTGTTTACCACGTGAAGACCCATCCAGGTCTCTTTTTCCTAGTGATCTGGGACTGGAGTGTTGTGATTCGAGGTCTGGCTATGTCTTTCTTTTTTTTTGTTGTTGTTGTTTTTGTGTTTTTGTTAGAAGATTGCATTTGGGAGGGATGAGAAACCAAAATTAACAGTGGGGTGGACTTTAAAAAAAATACCCAGGACATACTGCTATTCTCTACCCTTAAGGTTGAGAACAGTAACGATCTACAAGTCTATTGAGCCATATGTGAGAAATTTTTAATCAATTTTTTCCCTTTAACAGTATAATTTATTACTGTTTCCAAAATTATCTTCCACAGACTACTGCAACAACAAACACAACTGATCAGAATATCATCTCTCCAGCTGATCTAATCTCACTGAGAGAAAGAAGCCTTATAAAAAATGTTTAAAGACTAAACAGTGCAACTAGTGCCAAGTTTCACTTGACTCACACTATATGGAAGCTGAGGTCCAAATAGCCAATGCTCTGTCTGCCAGAGGCCCGTGTTCTCAAGTTCAAACACATTTTATATTTGCCAGTCATACTTCCAGTAATCACCGAGTTCCACTAGAGAAGACATTTAATAACTCCTATGACACCATATACTATGTTTAATTTTCTCTTTAAAATGCATTAAGAAACATTTTGTAAAAAACAAATTCTTTGTAAACAAAACGTAATCAGGATGGGTGTGTGTACCCAGATGTCTATGTGCAAGAGAGATTTTGGAAACTAACCACTCTAATTCTTCTCTTCTGAAAGGCCTGGGTTTTACAAGGTCAGACGAGGAACTTTCAAATAAAGAAAAAACAGGGAAAGCACAGAAGGAACACACATCTGTTATGCTGCAGTCTAAAAGCAACACAAGCAAAGGCATGCAAACAACATAACAATTTTGGTGGGTCTGGTGGGATGGTAGATAACCAGCAAGTTTTTGGTTAAGAGCAAACTAGAAAAAAACAGAGCTGTGAGAACTCAGCATATTCCAGTTCTAACCTTCTGGCTACATTGCTCTGAATCAGCTGCTGAAAAAAGAGGCAGAAACCCCTGACATTTCTGATCCTCCTTCTAGAGGGAAGAAGAGAGTCTCTCAGTCTTCCATTATTCAGTTTGGAGGCTGTGCCAGTGTACACTGGTGTTTTAGGACAGGTATATACCAGACAGGTAAGTACCAGGGGCTGGAATCCCTTTCCATAGGTTGTCTTAAACAAAGCAGAGCTATGGGACAAAGGCAAGAACAAGTGGTCTTGGGTGGCAGCCCCTGGTTTGGGAAGGAGCCCAGGCTGCTGAGCACCTGCAGTGCCCCAGAGCGACGACCGCAGCATGGGCAGGGCACAGCTTTGCTTGATTTCATCTAGAAGGAATCCTGAAAAATGTAATCCCAGGATCTGCTGGGATTTGTAGACCTCCATAGAAAGGCGTATTTGGAAGGAGTGCAAGATAGAAGCAGCCGCCTTTCTAATAACTTAGAAAAGTCAGAAAGAAGCTAGAGACGATGCTTGTCTCTCCGGTGAGCAGGGAAAAACCCTTCTTGTTTGACTTCCAATGTCAAAGCCAAGGAGGCATCTGGTAACTTAACCACAGCAACACCTGGGACAGTTTTAAACTCTGGGAGCAGGCCTTTTTTCCCTTTCTTTTTTTCCAAACTTACTACAAGTGTTTTTAGTTTCTTGCTTCTTTAGACTTCACCACCAGAGCTCTGGGGAGAAATCTCTCTTCGGAGAGAAGCCGTATTGTTTGTAAAATAACTTGATGGGCAAAGACTGCAGGGAAGACTGGCCTGTAACATGCAGGAAAAGCAAACAAGTGTGGTAATGGATTCAAAGGTTAATGCAGAGTCAATGAGGAAATTAATTAGTTTAATGAATGCCCTCAGCAACCCACCGACCCCTTCACCCACATACAACGGCATAGCTGCACCCCTCAAGAGCGGAGAGAATCTGACGCTGCAAACCAGTGTGCGATGCAACGCACGGGAACGTAGGCAAGCTCTGAGTGTGTGTGCTGGGACACGAGCACCCCTGCGTGTTCCCCTGCCAGGCTGCAGCACTAACACCTTGCAGGATGACTTGACTTCAGGCTGGGACAGCCCCTGCCCGGTGCCACTTGACTACAGCGCACAGGCCACAGAGTTTTACTCTGCAATGGAAGGAAACCATTATTTTCAAACATGTGTGTGGCACTGAGCCCACTGTGGTAAGGCTGACCTACAGACTACCATGCAGGTGGGAAACTTACCCATTTCCCAGCCCATCTTTATAGCTGGGTTTTCTCACGCTGCCTCCTGAAAAGCTTACAGGCAGTGAAACTGATTCCCCAGCACATCTCAAATCCAGGCAACATTTCAGACTCCTTCATGTCTGAAGTGACACCCCAGCATCCTTTCCCCAACTTGGGATTTAACGAACAAACAGCATCCAGAATTCCAGGTCACAACTGGCAAGCAATTTACTGTGACGGGCTTATGTAACATCATCCCTTCTGTACTTTCCCATCATCTTCAGGAACTACCTTGAAACTGTAAGGTGCTGTAAAAAGTGTTTATACAGCAATAAAAGGCTGCCAAGAAATTCTATAGCATGCTACAAAAAACCCTCAAGGTACTTCACATAACCCCACAGCTGAGGCTGAAAAAGCATCACAGTTAAAATAGTCACAGAGCTGCATGTTGGGGTGAGAAAATTTCTTTCAGAATAAATTTCTGAGAGAAAACATCGTTTGGGTGTAACTGAAATTTTGTCATTTTTGTTTTGACAAAGTTTTTCCAAGCTCATAAGCAATCCAAAAGGTCCATCAAGCTACTTTAGCACGGCTGCACTGGGGACATTCTGCCTTCTCCCAGCAGCTCTGGGACAATTTTAGTTTTCAGGCACCCGATGGATCAGTTCTCAGCTGCAGACTGAGCTGCTGGCCAAACCACACCTCTGGTAATGCAGTTTTTCCTCCTCTCAGGAGGACCAGTTTGGAGAAATACAAGTGCAACTGTGAAGTACCACAGAAGGATACAGTTCAGGTTTGAACCAACTCAGAATTAATTCTGTTCTGACTTCCAGATTTAAAATGTTGAAACTATATAAACTATACATAAAAATAAGATATACTGGTACAAAATAATGAAAAAACCCCACCCAAACCAAAGAAGAACCAGAACAAAGCATTATGATTTTTTTTTGTCTCCGTTAATGACATAAAAGTAAATGTAATCTATGGTCATATGAAAAGCTGGTGAATAATGGCCCTGCAGACTGCTGAATGTCTATGTGGAAGTGGTGTGTTTGGGTCCTTTAGATGTGAGACCTTGGAAAGCCGACCTGTGCTGCATTTATGAGTATATGCAACATACCTTTGGGAAGCTCTATCATTCTCTCCAAGTAAGAGAGAAACAGACGCTGGCTTATTTGAGTCTGCACAGGAAAAAAAGAGCAATAATTAATGCAAACTTCCAGTCAGGTAAACTAAGCTGTAGAATTTGCACCTCTTTCCAGGAGTGACCTTTTCTGAATGCAAGAAGAATAAGGGATTGGGAGGGTTTTAAAATGAGTCCAAGGCCAGGGAACTGTATGCAGGCATGAAATGGCATTAACAAGTGATGAGCTCACATTTGTCTCTAACAGCACTGTAAGTGGCTGAAGTGTTGCAGCTAGTCAGCTCGGTCAACCGCGTGGAAAAGGTTTATCACATAGAGAGCATTTTCTCCGTCAGGCTTCGCTCCCAAATTAAACAGAATTGTGCTTCATGAAAATTAGGTGGTGACCATCTCTCTCACCTTGTGTGTGGGCTGATCAAAATGACATGTGAGGGGATGCCAGACCTGAGGATCTGTGTAGACTGCAGCACTGCTGACAGCTCAGGTACCCCCGTAATTGGAACATGGGCAAGAAGAGCCACTAGTGCTACTGGGAGATTGTGGAGCATCTCCTGAGATGAGACTCGCAGGAGTCTTAACCTGATGAGTTTATCCAAAAGGAGACACTCATAAGGTCTCTCCCTGTAAGGAAATCAGTGATACAAAACAAGGGATAAAGGGCCCTTTAATGTAGCATTAGAAAGCATTAACAAGCCAAAGTCAGACAAGTTAGAAATTTGGAAAAGAATTAGCAGTGACAATGACTGGAGCAAGCTGCTAAGGACAACAGAAGATTGTTTATCTCTTTAGATAATGACCAAATGGCTTTCTGGAAGATAAACTTCAGCGAAGCAAAAATTACTGGGCTCACTACAGGTGCAAATGAAATGGTATGGCCTGTGTTAAACAGGTCAGACAAAATGATCTAATATTCTTTTCAGACTTTAAATGCCATGAATGTCTGGGTTTGTCTGTGTGGTATTTTGTCGGTAGGTGAGAACTCACCCTGTTTCTGAGTGTTGATGGATCCACGCCAACAGTGAACCGGTGCTGCTGTGGTTAGGACAGCACACGATCCAACCTAATAACTTGCTCCTGGCTTGGAGCTGGCTGATGCCTGGCCAGCTCACAACACCGAATAAAGCTGCACCTGTCTGCAAAACACCATCCTGACACACCTAACCCTACCCAGCAAGCCAGCCACCCTTGTGCACTTCTGCATAGGGAAAGACAGGAGGCACGTCTGTACCATATCCTGGAACGTGGTGCAAGGTTTTCTGTGACGGCACCCACTGTGTTAGCTCCACAGTCGGTGGCAGTGCAGCCATCTCAGCCCCATTAGAGTTTGGCCAAGGGGCAAAGCCTATTCCCTGGGACCCAGTGCTACGCCAACCCAGCCACACTGCCTTCAGGACCAAGTCAGCATGTTGGCACAAGAGTTGTACCACATGGTGCCAGGACTCAGCCAGCCATGGTGACTACCTCTTGCGCAGCATTGATGGGCACACGGTCCCCTTGCTACCTGTGGTGGCAAATTGTATGATGGATTTTCTTCCTCTAGAGCAAGAACGAGGGCTCGAGACGTGCTTACTGGTCATGGCTGGAGCTTAAATGGTCTGAAAGGTCAACCTGCATTCCCTTCCATCAAACTCTCAGCAACTCTTTGGTGATCTGTCTCTTTTTCTCAGCATGAACCAAACCAAATTTACTCTGACTGCTAGCAGAGCAAAGTGGTCACCATTTCTGGTGTTCAGCATCTTAAGAGCAAAATAATGAACAGGATGGTAAGAACGTGCATTGGATGTGCAAAAATGAGCAAATAAAGCACATGGTACTTATATTTTACAGAAAGTAGAGTGAAAAACACCATGAAAACCTTGGTTTCTCAGCACAGAGCTCTACACTGGTGAGAAAAGCACAACTTGAGCAAAGAAGACAGAATGTGGTCCTGAAGGAAGAATGTTTTCCAAAAGGGCGTATGCCATAGGACTGAATTCATAATGTGAGGAAGTATTCATGTAAAACTGCGAAGCAAAAGTTGAATTCAGATCTTTACTCCACTTGGGACAGTCTGGCCCAAAATGCTAAGTGCTAGGAAGGAATTAATATGAGAGAAAGGATTAATCACTTCCCCAGAAACATGAATACAGAAGAACACTTTTGAAAATATCTTAATAGCTGTAAGAAGCTGCAGAAGAGTTCATATTATACAGATAACTCAAAAAAACAATAAAAAAGAAAGACAAAGGTAAAAACCTTTCAAGCAAAACTTTGTAGCACGCTGTACTTACTCTGACACATATCCTCTTCCAGGAACAGCTGACCCCACCCTTTTCTTAAGGCATCAGATCCTCAGTTTACATGCTTTACATGCTTAGTTGATAAACTCAGCTTTTATTCAATAAAAAAGGTTTTACAATCCTTCGTGATGTGAGAACCTTAGAACTGAAACCCTACAGATCAAAATACCAAGTCAAACTTCCCAAATTTGCGTATTTCTGAGCCTCTGCTCTTTTTAATCGTGACCATTCATATGTCCATGTTTGCAGGCTTACCTTTGAGATGACTGACACCTGGTTGAGAGCCCAAAAACACCAGCACCAGGATGCTCACCGTTTATCCATGTATTTCACACCGAGACCACGTGAAGAAATACTCAATAAGAAGGGCTAGTGCACAAGTAGTACTGGCACATACGGATAGCTCCTGAAAGTATCCGGTGTCATTAGCTTCTGTGGGTGGATGGTTCCTTGAAAGAAGAATGCCCAGCTGAATGGGCAGAGTATTTGGCAAGAGGCACTGAGGTTAGGAGTTAAGCAGTGTTGCAGCTACTGCATATAAACTATAAACATGGTAAACATCTCAAAAAGGTGTATGAATCACAAGCCAAGAACATTTAGAATGACAACACTGCCCTTAAAGTTTAGATTTTGTATAATTATAGAACCTTAAAAGTTGAAAACTCTCCTTCTTCCCTCTATTGTGCACCACTATGATTCTCATGAACACATCATTTCAGTCGCTGTGCTAGGAACAAAAACAGGATGGATATCAGACATTGGAAACTCTCCATTTGCCTTTACCACAAGGGCTTTTTTTCCCATGGATCATAAGAAGGGCAGACGGGCATTCCCTTGAGGCAAACAGAGATGTTTTCAGAACATCGTGCAACAGGAATACTCCCTGACAACATGTCTATAATAATATGTTCTAAGTACAACTTTCTGTACTGCACCTTAGGCTGTTTGGGGGTGGACATATTTTTATGCCCATTCATTTTCCCTGAACTTGTGTAGGGACCAGTGCAACTGAACACCAGCCTTTTAAAAGCAGGACATCTCATTCAGCCACATAGATGCTCCTAACAAGTCAACAGGTCCATAAAATTTTCTGAAAAGGGATCTGCGTATCATTATTATCCAGTTTCTCAATCAGCAAGGTGGAAAAGGTTATGATGACAGAAATGCACTTAGTCACAGAGTATCTGTCGAGCGAAAAGATTCCAACCCACTCCTTGTCCCAGCATCTTGTTTCCTTACAGAGCCTCTATATGGCCAGACTTGGATAAAGATGTGAAAAACGAGACAGTGACAAATGCCACCCAAGGCTTCCCTGTGGACAGACTTGCAAAAGTAAGGAAGGAAGATTCTGAGTTCGTTTCAGTCCCAGGGGGCTTCACTCAACACACAGCTGATGCAAACGCCACCGTAGGTGGCATGTCCTTAAGCACTAAGAAGAGGCACACATCGAGCCCTGGCTTGAGGGGTGTGTTACACAGCTCCGCTTGGTTCTCCCCGGGTGGCTTGCCAGCTCCTTCCCTGCACATCTACGAGGTCCTCAGGTCTGGTAAATGCCCCGCCATGGGCATAATAAGGTTTCTGACTCTCTCATGCTCTCGGAGCAGCTGCCTTCTCTTTGCATCTCCGTGAATCCCAGCTGCAGTAGCCCTCCTCACTGAGAAAAATGTAATTTTTCTGTGCTGCTGCTGATTCTTTCTGTTTCACATCTGGATATTGTTAACTGTTTCCCATGTGGCTGGAGTTTTAGCAGCAAAAACACTCCAACAAACTCTAGTAAAACTGATTTATTTGCATTAACTGGACACTGGATACCAAAATAATACTGTATGGGGGACTTTATTCTCTCTTCCTCTTCACATTGACATTTCACCTCGACCTGTCCTCTGAAATAAATACTAGGGAAACCTTATGTTTTAGTGGTTGGAAGTTCAGAAATGAAAAGGTCAAAAGCTGAAAATAATTTAAGCATGACAACTCCTCTGTTTAGGAGAGCTTAAGTACATATGAGTGGTGGGAGTCCCAGATTAAACTTGACGCCATGAGGCTGCCACTTCCCCTTGGATACCAACAGCTTACAGCAACCTCTGTCTTTGCAAAGTCTTAATTTGCTGCCATAGGAAGAATTATATTAGCAGAGACCGAACAGCTTCAAATCTTCAAGGGATAATACACCACAGCAGGGAAGAAGATACATATGCATATATAAAAGTTTTGCAACTGCACAAAAGAAGAAAGCAGATAAATAAAGCAGGGGAGAGTGCTGAGTGGAGATGGGGTAATGGTTTTAAGTTGCTAACATGAAAGAAAAATTACCCAGGTCTTGGGTAGTAAAATTTACTACCTTTCCAGAAGGCAGCCAGTTATAAATTTATCAAAGCCTTATTTGGTACAAAAACACTTCTGAAGAAATATCTTTGTTTAACATTCAAACTGCTTTTAGGTAAGAGCAAGAAGGGTAAGTTAGATGCTCTTCAGAAGATATTTATTTAAAAATCACCACTAGCATTAGAAGAACCAATTTAATAGTTGCAGAATGCTTTCCAGTCTGTTAAAGCTGGAAAAACCCTCCCCCATGAGATCACCAGTGTGCTTAAACCATGTGGCAGAGAAAGAATCTTTAGAGCTGAGAATGTGAGAATGAAAGAGATGATGGTTTATATCGTCAAATGCTTGCTCTCTTACTTTCCCAGTTTAATTTAGTTTTGAGCCCATTGCTGCGAATTTACCAGCTACCAGAACTTTTTTCTGCCCACAGTGCTTTTTTCTAGCGCTGCATGAGGTCACAGGAGATGTTAATGTACCCTGGGGCTGCAGCCTGAAGCTTACTGCTGCTACTGTGTCAGGAGAGTGTGCTTTCACTCAGGCTCTGCCAGTGAGGATATCTCATTTTTGGGATTTATGCCATGGATGAAGGTAGTGTAAAGCAGGACACAGAAAGGCTGCGCTTGGCTGGCTTGTATCTAATTTATGGACGGGTGTACGCAGGCATGACGTGTGAAGAGAACGCTGCAGACCACACGAGGCTCCAGCCATGCTGTGGAGCAGCAAACTCAAACGATTCTCTCTGCCCCAAGCAAGCCCTGACTCCTGGGGAAAGGGCTTATTGCCCAGCATTCATCATCAGGTACTCAGGAATATGAAAGAGAAAGAACGGGCTTTACTTCTGCTGCAAATCACGTGCGCCACTGAAACACGCTGCAGCCACAGGAAAACCAAAGGTTTGCCTGTGAGCTCTGACAAAGAGGGAAATTTTTTCTTTTATCTAGACAAGTTGTAGCTTTGAGATAATGGAACCCAATGGCGTTTTGCATACTTTTCTCACTTAAGAAAAGGAGGAAACGACGTGACAGTCATAAGATGATGGAAAGAGTCCCATACTGTAAAAAACTATATTTGAAGACTTTGAAAACACTGCAACTGAGCCTTCCAGCTTGTAAGCCAATGCAGAAAAGCTGATGCAAGAGCTCTGGCAGGGCCTGCCAAATTCCTACTAATTGGTAATAAGGACAGCTGAAGATACCGGCCTCTGAAAGAAAAAGTAAAGCTCGAAACCTCAGACCAACTTCTTCAGGAACACATCTACTCCTGAACAGGGTAGTAGACCCACATGCATGGATAGATATAGGCTAGTGCCTATAAATAGCTCCAAGCTGGCAGCACTACCGCAGTAGCAGAAGCCAGACTGTGGTAACAGCCGGCTTCGCTATAGAAATTTTCATCTTAATGCCATCTTCCTTCTTGCTGTGGGAGACACACTGAAAACAGGTCTGGATAATATATTAAAAGTCTTATCATGCTTTCAACAAGGTTTCAGAAGGTTACACCAGTAATTTTGAAATTTCATTTTAGAGATTTGGTTCAATCTCTATGCAATACCTATAAAATTCCTTGATTTCAGTCTTTACATGAAAATGCCAAGGAACATGACCTTTAAATACAGTTTTTACATTTAGTCCACTAAGTTTTCTGTACAGCAGTAGGAACCTTGTACTGAAAGAGTTCAGATAAATCTGCCAGATTAAAGAAGCAAATATCCCTTATTCCTTTTGTCGCTGTTAAACTGAGGTAGGTGGTTTTATTCCTTCAGAATGAATATCACACTTCTCAATTAAAACCCTAAGTAAACTGTCTTTAATACTCTTGTAAAGTTTAATTCATGTGTTTACAAAGTGATCTGAGATATCTGGAAAGATTAAGTACTATTTTATTTTCTTAGCAAAGTTTAGAATACGGTCGGGAATGCTGCTGCCCAGTTTCCATAAATGTAATGAAAACACAAGACTCTCAAGTACATCACATCTGCATCGAGTGTGCTGAGTTATCCAGACAAAAATGGGGAGAGAGAGGAGAAAAGTTTTCAGACACTGTGGGGTTTCTGGGGCTCACTTCTCCTGCAAGAATGAGAGTAATCTGCTCTTTTAACATGCACTGACAGGAACTGCCTGGTCCGTGTCACCTGTGAGGGGACCAAGCAGGGACTAGTTCTATTTAAACGTTGTGCAGTTACAACACTGACAGAGACTTTTTAACGCCAAGGAATTTTGCATATTCCTTTTTATATTTTGAAATTGCAGTGGCAGAGTGTTCAGACTTGCCTTTCCGTGCCTTGCGATGTATAGGTGGGATCTCCCATGGACAAGCCAACTTGATACAGTACGCTCTCAGGTTCACTGCAAAATGCTCTTCCTTACACTGTAAAACTTACCAAGAGGCTGTACAGTATTATATTACATGGTAATGGTATTTCCAGGAAAAAAAGAAAAGAATTACACATGAATAAGGCAATGAAAGTATGCAGGTAACCATGGCTACTGTTGTGAACTAAATAACATTTTTTATACAGCTGTGAATATTTGTATGATTGCCAGTTAAGCTGTAGAGTTCAGATTTGAGACAGGGCTGGTAAACACTGAATTCTTGCCTGAAGAAAGGTACTTCCCAAAGTGGATGCAGGCCTCTACACCGTGCCGCTACGCATTCCAGTGAAACGTTCTGTCTAGTAAATACAGATCTTATTTACCTCAGTCAAAATAATCATTAAGAACAACTCTTCATGGCCAGTACTTATACTTTACTGTCAGTGACACACTTCAGCACAAGCTATTTTCTGTCTTAAGGTTATTTTTATTTCCTCCTGCCATATAACTGCAATTACAATTTCTGATGTAGCTTTTCAAACAGCTTTGACTCCATAAAAGAGACTTTTAGAAGATCTCAAAAAAATCTGCAAGCAAAACTCCCAGCTTTCCATGTTTTTCACTAGTGGTAACCTCCCTCCATTGGTCCCAACAGCACTCCTGGACAACAAAAGGAAAAACAATTCCAAATGACAGGACTGTTTGTCCTTTGACCTCTTTTCAATTTCCAAGTTCATCCTTCTTAAATCATCCTTCTGTTTACATGTCAGAGTGTCTCTTCTCAAATCAATCATCATCACAGAAGGAATGGAAACCTAAGGGAGTTTTCTCCTTATGGAGAAAAGGTACGCCCAAAATCGAATTATCTGGAATAAGCTGACAGTAGTTGCTATACCAAAAGCAAACACAAACACGAAAGCAGTTGGTGTGATGAACCTGTGCTTCCAGTGATATAAACAGAACGAAAATAATGAAACGCCTATTGTAACTAAGCGAAGCAGGACTTAGAGCAACATCTCTCTATGCAAAAATTGAGTCACTTCTTCCTTCCAATAGAGCATGAGTTTGAAACCCAAGTACATGCTTGTTCATTTGCTGTGAATTTGTCTTCTTTGCCTGGTTTGGAGAGAGATCATTTCTTAATAAAAGCACTGGCTAATGAAGCAAATGCAGACTCACTTCACAGTTCAGTCTTTACCAAACTACCTGTAGCCTCAGGCAAACCACAAATTCCATGTTTTAGTTTCTCCTCTCTAACATGGCGAAAACAGCAACTCTTTTCTGCCAGTCTTTACCTGTCCTCTGCATTTAGGCTGAAAGAAATGTGGGGACTAAACTTTTCATAGATGTATCAACAGTGCTTAGCTTAAATAAAATTCTAAGAAATGTTCTTTAAAATGGAACTAGGTACCAATATCATTATTAATATATTAATCATAATATATATACTACATGACTCTATTTAGTGTATATATACATGCTATATATACACTATCCAACATGCTTTATACATTCACACCACTTTATATATACATATTGCTACATATATAGTATATATAGTAATCCCACCGAACTGATGCCTTCCTGGGGGCACAGCAGCACAGTGCTCAGGCAAACAAACATGAGATCTAGAGACTCACAAACTCTGGGGGTGTTAGAGGCAGTGAGGGTACCAAGGGCACACTTCTGAGTTCTGCAACACAAAGGTGTTGGGAAAAGAAAATCGCTCTGCAAAGAGCAATCCTGCACAGTGGTCACAAGGAACGAAATGAAACCGCATTTCTGCATGTTGGACTGGAATCAACAGAAGGTCACATTTTCAATATACACTGGGTACTTTAAAGTTCCTTTTCAAGCTTCTTCTCAGTGATGTATGGTACACACAATTATCACCTCCATGTTCTATGGTTCTTCCCAGCCGACTACTATTATCACCTCTTTATTTCTGTAGTTGGTTTCCTCTACTTTGGTCCCTGTCTTCTCCTCCTGAACAACCTCTAGGGCTATCACATTTTCTCTTAGCTTCTCACAAATGCCTTTCTTTCTCCTTCAAATTCCCTCTTCTTTTTCTTCTTTCATTACTCTGCTTCAGGAGCAAAGACCAAAATGCCACCCACCCTTAAGTCTCTGATCTAAGAACGCATATATTCACCTCTGAAAATGGTTTGCAGCTCTATGTGTTCTTAAACAACTTGCAGCCAACACAATTTTGATTGTTAATGGAAACATCAGCAAATCTCTGGATTAGTAAAAAGACATTTTTAATGGATGTTTCTGTTATAGCAAATGATATCATACCCCTTTACTTCATTCTAAAAAGTGCCTTAAAATACAAAGTTCAGTAGACTAACATACATATTTCATATTTCCCATAAATAGTTCATATAAAAATTTGACATTACCTACTGTATTTGCAAAAGAAGCCACAAAAATGTGCATGACAGTGACTCAGCAAGTCAGAGCTCTGCACATAGGGTTTATAGAAAGCTACTGAAGATCACAGTAGCAGAATAAAAAGCTAAAATCTCCACGATGCAAAATAATTTGCTTCCTGTGGGAAACGAAGATGTGACTTGACTATTACAGCCATTTTTGATAAAGAAGAATTTCCTGTCTGGATATATTTGAACTTTCTATACCATACACCATGTCTGCCTAGGGTATTTAATGAGTTACCATGGGTACTAAATTCGCTGTGTAACCATTAATAGTGTTATTATTTGAAGCGGAGGTCACTTCTGTTCTGCAGAAGAATGTACAACAATACCAACTTCTAACTCTTTGTTGCCTCCATGAACCTCAAAGTAATTTGCAAAAGGCAATTTGCTTCTTCATTGCAATGAATGAATGGGACGCCCTGGGACATGAAAGGAAAATACCCCCAAGCACTGGCCAGCCCCCAGCAGCAGCGAAGAGCAGAGTCCAGGCGCGCTGCCCTGCCTGGGATGCTTCATGACCACAACCCGGCATGGGGCTACAAACACAACAACAGCCGGCACTGTCTGTCTAACTAACTGTCATTACAAAGCCCCACAAAATGCAGATGTTAGCTAATTGGGACTTATTAAAAATGCTTTGAATCAAACACTATATAATTTCTCTCGGACTACTGATTAGAGCAGTAGTAGAACTAGGAATAAGCAGTGATTTTAAAACAGCTTAAACAGGACTTCAAATATGCAGCATTACTTGCTGTGAAAAGAAAGCAGGGTGTGAAGAGTTAAAGGGTACCAGTTAATATTGCAACAAAGATGTAAAGTGATACATTAGCCATTGCTCTGTCTTTTGCTATGTGGAGACACCTCCACAACCCCACAGCTGTTTTTCTATGGTCTGAGCTTTTTCCTGCTCAGCTAACTGTGGTGTTGAAGGGAAGAACAGCACCACCTCAGTCATCCTTATGGTCTCTCTGAGAGAAACAGACACCTCTGAAAGGTGATGGCTTTTCCTGAGGAGGGCACCAAGCTGGGACTTCAGTGCATGAGGTCAATGTCCAAAGGTAAAAGGGATAATTGTAGACCTGCATGACTAATGGCAGTGGCTCACCCAACTGTCATCTGCTACGTCCTGAATTGGAGTCTCTTGTATATGAGGAGTTACTAAAAGTGTACACTGTTTTTTCTTACTTGTATCTATGTGGGAAAGTAAAACTTTGGGGATTGAACTGAACAGGGCAGGGCAAACATCAGGTTATGTCAAATTCATAGCCCACTATGAGCAAAAGTAATTCCCACAGCTGTCCCCAAATCCTTGACTTCTGCTGATCAGCCTGTATAAAACATTATTGCTGGGGCACTACTTCAACATATTAATCATCTGAATATGAAATTATTTCTGCAGAAATGAAGTCTGTTTCCAAATACAAAGACATGTAAAAAGACAGCAATTAACAAAGAAAAAAGTTACTTTTTTAAAGTGGCAATTTGTTAGAAAAACGATGTCAAAATATTTCCTTGTATTAGTGTTCCTGTAGTGACAACGATCTTGGGATACAGAGAGAAGTAATATTTTTTATTCCACCAACTTGAAGCACTGGAAAAAACATATAAGCCTCTGGGCTCAGGCTCCCTTCACCAGGTCTGCTGATTCTTCTGGTATTGTGTCCATGTGAAATAACCCACTTTCCAACAATGATAAATAGGTAAAAATCTGGTCACTGAGTTAGTGCATATGTCTTCAATTGAAGGAAAAGCCGCCTGCCAAGCTGCAACCAAGTAGGTCATAGGTCTGTGAAAAAAAGAATCTAAAAGGATGGAATCCAGTTGCTATAGCGGCAAATTAAACAAATAAATGAGATACCATGGAATGCTGCAAAATATTTGTGGTCTGATTAAGTCATATTTGCCACATGTGTGAATACTAACCGCACCGCTTGGTAAAGCGGGTACAATCCCACTTTTATCCTATGTACCTTCTAATTCTTATCTGAGTAAGTGCTAATGAATGGTAACCACCGTGTCCAAGGATACACAACACTGCATTTTACTGTAATCCTAAAGCACAGCATAGTCCCCTAAATACATAAGGGTAGACCATAAATTCATATTAAACTACCTTAACTTCAAAGAGATATTTGAATCCTTCCCCGTGATTTCACGCCCTGCTAAGGACAACAACGCTTTCTGCAGTCACAGCCTTCGGGGTGACTCGCATGTGGGGTGCTTCAGAGCACACGACCTGTAGCTGGCAGCTGGCGGATGAAACCTTCTCAAACACAAGCGGTCGTTCCCCCAGTACATTCTTTTAATCCGGTGAAATGTTCTCTTTTCTTTACAAAATACACTGTTTGAATAGACACATAATTAATCACAGTAACGTATCACTTACTGTTTGATACCACTATCTGCCTATGTTCTCTGGAAAAAACCTCAGGGAAAAACCACATTTATTATGTCAAAAGATTAAACAAGTGTCTGATTTTAACTAACTCAGACAGAAGGGGGGAAGGCACATAGATTTTTATCAAAAATGCGTGCCAGCCACTAATGCATTCTGCACCAATTTTAAAGCTGAACATTTACTTACATCTGTAACCTGCAAACCACGTATCTGATACATCGTGTAGTAGCACCAGAGAAATGTACCAGCTTAAGCACTACAGAAGAGCCCTGCGCAGACCCAGCGGTGACTATGGCAAGCAGTATCAGCTGTGCAGAAAGTGAACATTAAAATGAAAACAGCAATCCTAATATTGTCAGAATTATGGGAATGAACCAAATGTGTTTCCATCCCACACTGCTGCTGGTTTAACAAACAGACGTTGCAAGCCAGGGCCAAACCCTGCTTCTAGGAAAACACAACTCCATACGTACTCCATGTCCACGGAAAGGCAGAAAGGCTAAGGGTCCCCTTGTATGTCCTTCTGGGGCTTTTCTTTGGTCATTTGCTGTGTGCCCATAGTAATTGCTTTACCAAACATCTGTATGAGCAACTTCATCTGAAAATCCATCTTTGAGCTTTTATTATCAATATTATTGATATTACCATAATTGTTACTTCCAGGGTTACACCTAGCTTTGTCTATTAAAAAAGGAGTTGTAGTTTAACCTGGCAGGCAGCTAAAACAACCACACAGCCATTCAGTCACTCCCCTCATATACCCCTCCAGTGGGATGAGCAAGAGAATCAAAAAGAAAAAAGGTAAAACTGGTGGGTTGAGATAAAGACAGTTCAATAGGACAGAAAATTAAAATAATAATCATTATCATTATCAAAACAAGTAATGCACAGCACAGTTTCTCACTACCCAAAGCCAGTGCTCATCTAGTTCCAGAGTTGTGCTGCCTCCTGGTTAAATCCCAGTTATATATGGAGTATGATGTCATACAGTATGGAATATCCCTTTGGCCAGTTCAGGTCAGCTGTCCTGGCTGTGTCCCCTCACAACTTCTTGGCCAGCCCTTGCCTTCCCCTTAGCAGGGCAGTATGAGAAGCTGAAAAGTCCCTCACTGCTTGGCAATAACTAAGACATCAGTGTGTTATCAACATTGTTTTCATCCTGACTCCCAAACACTGCACTGTACCAGCTGCTAGGGGAAAAGCTAACTATCCCCAAAACCAGGACAGTAGGCTGGTTTGAAATACAGACAGCACACTTCCTTACCCCTGGTGCTTCACACGTGATCTTCCAGCATGTCTTAGCAAACAGTGCATCTGTTTTAATATGTGATGCAACTCACACTTCACTGCTGATATGAAACAATAAGGCACACTGAACAGGTTTGTTTTCAACAGCAGGCCTGAAGTTTTGAGGATGAAACAGTTTAGATAATGTATGGGACTGTCAGATAAAAACAGAGGGAGACACCAGTGACGTTTTACAGATACTGCCCAGGTGCAATTTCTAGGAACACAGGCCTTGTACTGATGCACAGCTGCAGGTGGTTTTAATCCTAAACATTTTACAAGGATTTGAAGCTCCCGAGGTGTCACTGTGCAAGTGTTGCTTCATCTACCCCAGAAACCTACATCAGATAGCAACATAGGCAACTCTTCTCCTCTCACAGTGCCACCAGTAAGCCACCACCTGCCCACAACTCCTCTAACTAATACATGTCAGGGAAGTGATGGAAAGATGTGGTAAGAAAATATACTCATCATTTCCTCTTACTTTTCCTTATTTCCTTGCTTCCACTTTCCTCATTCTTCTCTCCCGGGTCCTCTTTATAATTTTAAGGGTCTTCCAAATTGTTATCTACATTACTCTGTGGCTCCATTTTATTTGCTTCCTTTATCTGTTTGGGGTTTATTTTAGGTATGTGTTGGAACAGTATCAGCTGACTCTCTGATTTGTCTCTTTCCTCCCACCTGTCCTTCCCTCTCACGCAAGTATGTTCCCCTAACCTCCTTTTTCATGGACTCTGACTCTCTCTCCCCTTCTCTTCTGGTAGTCACTCCCATGACTTGGTGTTGACACTGCGTGCTATCATCCCCTGTGCTGAGTGTGTGTACGTGACCCTGTCAACAAAAGAAGGCAAAACTTCAGAAAAAGATCTCATCTGGGGATTCTACCTCTCAAACTTCTCATCTGCAATGCTCACATCTGGAACAGGAGGGCTCGTATGTCCGGCCGTCACTAAGTACTCAAAGATACTCTGAGGTCCCTCATAACTATGTGTTGGGTTCCTTTCTGCCATGAGGTGTGTGTTTTCTCTAGGTTGTTGGAAACAGCAGATAATCACCAACATTTGGCACCTGCATTCAGTTAGAAACCTGTCTTCACCTCAGACGAGTCTCCTCCCGCAGATACGTATGGCGGTTAAGTCCAGCTTCCCACGTCACAAAAAACACGGTGCTGTTACTGAATTAGGTACAGAGGTTTTCCTAATGCTCCCAGGGGATGCCACGCAGGTAATTTGGTCTTCTTTACCTCTCTCAATTTTCAGGCTCTAAGCTATCACAGGTTGTGACACACTACCGATTTCCAAGCCCTTCATGGAAGTAACAGAAAATGAAAAAGATCTTTCAAGCTGCTGCTGGTTTTCTCCCCAGAGAGGGGGGATAATTGATACCACTGTATTCACGCTCCAACGGTGGAGCTGGCAGATAATGAGGACAGATACCAGGCAGAGCTGTGTAACTGCAGCATGAACATGCAAGAAGTGTATGGATCCAACAACATTGTTTTCATGGGTTTTGCAAATATTCTGAGTCCCCAGGCAACCAGCTTCAATTGCTACTCTTTCCATCAAGCAGATGTTTAAGTAATAGCCACTGAGTAGTGGGTGCTCTGTTGGAAATTAAATCACAATTTTTCCCTGATTTTTATCAGAAAACTTTGCAAGTTATGTAAGAAGTGGAAACTCCTTCCTGGAGCACTGAAAATTTTATTCACCCCTAACACACAAAAATATTACAGGTAAATTAAGAAGAGCACTTGAGTTTTCGTAGCCCTAAAAGCCTGAAACTGAATTTAGAAACAAAACTCAGAAAAGGGGAACTATCTTCTAGACACAAGCACGAGGCATTACCAAGGTGCAGCGGGTTGTACCAAAATAGCCCATCCAGGGGATGTTGCTGTATTAGGAAAACAGCCTCGAGAAGTTAATGCGCTGTTTCAAATGAGTCATTTCTGAAAAAGATTTTTAGGGCAACACACTAGATGGAAACACTTTGCTGAAAGAAAGAACATCTCCTTGTTTGTAATCAGAGCCAGCACTGTGCAGCAACTGACCCAACCAATAATGGAAAGCCTGGTTTGTCAAAAAGCTCACCAGTTCTGGATCCTCCAATCTTTGTATGGCAGATTACTATGAATTTTAATCTTTGCATGGCTTTTCTATTTTCCTACTTGTCGAATCATCAAGGAGGAAAAAAGCTTTTTACCAGAAAGAGGGATAAACAAGCCAAGCTCACTGGACACAAGACAAAGCTGCCAGGAAGAACAACTGGAGAGATGGTTGCAGGGACTCTGTACCACTCTATGGTGGGCTGAGCTTTTCATCTGCGCAGCCGGCGAGAAGGAGAGCGAGCCAGCTTGTGAAAGCAGAGGTGCATCACTTGGACAGGCTGCTTCCTCTCCTTAACTTGTCTCTCTGCTACTTGTCCCAGTTTCCGTGTATTCTTTTGAATATGATGACAGGGGGTATGTCTCTCTAGGAATGCCTTTGCTTCCCAAAAGCAACATGAAAACGAATAGAGTACAGAACTGGAACAGCTCATATAGACTGCAGGGGCACAGAACCTGTACAATGATCAGTTTTCCAACTCCACAGAGGCAGAGCATATTCCTCCTCCCTGACCTCTCCTCCAGAGTTCTCATATGAAACCAATTATTTGTTTCTGACCTCCAAAGCCATTAAACTCCCCAGTAAGTAAGTTCTATCACTGTATTTTACTTTCCTTGCCACAAACAAAAGATGATTCACATTTTAAAAAATAATTTGGGACAGTGTCTGTGAAAAACAAAGCAGAAATCTCGCTGAAATGGTATGCTAACTTGGACGGATCCTGCATGCAGGCCTGCCATGTAACCTGGCTCAAAATCAGTAATGCTCCAGCTTAAGTTAATTCAGTCTACAGATCTGTTTATGTGAGCATAGGATAGAACAGGGGCAACCTCTAGTTTTATAGTCTGTACTAATACCGAAGAGAATATAACTTCTGGAAACAAATGTTACCAGCATCATCCTGTCTAGTCCAACACAAAAAGGTGCAATGAATGAGCTGGTAGAAATCCCATTGCTATGACACCTTACCTTTAAACACTAGCAGTTAGCCTTTAATTAAAAATTCCTAATGCTGATAGAGATCAGTAAAGGAAAGAACACTTCCCATGGAAAATATGCCCATGGAATTAAGTGTTGATATGGATCCAAAGTGCAGGACAGTCTCAAGAACACGAATGACACCTTTGATGGAAGAGTTCGGTAATTTGGCAACTAAAATTGTATCTAGCAAAGATGAATTAATCTGCCTAACGATTAAATACAGGAAGTGAACTTGATGTTTCAGAAATAGACCAAAGCAGAGATACAGCCCTATTCTCCAACAACTCTCTTTAGACAGGTAGTTATTTCTACTGACAGAAGCTTAACTTAGCTACTCAGATGCGCACATAATAAAGAGAGATGAAATCCCTGTCCCACTGAAATCGACAGCAACCCTGCCATCGGCTCCCCCCAGTCATTTCTCAAGTCACAGCGATACCATTGGTTATGGACGAATCGACTGACTGGAATGACTAAATACATCCCTTTTATGGCACAGAGCAACTCTATTAGCGATGTCTTTCACAGGTGTAGGAATCTGTATGTATGAGGGAACATCTGGTACCACGAGGCACCACTTATTGCACTGATTTTTCTGTACACAGGAATTATTTCTTTAACTGTTATGGTGTATATATATATATATATATATATATGTATGTCATGGTTTAACCCCAGTGGGCAGCTAAACACCATGCAGCCACTCAGTCATGCCTTCCCTGCAAGAGGACAGGGAGGAGAATGGAAGAAAAACTTGTGGGTTGAGATAAAGACAGTTTAATAAGATAACAAAGGAAGAGAATGGTAATAGTAACAGGAGCAGGAACAGAAACAAGAAGAATAATAAAACAAGTGATGCACAAATGCTATCACTCACCACATGCAGAAAAAACCCAACACCCCAGTGCCCAGCCTGTTTCCAAGCAGCAGCACTGCCTCCCAGCTTGCTTCCCCAGTTCTGTGGAGAGCATGATGTTCTCTGTCAGGGAATATCCCTCGGGCCAGTCTGGGCCAGCTGTCCTGGCTGGGCTTTCCCAGCTTCTTCTGCACCTGGCAGGGCTTGAGGAGCTGAAAAGTCCTTGACTCAGTGTAGACACTACAACTACCTAGCAACAACTAAAAACATCAGTGTGTTGTTACTAGCCTTATTCTCATTCTAAATCCAAAACACTGCATTATACCACCTATTAGAAAGAAAATTTACTCTATCTCAGCTGAAACAAAGGCAATATATAATAGAAATACAGTTCTTGATACTATATGCAATTTTATGGTAAATAGTTGGTGGATTTTATCTTTGTGCACCATGAGCCTCTGTTTCTACAAAACTTCATAAGCAATATTAAGATTGAATTGGCAATGGGCTTGCATAGCTCTGACACTCATTTATTTTATCTTTACCATTTCTGGAGAGGGATTTCTTTTTGATAAATACGATTTTTTTTAAGAAGAACAATTTAGAATTTTAGATGTTGAAAAAGTGTTGTTATGAAAGTGATTACCTTTAAGTATTAGCAAGACACTACTATGCATTCAAGAAAACTTTTTTTAAAAATTATAGACAACACTGTAAATGCAAAGAAGGGATGGGAAAGGGAGATAAGAAATAGAGGGATGAGAACTAATAACCTAATGAAAGAGGAGACACTGCTGCCCAAACCACTTCTGCTTGGGATAATGCACTGGATCAGACCAAACAGGTTTTTTATACAGCCTCAAAACAGTCACCTTAAAATGCATCTAAAATAGGAATACTCTCAAATATTTTGATACACGCCCATATTACTAATGGAAATACGATTGCTATCATTACAGCCAGATTTCAAGACTTTTCATTCCTTTTCTACATGTGGATGTTGCAGGCAGATGTTGACAGTTGAGCAGGTCATTACAGCTGGTCACAATACATCTGTCAGAAACTTCTGAAAATACGATTTTTCAGTTAAAGGAGGGAATTATTTTTTTTCTGTGGAAAATGTTGGGTTTTACATTTTCCACTTCTTGTGGCTTTTTTTTTTTGTGTGTGGTAAATACATCTTTAGAGAAACTGCTGCAAAAAACCCTGGACAGTGTTCACTGGCAAAGTAATATCTGAGCTCAGATCCTTAGGAGCTGCACCATGCACAGAGGAAAAGCTCACAAAGATGAGGGGCTCATCAGCGATGCTGCAGTAGCAAAAAAGCCCTACCTCTCCCTGACAGATTTCACTCTGCCAAGGCTGATGAATGCCTTGAGAGAGTTTCTCTGTACAAGGTTAGGCTCCAGCACAGCCACCCATGTGTTCAGAAAAATTATCACTGAATGCGCTCAGCTGCTGTCAAAGCATGCAGGAAAAGTCAGGAGTAAGTCTTCATTTCAGTAAAAAACAATAGCCAGGGATCCCAACTTTTCTAAAACTGGATTGCCAGAGGCCCTACTCTTTCACCACAGGGACCTCTATCATACTCTCTAAAATCTGCCATGTAAAAATTATAACTGCTAGCAAGTGAGGTGTTAGCATTCTCGAGATAGTTTAAGAACCCCTTATTACAATGGGCAATGCATCAGAATTCATTAGTATGAAAGCTGGTGAGTATAAAATGATGGTTTAAACATCAGAAAGAGTGGAACTGAAAGGCTGTAAAATGCCCAACATCCATAAGCTTTTTCTGTGATGGAGCTAAAGGAACACTTGGATAAATGGAGATGGACACAGCAAACAATTCTTTACAAGCTACTTTCAAAAATGCCTTCTATGTTATTTCAAGTTGAAATTAATTTCAGCATGCAATTAATTTCAGCAATCTCTATTATGTCCAAAAATCCCAAACAAAAGCCCTCTTCAAGTATTTCAGAAAGTATACATTTCTACAGAGCAACATGGGCTTGTCTTGCATTTCAATTATGCACAGTGGAGACTTCCTAAACACACAGGGCTGTTTGTTGTCAAACGCTTCATAATGCACATTCATGAAAAGTGTTACATAGGTGAGGCATTTTCCATCTGTGGAATGTCACCTGGAAGAAATGGCATCAGAGCTGGCACTGATGTGGTGTGGGGGAAAAAAAATCCATGTATGTATGGCTTGGCAGTGTTTGCAAGCCTTCAGTTTGCAACCTCAAAACTCGAGGGAGGACAGTCTGAACAAACACAGCAGGAGTCATCAGACTCCTCAGCACTACACGCACATAATATCCCGCTGTTCCTTTCAAAACATCATAAACCAGTACAGTACCTAGCAGAAGCTGATGCTCCTCTTGTCAGTAGTAACTCTCACACCGCTCCGTCAATGCACGATTTAGGGAATAAATGAGCAGCAGTGCCATCTGCCCCACCCCACAAAGGACCAATTTATCAAGCCCAGCAGTAGTGGAGAAATCTTGATCTGCTGCGGTGATACAGTACTCACTCTCTGAAGGATGAGCTCTGCTGTTATCTGCTGATGAACAGCAGTGCCAAATGGTCTGCCATGCCATGATATGGAAAACAAACTATTCAGGAAACATTGTGCACAGGTGTAGCTCGAGAAGCAAACACGATGCTTTTCAGCTCCAAATGCTGCATAGAGAGTATCAAGCACCTGATAGCAAAGTGTGGCTTTATCATTCCCTCAGCACTTACACATGTAGGTGAGAGAAAGAATATCCGACCTGATATACCAGAGAGGGATAAAAAGGTCATGTTGCTTCTCAAGAAACTACTTTTGTGACTACCAACACAGCGATTTTGAAACTGTGGTGATATATATAACTCTACATTATTAATAATACTCAGATACAGGTGATGCTATACATGTTTGGTGTCCTTGAGAAATGAGTAATTTTTTCCTCTTTGTTTTCTTTTCTAAAAGCATACAAATCCAAAAAGTGCATTGAGAGGTTTTAAACCAAAATGTTTTCAGCATAAATTATACTTTTGTAGAATGGTAAAGAACCATTCAGGTAAATGTTTCTGTCATTTCAGAACAAGATTTCTCGAAGTCAGAACTTCTGCTTTGTGGAAGAGTCTCTTTTGATTAAAATTCTTCATGACCACGGTGATACAGATCTGGGAAAGGTACCATATCACAGAAAACTGCCAATCCCCATAATGAGCCTGGGATATAGGACGCTCAAGTTCAAATCTCCTCTGTTTCAACACTCAAGGGAGGAAAGATGTTATTCTTGCTTGCAAACAATGTTCCTAAATCACTTCTGAGAGGATTAGCTCTCTAAGTGTGTGTACAGTCATGCACAAGGAAATCAGTGTCTTACACTTGTGTTTATACAAGGAAGTGTTGCATTACTTTACTCACCATTCCATGATTTAGCCATGCTGGTATGAAATTATCAAGCAGCTTTGGATAAACCAGTTCCCTGTCATAGATATAGATGCTCCAAAACATCGTCACAACAAACTAAGAAGGAAAAAAAAAAAAAAAAAAAAGACATTTTAAAATAAATGTTTCTGAACAATTAGCTACACATTTTAGATAGCAAAGGGGGGCATTTGGCAAATGACCTATGGACAATGTTCCTGCTTTAATCAGCAGTGCAAATCTAGATTATTCTTTGTGTTCACAGGAGTTTTAACTTTTCTTCTTCTTTTTTTTTTTTCTTTTGACTTTCAGCCCAGAAAAGATTCTCATTTTTTCTGAACTACATGCCTGTGGCCAAATTACAACTGAGTACTATACTTCAGTAGCAGATGTGGCACATAAATAATGTTTCACCACTAGTGGAATAGAAAACAAATGAAAAATCAGGTAAAATATCACTTGGAATTCACAGAACTTATAAATATGAAACGTTCACCCCTAAACATAAGTCTATAAATGCTTCTATGCATTTTCTCATGTCAGCCATCAAAACAGCATTGTTTAAACAAAAAATAATTAACTCTTTAACTGCTCTGCACAAAATTCATGGACTGGGATCCACAGAAAAAAGGTCTGATATCCCACTTGTTTGTCAGTATGAGATTTGCCTTGGTTCTTGTCATAGACGATTTACCAGGAGCCCAGAGAAAGGCCATTATTTCCTCTAGGTTGAGGACAAGGCAGATGGCTCAGATAAAGGCTAAATTTTTGTCCAAGCGTCCACAAGTTCTTTAGAGATACCCTGATGTCTGAAAAGCAAAGACAATACAAAAATGCAAGCACTCAGAAACAATAGTGTTAGCTTACCTTAGCTGGGGAGAGAACAAAGTAAGTAGTCTTCCAATTAAAACACAATTGCTTTCTTACCTTGAATTTCATAGTTTTTTAGCAATAAAGGGCCTATTGTCTACAGTGGTAAAATCCAATACCTGGGCCAGGAGCTTTTCAATGAGCGTTTTCAGGGGACGTCTAAACAGTAGCAACAAGTCCAAGTTTAAAGTCTGAGAGGCAACAGATAGGACTTTCACGGAAATCAGCAGAGAAATATTCAGTTACATCCAAATCGATGTGGCCCATGATCTTACAGCTAATTTGGGGGGGGGGTGTCAGTAAAAGAAAGTGCAAGAAATATGGGGTGAGCGCAGCAAGGTCAGCAAATTACTAATGTGTGATAGCGCAGGCATAAGTTGTTTCACATGCTTCTGACTTTCCAAAGTTAAAATTGAGGTTGCAGTTTATCAATAGCACCTTGTTCTAACCACAGCCACGCAGACTTCGGCCAGTCAGTTATGTGAATGACCTGAAGCAGTACACTGTTCCCTCAGTGTGCATACAGTACATAGTTTCTTGGTTTCCAACACACTTGTCCATCTGTTATGATAGCTATCGGTGCCTGCTCAGAATAAGCCTGGACTATTTGACTAGTGCACAGAGGCCAGGGGGAAAAAAAATAGGTTATGATGGACAGCCTGAAAAATATCGCAAGTGTAAAGCACCCCACAAGAAGTGTCTCTTCTGGGCCAGTCTTGGCACTGGCACAGACCAGCTCTTTACGCACCTGCTGACACATAAGTGCCAAGATACGAATAGCTGAACAGCAGGGAAAATGGAAGCAAAGTATCTTCTTCTCTATAGGCTTCCTAGAAGTCATGTATTATCACAGTGGGTCTCTGAGAACCTGCTAAGACCAACTGGGACATAAAACCATATTCTCAGGTGCGTGAAGACTGAGACTGATAATGTTTTTTTCCAAGGAAGTCTTGCAGCAAAGAAAACCATCCAGGATTAGGTTGAACCTTGTTACATCGAATACAACAAAGCTGGCATGTTTTGACCTGTGATATTTGCGTGGAGCAGAATGAAACAATATTTTGCCAAGGAGGTAAAGATAAGAAAAGAGGGGACGTGCCATCTGTCCCTTAACCAAAGTCAGCCAATGGATGGAATAGGATCAGCCTAGCTGGTTGCAACCATCTGGAGCTACAGACGGCAAATGCTGCTTAGCAAAGCACTATCACAAGGCAGACATAAGGTAAAAGAAGTGCACAAAACCCAAGGTGTTACAGAACTAACCTACCCCAGAGGACAACCCGACACGAGACTAACACAGTGCCCTGGGGAAGATGCCTTCCAGTGTCTTCACCCTACCTTTCCTTACAATTAGTTCATTTGGATAAAATGAACAATAAAAATGAACTATAGCACTATGAACTAAAATGAACTATAAAAATGAACTATAAAAATGAGCTATTTGGATAAAAAGAACTATAATGAGGGCTTGCTAGCTACCTTGGCTGCTTCCAGATTTGTTCACTTTGATTAACGAGCAACTGTTGGTCTGGTACTTTTAAATCACCTCTACTGCGCTTACACTTGGGTACTGGTAGACTTTTATTTGTGCTAGGCTTTGCCAAGATCTCACGTCGTCATGTAGTGCCAGTCCAAGATGCAATGAGCTGCTTCAACACACTGCCTATGTAAGGCTTAGTCAGAACTGCAGCTCTTGTGCTCGTGCCACCTCCCTTGTGGCACAAGTCATCTCTACTGGGGAGACAGTCACGGTACCATCCTCACGTGCCAGGCTGAACAGGCTGCTCGTACGCAGCAGACATCTTCCAGGGAGCGCAATATTTTTATTTTCTGTTGTTCTCAAGGCAAAATGGCACAAATGTCACCCTTCCACTTCTGCTTCAGACAAACTCGAGGCCTGGAGTTCAAGGAAGAAAACAAGACACCAGCAAATTGCTTTCACATTTCTTTGTATGGGAGCCTCCTAAGATTGCTGACTTTCCAAAGGCTGTGATCACCTGGCTAAATGACATAAGGTTAAGAAACATATAAAAGAACAGAAGAGTCCCTCATTTTCTACTTATCCTATCTAGGGTCATTACAGACCAAAGTGAACTTCAAATTCAGTAGCAAACCTTGGAAACTGTTTCAAGTATGGAGTAGCTAACTTGTCACACGCATCTAAAGTATTGCTAAACAAACAAACAACAGGAGGAAAAAAGGTAAGTCTGAAAACTCTCTACTTAAGGAGGTGTTTCTTGAGTTTTTGCCCTCCATCTCTGAAGCTTCAGAGGATGTGAGAAGAGCATGTGGCACTGCCACGGCAGAAATTTTAAAGGATAAGCTGGGGAATAGTTGATGATTCAAAAGGGAAAACAAGTGGCTGTATCAAACCACCACAAATGGAAGCAAAGAGAAACTAAGAGAGGAAAGCCAGTGAAAGGAACTGCATAATTTGCTCTTTCACATAAGCCCAACCAAGAAATGTTATGCAGATGAAGAATGAACCCAGTGGAACTTTATTTTCCTGCACTATGTGTTTTTGGTTTTGGCTGGGATGCACAGTTCAGTTCACTCATTTCCTGGATGGCCTCACAACAGTGCAAAAAAAAAATCAACTCACCCTCACCCCTTGACAAAATTTATTCTAGGTACCGTTACAGGTAAGCTTTCTGGCTACCTCCCAAGTCATCTGCAGACAACTCCAAATCCAAATATATTGTTTGTGAACCTCTTTGAGGGCTAAAAGCACTACATATAAAAGCAAAGTGTTATTAAAGGCAGACCACAGTAAGCAAAAACTGGCATGGTACCAGCTTTAGGTGGTATCTACTGTTAGCACAGCATCACACCAAATCAATTTGAAAAGGGGCAATGAAAGAAATCACAAGGAGTGGAAACTGAAAATCAGGGAAGATCAGAGTCTCTAATTTTAGAGATCAGAGTTCAGGAAACAACTGTACCACTGCTCGCTCACGTTTCCATCACCAGTCAACCACCTCAACAAAGATGAGGGCAAAATCTAGACTTGAGAGATTTTGTCAGTTCTGGAAATTAAAGTATTTTTTAGTCAGGTCAAATTGGGTAAGTAGGAGACTGCAGCAAATGCCTACACATCTTTTCTTGGGATAAGATCCCAGAACAGTGTTATTGATGATCTACAGAAGAAGGGTGATCAGCTTTCCTTCTGACTGTACCAGTACAGAGAAACAAGAGATAAGAAATCATGGCTGGCTTCCTCTCTTTTGTATCACAGCTTTTTAAAAACACAAAAGTGTAATATAAAGAATATGAGACCACTCTGGCCAGTTTAGACTCAGGGCCAAGTGAAGCTGTTAAAGCTACATGATATATCAACGGTAGCTTGTGATTTTCTAGGCAACAATCTCTCTTCTAATATACAAGAATATCAGTTTTCTCTCTTCTTCCTATTTCTACTGAACACAGTCTTAGACAACTAGAAATGCCCACTTTATCTCTTTTTCCTCTCATTTAGTGCAAATTACAAGGAACATACAGATAAAACCATATACACTAATTAATCACAGGAACTCTGCAACTTCATGATCTATGTCAAACAATTAGAGAAAAGTAGGGATAGTCTAAACCACCAGTGTAGCTCTGACTTTTAAGCATGTCTCTCATTTTTCTAGCAGTGTAAATTATTCCAGGATAAATCTCCTTCACACTGATAAAGGGGGAGTAAGTGCAGCCAGTACAGATGAGAATTGGTAATTAATTTTTAAAATGTCTGTGCAAGCATTTTTCTTCAGTGGATGCTTCCTGATCGCTTAGGTATTTGAATTTAAATTAAAAGAAGACTAGGAAATGTTGCCCACAGACTTTTCATGGAATAAGGCTTTGCTGCATTGAAAATTGGTTTGTTGATTTCTGATTTCATTCCCTTAAGAGTTGTGTTAAAAAGAGCAACAATAGGTAGACAGTCATTATGTCCTTCAAAGAGGTTTGCCTTTATTTCTTGATGCTCCTAAACCAAATGGTAGGTTGGCAACTCGGTTTTATCTGAGCCCCTAAAGATACAACACTGGCGAAATGTGATGTGCTCCAAGATTTTGCAAGATTTGATTTGTTGCAAAGCCACCCAAGGAGATTTTTGCCCTTAGGCTGGTTCTTTCTCCCCCTCTGGGAGGTGGGAGGAGGCTGGTGGTCAGACTTCCTGGGTGGTTCGTGTGTAACACTTTTTTAGAAGTACTAAAAATTAAATACTTCATCTTGTTACTTTTTTTTCACACATCATTGTTTGACTTGGGAGTGGAAACCCCTTTTCTCATCTGTTTTTCAGAATAAGTCATCTCAAGGGCTTCAGTAAGCAGGAAATACAGGGAAAAAAAAGTGTTCAATTGCTCTTGAAAAACTACATTTAGTGGGCTTTAAAATGTTCCCCTAGCATTTGCATTATTCCCTAAACACACCCTGTGTAAAACACCGAGCCAATAAAAAAAAATTTAGATGTTAAGGTAACTGACAAGTATTTAAGCATGACCACTGCTGCTATGTTAGAAACCCAGCAAGGATTTAATTCACATCTGTCCAATTTTCATGTGTGAAGATTCCCTTGTGTCACTACTGGAAACAACTGAGAAGCTCCATGGAGAGCGAGATGGGTGAGTCTCAAAGAAAGAAAGTCTGCATTTAAACTTCTTTTGTTCTTTTCATTTATTTATTTATTTTTTTTTTTGAGTGAGGAAGCTGTTGAGAGAATATGGGAAACGAGGGAACTTTAACTTTTTTCTGCAGACACTTTGGTGTTTAATAACTTCCTTCTAACAAGCACCTCCAGCATACCAAAATTTCACTGGGTATTTTCTTACACATAAATAACTCTTTAGAGAACAAAGCCAGCATTAGACATTTGCTACTTTCAGGCCCTGAACATTTCCTACCCGTAATCACACTGAAGGAGAGTCCCCAGTCGCTGTCCCTCAGGCACTGGGCTAAGGCTTTGGCAAGAGGTATCTGCAGTGTGATCACAGAATCACAGAATCTTAGGGGCTGGAAGGGACCTCAAGAGATCATCGGGTCCAACCCCCCTGCCAAAGCAGGCTCCCTATCAAGCTGCTGGATGCTGCTGGAGAGGAGGAGGTTTCAGGAAGAGGCCAAGACCAGTGTTAAGTTATGAAGTCCTGCTGTTTGATTCCAGGTAGCCAGAAGAAACAACAATGAAAACAAACTTTTCTTTGTAAGAAGTGAAATATGTGGTAATCGATTTCTCCTCTTCACCAAAGAAAAGTCACTTTTGAAAATGGAGAGCACCTATCCATTGAGCATGGCCATTTCTTAGTATTTTCTGGGGTTTTTTTTGTTTTAAGACACAAGTTGTTTCTGTATGAAACCCTTAAGAAAGTACCTAGCTTCAGGCACACAACACGTCTCTTGGGACCTGCTAACTTGTCAATGCTGCTACTTGTCCATGTACTCGTAGTGCAGGCAGCGGCTACCTGGGATTCCTCGCCTACCAGTGGCGAGAGAAACAAAGCCTGAAAGAAATGGGTTGCCAAGACAAAGTGAGGCTGGAATTCTCCAAGATCTTGAAAAGTTTCAAGGTCAGGAACACTGCAGGGGTGGAGGAGCACACAGGCAACAGTATGGAGCTAGAGCAGCAGCAGGAGAATCCCTGAATCCCGAGCAGCATGAGAGCCAAGGAGGGTATGCTTTGATGCATGTAAAAGCTTACACATCTAGACTGAAAAAGGCACTTAGCAGCTTTAAGTAAAGACCAATAATGCAGTGTTGTTCTCCTTCACTTCTACTATCAATACAATAGGAAAAGCATCTGTGGCCAGTCACGATCACAACCAATTCCAACTCCAAATCTCCCTTAAAAAGCAAAGGTAACACACATATCTCTGCTGCCATTAAATCCATATTTGCAAGCCTGTTTATTCACAGATTATTTTTTTTTAAACTGTATTAGCTGATCCAGTTTCTTCCTTCCACCACAGCTGGGGAACTGCAGCCTGCTACCCCATCATGTAGTGTTGCAGCCCCAGCAGGCCAGCCAGCAATCCCAGTGAAGGAGGGCTGCCCCCCCAGCCAGGGGTTTTATGAAAGAAACACCTGCACAGTGTTTCACATATGCTGTCCATTTTCCAGCTCTGCAAAAGCATTCTCTATTTTTTCACATGCTGTAAAACCCCAGGTGAATGGTGAAGTCACATTTGAATGAAGAACCTCTGAATGTATCAAATCATAATGATAGACTAATAGTTGTGGTAACTGCTGTTAATTGACAGTGATCAGCTTTTGTACAACTTTTAAGACTTCACACAGTTTTCTAGTAGTCCTATCATGAAAAAAAAAATTACTTCTAGTGAATGTATTTTGAGCTACTGTGCAATCACATAAAAAAATTAGAATTAAAGGTTGATCCTGAATTACAATAAAAGCAATGCTTTCACAAAAGCGTCACGATTTTTTTAATGTAACCTGATCTAGACTGTAAAAGATCACACATACACGTAAAAAACCCCATGCAATTCTGGATTTTCAGCTGCTTTCAGTGTCTGGTATGAGACACCTAAAGACACTCACCACCTCTTGCCACTGAAAGTGATGTCAATTCTCCCAGTGGAGCAGGACCTGATTCAAAGAACAGTTCTCTTTTGAAAGGACATGTAAACCTCACATTCTTCCATACCTTCTGTTTGCTTTTTTACGTTACTGACAACCACCTTTTTTCCTACCCCATTTCTTCTGTCGGCTTGAATCCCCCACGGGTTTAAAGGGGAGCAACCTGGACCTTTGTTTCCCTTCTTGCTCATGATAAAATTGCTTACAGCCCAAACTCCTGTGAGGTTGTTACGGTTTACTGTGCTTGATGATGACACATGGGGCAGATGAAATGCAGACTGACTCTCAAGATGCTGCTGGCACAATTCACATTTGAAGTTACTTGCACAATCAAGTTCCTGTTCTCAAGTGCATTTTTTCCAATAACTAATTTCAGCAACATCAGTGACCTCTTACGCCTATGGAAAACAAGAGCAGTAAAATCTTTGCTACCATTTTTCCCTTTCTGCAGAGTCTTTTGTGAGAGGTGAGAAAGCCTGTCAGCCATCAAACAATTGGTAAGTAACACTGCTTACCCTGTTTGTAAAGACATGCACAGATTAACACCATACTTACCACTCCAACGGGAAAAGCTAGAACAGCCATCACCCAGTCACGCAGAGAAATGAGTTTTTTCAGCTGTCTCTCTTGCTCTTGACTGTCATTTCCTTTAGTGAGAAGACTGGACAAGTCGGTCAAGACGCAGATCCCAAAGAAGACAGCCTGGATAACCTGCATGGAAAGGGAAGACACTGTTTCCCAGAGCAAAGACCAGAGGGCAGAGAGCAGGTCAGACATAGGCATGCATGAGGAATATTGCCATGGGATTGATATGGGGAGTGGGAAAGCATCAGTTCCTGAAATAAGGGTAGAGTTTGCTCATGTAGAAGCCATTTGCGCTTCTAGACAGAAAGCCCTACATGCACTTTTCTCCTCATGTATTGGGGAAATCAATCCAGGTGGAAGGACCGTTCCAGAGGTGGGACTTCCCACCTCTCGCCTCAGACACATGCCACCCCATGGGGACTGAATTACACCTACCCCTTCCTGCATCACTTCGTACAACTTGGTCCCAAAGCCACAGCACTCCCCTCTGAGGTGGAAAAAGTGAGGAAAGAAAAAAGACAAGCAGTTCCTTCCCTCACACCAGGCGCAGCACTTGAAGGCTCTGCCTGCTTCAGACCCTCTACCCAAAGGCAAAGAAAATGCCTGAGCCATCCTGTCCTGCAGCACACAGCTTGAGCTCCAGGAAATCCCTCACTGCTTCATCTCACGTAGCAAATGACAGAATGAGCAGGCTGCAGGAGTTATCCAGGTTTTCTTTCTGTGATGGTGCAGTCATTTATCTGCCTTTTCCTCCATGTGTTTATGTATTTGTGTTCAATATCCTAAGTTTGTCTGTGGTATGAAATTGTGAATTGCCTGAACACACCAATTTGTTTCAAACTTGACTTGATCTTAGTTTGATCATTACATTTTTCTTCCCTTATTGGCTTATTAAAATTGTAGGATCAGTTCAGAGAAAGTGCATGCAACTTGTTTACTCCCTGAGCTGGAAGCCCAGGTCACAAACCCACACACATCAGGTAACCTTAGGTAAAAAATGAACAAAATATGGTCTTGGTTCCCAAACTGCAGTGATTCATCGAAAAAAAAGCTTAAAATACATACTACATGTTTATCAAAGCAAGGATGGAGTACTAGTTTAGATGTTCCCCTGACTAGGACTCTCTGACTAAGCAGCAGATCATCCGTAAGAATTAAGAATAGCACATGCCTGGATTTTGCAAAATACAATTTATTATGTGCATACATCTTTGCAGAATTTAGGCTGTAATAAGGAATGTTAAAAAAAACATTAGGGGAAGGGAAGGGAAGGGAAGGGAAGGGAAGGGAAGGGAAGGGAAGGGAAGGGAAGGGAAGGGAAGGGAAGGGAAGGGAAGGGAAGGGAAGGGAAGGGAAGGGAAGGGAAGGGAAGGGAAGGGAAGGGAAGGGAAGGGAAGGGAAGGGAAGGGAAGGGAAGGGAAGGGAAGGGAAGGGAAGGGAAGGGAAGGGAAGGGAAGGGAAGGGAAGGGAAGGGAAGGGAAGGGAAGGGAAGGGAAGGGAAGGGAAGGGAAGGGAAGGGAAGGGAAGGGAAGGGAAGGGAAGGGAAGGGAAGGGAAGGGAAGGGAAGGGAAGGGAAGGGAAGGGAAGGGAAGGGAAGGGAAGGGAAGGGAAGGGAAGGGAAGGGAAGGGAAGGGAAGGGAAGGGAAGGGAAGGGAAGGGAAGGGAAGGGAAGGGAAGGGAAGGGAAGGGAAGGGAAGGGAAGGGAAGGGAAGGGAAGGGAAGGGAAGGGAAGGGAAGGGAAGGGAAGGGAAGGGAAGGGAAGGGAAGGGAAGGGAAGGGAAGGGAAGGGAAGGGAAGGGAAGGGAAGGGAAGGGAAGGGAAGGGAAGGGAAGGGAAGGGAAGGGAAGGGAAGGGAAGGGAAGGGAAGGGAAGGGAAGGGAAGGGAAGGGAAGGGAAGGGAAGGGAAGGGAAGGGAAGGGAAGGGAAGGGAAGGGAAGGGAAGGGAAGGGAAGGGAAGGGAAGGGAAGGGAAGGGAAGGGAAGGGAAGGGAAGGGAAGGGAAGGGAAGGGAAGGGAAGGGAAGGGAAGGGAAGGGAAGGGAAGGGAAGGGAAGGGAAGGGAAGGGAAGGGAAGGGAAGGGAAGGGAAGGGAAGGGAAGGGAAGGGAAGGGAAGGGAAGGGAAGGGAAGGGAAGGGAAGGGAAGGGAAGGGAAGGGAAGGGAAGGGAAGGGAAGGGAAGGGAAGGGAAGGGAAGGGAAGGGAAGGGAAGGGAAGGGAAGGGAAGGGAAGGGAAGGGAAGGGAAGGGAAGGGAAGGGAAGGGAAGGGAAGGGAAGGGAAGGGAAGGGAAGGGAAGGGAAGGGAAGGGAAGGGGAGGGAAGGGAAGGGGAGGGAAGGGGAGGGGAGGGGAGGGGAGGGGAGGGGAGGGGAGGGGAGGGGAGGGGAGGGGAGGGGAGGGGAGGGGAGGGGAGGGGAGGGGAGGGGAGGGGAGGGGAGGGGAGGGGAGGGGAGGGGAGGGGAGGGGAGGGGAGGGGAGGGGAGGGGAGGGGAGGGGAGGGGAGGGGAGGGGAGGGGAGGGGAGGGGAGGGGAGGGAGGGGAGGGGAGGGGAGGGGAGGGGAGGGGAGGGGAGGGGAGGGGAGGGGAGGGGAGGGGAGGGGAGGGGAGGGGAGGGGAGGGGAGGGGAGGGGAGGGGAGGGGAGGGGAGGGGAGGGGAGGGGAGGGGAGGGGAGGGGAGGGGAGGGGAGGGGAGGGGAGGGGAGGGGAGGGGAGGGGAGGGGAGGGGAGGGGAGGGGAGGGGAGGGGGAGGGAAAGAATACCAAAAACATGTCAGCTTCTAGAAAGAAATCCAGAAATGTGTAATGGATGGATGCATTAAAGTACATTCCCTTCCTCAACAATCCTTATATGACCCAAATACTTGTAAATTCTGGCTGCAAAGCTGTGAACAACAGACATTCAAATGGCCCCTGGATCTGCTTCCAATTCTGCTGCCATTGCTCTCCCCTCTCCGGGCTGTAGCTGCATATAATTTGCTTGATAAATAGATGAAGCAACACTGCAAAACATTCCCTGAAGCCATGAAATGTGACAGACTACTAGTGCTAGAGCTGTATCTTGTGCTAGAAAAAGGTATTACTAGTTCCAGTGACTGCCTGGAAAAGTTACCATCTTCTAAATAATTTCTGAAAAACATTTTATATAAAAGTTAGGGCTCCTTGGAGCTACATAACAACATGAACTCCTAATGCACTTTTTCATATTATTTCTTTGAAAAAGCTCTTAGCAGAAAAAAAAAATCTTCCCATACTCGGCCCTGTTTTCCACCAAACAGATGGCCTATTTGGAGAGAAGGAATAGAAGAACTAATTATGCATTTGCTTGACTTCAGAGGAGATACGATACCATCTACTCAAGAGGGTGAATGCCAAAGAAGGGAAAAGATTTAAGACAGGACTGGAAAAAAAAGTATACCTAACAGTAATGAGATCAATCTGGGTGTTAAAAAGTTTAGGCTGAGTACCAAGAAATATTTCCTAACAGTGAGCTCTGTCAGACCATGAAATAGTTTCTCAGAGGAAGTGGTGGAAGCCTCGTGGCTTGAGTCACTCAAACCGATATTGGACAGAACATTCAATAATGTGCTGCAGGGAACAGTATTACGCTGGCAGGGCTTGGACGAGTGACTAATGGGTTGTTTGCAGCTCTGACTATGATTCCCTGAAACAGTCTCTCTCCAAAGAAACTCAGACTCAAGCAATCACACCTTCCAAGGGAATTGAGACTGTACATCCACTAATCAATCAGAAGCCGAACAGCTTCTCTCCCCATTATCCTGTTACGAACACACCGCTTCAAGGGAAAGTATAATGATATCATCGGGAATAACTGAAAACTGCTAAAGGGAAAGAAAGTACCCAAAGATTTTAGAGAGTGGCTATGAAGTAAACTATTCTACAAAAATATTAACAAATAAAAATCCACATAGGAAAGAAAAAAACCACACATATTTATTGAGAACAGGCAGAGCCAATGAAAAAAATCATGTAGTGTTCAGGGAGTAACAGTTCCAGCTTATTCACACAAAGATACCTACATTTCCTCTAATGCTTCCTTTCTAGAATGTGCAGGAAAACTCTTCTGACACCTATCAACATTTAGGGTTAGACTGAGTAGCTCCAGAGCTGTGTGAGTGTCAGCAGCACAAACCGAACAGCCGGAGTCGGTAAGGACTGACGTCATCCGTGGGTCTGGCAGAGGAGAGCGGCGCACGCCATGACGCTGCTGGTGGCTTGGGGTATGGAACCGGCTCCTCAAGTCCCTGCCCCTCGGTGTGAATGCTGCCTAACAGATGTCAGAAGTTCACAGCAGAGGAGCAGAAACTCCCTCTACACAACATTCTCCAAAGTGCCCCAGTGTTGCCTCAGATTTAGGATCACACTTTTGAAACAAAGATCTTATTTTGCAAATCTGCAGGTGGTGAATCTATACATGAAACACCCCTGAGATGTCAAACAGTTGAGGTTTTTTTCCCTCTTGGAAATGTCAACAATAACAGCACTTCAGAGGAAGCATCTTCCAATCCTGCCTCCAACTAGAGTTTGAAGGAAAACAGTGATGCAGAAAATGACCAATACAGATGTGACAGGAAACAACTGTATCTTCCTTATACCATAGAACAGTAATAAAGGCAGACACCTGTAAGCAGAGTGTGTAAAACCAAGTAAATTATTAAAACAGGTTTAAAATACTAACTTACTGCTGACCCTGTTTCCTCCATTGAAGCCTAGAGGGGCCACTGCTACTACAGCTGATACTACAGTACCCTGAAGGTGTGATAAATTAATGGCAAGTAACAGAAATGGCCATCTACAGGTACTGTGGTAATACAGAACTCTGGGCAGAAAAAATACTGGTGAACTTGCTGCAGGAGAAAATAGCTGTGAGTAGAAGATGAAAACAAGCAGTCCGGAAACCTTGTCAAGCAGTGAGATCTATGCAGATTACATATCACAAAACACAGTTTTTCTTGTTCCTTATGAACAATTAGAATAAACTGAACTAATTGTACGTGCTTGTCTCATGCAAGAAACTTAAGAATTGCTTCAGTAGAAGACTTCTTCCACAAGGTGCTCACTGGAGGACAGAAGCTAATGATCTCCCCATACTCCCCCTGACTTGACTTCTTAGGGTCAGACAGAAAATATATTTCCTCATAAACCTTTCTTAAGGGCATGGAGCCTCCTTTCTCCCTCATGCTGTGGAGCTCCACAGCACAGACAAAATTTCTGCACAACTGAGGTCAATGGAAATTCTGTCACTAATCTTAGAAAGGCAGAAAATTCCCATTAAATTCTAGGATTTCATTGCCTGTGGATTCATCCTCTTTCAAGCTCACTCTGGTAATCAGAAGCATTCCTCAGAGCTCAGGGCAGAAGAAGTAGAAAAGTCTGTGCAAGCACTACTATTATTCATGGGTATTTTTTCATGTACCTCCCTTTGAAAATGGAGACTTCACTGTTCTCAAGTTATCACTTTCAAGATTAACAACACTTACAAATTATTTCATGTACCCCCCTGTGAAATAAGGCATGTGAGTTGGCTGGCAAATAGACAGTGCTGCCTGAATAAAGCATGTGAGTAGCACTCAGGAAATCAAGAGCAACAAAAGGGCATGGAAAACTGAGTGACTTTTACACATTCAAAACGCCGTGTGCATATGTGCACATGTGCTTCAGGGGCTTGTGCCTCACCAGTAAAGCTTCTACTGTTTAAAGGTAAGACTGCATTTAAGAAAGAGACTTGAGAGTCTGGTGTCAAGGAGGCCTGGCTGGTCCCTGGGGGCTGGGAGCAGTGGGGGGAAGCCAGGACCCATCCCAGCCTGGTGACGCCAGGGCAGTCCCAGCCCCAGGCATCAGGCACCTCCCTGGGGATGGGCCACCAGCCCATGGGTATGTCACAGAACCTGACTCATCAAAGCAACACGCTTAAGACAACCCAAGGCTTTCCACGGGAAACTGAAAGTTTAACTCTACCAGCATGAAAAACCCGATTGCTGAAAGTTGTCATTTCTCATGCATTTCAGATTTTACAATCTGCCACATACAGAACATGCTCTGATTTTCCTTTTCAAACAACAGGTTTATGATTTATAACCTCAGAGCATCTGTTACTTCTCCTTGTCACCTTGTGTCACTTTAACTTTCATTCCTCCAGCCTCTAGACATTACTATTTGATGTACAAATTGACTATGCTTCAGCAAAACAACTGCATTTAAAGAAACTCTGAAGGAATTTAAGCCAGATTTTTATCTCTTTGCCAACTGTTAATGTGACTGGATTCTGTTTCGGGGCCACTCTTCCTTTGGGTTGTAGTGTATCAGATTGTAGGCAGGCACGTGTAGACAGCCTGTATTCTGTAAGAACAGCTCAGGTATCTGTATTCCCAATGCAGAGAAAGTCCAGGTTAAGTAGAGAATGACATGGTATTTTTTATAGAAAATGTGCTGTGTCTACAGAGTGAAGCCATGGGCTGTAGCTGTTTATTAAATTTGTAACTGCTCTTGACTGCATGAAGCTACTGATTCTTCTTGTCCATCACCATTCCAGCATTACTCACAGGCACACTGCTTTTATTCTTGTCACTTCTCCCCTTGCTGTTATCTTTGTTAGTTATAATAGCAAGTGCAAGCTGGACAACATGTAATCAAGTGCTAAATCTTTGTATCAGAGAAGCTACTGACTTCAGATAAGGAAAAGGCTTTCTGTCTACAGACAAATGAGAGAGACACACAAAGAAATGAAAGCAAGAAGCAAGAGCATCTTAAGTACTAAAATATATGCCTGTGTAATATGTCTAATCACTAAATCTACAACTAATTAAAGTTGAAGTGCAAACACTGTGGAAAACTACTGTGTGCTACTCAAAATCATCACTTCTGTGCAAGGAATAGGGAAGAAGACTTGTATTTTAAAGACCAGACGTAAAAGAACAGCATCACCCCAGGAGTTTCACTGGCTGACATTAAGTTGGGGCACACAGTCAGACTTGTATCACGTCGTCTTCTACACTGAATGCAGTGCCATAGCCACTTTAGTTTGTGTTGTTTGTCAAAGCTGGTTTCAGTAAGATCATATGTCACTTCAACACAGAAAAGGAACACAGCCCACACCTGCCAAAAGCCAGCAGCCTCAGTAGCTACATACAGGACACACAGGAGAAAAGAAAGGGACAAGAAACAGAATATGCCAAAGAAATACTCAATGCAAAGGGCATTTGTTTTTCTTTGTGTTTTTTGTTGGTCAGGAATCTTGAAGCACATATTTCTCCTATTCCTCCTTTCTCTTTGACTTACACAAATTAGAACTTAAACTCCACTGGTAAAACATGGCACTTATTTCTATTAGAAGAGCCATTAGAAATTCGGGAAGTGCATAGATGGACAGCCTTATAAATATCCAGCACTGCCCTCATCCAAAACAATGACTCATGTCTCCCGTTACAGCCCTCAGTAGGGCGAAGGCTCTGGTAACCAGGATGTTGCACATGAAGACTAGTCCTTACTAGGAAATTTAACTTAATTTTCATTAGTTCATCATATGACGTGAATCGGCTTATAAACCACGCCGAATCCCTCACCACATGATGTAAATTCAGGGATCCTTTTAAATATCATTCTTTAGCTTATACATAACCTCCTGTAGTCTCTTCCCTTGAAGCCCACCAGTATCAACCAAATGTAACCAAGGAAAGGGTTTTATACCAATGAGATTTATAAGTAAGTCTATTAGGGAATTATTATTCACAGGAAATAAACCGGTTTGACTCTTGGGTCTAGTTTTTATAGGTACCGCGTTAAGTTCGAGTGCTTAAGCACCTACTACGGAGCTGTGGAAAGGGGGCAAAGCTACATAAGCTAATGATACCTTTTGTTTCCAGGAGGAGAGATGCTTTTTAAAGTTCTACCTGTTGGAGCACAAGATGTGTGCAACTTTTTGTGCAAACTAAGCAACTTAAGTAAGAAACCAGAAAACCAAACAGATACAGGCCCTTGCAATGTAATTGTTACCACATCCCCTTTCAGCATCTATTGTGATTCACAATTTTCAACACATGAAATAAAAAAATCCTGAAAAAAATTACACAGCCATACCACTTGCACCTCTTCCTTTCTCTCTTCATCTTCTCTCCACTCAACCAGGAAAAAACCCTTACTATGTTGCACTTACTGGAGAGGCTAAGTCTCAGACTGTTCTGTTTTAACATCATTCTTGACTGTGTTGTAATGGTTTTCAAAAACGTGCAACACAGCTTTTGGAGAGATAATGTGGTTGTGCTAACACAGTTTTAAAAGCAGTTTCCTTAATATTTTTAGTACTTCTGCAAGGACAAATATATTATTCCTTACTAAGCAGAAACCTGGTAAGCTAACTGGAAATGTTTTAGTTTTTAAAGCCCCCCCCCCCCCCCCCGTTTTATGTGAGTAAAATAACCCCATCAAAAAACTGCAATAGTGGACAACAATTGAGAAATTAATTTTGAAGTGCTACTATATCTCAGCTATGTTGCATAGATGGCATTTCCAACATGATCTCAGCATGACAGAGTATATGCCATCTGGCTCAGAAGTGCTAACAGCGTGGAATCCATTACCATGTATCGGATGAATAGATGGAAGGGACAAATACAGAATATACTAAGGCAAATGAACAAAAATTTGCCCAGATCCTGAGGAAGTGTTTCATTTTCTCAAATATTTTACATTCTGTTCAGCTGTGTCATTCTTCTCCAACACCATGTCAATCTTGTCTTCTTTCTTCCTCTAAAAACTACAGGTATTTTCTGGATACTTTTCAGCTATCGATGTCTGGGTATCTTTGATCTTAGCTAATGCACTCAAAGAAGCACTAAACTCATTGTTGCAGTATTTAAGAAATTATTATTCTATTTTTATCTTTCTTTTTGATTTTAAATTGTTTTGACTAAACTCATTTTCTAATAATGCCCATTTTCTTCCTTACTCTCTTGCACCGTGTATAGAAAAGCTGCCATTACTACTTATTGTATCCTGCTTGTAAGAGAGTGTAATTTCATTAAACTTATATAATCCATTCAGCAAACATGTATAATACAGTTTATCCAGAATAGATTATGATTTTATTAGGTTGTATCTTTCATGTTTTTCTTTGCTAGAGCTTAATCTTATTAGGATTATACACTGCACACAAGGTTATGCCATTATTTTGGCTTAAATGCTAATTTTACACATTTCAGCATGATTGGCTCTCTGCAGCGGTGGCCTTGCAGTCAACCAGGCAGGAATGGCTGCTCTCTAGACAATGTTTGGGATAGCTAGCTAAGAAGCTAAGACTTGTTCTGCAGCTGTCTGTGCTAAACTGAGCTTTAGGATAGGGTTTCTGATGGCTGGAAAGTCCCTAGCACTTTGTAAGTTAATTACCCCAAAAAGAAATTAAGTTTTATTAAATACAGAACTTTCTCGAGGAAATGGCTCTCTTAAAACTTCAGAAGCTTCTGCACTGCACCAACTTTTTCATGTTCACAAGCAGTTTGAAAACCACCAGGAGAACCAATTTTGACAGATCAAAAACTGCATATAAGTTTTTCAAAGGTAGGGTGACTGGTTTTGCTGTTTACTGCATCCCTTTTTAATGAACAAGGTAACAGTTGCCTTCTCAATTGCTGCATTTAGAGAAGGCCATGACTGATGTATGTCAGCAACATGGTGACAGAGCTGGAAATCCAAATGTGAAAGGCAGCCTCAGTGCTGCCCGACCATGGCTGTAGGAAGTAAAAGGTTTTAATCCCTCTGTTGCCTGAGCGCACTGAAAGCAGTGAGGAATGACGCCTCACACCAGTGCAGCAAGGTAGGGTATTAAGTGGTACTGTCCCAGTTGGACCATTCTCTCTCTTCAAGGAAAGTACAGAGAGGAAACATTGAGAAGTTGAGCCCACCTCTTCCTCCATCCAACCTACCACCTACATACAACCCAAGTAATTAGTCTCCAGTCAGGGTCATCTTCAGCATTTGCTTAAAGTACCTTTTCTTCCTTGCCTCACTGCTCCAGCAGCTGAAGGGTAATTTATGAGGGGTAGGTAAAGAGTATTCCTAAATAAAGTTATTACTAAAATGAGAATGTTCTGTAATTAGACCACAGCAAAAGATGCTCCTAGTCAAGCTCCACTTGAGGGAAAAAAAAAAAAAAGAAAAAGAAAAAATGAGGGGGCATAATTTTGTACATTAATTATAAAGCACATGGTTCAATGAAAGGTGATCTAACATGTTGTACTGTCCTCATAAACAATGCTATCCTTTACACAACATTTCAGCAAGGCACCTTGTGTTGCAAAGAGTTGTATTTCAGAAGGAAAAAAAAAGTAGTTCTCATTATCTTACATCTCTAAAGAAAACATGGGAAACCCCCGATATAATTTAACAGCATTTAACAAAGGGGGGTTGAGTGTTCTCTAGGTGTGTGGCATTTCAACCCCAGATGATAACATTTCCCTGCTTTCACTGTTTTTCTTATGAATAAATCTCAAAAGCAATTAAGGGTTTGTTTTTCTGATTCTCGGCTGGTGAAAGGAAGGGAGAACTCAGATGCCCAAGGTCAGGCACCATGGCATCAGGGGACCCAGAGGATGAACTCAGGTGCCCTGGTCCCTGAGGCACTTCTCCAGGCCATAAATCAGGCTGTTTCCACACATCTGAACTTGCTCTTACAGTGGTAGCTATTTCCACTGCTTACTAGAGAAACAGTCCTGGCTTTCTCCAAGAAACAGTACAGGCCTTTTCATTCCATCCAAATGCAGCCATGCTACTGCTTGCATAAATCCAAATGCTCTTCCTCTTGTGCAGCTCATATTGATCACAGTTTTAAAAGAAGGTGTTTGCTTTACTGTGTCCTTCAAAGTTTTCTAATGGTTTGGCACTGTACTTTTGACTAGATGATCTATTTGTGCCAACCAACTAGAGTTACCAGGTGTCCAGTACAGCTTTGGAGAGCTTCTCCATTACACCATTCCCACCTTCACTGTTCTTACACCTTAGCTCGTAACAGCAAATACACATTTTGAGAAACACTAGCACTGAAGAAATCTTTGTAATTTTTCCATCCCTTTTTTTCTCTGTATGAGTAAGTTCAAAGAGCTACAAGATCAGTGTGTCCCACACATGGCTTCCCAGCATCCCCACATAACAGGGCAGTGGGTGGAAGAAGCACCATCTTCCCATCTGCTACCAGGAGACTGTCTCTGGGGAGAGAAGCCTGAAACATAAATGACATGAAGTCCTACAGAATCACAGAATTGTCTTGGTTGGAAGGAACCTTTTAGATCGTCACCCTAACCTGCCAAACACCACTAAACGATGTGCCTAAACCCATGTTTTATGTGCTTACAAAGGCAGATACAGCTCAAACCTCTCACTATTTCTTACTCTAACCCACGTTTAACTGTTTGTTGAGTTTCCAAACTGATCTTTCAGACATTGTTTACTGTATTTCTGTTTCACTCACTACTTTTCACTTGTAAAAGGAAGAAAGAGATTAACTGGAGGGAAGGTAAAATGTACAACCCCTTACACATTATGGGAAACTGCTTAATGACAACTGCCAGGATCCATCAGATTTAGGTACTGGCCATCAGACCATTGCACACTGACTGACAAACAGGAAATATATTACTTTTTTTTACCACTTAACACCACAGGTTAAATAATAAGCTGCCCTTTCTTCTTAGATACACGAGTCTCAGACAACGCCTCCTGTGGCAGTTTAGTAAGGAGACAACTCCAGAAAAGAGACCTTTGCTAAAGCATGGTACTGGTGAGCAGTGAGTGTGGTATTCTGGATTCTCCATGGCAGGAAAAGCACTTTGCAAGCACCAGCCTGTAAATGTGGCAGCCCAGCACACGCACACAAAACCAAAACCAAAACAGGCATCTGCACCTATCAAGGGACACAGGGTCAACCAGCTGGGCCGATCGCATCAGAAAGTACCAAGCCCAAGTATCAACTGTCCTCTGCTTAACCTCTTAGTACTCCAAGACTAATGACTCCATTGCCAGGTAGGTGCGGTGCACCCCGAATTAACACTGTAGCTGCACTAGTAACGCAGCTGAGGATAAAGGCACATGCTCAACGTGCTGAGTCACCCCTAGGAACTCCCTGGGCAGTCCCGGGAACTCCCCAGCTAGTTTCTGTGAGATGAGATAATTGACTGATAGCTACAGGAACCCGCCCCGAGCAGTCCCGGCTCCACCAGAGGACAGGGAGATCGATAGAAGAACTCCCCAGGCAGTCCCAGTGCCTGTTAACACGATAATCGACTGCCTGGTGGGACCGGGGAGGCAGGGAGCTCCCAGCTGCCCTGGGAACAGCCCAGGCGGCTCCTGCTTTGCACACAGGAAGTAAATGGCAGACTCAGACACGCCGTTGATCTATTTAGATATGGTTATCATCAAATAGGGCAATTTCAGCACACAGTTGAGATGATTTTAACTAGAAAGTCATCACATGTGCACTGGGGTGTTGGCGTGGGACTGCACGCAAGCTCTGTGTGATAAGAATTCGCCAAACAACATTTTGGGGAGACTGATCCAAACCAGCTGAAAATGCTGTTATGAGGAGACGCCATGGAGACCGCTATCACCACCTGGGCAGAAACTGGCTGTGCCCTCACAGCAGTGGCAACAGTAACACAAGAGCATTACCTCATGCAAAACATCCAAATAAATCAGTTTCTTCAGCTAACACTTGCACCAGAGTATGCATCACACGGACCAGGATGGACTCTACATAAAAGCCTACCACCGTGGAAGCTGGCCACAATAAAATAACACTCATTTAAAACGTTACCAGAGTATAAGGGCACTCATCCATGTGAACGTATTTTAATGACACTGTCAGATTTTATATAAGGTACTTCTAATTCTGACTTGCAGAATACATACTCTTTCCCCCAAATACCTAGTAAATAAGTAGAATCCAGTATTCTGCCCTGTTCCTCACAACACAAAAATACTGCTCATACAGGTAACATCCATACTTTTATTTAGGTGGTTTCTGGACCATGCTCATTTATTTATACTCTGTCTGTCATCTATTGCAACACTAGGTGCAGGCACCACTGCGATGGAACAAGGATCTTTCCTGTACAGACCATCTGCAACCTGCAACATGAAACTTCACACCAGAGTCCTGGAGCAGAGCTGCTGACCAGCTCTGTCGGCATGCCTGTCCTGAGACATTCAGTTCTGACTAACAGCGAGGTCATGTTCAACCTCTAGCTTTGGATCAGCCAGGAATTCTGGCTCAGAGACGTGTTACAAATTTCACATGACACTGCCGAAGCAGGGGTCTGGATCCCTCTGCACCCCTGTCATGAGAGCAAGGCCAAATATTCAATGCAAAGCTGAGTCCAACATGGATGCTGCCTGAGGACCACCACATGGATCTGTACCTCACACCTTCAGGAAAGGTTGGTATGGATTAGGCCTGTATGCATTAGGCCAGGAGGTTCGGATGTGACACTGCACAGTGTTTTTAGACAGCTGGCTCCAGAAGGGGAAATCACAGCTCTCACACAACACTCATTTTCCATCATGTAGGGTGACATTTAAGGAAAAAAAAACTGCGTATAGTAAGGAAAGGAATATGTCTGCAATCTCACCCCTCTCCTGCAAGGTACAAACATGCGGCATCAAAGTCACTTCACTGAGTTCCTTGTGTGAAACTGGTGGTCACTGCCTGAGGCCTAAAGAAGGGATAAGCATTTAAGAAGTTGTCTCTTATCTCTAAGGTCTGCTTAATGCAACACATGGTGGAAGGAAAAGAAATTATTAGCATGAACTTTTATGTGACATCAACATTAAGTATGTTACTTGGTGAGGGACACACCTTCTATATCCCTTTCAACCCAAAAGAAGCTTAGAGAATCATGACCATCTCCAAGATGACCTATATTACTGACCATGCCAAAGATATGTCCATCCTTCCTATTGAGTTATGCCAGTGTGGGAAACAGCCCACAGATTTCTTTGGAGGCTTCTGCTGAGGTTCCAGCTCTTTGCCTAGATTCCACAGGGAGAACCTGTTTGCTAAAATGCTTTAATCTTAGCTGGACCAAGAAATAGGAACCAGAAACCACGACTACTTCCTTCTGTCTCACTCTCCTCCACACAACATGCAAACTGCACAGACACTCTTCTAGTATAGCTCTTAGTGAATGCTCAGTGTACCATTTTGCTTTTAAAATAATTGTTTTATTGATCAGAAAACCAATGTATTTTACAGCCCCCCCTGCAGAGCTCAGATATATCACATTTCTTAAGGTACTACTTAAGGTATTTTCAAGTTCCACTTGACTAGATCTGTTTCCTCCGTTCTTCACACTCCACTGGAAGAGAGAAGCACATGGGAGCTCTGGAAATATCCAAACCTCTCTATTATTCTGCTGTCAAGAATGGACTATTTGACTTAGAATCACAGAATCAGAGACTGGTTTGCGTTAGAAGGGACCTCAAAGCCCATCTGGTTCTAACCCCCTGCCATGGGCAGCAACACCCTCCACCAGACCAGGTTGCCCAAAGCCCCATCCAGCCTGGCCAGGGAGGGAGAAGCTTGTGCCAGCGCCTCACCACCCTCACAGGGAAGATTTCTGCCTAATATCTAATCTACATCTACCCTCTTTTAGTTTAAAGCCATTACCCCTTATCCTATCACTGCAGGTCCCTGTAAATTTCTTAATTTCTATTTATAAACACAGTTAGATATTACAAGAGCCAGACTATTTAACCATGAAGACTGTCAAATTCCATAACGTATTGTGTCTCACTGCATTACGAACTGGCTGGGTGCCTAGCCTTCTGACTGCAAAGGTCCATTCCATCATAGCTCAAGCAATGTCCTCCATCTACTTCAAAAAGTTTTGAAAACAGACAACAGTTAAATGACTATATGGATCATACAAATTATATTTGTTAATGCTTCTGTTGGTTAACTGCATAACTAGACCTCATGCCAACTTAAGAAGAGCAATACTTCACTGGAAAATGTTGCTAATGACCTTCACTCTAACAAGATACTGCTCAGCAGTGATCTCTTGCGGTATCTACACAGATGTGTGCTGGGAGAAGTAAGGGTGTCCGCTTACCCTGCTGAAACTCGTTTACTGATAAATGGTTTCCCTTATGTATGTAGGGAGCACATGTGCATCTACAGCACAATCAAAATCAGTATTACAATTCCAAGAACTGAGTAGTACTTAGTGTAGTAGCAGTTAAAACACAGTAACTGTTTTTTATGAGGACCTTGACATTTTATCTGACTCAATGAAGGCATTGCATATATCTGCTTCCAAAACATCCACGTCAGAAAACTAATGACATTTAAGTGGCTTAATATCAGTTAATAAACCCATTAAAAAACCTGTAATAAAACCCACAACCAGCATCATAATTCTAATACAGGTAGGAAACATCCTCTTTGGAGAAGAGAACACTGAAACAAAACAGTAACCCAGAAAATGCATGTTGACTCCAAGTTAAAATATCTCAGCTTGACTTTATATGAAATTGTATTAGCTAATCTTGGAGGAAAATACAAATTAAATACTGCTTTCATTTATAAAATGCTTGATATACAATCATTCGCCTCCATACATACATGGGATAAAGTGCAAGCACATTTCCTTCCTCTAAGAAGGGATTTATTTTAAAGAGGCGGCATTTATCCAGCTACAGATGTGGCACAACATGTATTTCATTTAAAAGCAAAATATGACATTGTATCACAATACAATAGGATTATCATTAATATAAAACTTCAGGAATTCCATGTCTGTAGTTACAACATTTGTGTCAATGCCAAGGTAAGGTCAGCAAGTGCAAAAAATCTACAGTAGCAATGAAAGCCTGAAGTTTTAACCAGGCATTTAACAATCCTATATGCTAAAAAGTAAACCATCATACTGTAAGAGTCTTTAGCTTAGAAAAATTACTCTATCTGTGTGTCACAGTATTACTACAGCCTTGCAATTGTCTCTCTTCAGATATCTAACCACCCTTATTTTGGGGTTTCTGCCATTGCTACTTCCCAGCTTTTCAGATGGAAAATGAAGAGAGTATTAGAGGGACTCTGCCTCTTCAAACAACTAGTCAGGAAATCAGAGTAGTAATCTGAAAGGCTCTCACATCCTCCATACCAGGTTTGCCTTAACTTTATAGCACTTCTAGACTATTTGCATTTATTTTGCCAGTAGGTGCAGAGACAGCCAGCTTCAGATGAGGACTCTCCCTTTGGTATTATCACACCTTTACCATCTTTTAGAGAAACTTGAAACTGATGGTCTACTTGTTTCTTATCCATGTCTTATTCATATGATTCTAAATGTCACACAAAAAAGGGGGATTTACATGTAACTCTCATAAACCAGCCTAGTTGATAGCATTATTGTACATGTCTTGGCAGCACACATAGATTCTATGCTGTAATATTTCTATGAAGCTATATATTTTTTTAAAAACCAACAGAAAATTGTAAAGCAGAGGCCAATGGCCAATCGATTGCTGGCTATATTTAATAAAATCCAGCTCAGTCCTCAAAAGCAATACGGTGTGCTTCCCTGCTCTTAATTTCTTTATGCTTCTTAGTGGTAATCTATTTGAAAGCACAAATAAGAGATTTTCCTTGTTTGTTCAGATCAAAGAGAGCAGTAAGGTTTACAGCCGAGATGCTCCCTACCAGTGGCCATTTCACAAGAAGGCAGAATACTGTATCTGTTAGCTCTGCAGTTGCATAATACCATAGGAGGAGCAAAGAAGAGCAAAGCAGGCAAATCCACAGCAATTTGCTGCTTTGTAACTCAAACCAGGGGTTTAAATTCAGCCTGGGAAAAAAATACAGGAAATGATACTGTAGCCGGACAAAACAAAAACAAAAGTAATTTCTTTGTGGCAAGACACACTTAGTGAGCAGGCTGCCACACTCTGCATGACTTCCCATTTTTGGATGAAGCCCCCGCTGAAGAAAACTGCCGGGAAGTAAGGCCCGAGGCATTGCTGCCACGTGAGCACCGCAAGGAACGTCACGCTGCACGCAACCGCCCGGTCAACCACGGGCAGAAAAAAGGACTCTCCGGTATTCTGGAATGGAACCAGACTTGTAAGGGCCAAAAGCGAGTAACAGAATGGCAAACACTTCCTCTAATGAAATAAAAGCAGAGGGGTTTTTTTGCTAAACTCCTTATTTTTTATCATACTAGAAAATGGTGAATATAATGGTGCATTTATTTTATTTCTGATAGAAAATTATCATGACCTGGTGACAGGCTGGAACAGCTAAAATTTCTCCAAGCAGCCTTTTGAACTGTTTTAACTAATGAATGAACTTACTGTAAATGTGTAGTGCATGTAAAGAAAAGCTTAAAACAACACATTACGTATTTAAATCTGACATACTGAACAAATTAAATGTTTTCTGTAGTAAGTAAAACCAGATTTATTACTTCTCTTTGCCATGCCCTACAAGATTTTAGAGGTAGTAGGTATTATCCTCCCACACCTCATTGTTATTCGCAGGTGAGGAGGAGGAAAACCAGCTTTCCTACTTTTTAACTCCCAGTTGGTTGCTCAGTGAATTGATTTCTCTTCATTCTGTGTGAATGAAATGGTTATTGAACTAAACTAATGAATACCAGGAAAAAAATACTTTCTCTGGATCTGCAGAGAAGATTAGTGTTGTCAAAAAAACCCAAGTAACACTAAAGGAAACTCTAACTCTGCTGCTTAACCATTACCTTCAGTAGCTCTGTACTGTGGCTCATGCTCCAGCTAGATGTAACAATAAATGCTGAAAAACCTGGATGTGTAGGCCATGCTGATAAAAGAATCCAAAAATATGCTGTATTTGGACACATGACAGATTATGAGTATTTTTTATCATCACAAATCCAGCCAACAGGATCATCACTAGTGAGATTCTTAGCACACAATGTGACTGAGCAGTTGTACAATACAACAGGGTGAGACAGATGTAGAACTCTAGAAGAGTATTAACATACCAAAGAATGGAGGTTTTCAATTTGTTAGTCAGGAATTAGGTGGACAAACTCCTGGGAAACCCAGACCAGCACTGAGCATGATCTAAGCAAGGGGTTGGGTTAGATGACTTTCCGACTTACCCTCCAACCTGAGTGGTCCCATGATCAAATCAAGTCTGGGGCTTCAGGCAAGGGAAAGTGTTTGGTCTTGTCAAGGACTGTGGAATCTCTCCCTTGTTTGCAAAACACAGGTATCTCTAGAATGACTCCAGCTGATCATGAAATCTTCTGAAGTGCTTTCACAATTTAGTGAAGGAGTTTTTTTACAGGTTTAGGGTTCACATGAGTGTACTGGTGCACAGACACTGCTGCATTAGTACTTGGTCTTGTACAAGTGTCTCCCTGCTGGAGAGACTTCCGACGTGTTACTCAATTTGGGGGAAAAATAAGGAGTCCGGGTACACAGATCAACTGGAGATTTGATCTTAAATTTGCATAACAGATTATCACTGATATGTATGCAGCAGTATCTGATTGCTATTTTATACATTCAGCACAAAAACCCCCTGCAAACCTACCCAAATCATGTTACCTATCTAACACTGGAGATCATTCTGTGACTGCAACATCTGCAAAGACTAGCTAGACTCAGCTCATCCATCAGAATAAAGACAAGCTATTTGTGCATGTTTAGACTTGTATCTTACCAATGCTCAGAAACAGCGAAGACAGGGAGCTGGTTATTTCACTGCCTTTTGCTGTCTGAACAGGTCAGGAAGTTCTTACATGCCATTACTGCCTTTTAAAGCTGCTGTTTGATTATTCAAGTGTAATCACAGATCGGTCTCTGACCTCTCCATTGACTGTTCAAAATCTATCTCCATGAAACCAAAAGACACTGAAACCAGTAGTCTTCCCTTTTGACAGTTCACTATTTCCCGGTCATATAAAGAATTCTTACTCACCTCCTGTGTCCAGCTTTCAGGTCACATTAAAATGATGCTATGCAATCTTTGGTAGGAGGCACTGTTCCTACCTCTCCCCTTACAATAAATCCTGCCCTACAAATTCTATATGTACTTTGTAAGCAAGATTCAGCCATTGTCATTATATGTCTTCTTATTTTTCCGCCTTTTGTTTGTCCCCGTAGTACATTCTGGGTGGGATCTCACAAGGATGCAGTGGTCCAATGAAGCAACAATTGCTAATTTCTTTGTTACATTTTAATGATAAACTGAAGCCCACAAAGTTTACTAACTCTACTGTGATGACATGTTAAAGCTCAGGACATTCTGGAATAAGAAGAGAGTGAAAACTCCTGACTGAACGAGACTCACTAAATAATCCTTCTGCCCTTGACAGAAGACATTTGGCAGAAATTCTTCAAGATTTGAATACCTCCATCCCTTACAGACAACTTTGAAAGGTCATACTTAAATATAGACACGCATACACACTTCTAAATAAACACTGTTTCATCTTCCTCTTGCCCATAAAACTATGGCCATATGATAAGTCTATCGTGGAAAAAAATAATCTCCAGTTACGGACCCTGGCAACAAGCAGTAAAATTAACACTATAAATTTAAGAGAGTGTTCTCTGTGCTTCAGTTTGTCTATTTGCCAGATTAAACATTTATTTCTAATTGGCACCTGCTTCATGGAAGAAAGCCTTCACCAGTCTTGGGTCTAATTTTCTATGCTTTGAACCTTCAATCTCATCTACACAAAGGGAAGATAAGATGCTAGTAATATTAAATGACAATGATGTTCATTCACATTACTAAGATGCAAATGGAAACACAGGGTGCAAGCTAGAGGCCTTAAAACTGGATGAAGATGCACAGGAGTTCAAGCGTAGACAAAGGCAAATCCTCATTTGGAAGCTAATAGAACAATAAAACTAACAATTTTCAAAGTAAATTTGTCAGAAGCAAATTTGGACTATGATTAATCAAGAATGTAAACACCTAAAACTCTTTTGCTGCCATGATTGTTTGCTACTAATTAAGCAGATAATTTTTTCACACTCCATTTGCAGCAACATCTTCTGTTTGAAGTGTTGTAAAGATGTTGTGTTTGTCCAACACAGAAACAAACACTTGTAAATTTCCCTTTTTGATGGTTTTACACTTTGATCAATTCGGTTCCTTTTATGACTTCAGGAAAACTGGCTTTTGAGATGTATTCAATTTCCTGAGAACCAACCATACGAAAATGCGATGACCACTAACTTTGGCTCTTTACGTTGTTGGTCCAAGTGACACTTGAGGCAAGGTAAGTAAAAAGCTGTGGTAAAGTCAGATGAAACACAAGTATCAATACTGCTCCCTTTTGTTGCTGCAGTTCTTTATAAAACACATGGGTGTGCTTGGTGAACAGGCCAGGACTGAAGCACGGTTTGTTCGCAGACCTGCCAGAAAGTAAGAGGGGAGGAAGGATGTTTATAATGGAAGTAGGTCTGACTACTGTAAGCTTAAGGCAGAGATATCATTTAGGATGCAGATTTTCAAATGATAAAAATTTGGAAGTCGTTGTCGTATAATTACAGATTAAAATGGCAGCTACTCTCAAAATTAGGTGTATCTGGAACCTATCTACTACATTTAACTGGCGTGCTGCGGAAGCAGACACACCAGCTTATCGGAGCGTAAAGAGCACAGGTAGTCTTCCAGTCTTGGGTCCAGCGTGGGATGAACCAAGCAGTACACCATGGTAAAACAGCCGACACCAAAGCTGACTCCAGAAGTTTGTTATTAGGGTTCACTCATGCCTTTTTGATATTCTTACAATAGACGAATTCACATGTTCAGACTTTTCTTTTCGGACCAGCTTAATTAAGTCAAAGACCTTTGTTAGGACACATAGCTGAATGAGATACTAGGAAATTATTCAGAAAAGATTAATTTCATGCTCAGGGATGGGAATGTGAAAAATGTACTCCTTATAAAACATGCTTGGAAAACACTCTTGTGAGAAAAAGAGTAAGCCGTAAACCCTTACTCTCCCCACAGAAAAGTGTTAATTAATGAGATGACTGAAAACCGTAAACACAAACCAAAAATCTAAAAAAATATAAAACCTGACTTGTGAATTAACTTGATGTATGTTCCACTTCACCACACCAGCACAGTAATTTTTGCTGTATCCCCCGTGTCCTCTGTTCTTTTATATATAATCATAAATAGATATACATATACTCTCCCTTATGTATCTCAGAACCTTTGGGCTAGGGTTGGCATTGCTCTTTCCCTGGAGAGGGTGACACACTCCGCAGATATGAAAGCTGGACCTCCTCATGGGCTGGGCCACAGTGGGCTGCATTTACAGGTAGAGAGAGGAAAGCACACTGCCCATCTGCAGTTCCCTGCATGAAGGCAGGAACCCAGGAACCAAGTGGCCGGCTGACCACAGGCAGGGTTCAGCTGTGGCGAGTCACCCCTCTGCTCACAACTGCCCCCATCTCCTAGGGGACGTGCCTGTGGACCACCCCTCAAGCACTGCTGCACACGGTGCCCTGAGGCACAAACACCCGTGGTACACAGGTTAAGCTTTTACATAACCACAGACCACAAAACAGGCTAATAAATAAGGACACAGACAAAATTCAGCATTGGGAAGGCTGCCAGAATGACGAGTTCCTCTCCAAAGCGTGCACGCGGTCGCCTCTGCCCATCTTTTGAGAAGGACCCTTCGGGCAGGAAGTCCCAGCTCAGGAACACAGGGCCTTGATCCACAAGGAACCAGGACTGGTGAAATACTGACAATACTTTTTGCAATCTCCTTCACTGCAACTCACTCACCCTTTATGAATTTTCAAACAAATAATGAATATTTGAGAAAAAACTGTCCAGCACAGTGAAGCAATAATCCATGGACACGAAACACATTCCTCATTTCTCTCCCCATTCAGCTCCGCAGCTACATGAAGACAGTAGCACAGTAAACAAGCCTCCTCCTCCTCAACACACTTCAAGTCATTCTTCCCACACACAGCTGCCACTATCATGCATATTTCAAAGCCTCCATCTGGGCCTGACAACTGTACCTTCCTTTCTTCCAGCCAACAGAAATACACGTCCTACTCAAACAGGCATGGACAATATCGCGCTGTTTGTTTCAGAAAAGAAGCTGTTCCGCAAGTAGGTCATGTGGGTGGAAGCCCCCATGCTAACCTACATGCTTACCGTGTAGCTTAGAGCTACCCTACATTCGTTTTTCCCTCTTTCCAGCTAGAAACTGTCTCCAGGCAGCATGGGAGAATTCATGGTACATGTCCAGGCTGCTGAATGCCTGGTCCTTCTGGATAAACACCTACTGCTCACACAAGGATTAACTTCACAGTATACACCCAGCAGGTTGAACATTTCCCAGACTCTTCATTTATGCCCCATGTGTGACACAGTGCAGGTAACCCCTCCTTCTGTCCAGAAATAAGCAATAATCCCCATGGCTGTTACAGACTGCGGGTGCCCTGATCTCAGCATACACAGGGGCCGTATCTCTGGTTTGGGGCCTCTTTCTTTTCCTTCTGAAGGCCAAGTCTCCCTGCTGCAGCTACCCCTCTCAATGCTGTGCTGCAGCAACCACTCGCTCTGCACCCACTGCAGCAGCCTACGCTCCATCATTCTATGATTTAAATAGCTGTGTCTCTTCCTTTCTCCATCAGCAGCAGCCTGGACTCAGCTCACCCTTCCTGACCCTCAAATGCACCTCCCTACTTCCACCAAGCAAACAAGCACCCTGCCTCTCCCCATCTCTTGCTCTGCAGCAGTGGGGTAGGCATGGGTTGAGGGCAGTATCTGTTGCAGCACGGGGAAGGGCTGAAGCCAAAATAGTATATGGCTCTTATCTTGGAGAGCACAAGAAGGTGGGACCAAAACAGGAACTATCTTGGAGTCAGGCTGCTCCTGCTCCACCAAGGGGTAGCACATGCCTTTGTTCACACCTGATGGCAGTGTCCACACACTTCCCATCTCTCTGCGGACAGAGTAGTAATTGAGTAACTGGGTGAGACAGGTCAGACTGGCGGTGGTGTTTGGTTATCCAGACAGTAACTTCAACAGCCAGTCTCAACTCCTGCCCCACCCTGCAAAAAAACCCAGAGGCTCAATAGGAGTCATCTATGGGCAGCCTCTCTCCCACAGATTACCTCCTGGACCATCTGAGATTTAAGGATGCTTTAACGTACAGGTTACACAACTAAGGTAATTCCTTAACATACTGATTACGCAACTGAAGTAATTCTTTAAGGACTGTATTGACTGTATGTCCAGGCAATTTCAGTGTCTTGCATGCTGGGCTTGCATTTGGTTTAAATCATGCTCCTCTGCAGAGAGATGTTGTGAGACTTAGTTATCTAATTTTTCCTAAGTGCTTTGAGATCTTGTAACAAAAGGTGCAGTGGCACTACAAAGCAATTTTAGTCTAAGAAGTAAGATGTTTGCTACCAAGATTTATTAATTCTGTCCTAAAGAGAAATCAGAAGACCCCCATCTAAACATGCACTGCTTCTTTCTTGGTAGATGGCACCTGAAGGAAACGGGACAAAAATAAGTATCCATAAAGCGAATGAACAAGACCGGCTATTTGGAATAGGGACTCCACCGCTGTTTACATACTTACCTCTGCTTCTTTTTTGGAAGAGCACCAAGGAAGACAATGGCAAAGCGAACTACAGTGGAAAGATAGTTTGCACCCTGTGTACTCATTCATTTTAGGTCATACGGAAAGAGATGTAGCCTAGATCTTCTGCCACTTTGCAGCCACTACCTGTCTTCCTACTCTAAGAGCATTTCCAACAGACTGAGATATGGCCTTAATTTTCCTTAAGCTGATCATACAGGTTTTAAAATTTTTCTTTGATATTTGTCATAGTGCTTTGGAGGTCACCCAGGCATTTTATGCAGACTGCTGGTACACTTAATCATTTCAGTGGCTTCCTGCAGTAAATCAGGAGACATTATATTAATAAAAGATGGGGCTGTTCCAGGTCTGATTCATAATGCTGAATCCCCATCTACCTGGCTTAAAAAGAGTCCTTTAAAAAGGTCAGTTTACTCTATGGAATTCTGAATATCAAGGATATGTCTCCCCTCACCCAAGATACATAGACTCAAGGCTAGCACCCTGACAGGTACAGAAGACACCGGAGTGATTCAGAACGAGGGCTAGCAGCGGTCTGCACCACAACCCAGCCAAAGAGACCTTGTCTGAAAATGCACCATGGAGATACAGGCATGCCGTGCAAATCAGCATCTCATAAAACAGGTTTATCTCCATCAATGTACTTCTTTGTCTGGCAAATGCTGTTTAGTCACATTAATTGAGCACAAGACCCAAGACGGGCAAAATACCAGGTCTAAGGGTAAAGGCTGGCCAAAAGTGGACTTTGCTTGTACCATATTATTATGTGGTTATTTCTTCAAAATACTTATTAATTCCTGCAATCAGCATGTACCTAATTAAAAAATAAATTTTAAAAAAATGAAGAAAAAAGATAGATTAAACGTTTTCTGGATTTGACTTGTTATCACATCCCCTACTGGTATGAATTTCAAGTTAGTCTGATTTTGCTATGTCACACAGCACAGGTTCAACTCCTATGAAATAAGGGTAACATTGATGAATAAGATGCATCTTTCAGTACGATGTTGTTCTCATGACATTGGTCTTACCCTTGCTAAAGGAAAATTAAAGAAGTTTTCAATTAATACAGCTGGCAAAACATTTCTGTATAACGATTTCTCACTGGAACAGCTGATTCCTTTGTACTGTAATTTTGTCCAAGTATCTTAATGAAGACAATCAAATGTTTTGTTTTCGCTTGGTCAGTCCAACTGCACTGAAACCATGAATTTAAAATACATTTTCGAATTTTTTTTTCCCCACAAGAAATTGCGAGATTGACTTTTTCTTCCCATCTGGAACAAATTCATAATTTCTAAATTTACAATCATGCCAGAAGAGACGTTAAAAAAAACCCCAAACCCACAAAAAAACCCACCAGAAAAAAAAACCCTAATAAAAAACATTGAATACTTTTGGGACATATCCTGCAGGGTGCTGAAAGCTCTCCTATTTCTAACTTAAATGTAGCATGATGCTGAGAACCACCTGAACTGCAAGTCTGACCTCAGGTCTTGCACAAGCTAAGCAGAAGGCATGTGGGCCACACCGAGGGAACACATTCCAATTAGCGGCCAGGAGTAAAGCCACCATACCTCTGTAGCTCAAGACCCCTCCAAGATCCACAGACCTAATGTGACATTTTATCATGAGGCAGTTTACGAGCACTGGTTCCAACGACATGCCACACAGATCGAATGGGGCAGGGTCAGAGTCCCTGCCAACAGCGGCATGGAGACCGAGGTGCTCCTGTCGGAACACCGCACCCAGCTCTGCGCTGGACCCAGGAAGGCGAACCGGGCGGGTTACAGACACTAAGTGGGTCATATGTCAAGCACTCCTTGTTCCAGCCATCACTTGACTATTTGGCTGACGTACCTTGAAAGACATTCTTGAATCTAAACCACCTTGTCCAGTCATAATTTTATTGGTGTTGCCTTACATTTTAGCAACCTGATTTTACACCTCTGTTTCTCTATGTGCCTACTGGGCACGTGTTCAGCCTTCCTACCAGTTGGATGTGGGAGTCACGGAGCCATATCAGGCCCATTTCTATCAGGCAACCCCTAAAAGGAATGAATATGCTTCCATGTGAGTTTGAGTAGAAACTTACCACCCTGAAATGCAGATTTCTTTCTTCTCCTACATCTACACTGCAACAGGTGTGTCTGCGTTCGCTCCCAATCCACCCACGCTAACACGGAATAGGTGCTTATGTATGTTCACATATTATAAGGAAAGCTTCTGCTATTAACTGCACCAGCAGCCAACACACTGAGCAATGCTTAAAAACATCTTTGTCCATCTCACCGAATGCAGCAGATTTCAGATCAGACCTTACAGTGATTATTACAAAATAGGTTTTCTTATTAGGAAATAAAAAATTTGATTTAAATCATTTTAGCATCTCATTTAAAATATGTAAATTATGAAAAAAGAAAAGATGTCTGAATAAATACTGATTGCTGATTCCATACATTGATTTGATTTTTCAACTTAAACATCAATTTCTACCAAGGACTGGCTTCTGAACTGGAAAATTTATCATAAAGTATCAAATGGCAAACTACCAAAAAGTGACAAGCTTTTAACACCATAATAAACATTAGGTTCATGATCCATTATGCTTAACACTTATGGGAGTTTTTTCCTGTAACCAGGATGCTTAAACATTTGTTCAAAAACAGAAAGCAAAGCTAGGAGTCTTATGTAACAGCATCATTTCACAAGTGGTTTCTTTTCAGGCTCTCACCACACCAAAATCAAGCTTTTCTGATGGAAGACGACTGATTCTTCCTTATTTTGAGTCAACACAGGGTGCTTTAAGAACACTAGAGAATGAAACTGAGTAGGTCTGGTATTTGGGAAGGAAATGATTAGGATGCAAAAGAAAACCCAAGACAGTGAACGGACCAGGGGAAAGACAAGATGTGTGAATGGTGCGGAAGGAGTGTAAGGAGTACGGTGGGGATAAAAAAAGCAGCACTAGACAGGAACACACAGGCTTCCAGAATACGACTGACTGGGTGTGCAACTGTAACTGGGATACAGAGCTGAAACATCAAGGAGACTGCACTAGGTAAGAAGAGATTGGAAGGAATGGGGAGAGGGGTGTTGCACGGGCAGGTTCCTATAAGAAAAAAGGGGCAGAAAATATAGTGATAGTTAACAGCAACCTGAAATGGAGGAGTCTGACTGGGCGGTATGGGGCATGAATGGATCAGGGCAAAGTGGAAGCACTTTCATTCACAAAGCCAGGAGTGGATGAACAGAATCATCCCTTGCACACCTTCAAAGGTGTTTTGCTTATATGTTGTGAGTTGAGTTTTAAAAATAAGAATTTCAGATCCCACTGGCTCAAATCACCAAAGTAACAACAGGTCCCTCTACCCTTTTCTGAAATACATTCTCATAAAACACATCTCATAATTTTAACTTAACCTTATAATTAATGGTGAACAAACCAGCTTTGAAATAATTTGGCAATGTCATTTTAGTAGCTTCTGCCCCAAACCACGAGGAAAAGAAAACAAAACTTAGCCTGAAATGCCATATGACTTAATAGCATAGAATATAATCTCTGGAAATTCAGAGGTGTTTAGCTTCTGAAATCATACTGGCATTGAGTCAAGGAGATTTAAATACTAATCCTCTATAATCATATGTTAGAATTAGAAACATCATTAGCTTCTTAATAAATACCGGAATATCCATTTCTAGCCATGGTAGGTCATGAGACAGCTGACCTGAAAGCTGCCTGCTCTCTCTTGTTAGCTAGAGTTCTTTGACGCTCAGAAACTTCACAACCTCTGGTACCTCAAACCACTGCAACCTTCTATCCATGGTTCATTAACTGCTCATCTAAGCTGACTTCAGCAGCAGCAGGCCAATTTACTCATAGATGTGTGCAGCATATGGAGACTACAGCACAGTGTAGCTTTCATGAACCGTTTGGTATTTTCAAATTATGTGCAGCGGAAGTAAACAACTATTATGTCAAACGTACACAAAGGTGGATATCCACCTCCAAACACCCCAAATCCCATTCAGTCTCCTGAATTCTCTTCTGGGTTGAGAATTGGCTGTCGGACAGACCTCGAAGAGTGGTGATCAGTGGAGCAGAGTCTGACTGGAGACCTGTGACTAGCGGTGTTCCCCAGGGCTTGGTGTTGGGTCCAGTCCTGTTCAATATCTTCACTGATGACCTTGATGAGGGAATAGCATCCACCCTCAGCAAGTACACTGATAACACAAAGCTGGGAGGAGTGGCTGACATGCAGGAACACTGCACTGCCATCCAGCGAGACCTGGACAGGCTGTAGAGCTGGGCAGGGAGAAACCAGATGAGATTCAACAAAAGCAAGTGTGGAGTCTGGCACCTGGGAAGGAATAACTGCTTGAATCAGTACAGGCTGGGGGATGACCTGCTGTTGAAGAGCTCTGTGGAGAAGGACCTGGCCAGCCCCTTTTCAGTGTTCTGTGGAGACAGGACAAGGAGCAATGGCTGTAAGTTGGAGCACAGGAAGTTCTGCACCAACATGCGGAAGAACCTTTTCACAGTGAGGGTGACAGAGCCCTGGGACAGGCTGCCCAGGGAGGTGGTGGAGTCTCCTTCTCTGGAGATATTCCAGACCCATCTGGACGCCTCTCTGTGCAATATGAGCTGGGGAGCTGCTTTGGCAGGGGGGATGGACCCGATGATCTCTCGAGGTCCCTTCCAACCCCTATGATTCTATGTCCAGTTTAAAAGTAGGGTGCTGCACAGCAGGTCCTCACACCAGAGGTTTCCTTCATGACTCATGCAGTCTTAGGACTCAAGTCCTGAGACCTACAGGAATGCAGACAATTGCGTCTAATCCACAGGCAAATTTGCAGTTTAGGAACACAGCAATAACAAGTAAACTCAGGTCAAGAAAGTTTTCACAGCATGGAGCAAACAATTTGTTTGTAAGCTGAAGTGAACAGCAGACAGGGACCTCTGCATCTGTTGGTGCATATGGCTTCTGAGGACAAAGGTTTGCAAGCAGCCTCCGCTGAGCAGAAGCATACTAGACCAAACAAGTTACATGCAGGGAAGTGGTCCCGTGTCACCAGTGTGTGAAGGAGTTGTATGTGGGGACACTATGTGGGAGGAAGAAATGGGGGAGAGGACAAAGAAGAGGAGGATGTCTGAAGGAGCTATCACAAGCTGCTTTAGCAGAGAAATACCAGCCACTTTGTATCTCCACCCCTGGTTTTCCAATACTTCCTCCTCACACCCAGCAGTCAAGTATCTAAATACCAGTTTGGCACAACACAAGGCCATCAGCATGGTGCACTCCCTCACCTACTCAGCCCAGGTACAAAGTGCTGTCATCTACTGGATTTCCCCTTTCTCTTCCACCTTCTCTCCTTGCATCCTTTACAGAGCTGAGCCTGCACAAGCATTGGCCGTAAACAACCTGCATCTTCTCTAGGGTCAAGAGTCCTATTGCTTTGTCTCAGGATCACACAGAGATGCTAGACTGAACATCAGCTGTATGACATGCTTCCACCACTTCAGCCACAAGCCCATTAAGTATCTTGTGGAGAAAAGATCCCTTTTGCATTCATGCATTTTAGCAAGGTATATAACAGCATTTAAAGTCAGAAGTTTCTTTGTCTTCCTTTTGCATCTGAGCAGGTGCCTTTAGGAATGAAGACATACCACCTATGCTTTGCATGTGCAACTCCCACTCCTAATGAATTGTAGTAATACTAACAATAATAATAAATAACAATTTGTCACTTATGTGTTGCCAGGACCAGAAGGCTTCAAGACAACTGATAAAATATATGCAAACAGAGGAGGGAGGGCAGAAAAAGTAAATGTACCCTCCAGTACAAAAGACCTAGGTTTAAAAAATACACAAATATGGGCAGCACTTCCCAAAATAAAAAATAAGCCAATAAATTCCTAACAGAATAGAACTGAAATTCTCTGCTGTCCCAGCACAACCAACAACTCAACAGTCTGAAGTGACTAGCAGCATTTGTAGAGGTAAGTTTTAGGCCTTTAATTGTTCCACTTAAACTAGTATGTTGCAAAAACCCACCAACCCTTGTGCTTTGCTTTACAACTTTGCAATGAATTAGCAGGGGATTTGACATTCTGCTCTTCTGCATATTCTCCTCTAGTTTACCAGGAGGTACCAGTTTTGTTTTAAGTTACACTGTAGAGAGTTCACAAGCACTTTGAAACGAGGAATCTGACAGGCAACTGCTGCAGAAATACCTAAGCTACTCAGCTGTGCACAGATTTATGTGGAAATTACTATATAATTGCACCCTTTGGCAAGTATTTGTTTGGAAATCCCACTGTAAACAGGATGCTTGCAAAGGCAGTGGCAAGACAAGATGTTCAGGGAATGCAACTAGAGGCACTGAAATGCTGCTCTCGAGGGAAAACCACATGGACCTGCCTAAGTTGCCAGAAGGAGCCTTTATACAGCTGAAATCAGTTTCTGATTTTCTCCTGGCTTTTCCTATGAGCTTAACCTGCTTCCATCTAACAGAATCTCTAAATTTTGAAGTAAATTGAAAAAAAAACCCAAATAACAACCAACAAGCAGTGCCAACTATATGCCAAGGGAGTGTAAAATATCCTGAGGTAATTGGCAAAATGATGATGAAATCTTCTAAATGCTTAATCACAGTTCTAATTGGGAGAGGGACTTTTTTTTAAGTCTTAAAAAAAACATATTTATAAATTTTAATTTTACTTTAGTTTCTTCCTCTCCGAAAAATCCATAAGTTTTACTTCAGCTTTCAAATTTTTTTATTTTTCTTCAGACTTGAGTTTGCTTTTCCATCCACTAAAGTTAAACACAGCTTTTCAGTGGCAGCAAGCTTAATTATGTCGAGTTGAAAAAAACCTTGCATCGTACATAGTAAGAGTAACAGACCATAGGCTGTCAGGCTTTGAACAGTAATAACAAAATCAGAGCTTTGGAAACTACAGTATGGGGGGAAAACAGAGTTATTCAAAGAAATGCAGGTAAATAACGCAAAGTTTGAAGAAGCTTTCATTAGAAGGAAGAAAGCTTTTCATATTCACCCATTCAAAAAGCAAGCAAGGAGTTTGTGCTTCACCTTGGCCACTTCACATTGTCAATTTTGTTTCTCCCTCATACATTGTATAGACACACACACACACACGCACACACACTTGGCCATGCCAGGTGAGAAGACCAGACCTCAAATTCAGAGACTTTAAAGAAAATAACCCCACACTGAGAGAATCTCCATGTGTGTGCTGCAAGCAATAACATTACTTTTGTTTGTGAACTTATTGCACGCCAATATTTGTTTCACTCTTGAATTCTGCAGAAAGCACCCAAACCAGCAACCACTGTCAACATTTACTGACTGGAGTTGCATGAACACTCAAAAGCTCCACATAACAAGGAGTTCTCTGCTGTTCAGATCCCCAAAATTACTTTTGTAGAATGTCAGAGGGGGTTAAATTTCATTAAGGTTTTCTGGGGTTTTTTTTTCTATTTATATATTAAAACAGCTTCATATTTTGTTGTATGGTGGCATACTGGCACATCTGGATTTTTTACAACCCAGTTAATAAGATTTTTATCATGGGAGTGTTTCCTCATTTTCAGATAGAGTCAAGTTGTTTTTTGAGGGTTTTTTTTTTAGCCTAAGGACAAAGCAAGCGACTACCAACACAGCCTTCTACCCTACAAGTCTTTATACATTCTCAAGTTCATATAACTGCAAAGTTTCAAGTGGAATTTTATTTTTATTAAAAATATTTTTAATTAAAACACTAACTTTGAATTTTTCTGTATCAGATAAGAATATTTTTGACAGGTTATATAGTAATATTTACTACAACATAACAAGATCAATCTCAAAATATGTTTCTTGTATAAGCTTATATGGCCTCATTAAGATAAGACAAATATACTTATGTCAAAATTAGACAGATTAAATATTTTGTTATACATTCACAACAAATAAGACAACTCCAACTGTGACTTCAGCACAGAACACTAATATAGAACACTAGGTGTGTTGTCTTTGTTAGAACTAATTATTTCTAAAAAATAACTATTTTGCCATATGGAGGCATATAAGATTATCTGAGTTATCCTTACCACTATAGTAAAATTGTAAAGAAATCATTCAATTGTAACACAACATAAATAGGATTTTTTTTTCCAAAAGGGAACAGAAAGACTATTGCACCAACTTCTTCATCATTTGACATTGTCCTGGCAAAACTCTACAGACTTCACTGGTTTAAAACACAGCACAGTTACCTATCACTTTCATACTCCAAGGTATAAAATAATATTACTGACATTAGTTAAATCTATCATCAGTAAGTGATCCCAATTTGTCCTCTCCCTCACTCTCCTTTCCCTTGCCAACCCTACTGCCAACGCAAATATTTCAAGATATCTATAACTTTCCTAAGAATTCCGAAATTAAATGTCCAACATATTTAAGTCCAATTGTAAAAGGCATGCTAATGCAATGTGAAATTGGAACTCTTCACTGCAGTGCTCAAATTCCACTCAATTTGTAATAGGGCTACCAACAGCAAATGGAAAACATGCCCCTAGGAATAAGGAATGGTGATACTGCTACATTTTTATTACTGCATCCATGGTGTTATACATAACAGTTTCTCTGACATGTTTACAGCCTAACAAGGAAAAGAAAGTTCTAAACCATACATTTATTAATAGGCTCCCTTACATATATCACTGCCTTTCTCTCACATACATTAAGCACCATTAGGAAACCTCACCTTGCTACTCCCTCAAAAAGTGATCTCTTTCTTTCTCTGTAAATTGATAAACTCTCTGCTGACTGTACTCTCTGTTACAGTAACAACTCTGAGACACTTCAGAGTTTGTGATGAATTACCTGTGGGAATAATACATAGTAATATTTTACACTTCTTTAATCTCTTCACCCAAAAACCATAAAACACTTTAATATGAGGCTAGCTTTACAGAGGATGAAAGAGGCAAGCAGAAGGTGAAATTCATGTTACTAAAGGAAATCATGGAATAAAGTCATAGTTATATTCCACAGAGTGTGGAACATGTTTTTGCTTTTCTCCTCCGTGTTGTGGAGCATGACTAAATGCAAACTAAGCAAAAACTACCTATAATTTTCAGCCATGCTTTGTTAAGCTGCTTTTTTCTGTTGTTGTCTAGACAATGCATCTCTAGACAGCAAGCTTGTTTTGTTGTTGCTGTCTAGATGATGTAAGTAATTAAATACACTAAATAAGTAAATGACAAATCTACTAACTCTAGTTTCTATTGCTATTGTTAACAAGCCCTTCTAAAATGAAAATTGATAAGAAATGAACTAAGTTCTGATTGATTTATTTAAACTTACTCAAACTAAACCTAAAGGTATTTTCTGCAAAATAAATGCAATGTGCACTAGCAAAAAATATGCTGGGAACAGAGCTATTACCTGTATTTTGTAGAACTCGATCTGCCAGACAACATATAAAAGTTCATACACAGACATCCTGTTATTTCTTTCAAAGGAATAATAAAAATATAAGGCCTGTCAGATTTATATACGAGCAAAATCAATACCTCCCTAGCTTTGGCTGCCCTGAATCAAGTCATATGAATTCCCCCATTAACATTCTGTTATTCAAAATAGGACCATTTATCATAAAACATAACACTTGAGTCTGCTTATAAAAATCTAGCCTTGCTCTTTGTCTCTGTAAGAGACAAGAGAACAACAAACTCAGCCTCTGCAACAACAAGGACCTGTCATTTTAGATAAGTTGTTGCCACGGATCCATGTATCTATAAAGGCAGGTGTGTGGTTGCACCCTATGCAGGATCACCCAGTTATCTTTAACTCAAGTACTACTACCTTTAATTCAGCTACTTCAACTAAAGCACAAAATGACGAATCTAACAAAGGCAGCTCTACAGCAAATTTCAGGCACACGTCTTGAAATACCCCGTCTGAATCAGGTTCTTTGCTGCTTTCATAGGAACTAACTTTAGGGCTTGGCTTGTGCTGTGAGGCTAAATGAAGGCAACATCATGTAGTTTTGAACTAGCCTGAACATTCAGTTCATAAATTTGATCTGCTGGGCCCACTGATTGATCTTGGCAACAACTCTTTACGTCTTCATACCTCAGTTTCCCACTCCACAAATGACAAAAAAACCCCACTGCTCTCTTATTCTGCAGTGTTTTGGAATACACAGATACTAGGCAGATACCTTTACCATCTTTTGATTAAGTGGGGTAAGTATCTACTGGCTCTACATACCAGGAGAAAGTCTGAGTGGAGAAATGATTGCTAGTAGCAACAGTGATGAGCGTCACCAGTGTAATGGCAAAACATACTGCCAGTAAACTCCTTCATAAGCCTGAAAAATATTCCATTGACACGGTCATTTTAGGGAACATTGTCACTGCACTCACAACTGTGAAAAATGTGAGTCAGTCATCAGAATCACAGCAGTTAAAAGAAGCCATCGTTCGTGCTTATTTTCTTTCTTAATTCAAGGACAGAGGAGATCGAGTGCTAATATTGGCATCCAAGAAAATCCTAGTTAGGTACCAACATCCAAAATACTACGGATGGACAAGGGATGGGCAGGGACATTCCAGCCTTTAGCTTTGTATTAAACAACTTCCTCTTAATGCTCAATTTCAGAAAACTGTGTGAGGGATCTAAGTCTACTCTTCAGATTAATGTACACATTCAGAATGCTTTACTATGTCTTGTGTTTGAGAGCCCAAACTACTAATTTTCCATATTTCAATTCAAAATCGTATTACCGGCAGATAACTCTAAATCATTTCACACAGCAACTCTGCAAAGCCAGCAACCTAAATCTCCAAGACATTTATTGATGCTGAGGCTAAAATGTCCCTTTACAAATGGACAGGTGAAAAAAATCCAAACTACTTTTCAGATTCCAGTCACAAACTCACTTTTCTCAAAAACTAGCAGCAGGTTTTGGAAACAGAAAGAACGTCTATGTGCTTCTGTGATGTCAAAGAAGAAATCTCTGCTTGTGGAGGTACAATCTGTAGCAAGAACACGTCTGCCAAGACTCTGGCATTGCTGATATTTTGTCTAGACAGCCTTTGAATGTGACTGACACAGGAACACTGCACATGGTTGAGGAAACTGGAACTTATGGAAGAGCTTTTCAAGACTTACTGAACACACGGCATTTTGGAAATGTGCCTAACATCCTCCAACCACGCCTCTTGGTATCCTCCTCAGGAATCTAACAGGTTTTCTTTCTTCAAGTCTCCCAGTCATCCCAGGAGACAGTAAGACAGATTTGCTTAGATAAAATGCTACCGTGGCCATTTGGACATAAATAAATATTGTTAACAAATGGAGAGATCTATGTGCACTGGTTAGTCCCTGAGAAAGGCATTCAAGTCACAGAATCAGAGAACAGTTTGGGTTGGAAGGGACCTTAATGATTACCTAGTTCCAACCCCCCTGCTGTGGTGGTTGAATTGTGTGTAATTTGGAAGGATTGAAGGCTATAAGGAATTGAGAACCTTTTCTCAACCGTCAGACTTGACTAAGAGAAACACATGACAACTATTAGTTAAAGGAGAGGAAGGAGTAGCTACAGCTGATAACTGCTCGAGACATTTTGGAAAGAACTACGTATTTACCTTGACCTTTTGGGCTGTGGCAGAAGTAGCCTGAACCAGGCACATGCTTTGATGGGAAAGTCCACATGAACTTGCCACAGACAGCAGGCTGTAATTTTTGGGAAATGATGAATATCATGTAGTGTCAAATGTTATTTTCACTGTATGACAGCCTCAGTTCACTTAATCCTCAAGCAACTGTCAGGGCTAAGAGAACAGAGAAAAAGGTGAAGGAGACTCAAAGACAAGATCACTGGCTTTTAGCTTTTGTTGGTTCGCTTCCAATTCAACTGACACTAAAGTCAATAGCTCCCCCCTAATTCACTGGGATTTGATGCGAACTTCTATCAGTTATTATTACTGACAGTATTGTTCATAAGATCAAAAGACAAAAAAAATAGATTCTAGTTTGCCTTTCAGAAAAAAATCAGGCCTTAAGATGCTCCTTTACAATAGCAGCAAAAGCACTACTTGTGGCTGTAGATCCTCAGTGATCCAGCAAATTGTTGGCACCCAACAAAAAAACTGTCCCAGCTAAATGCAAAACATGGTATGTGCTTCTTGTCTCCAAATAAAATATGGACATTGGTGAACCTTAGCTTAATCCCAATACAGAAATTTGCACGCTAGACCTACCAGGTTAATAGTGTTTGAGTTTCGTCTCCAAACTCACAAACTCAACCTACTGACTGGACATGAAGCATGGAGGCAATAGTAGCAGCACTCGTGAATCTACAAGGAGGTTCTGAGTGAGATTTTATCTCTGGGAAGCACTGAAATACTTGCATTTCAGGACTTCTCTGTAATTTAGTAGGAACTGCAAAAATTCTCGCCTATTTACAGTGTATTAAAAAAAAAGCAAAAAACCCAAACCCAACAAACCAGTAACTATTTTGAGCTAGGTACTAGGTGTAAGCTGGCTATCATATTTCTGAACCAGAAACCAAGCTTCTCCTCCCATCTCTCCTCATTGCCTCCCGCCCCTCTGCACTAGGGAAACGCTGCTGTAGAGGCAGATGGGCGGGGAAGCTCAGGGGGAATCCATCCCAGATCTGGGCCCTTACGAAGAGAAGGGAAACGAAACATCTTTTGTTTCGTAGGCTCTTCTATGGATTTGCAACCAAAACGAACTGGGTCCGTCGAGCTGCGTTGCCCCACGTTTCTTGTGTGGCTCTCACACACTTGCACCTATGAGGGATGGGTTCCTCAGATGGGAGCAAGACGTGTTCTCTATTTTGACAGCACACGGGAGACAAATACTGGGACCGGCGGGTCGTGGCGTTTACTGTCAGCCATTGGAAAAGGCAAAACACGGCATCTGCACCGCGGGGGCCGGGCGGCAGCCGCACCTTCCCCGCGGCCCCTCGGCGCTTTCCGTGCCTTTTTCCGGTCAAACCACCCGGCTCCGCTGCCGCGGTGTCCGGCTGGCTCCTCTCACGGCAGGCCCTCGGAGTCACAACATGTCGCCGTCCCCGCTTTAAGGTCACCTCATGGCGCTGCCGTCGAGCAGGGCCGCCCCCTCCGGGGGCTCCCGCGCGGGGCCGCGGCCGTTAAACGGGCAGCCTGAGGGAGGGGGCTGGGCCACGGGCGCCGGGGACACTTACCAGGTCTATGAAGGTCAGAAATTTCCAGCTGCCTCCATAGGTCTGATGCGCGGGCATGTCAATGGCCTTGTAATTGCACAGGATGGAGCAATAGGACAGGAGGATTGCGGCGCGCAGCACCTGGCAGGGCACCAGCGCCATGTTGCACGCTGCGCCGGGGCGGCCTCGGCGGCGGGCTGGGAGCCAGGACGGGGTGCACTTCCGTGTGTGAGTGCGTGAGTGCGTGTGTGTGTGTGTGTGAGTGTGTGTGTGTGCGCGCCCGTGCGGGCGGGACTCCGAGCGCCTCCGCGCCGCGTTCGGCCGCGGCCGGGGCGGAGCGGAGCGGGGAGGCCGCGCTGTACGGCGGCTGGTGGCAGCGGCGCGGGGCAGGCGGGGTTGGAGGGGGGGTTGGCGGCGGCAGAGCGGGCGCTGCTAGCAGCAGGCTGGCTGAAGAGCACGCCGTAGCTCCGCGGCCGGGCCGGACGGGAAGAGCCCGGGCAGTTCCCGGGGGAGCGATGGGGAATACCCCGTCCTTTCCCCTCCCCGCCCCCGCATCGCCCTCTGTCTGGCGGGCAGGCCCCGCTGCGCCGCTCCGCTCCGGCGGCGGTCTGTGCTTGCGGCTGGGGTTGCGGCGGCGGGGCCCGTCCCGAGGGACGCGCGTCCCCCGGGCGCGCTGCTGCGGGAGGGCACGGGTGTGAAACACGGGCAGCACATGATCTGCAGAACCTGGGGCGCCGCGTTTTGAAGTAAAACAACCCCCAAACCCCAAAAACCAACGCATCAGTGTTTGCGCTTTTTAATCGGTGTATCGTGAAACGTCGCCGCGCGTACCGGCTCCGGGCACCCCCGGAGTGGCGCGCAGAGCCCGGCCGCTGCTGCCGCCGCCGTAGCGGCGGCCCGGGGCGAGCAGCCCCCTGCGCCATCAGCTGACCGCGCCGGAGCCAATGGGCTGCGGGCGCGCGGCGGCCGCGGGAGCAGGTGCGGGGCCGCGCGCCCGAGAGGGGCCGGCGGGCCCAGCGGGGTCTGGCCGTGCGCGCGCCGCTGGTCCGCGCTCACCGTGCGCTGCCCTCACAGCTGGCCCGGCGCGGGGAGCGCTTGTCCTTTAACGCGTGTCTCTGACGGGCAGTGAAACTCTCCGTGTTGCAATCCAGGACTGGTAGCAGTGCGCTTCCCAGTCAGCACCCGCAGCTTCTGTGAAGCGGAAACCTCAGGGTCCTTGGGTTAAAACGCGGGAGGCACCCGCATTATAAGCCTGTGTCCTTTGTGGTGGGCCTGATGGCGGCACCGCTAACTACCCGCTTGGTAATACAGTCCCAGGGACCAGGAAGGTCGTCACGAAGGCTGGTGTCCTCAGCTCCTATGGGCCGTGGCTTCCTGCCCTCTGAGAGGGCACAGGAGACGGTCACTGCAGGAGCAGCTGGCCTCCGTGACTGGACAGGCTTGGATCTCCACACTCGGCATGCTGGCTCTGAGCAGGCCCTGTGACCACATCCTCTTCCTTTAGGCCAGGACAAAATAAAGTAAGTGGCAGGACACTAAAAAAAACCCACAACATGTCATAGGAGGAAATCAAGTGAAAGGCGCTGGTTGGGTTGGTGAGCACTGGTGTGATCTAAGGTATTTATACCAGGCTTTCTTTCAAAGGCACCACTGTTTCTGTCAGCAGGGGGTTGATCAGCAGAGAGATCCTTGATGCATAGGAGCAGTTGAGAGGGTCTGGGGCCTGCAGTTCTACAACCTGAAAGGGTCCCAAAGTGCTTGATTGCAGAGCTCCACTGCCCGGAAAAGTTATTTTCAAAGAATCATAGAATATACTGAGGGGATAAAACCACCAGCAGTGATGTCTTGGCTTGGATAGACAAGCCACTTCTATAAACACCATCTCCCTACATCTCTCTGACTGAAATAAATATTCGAACAATAAGGTTCTTCATCACAGTTGTGCTACTGGAAGGCAAGAGGAATCAATGAGTAACTGTGCAATGTGTTCCCTACTTTTACTACTACATAGAGTCAAAACCTCTTCATCTGGGATCCACTATGCTCAAGTTTCTGCAAACTGAACGAGTGCTTTGAACACATGCTAGCAGCTATGTGAGATGAAACTAGTACAGTTTAAGAGATCTGCATATGCAGAGGCATGGACAAAGAATCCTCTAGAAGCATGGTGAACAAATTACCCACCAGATCCTTTGGGTTATTTTACCTTGCCATACCGGAGTTCACAGCCCCAGTAAGTACATCAGGCAGTCAGATTCTTCTGCTGTTTGTGGCACATATTTAAGTCTTACAGGCTAAAAGGGTTTGGTCTCCTCTAAGTCTCAAGGTTCAGTGTAAGAGGCATCTGGATGCAATGAAACGATCTTCAGTGGAACTGCAGGCCAGACCAATAGACTGCAGTACAACGGGAGATCAGACTAATCGCATTAGCAGCGTGCACCAATGCAAGGGGATCTGCAGAGCAGCACAGTTGCTGCCAAGGACCTGATGTCTGTACTGTGTGCATTGCAGGATGTTTCACTTCAGGCTACTTCTTATCTGGAGCTGTGGACTGAATATTCATTAGTGGCTGGACTCCATTAGTGAGCCCCTAGAGCACATCTTCTGGTTTGGTTTTATTCAAAAGGAATCCAGCTTGCTTTCTGAAACTGTGTCAAGTTATGAACCAGAGCTCAGTGTAAGTCCAGATGATCAGGAGATCTACTATTTGTTTGAACTGTAGTACTGCTCTAGAGGCACCCTTAGTGTGCAAGTCACAATGGACTCGAGCTTTGTAAGCTCTCAAAGGCCAGTTACTCTGTGCAGAGTTCCACAGCATGACTGGTTACATGTCCATGCACACCCTTGTGTCTTGCGATCAGCTTCTGACAGGAAGAGTTTGGGGCTGTCTAAGCCTCATTCAGTTTGTCCCCTACTGCAGCTCCTCCTGTCATGTGCAGGAATTCACTCCTTGGGTCACCTCTGTGTCACTGATACAGCACCAGAGACATTAATGGTCTCTGGACATAACTTGATAACCGCCGTTCTCAGTTTGGCTTTTAGCCATGTGCATTTAAACATCCTCTAGGCTCACAGCATCCTCCAAACTTACAGAAAAACTACTTGGGCTTCTTGGAGCCCCATTTGAATGCTCTTCAGTTCTGCTCTCCACTCTTCCATAGAAATCTCAGCAAAGCTCACAGAACATTCTAGCCTCATACGAAGAAAAACTTCCACTCAGCCTTGTAAGCCAAGGTGAAAAACTAAATGAAGCAAAATGTGTAAACACTCTTGTTCCTCATTTATTTTCTTTCAGTCAGGAAAATCTCAAGGCAGGCTAGCTAACATGCCAGGCTCAGCCAACCTTCCCTCCTGATCAAAGACTCTCCTTTATTATGCATTTCTAGACCTTTGAAAGGAAACTTAGAACTAATTTGTGGGTGGGTTCTTTGTGCCTGTGTCCTTTCTAAAGAAGTATCTGTTGAATCTCTGTATTATAGTACGGGCTAATGAGATTGTAGGCTGCCATTAGCCTTTATGTGCTACTGTGGACTTCATATTCCCTGGCTACTGAGAGACAAGCAGCAAAGCTTTTTGTGCCTCTGGCTGAAATGGGTTTGCAGGGAATTTTATTTTCCTTGAGGTTTTTTGATCTTACTTTTTTTCAGCGAAGTAAAAATGAGAAGTTTGCTAATTTGCCTTTTGTATTGTTACATGGGTGCGACTTTTTCATACTTATAAAATGTTCGCATTTCCATGTTTTTATTAAATGCATAAATCATAGGTAGGCTATGTGGCATGTAAAATACAATATTCAGTGCTAGCCTGTGATTTTTAAGGTCTTGACGTTTAAATATTTGTTTGTATGTAAATTGTGAAAAGTCTGACCTGAATTTTTGGAAGTCATAATATACAGTAAAACTAAATTTATTTGAAAGTGAGAGTTTGACATGGGTCATACTTGTCATTCAGTAGAGATGAAAAACAGCTTTAGAAAGTATTGGTAGGTCTGGGATGGGAAATGTTATTAATGTTGTCTACTACAGGGGAGGAAAGCAAGATGCCTAAAAATCTGTCAGAGAACTGAGTGGAAAAGAGAACTAAAAAGGTGGATTTCCCATCCAATTGTTAATATAAAATGAGTAGCATGAAGTTTTTGCTGGTTGGCACTTGGACAGAAGAAAGTGTAAGATCTTGGAGTCCCAAGTTTTAATCTTTTCTATGCAGGGTAGCAGATGAGAATGCTTTAAGAGTTTTGTGGCAGTGGTTGTCTCCAAAGCAATAATAATAATAATAATAATAATAATAATAATAATAATAATAATAATAATAATAATAATAATAATAATAATAATAATAATAATAATAATGATGGTGCATGCTGAGACTCATAGGAAATCGGTAATACTGCCTCACCACAGTGTGCTTTTGGCGATGCTGGACACAGGACCACCTGATACTGCAGTTTCTAATATTTGAGGCAGAGTGTACAAACTGTGCCAAGGTAAGTATACCTACCTGGATTTGGGGGAGTGTGACTCCCATGTCACACTCAGACATGCAAAAATTAAGCTTTCTTGCAATGAATATAAGTGAAATTATTGAAATATTGTAAGTTCAAAATCAGCAAGCAATTATTAAAAAAAAAAAAAGCTTAACTGTGCCTAAGGTAGAAGATATTTTAGATATTCTCTCAGTGGGTATGTATATATTTAGTAGATAGCTCTTCAGTCTGATGAACTGTCACTTGGGTAGTAAATGGCCCCACATATCAGAGGAGGGTTAAACTCAACATTTTTTAGTTATTTGCGGTAACTGGGCCCATTGTAAATACTGCTAATAAAGTTTAGGCAAGTTTCTATTTCTTCATGTGTTTTGAACAAATATGATAAAAATTGAAGGATGGCAAAAAAAAAGGATAATAAAAATGAAAAGACTGCATTTATACCAGGTGTAAAGAGCAGTTTGTTCTGTAAGACTTCTGGAGCTACCTACTTGCATAATGACTATTTTCAACTAATTTTGAATTTAGCCTTGAGAATAACAGGAAAGTTACTAATTTGGCATATCTTGTACTGACTTTTATATATACATATATACATATATGTATATATTTAACAATGGGAAATAGTGCTGGAGCAGAGACAACCAGGAGACAAGTGGAACAAAGTTTGGGGCAGCTGGAAATTCCCTCATCCTTTCTGCAAGTTAAGCTTCGCGTTATCCTGAACCGCCGTGAATTTTCTTGCTATAAAGAAGAAATGAACAGACAAAAGTTGCTCTCTTCAGCCTCCCCACTAAGTTAGAATTTCACAAAGTAATGATTTTATAAAGAAAAAGCCTTATTGTACAAAGCAGGAGCTTTGATTATATAAGTGAAGCAGGAGCTGTGTTAGCAGATTAACATTTCTTCACATTTGGATCAGATACCTTGTGTGCAACAAAAGCTGTCTCACGGTAAGGATTTTATATCTTCATTTCATATGCTTTCTGCTGCTTACATCAGTCAGTATTAGGGCAGGGAGGGAAGGTTACCTCTGAGGTGTAAAAGAGCAATACTCACCAGGAGTATTCTACCTGCCCACAGATGATGTGACCCTCTGTGAACCAGAGCAAACGTTCTTATGCTGTAGCATGCGATCTCTCAGAGGGATGTAGCCTTTGGGAAATAGCTTGGGTACATGGAGTGCACAGTCATAAATCACCTGCTGCCCTGTTTTAAGAACTCATCCCTTACACCACATCTACCTGTCATCAAATTCTTGAACAGGCTGGATAGGCAGTATTGTTTCAGAGTATCAGCGAACAGTGGAAAAGCAGAACTGGCTTGCCATGGAGAAAAATTAGTCAGCTTCTTATTCACTGAAAACGTGCAAAAGAAGACAAATTTCCACAAACAGGTCAGAAAATGTAACTGTGCATGTAACTGCATACTGAGTGTCTGCCTTCTCCTAGGCCCTCTTGATAGAAGGCAGCCCTAACGTAACAATTGCTACCTTGTGCCTTGGAAACATATGAAACGCCACCTGAACATAAGAAACAGCTATTTACTGTCCAGATGGTTGAACATGGGAACAGGTTGCCCAGAGGAGCTGTGGACTCTACATCTGTGGAGACACTCAAAACCCATCTAGACACGGGTCCTGGGCAACCTGCTTGAGCAGGGGGATTCAACCAGGTGATCTCGAGAAGTCCCTTCCAGCCTCAACAGTTCTGTGGTGTAAATGGAGGTACATACGTGACATACACATAACTTGCCATGTCTGCCTCTGCTTCCTACGTTATCTTGCTAAAATCAGGTCTCTGGTGGCTTAAATCCTACAAGTGCTTGACCGTGCTACCTGCTCTGAACACCTGGGCAGAGGGATTAGAGGTGGGGTGAGAAACAAGGCGTAGGAATGACGCAGGTGCTTCACAACACTTCTGTAGTGCTGCCAGCATAAAAGAGATATATGATTGTTAATTTTTTGCTGGAGACTTCACATGTGCAGTTTAGGAATTGAATTGAAACAAATCTCTACTAAATCACTGATGAAAAGTTGTGGAATTACTGGTCTGCACCCTGTCTCTATCCCAAATTCTCATCCATAAAACAGGACGAGTAAAACCTGCTGCCTTGTGTGCTGACTGAAAGTTCATCTCAGCAAGAACTATTTGTTCATTTACATTAAAATTATAAATATGAAATTATACTTTGCCCAGTTACATCTTGGACTTCTAAGGAAACCTGAGATACACAAAAATATGTTAGTTTCTTAAACAACAGATTCTTTTCTGTGACAACTAACTCTAATGGGCAGCACTGGAAAGTAGAGTAAATGTGAAGGATCTTACTGTGAATGAGTGAATAATTTTCTGTTTCAGCTGTAGTGAGGTCTGACTGATCAAGGGTGATCGGGAACATGCATCTAGTACAACAGCCAGGATACAGAGGCCGTTTCATTCAGCTGCAGAGACAGCACTAGCTAGCAAGGACAATCGTAACCAAACCTCAAAGACTTGGCATAGCCAGTTTTTTAAACTAGCTTGGCTGCGATGACTTTGCAGAAGCTTGTGTTGGGTTTGGGCTGCCAAGGAAACCTGGAGGTGCCTACCGTCATCTGCTGGCCCCCCTGCAAGGGATGCTTATCCTTGCCAACTCCTCCTCTCCCGGTAGGAGTGACTCTCAGCAGAACTCCACACTTCTGGCATCTTACTATCTGCAAGACAATACAGCAGTAACCAGGATCTCTCCATCACCAGCTGGAAGTTCTTGTTCTGTCTATTTTTTTATTCTAGTGCTCATCCTCAAAATGTCTTTTACACAACTCGGAGAGACTGTGTCATTTTGAGTGTGCATCTTTCCCTGCAATACAATCTGCTGCTGAAGGCTCACATATCTCTGGGCTAACAATGGCAGGAGGTCTCCACCGTACTGTGATGATATTGCACTACAGATGGATCCAGTTTTCCTGCATACTGATGCTTTTTTTTGTTTGTTTGTTTTGGTTTTGTTGTTTTTCTTCCATGTATCAAAAAATGTTTGGTCAAAGCTGATTCATATTCTGGAAAACTAGAACGTGAACAAGAAATCTTCGGGTAAGGTATCTTTGTGTCTCCAGAATATTCTTTTTTTCCTGCCTTCTTTCTTTTTAGTTCAGTCCATGGCTATGCTGATGGATTAAATCATTAAAACTCATTTACACTCTTCCAGCCTCCTTTCAGATCTTGATCTTAGAAACACACAGCCGCTGCGGATGTAGTAGACAAAAAAAATACTCCTGTGATTTCCTCATTTATCTGATCTGTGTCTATATTTCCATAGCTAAAAGCCTTTTTATAAAATCATCTTGGAAAAAAAAATCCACAGTAAAGACCTGAAAATGTAGGTGAAATGGGACACAAACACATATATTGATGTGATACAAGAAATGAATTGCACACTGGGTTTAGGGAAACAACCATGAATAACTTTCTCTACTGTTTGTTCAGCTTTGTATATTTTTATAGCCTGATGATCATTTGAGATTAATTGCAGAGGATAGAATGATAATATGCTTTAAAGGAGAAGAGTAAGGGAGAAGCAGGAGGTCTAGATCAACCTTCAGAAATAAACCAGCTGTACACTCTTGCACATTTGAGCTCAGATAAGTCACCACAAATGCACATGTGAATAAATGAACATGAAATGACTTTGGACTGTTACGATTCTTGCTACCCACTCATTGGAACAAAAGTAAAAATCCAAATATTTCGAGACAGCTACATCACAGGAACTTCTCTGCAGGTGAATGAAATCACCACAGTCCTTGCTTTCCTGAATGACAGTACTGGTACAAAATACTCATAACCACTGCAGAGGACACACTGGAAGAAAGGGTGTTTGCAAAGAAAAGCGAGTATTTAATGTGCTTGGGAAAAATTTGGCTGCCACAGCTCCTGCCCCCAAATCTCAAATTCAGTAACTGAATGGACTAACCACAAGTCACTTTGTTGTTGTTTTCTATTTACAGAAGGAACACAAGTGTGTCGTGAAGAGATGGCAGTTTAAGCAGATGTGAAGCAGCATTATTACAAGGCTTCGCAGTATGATTACTAGCTAATGAAGCGCGATAGAATAAACCAGAAGAAGAGACTGAATTAGGATGTCTTTGCTGGAAGTAATCTTGGAGACTGTAAATATGATAATAAGGATACCTTTGAAAGCCTTTAGATGCCTTTTTGGAGTATATTAGCTGGTAAATCTGACTAATTAACCAAGTAAGTGGCAATTGCTAGGGATAATTGAAAATGAACAAGACTTCAAATTTTTGCCAAAATATTCCTGTGAAGGGGGGTGGAAGAAATCCTGTTTATGAACAGTTTGCAAAAAAACCCAGCCTATTTTCAAGCATCTTCAAGTCTTGCCTGTACCTATGCAGCCACTGACCCAGCAGCCCTATCATTTCTGAGCAGCCCAGAAGCACACTGAGATTCAGAACCCAATCTAAATCCTTGGAAGACTCCATTTAATTTTGGCTGGTTTAGGTTAATCATAAAATTGTCCTCTCTCTTTATGTTTTCTGAACCTATGCAGTCCAAGTTTTGAGAAGGTTTTTTTGGGTTTGTTTTTGGTTGGTTTGTTGTTGTTGACTCCTATTAATAAGAGATGTCCTTCTTATGAATGTTTCCAGCAGCGATTGGAGAGAGGGACTTTTTAAATTCCAGGCATTTCTGATGGAAGCTGAGGAAATTTCTTATTTTTCACCTTGCCACTGAAAACATATCCTACTATGTCTGTTATCCTGATAGGGGATTCAGCTTGGGACAACAGCTTGCTGCTTAATACAGAACTGAACAGAGTATGATGGATTCAGATGGAAGAAATCCACAACTTACTTTCAGAGCCAACATGCCTAGTTAACACCTTACTAATTACCATATAATCAGTGTCTCCTCTCGGGAATTACAGGTCTGTGATGAGGATAGGGTGTAATGCAGGTGAATAAAAACTACTGACATTCAGCATAGGTAACATTTTAAATGGCTACCTAGTCTCTATGAATGGTATCATCTTAATGAGGAAATCATCTTTTTAAGATATTTAACATACTGACACAAGCACTACATCTTTCCCACTTATTTTATACAGTTCTACTGTCTTTCATGGACAAACGAGCATGCCTAAATAACCTTGTACTGTTTTCATTAGAATTAGTCTATAAACGGTTTCCTGACTGAACTAACCATTTAAATCTGTGTCCAGTTCTAACACCTTTGTTGGGTCTGAGGTGAAAATTTGAGTCTTCTTCGGAATGTAATGATACAGCTTCCACTCATAATGACACATGATCAAGCCTGAGCTCATGTAGGTTATTTATTCAAGGCCAGTGTCCTGGCATGATTAAAACCTTAAAACTAGTGCATAGAGTGTGGTTTCTGTGCCACAACTGATAGACAATACATTTTGAGCAGCATCACCTCTCAGTAGGAGCAGATATTCTCAGTTTTCACTGAGAATGGAAAAGGAATGAAGTAGCAGAATATAAAGCAAAACAAAAAGTGGCTCAGAATGACAGTGTGCATGCAAATGAATGTATGTGACATGGAAGTGGCAGGAAGCGACTGTGTCCTAAGTCCCCTGCCTTTTTCCCAGGTATTGCAGTGTTCACTAAACTCTAAAATTAGAGCAATGAATCAAAGACTTTTCATAAAACCAAAACAAAAGCCAGTGTTATTAGGGTGAACAGATATACCATGTGGAGTTTGTTACCATTTGCTAATTTTCAATTCATTTATTAAGATCAGCTCTCATTTTTTAATTTTCAGTAATCAGTGTCACTCTGTTATGAAAGCACCTCTTGCAGTCTAGACAGTACATACTCATTTATGTGATAAATAATGGATAAACACTGAGTGTGCCATTAGCCGTTAATGCAGTAGATTGATTCCCTGCAGCACATACTCTCCATCCTTGTTTTAGCACTTATGCCACCTGTCTTTTGCACTTATTCTATGATGCTTCAATAATGCGAATGGGGTTCCCTGATCATTCTTAATTTAGCTCCTGTTTATCATTGTAAGTCGGTTGGCACTACTATGACAGATGTGCAAATTGAAAGGTGCTTCGCTATGACCTTTATGATTGCTATCACTACTCTCTCCAATGATTTTAGCACAATGCAGATTACTTGTGAATAGCCAGATAGAATCTCTAGACCTTATTTTCTTTCCACAGATTTCCTTTTAACATATAACTACTGCTTTGGCCTAGTGGCTTGAAAACCAAATTATTTCAAGTCGCTGTTCCCATTTCCTTCAGCTGTAGGAACAGGGATTCAAAGTGAATTAAACCAAACAGACAAATTAGATATTAGTAAGTCACCGGGGCAGGTTGGCATTTAACCAGAATTTTGAAGGAACTCAGATGTGAAGTTGCAGAACCACTGGCCAGGTTGTCTCAGACATCTATAGGGATGGCCACTGTGCCAGACTGCCAGTGAAACTTCCACCTACAGAAGGGGTAGTAAAAGAGATCAGGGGAACTACAGACCAACACATGACTCTATTCCAGTAGACACTGTAGACTATATCTTCCATTAGACAGTAGAGTGTATCTTACAGTGTACAACATTGGATCACATGAAAAATATCACCTGTTGGGAAGAAGTCAGCATGGCTTCTTGAAAAAAGGAAAGGCTATCTCAATCACCTGCTGAAGTTCTGTGAAGGCAGTCAATAAGCTCATAGGTAAAGAGTATTCAAGGGACTTAACATTTTTGATTTTCAAAAGATCTTTGACGTGATTTCACACCAGCAGTTGTTTCAAAAGATAATTTTCCATGAGGATGGAGGAAATGCTCTTTTATGGACTGAAAGCTGGTGAAAGGTTTCAGCAAATGAAAGCATTTGGTGATCACTACTGAGGGTGGGGTCAAATACCAGGGTTTCATGATTTAACCAGTTTGACTCAACACCTTCATTGGTGACTTGAAGTAGGATGTGTGCAGTAAATCATCCAAGACTTCTTTTTGGGCAATGAAATGCAATTATTATTGATAAGGAACAGCAGAAACAATTTGCTAAGTTGGGTGAGCAGGCAAAAGTCATACTCACTTCAGTGCAAACTGTAGAATATTAATCTGCAGTTCATGTCTGCACAATGTCATTTGAAAAGTTAAAACTCTGAGAAAATGTCTTTGAGTTACCATTGGAAATTCCTTGAACTCATCAGTTCAATGTGGGGTGGCATCCAAAAAAGCCAATAAAAGCTTGCATGTCATTAGGAAGGGTATTGAGAACAAAACAGGAAACACATTGCTGTTGTATATGTCAGTGCGTCCACATTGTAGGTACTATGTGCTGCTCCAGCCACCACAGCTCAAGAAGGCATGGAGGAATCAGAAAAGATAAGGAGAACGCAGCTAAAATGGTTAAGAAGCCAGAGAATAATTGGCTCCTAAGAAATTAGAAAAACCTGGAAATTCTGACTTAGGAAAGAAGACAGTTGAGGGATGTGTGATCAAAATCATGAAGATGACACAATACAAAAACTAAAAGACAGTCAATGAAACAAGAGCATCAGTTTAAAATGTATTTCAAAAGTACTACTTTCCAAAGCAGGTGGTAAATTCCAGGAGAATCGTTGCCTCCTGCAAAACTATCTCCTTATGCAGTTGAAGAGAGGAATGTCAGGCTACACTGCTCTGAAGTAAGGGGATATTTTTATGTTTATATTCTTGTGCAGTATTTGAGGCTAACCTAGGAAAGGAAGCACTTCATTTGCTCACCTTTGTCACCATTTTCAGCCAAACTTAGGAAAGTATTGGAAAAATTGTGCTTCTTCACACACAGATAACTCAGCAAACTAGAGATGCTGCAGAAATCTAGTCTGTGTCCCACAGATAAGAAAGTCAAAGACCCGGGGTGGAAGACAAAGTACAGGAGAGATGAGGAGCACGGTTTTTAGCCTCAGTAAGGTCTGTGGATGTTGTAGCTATGCATGATTTCTGCAGGACATGGCAGCATGCCTCAGCATTGTTGCTGCCCAGTAGTTGACTGGTGGGAGTATTGTTACTCTATGTGCTTTGGGGTTTTTCACCCATGACAATGTGTTAGATATGGCAGAGTGATCGACTGGGGAGGGAACATCTGTGGCAGGTACACAACTTACATGTGTCTGAGTAGAAGTTTGTGATTGGTAACATGTTGCATCTTGCACTGATGGTGTTTAGGTATGGATTTGTTAAATACTGCTACATGGTTCAGTTAAATAAAATCATTCAGCTGTAGATCCTAGCAGCCTGATTAATGCTATTTTTCCCCTTGCTTATACTGGGTGGTGTTCCCATGATGCTTCTTGCCTTCAATAGCACACCGCATTTAGTCTCTTAATGGGGATTACAGTGTTCAAGTCCTGCTGTCCCGTTTTTCATGGTTCCCCTGGTTCCTAGAGTTCCAAGTGAGAGGTCTGTGGCTGCAGCTGGATAGCAAATTGCCATCTAACTGTTGGACTGTAATGAGATATACAAATAACTTAAATGTGAAAAACCTTTTTGTTTGATCCATAACGTTACACTGTAGGAAAGATGGCTGAGGGAAAGCAGAGGGAAGGATGGACACAAGCAACTGAAAGATGAACTCTTTATCTCTGAATTATCCAGGGGTTAAAGTGATTACCATGTATAGGAGAAAGGTTGGCTCAGTTGTTCCCAGTAACAGAAAAGACTAAAATCTGTTGCTGCCACTTTTTTATTCTCTCCAACATGCTGGAGGATGTGGTTGGGTGGGGAAGGATTCTTTTAATTATTTTTGGTGACTCTGTATGTTGCCTAAATACTAAAATACTCTATTTTGGAGATTAACATTAAGGTTTCATCTCTGAAGTAAGACTGGGGGCTTATTGTAACCTTGGCTGCTGACAGCTGGTTTTATAAGAAGGAAAAACTGTCAGCAGTAGAAAATTCAACCACCCTATAGCTTGACCATTAAGGTTCTCACATCAAGATAGTGGGAGAGCAAGTTTGAATCTATCCTCAGCCTCAGCCATGTATACCCATGACTTACTGCATTTTGACCCTTAAATTATTAATTTAAAAAGGGGGAGAAAGGGGAAGAAGGATGCAGGGAAAGCCTGTTGCAGTTCTGTGAATACAATCCTTCTTCCCAAAAGCACCTTGTAGGCAAAAGTATTCAAGCATTTGAACAAATATTTGCAAATAATTTCAAGACTATTAAAAATGCATTTTCATGAAATCAACATTCCTTTTTTACTTGCTTAATTCTACACAGGCCCAGCTAATTCATTTTCCCCCTGGATGGGCACATGTGACGTTCCTCAGCACATGGAAGATTGTTAGCACAGAAAACAGTCTTTAAGAAATAGCTCTACTGAGAACATAGTAAAAGCTTGATTGTGCATGTTTTGGGTTTGTGTGGCAAGGTTTTGGTGGGGGGAGCGGGGGCGGAGAGGGGGGTGACAGGGCTGGCTTCTGTGAGAAGCTGCTAGAAGCCTTCCATAGGTACAAGAGAAGACTCCAAGACAAACCTGGTTCTGGCCAAGCCCACCAGCAGTGGTGGTAGCACCTCTGGGATAGTGCATTTAAGAAGGAAAAAGAAAAAAAAAAAAAGTATCAGAAGCTTTTGAAGCCAGAGAGGAATGGGAAGATGTGAGAAACTCTGCAAGCACCAAGGTCAGTGAAGGAAGGGAAGGAGGCACTCCAGGTGCTGGAGCAGAGATTCCCTGGCAGCCCATGGAGAAGACCATAGTGAAGCAGGTTGTCCCCCTGCAGCCTATGGAGGTTGATGGGGATCAGAGATCCTACCTGCAGCTCATGGAGGACCCCACCCTGGAGCGGGTGGATACCCTGAAGTCTGCTGTGACCCTATGGGAAGTCCATGCTGAAACAGGCTCTTGGCAGGACCTGTGGAGAGAGGAGCCCACACCAGAGTAGGTTTGCTGGGGGGACTTGTGACCCTATGGGGAACCCACACTGGAGCAGTCTATCCCTGAAGTTCTGCACCCTGTAGAAGAGACCCACGCTGGGACAGTTCATGAAGAACTGTCTCCAGTGGGAGGGAACCCACGTTGGAGCAGGGGAAGAGTGTAAGGAGTCCTTTGTTTTAGGAGGAAAGAGCAGCAGAGATAAGGTGCAATGAACTGACCACAGCCCCCCTTCCCTGCCCCCTGTGCTGCTTTGGGGAAGGAAGGAGAGAAATTGGGAGTGAAGTTGAGCAGGGGAGAAGGGAGGGGTGGGGAAGAGGGGTTTTAAGATTCAGTTTTATTTCTCATTGCTCTATTCTGTTTTACTTGGCCATACAGTGAGTCTCTTTTGTCTGTGACAGAAGTTGCTCGGTGATCTCTCCTTGTCCTTATCTTGTCCCACAAGCCTTTTGTTTTACTTTCTCTCCCCTGTCCAGCTGAGGAGGGGGCTTTGGTGGGCACCTGGCCTCTGGCCAGGATCAACCCACCAGAAAACCTTAGTATGCCAGAGCCAAGAGCAGTGCAGTGTGGCCGGAGGTTTCAAGTCTCCAGCACTCATTGCTGTAGTCCGAAGGAGCTAAGCATGTGAAACAGTCAGGTTAGTGTATATATAAAACAGATATACAGGGATCCAATTTGATACTTCCCTTGAGTTCCACGTACTCTGAGACAGTTCTCCAGATTCAATTCCTCACGGGGAAAATTGGTATTAGAAGGTATTTATTAAGGAAGGATTAAAGAATGTATACATCTTCTTCTCAAGTCCATTTGTCTTTTCTATGGACACAATGGAAAATTAATTTTTTTTAAAGGCTTTTAGTCAGAAAAGCAACTTTTTTTTGCCAGCACTGGCATCTTTCAGAACTATCAATATATTAGATATTAAAATTGAAGTTCATAAGGAAGATTTCAAAGTGGTACCACTGGAACTAAACCAAACACTGGAATGAATGTTGTTATTGAAAATTAGACAGTCATTGCTTGCCAGAACATCATTCACCAGCAGTAGCAGAAAATTCCCAGTGTGTATGGCTAAGGCTTGACTGGTAGGATTTAAACAAAAGTTGAATGATATTGATCATTTTAGTCACACCGGTCACTTGTATTACACCATGTAAGCAGATTTGGATTCCCATTAATAATAACATTCTTCCTTGGTTAAGAGGAGTTACCAGACATGACCTGTGGAACTGATACATGACACTATCTCCTCCCTTGGTAACAAAAACCTCCTTGTCTGGAGAAAGTTTCCCTTTTCATGAAAATATAGACTGGACTAACTGGAAAATATTCCCCGTTGAGGCTGTAGACAGCACCAAGAGCAAAACCTCTGCCTGTTCAGACAAGTCAGAAGGTTCCTGTTCAAGTTGCAGCGAAGTTCTGCAAGAGAGGTTCCCTACCACTGGTCAGGCCTGTGGCCATCTGGCTAGGTTTGCCCCAGCTGGACTCCTGCATCTGCAGCTGTGCCCCTGCATGCCTGGCTGCAAGCATGGCTGGAGCTGACTGAGACCAGAGCAGTCGTGCAGGGAGAAAGTGGATGGTGCCAGGAAAACACCCTGGTCGTGGCTGCTCTGGAGGTGGCTCCATCACCAGGGCATGGGCACAGGCCTCCCCTGGAGCAGCTCGTCTTCCCAGGGAATGTATGTAATCTTTGCTGAATATGTCACAAAGTATATTTAAATAATGTAATTTAATTGATCACCAAATGTGCTTTTGCCTTAAGAGAGGACTAAAATGTGAAACAGTGAGTGAAGTGTCTCTCTCTAGATGCACAAACTGATTTGATGTTAGTGGAGATGTAGCCAAAAAGATCAGAATGTAAATCCATTCAGTCTAACCAACAAAAACTATTTCCTGAAAGGACTGTCAGAAAAGGATTCACCTTTATTTAATCTATTAATTTGGTGAGAGAAAGCTTCATCTCTTATCCTCAAATTAAAATTATTTACCCGTATTGTAAGTGGAAAAAAGTGAGCATGAGAGATGCCCTGAGATTTAAAATTCAGTACAGTTTGCTTCTGGTTCCATCAGATTCCTTCCTTCTTGAATTTCAAAGGCTTCTAAGCAACTGAGTCATGCCACATAGGAAAATTACACAAAACGATCTGACTGAAAAGAATGATTGTTATGGCTGAACCTTGGAAAAAGTGGTAAGAGGCCAGCTTGAAGTACGAGGCGTATCTTATTGTCAATCTTATAACACGTTCAGCTGTGATAGTCTACTTTGCTTGGCAGGTTTTCATATTGCATTCAGGAATGCAAAGTTATTTCGGGCTGAACAACAGCAACAACCATTCACGTCCTTCAAACAACACATCCCATGTATCTTCACTGGCAACTAATCTGATTCAGGAATGTAAGTTATTACCCTGTCAGTTTATCAGAAGGGACCCAGCCATATATGCTCTTGCTTGGGGGGAAAATTACAACAGCTGTAGGAAAAAAAAGCCCCGCTCTGCTGATCACCAAGATGCAGCTGATATCAGAAAAATGGGAGCAGTTGGCAAAGGAAAGTGGCATTGTCCTGTCCTCACCATAACAGCCCATCTGTGCTGCGAGTGAATTTATTCCGGTGGATTCCCGATGTCCTGGCACCTTGGGTATTTGTTCTTGCTCCTTGCCTGTATTTCCCCCTATGGAGTAAGATAGCAGACTGAGACTGGGGGATGGTCAATCTTGGTGATGATCCTACCACATTCTTCCCCAGTCACATGAGGAAAGTTTCCCCTTCCTGGGATACAAGAAACACATCCCATCTTTGTCCCTGTGAAAGCCTAGCTCTACCGCCCCTGGAAGAGAAATAATGATGTAAATCTATATATATGGGAGGCAATTGCTGACAATAAAAGCCATTTTTTGACATCTGACTTCTGATAAATGGAGTCAAGCCCTTGATTCCACTTGCTGTTCTATATACAAACCCCATCCATCTGTGGTGGAAATGCACAAAAAAGGAAGAAATTGCAGCCACTCTGTAAGAAAAGCCACATAAAGCACCAGGGAGGTCTGCTCCTCCTGATTTTCTTGCCTGCCAGCACAAAATGAAGTCATAATCTTTGAGCTTCAACTTCCCCTCTGTAGAAAAGGCCTATTTTCTTGCATATACGGAAGGCTTGGGAGAAGAATCTTTTTAGAGGCAGTCACACGCTGCAGCAAGTGTAGCCACAATAAAGACACAGCCTCCCTTGGCAAAATCTTCAGGAGACCCTGTGGTTGACTTTTAGAGAAATCCTACATTTTAGCATGCATTACCTAGACACATGCACAGCAGTTGGCATCTGTAGCACTTATAAGAAATAGCAGACTTTTAAAATAGTCAGGTCAATTAACTGATTGAAAACTATCTCTCTGCCCTTAGAAAGATAAAAATATGTGTTTCTTTCAAACAGGTAAAAACCCCCTACCTTTCTTCTTAAAATTCTCTTCAGTAAATCTGCGGATTTATTCTGTCCCTTTAAAATATCCAAGGTCTTTTTTGAGAAGTCTGAATGCCAGCCTGTCCCAACAGACTAGGGCATGCACACTCAGTCACTGCAAGCAGGGCTCTGACTCGGGGAGCAGTGACAACATGATAGTCTTGCCATCTGAATATCCATCTAGCATCCATTTAACATCCTGCTTTTTCAAATATTTTATGATTCATCTTCTTTGCTGCTTTCTTTGACCTAAATCGTGTAAAATCTGAAGGCAAAAATATGTAGTTAAGTTTCATGCTGATCAAGGATTATATGACTTGATGGAACTGTGATATGTTAGAAAATGTCTTGTAGCCTCTAAAGAGATTAAAAAAAATCAATTACAGAACCTATGAAAACCTCCTAAGTATCCTTTCATAAGGTGTTTAGGTGTTTTACATGTTATAAAAGTCAGTTTATCAGAGTGATAAATAACAGTACTGCACACTGAAAGTCAGATTAATGTGTACCAATACCAAAAGCATTCCACCAAGCAGCACAGTTATTCATGCAGATAACTTTAGTCAATCTGTTACTAACCTGATTGGATACTCAGGATACTTATCATGGATTAAATTCAGTAATAATAAAGTTTTTCATATGCTGATGGTGCTATCCAGATTAATAGCTTTCAAATGGTTGGTACTACTTTATTATCTCTTCCTGAGTAATGAACTAGTCTATACACGCACCACACATTGAATGATGGAGACCAATAATTCCAGCAGTATCAATCACTGGTATCAATATGGAGCACCTGAAAGGGTATTTTTTTCTTATAAGTTAAAAGGTAAAGTTGAAGTTTATGATGGAGAAGTGCTCTCAATGTTTAATGTGTACAACAGAAACTGCAAATAGCTGACAGAACAAGAGGAAATTGGTACTGTGCGAGCGCCTCACTACTCTGCACTCAAACCATCTGTCAGGCACTTCTTCAGGGGAAAAAAAAATCCACAATTTTTAGAAATGTTTGTTCTGAAAATGCAAATTAATACATTTTTATTTATTTCCAGTCACGTAGACAGATCTATTTCCTACACCACGTCTGCACAGAGATATGATGGTTATTTAACTGCTTCAGAAAAAGGTTGTGAAGGCTCAGGTGGCCCATCCGTGGTGAGTTTGGAATCTGTTTGGCTTTGCTGAAGGAGGAGTGCAGTGGATGAGGCCACACAGAGTGAGGTTTGACCAGTGTCTTCAGCTGGGGTCCAGCTCAGTTGCAGGTGATGAAAAAGCAAATTTTGCCCTCGCCTCCGCAGCTTGCACAGGTACTGATGCCAGCGGGGGACAGGTGTTGAGCAACAGGGCTAGGAACATGGGGAAGAGGAAGCTCATCTCCCTTAGTGACACCGTGGACTTGTGTTGCTTTAAGGAGCTTGTGAAACTTCACTGCAGAGCCCCAGCTCAGTAAGCTGCTCAGATATACGCCTAACTTGAGGCATGCAGGCTATCAGTAAGAAAATATTGTGGCATATGCTTTAACTTAAAACATATTATTAAGTGCTTCCTGAATTGAGATGATTTCCTTCTCAGTGTTTCTTCTCTTCCCATCCAGCATAAGTTTATTTTTGCACTCCCTGCCAGAACATACTTCATGTCCCTCTTTGCACGTTGCCAGCTATGCCCCGACTTTCCGATGGCGCACCTTTCCATCGCCTGGGGCTCCCTCTGTCACGATGTGTCACACGGGGCCAGGGCAGGCAGCTCTAGCCCTCTGCACGCTCTCACGCGTGTTGTTCCAAGGTGAACATGGTTCCTGGTAGGGTGTTGGCTTGTGCCAAACAGCAGCCTACCAGGTACACCTGGGCCCAGCCTGTTCCTGCCTGGTAGTGTGTGTGATGCCGCTCTGATTTTGGAAGGCTTATTAGAGCTCCAGGTTCTCAGGGACAGAGAATGGGCCCTAGCCTGCTTCAGTGAAGTAGCACTCCCACAGCTTTGTTGTCTTCTGTGCAGCATGGCTTTGGTTGAGATGTAATCAGAACCAAATTTAAAAGTCCAAATATTTTTAAGTAAGTTTGGATTCAGATTTCCACATAAGCCTGTTCTGGCACGAGAACTTATGGTTTGGAGGGAAAATCTACTTCTGCACTGTTTCTAACTGCTGCACTGTCTCCTGAGGCCTTGGAGAGGCAGATAAGGGACATAAAAAGCATGTAAGTACTGCACTGTAAGTCAGCTAGTCAGCCCGAGACAGTGTAATTAAAGGTCCCAAACTGTAGACAGGTTTAGGTCACCAGCTACCTGATTTATTGGAACAATTATGTCTTTAATCTGAAGGAGGTTTTACTCTTGATTGCACTAACAGCACTTCACTGAAGCCAAGCTTGAAACTTTCTGCTTCCTCAGGGTGTTTGTTGCACTTTCCACAAGTGCTCCTCTTCAGCTGTGGTAGCGTGAGGGGCACAGCGTATGCAGGCAGTGACTTGTCACACCCACCTCAATGTGTAACGCTCTTCAGCCGCTCAGGTCCTGCTGGGATGGCACTGGAGGATGAGCACTGCAGAGGACTAGCAAATCTGCCAGTCCGGCATACACAGCCACCTACTCTGATCTGTCTCTTATCTCCTTCTCTTTCATTTGTCTGAACCTGTACCTGACCTAATGGATCAAGTGATTCCCCCTGTCCCCACCCCCCAACATCTCCCACTTTCCTACTGTATCTGGCTGCTAGAATATTTTTTACATTTTATTCTTTTGATAAAAATCTATGCTAATTTACACTTCAGGAACATCTATTGCCTATGTCATGAACTGTCTCTAGCCAGATTTTGACTTCTGCTCTGAAACAGAAGATGCGATTTTGATATTTTGAAAGAAAAACATTTAACCTAAACTATTTAACAATCAAAGATTTACACTTACCTACGGTAGAGAACATAAGACAAAAAGATGGTCTTTAATTTGTAAAATGAGTGAGGTTCATTGCTCACTGTGCACAAGGTGAGCTGCTGCCAACTTTTCTGTAATTTCAAAAATTTCTGGAACGTTGAAATGTAATTGCAGTTCAAATGAAGATGCCACAGGAGTTTTAGTTTGCTCTTTTAGTCATTTCTATGGTCCAGGGACCTTAAGCCAGGAATGCCGATGGGTCTGTGTAAGCCCAGCAAGAAACCTCTGCTTGCACTGGTTGGTATCCACCAACTGACTTTCCCCAGCTGAACAGGCTTCTTCCTAGCTCCTTAACAAGTACCATTATTACATTGGCCATCACAGTTTTTAGTTTTAGGGCAAAAATGCATTTTAATAAGTCTCTCAATGTCCTATTTGACCAAAAAGACAATTTGACACTTTTTTTTGTTTGTTTGTTTGGGTTTTTTTCCCCATCTCTGTGACTCCTGGTAATTACACTGTGGCCACAGTTAAAATTGTTACTGACCACATCTAGGGAAAGCAACCTGCCTGAATTCAGTAGTGTCCACCCTCCTGAGAAATCCAGTAATTCTCACAAAGTAAGAGACCCATGTTACTTGTGTTCAAAGAGTGACTGGAGATGGGGAGCTGTGAGCGCTAGCGCAGCGGGCTGCGCCAAATCCCGCTTCTCCCAGAGGTGAGTAAGAAATGTCGCTGTCCGTGAGAAGGGACGGAGGGCGCAGGATTGTGAAGTCCAGGACCCTGAAGCACTTGTTTAACTTGACACCCACGGGAATGTCACTGCAATCCCCGGGTTTGTCCCCACACCTAACAGCAGGCATACCTTTACACGCCAACTTGGCTGCAGACTTTACTGTACCGTGCTGACTCCACGCACTTTTACCCAGCTCCCGTTGATGCAAGAACCATTGTGTGGCCCTTAGCGGGTCTTAAGTGATACTAAATATTCCATTAGAGAAATGTTGTTTCCATTACAGTTTACAATTTTAACATTTAAAGACCATCATTAAAATATGTAGCTTCATAACATACTTTGCTGGTGTATGTAGCAGATTGCTACTTACTGGCAACTGGTCATGTATTAATTTTTCAGAAACATGTTTCCTGACTATGACTAATGCTCACATGCCCTTCTTATCTCTTAATTTCAGATGAATGGTATATGGACTCTGAAATGTGAAACATATGCTGAACACCTAATTGAGCTGACAGTACCTCAAAAAGTATTAGAAGTTAAAAAAAAATCAGTTAATACAAAGTTTGCCGTCTGGGTGTTTCACATTTATAAAGTGGTATTTAGAAAATAGAGTTTATATTGATCCTTTAGCTATTAGAATTGGTTACATCATGACAAATCAGTATCCGGCTGGAGATCTTTTAATGCATTTCAGTTTTCAAAACAGAAAATATTCTGTGCTCTGCAATGTCTCTTCCACTATGAAGAAAACAAACAGTTCAAGGATGAACTGAAACTTTTATTGAATGCTTCTCCATATAGTTTTTGAAATTGAAAATAATGAAGAAGTCCAAAAGTAATCACACATTTGCAGAAAGAGAGGCTAACTGTGACTGACATATCCATGCCCCCCCCGCCATTAGTAGGAAGATAAGAGCTGCCACTGCTGCAGTCAGATGAAAGCCCCATGTGATTTATTCTCCTCAAAGTGTGGCCAGTTACACAGCTTAGGGAAAGAATTTCCTCTTCTCGTCTCCTGTATCTCTTCTGTGATACACCCTCTTCTGACAGTCAGTGACAGATTTAGGGACTGAGCCCCCGAGCATCTGTGTGCAAATGGGCCGTGGCTTTAACGGTCAATAATGGAAATCCTCACAGCTCACGAGGGAAATCTTGTTTTTAAGACATTTGCACCCCACAGCATTCTTCTGCCCCAGGCCCATGCTTTAACTGTCTGCCATGACAAGAAGTGGGATTTTTGGCTTGTTTTATACACAGTACCTGGTAGTTTTCTTGGAGGGAGGGAAGCCACCCTATTGTTTTTAGATTTTGAGAGTATCGGTGACTGTTTGCTTCTGGCTCTCCCTGCCCTTGGGATTAATAATTTAACAGGCACTACTGAAGGGATGGCCACCCTACCTGCGCCTGAGAGCCCGGCGGCTGGCACGCGTGCCTCGGCAGGGGGAGGGCAGGCAGCTCAAGGAGTGGTTTGCAGCTCGGCAAAACACACTCCCAAAGGGGGACCGCTGCAGCAATCTCCCTAGCTCACGTCCTGCCTGCCTGCCCTCTGAGGGCCCAGCCAGCAGAGCTGTCTCACTCGGGGCATGGTGGGCAGAAAATGACCAGGAGTGGTTTTGGTATGTGCCACCCTATGGATTTCTATGGCCCTGTTGCCTTTTTGATCTCCTTTGTTTCTGGATAACTCCAACAGTTGCTCAGATGTCTTGGCCAGTGCAGAACACTCAGCTGATAGCTCTACAGAACCTTTTTTTTCTTGCTCAGTGATGGCTGGTACAGACCCTGTGCCTGCCTTGGCAAGTTTAGAGTTAGATTGCTCCCCATTCTGTGCTTCCTGACAGTGACATTTATTTCCTTTCTATCTCTACCTATGGGAACCCTTGAGTGGCACCATTTCAGGCATTGCAGAGGTTTTAGTGTACTGTGCAACAGGTTGGGCAGGACTGTGATAAAAGTGGTAGAAACACTTCAAACTTCTATAGCACGTTTTAAAAGTGTGAAAACATTAAGATGTTAATTCTAAAGCATATTATTTCTTTATTTTTTTCAGCTGAATTTTTGATTAAATTCTTCATGAGGATTTTTGAGAACAATGTTTCTTAGGGACAAGTAAGTCTGATACAGAAATGTGGTAAGATTTAGAGGCTTGCATTATCTGTTAAATTCAGTGAAACAGAATTTTAGATGCTTTATCTACTGTAATGCACATGAACAGAATTAAAATCACTGACTCCAAAGCTAAAGACTCTGATGAGCCTCAAAACAAAGAGATTTTCAGTCACCCAGTTCCACGGATTTTCATAAAAGCAATTGTTCGTGTTGAAATATTTATGATCCATTACTCCAACAGTTGAAACAACATTGACATCTGTTTCAACTTTTTTGATAGTAAAAATGCAGCATTGCTAGGCATGAATAGCTCAGTGGCATGAGATGCGGGTAACCAAAGGACACTCTCTAGGTGTGTCCAACAAGTTATGACAACAACTGGGTAAAGTTTCCTTTGAGCTCATTCTACCGAATGATTAGCTGAAGAAATGCACCAGGAAAGGTAACTACTGTCTTGGCAGTAAGGTAAGTTGTTCACTCATTTGTTAAAAAAGCGTAACTGCTACCTGAACTGCAAATACTGTGTAGGTCAGCATTGCCAACGCATCCGTGTGTTGTACTCATTATGCCTGAATCCAAGCACTCCTTACAGTTCTAGAGATAGCTCTTGGTACTTATCCCACTTTTGGCAAAAGTGGCCATGTAAGGGTAACACTCTTGCTTGCAGAAAGAGGACTTATTTTTATCTCAAATTACACTGCTTACACGTGAATTGCACAGAACTGGCCCGGATTGCATTTGCTCATGTCCATCTTCATGACCTTCCAATCACCAAGTTTGCAAACTTTCATAAATCAAACACTTATTAAAATCAGCAGTGTGAAGGCCTGAGAAGTTCAGGAATGGGAAGGGACGTAAGCCCCAGACATACAGAAAGTGGCCGAGGTCCTTCAGTAGGTGGCACACTTCCCTCTGGATCAGCTGTTGAATGAAGGTACCTGCAGGATGCTCTGGACAAGGATGCCTGTGGGAAGATTCCCAAGATGCAAAACCAATGTGGTTACGAAGGTTCCCATGACATGTGCCAGAAGAGTAAAGGCCACAGGATAATATGGCCAAATTCTAAGTAGCTGCAAGCTAGTTAATGTCATTTTCCTTATCCAAAGTGCCCTCTGCCATTTTGAGGTGCCAAGATATTCTCCTTTCCCCTGTTGTCAAGCTGCCGCGCTATGTGCTGCTAAGAGTGGTCGGCCCTCTGTCTCTCTCTGGTAAGCACTTGGAATTCTCTACACATGAAGCAATCAAAATTTCTTTGCATTGGAAGATGATGCAAAATGGAAAGTTGCCTATTTGAGAAGAATGCTAAACTAAAGGCTACCAGGTCTAATGGGGATATAATTAGGTAAGCTTTTAGAAAATTAAGTCACTTAATTGTTCAGGTTATATATAACTCAAAAGTTGTTAAATCATGCCATGTCTTTGGCAGGCTCTTCGGTTCTTCCTAGGAAAAGTGGGGCAAGGAGGGGGAGAGAACTGAGTACAGTATACAAAATGCATAGGAACTATTACTCTGTTTTGCTTTGTTTTAAAGAGAAATAACCAGTGCCTGATAGCATGACCTGCTTGTTAGCAAGGCAAAATATTTTTTCAAAATGCCTAAAAGTGAGGATCTTTCAAAAAACTTGATCAGGCTGTGATATTAAGAGGGCTGATCAAAGAGAATCTGGCTAGGTCACTTACAGGGTTCATTTATCTCACATGAGAAGTGCACATAACCACTTCTGGATGGCATTGTAGATTTTCCCATTCAGCTTGCTAATTAGCTGCGAAAAAAATGGAAATGATTAAAAATAATCAAATTTTATTTAAAAATCTTTTCCCAGAATTCATGGGCTTTAACAAACGTTCCCACAAAGAGGCATAATTTCAGGAAATTCTGCCTTTTTCTTCTCCCCCCTCCCCTTGGTCCAAGGTGAAGCGATGACATGTTATTACTAAGCTGCTGATACACAGAGCATGTTAGTTCTGCATCTGGAAATACTTTATGTGAAGAAAATAACTTTTTTTTTTTTTTAATGTAGGGAAAGCTCAATATAGTAGAAAAATATTTTCCCTTCAGGAAATAGAGCCATTTGTTCATTACCAGGCAAATAGTGCTCCCCTTCCTTTGGGCCCTCTGCCAGAGTTATTTACACACAGGCTTGTTCAAGCTAACTAACCACCTTGGCTTCTCACTCCTTCACACCATTTGATACTGCCTGAGCTCGAAGCTGTTGTGGATAAAGAAGTGCTTCTCTGTGACTTCTTTGTGTTCTGTGGAGGTGTCATGAGCACACTCCCCTATGAGGAAAGATCACCCTTGTTTACGTAGCAGAGTAGACAAACAAGATACAGCAGCCCGGATTAAAGGAACGCACAGGGAGAGGTGCTGGGAGGGTGAGCCAGCAGCCTCCTTTTCTCTTTCCTCCTAAAACAGCACTTGAGCAAAACGAAAGCAGCGCGTACAAGTGAGTAAGTGACCGATACATGAAACTCACAGCTGCTCGCTACTTCCGAGAAGAAGAGCGTGAGATACATGGTCAGAAGGAGGCAGGTATCTCTCAAGATAAAAATCCCCTTGGTTATCTGAATTAATACTGCTGTACAAGCTGATTTTGTGATGCATTCGGCACCCAACGTAAGCAGGGGACAAATGCAGCCCAGTTGGGGTTCTCTGCAAGCCTTCAGATCTAGCTCAGTCTCCCTTCTCCCTCTCCTTCACAACCCCAGGTCAGCTGCAGGTGCCCCCTCCCTCCCCCCCCCCCCCCCCCCCACCTCCCTGGCTCTCAGGAGCCCCTGAGGAGGGGTCCGTGGCAGGAACCCTCACCAGCCATTCATTGCCCCAGCATCCAGCTCAGGGCCCTTCTCTCACTGATGAGGGGAGAAAGATCAGATCCTCCAAAAGAGTCCTTTCTTCAGGCAGAAGAGAGAATACACCCCCCTCCCAGCATTGGGGAGCCAGCAGTTTTACTGGTAAGCATGAGGAATGCTGAATGTAACAAGGGAGTTAGAAAAGGCAGTGGGGGGGTGGGAAGGGGCAAGAACAGCAAGGGACATCGATGTCCAGGCAGTCGTAAGAAATAAGTGAAAGAAAAAGGAAGGAAGTTTCTACACAAATAAGCACGCTGCATTTTAAACAGCATTGGTAGGAAACTATTAGTCTTTTGTTTATTTACGAGGAAAGCCGGTCCCACACAGTTTCCCATAGATCTTCTTACTTGAACAAACTTTAAGAGGATGCTAAACAGTGAAATAATACCACCGACACGTATTCTTAATTTGTGCTCCTGCCCTCTGAGACTTCCAGCAAATCTGATGTCTTTGGTCCATTTTGCTTTACACTTACTCACACTGAAATCAATAGATACTCTCAAACCCCTTTATATAAAGGAACTGTCTCTTTTGGTGCGGCCATAACAACTTTATGAAGAAACGGGTAAGAGCTTCTTGGTACAGGCTTAGGGACCAAGTAATTTTTCCCAAAGTAAGAAAGGATTAAGTGCTTTAAAATTGTTGGCTATTTTAGGAATGGTTATTTAACATTTCGACTCGACTGTACTATTATAGAAAAATTATGTAATGCTTTCTGTTATCTACGTTGGGAGCAGCTCAGTTTACAAAACTGATGGATTCTGTATGCTCTGAGATCAAACCAAGTTTTCAGAATAATTTATAGTGTTTAATAAACTCTGAACATCATTGCTGAACACTATCATTCTGTACCGCGCTCGCTCCCAGCAGCAGCTGTGATGGCCAAAGTGCTTTCCAAGCAGCAAAAGTGACTCCTTTTCTGATGAATCTGCAAAATCTGAACTTAAATAACAGCTGTAAATCTCACACCTGAAAGCTCCCTTAGTTCTCTTCTCAGTTTAGGTAGAGTGATAGTTTTATTAAATGCTGGATATAAATGTTGAGAAAAAAAAAACCTAGTGGGAAATGATAGGATGGTGTGATGTAAGGACATCATTATTAAGTTGTGTTGTCACAAGTAGGCGAGAGAAAGTGATTCAGATGCCTGCTGCCTCTCTGTGGAGTTACTGGTGGGAGTTTGTGAGGGAAACTACCTGGGCACCCAGCTGCAGTCCCTCTGCGGGACAGCACTCTGGCCTCATGCTTCCCGTAGGAGGGCAAAGGGGCATTGGTGGGGGCGAAGGTCAGTTTGTGCTCATCCCCCTGAAATGGGGCACAAGGGCGCGAGTGGGCTGGAGGAGCCACGCAAAGACCTCCCTGGGTCCTTGGCTGTAGAGGGGGTGTGTGGGGGAGGGTGTCCTTCTCCAGGCTAGGGACTCTTGCAGCTGCAAGTTGTGCAACCTGTCGAAACCTGCTCCAGGGCTTGAGGTGAGCACATTAGGAACAGCAGTGAAGGTCCCTGAGCACGCATGTAGCCTCAGTCTCTTCCCTGGGACCACTACGGTGCCTGAGAGTTTAACTCCAGCCTGTGCCGTGTGGAGTCACAGCAAAGTGAATGGCTGTGGCTCAGATGCTGCAATACTAAGAGAAAGAGAACGTGAGAAAGGATGCAAAGGAAAACTTGTTGAGATAACCAATATAGTTGGAACCCCCCCCTTACTTTGAAAAGTGTTATGGTGAAAACAGTTTCACTTTGCTTTGCGAGTAATCGTCAATAAACAGTGCCTTTAATATCATTTTGCAGTAGCTTCTGTGGTCTGGTCTCTGTGACAATAAAAAGGAACTCCTGAAGCCTCGTGAGAGGCAGAAGAGAAGCAGACAATGCCAGGCATACAGCAAGAAATCAAAAGTGCAGGTCTGGAGTATGTAGCTTCCCAGAGGGCAAGATACTGGCAGCCGTCATTTGGGGGCAGAGGTAAATGCAGCTGCTGTGGAAAGTGGCACAATGGGAAAACCTCAATTCAAACCAAATCCTAAGCACTCCTGTCTCCCATTGACCCGACATCAAATAAAGATCACAAGCCCAAGGTCAATATGTTTACTCAGACAGAATAATTCCAGTCATACAATACTCTGTGTCAGGAGTGACATTATCACTTACACTGAGGACCAGGAAAACAAAGGCAGGCACGCTCGCAGGCGTAACGAGGAGCAAGCAACTCTCTGTGGTTCACTCCTCTCTGTATTGACCATGCTGGCAGGAGCAAGCCTTTTATGTAACAGAAGACCTCAGTTATCGCACAATGACGATCACGTGAGATGCTCACCCCCCGCATCACTTGAGGTGAGTCCCAAGAGAGGCCGAAACTCTCGTGCACCTCCTGAATTGAGCACAACACAGCCCTGGGAACCTGACTCAGAGGTCACCCAAGTCAAAAGGGGGCCAAGCACCACGACAGGATGCCTATTAACCGGCCCCGTGCCCCTGTACTGCCAGCCCCAAAGTATGCAATTGTCACTCAACCCTAGAAGCTGCCGGGATAACTTCAATTTCTTAACTACCAAACTTATGGAAAAATTGGGTTTGTTGTCCCTGGCACCTGCGGAAGGAACCACTGCTTTCAGGAGCTATGCGTACCCCTTCCCTTCTCAGCCACCAGGGCGAGTTTTCTTGATGTGAATCGAATTAATTGTCTCAGGTGCCCCTTTGACTTCTGGTGTCGCCGTGGCTGTGCTGCACGTTGGCCATCACTTCAAACCCACTCGCAGCAGCCTTTGAGCTGGGCGGAACGGCTCTCCCAAAGGAAAACCATCCCGCTCTGGAAAGGAGCTGCACGTCACAGCCTCCGCTGTGCCACAGCGGAGCAGGAGCCGGGACCCCCCGCGCTGCCAGGCGAGCTCTACCCTCCGGGCAGCCAGTGCAGCCCCAGGACAGGCAGATCACACAGAATCGCAGGTTCAGCGCTCAGGCTGGACGAGACCCTTAAGGTCATCGCGTGCCCGTAACGTCACTCGGGTTTAGCCAAGTCAAAGCCGCGGCGAGCAGCGGGAGCCAAGGCGGGGGTCGGTGCGGGACCTGGTGCAGCGGCGGCTCCGACAGCCGGCGGCTGGCTCGCCGTCGCGGGAGAGCCCCCAGGAAGCGCAAGCACCACCCCGCAGAGAGGGTATTCCCCCCGCAGCGCCTCTGCCCCGGGGCCGGCGGCTGCTGCGGGAGCCCAGCCCCGCCACCGGCCCCGGTCCGGCCCCGCCCCGCCGCCGGACGTTGCGGACGCTCATTGGCTGTGGGCGGCCCTGTGAGCGGCGGCGAGGGCGCGAGCCCCGGGCAGCCGTTAGCCCGCGTGAGGTGGCGGCGGCGGCTGCCCCCGGCGGGGTCCGTGGCCCTCGGTCGCCGCCGGCACCGTCCGTCCTCCCGGTGTCGCCGGGGAAAGCGGCTCGCCGCGGCGCTGGCGGGCGACGAGAGGCCGTTAAAATAAATGCGCGTCCCTGCGGCAAAGCCCGGGGCGGCTGGGGCATCGCTGGCTGCGCCCGCCGCGGGCGGGCTCCCTGCCCTCCGGGGCGGCGGGGCTCGCCGCCGCCCCTCCTAGAGGGCTGCGTGCCAGATTGCTGAGCGAGGGTCGGGGCGGCCGGCCGCCCCGCCGCCGGAGCCGTGGCCGGTGTCGGAGGCGGCTGCCGGGGCCGGGAGGGCGCCGCCGGTAGGCAGGCTGCGAAGCCGGCGGCCGGCGCGGGGGAGCCCTGGCGTTGTATTGTTCTGCCTGACAGATAACGTGATCCTGACCAGGCAGGAGCGACGGGGGCGGAGGGGCCGGGGGAGGGAAAAAGAGGAAGCGGCGGGAGGGGAGGGGGGGGGGGAAGGAGGATCCCGCGTCCTCGGAGGAAATTCTCAGGCCGGGAGGACGCGCGGCTGGTGCACTGCAAGTCGGGACTGGCTCTCCTGGGAGTTCCCTCGGCGGGGAGGGGGAGGGGGAGCGGCGGTCTCCGCCGGCGGGGAGAGGCCGCGGCTTCGCCCTCCGAAGCCCTGCCTCCTCCTCCTCCCTGCCTCCCTCGCTGCCTCCCCTCCCCGCCCGCACGGCGCACCTCTCCCGTCGCCGCCTCGCACACACAGACACACAGACACACAGACACATACACACACACCCGGGCGGGCAGCGCCCATCACCCCGCGGCCGGGCGCTGCCGGTCGCGCCCCGCTCGCTCCCCGCCGGCGCGCGGGGGGACCCGGTGACGTCACGGGCGGCGCGCTCCCCGCGCTCGCTCCGCGCTCGCCGCCCTGTAACTTCTGTTCTGGGAAGTGGTGCCAGGAATAGCCCGGCAGATCTGCCTGCAGCGCAGAGCGCTCCCTCCCGCCTCGGCCAGGGCGGGCTGCGGCTCCCGGGCCTCCGCCTCTCCCCCGTGCAACACCAGCCCCTCCGCCACTGTCAGGGTGATGGTGATGATCCTTTCCAAAAAGAGGGAGAGAAATGACCTGCCTTAAGATAAATGCGTGAAACGGGCGCCCCTCGGCCGCTGGAGTATCTCTGTCTGTCTTTATATATAAAGAAGCACCGCGAGCCACCTCACTCCGGGCAAAGCCCTTAGCAAAGGAGCAACAAGAGCGCCCGGCGGGATCAGCAGCAGCGGCAGCAACAACAACAACAAGGGCACCGGGAGGGCTTCCCTCCTTCCTCCTCGGTGACTTTCCAGGTGAGCAGCAGCGCCTGCTGCGCGTAGCCCCCTCCTCCCTGCCCGCCGCCTGCCCGCCGCCAGTCCCCTGTCACCGGCACCAGCTGACAGCCGCGCCGAGCCGAGCCACCGGCGGGGGGCGGCTGCCGGCGGCCGGGGGCACTCCGGCGGCAGGGATCGTGTGCGGGGCGCCGCGGGGCCGGCTTGCGGGCCGCGGCAGAGAGGGCGCTTGCCGAGCGGGGGTTCTGACGCCGGCGCTCCGAGCGCTGCCGGAGCGACCGGTGGCGCGGCCGCCGCCGGGCGCCCCCCGGCCCTGGGGCTGCAGGGGTAAATGGAGGGCAGGCGGCGGGAGGCGCGGGGGGGGAGGGCGCCGGCGGGGCTCTAAAACCGCCGGACCGGTAAGTCACCTCTGTGGCGGCGGCGGCTCTGGGCGCCGGCAGTCACCGGCTCCGTCCCCGGGGCACCAGGGCCAGCGGCACTTCCCCCGGCCCGGCTCGGCCCGGCGCCCCGCTGAGCCGGCGCAGGAGGGGACCGGGGCCGGGGTCCGGCCTTTGTCGGTGACACGCCGTTAGGAAATGTGGGGAATACCCAGCTTGTAAATGTATGCAGATGAGGAGCAGGCTGCCTTGCGTAATCCCCTCCTGTGGCGGGGAATGGGCATGGTCACCGCCGGGGAGAGGCGCCCGCGGGGGGGCCGCCCCGACGGGGCTCTGTCCGCGGCCTCTGGCGCCCTGCGGCTGGGGGGGTGGGGGGGGGGGAGGGAGGCGGGGAGCACCCTGCCGGGGGAGGAGGGGGCGCTCGGGGCCACCCGGCGCGGCGGCGGGCAGGGCGCCGGCGGTAACGATGTATGTGTGTGTGTGTGTGTGTGTTGGGGGGTCCGGCTGCCGGCACGTCCCCGCGGGGGGCTCCGGGGGGTGTCAGCGGGCCCGTGGTGTGTGTGTGTGCGGGGAGACCCGCCGCTGTGCCGGGGTGCGCGTGTGAGTGCGTGTGCGCGCTGCGCCGCGGTGACTGTTCCCTGAAGTGGGTGGGACGTTGGCCCGTTCCGGGAATGTTCCATGACGTGTAAACGCCACAGGAAGGGGGTTAACAAGGGGCTCGGCCGGGGCCGCCGGGGCCGCCGGGGCCGGCCCTCCCTCCCTCCGCCCGCCGGCGGGGCTGCCGCGGGGGCGGCGGCGGCGGGCGGGGGCGGGCGGCGCGGGGGCTGCCGGGGGCAGGGTCCCTTATGTAACGCGGTACGTGTGCGGCCGGCGGTGATTATGTAAGCGGCACGTCCGCGCCTGTCGCACAGGATACCTCACGCCGGCTCCGGGGGCCGGCCGCGGCGGGAGGCAGGCAGGGACGCCGCGCCGGCAGGGATGCCGCGGGATGTCTCTCCGCGCCTTCGCCGTTGGGGGGAAGCGGCGCGGGGAGGGGGAAGCCCCGGGTTAGCCCGGGTGATGCCCCGCACATCCGCAAGCCCGCTCCCACCTCCCTGCCGGGGGCTGGCGGGAGGGCACGGCCCTCCCCTCTGTGAGAGGGAGCCCGAAGCGAATGGGATGATGTTTCTGCCCTGGGTGATGCCCTGAAGTGGCCCGACCCGCGGGTGGGGAAGCCGGCGGGAGGCCCTGCCGCCTCAACCCGCCTTGCCTGGGGGCGAGCCCGGCCGCCCGCCAGCCCGCCCTGTCTCCGCGGGCAGGCGGCCGGGGCTCGCCCCGGGGCAGCGATAAAAGTCCTCCGAGCTTAATTTCCCAGAAAAAGAGTTCTCTGTTTTTCTTACCAGTTGGCAGTAATGGTCAGACCTTATTTTGAGGGTTTGTTTATTTCTGGGTTGTTGGGGTTTTTTTTCCTTCTCTCCTCGTATGGTGATTGCAGAAGTTAGACTCAAGCATTAAAGGGATTTTCAGTGCAATAATTCTTGAATGCCCTTTTAAATTAAGGGAATAGAAACGCTAACGAGCTTCAGCAACAGCATTTTGCTAAATAATTTCTCTCATTTTCCAATGAAAACAAGTTTTATACAAAGCCTGTGTCACTAAATAACAGAGGCAACGTTTTGCGCCTGCTTGGTCAAGGGTGTTAGGGTATTTTTTTGTTGGATTTTTAAAAAAAATATTTTTGTTTTGTTTTTTAACCCCAATGAATCTGTACGGTGAGTTACTACAGAGTAACCCAAGTGTCAGAAGCGAAGCGGTAGCGGGTGGGTAGGTCCGTATTGCTCTGCCCCGCGGGGCTGTGCCTGCAGACTGCACCTTGTGCTCCGCGTCTGCGCAGCTCCTAGCGCAAGGGGGCTCTGGTCATCGTTAGGAGGGCTGGGGACACCGAGTAATTACTGAATTAAAAGAACTGCTGGCCTAACAAGGTACAAATTCAACAGGCCTGGCTTTTAAATTCTGTTGTTGTTGTTGTCGTCTTGAATTGCTGCTGCCTACCAGGGGAATTTGCTGCTCAGGTTATGAGGACGCAGTGCAGAATCTTCAGTATTTTGGTAGTGAAATTGATACACAGGCATGCTGAAAAAAAGTGCATCTGTCTTTAAAGATAGGAGAGTCTCTGCCTGTTAGGTTTGCAGCAACATATGTAGATAGATGACCTGTAACCTGGGGGGGGGCATATTTGTTTACAGTTAGATGTTAAATCTTTCCTTATCCTTGTAGTCAGGAGATACTTCTGGAACCAAAGGTATGATTTAGCTGAAACTTACTTGTTATTTTTTTGCTTTGCCTCTTTTTTTTTTTTTTAATGTTAGTGTTGAGGATGACGCTGAGAGGGTTATTTCCCATGGGAGTTTTAAAAAGTTGCTACTGTCTTCTGTAAATACATTCAATGCTGCTGTTGTTTTCAGCTGTGGAAGGCAGCAGGGTATGGTACAAAGTCAAGATATTACTTTTGTTGATAGAACAATCCAAAATTTTAATGTTCTAGATGCTGTTGTATTGATGTTGTTTTCCAATGGCTGTTTGGCATAGCAGGCATATGCGTTCTGGCTGGGGCAGCATGTTAAAACATCACTGCTATGGGTAAGAATAACACTGAACAGCACTTGTCCCAAAGCACAAATGCAGAGGACTTTTAATTGTGTGCCTAAGTCCAATTGTGTGGCAACGGTGCAGAACGCTTCTTTGCAAAGGCAGATTTTTAGATTCTCAAGTGACTAGATTGCCTCATATGTGAGATCTGTTTACAAACCTTCTCGTTACTATGAAGACAAAACAGAGAGCCATATGCATTCATGCGGTCCTTGCTGAATAATGGTACATGTGTCTGCTTGAGTGTTTGGCAGTATTTCATGTTTAGTTTATGTGGTGGCACCCTACATGGCCATTCTTCTTTTTTTTTTTTTTTTGACTTTTAACTATTTCTAATACCATTGGCTGGACTCGGATACATGAATAAACTTATGAAACTGGTCTGCATGTTTGTAACCAAGCTGAAAAGCAGGGCATTTATTGCTGAGCATTCGGCCAGACTTCTTTGTTTATTCATTTACTTAGGTGCTTGTTTTTAAAATAAGGTGAGTTGGTTTTAAACAAAAGCGAAAGTAATGAATACCATTTTGCACCTCCCTCTGTCCCTCTCTTCATTGTTTTCAAGGCATCAGCAGGGGCAGTTGCTACTTATGAAATCTAACCATGTCAAGTGAGGTAATGGGAATATAGGAGCTGTGTGTCTGGCAGGAGTAGTTTATTTAGCTAAACACTGCAATGCTTGCTCATCAAAGAGAGAATGTGTACTATTTCAGACTATTGCTGTAGGTGGAAAGATCAGTTATATGACTTGTATTATGAGAGACGGCAAGCTCTCTTTCAAATTTGGGTATGGTGGGGCTTTGCAATGAGCTGTGGTCAGTTATATTGACAGCTGTCCATCTAGCTCTGTAAGCAGAGCTCAGCAAGTGCTACTTCTATGTCATTCTTGATTCCGCAGAAGAATTCCTGGCAAAATCGCCAGAGCTGGGTAGTTGCTTTCTCTCACTGACTTAGGTCCTAACGTAAATCAGGCTCAGCAACAGTTGGTGGCTCTTGTCAATGGCCTTCACACAGGATAATAAGGGGAAAATGTTTTACCCATGTTCTTTGCTTCTGTTGAGAAGAGGTGAAACTGCAGGGTTTAGACTATTGGTCCTGCTAGCAGGAAGAATACATGATTGCTGTTACTAGATCTGATGGGTTAAAGTCTTCAGTGAGAGTTAATTGCTAATACTCTGGGGAACTCCACCGAACTGTTGAGTACAGAGGCTGCATACCTTTGTTATTTGAAAAAGGTCTGATAAGTTATGAGGGAAGTACTTTAAAAATTCTTTTATTTAAAGACGCAGGTTATTTTTTTCTGAACAGCTTTCTTAAACAGCATCTCTGAAGTAGTGTGCTACAGATTAAAATAACAATTTCTGAAACCGTTTGGTTTTCTCCTACAATTTACCTGGTTTTGATGTTGGTTTTTTTTCCCCTTAAATAGAAGGAACTCTCTAGCAGTTCCTGAAGAAGTGGCAAGGAGAAGCATGAGCTAGATGGAAAATGGAGAGTAATATTTTTCACCGGTGTGCTTCAGTCAGTAATTCTGGATGCTACATTTAATTGAAGTAGCACAGAATTATCACAGAATGATAGGTTGAAGCTGACTGTGCCATTTTAATAAGAAATAGCAGCTTTGTACAGCTTTTTTTTCATTTTGGGACTTAAGAGTTTGCAACAACTGTTCTATTTCAGCAGGAAATACTAAAAAGCAGTTCATTTGGGCCGTATTTTTCATTCTCAAGTGAAATTAGGACTTGTAAAAGCACTGGTCTAACAGCCTGAGAACAAAAATTCATTGTAAACAGAAGTATGAGAAGTTTTTTCATGATAACCAACTAGTAAGCCTCTACTTGGACCTTAGGAAATCATCGGGGAATTTAAAGAATATGTTAATCTCTGGAAACAACTGATTTTGTGGGTTGGTTGGGGTTTTTTTAATAGTAAGTTGAGAATGCCGAACTTCTGATCATAAATGAAACAACAGACTTTACCTTAACTGCTTGTTCACAGTAGGTTGCCACCAGTCAGGTTTGTCCCCAGACGCCTCTCTTTCACAAAGCTGTGAAGGTGGAAAAGGGGTGAGAGGGTTATGGGTAGGAAAAACAATCTGATGCGGTGTTTCCAAATCCAAGATGTGAAATAAGCAGAAGACATACAAGTATCATATGCAACTTTGCCTGTCAAATTAAAAGTCTCTTTCCTTTTTATTGTCTTATGATTAATTTCTCACCGTCACTAATGTGGTCTGAACATAAAGAGTTTCTTCTTGCTCTGAGGAAGATTTGTGGCTTCTGGGTGCTTATTTTCATTTGTCTTTTAGGCGCATTTTGTACGGTTGCTGTATGCCAGGGTAGCAGCAGCGGAGAGTGGGCCACAACTGTTTATGGTCACAGCATTGCTTGTATTTCTCTGTTGCCTTGTTCGGCCCTGGGCATGCCTCCCTCACCGTTTCTTGAAACTAAAGATGGCCTTTTACACTTTCATACACTTCTACATGAGTAAGCAAAAACTTACTCATGTGGGTTGTTTTTCTGTTGTGTTTTTTTTTTTCTTCCACTTTCTTGGGATAGGAGTTTTAGGGTGCACCTACCAAAAAATGTACCCTTTAGATGGTAATATTCTTAAAGTAATATAGTGTACCAATGTCTATGTAATTATCTGATGTAAATTCCCCATGTACATGGTTATGCTGATATGACTAGTTTGTATACCGATTATATAATTTTTTTCCTGAGTTTGTTTATGCATGCTCTGCTTTTTGTCAGCGTAGACTGGGTCTCAACAGAAAAGTTCTTTCTAAAAATGACATAGAAACTGCAAGTAATTTAATAAGGTTATAATTCAATAATGTTATGGGTTTGTTTCTTGTGATTGAAGGTTCTGTCCTAATATGCTTATGGAGTCTGAAAAATGCAACTGTAATATACAAGAAACTTCAGCCTGTGCAAAAAAAGAGTAAAGAATGTCTCTGCTCTTAAAAATGTAAATTCACTTCGTTGTGACTTAAGCAAGTTGTAGTAAACTTCTTCATCTCAGGTTAAAATCTTTGATTTTTGTAACTGCCAAAGGGGGAAAAAGAGGATGTAAAGTGTGCTTTAATTGCTGTTGTGTCATACAGGAGGAACTCAAGGTTAGATTGCTGCAGAAAGTTTATTTTTTAGATAATAGTTTGTTGGAAATTCCATACAAAGGAAAGCAGTTAGCTAATTTGCATGTATAGTTCAGTTTAGTAGACTAGTCAAAGGTAGAGGAACTAAAGGGAATTGAAATTACACCATTAAATGACATTTCCAAGGTATCGCAGTAAGGTAGGGTTTGACCCTCTTCATAAGAAGATACTCATGCAAAACGCAAAGCAGAAATCTCCCATATTATTTTCTGTATGGTGAGGTTTAGACTTTTTTGGCTACTGATGTTAGTATTGGTGCTGGGCTAACTGAATCCTTGTCGCCTTTCTAAACTGTAGTGGTGTCTCTGGAATTTTCCTCTGCTAGACTTGGTGGAAGACTTTAAGAGCTTGGGTGCACTCCTCATCAAGTTATTTATGAATATGGGGTGATACTGGATGTTTTGTAATAAGCAATTAAAAAAGCTGAAAGAAATGTCCAGTAATCTCAGATATAGTAGTAGAGCAGAACGCTTTGTTGAGATAATATTATTTAATGAGCAGTTATTCCATAGGATAATTTCTCTGCTTAGGTAGAAAGGAGCTTTATGTTTAAAAAAAAAAAAAATAACAGGACAGGATCAGGATTATCAGGATTAGTTTTATTAGACAAGTGGGGTTTTCTTGTGTGTTGTTTTTTTGTTCAAATAAGATAAATGCATTTATCTGTGTTTATATTTGTGGTGCGCATTAAAACAAAAACATGTGGAGTGTGTTAAGAAATAATGGCATGACAAAATAACTGGGGTTACCCTCCCTTCACAACAAGACGTGACGCTGTTTAGAGGAAGAACTATGTAGTTCAGACCAAAGTCGGTATTCAGCAGAGAACAGTTGCTGGCATCTATTAGGAGTCTTCATAGCTCAGTGTAGTTCATTTTGAGTGTAGTCTGTTCATAAAAGTCCTAAAAATATGTGGAGTTCCATGTTCCTTGTCTTTCAGAGACAGCTAAAATAGTGCAGTTACCTGGAAAATACATGTGCTCTAACTGTTGTCAATCTATGTGGGGTTTGAGAGGGATTTGATTTATTTCTGTAAGAGCATTAGCAATGAAAAAGAGATGCTGCAGGCGAGTAATGCAGGCCCCTAGTTAACTGACATCTGTGCATGCTTGCAATGCTTAACCGAGTTTCCGTGACACCTGCGAACACAGATTCATCCTGAGATTTGAATTTCTAAAACTATCCTCTCAATGTTGTGGAAAAGGGGATCCGGTACCACTCATGGTTTTCTGTAACAAAAGATAGACTAATTTTTACTTTTTCCCCATTTGATATCTGTTATGTTAATGAACACAGTTTCTGAAGCTGCTTATGAAAGGGTTTTCCCTGCATCGGGCTAAGAAAGTTCTTCAGTGATAAAGGCATTTATCTTGGTTGTAGGAGTCTACGAACATACAGTCAAAGTTCCCCAGTTAAGTCAATAAAAGTTCCTACACTCTGGTAAAGGTAGGATTTAACTAGCAACTTTCAGGCTGTCAAGTTGGACATCTTGATGCTGTAGGGTATGATAGTCTATTTTGATTGACAGGAGTGGTCATGGTACTAGGGTCTCAAAGAGGTTTTGCTTTTGAATCTCTGCAAAGCTATGTGAGTATAATTATGTCCAACGTTCCTAGTAAAACTGTGTCAAACAGCCCTTGCAGCCTGTTCCCTTATTTTGTGATTGTTCCTACTAGCACAATACTAGCAAAATTCCCCTAAAAGTTCATGGGTAGTTTCACAGTGTTGCTTGGCTGGAAGTTGTGCTTTCTTAAGGCTTAAATAATGGATAAACTCTGTGTATTAAATTTTGTGAGGTACAGTTGAATTAGATACAGGCTTAGCAAGATGTTGCTGATACATGTGGAGAAATTGGTGATAAGTGTAAGGGTAGGAGTCATTTATATAATATACTAACAACATGCTAACATAGTTTTCTACTCACACTTTCCTGTGAGTATGTAATACAGTATGTTTTGGAGCTGGAGTGATGCCCAAAAGTGTGTTGCGACTTTGGCAGTAGGTTGGTATGGTGGCAAAATTTCGAGATGGAGAGGGCAATAAAGTTGCTCTAGCAAATTATCTGTCATGTTTGATACATGCTGTTACATATTGTTCACATATTTTTTTAGCTGTTTAATCTCAGATTTACTTAATTGCTAATTAAAAAAATACACAAATTGTACTCATCTTTGACCTAATTTATAATGTGGGCAATGTTAATTATTGCTAAAAAACTTAAGAATCATCCATGTATTAGTAAAACTACTATATAATTTGGAGTAATTGGAAGTGTAGCATTGAGTCAGCTGTGCCTTTGTGAAGGAGTAAGGTTGTCAGTTGGAACTGATACACAGTAGTACGAAGGTTCCCACAGCACCTTCCTTTGGCCTGAGTTCTTGCTGACAGGACTCTGTTCTGCAGAGTGTCAGGAGTCAAAAGGATAATGTGTAGCACCTTCATTTTATTGGCTCCGCTCACTAGTAGTTGAAAGCTGTTACTATATAGCTGTTCCTGATTCCATTAAATTAGTTAGTGATCTCTTTGTGGACAAACATTCATCACATTGCCAAGCCTGTTCATAAAAGCAGAGTACAGAGGTGAGAAAGTAATAGACAATGAAATGGAAGCGTATCAGATCCTCCAAAACTTCTGTTTGGAGCAAGGACAAGGTGCGGTTTTATACACCAGCTCTGAAATGCTTGTTTTGCTTCTGGGCTGTTTGTATGGAGTTCAGCCTCCAGAAGTGCTAAACCTGAACCTTCCATGATGGCAGGTGGGCCTGGACACATTCGCTGGTAAAAGATAAGTGTACTAGAAGAACTTCTGCTTTAGTTTTGATCTGTGTCTTACATGGGATGCTTTATAGTGGTGTGTCTGGGGACTTTGTTCTTCCTTAGTAATGGGCAAAGGAGCTTTCAGTAGACAGACTGTCTTCCTTCCCTTGCTCCCCTGATCACCCTCTGCATGGTAGGAAAGACACATGCAGTGATGGAGATCCTTTACACACACCTCTCTAGAGCTTCAGTGCAGCATATTCCACAAATGGAGTGACTATGAGAGAAACCTTTTAATTTTCTTTCTCTTTCACTCTCACAGCCTTAGTAATTAAAGAAGAAAATGAGAATGCTGAATACACATTTTTGGATGCATGCTGGTTGAGAATGAGGCCTAGGGAAGGTAAATAAGGTGGGGAGGGGAGGTTTGCATATTACTGACAGTGGATTATAATTGTCTACAACAAATTATTTTTATCAGATCAAGTCTGCCTTTAAATTAAGTCTTCAACCTAAAGAATTTAGTACTGCAACCTTTAAAATCCAGTCACAGGTTATACAAGTGTGTCTTGATGAATAACTTAATCTCTGATAGAAGGAACCCTCTTGGATTCAGTGGTAGCATCCTCTGACTTGTGGTGTCTGGCATCTCCACAGTATATGATGGCTTCTTATCTTGCTCAATGCTTGCAGGTATTTATCTTTACATTTGCTTATGTACTGTTTTGATTTAAATTGGTGGCAGTATCAGTTGATCCTCATTCAACCCACTTAACTAGCAAGCTGGGGAATAAATAAAAATGATTTTGACTAACCCTTTCTCAGTCAAGTGGGTTGTCTGGCAAGCCAAGAGTGTAATAAATAGATTTTGTAGCTATTTACAGACTCACACACTAGAAAGCAGAGAATAATGCTTCACAGTTTTATTATGTAATTCAGAGTGTGTCACATCCAGATGATTACATCTGTATTTATCTCAGCCAACAATGCACTTTTGGGGCTACTCCTCTTATGTTTTCCTATAGAAATGAATATTACATGAGAAAATTTAAGAGTTTTGCTATGTTGTGTAAAGAGCTATTTAAGCATGCATGTATAAGTACATAGACACTTCGGTACTTAACATGACCCTAGTTTTTGCATCCAGTTACAATCTGTCTCCTTCACAGTGCAGTATACCTGGAATAACTTTGAGAGCTCATGGTTGCAAGTCTGGCTTGTTTGTCGCTGAGAGGAAGATTTGTCCTAGATTTTATACAGGTTCAACTTTTACTGTTATCCAAATAGCAAATAAAAGACTTTATCTAAAGTTACCTGCATTATTTGTGTGTTAGCATTTATTTCACAACTGTGTATACCAGTGCATATACACAGCCACATTTTGTTGAACAGGTAAAAAAAGGTCATATCAGTTCTCTCTGATGAACTGCTGTGGTTTCACTTTGGTGCAATGGGTATCAGAATCTGCCCAGGTGATCTTTCTCAAGTGTTACTCACTGTTTCTGGTACATTGCTGATACAGTGATGCCAGTAGTCAGCAACAGCACAGCCCATTCTATTGCCTGTGACTGAATCAGCCAAGGTCACATCTTGTTGGACCCTGAAGATGTTTGCCTTCTGAGATGAAGCATTTTGAATTCCTTTTACATCCTCTTGCTTCTGAAGGACATAATCACATCGCTCTTAGTCTAGTCAGAAGGTTAAAGCATCATTTCTGAGGCCCTCTCATTGGTGGTTCATGACTGTCAACTTGCGTGTGGTGCTCATTAACCCTCACCCATCTAGTAGGACACATACTTCATGCAGTGCCACAGCTGAACCAGTAGTGCCAGGTTTCTTGGCTATAGAACCGTGACCAGAAAGGCAATCCATGAACAGGCTACCTGTATAAATAGGTTATGTAAATGAAAGGAATAAAGAAACCCCCTCTTTCTCATCATGCCAACTCTTGTTGTCCTGTTGCTTGACCTGTAGTTTCTCTGGTGTCAAGCGCCAAGCCATCTTGCCCTCATCGCACAGTTTTCTAATAAGTGCCCCAAAGCTGAGGTGATGACACCAAACTGCTTGGCACAGCTTGTGTTACTGTGTGAACTGCCTTGTCTCTTGTCAATAAAATGAAAACTCTGTCATTTTGGATAAAATCCTCACTTAAATAAAAATGCAGAATGGCAAGTTGTTACTGAGTTTTGTTTTGGGGGGGATTATTTTGTGAGGCTGTGATTTTTGCCATTGGCTGTAGATAGGACTTGTACTGCTGAAAATGTGCTCCTTGTGAGTGCCTTGGCCTGTAAATGGAAACCTCCAGCACGCGAGGTTTGCTCTTCCTTGGGTGTAGTAAGGCTAGGTGAGAATAGTGGAAAAACTGTCTACATGGAAACAGCCTCTGGAGACTTCAGCCAGAGAGGATATAAAACAAAAGGCACTCTCAACAGAACTGATTGTTACATTGCCAGATGGTATAAGGTAATTTGGAAAGAAAGAGTAAAGATATATTATTTACCCCAAGGTGCTTTCATTCTGATTTGAATATAAAATACGTGAAGTCTTAGGTACAAGTGTTAGAACTGACAGTGGCTTACAGCTGTGGTTTGGGTTTTTTTGGGGTTTTCTTTTTGTTTTTAGTTTTTGGGTGGGGTTTTTTGTTTTGTTTTTTTGTAGTTCTAACCCATCTGAGAGAGGAACTTGCTGGGTTCCTGAGGGCGTAGTGGTTCCAGCAGAGTTTGTGAGCTTGGAGCCTGGGCTGTACCTTACGTGTACCATGTGCTTATTTTCCCAATGAAATCCATTATCTGGATTTGGAACTGCTTGTTAAGTTGCAGTAAACTTGCATTTCAGTTTGCACATGATGTAATTTTATTTGTTGTTTTTAATGAGGTCTGATAACTTCTTGTTTCAAGTGATATAATTTCAGACTTTTTTTTTTTTCCCTGCTTCTAGTATGGTTCAGCGTGAAAAAGACAGAAGAAAACATTATTCACAATAGGTTTGCAAGGTCCTAACATGATGCTTCATTCTAGTGTAACCTACCTGTCCTATATATCTTGTCCTCCATCTGAGGCCCAATAGCACCGAAATGATTTGGCTTATCACTGATAACTGGGTTTCTCTTTGCACTTTCTGAATGTTAGATGTAATTTTGAAAGAGTTTTGCACCTGATGGGTTAATTAGAGGGGAGATGAGCTTTTTTTTTTTTAATACTAGAAGCAATATTATAAAGGAACAGGAAAAGTCCCAGATCAACCAAAGCTTATGACATGATTTTAGAATGCATAACCTTGGGCAAAAAGGGCCAGTTCTTGGAGTAGTTCTTGAGTAACCTAATTGTTTGATAAGGATCCTTGCCTGTTTAAGTTGTTGTTGGTTGTTGGAAACATTCCATTTCTAAATCTGTGCCTTACTGCATACCCTGAGGTATGTGTACAACCCACTGCAATTGCACGCTTTATTATTTTATTAATGAGCACTATGATAATGTCTTGGCTCATGAATTTCCTCCAGTCCAGGTATGGTCTCCTAATGGCCCGGGGTTCTGTGATTCCATCATTTGTTCCAGGAATGGTGATGGGGAGCAGAAACAAAGCCTTTGCAAGCATGGTTTAAAGAGCTGAGACCTTGCCCTAAAGCCCACGTTTGGTGTGATACTGCAACCAAAGGCAGGAAAGGTAGGATACCTTTTCAACGCACACCTAATGAATAATAATAAAAGCGGTAGAACTAAATTCTTACTGCATAATTCTGAGTACCTGAGGCTTTGCCAGCTGGAAGGAAAGGGACGCACCCCTTAATTGGCCTACATAACCATAACAGAGCACCCCTTAGTACTACTTTGATCTGGGTCTCTCCTGCCTGCCTCTTTGCCCAAGTGGCTGGAAGACTCGCGCTTCGTTTGCTGTAAGGCACACAACAGTGAGCGAGCATCTGGCATGCAGCAGCAGCTCCTCTTTGTAATGAGCCTCCGGGGTAGCAGGCATACTAGGGTGCCCATTCCCGTGTTCCGGAAACTATTCCTGTGTGCAGATACCAGATTTGCAGTGCAGGGGCAGGGAGCAGCATCAGCAGAGGTGTGGTCTGCGGAGGAGCTGCGGAAATCCACTTTACTGTGTCTGTAACTCTGGAGACAAAACTTTCCCGTAAAAAGCTGTGGCAAAATACCACAACCTCAGACAACCAGCACTTGCTCCTCAGCGCTGCCTGCCTTTACTGGTATGTTGTAAACCTCTGGCCCTGGGCTTGCAAGTTCCGGGGAGTTCTCTGAGGATTTTGTGTCAGCCTGGGTCCCCCCCAGCCTGCAGGATGGGGGGACGACGAGCTCCCGGTGAGCGTGTTGCAGGCTGGTGGCTGGTATGGTGCTCCACAGCTTCTGAAACTGCTCCTTACAGTGCTTGGCTCTTCCACAGGGCCTTTTCAGAGCTGCAGCCCCTGTGGCTTGCTGCAGCATGGTTTTCTGGTGGAACAGATGGTGTATTACGTACAAAGTTACTGTATTTTTGTATCACTGATTTTTATTTATTTAGCTGTTTGTGTGTGTCTCTTTTTTTTAAGTGGGCATATAGTATAAGCACAGAACTTGGAATTGGTGTTGGATTAGCCTTTAGCCTTTGATATATTAATTAGTCTGCAGTATTTTACATTGAGTAGTGTGTGCTTTCTGAAGTTTTAGTGAACAGATTTTCCTCATTTGAATTAAAATTAGTTTAAAATACTGTAAGGGAAAAAAAAGACTATGAAAGAAGATCTTTGAAAGGAAAAGTAAATGTCATCTTAAGCTTTGTACTCACTGGAGTACAGTTTCTTTTTTAAGTCAGTTGCTGTGTGTTCTGTATCTAATCCTTGTTTTTTTAATTGATATCATCTGGTCAATTTGAGTGAAAAAGCTATTCCCATAAGAAAAATATTTATTCTAAATATTATTGTTGCCTAGGATCTTGTTGAATTCATGAAATACAGAAGCAGTCAAGTTGATTTAATATTTTTAACATTTTTATAGTGTTTTCTCATTGTTTCCATGAAAGCAATTTCAATAAATATTTTAGCAATTGCTTTTGGTTTCTTGAAATTAGGTTACCTATTGTTGGAAACTGCAGGTTCTTAAACGTGGGGTTCAGATCTGCTTTGTCTTGATGAGACATGTGAAACAAAACACAAATACTTGAGTGAGCCCCCAAATGAGGGCTTGCCTTCCCCCCACCCTCCTCCCCCCCAAGTTAGTTCCAGGACTTAGTGTTTTTTGTCTGAAGAATCTCCATATGTTATTACTTGTAAAAGAAAGGTATAGTCAGAGGGTTTGGTCTCCACTTGGCTGAATCACTTACTTGTGTTAACTTTTGTTTTTATATCTTTATATGTTATTATATATAAACTCCTATATGTTATATATATACACATACACGAGTCTGTACATATTTATACACGCATACTCTCTCACACTGTCTACAGACATTTGCACACACCTGAAGCATATGTGATCATCCCCTTTAAAATACAGGGTTTATGTTTTCATCCTGAACCTGATCCTTGCCACCAGCGGTTTTCTCTCTACAATGTAGCATTGTTCCAGTAGCTTCTGAATGGGAGGATGTGCATCCTCATGTCTGGTGACCCAGTGAGGTATGTGGAGGGAGAGTCCTCCTTGGGGCAGGAGAGCACAGCACAGGGCAGCTGAGTGTGGTAGATGGAGAGATGCTGATGGGGTGTACTTCAGGAATTTCTGATTGCTGCCACTTTGTGTCCTTCATATTTAGGCTGTGTAACAGGTTCCCAGTGAAAAATGAGCTCCCCACTTCTATTTTCTGCCACCTGTCTTTTGAAGATGAATAGTTACCAGCTATCAGGTGTTTGGCAGTGTTCTTACAGTATTTTGAAAGTTTTGTCCCCTTTTACCTTCTCTCGGGACTCCTTACGCTCATCACTGGGTACGATATGGGTCAGATTCTGATCCTGCACCTGCACCTTTAAGGGCTGGATTCTGACCACTTTACCCTGATGAACTAATTTAAGCTATCTTTGCTAAAGTTAATGATTCTTTGTTTCAATTAAGAGTTTAAACAGTATTTTCTTCCTTAGATTGTGTGTTGTACTACAAATCATTGCCAACACCAGAGACTCGTTCATCTGCTTCTTTTATACTGAAAAAAGCCTTGATTAAGTCTTCAAGCTAATGCAAGAAGCAGTACAGGTTTCTTCATGCTAACTGGGCTGCGAATCTGAAAGATAAGCTGTCTTTGAAAAATTTACTTCCAAAGGAAAGGGTAGGAAACAACCAAGCCTGCACATATCTTTGCAGAAGATTTAAAAGTGTATTCAAAATGTTTAGTTTATAAACAATCAGAAATACTATCCTTGACCGTCTTTTGGTAAAATGAGCAGTTTTGGTAAGCCAGTGGCATTGGGTATGTCCCACAGAAAGTAAGGATTTCTTAGGAGTTCAGGACACAGACTGGTGGTTCCCTAGTTCCAGCTCTAGCACTCTGGAGTACGAGGGTGGAAAGGCTGGGTTCAGTTCCTGGTGTGTCCACAGGGTGGTTATTGCAGAAAGACAGCAAAAACATTCCTCTTCAGCTAGTGATGGTAGTATGAGATGAGAATACGGAAGAGCATTTTCCAAACTCTGTGTAACCTTTTTCATTGAGGTTCGCTGAGTTAAGTGCCGCTATTTGAAAATCAGCTTCCATCAGGTGGAGCGCTGCTACCCAGTCCATCTCATTGGGTTTACAGAGGCAAAGTGGTGTATCCTGGACACCAGCACTTCTTGCTGGGACCTGCTTATTGTGGCATGACTGCATTATTGTTTTATCTAGGTATATTGTTCAGACATTAACAAAAATGGGCCTAGAATGTGTCTTCTGAGTGAGTCAGAAGACACATTCTGTTGTCAGTCTGTCCGCCCCCCTGCCTCAGTTGTAACCAAACCATTTTCTACAAGTGGTTGCTGAGGCTGCTCTGCAAAACTTCCCAGTGGTGGAGACTCAGAAACCTCCCAGGTGGAGTCTTTTGGGTTCCCATTTAAGGATACTTCCAATTTAAAAAGTCTAATGTTTAACTTAAGGTGGTAGTAGGAGCGGGTAGGACTGCAATACACGTTCTCCCTGTGCTTGCCAGGTAAGTATACGAATGATTTACGGTCAGATGGACAGCCTGTGAGACCATCAGTTATTGAATCCTGAACTCCCACATGCCACTGCACAACTCCTGCACCTTCACCCTCTTCCTTAAGCTGGGCTGTTATCTGTTTCAGAAGGGCAGGGGTGAAATTGAAAAGAAGGCATCTGTAGTCGCCTGGCTGGTTTATCTGTCATATCTGACAAGGGAGTCCTGTAGTTTTACACTCTGGTTTTGTCCCAGATGCATCCACAAAAAGCATTTTACTCCATGGGATCCAAAAATATGCAAGGCTTGATTTCCAGATGCTTGCAAAAGTATGGGCGGTAGCGAGAGCTTAGAGCATTTCTATATTGTAGTAATATTCTTACACAAGCTGTACAAGAAAAATAAAAGCAGCACGGCTCCTGAGCAAATATTGTTTCTAGTCACATATGATACTTTGCAGCTGAGCCTGGTAACATGCTGCTTAGCTGTTTTGCTATGCAAGTGCAGAGAACGTTGTTAGCAATAAAGCCACTGCTGGTTTCTCCTCCAAAACCTCCCTCCTTGCAGAGCATTGGAAATGACTGAACTTTGGCCCTCAATCTGCTGACACCCTGAGGGAGTGTAAATGTAATGACGTCTTTGCTTGTTTCAGCTGCACAACAGGAAACGCTCATGGCCTCCCCTTCTTCCTGCTCTGAGAAAGTGCTGCCTTTTTTTCTTTTTTTTTCCTTTCTTTTTTTTTTCCCCTCCTCTCTCCCCTCCCTCCCTCCCTCCCTCCCTCCCTCCCTCCCTCCCTCCCTCCCTCCCTCCCTCCCTCCCTCCCTCCCTCCCTCCCTCCCTCCCTCCCTTCCCCTGCAGTGGAGTGAGCTGAGACCTTGTTCCAGGTCTGGGCTCAGCAGCCAGCCGATGCTTGCACAGGACCCTATTGCTCTGCTGGGGTGGTGATGCCAGAAATACAAGCGTTTTAATTTTTTAATTTATTTTATTTTTATTTCTTCCCCCCCGCCCTGAGAAGTGACTGAGAAGAAAATACAGTTATGTGGCAATGGCTTGCTCCACAGAGCATGTCACTGGATACAGCTCAGCTGCAAAGACCGGGATGGTCAGGTGATGATTTGCCTTGGGGAGACCACATCACTTGCATAATATAGAGGACACACTGTCAGGTGGGCATTGAGGGATCCTGGAATATGGTCCTGATAGTGCTGAATAATGCTGAGTATACAGGGCCTGAACAGATTTCTCTGCCTTGCTGGAATACGGAGGCTTTCTTCTTGCAGAGCATTGACAGGAAACGTGTTTAACCCTCTACGGCTGCTGCTTTTACACTTCATAAGCAAAACAGGGATATGAGTAAGGATGGTTATTGAGAAACACAAGCATTTAGCAGCTAAGTCAGTGAGGAGGATTTCAACTCATCAAAGTCAGCCAAAACATTAAAGCAATACAGCGTTCTTGCAAGTGAAATTAATTGATTCAATATTTAACTGTTATTCTCTAATGATGGGGGGGAGGGGGTGCGGAGGGGGTCACTCTTAAAAAATAAAAAGCATATGTCCTACAGAGTTTGCATTTTGTGGCGTGAGAAGAGGCACTGTGTAGTCCAGAGTACAGTATCCTGAACTTGAAAGATATAATTAACTACGAATGTAAACAGTGCTGGTGCAGTTGCTTATTCATTTGTTTAACGTTGCATAGGCGTATTATTTGAGGAGCAGCTTTTGTCTGGGTTCTGTAATAAGAGAGTTCTGGATTTACCTCATTAATCTATCGCACTACCTGGCTAAATAACTGTTGTTTTTAGCAAGCTGGAGTTACGTAACAGGAGTCGTGCATGGCGAGATGCTTGCGAGCAGGGAAGAGCAAGATAGGCAACGAAATAACAGCACTCAGCCTTCAGTGGAATAGGATATGACTGGGTTTTGAAATTAAATACCGTGTGTTGGTACTCTCAGCTGTACAGACAAGGTCCAGCTATTCCTTATGAGGATGTGTCTTGAAACAAAGTCTTGGGATGGGAATGTTTAACAGACAGAAGAGTGAATTTGCTGAGGCATGTGAAATCCTTGGAGGGCTCTGTATATGTGCATGCCAAATTCCACCCCTCAGCCCGCCTCCCCCCCCCCTCCCCACTCCCCCTCAGTTGTTTTTCCTCTGGAAAAGCACTGTAGAATAATAAATGGTAGTAGTCTCTTAAATGGGACTGATTTCACATGTAAAAGAAAATCTCTTGATGAGCTGTGATTGCCCCTATAAAGTGTTACATAAATCTCTCTCTTCTTTTAAATATGGCCCTATAGGGTCATTAGGCAAGTATATACTACAATAGCCCTCTGTCTCAAGAGACTTTACAAACAGTTTATGGAAAAAAGGAAGGAAGTAGTTATATGAATGCATTAGAATAAAAGCAAATGATTTAAAGTTAAATCTTCCTTTAATAATATTACCTTGATGATTTTCTCTGCTGTTATTCATTTTTGGTCTTCAAAGTCATGCTGAGTTATTAAGCCTGAGATAACCTTTTGCATTGGTGATATGAGTACAAATATTAAATAATAATATTAGGGAATAAAGGCATGAGAATAACAGGCCTAAAGAAGAGGAGTGGAAATAATGTCTTCAGCAAAGGAATGGTTTAGTGCTCCTGAATTGCCCTTCAAACTGTCCCACTCTCATTTTGACCGAATAATTCTGAATTTTTCCTTTATTTCATCTATGCCTGGAAGAGCTGTAAACTGTGCCGTAGAGTTATTAACTACTGTATTTTGAGCTTTTGTTGTTGTTAACAACAGAGATTAAAAATGAGTGCTCATATTTATGGTGGTCTTTCATATACTACCATACATACATAGTGGCTGATTATGCATTCATAGAGACGACAGCTGAGATCTTGTAATGGGAAATAGCTGCATCTGTAAGCTGCTTCTCTGGCTAGCACCATTGCTGATAATCTCAGTATGGAGGAGATGAACAAGCACAGACAGAAACACATGTATTTTCTCACACAGGAGGCCACTCAGGTCATGGCCAAGGGATGTTGAAAAGGCACTATCAGGAAGTGGGCCAAGTTGCTCTCATTGTGTCCTTATTTTCCAAACACGTGCAGGTTTTCTCTTGGACTGTCAGTGCAACATCCTTCAGAAGGAACTTGCTCTTTAAGAAAACTCAAATTTCAATGTTCAGGAGCATTTTCATTTATTGTACTGAATTGCCTTAGTTTTGTGTAGTCATGTGTTACCGTTAGAGCGCAGGAGCTTAGAGCTGGGGATCTGACTAGTGGCATATAAGGACATCGAGATTTTGTAGGTGGAGAAAGACCTTCACCTGAATCGACGTGATTATAACCTAATACAGAGTTGATCAAATGCTGTCTATTTGTATTGACTCCAGTACTTTTTGCTTTTGACTCTGTAGTGGTTGTTGGCTGGCTCATAACAGCATCCTTTATGCAGCTCCATGATTTTCTTAATGCTGATGAATATTATGCAGGGCATCATATAAAATTACTGAAAGTATTTTGCTCACTATCAGTAGTAGCATGGGCTCAGTTTGCTGATGTGGTTAATTAAGAGGGTTTGAGTGTCTGTTACTTGAGTTTCCCTTACTCTTTTGGATGAGAAGACCTCACAGGTTTGGTAGAGAAAAGACTTGTAAGACCCGGAGTGTTGAAGGAAGCGCCGTGGGGTCCACAGGAGTTTTCACCCCACATTTCAGCAGATTCTGTGGAACAGGCATAGCTGCCAAGGGGGTCATTGGCGGTTGTCTGCTGCATTGTTGTACAGTGAGAGCCTGTGCCTGCAGGCTGGCCTTTGCTAGGAGGGACACACGGGGTGGGCCGAGGGCTGAGAGCCGTGGCTGTGTGGGCTCGGGCAGGAGCCACGGCAGGTGGGGGCTGCTGGACTGTGAGGAGCTAGGGTGGTTGTCCAGTTGCTGTGGGAGGTATGGGCTGGCCTCAGTTTCTGGGGGAATTTCTCCTGGAATCGGTGTGACCAGAGTGAGCGGAGTAGGACACGCTCGTGGCTGCTAGATGAAAGGAAGTAATTGCTGTGAGTGGCACACGGGGGTGTGTCGGGGTGTGTGCAAGCAATGCTGTGCTCAGGAATAAACTCTCACATCCTGACCTCCTTGAATACATCTTCTGAGGTTAAGAGTCCCTGTCATAAGACTCTGCAGAGAGGGACTTCTTGCCCTGCAAGTTGCTGTGCACAGTTGTTCTGTTTTCCTTGCTTTTGTTAAAAGCCTGTGTATCTTGTCCATTCAGACCCTGAAGTGTCTTCAGGTTATCAAGTTGTTCTCATATTGCAGCAAAACTTGAAATAATTACCAAGTCAGTTTCACCATTTTTGCCAGCTAAAAGAAGGTGAAATTTAATTTACACTAATTATTTAACTACAGAAGATGCTCAGCATGAAAATGACTAGGTGCAAATTAAGTTTAAATAAGTAAAGGAGAAAAATACGTTGTGTGTTACATTTTTAATATTTAATGTTCAATTTGTATTTCATTACCAGTCCATCTGCAAGAAGAATTCTCTTAGCAGATTGAAGCATTTTTTTCAAAAATAAAACCAAATGTACAGTTAGGCTGATAAAGTTTTAGTCTGAATAGATTACGAGAGGAAAGTTTTAATAAAATCTTCTAATTATTGCAGGCTTGCTTACTCTTAACTCTGGTTACACAGAGTATGATCAAAACTGTGCAAGGGACACGCTTTCTCCAGGTTGTCTTGCTAAAATGCAAACATTTTGTAGCCTCCCCAAAGTTCCTGTGTGTGTGAAATCAGCCCTTTGGAAGTGCCAAAGTCTGCATAACACGTAACCTGAGCAGGTGCATGGTCTTAGCTCCTCGTCACAGTAATGTATTTCAGAGCATTTGCCTGGTTCCTGTAGTTGTGCTTGTAGTTCTGCTGCCCCACAGCCTGTCCCTTGTGAACACGCCACTGCTTCGGGTGGGACAGATCATGAGTCACAATGAAGCAAAAGCTTTTCTGCAGTTGCATATATGGGCTTGGGTTGAAGGCACCATCAGTCTTACTGAGGCGAGTTCAACACTGGCGGTGTTGCCATGATACGTGTTTCTTTGGGAGCACCAATACCACATGCTCCTGTTTTGTGGATGACTTGTTTTCACCATCTGGAAATATGTATGCTGTCTTCCTTTACCTCAGCTGACCCTGACCTTGAACCTTCCCAAACTTTGTGGATGTTTGTAGAGAGACTTTCCTTTGTGAATGGAACTTGTAAGCACAGCATGAAAGATTTGGTTTATTTGCATGGAACACGCTTGCTTGAACAGTCGCTTTCTACAGTGCAGTACTTGTAGATTAAAATCCTTTCAGTTGTGGTTGTGTCAGTTTATTTCCTTCTGCAGCAAGGCAGCTTTGCTGTGCACTGCAGCAAGGGGCCTGGTTGCATTAGAAAGGAAATTTTTCTTTTCCATTGATGTCATTTTTGTAAATTTAAAACCGTAGTGACAATTTTTTATAACCATTTTTTAAAGGTGCTCTGAAAACTAGAATAACTCTTCCTGGTTGGATGTATATTTTATTTCGCCTATAGAACGGCTCGTAATTCACGCATTTGTACTTGGAATGTCAATGGTTTGCATCAAAACTAAAAGTGAGTGTCATATGCACGGGATATGCCTAAAAGGTTTCTGGTGGCATGTTTTGCTGTCTCTGATGTGTGATCACACAAGCTGAAAAGTAGAGAGCTGGCTTGGTGTATTTACTGTAATTCTCTACCTAAGGAAATACGGTCAGTGACTGGCAGGCTGGGTGGGGACTTACTACACCCGGGTTCGGTTCCTGATTCTGCTATGCAGTGTGTGAGTGTGGTCACACCATCTTACACTGATTTTCATGTGAATTATATTCGTATCTATGAGTTAGGCACAGAATACTCTTGTGCAATATTCTCTTTGTTGGTTTGTCGTGCAGATAGATGCTGGGACACTAATTTTTTTTGTGCGTGTGCTCATGTGTCTCTTTTTGAGTGACAATTCTCAGAGCAGTCAACAGTTTTGCTACTTGCTATGAGCTCCTCTGCTCACAGTATATTATGCTATTAAAGATCACACAAGTCATCACAGAAGTCAAGCTAAGTGTTGCACTGGAGCCCGGTTCTGTCTCCTTCACATAAGAGTGAAAATAGCCCAACTAAGGTACAGTGTGTGTGGATCTGGATCCAGATGTTAAATGCTGTGCTTAGAAGAACAAAGGGTAAATTTTTCTCCCAGAGAAATTGGTAAAATTCAAGGTGGAAATTTGTAACATATGGCATTGTATTGTGGTGAGTGTTACACTCAGTAGCAGTTTTGCAGAGTGGAGGGAAGAGATTGAGCAGGTGCATGTGGGCAATGCAGAACAAGACAGTTTTCTCTGGCTTCATGTACTCTGAGAAATTCTCATTTTGAAAAACATGGGCAATTCAAAGGGTAACTGCCTAGGCAGAGACTTGCTTTATGGTAGCTGGTGGGAGCACTACAAAATGTTTTGGGTTGTGTATGGCACACCAGCACTAGTTCCTAAACCAAGAGTGCCCGCAGGGATGCTCTCAGTCTGGCCTGCACTAAAACTTTGGGAGACGTGAAGCAGCTCAGTGCCACAGGCAGCCTGAAAGCCACCCTGATTTACGTCCGGTGATGATCTGTCCCTCTGCGTCTGAAGGGAGCATAGTTGCTCTGGTTTTCCTCCTGATTTGAGATGTTTCGACCGAGCTCTGCAAAGGTCTGTGCTCGTGCAGTGGGAGTGTTAGGAGATTTGTGGATGGGGATGGTCTTACACAGGACACGTAATCTCTTCCACGTCCACTCGTTAGCAATGCACACTTCTCATGAACAGGCCTTTCTGAGAAAGTGTTAATCATCATTACAACGTGCACGGAGCTCCTAGTCTTTCACAACTGTAGTCAGGTGGCTGAGCCCGGGTGATGCCAGGAGGACAGCTGTGCTTCACTGCTCCCAGATGTCAGGGTCACAGTGGTCAGAGTTGTACCTCACCAGTAAGAGAAGGCAGACCACCTGGTTGGTTTTTTTCCCCCCCATGCTTGCTACTTTAAGACTTAAACAGGAAAAAAGAAAAGTAATTAATGTAATTAAACTTATGCTCTCAGTACTGCTTGTTTTGTGTTCCTCTTTGTTGCCAGTGATGCCTCTGGTGTACTCGGGAGGATGTCCTTCCTGCCTGTTTGCTGTCCTTTCTGCTTGTCTTGTTCTCTGCCCAGCAGCTTGGATGCCTCCTACATGCAGCTAGGCCCATCTTGGCCAGTTTGGTGAGCATGTCACTTAGCAAATGAACCAAGTGCTATGGCAGGTGGAAAATGTTAACAAAGACCCAGTGAAAAGAGAAGCCTGTAAATACCTGCCAGATGTATCTGGCGCTTCCTTAGCGAAACCCCCAAGTGCAACTTTAAGTTTGGGCAGATTCCTAAGTTGTAGTGAAATCACTGTGTCCTACACATGCTCTTGAAGTTAAGTATATGCTTACACACTTTGTGAATAGAAAAGGCTTATTGAGCTGAAGCCAGCGTGGGGAATTTTGGGACTCCTGCTGTTCTGCTTGCAGTATTTGCAGGAGAGTTTAAGGCTGTAGAATGACACCAACTGGATCCACAGAACAATCTGCTCCTGTTCCCGTGAACTCCAAATTATTTTCTTTCTCACATGTAAAGTTGTACCAAGAGCTGCATTTAAAAACCCATCTGTTGTCCATATTATATCAATAGGAAGAAAAATTTTAGACTTCTAAAATATTCTGGTTACGTGTTCCATCCTGCTGTCATCTGTCTTTCAACTATAAGTCGCTTCTTGTAGTTGCACTTTGTTCTAGCTGCTCAAGTCTTTTCCCTCCCACCAAGAGATGAAACTCTGAGTTGCTTAAACTGCAGAATTGGAAGCAAGATGCTATAAACTGGTAGCAGAAAGAAACGCCCACTTTCAAAGTAATATGATTTTGAAAGTATAAATTAAATTAATGCATATAATAGGGGTTTTGGCGGTATTAAGTAATAAATTGCTTCATATTTTTCATTACACAGGTAGCATAATTGAAGTATCATCAGTGTCTATGTGTTTTAATATAATTTGCAAAACAAATATGTGATGTGTAACAAAACAGAATGATTCTTCATGTCTTTTTAAATTTTTACAGCAAAGAAAGATGATGATTCCAGTGCTACTGATTATAATTCACCTGCTGCTGATCCCACTTTTCTGTGTTGCAGTGGCAGTAGCACAAGCATATTTCTTGGGTAATACGCTGCATTTCCATAGGGGAGCAGTGAAGTTCGTCTGTCAAATTTTAGTTTTCTTGTTACGTTTTGGTGAAACAGCCAATTATGACAGAACTGGAGACACAGTATCGTGTCATTTCCGGATTGTAAGGTTTTCTTTGCAGCTGTAATGAGTACTCGGGGGTGTGCCTCTGTGTGTGTATTTACATCTCTTACAGCTTGTGGCTTCTCTCCCACTGTTTTCAAAGCAGTAGCTTCTCATTGAGGGCTTTAGGATTTTTTCAGATGCTGCACTGCATCCTTCCTGGTAAACTCCATGGGAGACACTCAGGCGATGAGAGCTTTGTAGCCTTTCCCAAGTGAGATCCAGATCACAGACTCAAACTGTCCATCTCACGATGGCTGGATCACTAGGCCATAGACCTGTGTTCATGAGAAATTCAGTCCTGACAACTGTCAGTATCTTTGTCAATCCCCTGTGAAGATTTGTGATCAATATTAGAGCAGCATCTGTGCCTTGTTCAGTTTCTCTCCAGTATGAAGAACAAAAAAGGCTTCACCACTTGTAGTTAATTACTGGGCAACAAAGTGTAGTGGAGGGTGTCCCTACACATGGCAGGGGGTTGGAAATAGATTATGTTTAAGGTCCCTTCCAACCAAAACCAATCTGTGATTGCATCATTATCTGCTGAACAGCTCTTACCAGGTGTTATGTTTCCAATACCTCAACCCTAGACTCTTACTCCAGTCTCTCTTCAATGATTTAGTATTTCCAAGGACTCGGTTGAAGGGTGCTGCTCTTGCAGTCATCCTTGTGGAAACTGAAGGTCCCTGGTGGGGGGGGCGGGGGGGAACATTTGGCAGGACCAGTTCCCTTATGGGTTAGTTAAACCTCAACTCCAGAAACAGCTCTAGTGGGGATATCTGCCAGTTGGTGCTTTTATAGGTCTTCACTTACAGCACTGACATTCACGTTCAGGTCAAAGATGGAAGAGTGATGGTAGAGAAGGTCAGCAGGGTGTCACTGTGAAGCAGCAGTGCGTGTGTATTTGCTAACCTTCCCACTCCCCTGGTTTTCTGCAACCACCAGATGCACTAGAAAACACCTCCAGTTTTTTGGTACACAGCAGAAATCACGAACCCCAGCTTTCCTGTAAGTGCACATCTTCTGTGGCCTGCTGCTGTGTAAAGCAGGCAAAGGGCTTCCCTGGACCTGATGGCCAGGTCACATTGGCTAGGTCATATCCATGCCACTAAGGCATCCCTCTGACAGCAAGCTTGTGCTGTGAGAACACGGTTGCAGTGGTCCCAACAGCATGCAGAGGGCAAGTTATCGAGCAGTGCACTGCAGTGCTCAAACTGCTTCCTTCCCTACTTTTATTTAGCCATATGAGTGCATCTGTAGTTGAGAACTTCAGCTTTCAGCACCGTTTTGTATCTCTCTGCACTTACTTCACCTGTGGATTCTGTGCTGTCTGATGAGTCAGCAGGGAAGGCCTCTCCCTTAATGCGAACACTGAGTGTCTCTCTCTTCTCTCTTGGAGCATGAGTTGGAATTGGAAGGAGCTTCTGGCAACTGGCTAATTCTGAGATTGATATGTCTTTGTTAAATACCTTTAGTGAAATTATTAGGGGCAGGCAGACAGACACAGGCATGACATTACACACAGCGTGTGACTGCAGGTGGGGTTTTTTTAACTTAGGAAACAAGGCTACAAAAGACATCATGGGAGGGAGGCAGAATTTATTCCTTTGCTAATACTTTCTGGATAGGAAGCTGTGTGAGAATAGTAAAACGTAGGAATTGTATGATATAAGTGATTTTTGTTGTGGTGACTGTTATTTTCCCTGTGGTAATGTCTAAAGGCTTCTGTGACGATGTAGGCTTCCTTGTCTTTACGTCTTCAGACACACTGACTTTACAGTGTAAGTATCTGATAGGTGAAGAGAGGAAAGAAATGTTATCACAGGGATCACAGAGACAGATTGTGAGATGCCCTCCATGGTCAGATATGAAATCTGTTTCTCAGGCCCTGTGAGCTGGTAGCACTCCCAACACCATACATCACTTAGCGGCACAGAGGTCAGTCCGGTGATACCGTGAGAGCCTTTAGCTCTGTGTTAAACCTTCAGCCAACCTTCTTCCAGGGAAGCTTTTGACATATTTAAAGTTTATTACATGCATCTTTGTGTTGTGATTCAGACCTAAATTTGTTTTATTCTGAAGTTTAAAGGTCTCATCTGACATAAAGCACATTGATTTTTTGGGAAGATTTATGGAATAATGTCAGAAATGCTGCTATTTTAAAAAATGTTACTGCCTTGCAAAAGTGAATTTCTTGTTTCTTTGTCTAGTAACGTATTCAGCACCCGTGAAAGGAAGTTTTGGAATAAGGAGATTTCTACCCGGTGCGGGAGGGGATGGTGGGGGGGGCAGTATCCTGTGCTTTCGTTAGGTCATGTCAGGCCATTGTTTTGCTTTTCTTATCATAAAGATCTCGTGTCTTAATTCATGCCCAGCTGTGGACTTGGGTTTCCTGGAAGAGAGTGAAATAATTAGAGAACTAATACCACAAAATCATATGTTCTCTGTTTGAAGCTACGTTTGTTTAGTTGAAGGCAGTTTTTATCTCTAGTTATGCATAGTAGTAGGTGGTGTAGATACACACCAGTATCAAGTAGTAATCTTGTACCCATGGCTCTCAGCATAGCTGAAAAGGAACATGGTTATTCTCTGTAACTATGAGAAAACAGAACTGAGAGATTGAAGGTTGGTTATTGAGTGCCTGGTAACACTGGGGTCTCTTGATTCCTGCTGGTTTCACCCCTAACTGCCAGCTGATGCTCGCAGTGGCTTTCTCTCTGCTAGTAGATTATGCAGAGTATGGGAAAGGGCACGTTCAATTCATTGCTCTAGATGTAGTCGCTGGGGAGCACGGTTAGGTACGCAGGGTGGTTTATCAGAAGAAGACATCATTAAAGCCAGGTGATTAATGCGGTGCCAGAGAAAGGCACGTGGCGTGTTGTGATTGCTCTTGAAATCTGCAGACTGCTCTACAAGGTCAGGCAGGCTAAATGCAGTCCTGCCAGGCTTTATATTGTTGGGCAGTTGTGTCACGGGATGGTGGAACACCTCCCTAATGACTTGCTAGTGGGATGGCCAGTGCCTCTTCTGTCTTGACTGGTAAATCTGGTTTGGCTCTGGTGAGACAGAGCTGAGACATTAATCCTAGATGCAAGTGATGTGAGCAATAGCTTCCCGTGTCACGGCCTGTGATGCATGTGCTGGCTTTACAAATAGGCAGCATTTCCAGCACTGACAGTGAGGTGTCTTTCCCCAGAACGAAATTTATCTTTAAATAGAAGGAGGCATGAGAAAGCAAGGCTTGTTAAGTCTCCTGTGCACAGGACTCTTGCTTTGAAATGTGTTATTCGATTTCCTCCAGGTCTTCCTAGAGGAAACATTTAATTTGGATTTCCTCTGCATCTTGCCATCAATCTGGAGTTGTCACTATCTGTCTCAAGATTATTCTCTGTCAACCACTGCTTGCAGGCTGCACCATGACGAGTAGGTCATTCGCTATGTAGAGAAGGTGGCAGCAGTCTTGGTAGATGCTGAGAGCAGAGCAGGGGTGCCCTGGGTGACCCTATAAAGCACAAGTAGGTGCACAGCAGCTGGCAGATCTGGCAGCCCACCAGGTTAGCTGTATTTTTTCAACTAAAGGCCACCATGCTCTCATGCAAAGAAAAATAAAGACGTTGCACCCGGGGTATTGCAGTTGTTCTGGGGGATGGCTCTCAGAGAAGTTGGAGAAGCAGCTGCTGGCAGAGGGTTTACAGAGGCTCTCTTCCTCAGAAAAGTGGCAATGCCAGAATGAGATGAAGTTGCACAGCCACATGAATAAATGCACAGAATCTGAAACTTGCACTTCTGGCTCATCTATCACATACCATCCTTTTATAGTGCGGGATGGAGTGTCCAGCACCAACTTCAAGCTGCCCTCAGCAGACATGCTTTTACCTTCTGTCTCAGTGCACGGCCATAATGTCATCCTGAAAAATAAGATTTTACCTTCCAGTTACCCGTCTGGAGACAGCTTGTCAGGGCAACATGGTACTGCGAACTTATCCTGCTTAATGTCAGCTAATTAAATTCATTTTTGACTATAGCACTAAGTCAATTTAATTCTGTCTTTCAGAGCCTGCAGAGATAGTCGTGGCTCTCAGATGGGTTTCTGTCTCTTGAGTAGTGATCAAATCTCTTTGTGCTTTTTCAGACTGATTTTCTGTCTCTCTCTTTCTGTGTGTGTCTCACCTGTACTTGTGATGTTAGAGAACAGGATGCTTTTCCCATGCTTTCATAGCCCCAGCATCTACTGTCGCATATGACAACATGCTCTGTTTAATAACTTTTGTTCTTTGAAATGGACATTTCATTACTGCGGCTGGAGTAGAAATAGAAATTACTGTGAAATCCTCTTGGTGTTAAATCTTAAATTTTGGAGGTGTTTTTCACAAGTGTTGATCTTTGGAGGGATGGGTGTTTGAGTGACCTTCTAATGCTGAGCTCGTGTACCAGCCTCCAGATGATCACCGACATTGCAGTCCAAGTGCAGCAGCCTCCAGTCATGTGTTCTGTCTGTCTCTCAATATATTTTGTGATCACTAATACCAGGAAAATGAGGGGTCCAACTTAAAAAAAAAAATTAGTTGAAAAAAGAGAAAGGTTGAAGCGAGCCAGCAGAGAACAATGCACTTTGTTAATTAAGTAGTGCTGGCAGAATACATTGTACCAGAGAAAATCTGACAAGTATTTTTGATTTTAAATGCCCTCTGTTCAGGTTATAAAAGAAAGTTTAAAAAAAAACCAACCCACTCCGTTTTTCTGGGGATTTTCATATGTCATTTTTCGTACAGCTCAGGCATGTCCCTCAGTCCATTTGTGCAGCTCTGTGCTGGGGGGTGCGTCTCATCTGCTGTTTCTACATCCCCTGATGCTGTTGGATGGCAGGTCTGTGTGCATCACCGTGGAATCTCCTGCTGCACTTTACCGCCTGTTTGCAGCTGCATTTTCTTTTTCTTGTTCTCTTCCCGGTTCCACTCCCACTTGTTGATGTGGCTTATTTGTGTTCAGATGTTAGAAGCACAGAACTGCATTGCTGTTATGAGCAACATAATTCCCAGTTACTGAGAAATTACTGCTCTTGTTCATCCCTGGCTATAGCTGGGGTGTATGGGGAGTGATGGTATGAGAAGAAGCTTGTATTGTCATTGTACACTGTCCTTGTTCTGTACAGAGAGGAGAGCTTCAGTCTGTGTGGATGTTAGTCTGACATGTTTTATAGGCAGTTGATTCATCTGTCCATGTTTTGTGTTGCATAGTAAAGCATACAAGTGCTGTCATGTCTGTAATGTAGCTTCTGACGTCAGAGAACTAAATGCCAGCTTGGGCACCTTTACACAAATAATGCTGAGGTTCTGAAGCAGAAAGGCAGGTGCCAGAAATGTAAGACTCGAGACCAATTTTTTTCTTACGTTTATTGAGAGGAAGGGAGAGGATTGTTTTTCAGATCAGTAATTAATTTGTCTTTCATTTAAAAATATTTTTTTCTGAAAGGTTATTCACGGGTGTATCTAGATTTTTAATGAGAAGCTGTATTTTAAAAATTTGTAATAAAATATATGTATTTGGGGAATTTTTGAGGCCTAATACTTACTGATTTTAGTAAACAATTCAGTGCCTGTATATAATCAAAGCATTTGGTGTAGATACTTTGTCCAATTTCTAAGTCGTTCATTTTTCAAATGAGCAAATGGTATTTATTGAAAGTGGGGAAAGAATTGCCAAAACCCTCCTCGAGCACTGCAGGGGTTTTATAGACACTTTCTAAATACCCATGTTTGTAGGGCCCCTTCAGCTCCATTGGTGTGAATATGTTGCGTGCTTTAATATGAATATTTATAATGGAAAAATTTTATATTGCTTCTTCAGTGGTGTACGTTGTTGTAAGAACAGAGTTCTTCAGGGTGAGAGAGTAACTTATCTGTAGTTTAGTATGTATAAATACAGTTTTAGAGTTCTCTTAAGGCCGACAGACTAAGTTTTGAGAAGTGATGGTGCACTTACGTGCAAGTAAATTGGCAGCAAAAATTACATTTCAGCTTCCATTAATTTTTCTAACTGTGCCTAATGTTTGCATTTCCTTAAAACATTGTCTGTGAAAATGAAGGTCTTAATTGATAGCAGTGGAGATTACCACTGTCTAGCTATAGAAAATAAACTGAACTCTGTATTTTCTTATAATTCTTCCTTTCTGCAGAGACTATTGATTTGTATGTTTAGTTCACAATCTTTCTCCTACCACGACTTTTAAGTGCTGGGTCCCCAGTGGATTCCTGTCAACACTAGCTATTTCCATAATTGCCAGAATCACGTACTTAAATACTTCCCATATAATTTCCATTTTCAGATTTCACAACGGATTCCATGCTTCTGCTTCTACCTAGAAAGACTGTCTTTGCCTTAAAGAGGCTTTTCCAGGACTTCCAATTTCTTACGTGTATTTTTGGGACTTTGGTGGTTCTTTTTCACCAAAGAAAAGGCGCTAAGAAGTCTCTGCCAGAAAGATCTTTATGAAAGATCCTCAAAGTTGTCGGGTTCGTGGGTAGTTCAGTTCATAGGCTGACTTCCTACAGGACACCTATCTACAGGAAGCCAGTGCTTGGTAGCTGGTGACAGCTACCAGTCTGAATTAGCTTTGAACTGATTTCACTAGAGGTGAAAGACTGCATTGCGCTCGCTTCCATGTAGCTACTCTGTATTCATTCTTTTCAATTCTTTTAAATCAAAAATTCTTTTCAATTTTTTTCAATTTGATTTAGGACTTTTGGTTTAAAGCATTCATTTTCCAAGAGTGCTGTTAACAGGCAGCAAGAAAAAGAAAGGGGAAAAATGTTAAATAAATTACTCACCTGAAAAGTTCTGGTAGTTTTTAAAAGTAAATGAGGCGATGCAAGGTAAATTATTAGGTGCAGTCATTAGGGACAGATTGATTAAATGACTCCAAATCAATCCACAAGCAGAAAAAGAATGAGTTGTATGTCTTACTGTATTTTCCTGTTGAACACAGCTGGCCACTTTTAGCAGCATCCTTTCATGGGGAGAATTATACAGGTGATTTTTCTGGGAGGGAAAATTAATTTTAAGGCCTTATGTGAGTTGAAAAAGAATTGCATTTACAGGTAAAACAGGGTTATTAGGAATCAAAATTTAAGCAGTTCAATAGACTGGATCTATCTAAGACTCAGAAACATGTCTGTTTTAAGGAAACCCCTTTATAAATTCAAGGCTGGATGTGTGCTCCTTAAATATTCTAAGTGTACTTTGTAAGTTAGAGCTGTCCACAAAATCTGTGTAAAGCTTCCTTATTTTGTGCCCTTGTGTATCTGGGAATACAGAAATGGGGAGATGAACTGTTTACAAGGGCATGTTGTGATAGGACAAGGTGGCTTTAAGGGAAGGATAAGAGATTTAGGTCAGATGCTAGGAAGAAATTCTTCCCTGTGAGGGCAGTGAGACCCTAGCACAGGCTGCTGTGGCTGCCCCCTCCCTGGCAGTGTTCCAGGCCAGGCTGGATGGGGCTTTGGGCAACCTGGTCTGGTGGAGGGTGTCGCTGTACATGGCAGGGGGTTGGAACTGGATGGGCTTTGAGGTCACTTCTGACCCAAACCAGTCTGTGATCTTTTCGCATTTATGAAAATGAGGGACTGCTGGGCCCTCTGCATGTGCTTTCTGTCAGAACTCCCCAGGTTCCTGCTCTGACGCTTCTCTTCATCAGGTCACAGGTGCTGCCAGTTTTGTGGTGTTTCAACGGTATTGGGAGCGCCCACAGCCAGCTGGTTCTGCTTGCCTGTCTGTCTGTGTGACCCTGCCAGTCTGTGTTTGCTTGGCCCTTCCTACCTCACCCCACGTGTGCTTACTGGTAGCCCCCAGCTGGGTGCACACACGTTGGATCTCCCCCAGTTACCTGGTGAGCCATTTCTGACTGGAGCAGTCAGAGGTGGCTGTGAGTGAGTGGGAAGGAGCCACTGCTGTGCTTACAGAGTGGAGGTTGATGCCTCAGCCTGTGTATTGCAATCAGGCAGTGTAGGAAACCCCCCAGCCCCAGCACGGAGCTGCCTGCCAGGAGGGTCTGGGCTCTCCCTGAGCAAGGGAAATCCAGCGATGGGGCTGGGGCATGGCAGAGCGCTGTGTCTTCTGCCAGTCTAGGCTGCTTCTGGGTGCTGATAGGAGTCACTGCTCTGCCATCTTGCTTATCGCTGCTGGATCCTGCGCTGTGGCTCAGCAACCCATCTCAGTGCATGGCATTTAAGTGCGTGAGCACTGAAATACCTATGTCCCCTACACTGTGCCTATTCTGCTTGACAGCCTGTATTTATACTGTTTCAGAGAAGGTGAGCATTGGATGTTACAGATTAGTATCGTACCTATGGAAAGTGCACCCTTTACCAGTATTGTTTGTTTGTTTTGGCCCCTGGGGTATGTTCTTTGTAACTTAATCTTTACATGGTTTTGTGCTTGTTATTAAAGATGAAATACAAGAGACGCAGACTTGCTTGGGTGGCATCAAATGAAGACATACATGGTGCTAGTGAACTGTATGACGTAGCTGGCCAGTGAAGTGTAATAAAGGCAAGAGCCAAGCTACTTTGGAGGTATGAGGAGTCAGAGAAGCATTAGAGTAATTTAAAAAATGTAAACTGTGGCTAAAGTCTGAAAACACAATTTCTTTAAAATTCTTTGGTATTTACCAGACTTCCCTCCTGAAAACCTCTTACCCTAGGATGAGATGCAGCTTGTAGTGCAGGAAGAAAAGCAGCTTTCCTTTAGGGAGGACTAATTTAAAAAGATAATGACCCCAGCTTTATCTCTGATGTGACTTCTCCTCACTGTGGGTGTGTCTGTACGTATGTGTGTGTGTCTGGGTATATTTCTGAGTATCCTGTAAGTCATATTAGTCACTTTTAAAAATAGAGAGCCCAATTAATCTGCCTTCTGTATCAGTAACTGTGGTTTGTAGCCTTATCCTCGTGCATTGCAGGATGAGTCAATACAATTAACGAGCAAGAGTTTCTCAATTCCTGTTTCAAACACTTATTTATGTGGATACACAGTCCAAGAGAGCTTTCTATATTTAATGTTATAAACTTTTAGGTTGCCTGAACTTATGTTTGCTTCAATTAATTGTGATTTTACCATTAGTATATTAAGAAAAAACTTTTTCATCTCTTAAATTGGAAAGATTATTTGCTGCCATTCATCTTGTCATTGGAAACAATGCTGCTGGTACAAGCTCAGTTTCCATAGCTGCATTGGTTACCTACTATATGTATATATAATTGTTTAAAAACAGATTCAGCCATCAAGTGATTTAAAACAATTGTCTGGTTATAAATAATGTGATTGTAGTCACCAATAGGAAATAAATGCTTTCTTAAGACTCCTTGATCTCAAGAGAATAGTTCACAAGGGAGCTCCAGTGTGGCATCTTCTTCTAAACCAGTGATTTTCAGTGTTAAAAAGGAAAGAAAAAGAAAAAAAAAAGGTAGAGCCAATCTGGCAGTGCACTCCTGAAAGGAATTATATGCTTGTCAGAGACCTGACAAACGGGAACTCTGACATTCTGTATCTGTCCACCAGACAGTTACAGCTTCTGCATGAACTCTGAAAACTAGTTTTCATTGCTTTGATAGCATGCCTGAAATCTGGTCTGGAGCAGTGGGCCAAACCGGTTTGGCCACAGCAGGACACTTTTGTTTGCCACTGTGAACAGCAAAATGTGTTCTGTAGGCCTGGGAAGACCACAGACCCGGTTAATGCAGAGGAGGAAAGACGCAAACGTATTAGCAGATGTTGATGGAAAGCTCTGAATATGGTGAACTTACTGTCTGGATTTGTTATGTTTTCAGGTGGGACCCCCTTCTGACATGTGATCTACAGTGAGATACTTTGAATCGTAGGATGACAATGTTATCACTGCCACATCTCTGGGAACCAGTTATTCGTAAGTATACGGTATGTGAACGTCTGCATCTTACATTAACCATTGCTTGTTGGAACAGCGCAGAAACAATAACATGAAGGTGCTAAAAGTCACTGAAGTAAATGCTAAGCCACATGTACAATCAATTACACCGAGCTGTTCCAGCAGATGTTTATCTGCTAGGCCTGGTCTGTATGCAGCATAATGAGCTCTTTCAGCTTGAAAATGTATTTATTTAACAGACACTGCTAAAAACGTAGTACCATTGTTTCCTTTGGATTAGGTTATACTGGTACAGTGGTGATATGTAGATGTATAGACCGTTACCCTCTTTCTCAAGCAGGAGGGGGTGGTAGCAGTGGTGTGAAGGGTTCTGTTCTTTAACTGTATTGCTGGACTTAGAGCAGTACTATTTTTGCATTTAGGATAGGTCTTTAATTGCTTTTCCCCTTCATTCCATTTTCAATTTCTGGTCAGTCTAAATTAGATTCATTTCACACACCAGTGAATCCCTAAAGAAGTGTAAATTAACTCCATTTTACCAAACTTAGCCAGATGATGGCAGTTATTCCCTTGATGTTTAGCTTTACATCACCCTCCATCTTTGACCAAGATTGCAAGAGGAATTAAATCCATGTATTGAGCCTTTTTTCCTCACCCTGTATAAGGAGTTGGAGACTGAAACCCACGTCTCATGAAGGGAAGTTATTTAATTTATAGCCTACAAGGCCAAAAATGTAAGATTGCTGATAGGTGGCGTGTTTTTCTTTTCTACTGTTCTGGCTTGAAATTGCTAACACACACTCTGGTCCTGTAAAACCATGAGCAAACTGGTTTTATGAGAGTGGCTACATCATGGTTTTATATTTTGAAGCAGTTTGTAGCACACCACGTAACTGTTAGCATGGAGCATCTTCATCTCCCTGATTTATGGCCCCAGTGCAACTCCCGCTGAAGCCGATGGAAAAACCTTTCTTTAAGCTGATGAGACTTGAATTGCACTGCACATAATGCCTGAGACTCGTGTTTAAGTAATGTTGCCTGCATGGAAGGGGGTTTTGACCAATTAGCTGCATTTTAGAGATTAAGTAATAAAGATAGAAGCATAAAACAGAATTGCAAGGAAATGGATTGCCAAAATAACCTAAAACTGTCCTCAATTATTGAAAATGCTCGTGCAGCTTCAGAATTTGAAAAGTGACAAGGAACAATGACTGTTTGCTCCAAAAATACATACCTGGGTTTAATGCTCTATATTTTATATATGATTTCAAAGACAAAGTTTGTCAGAAATGTGAATGATTTGCTTCTACATCAGTAATGTGAGAGAGGGAAAGCAAAACAGAAGCCTTCCAGGGAGCTGGGAGAGAAAGGTCATGCTTCATCGATCGATTCAGTGTGTTTGGGGAAAGCAGTTCACAACTCGGGTGATTTATGTGCTGAATGGTGAAAGGGTTTCCAAATCTGGCTGGATTCTGGGTCAGCACAAAGAGATGCTCACAGAGGCGACATCTCCCAGTGAAGTGGGAGAGCGTTGGTCCTGCTTGCGCTGGCAGGGCTTCTGGTGCGCCTGTGTAGCTGCCCACAGTAATCCCCACTGCCCAAATACCATTAACCTGGCCCTCCGGAGACTTTTTCCTATGCATTTGTTCAGATGTCTCTTCGATCATCCATATCTAACTACCTTTTCAGGAGGGATATAGGGTTAATAATCTCTGTTGCTCCTCTTCTGAGTTGATTAATTTTTGAAGGTTCAGAATTGTTTGTTGATACATATTTTTGTAAGTAAGGCATTTCGGGGTGTGTGTGGAAGCATTGCTGGTTTGAAGACGATGAGCTTTCCATTCTGCAGGGGCAGAGGTGTAGAAAGGGCACAGCAGGCCAGTTGGTCTGCTTTCCCGCCATCATGGGCGTCTCATCATGGAAAGGATGAATGCATCTCGGTTGACATTGTCACTTTTTTGGTGGAATGTGGCTTTTTGCCAGTGGAGGGGACCTCTCAGAGCGCAGGGCAGGCTGTCGGGGAGAGGTGGCTGTTGGAGTGGTGGCCGCTTGCAGATCTCTGTGTTCTTAGGGCACAAAGATCAAGCAGCCACGTTGGTGCTGTGCTTTTCATGAGCTGTGGAGCAAGGGGTGCTGTGTCTTGCACCTTGTGAGGCTTCGTCTGCTGTGCAGTAATAACTTTGACGGACTTGCCATCTACCCAAATGGAAATGAAATTTCCTTTGACCGGTGAATGCAGGAATCAGAAGGAAGTGAAGGGTTTTGTATTTGTTTTTTGTTTTGGGTGTTAGTGTGGTGTTCCTCTTGTGCCAGTTCTCATATAGCATTGCAAAGGTTTCAGGAAACTAATCGTCAAGAGCACAGCTCATATAAAAGATCAGCCTGCCAGAGGACGAGGGTTGGCTTATTACAGAAATGCTTCTGAGACAGTCGCAGCTGAAAAGATTACACACTTGCACAGGAAATTAAATTTGAGGTAATATAGTGAAAGAATGACAAAATGGAAAGGGCACATATAACTTATTTGTGATTATTAAGTGGTAGAAAAATGAAAACTTGAGATCCAATAAAGTGCATGTAATTTAGATATGGATGTAAAATTCCTAATAGGTTTTTTAAAAATTTGGCCCTCAACTTTCCTCCACCCTCTCTTGGTGGTGTTGTTTCAGTGTGGAAAATCATTAACACCTTGTAAAATTATGTCGACTTTTGAGCACGTGGTACTAAAAACCATTTAAAACAAGTTTTGGGGCAGTCCTGTGGAGTCCAGTTAGATGGCATCTGTCAGCAGAAGGTGTGCATGTGACACCAGACTGGGAATGAGAGGCAAGAGCTTCCTTCTTGGCCTGGTCCTTCTCCCATGTGGATGTGCATTGCTGACAGAGGGGGAAATGTACTTGCTGAGGGACAGTGTGGTGCTTGATGGTGGGTGGAAGTCCAAGTCCCAGCCCCGTCCCAGCCACCGACCAGAGGCTGGCATCGCAGGTGAGGTCAGGCTGCAGGTGCGCAGGGGGACCATTCTGGTTACATGCCTGCTGAGGAGACCTCTTGGTGCCAGGGTCCTTGCTGCTCACCCAAGGCACGGGCAGGTGATGCATCCCCTCTTCCTCTCCTCCTCAGGGTTGGTGTAGGCACCACGGTGAGCCAGGCTATCTCCTGGGCAGGTGCTCTCACGGCAAAAGGTAGGTTTTCTTTTGAAGGGATCAGTAAGAACGTGCAACATTTTAATAACTTTTCCTAGAAGATCTGGTTACCTGCAATTGGAAGAATAAGCAGGACTCTGGCAGATTTAACTTTATTAACCATCATAAATCCTTTCCCTTTTGACTCTAATCAGTCCCTGGAGCCCTTTTAATGCTCTTGACACTGCACTGGCCTTTCATCACAGCACAATATACATTTTCCTGTAACTAGAAAACCAATGGCAAGAGTCTTATGTAAACCCCAGGTAATGGATGCAGCGGTGGGGATGTGCAGCGCTCAGACACTCACTGCCAGTGCAAGGAGGAGAGGGAGCTTGTTCTGCCAGCGCAGCTCTTCCCTTGGTGGAGGGAAGGAGAGGGCACCTGAAGGTGCCGGCACTTGTGGGGTCTAGCATGTGCCTGCTAGCACCCAGGAACAGGGGACCCACTGCTTTCCTCTGGCCAAGATAGACAGACAGTGGTGGAAGCCCCTCTGTGAGCAGTCCCCGTCCCATGTCCCTGGGCAGTGAGCTGCAGGAGGTCTCCAGCAGCTATCAGGCCAACCCAGCCGTCAGCTGGCCAGGAGGAGTTTGCCAGTGGCACAGGGGCTGGGCAAGGCTGCTTGCACGAAGGAGCTGTGTGAATGGATCTTTTCTGTGCTGGGCAGAATGCTAAAAGGAAGGAGCGTTACCAGGTGGTCAAGGGTCAGGCACCTAAGCCACAAATGCTGCCTTCACAAACTACCTGGGTTATTGCCTTTCTGCCCAGCCCATGTACAAAATCCTCCAGAAATCGGGAGAGGAGTTCCCTGGTTGGTACTCTGTCTCTCTGCTGTCCAGGAATTCATGGGACCGAGAAGGCATCCCAAGAATCTGGCCCTGTGTGCAGGGAAGCTAAATTTCCTCTTGTTTTTCCGTATACACAAGTCAGCAAGTTTCTTCACCAAATGCTTTAATTTTAAGCTTAATGCTATGCAAATATTTAACTTTGGACAAAAAAGCCTCAAGCTGGCTTCGGAGCATGGACTGGCTTCCAGCTGTTTCTGCAGGTACAGATCCAATGTTTACGTACACAAATGGCTGTTTACTTGCTTATTTATTTATTATGGTAATGTTTTTATAATGAACTTGATATTTGCGTACCCTGGTTTTGCTTTGAATGCAAATATCTATGTATTTTCACTGTGCGTCCAGCCGTTTTCAGAAGCTTTGGCAAAAAGCTGGAGGTAATGACTGTAGGCTGAACCTTTAGATGACACAGAGCTGAGCTGCCTGGTTTAATTTTCTCTAACTGAAGCTCCCAAAGGTGTGCTCACCACTGAAAGCCCACCAGTCTAGGTTAGGGGAAAAAAAAGGGTGTGGAAAGATTTGGTGTCTGCTGCAGGAGCTTTCTGCTGTGATTTGGTTGTCTGGACAAAGGTGTGCAAGAGCATTAGTGATAAATATGTTAACTAGGTTTCAAAAATCAACTTAAATGCTACCTTGATGCCTAATATTCTGCTGTAGGCACATAGGTTTCATCTATGTCTGCCCCCTCCAGCCCTTGTCTCAGCGGCTGCATGCCTGCGAACAGCCCCTTAGTGAAAAGGGAAAGTCCGTAGTCTTGTGGACCTTCTGTAATGTGCTCAGCGTGTGAGCTATTGACTTCACCAAGATGAGAATAGCGATGTCAAATGTGCTTCATTTGCATGTGGCAAGATAGAAAAAGCAAACTCTGTGTGAAGACGAGCAGACAAGAAAGACGCCGAATGCCTTAAATACTAAGGGAGTTAATGCTATGCAGTGATTTTGCTTCTGTTATAGGAAGTGTAAGAACAGTATGCTTCCTGGCGTACATCACCATCTACACGGCAAAGGTTTCAGTTCCATGGCAACACAAAGAGCCCGATTGTGCTTAAGGTGTATGTATTAATGCATTCAGAGTGAGGGGCTGGGAGCGAGCTGGGAAAAAATAAAGCATGCCAAATGGTTCCCGTTTATTTATTTATATATAAAGTAAAGCCTTTGTTCTTAGAAAATCATAACTGACATGAATATACCCGTGCTCCTCCCCCCAGTTCTCTCTGATTCTTGTTTAAACATGTTTTTCTCATGCAAAAAGCAAATTAAGAGGATGTTTTGTTGGGTTTTGGGTGGTTTTTAAGACTTCAGGTGCAGCAGCACTTGAACGTAGCAAGAAAACGCTGTGAATTCCAGAGACTGTTGTATATCCCTGCAGAGAAAGACATTGGGGGGGAGCTGGTGTACTTTTTCTGTGATGTACTGCTTTATGGAGCAGAGTGAAGCAGTGTTTGAGGTTTATTATTATTTTCCTTGATCTTCTCAATCTGCCCTCTTTTTGCCTTTCTCAACATCCACCTCCAGTTTCCCCACCTCCCCTGGCCAAGGAGCAGGAAACGAGGCTGAGCTCCATTTCCTGACATCCAAAGAAATACAAAAGTATGAGGAAACACTGAATTTTGTTTTGCCAGCTGACTCAGGTTCACAGACCTACACTAGGAAGGCACCTGCTTCCAGACAGGGTCAAGAGTCACCCTCCGGAGCCACCGGGCAATCAGCCAGGGAATAACCGAAATCTGATCGTTAGGTGAGCGCTCTTTGATCTGCTCGGTTGGCTGCCTGAGTGTAGGATGAGAGCCTGTGACCAATGCATTTCACTCAGGGTGGAGAACTACCTAAGGCTGGTCCTGCCAGCTGTGCGGATGGGTGGATGAACTGCAGATTTCCAAGGTTCAAAGTCAGACTGGGCGGTGGGGGAACCTCCAGATGTTAGCATTTCTGAGGCTAACAGCAGTGCTAATCTGGCACGGTAAAGCTGACAGAAACTGGCACGGGAAACTGGATTTACAGCTGCTTTGCATCGCTAAAACAGGCAGCGCAGCCAGAACATATAAGTGGATCTGGCCTATAGATTTCAGTGAGGTTTCTCTGTGTAACTGGGGAGAGAATACAGCTTTGCAGTTGGAAGTTGGTCAACTGCTCTTTTGCTGTGCCAGGAGGAATAAAATCTGTCTGTCTCTTATCGGTATCTTTTTTTTCTTTTTTCTTTCTTTTTAACTAGCAACAGGACTCTCTGTTTTTTCTTGAAAAACAAGGTTTGCTTTCATTGAAGTGGGAACCCTGTCTTTGAGATTCTCTATGGGGGAAATTTGTCCCTGTTCAGGAGACATGGGTAAATCTTTTCTGAGGGAATAGAGTTGAAGTGATTAAATGACTCTTGTCTTGGCATGCTACAAAGTGGTGGATTTCACCTTCAAGGCAGCAGAACTGCAAAGTACAAGGGTGTCATTTTTAAACATCCGCTTCCTGAGGGAGGGCAGCACTGGTAAGCCTTGCTAATAATGTTGCCTTCGACACTCCCAAATTTGTTGTTTGTTTGGTGGCTTCTAGTTTCTGCACAGCCCACTCAAAACATCAAAAAAAACCCCAAATATACAGAGATGGCTCATTAAAAAATAGCATATGCTTCCCAAATTATGTGGCACCTTAGTTTTCCTGACTCTTGACAAAGGGACTATGCATGCAATCCTGAATGAAGAGGAGGAATTACTCCAGCATAGTAGAGTAGGTGAAGGATTCCTGTTTAGGTGTCCTGACCTGTCATAACCCTCCCAACAGGCTAGGTACAGTTTTCAGGCACTTTCCCAGTGGAGCACCTCATTCAATGTGGCAGGAAGGATGATGAGAAAGCACCAAGAGGAACATCAAAGGAAGAAGAAAAGGGGAAGAGAAATCAAGGGCAGGAAGAGTGAGGAAACAGAGCAAAGGCAGAAGGGCAAGCAGAGGACAATGTGGGGCTGGGGAGAGCACAGCATGGCAAAGAGGTGATGCTTTGGTGCCTTTGATGGAAAAGTTGTTTTTCAGATGTAATGTAGACAAAAAAAAAAGTGGGAAGAGAGATGAGTGATGAAGGAGGAGACTTCAGGTTGACATGAACAGAAAAAAAAGTAGAAAATGCACAGATGAATTTCATACACTAGTCCAGCCATTTTTAAATAGTAGCTACTAATTTTGTAACATCAAAAGGTTGTGATGTTTTCCAGGTGGAGGTTCTGGGGGCTGGTGGGGAACAGCAGGGCCACGTTGGGTGGCTGCTGCAGGCACTGAGTGGTTGTGGTTTGAGGCAGAAGTCTTCTGTGCACCCTGGCTGGAAGCCTGAATCAAGTATGAATATCCCTGGGGAAAACTGGCCATCCTGCATTTGAAGACTGTCAGTCAGAAAAACATGTCTGGTTGTCTCTGAAGGTATCTGAGGAAGGGCTGTTTCCACACAGGTAGGGGTAAGGGTTTCTGCTAGATCCCTCTTCTTCCACTTGTTCAAGCTATCTAGGCGACCAGAAATAAACAGCTGAATGGAAATTTTAGTTCTGGCTGTGAAAAGAAGCTTTTGAATGAATTCTACATCAAATAGCAAATGTCTTCTTTCCTCCTCCTCCTCTCCACCTACCTTGTTCCTAAACATTAACATTTCATGTCACTTGAGCTAAGTTCAGTGTCAGACTCACCAGATCCTGCTGAAAAATACACCCCTCTTTTGTGGCAAGCTGGAGAAGATGAGAGGCTTGTGGTGTTTTTCTTCTCAATCCCTGCTCCGCTGGGAGAAGCAGCTAAGGCTGTGTGAAGCTGTCTCCTTCCCACTCTCCTCAACTTCGCTCTTAAAAATGCTTCTCCCTCAGTGGCTTTGCTGCTTCTCTGAAGAAGGAGGCATGGCTTGGCCCCCTTAGTGCCATTGTGTGCCAGGGGGTGTGTTCTCAGATTGCGGTGGCTGCCATCATGATAGGAAACTGAAGAAGATGGCTGTGGAGAAAGTCATGGGCACTCCTAGCTGTGCCATTTAAAAATCATTACTTAAGCATAAAAGAGAAGAAAAAGAACAGGAAAGGATGAGATTTGAACCCTGCCCAAAGCACCAAACCTCCAAATCATTGCAGCCATTTCTGCTTCCTGTTTCCTCAACCCTTGGGCTGTGCTTGCGTTAGATTTTTAAGCTTTCTCTCAGAACCAGAGAGGTGTGAAATACCCTTTCTTTGAAACTGGTGGCAGTGGCCCAGTATGTGTCCCTTTCTCCTGTGTCCCTTTCCCCACCCGGGACAACTCACTTTTATGTCTCTACTGGCGGGTGGGAGGCCGCACAGACGGGCCAAGGCTTCCCACTACCAGGGTGGCCGTGCAGCACCTCAGGGCTGAGCTCAGGGCATTGGTCTGCCTTTCCTCTTCAGGGCCATCTAATTCCTTTGAAACTTGTGAGATTGCAATTATTGAATTATGGTGGCATTTGTTGTCCAGGAGAGAAGATCTGAATGTCTGCAGAGGTCAAGAAACATGCATTCAAACAGTGGGCTGGTTGTACAAGAAAGGGAATGGTTCTAACTGGGCAGTTGTGTCTGAAACATTGCAGTATGTGGTAGTATTTACAATAGAGATGATAGAATGTTTTTCTGGTAAAAGCATGGGGACCTGAGCACACCTGGAGACCTTAATTTCACCTACAGTAGAGAAAGCAAGTGGTGAAGAGATGGAAGAAGAATGTTGGAGAAAACAGACCTTTTGACAGCGAGTGCAACCTTGCTGCCTTTGGTAGTGTGAGGGACGTTCTGTACTGCACTGTAGCTATGCAGAGATGTGCTGAAACTTCTTATTTTGATCAGTGCTGAAAAACAGGAGGAAGAAATTGAATGTGGCTTTGGGGTGCCATAATACAAGGCTGCATCACCTGAAACCAAAGCCAGTGCCACGTGGAAATAAAATGGCTGATGTTTGCGTAACCCTAAATCTCTCAATGTATACCTGAATTTACTTCTCAGTTGTTAGAGAAGAATCACCCTTTCCACAAATGCCATGCAAACAGGACAGACATTTCTGCACAACAGGAGGAGGTTTTTTTCCTTTCCTTCACCTTGGTGTCTGGTCCAGCAATTAAGAGTCAGATTTAACCCTCAGTGTTTGTTTCAGGCCCTGTGAGTCTTTAATTCTTTTCCAGCAGCAAACCAATTATTTTTGATAGACACACTAGTTGTTTGTTAATTTATTTATAATCAGTTTTCCAAGAGGTTGCTTTGATGTGGGAGGAACTGAATTCTTTGGGTGCAAATGCTCTCTGCTGACTCTCTTCTTAGTCATTAAGAGATGTTTTTCACATTAAGATGCCTTTACTTTTAAGGAAAAATGTCAAGCGTCTTCTGATACCAGACATACAAAATGTGTGGTTGCCCAAACATTTTATGAACTGCAGCACGTGAGGGCAGGAACGGCCAAGACCAGCCCAAACCTTTGCCAACATCCTGCTCAGAGGCCAAACAGCCCTCTGTCCCCTCTGGCTGCTCCACAGCCGTCAGCACCAGCCCTCAGGACCTGAGGTCCCCCAGATGCCGATTCCAGCTACTGACCCACATCCCTGCTGCTCTGCCTCCACACTAAAAGATGTCACTGTTCTTTCCAAAAAGAACGTGTCTTTTTTTTTTTTCCTTCAACTCCCTTGCCACCTTTTTGTATTTTCCAAATGCAGCTCTTTTCAGGCTCCCTGCCTCTGCAGTTCTTGCCTTTGTAGAAGTTATTTTTGGAAACTGGGGAACCAGGAGGAGGGATGAAATTTAGGGGACTTGACTGCAGTATAAGTAGAACGCTCTTTCCCTTGGTGTGCTTTTTCTTCCCTCCCCTTTCTTCCCGTGACCTCTGTGGTCTGACCCCCATCGCATCACTCTTTCCAGGGCAAGCTGTGGCCGACACTCTTTGTGCCCAGCGAGTGGTTTCTTCCCACGTGCAAGCTGTGCTCGCTGCCCTGCAGTGCCCATCGTTTCTCTTCTCCTTTTCTGGGTCAGCCAGTTGGCCAAAAAGTGGTAGGTGGTCGAGCAGAGTTCTGAAAGCTGTGAAATACTGGTGGTGCTTGGGAGGTTATGCACCTTAGGGTAAGTTGTATGCAGACACAAACACAGTTTCTTCCTGATTTCCGCAGTGGGGCAGCCCCATCAAGGTGGTTGGCCTTTTCTTGAAATGTTGTTGTGTTTTTCCATCAGAAGTGTTTCAAGCTGGCTGACAGACTTTGCAAGAAAAACCACACATTTTTTGCAACACTGGGGAATAGCAACTGAACCTGGACCTGGTGAGGAGACTGGGAGCTCAAGCTTTTGGCTCTGGTGTATGGTGCAGGTCGTGGGGACCCCCAACCCCAAACTGCCTGAGCTCTTCTGCACATGGGGCAATCACTTCACATCTCTCATTATGAAAGCACAGATGTAGGAGAAATTCTCTACAAAGCAGCACCCAAGGACTTTCTTTTTTCCTTGTAGGTTTTCTAAAATCACTGGCACATCAAAAGACATTGACCATGTAGTAGGTCAGGCCGCCCTTTTGATAACTGAGACAGTATTCAGATAATTGAGATGCCTGTGATTGCCCATGAAAATCTGCTGATGTTTACACTGCTGTCAGGTACTGAAGCCACAGCATAATATTTATTGTAGGATCTTGCAATGGATTTTAAAATTGATCGATATCACAGAGCAGAGTGGGAATTTTTCCTCATTTTTTCCTGTGGTTATGACAATGCCTAAATAGCTGGATAGCGCAGTAAGTGCTGAGAGCTCGTTTTGTGTGTGCTGATAGGAGTAGATTGGTAGAGGGAGAAGTAACCTGAGTTTGGTTGGTAAAGCTGGTAGGAGTATGGTGGAAACCAAAGGAGGGAATGTTTATAGATACAAAGCAGTAACATGTTGTCTTTGAAGGGTAGCATAGGGTCATCAACATAAAAAGAAGTGATAATGAGGAGGACTTTAACCCTAAATTATATAAAAAAAAAAAAGAGGCAGATGATTCTACTGATGGTGCTGCAGAACTGATGCAGAAACCAGTCAGATATGATGAAACCGTCAGAACATGAAGTAGTCTAACCTTAGAGTACATAGAGATGGAGGGGTTTTACTGCCATGCTATGGCAGAGATCAATTAAACTTTGCAGAATGGATATGCAAAGAAAGTTCGCTGTAGGGAAATCACCGTTTCCCGTAGGTTCTAGGAAGGAGTGCTGGCACGCTGCCGGCAGTGATTTATTTTCACCCAGCCCTGGTGCTTGTGGTTGGCACTCCATGAAGTCTTCCAGGGGAAATTATTTATTTAATTCAGAACGGCCACGGATGCAGCGAGAGACTGGCAGCATGGCAGCAGGAAGTCTGCTAGAGATTAAGTCCGACTTCTTACGGATAGGCTGCTTAGGCGTGCTATAAATAATTAAAATCGTAAATAAATGTATGTTGGCATTTTTCTTTAAGCTTATTAACAACAGTTCGTAATACTGAATGCAGTGTGTGTGCTGCCGTGCGCTGCGGTCCCCTTAATTCCTTGATTAATCAACACGGAGCCTTGTGCACCAAGCGGAGAGATCACACTGTTGGTAACTGCAGATTTGGATTTTTTGTAAGAAAAGGAGGTATCAGGAAGAGTCGAAGTTACAAGTGTGTAAGCATGAGCACCCCGAACCCTTTTATTTCAGTAGGAATTCCTGTAAGAGAAAAATCCCTCTCTTCTTACACCTTAACAGGCAAGGTAATGCTTTCTTCTTAAAGTTTAACATTTTCTAGAGATAACAGTTAGAGCTGGTGGTTGGAGGGAGTCCCAGGAAGAGAGGAATTTGAATATAACTCATCATTTGAGGAGAAATCTCGGGAGACCTTCTACAAGATTTCATATTGTTATGGGTGGTGGGTTTCTTTTAAAGAAAAAAAAATAGAAGAAAAAAGGTGAAGTAATGTGATTTGGCAATTGTGCTTTTATTAATAAATTGATTTTTGAAGAATTAATTCTGAGTTTGGTCCTTGCTTTCTTTCCGTTATTGTTGAGTAGTGAAAAGTTCTTGCAAGAGGAAGGGTAGCCACCTCTTTTAGAAGAAACTCCTCATGGGTTTAAGCTGTGTAGTTTGGTGTGTAGGGGAAAAACAGACAAAAGTTGTGAAAAGTATCAGAAATAGTTCTGAGACATCGGATGTGCTTGGTTTTGGATGGGCCTCATAAGCAAATCAACAGAGAGAGAAATTCACCTTCCCAGGGGCAAGTTCCCCTTTCGGCGGGTGCTGGCGGCGGGGGCCAGCAGGCAGGCTGCCAGCAGCGAGGTGGGGCTCTCTCCTTTGCATGGGGTGGTTTGGACCTTCCCCTCTCTTTCTCCGATGCTTCCTGCCTGCCCCTGGGGTCTGCCTGATGGTCCTCGCTGAAGCTGTGGGCAGCAACATCTGAAACATCCCTCCATATTGAGAGATCAGCTTGTCTCCCACAGCCCAGGCTTTGCAGCACTGCCAAAACTGAGAGCGAGTGGGTGGCTGGCGTTCAAGGAAGGGTTTCCCGCTGCCCCAGCTGTGGTTTTACATCCTGGAGGAGCTGCTCTTTCTACCTGTCCCCCGTGGCCACCTGCCTGAGCCCATGCTGGGTTGGTTTGGGCAGCAAGCTGTTGGGTGGCCAAGTGTTTCTGATGCATCAGCACCTCACGTTGGTTCCCCGTGGGCATAGGCAAACTCCAGAGCTGGCAGGAGCACGTGGCTGGCTTTGTAGGGGTAAGAAGCAAAGTGGTATCTCCCCCTCTTTGGTGGTAGCTCACCTTGCCCGAGTGTGAAACTGCATCCTTAATGTGCAGATCAGACCTTGTACGTGCAAGGTCGTTCACACCTGAGTTCTATGTTCCCTTATCACAGTAATCAGGGATGGATACTGAGAAGATGGTGGTGAAGGACAGTGGTGTTTCCTATGCTGCCTGTGTCTGCTCTGCACTTACGGTGACCCCTTGTTTCTCTTTCTAGGTGGAGTTACAAATGGGTAAACATTCCGCATTGGGGGGTGGTGGTGTTAGCAACAGCTGTGAACAATCAAAGATTGCACAGATTTGCAATCAAACCTCACTGAAATTAACAGATGTCAGAAAAGTGTGTTTACAGTCATCCTTATTTTTTGAAAAAAAATAAAAGGTTTTACAGTATATCTCAGGTACTCCCAGTTGCAGTGCACTGGAATCATAGAATTACAGACTGGTTTGGGTTGGAAGGGACCTCAAAGCCCATTTAGTTGCAACCCCCTGCCATGTGCAGGGACACCCTCCACCAGACCAGGTTGCCCAAAGGCCCATCCAGCCTGACCTGGAACACTGCCAGGGAGGGGGCAGCCACAGCTCCTCTGGGCAGCCTGTGCTAGGGTCTCACTGCCCTCACAGGGAAGAATTTCTTTCTAGCATCTGACCTAAATCTCCCCTCCTTCAGCTTAAAGCCATCACCCCTTGTCCTGTCACTACTTGCTCTTGAAAACAGTCCGTCTTCACCTTTCCTGTAGGGCCCTTTTCAGGTACTGGAAGTCAAGATAGATGACAACAGTATCTCTTATCCACCAATGCAGTCACTGTAGAATAATAGATAGAACAAACCTGCCTTGTTTTGATGGTTAACTTTATTTGATCCTTTCAAGACAAGTGGCATAAATACGATGTAAACAGACCACCAGAACTACTACTGTTTTTCATCACCATATACGAAAAGTACTTTTAAAGAGTTTTGGTAAAGAATAGATCTCAAAAGTGTCACGGAATAGGAAAGTACACTTTCCTTATGTTTACTCAACTGTAAACGAGCAAGTTAACAGACTCAACCTGAGTACAGTGAAATGAAGAACCCCCAGATCCTTTTGCTGAGCTGCAGAAGAGGCTATTGCTATCCAATATTCGCTTTGCATTTCAAAAAACCTGGTTCCAGGTGCTCAGACAGCAGCTTTCCTTAGTTCTGCAGTTTGATTTGCTTTAAAACTTTGGCGTAAACCCTGTAATTTACTGTTAACTACGCTACCAAATGTAACCAGTTTAGACTATATAATAGGTAGTGATAATTTGAAGTTTAAGTATACTGATTTCCAAAAGTAAAAACGTTGCTTTTCATGTTTAATACATAAATTAAGCACAGTCCCCACCACCGCCATCCATTGTTACTTGTCTTAGATTTCTTCAGGATGTTTGCATGCAGAGGAGGTATCAGGCTCCTACTTCCAAATAGAGGAAAATCCTCATGCAATCTGAGAGACCTCTACTTCTGCAGTATTTTAATTTTCCTTTTCAATTATAATCAATTATTGCCTGTTTTGCAAATGCTAGCATTGTGAGAAAAGCCCTAAGAGAGTGATGGGCAGGCAGAGTGAGAATAGCGTGACTATTTTTATGTTTCTGACATCAGTGTCCTGGTTTATCTAATGTTGTATGACACAGTGACTAAATGCTCCACACTCTGCCATCCTCAGTGAGCCAAACATCTTTTTCAATTTGAAAGTTGTAGAAACTTTAAGAAAATAATTTGCTAATTTGGGGATCTTTTACTGCCTGTTTGCAAAGCTAATGGTGTCTTTACTTTTCATAAACAATATTCCTACACACATTAAAGAATAGTCCTAATTGGATACTCATGGGTCAGTAAGAGGTAATTTGTCAGCTTACTACTACTTTGAATACAGCATTTTAAAACTACCACAAAGCTTTGTTACACCAGGACATGTCTGCACTCTTTTATACTTATTTGGAAGGGTACATTTAGTTACCATCACAGCTCCAGTTCTGTCGTGTGCTTGCTTCCATTCATTTTTCTCTGTGTTGAAAAGCAATACATCTTTACTACTGGGGACAGTAGAAGCTGCTCCTGCTCATTTTCCCACATCTCCTTTTACCCCTTAAATTCCACCTTCACTGCCCACCTGTCTCATTCCCACCTCTGCACCCATTCTGTACCAGGGTTTGCTGCGTTCCTTTATGTTTCAAGGAAACAGGCAAACAGGCCTTTGAAAAGTTTGTTGGCTTCCACTAGTAGGTGCATAAACCAGGCTTGTGCCAGGTCTCCTGGATGAGCATTGACAGAACAGACAGCTGGTTGTTAAAAAAAAAAAAAAAAAAAAGGAAGAAGAAAAAAGAACTATGCCGAAAAATTAACTTCCCAAATGGAGTAGAAGGCCTGTTTCCCATGAACAAAGGGTTTTGACTATTCCTTGTTCAAGCACCTCCCCCTCCCACCCCCTGCTCCCTTGGTCTTTTAGTGATGTGGAGATTTGGACTGCATCCCCTTAATGTGTATTGACCACGTCTGCAATGTCCTTTTCCCAGGGGGTGTGTGTGAAAGTAACGTTAGCTGTAGTGCTGTAGTAAGGTGCTGCAGAAACACAGCCCCAGGTCCCTTCCCAAATGCCTGGCTGCTGTGGTTAACCCATCCTGTGTTTCAGCAGGCAAATGGCACGTGGGACATTAACTTCCTGTGCACAGCTGGATGCTGCTGCCTGGTGCTTCCCAAACATTAGAGCAGCTATTGCTTTACAGCTCCTGTTCAGACACACAGAGGGTGCGTGCTGCAGCTGTCTTCTCCATCGAGGTGTAAACTGACCTTTTGGGAAATGCACTGTCACGGTATTCATGATGAGCTTCAGATGCTGGTCTCCCTTCTACACTTACTTTGATTAACGATTGATACGGTGCTAAGGACATCTCAGTGGATCTAAGTAAATGCACAGAGACTACTGTGCCAGCTCCAGCCAGCCTCTTGCCTCTTGCAGTTGGGCAAGAAGGAAGAGGACAGCACCTTAACCCTGCTTTCCACACAGCCTCCCCACCTCTCATCTCCTTTGAGAGGCCTGTGGCCACTGGCGTGACTCAGAGCCGCTGCACCCGCTGTTGGAGGTGCCAGAGAGCTGTCCTGGCACCCTGCTCCTTGTCCTGCTCCTCCCCTGGGGCCGGGGCCACCACAGGCATCTCCTGAGGCAGCTCTTCCTTGGTGGAGACTTCCCTCCAGCTGGGGGAATCTCCTCTTGGGGATTTGTGCACTGTCTTGCTTGTTTCCTTCACTTGACAGAATAGAGATGTGTCCAGGGTATGCGTTAGCAATCCTGCCTTGGGCCTTTCTAAGCTTTAAAGATGCAGTAGTGCTCCAGGCAGGTCTCCATCACCACTATAAAACAGTGTGGTGATGGGGTCGTGTACCTCAGCCCACCTGATACAGCCTCCACTGAGAGCAGCTGGAGGGAGATGGGAGGGTAGCACGTCCTGTCCCCAGATGTCAGTGGGAAAGAAGAGGGAAGCTCTCCCCATGTGCTCAGGCCTGCACGATGGTGGAAGGGAAGTCCCGGGCCGTGCGTTGTGAAATGTCTGATCTGTTGCTGACTAACGTTACATGCGTTTCAGAATGTGAGATGAAGCATAATATAGGACTTACAGGCTGTTTAAAGGCCCCTGAGGAAGGGGGGATTATAATAGCCACTTCTGAATGGGTGAGAGGCCAAATTTGTGTGTTCTGCGAGGAACTGCGCAGGTTGTATTTTCCCCTGGAATTTGCAAACTTGCTAAAAAGTATATTTAGGCACTTTGCAGGTCCTTGGTGATGTGGTATCTTACACGTTTACACCTCTCCTGTGTTTCAAGATGCTTGTGTTACTGTAAGAGCTCCAGCAGTTGAAAGCACTAAGGGGTTTGAATGTTTTGACTCCCACATCTTCTGTAGGAAGCGAATTGCTTTATTCCAGGGCGTTGCATTGAGTGGGCACCAGCAAAAGTCCCAAAAGGGGAATGACAGGAGGAGAGAAGAGAGGGTGGTGCTGGATGTCTGCAGCAAGCTGGTTAGAGTGATCAGCTAGAGGGCACCAATGAATATTTCTTCTTAGGGCGTTAAATTAGGCCATATGGTCTGTCAGCACATATATGCATGAGGGAAACGCGAGGGCTTTACGAAACGGTTGCACTAAAAATAATTTTCAGTGTTATTTTTAATAATGTTATCGCAGATGAAGAAAGTGAGGTAGAAGTTTGTAGCCTGGAACATTTCTTTCTCCTGCTTTACAGGGTAAACACTATAAATCCTTGAGTGTTTGTTTGGCTAGGTAATGCTTTCCAAAAGTATGTCAATGAAGCAGGCATCACAGTCAGAAAACACTTTCCTATATTTAGATTTTAAATACACAATAGAAAATCATTAAGTTTTAGACCACTAAGCACCAAAAATTGCCTCTGAGAAGGGGACTTGGATGTTAAAATCAGTTAAGCAAGAAAAAAAAAAAATTTTATACTGCCAGAAATGCAGTCAGTGTTTTGCCATCAGGAGCGTTAGCAGGCTCAGTTATAGCCCAGTAAGTTTGGTTGCTGCGAGGGCACGAGAAGGATCCTGAAACTGTTGAAGGGGTCAGGCGTGTTGTGGGATTACCAGCTGATTGGTTAACATTTTTAAATTGATTAAAAAAAAAAAACTAATTGCACAGAATAGTAATTTAGGCTAGAAGGGATTCTGGGGGTCGTCTTTCTAGCCCCTGCTTAATGCAGGCACATGGTACATGGTTTTGTGTGGTAATTGGTAGCTTACCTTTATGTGGTTTTGATTTGTGCAAGAAAGACCAACTGTTTGGGTCTTCTTTCGAGCTGTAGCAATGCAGATGAAGAAAGTGAGGTAGAAGTATGTAGTCTGGAACATATCTATGGGTAAAGAGGGGTAAAAAGGAAGCCAAATATATTTTACTAAGATTTATTTCACACAGATTTATTTTACAACGCTATCCAGGTAGCATTGAAGCATCACCAAAAAGTCCCACTCCACTTCACATATGTTATTTTTTATTTGTTTTGTTTAAAACAAACCTTGCTCCTGGGTAGCACGGTGGGCTTAGGTTTGGGCGTCCCGTGAATCAATTTTAAATTGTTCTTTTCATTGCTGGCCAGTATAGGGAAGGAACTGGTAAATAGTAAGAGCAAAGGCTGCAAACGGCACTTTATAGCCAGTGGTTCTGTTTAGACTTAATCCCTGTAATGCAGTGTTAAAATTTACAAAACAGCTTGTAATTGCAGTAGCTTATTTAAACCAGCTATTTGTGGTTACGTCTGCTGAGGAAACTTAAACTTCAACGTTCCTCAGCCATCTAATAGCAGCAAATTGACTGCGGGTCTCTTGTAAGAATATCTAAATGTAGGCTGTTGAATAATCCCTTTGGGGGCCCTGTAACTATTTTTGTGCCTGGATATGCGTCATCAGTGGGTATTTTCTCTGGTGACTAGCTTACATCAGTAGGTCTCCTACCATACACTCTATCAGTGAGTGACTTATGATTGATGGGAGTCACGGCTGCTGTTTAGCTTTTATCTGTGACCTCAAATAATGGACAACGGGAATTTCCAGGCTGTTAAATTCCTTGAATGACTGAAGACACGGGATGACTCTGCTGATAAACGCAGGTAGTACCCAGATACTGGGTGTTCACCGGGAGGGGGGTGCTGAGGCGGGGAGGAAGGAGAGGGGGGTTCCTCCTCTGCAAGGCAGTGAATCCAGCTCCGACGCGTAGCCGAAAGGCACGCTGCCCCGGACGCGGGGGAAGCGATCGCGCTGGAGGACCACTGAGCGACCGTGATGCTCCGACTAACTCCTCCGAGCTCTCCGGTGAATGCCTGTCCGCTGGTGGCGGCGGCAGTAGTGTGTGGATGTGTTTAACTGGCTGGTCTCTAGGGCAGTTCCTCGGTCTGTTTTATCGCAGGGAGACGCGCAGTTCGCAGCTCTGTGGAGGGAAGTGCTGTGGAATTCTCGGCTGCAGCCTGGCTGGGTTTTTAACCCTTTTTGTTTCTGGCCACGAGCTGCGAGAGGATTTGCCTGAGTGCTTAACCCAGGTGCTGTCGGGGCTAACTCTGAAGGTGCAGTAGGCTACTACCTGGTTTTAAGGTTAAGTTGCACCTGCCACAGTGACGTGCAGTCACCGAGTGTGCAGTCGTGCTTCATTTCCTGGTGCTCAGTGCTTCACTTTACGCAAATAAGAACTGCAGATACTGAGTTATCCCCCTTCTCCTTCCGCTCTGCCTTTCTGCCAGAAGCCGGTGTGCGAAATGGGGCTGCAAGGCAGCTACAAGATTTTTGTGAGCGTTACCTGTGATGAATTTAGCAGCTTGAGTCAGCCCTCAGGCAAGGCACTTTGTCATTTCTTCTCCCTTTTCTCATGGTTCTTTCCATCTCTGCCTGGCTCAGTCCCTTTGATACAGCTGTGGTAGGAAACAGAGCAGGTCTCTCTGAACTCGAGCTCAGAAGTCTCTCAAGCCCTTTTGCTGGCAACCAGGGAGTAAAAATGACAGACGTGGATGCTCTTGGTGTGATTGACGATTAAAACAAGTCCTTAATGCTGTTTATCGCCTGACATTGTTTGGCTGAGGGAGGACAGCAGCTGGATCCAAATTCCTCCTCACCACCTCTTCCTGTTGGCAGGTGGCCCTCCACATGGCTTGCAAACTCTCACGCGGGTCTTACTTACTTGAGTGCCTACTATTGCTTTCCGCTCAGGTGACAGTGGCTTGGGATTTGTGCGGGATTTTGAGACTGGAAAACTTGTAGAGGCAAAACCGGGGAGCTTTGTTTTTAACTTGCCCGTGCATCTCCTCCTCCGCATGTACTAGCCCCAGAGGTCGTAGTTAATGAATGGAACCAGGCTTCCTGAGGGAGCCAGTTAACCCACGTCTGTGTGTTTGTTGACATGGTGCTTACATAAAGCTGCTGTCGTTGGTAGCGATGCACACGCTGTCGTGGCGTGGATGCCCTCGCTCTGAGGGATGCCGGTTATGTGTACCTTTCCATTCCTTGCAGACAGGTGCCTGGTGCGGCACACGCACCGGCTCTGAAGCAAGTTTCCTCATCTGCCCTCTGGCTAGCCGAGCGCTGGTTGGGAATTGCATCTGACAGAAGTAGTAGGAAGAGAGGCATCAATTAAAAGGAGTCTTGGAAGATCAAGAAAGAGGGGGGAATGAAAAGGTTTTAATTGAACTGTGATTTATGAGTATGCTCTTCCTTTGTTTCTACCTTTTTCTTTTTTTTTTGTTGTGTTTTGGTTTTGCAGTCACTTCGCTAGGGCTTTGTGGTTCATGACAAACTGGTTATATAATTCAGAATCTGTAAAAGGTTAAACACAAAGAGCCTGATGAATCTTGAGTCACTTGCATTAAAATTCAGTGAAGTTTCCTAGGGTACTGTGCGTAGCAAATACAAAGCTTGCTAACTGGTTGATGTTGCTGTATTATCTGCTGTGGCTTTCTAGGCATCGTTATGCCCATGGACATCTTTCAGCTAATTCTGACCTCCTTTCCCCCCATTTTTAGGGGGGTTGTATTTTAAGGTAGTGATAGTACTTTAGGGTAGCTTTCATTTACAACGTTTTTGTGAAAGGTCAGGATGATGAAGTTTCCAGGAAGACTCTGCAGGCCTTCAGAACATTTCAGTAAGGGCTGGCGTTTGCTCGGAAGAGGCTTCAGCAAGTTGCCTGCTGGTTCCTGATGCTTGGCACCGGGCTGTCTGCAAGGCGGAGGGGTGAAGTCCATACTGACGTGTGGCAGTGTAGGTACCTCCCTGTGAGCTGTGATGTGACAGAGGCATCGTGTTGGGGGCAGACTAATTTCAGTGCTGCCCCTGTGGTGAAGCTGTGCCAGGTGGATGCCAGGTGGGTGCCTGGGTCCACACGCCCGCGCTCTGTTGACTTCAGTGACTAAGTGTAGGCACTGAGTTCTTCTTGCCCAGCTTGGATTGGGGATTGGTGACTGCGGTGGCTAAAGCCTTGGTTTTCTTTGGAAGGGTCTTCGCCTATTCAGTGTCTGCCTTTAAAATCTGGTCAGTTGTCCTGGAAAATGGCTAACCAGATATTTCATTGTGGTAGTTAAAATAATGAGGTGTCATGAGCAAGGGACAGTGCAAATTAAGTGGAAGTCAAAGCATCCACTGCTGCATCTTGTAATAACTCCAGAGAGGCAAACCTCTTCTTCCCCTGCTGAAACATGTTGGTGAGCAACTAGTTCCCAGTGGGCACAGGGTTGTAATTACCATACTTGGGAGCTGAAAATGGGAGCTGACTCTGACGTAGGAATATCAGGGGCTTCGTTTTGAAATTTCTTTAATGCGTCAGCAGAAGATTAAATACAATTCACTTCTCTCCTGCCTGTTAAATCTACGACTTTGCACTCTGTACAGCTGCTGTGGTGTCGGATATTTGTTGAGGATCATAACAATGGATTGGTGTTTCTGTAGTTTTGTATTGTTTGAACAAAGTACATAAATACTCTTGAGAATGAAGAGGCACCCTGGGATAGGAAGAACAGAAAGGGCCCTGAGAAGCTCACGTTGCCCGTCGCCCTCTCTTCCTGAAGAGTGACTGTACGGAGCAGGCAGTGGTGCTCAGTCATTAACGAAATCATTAACACAAGTAGAGGTATGTTGCTACCGTGAGCCGGCTATAAGCTGTATAAGTATTCTGAAATATGAGGCAAAGTAGTGATTTTACTACTTCAGGGCACACGGTATCTTTTGATTGTGTTAGTTAATAATCGTATTACCGTCATAAACACCTGATCTCTCAAGGTGATCTTTGTGTTTCCATAAAGTCCCATTGAAATCGTTCAACCAGCTTCTTGACACTAGGAAACTCCCGGTTTTGTTGGAGGAAGGGCTTGGATGGTCTCACTGGTTTGGGTTGGGTTTTGTCTCTGCAGGTATCGTGGAGATAATGCAGGTTAGCCATCACCTCATTTAGACATTATTTTCCTGCAGGGAAAAATAAGGAGTTACTCATAAACAGTGTTGGTGTCTGTAGTGAGTGGAGTAATAAAGAGTGAAGAGAAAGGAAAGCCAAGTGGTGCAATGGTATAAGGAAAATACAGCATAAAGAAAAGCTGGAGAAGTGAAAAAAGGTATTGGTGTTCTGGTTTTGTGATACTTTTTTAAAAAATCAAATTAATAAGGTGAATGAAGAGCTTCCCACCTTTTTGATGTTATTGTGTACCATAATGTGAATGACTGGAGTCAGGTAATGCTCTGTGCCTGGTGATCATGGTCCTGAAACCCTTGCTCACCTGCTCAGTCCTTCCTGCAAAGTGGCCAGTGACTTTCGTAAGGCTGTTGGAGACGCGGGGCCAGGTGACAGTAAGTTAACAGATCTGTAGAAGTTACCCTGGCATCGAGTTAGTTTGAAAGGAATCCACCCATCTGGTTGCATGTGGGGCAGAAGAGAGGAGGAAAGTGCTGGAGGTGAAGCCTGGGTGCCATGGCAGGTGGGAAGGTGCCTCCTGTGTGGCGGTAGCTCGGCAGCAACTCCTGTAAACTGCGGCAAAACCTTTCCTTCGTCTTCTGTTCTGTGTCCTGTCTGTACACTGGGCAGCAATTCCTGCAGGGATTTTTGCTCCTGGCAGGATCTCTCCTTAGTGCCACAAAGTGAGCATTTTTCCTGCAGGACCTCAAACAGCTCAACAAGTGGTGCGCTGCCAGTGACTCAGCGGAGCCTCTGTCCATCTGCTCGGCTCACAGGCGTGAGCGCTCCCTGCCAGCCTCCTGCCTGCAGATGCAAAACTGTGCTCGAATCCTGAGCCAGGAACTGGTAAGGGACAGGGTTATCCTGGGACAGGAGGTCCCATATCCCTAATGAGGCAGCGAGGGAAGAAGCTCCCTCCCAACCCAGGTTAAAGTCTTTGTGAGGCGGATTCTGGCCTTTCGTGGGACATTTGGATTGGCTTGGAAACCCGGTGTTAAGGAGGAGAGTAAGAAATGCTGCACGCTGACATCCCTAGGAGCCTTGCTAATGTCAGGACACCTGACAGGACAGCAGTACTTCATACCTATCACCGTCATGAAGGATTTACGTGATAGTGCGATAGTGAATAACATGAGTGCAGTACAAGGCACTAGTTGAAGATTACTGAGGAGTTTGCCAAGTGCCTGTAGTTTCATGTCGTGACTTTGTCCCTGTGCAGACAGGCTTTTAGCTTTGAGGAGTTTTCCAGACACTCATCCCGCCTTTCTTTTTGTCAAGCACAACTGCCAGTTGCTATCCTGCTAGTGAGAAATAATAGCAACTGAGTTGAAAAATGAAATTCCTTATCAGGTAGTCATTTTGTTTTCACAAAGTTGTTCCAGCATGCTCAAGGGTGGACTCTGCAGCTTTCATTCTTGTACACTTATTTGTACTTTTAGGCAGTGAAGCAAATGTTCATTTCTGAAACGGGATCGCTCTGCATGCTGCTTGTGACCATCTTTGTTCAGATACACAGTCAGTTGGTGAGGTCCTCTTGGGAGGAAGGATATCGATCTGCAGTATGAAACTCCTTCCCCCCTCCAGGGAATTCCATTTCTGTATACAAAGGCCAGACAGGAATCCTAATCTGGAGACACAAAATTCTCCAAACCCTCTTTCACTAGTGTGCAGGGAGAATTAATAGTAACCAAATTTTCTTAGTGCAACCCAATCACGGAGCACTGTAATGAGTAAAGAGAGTATGAACCTCTGGGGTGGCTTTGCTAGGTCTCCATCCTCCATAAAGCTCAGGGTCACATGCTGATGAAATGCAGATTGTCTTTCAACACAAATGGTGGTCCTTTCTCATGCTCTTGACTCTTAAGCAGGAGTTGGGTTTCACTGGAAGCTTCCTGCTGGTTACAGGGGGAGCAAGGCAGCAAATCAGAAGATAAGTTGCTCTTTTTAGTTTAACGTTTTCTACCTTGATTGCTCTTTAATATCACAGTGGTAAAAGCGTCAAAGCCAAGATCAGTTAGAAGGGAATAGCAGTCTCAAAGAGATATAAAGGAGTAAAATGATGCAAAAAACCCCAAAACAAAACCAAAAATGCAGTATTAGATTAACTACCAGGAAAAAGATCATTATGGTTAAGGTCTATTTTCCTGATGGAAACCAGAAGAGCTGATGAGTTTGAGTAACTCCAAAGTGACCTGGACAAAACACTGTAAAATACACTACATAGACTTTCTTATTTGGCCATGAGATGATCTAATAGAGTTTGGCCATTTCCTTGTTGATCTAATTTCTGGGATTCTGTGATCACTTTCAGAAAAGCTCATTTTCTTGCCTGTCTCACTGCATACCTTCTTCCTGAAAGTTTTTGGCACTTTACCTTCGCAGGAAGGTAAGTTACCACTGACATGGTGGCCTTTTGAAGACATGATTTTTCATGGCCAGATCTTACCATTGCTCCATTGCAAAATTCCCAGAATATTTGATGGGAGTTTCGCATTGAAATCATACGGTATTTATATCTAGCTACTCTTAAGAGCCCCAAGTCACATCCATGCTCTGTTCCCAGAGTAGCCTTCTTCCAGTCCTTTAAAGCTGCGCTTTGGCTTTACAGGAAATAATAATCATGCCTACCATACTGTAACTAAAATATTCAGACACATGAATCTTTTTCTTGACTTCCTATAAAAATGTCATTTGCAGCTTTATGTTGTTTGTTCTGGTTTGACTGTAACATAAACAAGAGTTTACTAAAGCGTTACCTCTGAGTTGCAGTTCTTTCTCGAGACTGCAAGGTCTTAGAAAAAATATTATGGAAACTGCGGGGCAAAACTGTGTATTAACAGAAAAATGAATAATGAGTCTGTTTTCATATGGATTTTTAAAAAAGTACAGCTTGGAGTCGGACTAAATGTACTATTTCTTCCACTGCAGCCAGGAAGCCCTCAAAGACTTTTGACAGCGCCGCCAAAAAATTAATGCTTCAGCTGTTTAAAAGATATCAAAAGCTTGTTTGACAATTGTAATCTTTTCCAGGAATTTCCTTTCACATTTTCCCTCCCTATAAAAACTGATAACAAGATGCTTATATAGTAGAAACAGAAAGTCAGAGGTATGTTACGAAGCGTCGTGCATTCCTTCCAGCCTCACGAGATGAGGCAGACTTCTCCACGGCGGGCGAGGAAACGCAGGCACTCCATTGTGTAAGTAGCATTTGCTTCAGGGCTTCACTGCTTGCCAAGGCAGCGCAGATGTAAATGTTTCCTAAGCCATTTTTGAGGCTTTACGTAACGTGGCAGCCGACAGGAGAGCTGATGGAGATGGCTGGGTGGGAACTTAAAGCGGTGACCAAGGAAAGACAGAAAACCCAGAAGAAGTGGAGAAGCAGTGCTGCGCCTGCCAGCATCAGTTGATACAGCAGAACTGCAGGCCAGGGACAGCAGTGCTTCCCTTGAATTTCTCTCCTCACTTGTACAGGCAACGAGATCTGACAAACTGAAATGAGACACAGCTTGAACTTTTGTTCTGAAGTGTGCTGAAAAGGCACCGAAATGTGGACTCAAAGGTCAGAATTGTTCCTTTTTCTGTAACATATTCCCAGGGCAGCTGTTAATACTACTCTGTCTTTTAAGGCTAATCTTTAATGGTGCTCACTGATACCTAATATGAAATATATAGTATTATGGTGGCTGTGGTAAGGAGCGGTTTGTTCTTCTCTAATGATTGAAAGGAGATTCTCAGTGAGGAAGAGTGAGATAATTAAAGAGGTTGCCAATAAAAAAGCCACCATGTTTGCTCAGGGTGCCCTTGCAGTCAGCAAACGCCAATTAGAGAAATGTCACTTTATGCATGCAATGGGTTATTACTGCACAAACACTTGTACAATTACGCCCTGGGTCAGCAGGGCAAGTTGCCTTCACCTCACAACCATTATTTTAAAGCAAACACAACTATCAGGCACGCAAATACCAGCCCTTGCGGCAGGGGAACAGTAAAGAAATGAGTGTTTGAAAATGCGGGCTAAAGAGGAAAAAAAGTCAACATAACAAGCCCGGGTGTTGTGGGAGGTGATTTTTACCAGGTTTGCACTCCATGGAATAGAAATGCCATCTTTATGTAACGGAGAAGCAAATGCTTCCTTCCACCACTCAGATAAATTTAACATACCGTTACGTTGCTCTCACACTTGGAAATCGGGAGGGAAAACGCGTTCTTGTCAGTGACCTTCTTTGATACCGAAGTGTTTGTGCTCTACGTGCCTTTGGAAATGAAATCGCCTGCTTTCTTCTGTTGTGCTGCCAACGCTCTGGTATCACCAACATCTCTTGTGTGGCTCTGACCGACCTTAGCGAGCGGCATACGGGGCAGTTCTGCAGGTGGCCTGGTGCCACTTGAGCATTCATTACTCACACGTCTTTGTCGGTGTCATTGGTGGTTTGTTCTACATGTTTTACTCAGAGTTTCATTGGATCCACATCCAAAGAGCTCTGTAGATGCTGCGCTCACCTCGGGGGTGCACAGCATAGCTGCACTGTGCGTGGATTTGTGAGTTTTGCTCTGAGGCTACCAGGTTTGTCTTCCTTTCCAGTGTGGTTGCCATCAGCGCTGGCGCCGGCTTCTCTCTGTGTCGTAAGAACAAACACACTTCAGCAGCGACTGTGTGATCATTGGCGGCCTGAGTCTTTGTGCTTGCTTGGCCTGGTACCTCTAGGAAACTGAGCCAGCAAACGTAGTGCCGACCTTTGTGGCAACACCCTCCGGGATGCAAGGGCTGCCAGTAAGGTTGTCCTGCTTCCATATATGCTGAAGGATTTTCATTGCTGTGCTTTTTTCCACAGGTTTAAAACTGATGTGGCTTTAAAGTCCCAGCTTTCCCTGAAGGGGAAGCACTGTGCTTGCCTGAGGACCTGCTCAAACCCAGCATCTGCTGAGGCAGGGCAGGGTGGCAGAAGTTAAATGGAGAGCGCTAGTTTGAAAAATTTTATGAGGTCACCATCCTTTGAAATTGGTTTACACAGATGGCTGTCTGGTTTGTTGCTTTGTCCTTGCTTAATAGTAACTGTTTATGGAAAAACAAATTGCTTTGCAGAAGGAGGTCCAAAAGCTCATGCTGTTGTTTCCCTCACTGGAGATCTTCATGTTGTTATGGGCATACAAAGATTTGGCCTGAAACGGAGATTAATTATGAAGCGCGCAGTGAATAATTAACTGTTTGACTTGTTCCTAAGCTCTGTAGTCACCGGGTTAGAAATGATTTCCCAAACTGCAGGAGATAAGAGAAGGTTCTTCCTGGTTTCACAATGTCCGTATTGTTAGAGTTTTGTGCTGTGTGTACTCTGACATCAGCTGATACCTACTCAAGTCGGGTCCAGCTTCTCATCCAAACCACTTCCTGGGGTTTTCTCGGGTAATGGCAGTGATTCAGAAGACACCGCAGCGCCTCAGAGAGCCGTTTCTCAACGTGTCACACCCAGACTGTGTGACCGGGAAGAAATTAGGTTCTTAGGAAAGAGTTTTGATCTTAAAAATACCAGGGTTTTTTTTGTGTGTGTGTTTGTTTGTTCTGCATTCAGATGTAGATGTGCATTGCTTGGCTTGGATCCTACTGACCTGTTCACAGGCTCCTGGTACGTACTGTGGAAGATGTGGGAATATGTATGGATGTGTATGTGTGAGGCAGGAGCCCAAGATGAGAGCTTCCAGGCAGAGATGCGGGTTTTGCATCCACAGTTGTTCCTACCTGACCAAAATCCAAACCCTGGACAACCCAAGAAATAGACGGGATTGTAAGGTTTTTTAGGAAATCAAATCTAAGAAACGGTACTCTGCACTTCTGCAGGACTGTCTCCTTAAGGAGCCGAGAGCGAGTTAGAAACATTGATGAAGCCCCAGTTCTGGGAGGTGCGTGTGTGGTTTTATTACTGTTTTGAAAAAGCGTAGAAAATTCAAACCGTTTGCCCGAGCCCGAACACAGAGCTGTGTAAGAGCCCTGAACACAGTCCAGAAATTTTCTGCCATGGCACGTGTTCTGATCAATACCTACAAATAAGGTCATTTGCCCTCCCCTGGAAGGAAGTGATGAGGTTTTGCATTCTGTTAGCCTTTGAAGTGGCTCTTCTAATTTTTGATTTCTGACTAACGGAATAAGTGACTCTCACAGATACTTTTGCTCCGCTGTCCTCCTGCTCTTGTTGGGTGGCAGCCTTAGATCAGAGTTTGGGGAGATAAAGATCTGTGATAGGGGAGTCAGTGGAATGCAACGTGTCCACTCGATCCAGGCCAAACATCATCTGGGGTTCAGAAATGTTTGGTGCGTTTCCTTAGGTTTTTTATTTCGACATTTCATCATGGTCAGATGCATCAGCAGTCTTTTAATAAATCCCCTTCTGTGTGGAGACTTGCAGCTCAGGTTTGCAGACCCGTGAGGGCCGGAAAATTTGAATAACTGAGAAGTGAAACTGAATGTTTGTAGGTGCAGCAACTATAGGCAGCAAGACTAGCAAATCCTTGCAATTTTGATAGCACTCTGCATGAGCCCCTCAGACGTGGACCTTCAGTGCTTCCCCATGCCAGGCTGGTTGCCCAACCCAGCTCGAGTTGCCCCAAGACACTTATTTTAGGCAGTGGCATGGAGAAACTCCCTCTTGGATTCTTGGTTATTTGCACTGGGATCCTTTTTGCCTTTGGGAGATAAACCCTATGAGTGGGCTTCTGCCCCTTCTTCACGCTGTTGGGATCCTGGACTTGCAGTATCAGGGAAGAGGTCAGGGTTGGAATGAGTCTCTTTAGGATTTAGGTTTACTGTTTTAAAGGCAAACTCCTGTTTGCCTTTAAAACCTTTTCTGAAGAAATTACTCTGACAGTAAGTACCAGAATAGATATTGATAAAATATGAACTTATGCATGCCAACATTTATGTCTTTTGTGTCTATTCACAAATACATACCGAAAATTGACTCTAGCTCCATATGGCTCCTGATCTCTTCTCTCCCCCAGCTGTCAGCTTCTCCTTACCTGGATAAATAAAAGGGAACAGTGTCCTGGGCCATGGGCTGAAGGTGGGTGTGGCAGAAAAGTTATGTTCAAAATGTTTTTCTCTGGGACATCACTGTGGCTCCTCAAGCACCACTCAGCTCAGATGGAAAGTAAGAGGCAGTTTGATGGCAGTCTCAGCTCCGCGCTCTGAAAAAGGAATGAAAGCACTCAGCGAGTTACCTATGTGCAGATTTGCATTCTGGGGGATAGAGGCAGTGCAGAAGCTTTTATTGCTTTAGAAGTTTCTCAGTACCCGTTATGGCTATTAATTAAAATTGCTACTTTTTTAATCTGAAATTTGCACGTGGTTGAATTAGAGGTGACAGGCCTGCTTGTCATCTGTTTTGTAGGGCTGCAGGAAAGTTGAGGTTTCTCTGTCCTGAGACCCTCCACTTTCTGAACATAAGCACCATTTATTTTGCTCTGGTCTGAAGCGTTTCAGTTCAAAACCTATGGTGAGATTTGTAATACATCATTTGTTTGAAATTATGCAAATCGTTTGCTCTAGCGTAAAATGCTCTAAGATCTTTGGGAGGGAAACGGCCCGTGACTTCTGCCCTGACACCCCAAGGCAGAAGGTGCAGGTTCTCCACATCGCTGCAGTGCGTGGTGGGATGGCACAGCTGCTGCCTCCCTGCCCACACAGCGCTGCCGGAAAACCCACTCTGGTCACTTCAACGTACTGATGTGTGAACAGACTCCTCAAAGTCTCCAAAATGGGGAAGTTATGAGCCAGTGTTAGTCCTTCTTGCCAATAATCAATGATCTCGATCCTACAGGGTTACCTTGGCTTCTGGAGCTGTGGGGATGGGCAGCTAAGTGGTCGTCTTTTGTTGGTGATGCTCCAGGCAGCGGGGAAGGGAGTTGACATGGTCATAGCTGGTTTGGAGGTTTATTCAGAGATTCCTTTCTGCCACTGCCTTTAGAAACCAAAGATGAGGCCACAGCTTTCTGTCCTGTTAAGTTATATTGCCAAATTCGAAGCGGTCAGATCCTATTTTTAAAGATAGCTGAGTATTAAAGAGAGAGAGAAGCAGCTAAGGAGGAGCAGAAGGCAGAATGGGTTGGAGGGATGTTTAAATGGCGGAGGGTTCTGAAATACACTTTACCACTGCTCAGAACCGTGACAACCCCTTGACAACTCTGAGACAGTAAGTTAGCTTATTTCAGAACATTGTAAACGCTGCTTCAGTTTCAGTTTGCATAAAGGTATTCCGATGGCATGAAGGTATTTGGGTTCATCTCCTATGCCTTGTTAAATTGCAATTCACGTGTAGCGCAGCAATACTGTTAGGCTGTTAGTACTGAAGTACCTCGTTATATCCCAAGGCCTACTCATTTTATTAACCTTCATTTAAACTGGGGACAGGATTTTTATTTTTTTATGGAACTTTTCATTTCTATCAAATCAGTGTGTCTTTCTTTCAGGAAACCCTTTCCATATGAAAAGTCCGGAGGAGTTGCACAGTTTTAACCATTTTTTTTTTAAATTCTTACTGGGCAGTTTCAATTTTTAAAATGAGAGAAGCGTGCCTTCTTTTATTGTCTATAAAGCCCATAAATTCCTAGAATTACATATTTATGACTGCCTAGGATTTCAGCACAGATAGTGCTGACTTTTCCTTTCTGTGAGAATGTTTACAATTGAGCCGTCTCAGGAAGAAAAACGCTGCTTTTTTTGTTGTTTTTTTTTTTTCCCTTTTTTCTTTCTTTTTACCCATGCGTTTCACAAATACAGAACTTGCACACGCTCTGAGCCACGAACCAAAAGCTTCAGATTCAGCCAGCAGAGAGGAAGGAATTCGTCTGCTCTACAGCAAAAGGAAGTATTTGCTGTGTTATTGTAGTACATGGCCTTGTGCCATCTTTGATAAAGTATTTAAGGGTTGTGCACCCAAAGTCTGCTGCCCTCTTGACCCACCATCCATCACCGGCTGCAGATGAGGTAGAGGAGATGCAGCCCCATAGGAGAGCCATTGTTTCAGCCCCGCGCAGCTCCTCCGAGAACGGAAGCTGCAGACAAAGTGGCTCCCTGTGATTCACCGCACCGCTCGGCCTCCCGGCGTTTTCCCTTTTACCTACACCTTTTCTGGGCCCGACTGTGCCAGCCAAGGTGGTCCAGTGTGCGAGGAAGCCATGGGATCGACCTGCTTTCCACTCAGCTTTGCTGGGTGTGAATGAGACAGGCGTCTGGGACTTTATTTTTTCTTTTTTTCCCCTGTATCAAAAAGGAAAACTGGAAACGATTATCACAGCACTGTGCCTTGGTGGTACATTTAAATCACTTTTCCTTTTGACTATTCAATGCTGTTGTTAGGAGATGCTTAAAACACTGATTTGCCCATCGTTTTTCTAGTGCGCTGTGAATTGCCCAGCCTTTTTTTCCCCCCCCTCTCTGAAGCAGTTCTGGTTACAGAGATGTCAGCATCCCCAGCAAGTATGCCAAGAATGTACGGTTATACTTCATACTGCGAAATTAACAGACAGGAATAGTCACACCAAACCAGATTCAGCTCCCAGATGGGAAAGTGTCTCCTCTAGCCCCAATTTTAATGACTTTTTTTTACATGAGAAAGTTTCACCAATATAGCATAGAGTGTGACTTAAAACAAATGCTGTCGTCTCTCTAGGTTGGTGACAGGTAACTTGTAGAAAATAGCAATGATTTCTTCATTTTCAGTGACCAGTCAGGGGTTGGAAATGTCTGGATATTTAGGTAGGTTAAGTGTTCTCTTAGTATCTTAAATTAATTAAATTTTAAATACTTAAATTTTATCAAGTTTACTTCTCTGAGCTCTGGTTTGAACTGAAAACGAGGGTCTGATTCCTGCTTGATGTGTTGTTACTTATGCAATTCCCTTAGCTTTGTGACTTTAGTTATAATATACATTCCTGTAAGTGACAGGGGATTGTGTCCTAGATGGCATAACAGAATGAGAAGAGCTGACTTGGATTGCTGTGGTGTGTGGTGCTGATGGCGTGAAATATTCTCAGACAGACGTTTCCGTCTCCTGACTGGGAAGAGAGTGCTCACGAGATGATGAAATACGTGGGTTTTGGTGATTTGCTTGTGCCAGCCAGAATACCGTGAGAGATTTTGGCCCCCTGCAGATTGTAACAATGACTGTGTTACGAGGAAATGGAGCAGAAGTTTCACAATTTGTTTAAAAGAAGGGAAAGGCTTTTCCACTTTTTCTGAACATTTTACCTGAGAAACGCTGAAGTGCATAGCCTGACTTCTCCCAGGAACCTTTTTAGATTCCTGCATGAAGCCGAGTGAGATACCCAGGTGCCCAAAGGATAAGTTACAAGGGGCGTACACAGAAATGCACAGATCTCTGTGGTTGCACCAGGCGCTGCAAGTGCTGTATCCCCCCCCGTCACGGCAGGTACTCAGACACCAGAGAGATACTTCGGATGGGATCACTTTGTGCTGTTCTCCCGTTCACGGTGTTTCTAGTTTTCAGTGTGCTGTGCTACTCCATTCCTGTTTATAAATCTTTTAAGTGTGCACATTAAAAAAGTAATTAAATTGTCATTATAATTTATAGTACGCCTGAAGTCAATCACCTAATTAAACGGAAAGAGCAGTGAGGTAGTAGGTTCCTAAGCATTTATTAAGTACTGCAGTATTAATTATGCAGGACTTCTGAACCAAGGAAAGGAGGAAAGAATGGAAACACCAATCTAAAAAGGCTTTCCATTGCTACCCTTCTCAATTTAATAATAGGAGACAACCCCCTTCCCCCACCCCCAGTTGGCAGGACAACACTAATGCTTTCTTTTTGTTAATTTTTAATGAAATTATGATGGAGGGGTTTTTTATGACAATCACTTGCAGCGTTTTCCTGTAGTGTTTTTGAAAGAATAGTATGTGCCTATGCAGGAGCCTATAAATACATGAGTAGAATTGGAAAATACATTTTGAGTTATGGTTTGGGGTGGATTCTGCAGGAACAGACTCTTTGATCACCACCCCTCAACATCTCATGTGGGGAGCAAAGCCTGTGCTTGTCCCAAGACAAGGGCTCAGGGGGGCAGTGGAGCTGAGGGATGTCCAAAAGAGGAGGCTCTGGAAGAGCGGCAGGGATTGGTAGGGACAGGGAAGAGTGGCAGGGATTGGTAGGGACACAGCGGTCATGAGAAGGTTTGCGACTTCTTTGCAACCTTTCTCTCACCTCTAGCTGTTAGCCCATGTCACTTGGCCAAAAGCAGAGGGAAAGTACAAGCTGCTGGCTCTCCCTGCAGGGACCCAGAGTAGGCTCTGCACAGCCCCAGGTTTTAGGCTGCAGCCCAAGAAATGGAATTGTTTGGTTTTTAGTTTGGGGCATCAGATATCTGCCTCAGTACAGGAAGGGGACAAGGATGAAGCAGAAGCCTTCAATTCAAAACTACTTCTTTTTTCCTACTTTTGTTAGAAAATAAAAACTGCTATCTGAAACTGACTTACCTGTGGTCCATATTGCTCCATTTTGGCCTCGGTGGCCCTTACATGTGAACGTCAGGCATCAAAACTTCTCTTCTAGATGGCAGAGGTGTCTGATCCTGCATCCAGGGCCTCCAGCCCTCGTTGTGCTGAAGTGGCCCACGGGTTTTGGGGCAGAGTGCAAGGGAGCAGGAGAGCAGGCATGTGCTGAGAACACTGCAGAGCTCTGCGGTCTGGTACTGATCCACCCGCCTGCAGCCAGCAGAGCCTTACCCCTGGTGCTTGGAAGTACAGATGCAGCCGGGAGGCGAGCGACTGCAGTAAAACCAGGATGAAGATCAGTAAGGGTTTTGAACAGAATTAAGCATATGCTTTGCAGCTCAGGTGGATGCTGAGGGTAAGGGCTAAGCTGAAATCCTGGAAAGGAACACCTTTGCCTTTTTTGTACAAGAACCACAAAAGGCTCTGTTTTTAAAAAGAGATGGCCAAAAAGCCTTCTGAATAGATGGAGTAGATAGGAAGGTGTTAGAGACTTGCCTACTTGTACTGTCATTATCACGTATGTCTAATGCATTTGGAACCTAATTGCACAAATTATCAGTTACCTTGGAATTAAATAGGCAGTATTTATTGGCAATAAATAATTACTACGTAAGGGCAACGTTTAAAAGTTGGACCCAATTTACCTTAAAAGTGGAGAACCAGTTGGATAGCTCTTTTTTCTTAGAAAAAATTGAGATTGTGTGATTGGAATATAAATCCCTGCTGAAGGATGTTTCTTTTCACAGTTTTTAATAGGCTGCACTGAACTGGCAGCAAAAATGGTAACAACAAAAAAAAAAGCTAGACTGAACAATCGAGCAAATTCACTGTGCGTAGGCTTTTCACTTATACAGACTCTACAGACTTTCATTGACTCTATTTGGCCATGAGCACTGCAGTATTCTGTACCATCTTCTTTTGTTCAAGGATGCCAAGGGATTGTATGCTAAGCCCTGATCAGTAATTTAGGTGGCATCACCCCGACTCCTTGTCCCGCGTGCCGGCTGAGACACGGGCTTGCATGCCTCACTGGAGGGAGGCCAGTGATTGCCACTCCTAATCCAGTGGTGACAGTAAGAGTTTTGCTACTGTTCCTTAAAGATGGAATTTGGATTCCCTTTACAAGAAAGACAAAGTTTTACCTTATATGGAGCAAATCAAATTATTGACAGCTCTTCATCCCAGAACTCATAATAACCCTATAATGAGCACAGTCATTATGCTTCAGGTTAGCACTGCAGCAACACTATATAAGATATTAACATGATCATTGTCTGGGGAAGAAAAAAAAATTATATATTTACATATATATATAAAAAGAAAGGTAGTGCCTTAACCAAGGCCTCAGATGACATGATACAAGTTGAGTTATATAATTCATTTTATGGTCAATAAGTCAGTCTCCTGAGCTGCATATTGGAAAACGTAATGCTTGTCTGTTTGTATCAGGCTTTACAGCTATCTCTTTAATATATAAATTGCTTGTGCTGTGCCATTGTTAAGCGTGTTTTCAGCTTCTCACGCTGGCAATAGCAGAGGCACTCTTGGGAGCCGTGTCCTCTCTTTGTTGAAACAGTGAAAAACTAGAAAACCCAAACCTTCCTCATATTGATTCTGGAAACAATTTTGAGATGAGTATTATATTGCAGCTATTTGAAGCATGGAGCGAGCCATTTGGATACCCTCTGCCAATCTTTTTTTTTTTTTTTATCATAACAGAGAAAAAATGTCTCCCCTTCATGAGTGAGACTCCCTTCTTTACCACTTTCTTTAGGCACATGTTTTCATTGGGAGAATGGATGTGGTTTATGTTACAGGCAGATGTCTGATTTAAAGTCACAGATTCTGCTTCACTGCATGTGCCTGATGATACCCCAAATCAATATTATATTTTCAATCCATGACTGTGGAAATACTTGCAAATCCTCAGGTGTTCAAGCTGGTGCAGGAGCTCTGTCACAGATGGAGAACTTGACCTCCTAAATCTGTCTTTATGGGTTGCTTAGAAATCACTCAGAGGTCTGTGCTAGGTGCCAGCAGAGTTAGGGTGGGTGGGTGTTTGATAGCACATACCTTGCACACACAGTGTGTGTCCCCAGTCAGCTCAGACAAAGACTCTCTGTAAGTGTGAGAGGGCCACCAGCTTCTCTCCCGTGCTCCTGGATGTCTTCTGTGTTGGGAGCACAGGGGTGCTGCAGTCATTAATATGTATCAGATGAAGGGTGTTACTTAAAAACCGAAGTATATGGTGCCCTTGCCGTGACTGCAGCCCAACCAGGCATATCAGAAGCAGCTTTTAAGTTCCTGATACTGGAACTTGGTGTGACCTCACCAGCTTTCAGACACCGTGTGTAAGTGCTCAGGTAATCTTGGTGCTGATGTGGCTTCGCTCCTAGCAATGCCTAATGGGGGTGTCATACATTTGTGTAAGGATGTAACACTCCTTGCTCAAGTTAGGGCGGAAGTTCCCTGGAATGACAGAGCACATCCTGAAGGACAGCAGTATCAAATTCCAGCTATCTCATTAATGTATCTATCGATCTTGTATGTGTGATTTTCTCAAGGTGCTTCTTGGAAGAACAATATTAAATTTGAAAGAACAAATGCCACTATAAAGCAGGAAGATGTGCAATGACATATTTGTAACTTCAAGCCTCATAAAATAAATTCCTAACTAGACTTGGCGCAAACATTTCAAATCCTCTTCAGCCCACAAAATCGAGAGCCAAAAGGCAAGCTCAATTCACAGGGCTCTTCCTGAAGATGGGCAAACCCAAAGCCAAGATAAAAGAGTATTTGAGACAAGAAATGTAGGTACATTGAGGCTACAGAAAGTGTATGTCAGAGCTTTAGCTGCACATGTATATGCAAATGGGCTAGAGAGAACAGGGCAAGGTATTTTCACGTGCTGTTGAGGAGAAAAGGGGGAAGAGTACTTAGCGCTGCAGCAGGGAATACTTTGCTAGACTGTTCGATATTGGAAAAGGGTTACTACTACGCAGCATTTGGGTCACTGGAGCAAACTGCCATGAGAGGGTGTGGAGTCACTCATGGCTAGACAAGTGTCTATTACAGACGATCTAGGATGACCCATTTAGAGGTGGCTTCCAGCCCAAATGTTTCTGTGATTTTTGCTCTTTTCAGGTACCACTCTTGTCACATTGACTTGTCCTTTCAGTTAGTATGTGAATTATTATGGCCCTATTGACAAAAAAGCCCTGCGTGCTAAGAACAGCATGTAAGCTAGGAGTACTCCCAATATTATTGCGCATGCTGTACCAGATAGAAAATACCAGATAATTATTACATAAACTCAATAGTGTGCTTGTGTTTATGAATAATCTCTTGAAATCTGTGTTACAGTATCATATAAATATTTAGACTAAACTTAAAAAAGATATTTTTTTCTTACTTAGAATAAAACTTTTCTTTCCACAGAAATATCTCTGCATTTTAAAGATATGTATAAATGTATACACTTGCAGAGAACACTGTTACGCAGGAGTTGAGCTGCACTGTGTGCCCCCATGACCACACAAACTACAGCTTTCCTGCAAAAGTTCGTGTAGCACTCGCTGCCCAGGAAGGGTTTAGAGGACCTAGGGATCAGTGGGGCGATGCAGGTGTGGGCACAGAGGTATGTGCACACCTTTAGGTGACTGTATGCTTGTCTGACACAGTGCTTACTGTAGTTAGTGGAATTTTTAATTGATCTCAGGGCACACAAGACATGTTTTCTTTATTCCAAGTTATGACTTCTTTCATGGCACTATATGGTTCAAAGGCAGGCTCTGTTGTTAAGTAATTAAAATCGGTGCATGGGGAAAGATTAACTTTTACCAGCTGAAGAAGCATAATGTATAGCTAACCACCCATAGCAGGGAAAATCATTTCTCTTTGGGCTCAATCCAAGTTTCATTGACTTTTACGATACTTGGATCAAGCTTTGTAATCATGTTGCCGTGATGATCTGCAAACCCACTGGAGACTTTATTGCTTATTGCCAGGACTACTTGTAATGAAATGACATGAAAAACATGTAGGTGCCAAAACCCAGATCAGCAGTTCAAGTTAGCGGTTTCTTTGATTTGCCAGAACTAAAGAACAGGAATAATCCCAGAAAAGGTGATTCTGACTCCATTTACTTGCCCTCTTTAAATCCCATTTGAAACTACCATGGGATTGGTCTGTTAGGGCATAATCCTTCAGGAAGCAGTGAGAAGTGCTTTACCATATCCTTAGGGCTCACTAGGTAGATCAAGAGGTACATCAGGTATGACCTGCCTGCCTGTAGCCTTTTCCTGGGGTCTCCTAATTCTGCTTGTCACCTGTGAAGTAGTCCTGATGGAAAAATACCCTGTTTTCTTTGAGTAATTGCTCTTTCATCATTTAAGTTGATTCTGTTGGCCACAAAGGTTCTGGGACAGCATGATAATGGTTTGGGTTATAACTGACTGAATTTTAATATATGTTGTAACTTCCTTAATCAGAATCAGTGGTTTTCATCTCTGGGAACACAAGTGGGATCTGAGAAATTCTCTGGAGATGTAGAATTCAGCAGGGATCTTCTTTGTCCTATTTTCTCTTGTCACCTTTCTTAGTCTTTAACTGTGTCTGAGTTTCTGAATAATCACTATTGTTTGTTAACACCTTTTATTCCTCACAAGAAGCCTTGAACTTGATTTCTTATGTTTCTTAGCAGTGGCATTATGGTTTCCTGGCAGATACATTTTTGCTGCCGAGCATGGTGAATATGTTATCTGAAAGCATTTTTAGGTCTCATGCACTTTCTTGGCTCCTTTCCTAGGGCAGTTTTTCCTCAGTTGGATGTCCTATGGCAGTGTGACCTCTTACCATTTTCCTGGTTTCATTAATTTTTGAGCAGAAGCCCTCACACAGAATCAAACCTTGAGGTTTTAAGGGGACAAGTCTCGGTGAAATTGTCACCTTGCAGTCTTGAGTCTTTTCCTTGCAGCTGCACTAAAAGCTCAGCTGAACACAGCAGAGAGCAAAGGCGGCTTAAAACCGGTTTTGCTGTTTGTCTGGTTCCTGGGGCAACCAGGCCTTGAAGATACTCCAGGTTAATAGGAAACACCCTCAGAATCCAGGTTTGCCTAATCCTTGCCAGTCTTTTGAGGTCAGCCATAAGGCCTCTTTCTGTCATTTATTGGTGGGGTATCCATGCGAGCTGGCACTTGACTTTTGGACACAGACATAAATAAATTCAGTGGAGGCTCTGCTCACCTGCATTGCCATTTGTGTTTCAAAGGTCAATAATTTTCTTCTTTAAAATATATTGCTTTTTAGTGACCTTTCTGGGGATAGTAAATAAAGGTAGTTTAGAGAGGGATCGATTTAGTACTGTTTTGTTGTCTTTATTTTATTCTGACTGTTGCCTCAGCCCTCACAAAAGGGTATCAGGGTGGTACTTTGCCCACAACAACATTCACAAATGCAGGATAAAGCCTATGTGTCTGTCCTTAAGTAAGGAGTCACTTGACAAGTACCACATCATGGATAATTGTTACCTAGGGCTTTTGAGGTCAGTAGGGTTGGTGGTAAGCTGTAGTGATAAGAAATTGAAACTTTCCATCTTGCCTTTTCTATAGCTCTCAGTCTATCCTGCAGATCTCAGAGAGTGGACAGTGGTTGCCTTTGCAAGGGGCCACAAAGGTTGAAGATGAGTCTCTGCCCATGGATCATCCTTGCTTGCTAGGTGGAAATTATTACTCCACCACTGTTCTTGTTGAATGAGCTGTGGAAGTTCTGTTTCTTACTTGGGGGAAAGCTATCTGAGTTGGCTTTAGTTGGAGGTCAGTGGAGGTCTCAGTGACCAAGGTAGGAAACATGAGCCTCCAGTCAGAGAGAAGCAAATAGGGACAAGAGGGAGCACCTTCAGCTTCTAGAGCCAGAGAAAAGCTGTTGGAGTGAGTCCAGAGGAGAGTCACAAAGATGATCAAGAGGGATGGAGCATGACTCCTATGAGCAGAGGCTAAGAGAATTGGGCTTGTTCAGCCTGGAGAAGAGAAGGCTCTGGGGAGACCTTATAGCAGCCTTCCAGTACCTGAAGGGGGTCTACAGGAAAGCTGGAGAGGGACTCTTTACAAAGACTATGGAGAGATAGAACAAGGTGTAATGGTTTTAAAGTAAAAAGGGGTAGATTTAGACTAGATATTAAGAAGAAATTCTTTACTGTGTGGGTGGTGAGGCACTGGAGCAGGTTACCCAGATAAGTTGTGGTTACTGCATCCCTGGCCAGTGCTCAAGACCAGGTTGGATGGGGCTTTGAGCAGCCTGGTCTATTGAAGGGTGTCACTGCCCATAGCAGGGGGTTGGAACAAGATAGGCTTTGAGGTCCCTTTTAACCAAAACCAGTCTGTGATGCTATGATTCTGTGGATAGCAATAGGCTTTTGTATTGTCTGTGGGGAACTGGTTGGAATTAATATGCAAAAGTGTACTAGAACCTGTCTTCTCACGTACTTGAAAGAGATTTCCACTGTCCTCTAAAGTCTAGCCTTTTATCTGAGATTATTCTCTAGGCTCTTGATTACGTTTTTCAGAGCTTCAGTGCTCTTGGTGATGATTGCGTCAGGACCATCAGTTGTTATTTCCAGGTCCTCAATTTTCTTTTCAGCCTCCTGCTGTTTTAATCCCAAACCTTCAAGCTTCCTGTCCATGGAAACCATAGTAGCCTGGATTAGGTCCAACCTTCCAGAAATACGTACTGCATGCCTTGTAAAGAAATTAGATAATACTGGGTGGCCAAGGACCACAGCTCTAGACGGTGCCAAACCAAAGGCAGGTAAGCAGGTAAGCCCTTCTAACAGGCTGAAAACCATGTATGAATATGCTGCCAGATCCCTTGCTGATCTTAATTTCCTCAAGGGCATGTTAAAGTCACCACTGTTCTCTTACGAAAATCACAGACAACAGTGTTAAAATCTTCAATCACTTGAGTGATTGTGACCAGTAGGTCATACCATATATTACATCTGGCTAATATCTTTACACACAGCTCCTGAAAGCAGATCCACGCGTTTCTTTTAAAATGCATCTTAAATCAGCTGTGGTTTTCATCATCTTAATGAATTTGGTTGTTTTCTTAAAGGTACCCACCTACTCCCTGGCATTTGGTTTGGCATCATTTTCCCCATGTTGTGGTGCATTGGGATCCTCCCTTCTCCATCCAGGGAGAAGGCTGTGACTGCAGAAGGCAGCTGCACCAAGCCCGCTGTCCGCTCCCCCCTTCCTACAGCTGTGGTGAAGGGCGCTCAGCCCTGGCTGAGCCTCACAGCTGTGGACAGGGCTGGATGGGTGAGCTTTTTCCTCAGAAACGGTGGTGGGACAGCAGCTGGGCTCAGTCACAGGCATGCTGGAGACTTCTTTTGCTTGTGGAAATACTATAACCTTTCTGGTTAGGGCATGTGTGGTGAGACATTTCATCTCTCTGATGCCTGCAAAAGCAAATGAGAAGGTGAGGTTCCTGTTAGCGGTAGAAGCCCATAGTAAGAGGCCTTTGCACAGGACTTCTCACTCCAGTCAAAGGGAGAATGTGCCTGTTTTACAGATTTCTGCAGCCATAGCTTTCTTGGCCAAAGGTGTAAAGAGGCTCGATCCTTGACTTGATCCCTGACTGGCACAAAAGTTCTCACTGTGGATACACTTAGGACAAAGCTTTACGTTCGCTGAGACACTTTCTGCGTGTGGCATGCGCGAATAGGGACCTCAGGAAAAAGCTGTGCCAGCAAATAACGTGATTTTGCTGGTACGAATGAAGGCTGTGCTGGGAACACACTGTCAGTACAGTGTGCTAGGACAGCTGCACCAGCAGAGCTATCCTATTCTGGATACAGCCTTGTCTTCTGTTCCAGTTTGTCATGCATGATTTATCATTCTGTCACCTCTTCAGGTCCCCAGGCACCTCTCAGCATAGAAAGAAATTAAAACACAATACAGATGAGTCTGCTCTGTATTGGAGTCTTGACCTTTAATATATCAGGTTTTCATATTGCAACTTCTCCAGCAAATAGGCTGTCCTACAAGAACGGAGGTTGCTTTTGTGATCTGCAGAGGTCCCACCTCAGCCGTGATTCAGTTTTATTTGCTTCTACCTACCAGATTTCAAGCTGCCTGGAATGCCTTTGAGAGGAGATAAGGTTTTTGCATTGCCTAGGAGATCATAACCACAAACTCCAGCAGTCCAACAAGGGAAAAAAATTATCATCAAAAATCAGAGAAAACAGCCTGGCAACCCAAGTGTCAGCAGCATTGCTTAATGTTTTGTCTTGTTATGCCAGTTTAATTTTTATCAGACTTCGGAGGTTGGGTTTTTTCCCCCTTGGTGCTCTGGGTAAATTTTCCTTCCATTGTTAAGGAAAGCGTTTGCATCTTGCTCTGTGCTTCTGTGGCAGCATTCCTCCTGAGCAGAGCGCCGTGTCGCTCCAATGGCAGGTTTGCAGTTCGACTCCTTAGATCAATAAACCATCTTAGCTAGTTGAGTATACTAGATTTGAATTTTAAAAATCTGCAGTTGTGCTTGAAATACCACAGAGGCCAAAACCTGATGTAAATTTTAAAATGCATCTGGAGAATTGTTTTGTGTTTCAGTTGCAAAGCTCCGCCATCGTTACATTTTGACCAGATCGCTGTTTAGGTTTCAGTCTCCTGTTTTTCTCTGCAACTACTGAAGGTGTTTTGTGATGTGCTTCTTCCCCCTCCCCAAGAGACGGACAACTGTGCCTTTAAAGAAACAAAACAACTGTGTCAACAGATGGGAGAGAAAATGCTGTGTCTGAAATAGTGCTAGGAATAAACCGTGTTAAAAATAGGTAGTCTTGCCACAACCTTTTCTTTGGCAAACGTGGAAATCCTTCTTTCCCATACTAGCATATTATCAAAACTACACTAACACCCTGCTAGAAAAACTGCCAAATTAGTCTATAAAGATGTCGGTAGAACAATAATTACCCTTCTCCTGCCTAATTGTTACAGGTTAGTAAGGGAGAAAGGCTGAGGAAGATGTGTTGCCATGGGGGAGCTCTTCACAGTTCCTTTGACTGACCCCCGGCCTTAAACACAGCTCTTGCACTTGTGGGTATAGAATTTTACGGAGTGACCACACTCTACACCCCCAGCAGTACGAGGACAACTAGAACACGAGAGGGTGTCAGAATTTTGCCCTTTCTCAGAAGTGCTGTTTCACTCCTGGGTGTGGAGAGAAGTATTTTTCCCACCCAGCAGACTATCTGGGGTGGACCCATGTCAGTTTTGCTAACAAGTTTGGGTTTTTTTAAAGAAAACTCCTGCCCTCCCCAGAACAGGAAAGCAAGCTGAACTATGCTTAAGCAGGCTTGTTGCTAGCAGAATTACAGCTGCAGTTTAGACACTGCATTTCTGCTTTCCATCTGTTGTCTCACTTATTTTTGCTGTCTGTCTCCTTGCTTTCAATTGTCTCTTCTGTGTCTCAGTTTATCCAATTTTCAGGGCTGGCCAGCCATTTCAGCATTATCGCTGTCCTAATGGCTGTAAGGAGAGCAGAGAAGCTCTTCACTAAATTTATTTTTTTTCTTTTCCACAATGCCTCTGTGCTTTGTTTGGTCATTTTTTGTTTGTGCTTGGTGCTCCATGTTGTGTCATCTGGGAAGAGAGGAGATGTTTGCATAATGTGTATTTTGCTGGCGTTGTTTGATTTCTGCAAACATTTATACTCCATGGCTCGGTGCCTTTGGGGCAGGGACAGATTGAAATCTCAAACAGAGACCATATCAGAAGGTTGACCTCCACACCTGCTGTCTCCAGCGGCCTGGAGGAGCTGGAGAACAGGTAGAGCCTGGCCCTCAGTGCTCCCCTCGCCATGGCTCCCGCAGCCTTCGGCAAGGGAGGCCTGCTTGGCAGGAAGACTCCTCAGGCAGCTGAGCATAATTTAAGGTGGCCTTGTGGCTTTGGTAATTGATTCCTGATCTCTGAGATGAAACGCGAAGGTAGACAAGGCCCCTTCACTGGGCGAGAGAAGGGCAGAGGCAGGCGAGCAGCGCAGCCCGCTGCCGAGTGTGAATTCCCTGTGACCGGTTACAGCCCTGCTCTTTGCAAGAGGCTTCTCCGCTCCTGCTCATCTGCAGCTGAGGAATGTTCCTGGGAATCAGTGCTTGCCTGGAAGTTGTCTCTGTTAGATTAATGTCACTTGTTAAGACTAAAGGAAATTTAAAGGAAAAGAAGAGGTTTCAGAGGACTTTAGAGGCTTCCCGGTTACTTCAGCACATCAAGGAAAGAGCCATGTTCCTTACTGAAGTGGTGTGTTCATTATCTCCATGCTTTCCCCATTTGCATGGGAGAGCAATGGAAATGGAGAGGTTGAAACGCCCATGATTTTCCACTTTTCTTCTAGTGGGTAAGAAAGCTCCCAGTTCACCCCATGAAAAGTCTCATAGTGGCTCATCAGAAATTCTGGCTGCACAGGATTTTCTATGGTAGCCCCTTACATTACCTCTTCTGTGTTACCTCCTTCTGCCTTTGTGGTCCCTCGCAGAGTCCTTGGGTAGTATGTATGTATGTCTGTGTCCAGCCAAAGGGTAAGTTCCATGGCTTTTTTTTCTTTAACTTTGTTTTTGCTCAACCAATGTATGGCTGAGATAAAAATACTAGTACTTTACATGCATAAGTGACAGTTTGATTAAGAGCTGAATTCAAACTTCTTCCAGAATGATGAGCTCTAAAGAAAATCAAAGGAAGTTTTGTGCAACATCCTCAGCCTGTGAAAAACTCATATTCAGAAAGATACACGCTACCTATTCACTTTTGACTTGAGCACATGCTGTGCTTTGCTGAATTGGCTTTACTGATTAGAGATGGAATTAAGTGTCTGCTTAAACGATTTGCTTAGCTGTGACTGAGGTTGCATAATTTGTCCGCTGGAGCTTTCTTGTTGAATTCAGTGGGAGCAGACTCAGGCCGCAGCGGCAGAGAGGTGATGCAGTTGTAACTGGCAGGATATGCCAATTAAACTTATTCTCTCTGTATTGTCAAACAAGGTTTTGCTTCCTCGTTTCTGCCAGTTTCAAATTATGGTTCTGAATTGCAGTCAAGTCAATATGTTTGTCATATTGTCAAGTTTCATGGGACAACTACAGCAAAACATTTTTGCTTCATCTATAGGAATATATAACTAAAAGCTCTCCTATAGCTGTATCCAGGCTAACTGCTTGCTGCTGTACTGCCTCATTTTTCAGGCTGGTTAATTTTTGTGTTGGACACCAAAATCATTAGAAACGATTCACTGGTAGCTTTTAATAGCATATATTTAGAATGTGAAATACAGAAACCAGACATTTGTGATGCACCACTAATCTATTAGTAATTTGTTTAACTCCACTCCTCCACACATACGAGAGAACAAAAGAGTTATTAAAATAAAAGCTATTTTAAAAAATAAATAAATCTTTGCATTTTTGGCCTTTGGGGTTTTTCGGTAATGTACCAGCTTATTTTCTTTCTCTGAGAGTCAGTGGTGACTGCAGAAGGTGAAAAATTGCAAACAAAACTAAGGAGAAGTTCAAGTTAGCTGTGGAGCCAAAAGTGTGATTCAGGAGCTGAAAATATCTCTGCGCTTCATGCATCAAACTCAAACACTGTGCTTTGGCAACGCCCCCTGGATTAGAAGCGGAGTTTGAGGTCATTCCTCCTCCAGCCTGCCATGTATGGATAGGGCCCACGCTCATGACAAATTACTGACTTACTGAGCACACACCAAGAGCAGAGTGACATCAGTGCAGAGGGATCTTGCCTCACTATGGAGGACCCAAGACCCCCACTGCTGCCTTTCTCTTCTTTGGCTTTACACCTGGAGGACCAGTGTGGACGTACTGGGAAAGAGGGCACTTTAAAGTCCCCTTCCAGATGTGTCAGTAACAAGGGACAGTGAGGTGGAGCACTCATCTCCTTGTGATGAAGTCTCATGGCATCTGGCAGAAGCACTAACAGAGTGTGTGGTCAGAAGAGTTTTCGTGGCTCATTCAGATCTCTAAGACAAATTATCAGCTGCCACTTACTTCCTGGTGTCCTGCAAGTCTGACTAGTTGCCAGCTTCTCAGGGGCAAGTCAGCTTTCATCTACAGCTAAGATTGCCCAGCGCTGCTGCTGTTGCTCTGTGATGGACTTGAACTTACACTGGTCTTTCCATGGAGATGGAGATAACTTTGACAACTCAAGTGATTGTTGTGGGCTTCCAGGACACATGCAGCATTGCAACCTGCCTACTTGGCACCGACGCATGGCGCTGCCTCAGTTTCTTCACCTGCATGCCTGGCTGTTTTGGTTTTTCCCAGTGCATGGGTGTCTTCAGAGGGTAGTCATTCAAAGAGAGAAGGAACACCAAGGCACTCGGTGTAGGAGGTTCCTTGTCGGTGATTTTGCTGAAGCCTGTTTGGATCACGTAGAGCATGAGCTTTACCTGGAATCCTATCTTGGGCTCAGCTGAGACCTGATGTTTTTGTCATCTCTGCCCACTCTCAGAGGATCGCCAGATGTACTCATTTCTGGCTGCCAGCTGCCCGCACAAACAGCCCCTTTTCTCTTGGCAACAGCAGGATGGACAAATGGCTTGAGCAACGTGTGTATATGGACACTGTGTCAATTGTCAGTCTGACCATTGTCTAAAAGCATCAAGCCTGGCTAGTGAGGGCACTGATCTCAGCTGGCAGTGTCTAAACTGTTATTTGCAGTGAGGTTATGGACCTATACTTAGGGGGATGTGCTCTTGCTAATTTAGCTCCTGGCTGAAGTGAAAAAAAAGTAACCCAAAATCATAGTTGCAGTGGTGGCAGTGAAATAAGATCCCGTGCAGAGTGGGCTCTGGGGACAAAGGAGATAATGTAGGGGGAATTCAAGGAAGAAATCACGTGCTTGGTTTTAATACAGTGAATCACCTATGTGTAAAGTAAACAAAGTTCATACGTGATGTTTCGAAAGTCATTTGGCATGGTACATCTTTTAGGTAAATTTTGTTCTGATTGCTAACTTTCTGCAGAGCTTGAGAGACAATAAAACCCGATCTGCTAACACACACACGTTTGTCAACATGGCTAATTTTATTTTTATAATATGCATGCATGCGCAGATATGTGTGAGCACATATGCATGTGGATACATAAATGTATGTATACACACATATGTATGTATGCATATGAATTCATGCATGTACAAATTTCAACAAACAACAATTTCACAATGATTTCTTGGTGTTCTTTGCATCCAGATCTGCAACATGGTGCTGGCATGCAGGAACCATAATAACAAAATGAAGAAAAAGCTGTGAATAAACAAAATTTAAATGAGATATCACACTCCTATTGAGGAAAAAACATGGAAAACAACAACAAAAAAGAGCATAAATACTGAAAAATAAGTTGGGCTTTGAATGTCTTTCTGCTTTAGTAATGAAGATGAAAATGTTTTCAGCATAGAGACATTTGATTAAAAAAAAAAGTTACATCCCTTTAACTTTAGAGGTAGTTCGAGATTTGATCCAATAATTTCATCAAACTGCTTGTAGGAAAACATATTTCTGTAGTATCAAGAGCTGCCAGAATGACCTGGAATTAAGAGGGCAAAGGTAGAGACACTGTAAGCATTTTAATCCATCTGTTCACAGATGATTTGTGTGGACACATTAAGAATGCCAGTAAAGTAATAGAAATAATTTTCTTCCACTTTTTCCCAATTCAATTGCATACATTATGATTGCATTTGATCAGGACCTGAATGTCATTTCTCAGATGATTGTCTTCTGCCATTGATCATATGAAGTCAATTTAAAGTCTGACATTGCTTTTACCTTCCTCGAGTAGGAAGACATTTTTGCCTCTAGTCTGAGCTGTCGCAGCTATCAAGTTGTGTGTATAATAAATTGTGCTTTGTTTAGAGAGCGATAACTGTAAAATATTGCCCATTCAGAGGAAAAGTACTGAAGTTGAGATTGATGCCTGGAGCTTAATGCACCATAGTTGCAATCAAGCAAATTTTAGACTTCTTACTTCTCCCATTATAGACTGTAATTCACAGAGTTCTTTGGACTTTCTGTGTTTGGAAAGGAGAAAGAGGGCAAAGAGAGCATTAGAAAATCCACACAGACTGGATTCACAGTCTTTACGTACTGCAGTACAGAAGATTGCATCGTCAATTCCTTGTATTTAGTAGGGAGACAGCCATAAAGGGGGAGTGGAAGCCAGGGAGAAGTGTGAGATTTGCATACGGTCTTATTGCTTTGAGTTACCAGCCACAACTTGGAGCCCTGGAGTGGTGCGCTGCACAAGCGGGCACCGTTTTTCTACCTGTGTTGCCATGCTCTTCTTTGGTATGAATTGCCCTATACAATCCTGGACCCTGGCTGCAATTTACACGGCAGCTGGCTTTCCAACAAACCCAGTCAAACGTAGGCTTTAGGTGAATTCCCAAACCATGGTCAGGTACACCCCATGGCTATCTATCTGCTGCGAGCCCGCTGAGTAATAACGCAACCACAGCAAGGTTTGCCCACCGTACCCTTGAAGCACTTTCACCCATCTCTTCTGCTAGTGGAGAACCTCCGAATACTTAGGAGTAAAATAAATATTACCCAGTTGCTGTCCTTAAACTTTAGATTCAGATTAATATATACATGAGATTTCTGGTATTTTTTACCTTGTAAAGTGCACGGGAATCTCCCTGTCATTCCCCTTAGGCCCAGCTGGCCTTACCATGTCAGTGTAACAGATATTTAAGCAATATAAAACAAAGTCCTTCTTCTCGTTCATCCATGAAATGAATTAATCTTTATGGTCAGATGATGCCGATGCCTACTGCTACATTCCCATTTCACCACTCAAGGTGTAGCTTTACAATTACAAGATGATTACAGGCGTTGCCAAGGGAGAAGGCAGCAGTCTTTCAAAAGCAGACAGTGTAAAAGCCCTTAGCAGAGCACTTCTGCCAGTATGTTTCCAGGTCCGATGTAAAACATTAAACCCCGAGTGTCCGAGACACAAAGTTGAAATAGAAGCAGCCCACCCTCTTCCAAGCAGTAAGGCACGCCATAGTTCTCATGCTGTCATTTCCCTTCTGATGTGCTGCTTTAATCTTCGTCTCCATGGCTGGCGGACACCTGCAGCAGATTAGGGGAGGACTGGGCACTGGTGAGTGCCTGGCAGCGGCGGTTGTGTTGCCGCCTGTCTTGGGTGGGCAGTCGCTGTAGGCACCGCTCCTTCCCTCTGCTGCCGAGGAGCCGAGGATTGCACAGATTTTACTGATGTGGTGATAAAAACAAATTAAAAGTTCCTGGGTTCCATATCACAACAATGCCTCTGGGAGCTTTAACGGGGCAATAAAAGCCTGTTTGATGACATGGGCTTTATCCAGGGCTGTTAGAGACTCTGCGGGTTGGCTCTTCCCTCAGACCACGTCCCACTTGCTAGCGCCAGTGCTGCTGTAAGATGGCAGGTTAGTGTGAGCGTGCCGTGGTACTGCCTGGGCAAAATCTTACTGGTCTTAACCAGATCTTGCTCTGGAAAATATTTTGCCCAGTTGTAAGTAATGATTAAGCTTCTTAACTCAGGCGCAGAATCTGTTCTGGCCTTCACTGGAATCAGGGGGAGTCTTTCACATGTGGATCAGAGGCTGAAGTATCCCTTGAGGAACGCTGTTGAAGACAGTGAGGTTACCACAGCAAGAGGGAAGATGCTGGCTCCCATCAGTTAAAAGCTAAAAACGAAATTAAGGAAAATGGAATATAGCGTTCCTCATGGATTTCAGTTTAAATACTCTTTATGGAGTTAGAGCAGCTGCAGTGTGATTTTTCTTTCTTAAATGACATCTTTCACTTACAGCTTCATTCTCATTTCATCAAAGTTCCCTCTGCTCCTGCCATGGTGCTATGAGAGGATCTAGTGTCAGTGAGAATAAAGACCCTTGTCTTTGGGGTGTGGATTAGATGAACCAATTCACAATGCACATTAATTAAAAATAATTGTGTGCAAGTGTAGCCAGCATCACTGAGGCCAGTCTGGCCTGTGGAAGCACAGGAGTGACCTGCTTGGGGGCTGGAAGGTATCCGTGCCCCATGAGGAAGAGGATGCTACAAGCCAGAGCACCTCTAGGTCCTACTGAAGGATGGGGGAATGACTTCTTTATTGCTTTGCTTTGGTTTTTGACTGGAACTTTTCTCATGCCAGTTGTAAAAATAGCAAGTGAAATACTGGCCTTGCTAAAAACAGAGTTCTGTCCTTGAGTCCAGCCGTGCCAAGGTTTCACCCACAGATGAAAACCGTATTGGGCCCTGTCTGTTCAAAGGTTCAAAAGTGGTTCCTGGCTCCACATCCAGATCATTTCCTAGAAAGTTGTATATTGATGTGATAAAGCCTCTGGGTCTGGAGCCAGAGCATATGTTATTTTATATACTCAGATGCCTGTATAGACCACTGTTGACATTGCCGGTCAGTAACACATTATTTTTTGCTATTTGGTTTTGTTGCTGATAGCAGACATTACCGGAAAAAAACCCATCAGCATATGCCTTTTACTGCTAACCATTTCCAGCACTGCTTTACCCTTCAGCTGTAGGCACCCTGTTTCCAACAGCTCACATCCGCACTCAGCTAGCAGTAGTAGCACCATGTGTCACCCACCCTGCAGTGGACAGGCTTTGCCCTGTGTTTGGGGTAGCGTGGGTTGGAAGCAGTGGGATGTTTGCTCTTGGCTTCAGTGCCAGTATGGTCTGGGCACAGGCACAGATCGGCAAACCAGGTGTGCTACGTTTGAGATTTTCCTGTCCCAGTCCTCTGGCATACTCCTCTGCCATGACATTTGTAAGCCCCTGAGGAAGTGGGTACCTTCCCCTGCTGCCCTGAGACAGTAGCCAGGCAGGGCTCAGCTTCACAGCCAGGGCAAAGAGCAGAAGGGGTGACACGCGCTGCACTTGACAGGACCGTGTGCTCCCCTGGGGTGCTGCCCTGTCCAGGAGCACATCCATCCTGTGATGCTCGCACTCATTGCCCATCCCTGTCATGTCACCTGGGCTGGCATTTCATGTGTGGCCATTCCAGGGACACAGGGAAGCCTGAAAGAAAGTGCCCTGGGCAAAATGTGGTTGTCTTTGTGTGCACACCAGTGTTCAACACAATCAGTGTAGCCAGGCCTGCTGGAGTATGTGGTCACTAGAAGATCACTGAATGTCTGTGGTGTTTCAGTCAGCTCTGTTAAGTACAAATTAACTGGTTCCTGGTGTGTTGTCTTTGTGCCCTGATTAAAGGTAAACCCCCTCTCTGCAGGTGTAAATAGGGCAGCCGGTAGCTCTATAATGAATCTAACACACTGACGAACCCATCTCCTGGATCTATATGCTCGGTCGTACAGGTGTACATTCCCACTCTGGCACGTGTGCCTACCGCAGGCCTTTTGTGTACAGAAAGTGCCTTCCTGTGGTCTTTCCCCGAGTGCCATCACATGTAAAGAGAGATGTAAGGTTTAGGAATTATTTTCACAGTGGACACTAACAACTTTTTCTAGAATGGACGAGCATCATACAGAAAGGGAGAGGCAATCTCACTTCTCGAGCACGGTGCTAGAAGGGAAAGGAGCAGAATGGAAGAAAATCGAACTGTTCTGATTTAATAACAGGAAAGTATTTGCATTTAATTAAAAAATACAGTCTCTCACATTCTGATTTGGGTATGATTGTTTCAAAATTGGGCAGAAATTGGGCAGAAAACCTGGAAACACAAGCCCAAAAAGTAGAGAGACTACAAAGGTGTTTCCTTGCTTTGTATGTTCACACTGCTTATTGTAGACATCGTGTTTGAAAATGCATCATTGTATGCACCTTTTGGTCTTGTATGTCAATTGTCTTTACCTTGGAATATATCAGTTTACGTGTATTCTAGCCCACAGCACAGAAATTTTTTGTATCTGTTTTCCAAATAGGTGGAGGAGAGAGTCGACAGCCATATTCACTGGAGCGGTGAACCAAATTGCCTTGACTGGAACCATTTGCTCCCTTGCACCTCTGACGGCAGCAGCCAGGTAGGAGAGCAAAGAAGGGATGGGTTTGACAGCACTGAGGGAGTGGGCCTGAGTGAGGAGTTTCTCGCTCTCGTAAGGCTTCAGGTGGAAGTCACTGACAGTTAAATACAGATTACATGTCCTCACTGAAAGCATTGGCATTTCGCTTTTGAGGGAGGTTATGGTTTGGTTCATCTGGAAGTGCTGCCTATTTAGTTTGCCACTATCCCTTCTAAGTGCGGTTCTTGCATCAAGCATCCAGGGAGCACACTTTTTGAACCAAATAAAAGAAAAATGGACTTGTAAAAATATAAGAAGAAATGGGGGGGGTGTGGGGGGGGAGGGTTGATATCTGAAATTTATTATTATTTTTTTTAATTGTCCTGAAATATAAGTTGGTGGCTTCTGCTCGGCCATCTTGCTATCTCAAGCACATCATTGACAATACTGTTCAAGGTTTACTTTTTCCTTTGGGTCTTGATCACTTGGACACATAGAAACTGCAGTTAGGAAGGTGCTAACACTGTAGTATAATGACACCCAGAAGTGTCCGTAACTTAAAGTTAGTAGATCCTCTTACAGCAGTCTTACTGTAGCATCAGATAGTTTGGAAGCCAGTTTGTCTTGTAAAGAAAATGTCCATTTTTAGCTACTCATTGCAGCTCCATGTTTATTTTGGGTTGTTAGTCACAGGTTGGACAGGTTTCACATTGACTTTGTCTCAAAAACTGTGCCTGCATGCGCTAAGAGTTACTTTTGTTGCTGTAGGACACCTGAGGCTCTTCTCTCATATTCTCTGTAGGGCACATCCTTCATGGTCAGAGAATTGTTAGCCCTTGGGATTTCTTGAGACTGGCATGAAATAGTGAAAAGTTAAAAAGTTTAATCTTTTTCATTGGCCTTTATTTTTTAATTATCCAATATTTATATGCAATCACAGGAGCTAGGCAGATAAGGAAGACACTGTAGTCTCATGTGATACCATGACCACAGGAGAAGGTGCTCAAAGAGAACACAGAACATATTTTGAGATAATACCCCTGGTTTTTGCCGAACTATGTGAACGGTGTTGGACCTGTTTCATTCTATATGTGAACTGAAGGAAAGAATGGAGGGGGTTAATATGAGATAGGCTATCCCTGGAACCTTTGCTCAAACCTGGAACTGATCCCAAATATTCTGCAGTGCAGGGTGGTGCCATATGGGATAGCTCTTCTTATGGATCCCTCCCCAAGCCCCTGCAATAGAAGTTGTGTGTATCTGTGTTGCACTCTTTCCCTTCCAGTCTCTGAGAGCTAACCAAGGCCTTTCTGTGCAGCCTGGGGTCAGAGCTGGGTGGGCGAGAGGGTTGCAAACTGATGGCTGTCCGCAGGGGTGTCACCAACAAACATGTTGGCAAAAAAACAAGCCAGAGGTCCTGTGGAATTTATATTGAAAGTTCAACAGGAAAACAAACTGTCCTCATGCACCCCTGAGCTCTGTTGCTAGTTTGGGAAGCATTAATAGCGTGTGAAATTTATAAGCAGGAGTAATGGAATACTCCTGCAGTACAGAAACCTAGCCACGTCCTGACTCACCAGGCAGGATTTAAGTGGAAAACTGAGGACTTTGGTACACAAGAGCGGGGCGGTCGTGCTCTGAAATGGGGTTTTAGCATAAATTTTTCAGGCTTCATTTGCATGTAACTTGGTGCTTCCGTGCGTTGGGCCCTTATTGCCGTGGCTCTCTTGCATGCTGAGAACTCTCCCCAGCAACGTGTGGGCCGAGTGACGGCACGCTTTATGTTTTTGTTTGGCACAACTGAATTTGAGAATAGGTGCTGTCAATTAACGTAGTTCAGACCCATGTTACTGCAACTGCAGTGGCATGTACCGCTACCGTGCGCGCGAAGGATGCTAAGGCAAGGTAGAGCAGCACATACGCTGCGTGAGCTAATAAAAGGCTCCCGTTAAAAACCTGAACCCTATTACTGCCTACTTCACAGGTGAAAGCTTGCAGGTTGATTCCTCTGCTAGATAACGCGGAGATAGGAAGGCACGTTCTCCCTGCAGACAGGAGCAGGCAATGCTGCCAAACCAGCAGCCCTGGGCACCCCGCGGGGGACGGTTCTTGCAGCAGAGTAGAGGTTGCACAAGCTGCGGTGTGGAGGACTAGCAGCTTCGTGCTGGCTGAGAATCCTTTGAGGATCCTGGTCCCAACTCTCTACCGCCTGAAACCTTTTGCTATTTATACCTGGGTAAAGTGAATGCCGGGCGAGCATCAAATGCCACTACCCTGGTGCTAAAGGAGCTGTTATCCACTTTGCCCAAATATAAATGACTATGCAAAGGGTGAAGCAAGTTCAAGGTCTCTCTTTTTGTTATGACATTGCCCCTAGATCCCTGCTCGTTGCTGACGGTGTGAAGAAGAGGAGGCCGTGTCTCCTTGGCGGTTTGAGCTGGAGGTGTGCAAACTGAGGGGGAAGCAGGAGCACTCTCATTCCTTGCCCTGTTGTTAGTCAGAGCCAGGAAAAACGTGTTTCTTCTTCCACGGCCAGGAGGTGGCCGAGCAGGGTGGCGGCAGGACAAACTCGGTCCCTCGTTCTCTGGCAGCCCGGGGTGGGAAGAAAGAGACTGGCAAACATCACGCCGCCGTGGCTGAACAGCTGCCCGCGGCCCACGCCGCCGCAGTGCCCGGGCGCCGGCGGGGCTGCCGGCTGCGGGAGCGCGCTGCGCGGGGGCGCGCCAGCGGGGGCGGCGGCGGGGCCGGCGCTTCCCGCGCTGCTGCGGGGCGGCAGAGGCGGCGGCGGAGGAGGAGGGGGCGGCAGCGGTCGCCGCGGGCCGGTGGCGGCCGAGGTGCGGAAGGAGGAAGCCTGCGTCTGCCGCAGCTGCCGCCCGTGTGCCCGCGGGAAGCCGCGACACGCTTGTGCTGCCGGGGAGCTGCAGCGAGTGTTTTCTGGTTCCGTTCGTGTCAGAGCACACCGCCCCCCACACCCCCAAAGGAAAAGCTAAATAAACCAGGAGCTGGTTAATGAAATCTAACAGCAACATTTCCCCCTCCCCAAACCCAGTATGTGCTTCGTGTGCCTCTCATGCGGGCGCACAGGGCTGTGCGATGGCTGGCAGGGCCTTAACATGCCATGTGCTGGAAGGGACACACGGGCCTTGCCTCTGGCACCACAAGCTACCGCTTTCAAACTAGAGCAGTGACAGATAAGGGTGTCGTGAAGGAGAAATTCGGCACTGCGTATTAAACAATTGGATCCTTAAAAGTAAACCCTGGATGCTTCTGGAAGTACTTCATCTCTTATAAATACGGCCCATATACATTCCTGCGTGCCGTAAGCCGAATGGAGTGTGCTGCAATTTCTGCTACCTAAGCAAATACCTTGGATGGAGTAATTAAAAAAAACAGCTCTGTTTTTGTAGCCAACACTGCACCCATTGCACAGCAATGCTGGCCTGTGGCGGGCGTTCTGGGCCGGGATCTGCTCGCTGCACTCGTACCTGTGGGAGGCAATGAAGGTGTCCAGGAGTTGACCTAGGACAGGGTGAGGTCATCAGTGGCTGGCTCCTGCTGGGCAGAGCAGCGCCTGGACCGCCTGCCGCAGCGCACGCTGCTGCGGAAGGGAGTCATTTGAAAAGCAAGAAATGCAAATCGTTGTGAGTTACAGGCAGCCGGAAGGATTCTTCCTCTGTAATACACAGATAAACCCCTATTTATGTAGCTGTATAATTTCTGCAAGTAACCTGCCTTTTGTTAGGGTAGGGTGTGATAACGTTAACACCGAACCACACTTGATGGGATTAATTTTATGTAACTTCTAATACACATACATATGCCTGTTCTCATCTGTATTTCCCCTCTGTCTCAGAATATCCCAGGGTTACATGTTCAAGGCTTACAGCTTCAGTGAAGACATAGAGCAAAGAACTGCAGTTTTAAATCTGCCAGTGACATATATGCAGAATTATTCTAACGTGCCATGCTGTAGCTGAATTAACTTTTATTTCAAAATATAAACAACAAGCTGCAATATTTGTTGGTCTTTAAAAGTAATTCTGCAAAGCTTGCTTCTTGTTGGCTGGGTTCTTACCAGAAATTTGAAGAATTAAAATATTTGAAAAATTACATAATATCCAGTGCCCCGTGCAAATCCGCATGAGCGGAGTCTCTTGCTCACCGACGCTTTGCTGAAAAGTTCTGAGGCTGCAAAGTTTCAGCCAGCTGGGAATCTCAGATCCACGCTCGCAGTTATCTCCAGATGGCTGCGCTCCTATTTTGCACCAAGCTTCCTTCTAGCATCTCAGTGGCTGCATGTTTGGAATGATGATGTATACTGTTTCACTTGTTTTTGCCAGGAAATATACATTGTATGATAAGTTTTGACACATGGTGTAGCTCGAAGAAGAGGTGAGAGGGAGGAGTGTGTGGGGAGAAAAGGGGAAAGGAAAAGAGTAGGACAGGAGAGGAGTGAAAAAATGGAGCAAGAAGAGTTTATGTCAGTGTAATGAATTCAGCCTGACTGGCAAATGCAATTTGACTGCAAGTTGTGAATTTCATTGAATTTGATCCAAGAAAGACACAGCTGAGCAATCTGCAGGAAGCAGTCTTTTCCTAGAAGTATGTGGCTCCAAACTGTACAAATTCTTCCACTGGTGGTAAAATATCCATGCACCACGGAACCTGTGTAATTGGATACTTTTGAAGAGAAAACAGTGTACTGAGAGAGTCAACTGTAGAATAACAAAAAACATCACTGAATGTAGAGTTTGGAAACAAGAAAACCTATATAATTTGAAGTTGGCCAATGAAGCCCTAGTGATAAGGACAGTTAATCATTGCTGGTGCAGCTGTTTCCTGACATTTCTGCAAAATGTTGTGGAAAAATTAATGAAGGTTCGTTCAGTAATGGTTTCAAGCTTGGCTAGTGGAAAATATGACAGTATTTCCATCGTCAATTAAGAACAAGCGAGGCTTTTTTTTTTTTTTTCTTTCTGTAGGGGAAGTGGTATGCAGTTTGTACAGCACAGGAAACTGTAGACTTGAGAGCAGCTGTGTGATAGTAACAGGTATGCAGAGAATATGGAGGGGAGCCTGGGCCCTCTTCTCTTATCATGTGTGTTTTAGTGTAGTAGAGCTGTCGCTTTTGTATACTGGAAAAGACATCTTATGCTATCTAGCACATGGGGTTATTCCTTTGAGTGTGTGACTGAAAATAAATGCCCTTCTTGTCATTTCAGTAACAGAGCTTGTATTGATAAGATTTGCATTTTACTACTGTGGTGTCCCGAAAGAATAACTCCTTTGGGTGGAGAGACACAGGATTAGTTCAATGTATCTCTGAAATCGATCTTGCTGGCATTTGGGTCTCGGCGTGTGTGACTTTCACCGCCACACAGCATGCCTGGGTGAACACGCGTGGTCGCTGTGCTCCCCTGCCGCAGAGCAGCAGCAGCCCTGGTGTACCTGGCTAGGCGCTTTGCGGTTAGGGCTGGAGGGGAACTTCTCGGCCTCCGGTGCAGTACGGACAGGGGTTGTGCCTGCCTGCGACCTCGGGACCCTACGTGTGTACACAGTGTTGCAGATAGCCAAGAAAACTGGCGGTTTACAAACGTGAGCATGGCCAGGGGGTGCATTCCCCTCGCAGATCAGCATAGCTGAAGGTCACTGTAGCAGCTGAGCAGTGGCCTTTGTCCACTCCTTTACCTCCTAGCCTGCAGTGCCTGGCAGGCAGCCAGCTGCCGACAGCCTCCTTAGTGGCACCTTGGGGCTCCCACTTGGGGCTGCCACAGCAGCTCCACTCGGTTTGGGGGATGCTGGATCCGCTCTCCTGTTGGGTAGGCTACATGGGACAGAATGTAGTCAGGAAAGAGGCAGAGCATCTACTCCTGAGAGTAAGGTGTGCAGACTGGTCCCATGCTGTCAGTAGAAACAACTGTTTTTGTCATGTGGCTCTACATTTTATTTTATTTTGTGTTAAAAATGCATTAGTGTGAAAATACAGGGCTGGTACAGAAATACTGTAAATCACTGCAAATGTTTAGGTGGACAGTTTAGGGGCTCGGTACCTTTCTGGGCTGTGAGGGGTTATGCAAACCTTCCTGCTCTAATAGCTTTTTTCTTCCTCTTACTTTCTGAGATACTTTGAGCCCTGCCATAAATATGATTTCTAGCCTGTTTACATAGTATGATGATTCATGCTAAAGTGGCTGATAGAAAGAAGATGCGTTATGATGAATGGTTTACTCTTTTTTAATATCACTCTGCAAAGGAGACGCTTACTCAGTGCTCCTGCTGCAAATTTAGAAGACCCTTGGCAGGCTCGCGAGAAATGTTTGTCTTACTCTCTGTAATGCTAGCTGCGGAGCGTGTAGTTTTTATTGACGGGTTTAAGCCACTGTAAAACAATAACAGTGGAGTTACATCCCTGATTTGTGACCGTTCACATAATCACATAAATTCAGCTGCAAGTTCTCTCTCCCTGGTGCAGTCTACTGCGAGGAGCTTCGTTTAAGACTCTCCCAAGCCTGCAGTCCCTAGTGCAGGCAAACCTGTTGCTGAAGTCAATGACAGCTTTACCAGTATTGGAGCATTAGGGGCAGCTTATATAGAAGAGACTGTAATTAATCTTTATCTGAGACATTAAAAGATTAATCCTTCAAGCATCCCATCTGTGACCACATGCGTACTGCTGCTGCAGTCAATATGCTGCTGTGCTTGGGGTGGGACCACTCGTGTGCTGCAGGGTATGCATGGGAGTAAGGGAGAGACCAGGGCTCTGCTCTTGAAGTTTATCTGATGTGGGAAATCTGAGGGCACTGGGTCAGACATGAGCTGCTTTTAAACTTCTCAGCATGAGGGCTGTGCCTACAGCTGCTTAGGAATTTCCCATAAAAACAATTTGTCAATTGAAAGCAGAATTTCCACAAGAACAAGTTTTCCACTGGAAAATCTCCATATTGCTATTTTTATTTTTTTGTTTCTGTTTTCCCATGGAAATCTCTGAATGAAATACTTCCCTTTAAGTCACCATGAAGAAGGTCTTCGATTTGCGGAACTGAGCCAGAATGGTTTCAGTCGCCATTAAGTTGCATCTGCCTACTATTGCCTCTTGTCTCATGGCAAATGGCAGTACAAAGCCTTTATGCTTGAAAAGTTCCTATGGGCAGGTCACCTTGGCAGATGAACATGCCCCACTTTATATTGTCTTCACCATTGTGAAAAAGTCTGCTAACTACTGAGAAACCAATGCCATAGTGAAACAGGCTCTGAAATAGAGACCACAGACCCTGGGAAACCAGAGGAGCCTTAGCTATTTGTGAGCTCATGTCTTTGCTGTTCAAACTCAGTTTCCTGAATGTTTGTGAATATTTTAGTGGCTATTTAAAACATCTTTGGGGCTCATAAAACTCTTGGAGTCCATTTGAGATAAATGGGAAATAAAAAGTAAGTACATTTAAGTGATTGTAAGATTGGCTAAGGTCGCGGGATCGAAGGAAAGGACTCCCATACACCTTGTTTTATTGCTGGCCCTGACTGTCCCTATGAAGAGCTGGGTATCTGGGGCATTACTGTAGGTGAGTGGTGTATTGGGAAGGGAGAGAGGAATGCTGCTGACACCAATTGTATCACACAGTGACCTCTTATGGATGCACGTTAAAGCAGAATGAATGTGTGTACTGCTTTTGCTTTTTAAAGCAACAGTTTGAATAGTTCCTGAAGATGTATGGTCGATGCTGTGTTCTCCTTATGCTGCTGTGTTCTCCTTATGCTGCCGTGTCCCCAGACTTCTACAAATCGTACTCTTTTTCTTGCTCTCCCTTGTTGACTGTTCATCCTGTTCTCATTTAGACATGCTGCTGGTTGTCCTTAAAGCACCAAACCTTTAGCTGTATTGCATGGCTGGCAGCTTTGATGATGGTGGCTGGTGGCATGCACAGAGCCCTAGCCCCTGCTGTCCCCAAGGAAAACTTGTCCCCCAGGAGGAAATGGGCTGTACCAGAAAGCACACCGCGTGTGACAGCCACCACTCCGGAGGAGACTCGCTGTCTACACAGGGCTGAAAGCTGGTGCAGACTTGTTCACCTTCTGCACACAGGAAGCAGCATGGCAGTCGTCTGACTTTCCTTCAGGCTGCCTCCTCTCTACTTCTCAGAAAGGCACGGGAGTTGTGGTTAAATATTACAGTGTAACCTTTTTCTTCCTCAGAGACCGAGCAGGAGCTAAGTAACGTTAAACCATTAGCTCCATTTTAAGTCTCTTGCACGGGACGAAGGGCAGTTGACTCTCAGTCATGTCATATCTTCCAAATGAATGACTCAGAGTGAAAATCCTGGGCTACCCTTTACATACAGCAGAGCGTGGTGCCGGTGTATCTAGTGAAACAGAGAAGTGCTGAAGTCCTCCTCCGTCCCTTGTTCTGCCCCTTGCAGGATTTTCTGTTTCTGTCTGACTTTTACTCTGTTGCTGCTTTGTTTTGGCCATCTTCATTTTCTACCAGGCAGCCTGAATCAGATTTCTGAACACAGGACCTGAACCGTCTCACTTCTGGGAAGGACAGGAGCGACAGCTTACAAAGAACTCACTTTGGCTGTGAAACCAGGAAGGCTCCTTGAGCGCTGCCTCAGCAGTTAGCCCCGCCAGCATCCCCATTCTCACCAGAGGGTGCTGGGAGCCCTCCTGGCCCCAAACCCTTCTGCTTCCCCACTGCTCAGCTGCCTCAGTGGTGCTGAGGACCAAGGTTACAGGTCTGAATTGAAAGAAATGTCATCTAAGGACTGACCATTTATCCTGCGCTTAAGTATGTCAAAGATCGCCATTAGGAGATGCTAGCATGCCTCTGGCATTCAAGGGAACACCAGATACACTTTCCATGCTAACAGCAAAGACTTAATTGTAGCTGAAAAGCCGAATACAGTTTAAAATATAACACTATGTGACACCATCCTTTCCACCTGTGTTCTGTCCTTAGGGGGTAAAAAAATAAAGCCCACCTCCTCTTTAATCCCATATACTGAAAGAGAGGGTGTTCTTCAGTTATAATTGAAGCCAGACTTTTCATTCACTGTTTAGAATTTAAAGACTAAGTGAGGGAGGGGTCATAACAATTAGACCATTTGGCAAGAAAAAATAATTGGCAGAACCTATGTTGGTGACAATTGGTTGTGTTTCACAGTTGCACTGCAAAAGCTATGAGCGGCCTCAGTTCTAGATGTAAGATAGGCAGAAATTGTTCTGTTTGGCATGTCCTAAAATTATCCAGCACATAAATACTTCATGGAAGTGTAAAAACTAATCCTTGGTTTTTCACAAGGCAGCTTAAAGGGGAAGGAATGCTGATGTGGAAGTATTAAATAAATGCCATCTCGGTAACAGTTTTACCAAATGTAGGAAAGAGTCGTACGCTTCGTGTCCTTGTTACAAAATTCTTGGAGAAAATACTCCCACTCAGAAATTCACTGTAAACAGCTCTCTTGCTGTTAGAGTTGATGTACTTTTGAGGATGCAGTGGCTCTTAGAAGGAGCGGAGCGCGTTGTGCAATAACGTGACCTTATGTTGCATAGACACTTCCAGTTTTGGAATGTGAAATGTCTGAAACTGGGAGTGGGCGGACAAGAGGTGGAGCCAGCCAGGAGCCTGGGTGGCTGCGTTTCTCAGAAACTCTCTTCTGCTGGTGAGCGCTGCTAATTTGCCAAGCGTACAGCTGAAGCCCTGAATAGTGCGAAGTCCAACCACTAAACAACATCGAGTCGCAAACAGACATGGAGCTATAGGGTGATGTTTTGCAAGTTAACCGTGTAAAGCTTAGTTAAAAACAAGGCTGAATTCTTTCAGACCTGAAACCACAGCCTCCAAAATGCGTCAGAGACTCCTGATGCTGCTGCGAGGTCAGCTTCCCCCCCCACCTGTGAGTCAGGACAACTCAATTAAAGGAAGCTTTTATTGGAAGCTGTCAATAGAGAGGTAGACAACACGCAGATGGTGAGGACACAGGGGGAAGGAGTTTGGATCCTGTGTCTGCAGAAGTGGTCACCAACAGGGAGAAGACCATTTTTTTCTGGAGAACAGAGGAAATATTGAGGAAAGAATAGTATTTGAGCAAGAGGTAGGTTTGCCTGATTTCACCTTCTCTCTAATTAAAACCAGGATTCAATATACTTAAGCTGGCATCGTATCTGTTTCTCAAGGGAACAAAGGCTGGGTCTCTTGTGGGCTTGATGCTCTCAGTGCTTGCCCGCCTTTCCTTCCGTATCTAGTTTTGCTGAAAATCATGGAAAAAAAATCTAGAACAGCTCAGTTCACTGTAGAGAGAAAAAGAAAAGTGAGGAGGCAACAAAGTATCGGACGGGTGGGAGTTTCAGGGGCACGACCTGGATTTTCAGGCAGTGCAGGCGCTTTTTGAAATAGACACTTTCTGTGGGGTAGTCACACACTTACTCTTCCCTTTGCTATAAATCCAGACCCGCTTTTCAGTAGATTAATGCTACTGGGACTAGAAAATGTCTGCAGACAGCGCTGTCCCATTTATGTTAGTGCTCCTGTAGCTTTTTCCTTGTTGTGTGTGATTGCTGTTACTACCTGGACTGCTCTAGCTGAGTGTTAGCATAGATGAAATTCCTGTAACAAGCAGCATTTTAACCACTGGGACATGTGGTTTTAGATGTGCTCTTCCTTTCATGCCGGCAGGTGCTCTGTCCTTCCCAAGCTTACTGTTACTGCTACTGGAGAAGAAATCTCTCACAGCAGTTTTGTGCTTTAAAAAGTACCACTAGAGCTAATTTACAATGTCAGTACATTTATTGTTTCTGTGTGAGATTGCTAGCAGAAGGAAAGAGATCCTAGAAACCAGCTGTACTTATTTAGTTTGTGACCTCTCAGAAAAACAGGTTTTGATTTCCAGTCCCAAGGAACACCTTGGATGGAGAGCAGAGCATGGTCCTGACTATGCAAAGAGCTGACCTTCTGCAACCCTCAGCACACTGGGCAGCACCGCATTTGAGTGATTTTCCCAAAAGCATTCCATGTGGAGTTTTCCACTATTTTGAAGGCATATGTTTGATCCACTTTCCATTTCACTGGTGGAATATTTCTATTAACTTTCCTACAAGCCTGATTCAAACTGCATAAGGATAGAGTCATAGAATGTCCTGAGTTGGAAGGGACCTACAAGGATCATTGAGTTCCAACTCCTGGCTCCACACTGTGCCTGCCAAGTCAGTTTATGTGACTGAGCGCATCATCCAGATGCTTCTTGGACCCAGCCAAGCTCGGTGCTGTGACCCCTTCCCTGGGGAGCCTGTTCCAGTGCCCAACCACCCTCTCAGTAAAGAACCTCCTCCTAATATCCAATGTGAACCTCTCCTGACACAGCTTCACGCCGTCTCCTCAAATTCTATCACTGGTCACCAACGAGAGGAGATCAGCACCTGCCCCTTCTCTCCCCCTTGTCAGGAAGCCATAGACCACGATGAGGTCTCCCCTCAGTCACCTTTTCTCCTAGCTGCACAAACCAAGGGACTTCAGCCTCTCCTCCTAAAACTTCTCCTCCAGACCCTTCCCCATCCTCATTGCCCTCCACTGGATGCTCCACTCTTTGGGAGTTTAAACTGTTAAAATTTGGATTTGCATCCATTGCTGGTGCCTTTCATAAGCAACCTCAGCAATGATTGGTTCCTAGTGGTGCCAGTCACCTTTTCTTTAAAAAAATGAAAATCAACTGTATGCAGTTGTGGTGTCCCTTTGACTGCCAAGCATTCATTAGCAAACACTCACGCAAATGGACCTGTTAATGCAGATGTGTCTGAGCCCTTATGTGAAAGCATCCACACGTAGAGATTGAGTTGGAGAAAATAAGCTGCTCTTGATAGACTTGCTGAGACAGGTATCTGCCTGAACATAGTTATGTTTTCCATTCAGAAGGTGTTCAGTCTAAAGATGGATGCAAAGGAAAAAGAATCAGAAATACATATTCTTAAAGCATAAGCTGAGGCAGTGGTTTATCGAGCTGTATGATGAGTGAGGGAAGGAGAGTGTGGATAGACAAACCTGAGCACAGCAGCATGGGCTCCTGGAAGGGATGCAGAACTGCGCCCAGGGGCCACTGCAACAGGCAGAAGGGAGTTCCTGCATGTCTTGGCGGGACTAGTTGCCGTGTTCCCCTTTAGTGTGATTCAGCAAATCATTTCCCCGTTGGACAAGGTGGAGGTATGCTTCCTCTGCCATCTGCCCGGTTTCCCACTGTGCAAACCTGCTGTGAGCAGCCAGCAGGAAGCGTGGCTGCCTTTGTTACTTTGTTGTTGACCTCTGTTGGCCTTTTCCTGACTTCCTCTGCCCTTTGCACCTTCTGGCAAGGTGCTGGTGCAGTGAGTCTGCTGGGTAGCAGTGTAACTGCCAGCATCATCCAGACATCATGTGAATCTGCAGCTTGATTCACATTCTCTTCTTGCTACTTTTTGTGCTAAGCAGGTCTGTATAGAATATAAAATTCCAAATCCTATCTGAAGGTTAGACTTGACATCCTTGAACAGATCAAGGAGAAAAATAAATTGTTACCCTGAAGAAAGCCATGAATAAAAACAGCAGACTGATAGCTTCCTTGCTTTTAAGTTTTGCTGATCAGAAATCAGAGTCTGAATCTTGGATCAAACATCCATAGCGGTTTTGCAATCAAAAACTCCCAGTTCATGAAGATGCAAACAGCAGCTCCTCCAGCTTGCTGTAATGAACCAGCAGCTCTTTGTTGGTGCTAGCAGAGCAATTAGGCCCTGCTAGAAGAGCGGTGTTTGTTATGCAGTTCCATCCAAGTGATTGGGGTTATTTTACTCAAGCAGACCTCACTGCTCCACAATTAAAATGGCATTTTCATCTCACACTTAAAGGTTGAGAAAAAGCTTTTGAAGATCTTAGTTGCTGTGATGATGAGCTCGGTAGAGGAACAGAATCAAACAAGGGTCTTTTGTTGTAGCTGTTGGGTCGTGGCTGAGACAGTTGGCTACTTCATTATAGCAAATGCGTAGGTGGCCGTTCTCATATTTTGAGATCCAAGAGAGGAACTGTGACTTTACCGACACCTTTGAGGGGAGTGGAGTCAATCCCTTGCAGAAGCGGGGTCATGTCAGCTGTGCTGTTTGCAGCATGTGCTGACAGTGAGCCCTTTCCTCTCAGCTGCTTTGAACTTACCGGCTCCATCTTTCTGGCAGGATCAGATCTGAGAGGTGAGATTGGCCTGGGTTCGGGAAACCTAAAATCTCTCTGTAATTTCTTGCACCTGTTTGATTGTGGTATTGATAACTCGCTTTTACTTGTGCTTTCTCTTTGGTGTAATTGTTACCAGCAGCCTTCCTTGCTGGTATTTGTTCAGCTCTGAGGGAAACACTGGTTGTAATTTGGAGGATGATTAGGGTGAGATCAGCTCTTGAAACCTGAGTCAAGTTAATGACGAAACCTGAGTTTTGTTAATAATACATTTTAATTATTACTGCAGGTGGGGCAGATATCTCATATTTCTCATCTTTTAGCTTGAGGATCCTAGTTAAAGTGATCTGTTTGACATCTCAGCCATTCCGCCCCTTGCTCGGGGTCTACAAAGGAAGGCGTCCCATCTCCTCCACCAGCTTTCCGCTCAAGCTCTACCCAGGTAGAGCAGTGCCTCCACAGATGTCGGTGTGTTGCACAAGCTGGGGCACAGAGAGACCATAGGAGGATATGTGATCGACAGTTGAAGGAGCAGAACGTTAATAATAGAACACACCTAATTGGACCTGCCCTTTCGCCAAGCAGCGAGGACATATGTCAGCGCGCAGCAGGCACCGGGCCCGTGGCAACCTGCTCCCACCTCCTACAGGTCTTCATGAGTTAAAAATTGCATTGTGACCCGAGCCGCTTGCCCCCTGTAATTGCCAAAAAATAAATAATTGCCATTAATCCTAACCTTTCGTAGACTGCATCTATTGCTTGCACCTCAGAGATGCCAGGCCAGATTGGAGAGGTGACATAAATCATGGTGTGCGTTACAGGTTGCTGAGTGGGAGGGGAGCACACGCTGGTGAAAGTGACACCGCACAGGGGTGGGAGGGAGAAGACTGCGGCAGGAAAAGCGACCTGTGGCAGGATGTAGGAAGATGTGAGATAGCGCAGTCCCTCCTTACTTAACTCTGTATCTTCTTACTGCCTCCCGTGGCTCCTGTTGCAGCCTCCCCTGCTGTCTTGCGCTGGCACCCCCTGCCTCCACTTGCCCGTGGCGGCATGTCCCTACCAGGGGCGTGAAATCGGCGGTGATGTTGCTGACTGTGGAAAGCGCCATGGTGGAATGGCTGACACACCCGAGGTGCAAGCAGCCACCGCGTCCGGCCTCCACACCCAGCCCCTGGCTCTGCTCTGCCATGATAGGTGACTGCCCCCTTCCTTCCCGCCCAGTTTGCTGGCTGTGCCGTTGCACAGCAAACCACCAGGCAATGGATCGCACTGAAGCGTTAGTGTGTCTTTCCCTTAGATTATTTCCTGCTCAGCCACTTTCTTGGTTCTGAAGTGAATTTGTGCATGGTTAAAGCTCTCTCTTGTGGAGGTGCTGAAAGCCCAGAGGCCAAAGGCTGGTGTGGGTGTAGGGGACTGAGGCAGCAGCATGACTGGTGTCCCAGCCTGTGGGAAGCTGGGGTGCAGAGCTTTGGGGGAAAGGCACCAGTCTATTCTTCATGGTTTTGAAAAATAACAAGTATTTCCTTAAGTGTACAGCGAAGGTAATTTTTCATCTTTCTAATACACTTTCCTGACTTTTTTTTTAATTGCATCTTCTCCTTTGTACATCTTTCTTTAAACGGGAAAAGCCTTAAAAAGCTATATAATATATAGCTGTCACTTAAAATTTCTGGTTCAAATCAGAGTAGGGGGATAGGCCGAGGTTCTGACGACTAACACTTTTTGCTTTATAACTTGAGAGTGGTTTGGCGTCTGTGGTCCCATCTCCTATTAACTTCATGTAAATGTACTGCCAGAGTGTGGTCTTCAGTATTTCAACCTACTAGTAATTATTTTTACATTCGTATTTCCACTAATATAATAACATCTACTCTTCATTTCAGATGAAAATTAAATTGTCTGAAGAATAATATCATCAGCTGATTTGTCTTGCATCACAATGTTTATCTATTCTAGTAAAAAAATCAGTGACTATTAAATTTACTGCTAAGGCATCGGATGAAAAGACAAAATGATGATGCTGAACAAAGAATGGTTGTATCAATGAGAGTTAATCACAGCATATCAAGAAAAGAGCATGCTCTCATTTCCCATGGGATATAATAAAAATGCGATCTTATTTAATTCAGTTATTTTTTTTTTAATTTTAAAATCAGAACAAAATATAAATTGTAATGTCAGAATAATAATTTTCATTGAATCTTGCATGTGAATTTGGAATTGTCTTACAGTGGGCTTTTTTTTCTAATGTAAATGAGAGAAAAGGTCTGGTATAAACCTGTGTGATTTTATTTAACCCTGGCCCCAGAACGATTGATGTGAAGTATTTGGAGCCACACAGGAAGGCTGCTTAATAACGAAACAAAACCCTCATGTAAGCATCAGCCAAAGGAGTCACGATATTAAATAGAGAAACCATAATTGTAGAAAAAACCCCATTTCCTTGCACAGTTCATGCTGAGCACTAGAAAGTTGGCACGTGCATTTCTTCCAGTAGTAATATTGCAGTAATATACTTTAAACAGTTGCAGACATTCTTTAAAGAGTCCTTGGTACTGAGCTTGCCTTCCCTTTAGGGCAAGGGCAGCAAAACTCAGGCTATGCATAAGCATAAGACTGCCCTGCAAAGAGAGGTTGTTGAACATCTCCTAACATCTCTGTGCTGAACGTAACCCTGGCTCATCCTGTTGCAGTTAAACCCGTGGGAGCTTCAGATCTGACACACTAAGGTGGGGTGAGCATCAGGCTCAGCATGTGTCCGATGTGGCACCATGAGCAAGGCTAGCAAGTGTGGTGTGGAGTGGGGCTGGGACTCAGTGTGAACCCTCCTGTTCCTAGGGTGCTGCAGCTGAGAGCATGCGGCATGCGTTGCCGCAGCATGTATGCCAGCTGACCCACACAGGTACAGCACTAGCACCTTAAAGGCGCGTCCAGTAATCCCTAAAGTACAGGTATTTGGGAATCAGAAATTCAAATGTGCAGTTGGAAGCACTTCTCGACTTTGCTTATAAGATACTAAGCTGTATCTCTTGGCCAGAAGGTCCCTCATACTCATGCCACTTTATTAGGCAGTATAGTGGTGCCTTAAATGGGAGTAAGTTGTATTTACAGCCTTCCTAATAGCTCCTTTGTGCTGGTAAAGTGGTGTAAACTGGCCTCAGAGTAGATGAGACTTGCAGAACAGGGCTGTAAAAATGCAGTTGCATCTCACAGAATCACAGAATCGTAGGGGTTGGAAGGGACCTCCAGAGATCATTGAGTCCAATTCCCCCTGCCAAAGCATGTTCCCTAGAGCAGGTCACACAGGTAGGCCTCACACAGAAGGTGACTCCATAACCTCCCTGGGCAGCCTGTTCCAGTGCTTATCTCATCAGTCCTTAGTCTGTTGGGCTGTATTAGGATGCCTTAAGAGCAAACTCTCACCTCGTCATTATGGGATGGCAGGATGGAAAACCCATGTGGAAGACCTACCTGGTCTTTTCACATTTAATCTTTTGGTAATCTCAGTGAAAAAGGGACAATTTTAAAATTGGATTTTTTCCCCTTCATGTTCACAAGTTTCTCAAGTTATGTTTAGAAACAGGAAACTGTTTTGCATAAAGGTAAGATTGTGTTTTTAACAAGAAAAGTTGGTGTTAGACCAGCTAAATATACCCACACAGTCATACTCAGTGGGTAGTCCTGGCTATTTTTAGGCTTTATTTTTGCCTCTCTCTATTTATTTTTTTTAGTGACACCTCCACTGTACCTTCAGCTTGTAGTGAGGCACTGCTTCCTGCGCTGGTATGAAACTTGCAATTACAGGAGGAGTCAGTCTTGTCAGGTGTCATTTATTATGGGTTGCAGAGGGCTGGTTTCAGTGAAGGAAGAACAAAGCTTAATATAAAGAGAGAGAGCAAGAGAGAGGGAGAAGCATTCTCTTAATAATTTGCCCTTTGCAACAACAGACCCTTATCTGATCACCCACGCTCATCTGGCTGCTGACGCTGTACTTGCTTCATTAGTAGGAGCTATTTTTACACCTTTTGTGTCTTTTGAGGAACCGAGTGGGCCTGCTGGCTTGTAATGATTCACCATCTCCAGGCGAACAGGGTGTCCTCAAACCCTGGGAGGGGGTTAGGAGGAGCCAAGTAGGGGGAAGAGTTCAACTGAGTAAGCAAGTTGATTAATTTTCTTAGGTGTCCTGAGTGCGAAAACACGGCACTTCAGACTTAAGGAAAATAACTTGCCTGCTTTTGGCTTACAAGGCAGTTTTCCAGATTGTTAGGAGCTATCCTGAGGTGCATTTAGGAGTTAATTTACGTGTAGTTTAGCAAACAAAAAGACGCCATATGCTTCTATGTATACTCTATGCATTTTCCTGTCTGCAGAAGAGATGTTGGGAGTTAGACTAGGGGATGTTTAGGAGCTGGACTAGATGATCTTTAAAGGTCCCTTGCAACCCTGACCATACTGTGATTGTATGTCAGTGATACTTTTGGTGCTAGTGTACAAGTGTCATTGGTATGTCACAAGCACTCAAAAGACTTGTGGACCAGATCTTTAGCTAATTTCATTTCTGCTTGGCCAACGGGAAGAAAGCTAAATTTGGTGGAATGGGGCAAGCAAGCGTGATGCCAGAGAAGAATAACCCTGTACAAAGCTGTCTGGAAGTTTCTAGAGGTGATCAGTGGTTGCTTTTCCTTTCGATAGACCATCAGCCCTGAAAATGCCATCCCAGAGCCTGCTGAGCTCTTGCCTGGTGTCCTTACTTACACTTTTCCTGGGTAGGTGCGATTTGGTGTCCCATTGTGTCACTCACTGAGCATGGGATAATGGTTTCACATTGCAGGTTTCCTTGGAGTGGTTTCAAAAGCTGGAGTAATGTGGGATACATGCATATCAAACTTTTAAGGCTCTGTTTGTACTAGGAATGGCCTGTAATACCGCACCCTGGTCTAACCTTGTCTGAACCATGTCGTCATGAAACCTGAGCAGTGCTTTTCCCGAGAAATGTTTTGGGGTTTATTGTGTTGAGAATCTGTAACTGAGCTGTCGGCTTGGCCTGTCCCTCAAATATCAACAGAGCCCTCTGTAATGACAGAGGTTTTATGTGTGGATTCAAGCATCTTGGTAGGCCCCCATCTTTGCCGAGGTGCTCCCTCAGGAGAGTGACATGTAAATAAAACCAGTTGATTTGTGTATCGCTGAAGACTAACTGGAAAGAGTGAAATTTCGTGTCTACATACAAAATGCAGCAGAAAGAATATGCATCTTTTATTGATCTTTTTAAGAGGTGTTCAGATGCAATTGGATATTATGCATACTGAGGTCCAATGCTTATGCAATAGAAAGAAGGAAGTGCTGTTAAATATGGCCTGAGTAATTTTAAAGAACTATTTTTTCCTTTTTTTTTTTTGTCCCCGCTAGGCATCCTGAGGGTTGTAAAGAAAGCAGCATCCTCAAATGTGCGGTCTAATTAATGTGTCTCCTATTACCGCTGCAACCCTAAGTGACTGCTGGATTTGCTACAGCAAAATCCCTGTATTTGAGTCACTAGTCAAACTGAAACATTTTGGCTGTAGAGGAGTGACTGTGTTGTCCTGCTGAGAAGGATCTGGGTGGCATGGTGGATGAGAAACTTAACATGATGCAGCAGTGTGCTCTTGCAGCTTGCAAGGCCAGTGATATCCTGGGCTCCATCAGAAGAGGGGTGGCCAGCAGGGACAGGGAGGGGATAGTCCCTCTCTACTCTGCCCTTGTGAGGCCCCATCTGGAGTACTAATCTGGGACCCGCAATACAAGAAAGATGTAGAACTATTGGAGAGGGTTCAGAGGAGGGCCATGAAGATGATTAGAGGGCTGGAGCACCTCCTCTATGAAGAGAAGCTGAGGAAGCTGGGCTTGTTCAGCCTAGAGAAGAGAAGGTTGCGGGGGGACCTCATTGCAGCCTTCCAGTAGCTGAAGGGAACATATAAGCAGGAAGGGAATCAACTTGAAAAGGGTAGACAATGGCAAGACAAGGGGGCATGGATTAAAGCTAAAGGAAGGTTTAGATTAGATATTAGGGGGAAGTTTTTTACAGGAGTGGTGAGGTGCTGGAACAGGCTGCCCAGAGAGGTGGTGGATGCCCCGTCCCTGGAGGTGTTCAAGGCCAGGTTGGATGGGGCTCTGGGCAACCTTGTGTAGATCCAGGCCAGGAGGTTGGTGTCCCTGCCTGTGGCAGGGGACTTAGAACTCTATGATCCTTGGGGTCCCTTCCAACCCAGACCATTTTGTGATCCTACAATATCCATACGATACGCAGGACTGGGGGCTTAATTGCAGATCTCAGCTGAACTTCAACAAAATACTCCAAGTGGATTGAAGTAAAAGTGCCACAAAGGCCAGTTCTACTTTGGGTGCAAAAAAGAAAAAAACGGGAAAAGAATGGTAAGAACATGCGACTGATGTTTAACATGCGTCTGTTTTTGTTTTGACATGTGGTGACCCACAGGGCTTAGTAAACAGTGACAGGTTTTAAAATAAGCTTGTATAATAATTGGTGTGAGTGAAAAACAAACGCAAGCTCGGGTGCTATAAATGTCCTCGCCTGTAATTTTTCCCCGGGGTGAGGGCGTCCGTTAGAGGCAGTGCCTTTGCTCGTTCAGGGAAGTGTTTGAAAGGCACCGATATTTTCATGGGAAGTGCAAGTGGCTGCTTCTGACACGGTGTGAAAGGAGGCAGAGCTGTTCACAAAATCTGCCGTGGTTGCATAATTCGGATTGTGTAACTCCTAAACTAAAAAAGTCTCACTTCCCAGAAAATTCAGTGATATTTTCCCTCTAAGACAAAAATGCTAGTCAAAGGCCTGATATTTGCCTAATATTTCCATTTGGCACCGTAATAATAATTACTTTGTACCAAAAAATTATGCAATATTTACACAAATTTAGGTGGGTTTTTATTTTTTCCTTGGGGAAAACTCGGGGAAAAGCCGGGTGGTATCTTAGCAGGGACTTCGCAGCACAGGTCTCTCCTCCGCAGCTGCTGCCGGGGGTTGCAGTTCTTGTGTGAAAACAAAGTGTCATTTCAGACTTCGCATGTCATTTAAGTTAGGAAAATTGTTACAGCTGACAGCTTTAGCAGTTTTAACTCTCCAGTGACACTTTTCTTACCCTGCTTAATGTAGACAAGGTTTTAGAGGTCTAGAAATGACTAAAAACTACGTCCACACGGGAATCTTGCTCTTCGCATTTGCTTTTATCTTTCAGAAGTGCTGTTAAATTCATAGTTTAGTAGATCTGCCCTTTATAAGGTGGGAAATTTCCTGTTCTGATTAGCATGTTTCTTTGTGTTGAGTTGGGAAGAAGTTTTTCAGTCTCAGTAATTTTCACCAGCCCTCGCAAATGCAAAGCTTTCATTGCAATCCCAATGGCATCACATAGCACCACTGGTTAGTGTCCGAGCCTTTGCTTTTCACAGGTTTTAAGTACTGAGCCTTTTGGGGGCTACCTAAATTCTAATCCATTGATATGACAATAGTTGGGGGCCAAGAGCAGGGCCAAAGCTCCATCATTTCTTTTCTAAAAAAAGTAATTCTACAAATAGTGGTCAGAAAGTATTTCACATGTTTACACTTTGGCATGATATCCTTATGTTCAGTTGCTGTGGCTCAGAAGAAAGAGAGATAAGAGTTAATTTTCTGCTGATGAAGAGAGCAGCCCTAGGATTAAGAGCTCATTTGGATCACCAAGAGCACCACTTGGGATACTATGATACATTGTTATTGTGTATTTAGTAAATAGTGTTTACTTAGTACTTAACTCACCCTTGAGAGAAACTTACTCTTCTGCAGGTTAGGACTAGTGGAATTAGAAAACATATAAACTTAACTTCAGCCCTCAAAACAGTGTTTAAAGAGGACCTTAATGGTGGACATCTGTTCTGACCTCTGCATGGGAGCTGCGCTCATTCTCCTAAGTCACTACATACTGTAATTAAAAATAAAATGGGGTGTGTGGGGGGCGTGTGGTGTCATAACGATTGTGGTATTTTTGTTGCCTTCTGCAACTGGAATTGTGATAACTGGAAGTGCTGTTTGTCAGACCCACCGGTGCTCTGCCATCACACCTTAGGGGCTGAGTGGGAAATGATTGGTACTTTACTCATCCGTTTTGGTTTTTTAACATGTTCCCTGAGGAAATAAGCAACAGCGTGAGATTAGCAGTTTATATAATTCTCTTGTTTAGTTCCATGCCTGAATAATCCAAATCCTTTGCTTTTGCATAGAGGGACTGATGTCTGCTTCTGAAGACAGTCAGACAGAACAGGCAGATTTTGTACTGTTGGACATGCTGAAGTACCTCTGACGGACTTTTATGTGCACAGCAAGGTTAGGCAACCAGAGACAAAATACTTACCTGATCCCTTAAAAGCAGTGGGATCAGAGAGATCAATTAGCTGCTAATTGACAGATTAGGTTGTTTGTCCTGTTGGCTAGTTTAACATCTCTCTGAATAGTGGCTTCTTGTTCAATTCAAGAAGAACTGTGATTTGTTTGCAAACTTCTACCTGTAAAGAAAGTGTTTAAGATGAGTTTGGCTCCCCTGTAGCTTTTTCTCCCTGTCTCTCTCTTTTTTTTATAGTCATCCTGTGGAAATAAGTCTGTGTTCAGTTGGACTTTGGCAACGTGAAAGCTTTTTTTATACATTTTTTCCATCCGGTGGTAATGTGTACATTGTGTATGATGCTGAAACAGGAAATAGTGATGTACTTTAAGTGAGCAATCCTTGTCATTATAGTGAAAAGGTCAGTGTTAAAGCATTTCTGCTGTGGGCTTCTTCTATGGCTTCTTAAAATACACTCAACTTGAGTCTAAGTTTTTTGGGGGGGTGCTATTTTTCTCTAGAGAGTGGCAATTTTAAATTATATTTGAGATACTTAACATAGCAAAATGTGTGTGTTTTGCTGCAGCTGTGCTCTGAGCATTTCTGATGCAAGCCAGCATCTCTCAAAAAAATTGCCCACGTTTTCTTACTGCTGTGTAACTGAACATTTATTGCAATTTATGTTATAAATTTCTCTGTAGACATCCCGGCGGTGTTAGATTAGTTTATTTTCATCTTGTAGCAGATAAGCTCAGATATTTAGTATGTAGGATGTAAGAACCTAAACCTAAGTGATGTCTGATTCTGTTTGTTTTTATGAGGAACAAATTTGGAATGTTGTCCTTGGATTTGCGACTCTGCTTCAGATTCATACCAGGATAATGTAGAACAGAATTTGGCTCTCGGTTTTACTTGCCGTTGGAATAGTTTGTCTTCTTTTCATTGCTCTGTGCCAAAATTCTTATCTACCCCTAGCTCCTTGAAGTCAGATGAGAGACTCTTGCTTCAGACCTGATTTTTCTGTAAGGGCACCACAGAAGGGCTAGAGTGAAGCAATAGGATCGTGTTCAGAAGAGAAAAGGAGAGTCATCTTCTTTTTCACAGCATGTACCCATTGACATTTATATGAAATCTCTGAGACAGGTATAAGTTCCAACAGTTATGTTTACAGCAGGTTTGATTATTTATTTGTTTTGTTAGTTGGCTTCAACATGCCTTTAAGCAGACAGGTTCCAGTTTCTTTCCTCAACATACTCAGATAATGGTGTCAGATAATAGTTAGAATTGCAAGATTAAGGTGAATTTGGTGAGGCCTTAAAATGAAAGACATAATCAATACCACTACATTTAACTAAACTGCACTGTGATATGCCATGTCTCAGTAGCTGAGATTCTAGAATAGTTCTCAAAATATGAGCCAGACTTAATGCAAGCACTGAATTAATACTTGTACAAACTAGGATGCCAGGTTTTATACCACTTCTAGTTTTGCCTGCAGATTCTGTCCCTTGAAACCAGCTGGGTTCATAGAAACCTGTGAGTAGGAGCCTGACGTTGATGTTTGGTCACAGTGAGCTTTCAGTGTGACTGGAGCCTCTCAGTCAGTGCCTTCAGTTCCTGGCTTCATGGGGAATCCGTGGGAGCACAAGTGTTTACCCAGCATAGGAATGGAGAACAGATCCTGCCCTGTAGCTTCTTCTCAAGTAAGCTTATTAGTTTGCTTGATCATTTAATAGCAAAATCACAGTGTACTATGTGTACTTGCTGAGCGGTGTTTGTTTTTGTATTGGCTAGTACTTTTAAATGACATTTTAAAAAATACATTTTAATGATTAGTTCAGCTGTCCAGATTTAAAAAAGAAAAGCAACCCATGTGTTATTCTAAATGTTTCAGGGTATTTTCAAAACTGTGATACTCTGGCCAGCTTTAGAGAGTAGGGATACATTCAATAAAGCACTGAAATCTGGAGGGCAGGCAAAACATCTGGAGTATAATTAAATGAACAAATTAGAGTAGTGTCTTCAAGTGTGAAGAGGTAACAACAACAAATACAATATAGAGAGTGATAGGTTAAAATAAATACACCCAACCTGTTTTAAAAGGGCTGCCTTCTTGGAATTGCATGTATAAAAGGTTATCTTACAACTCCTGCCAAACTGCAGCAAAGGCACAGGAATCCTTGCCTTCCCCAGTAATTCAAGACTTTGCCAAGTGCCAGTGGTTGACATAGGTGTTTACAGTCATTCCTAGAGGTGTTCAAATAGACAGGTAGAAAGCCAGCTACAAAACCACAGTCAGATGGGACCCCTAACCAGGGGCCACTGGAAATGCAAAGAGAATCTCTCTGGTCAAGAAGGCGAAGCCTTTTTCACAAAACTAGGGAATTTAAGAAGTGTTTCTTCTTCCTTATCTTTTTAGTAAGTACATGGCAGGGTAGTTGGTACTAGATAATCTTTAAGGTCCCTTCCAACCCAAAACGTTCTATGATTCTGTGATTCAGAGGCCACAAGTGTGATGTCAAATAGTATAAAAAAGCTCCATCATCTTTTTTTCTCTTTTTTTCTTTGTGTAAATTGCCAAAACTATATACCCCAAGGACTGCAGTCCTTTTGCTATAGTGATCCTCAGCCCATGAGTGAGTCTATAAACTTGCAAAGAATGCTTCTCTAGCTTCATGCCAGTTAAAGCCTTCAGATGCAAACTGAATGCTGTCCGAGAGCTTTTTTTCAGCCTTAGCCCACCTACAACTTTGCCTAGGTAGAAGAAGCTGTAAATCCGTGTTTTACTAGAGCTCCCAGTCTTTTTTTTTGTCTTTTTTTTTTTTTTTCCCACTGGAATGTCAACACCAAGCAGCTCTCTGGGGAACATTATTACCAGGGCAGGGGGAAATGTGGGGTAGGACAGCAAACAAAAGCTCTGCTTTCTTCCTGAAAGGCCAAGGGAATTTTCTTCTCCCTTGCAGGTGGGGAAGAGCTCAGAGGTGGCCTCTCTTTTCTTGTAAGGCTGCTGCTTGTCCCAGACGTAAACTAGACTTGCCTAATAAGGGTCTTGGCAGAGGTGTGTGCATCAGTGTAAGGATTTCATAGGAGCCACTGCAGCTTGTCTGTGCTAACGCTTGCCCTATAGAATATGAATTCTTCAGGGACCAGTTACTGTGGTTTTAGGCCGCCTTTGTGCTGGCAGAGCTGGACAGAAAAGATTTAAAACAGGGCTGGATCTGACCCTTAGTCCTTACGCTAGAGTCAATATTTATTCTGTATGCTGCACTCAGGATTTAGCCTGGAAGACATAAGCTTCCAATTTGTTCACTTGCAAGAACTGTAACATGAGCTACAAATTGAGAAGTAGTGAAAGTTGTATTTTGCCAAATTTTATTTTAAAGCTGTTGAGTGTAACCATTTTAATGGTCTGAAAGAAAGAGGGGGGGGGGAGAAGGAATAATCTGGGAGCTCTGTAGTCAACCAGCTATACATCCGCTGCATGCACGGCTCACAAAGGCACCTTAGGAAAAGGAGCGACAGGATAATGCTCCTTTCTAGAAGGTTTTAAAAGTCTTGATTTAGTAGGTGCATCTGACATAAATACAGGTCCTGGTTTCCCAGTAATCTTCTCATGTTCAAAGTTTTCACAGAAGTAAAATGTCCCGGTTTGAAGCGGGCAGATAGTGCAGTTAGTGTGGCTGGGGGAGCTGGCTCCCCAGCCACATTCCTACAGGGAAACCTGGCTTGGCCACCGGCCAGGCAGGACTTTGCAGTTCTTGTCAAACGATGTGCTCAGCGCAACTCCTGTAGGGCTTCTGATCCGTGTAGGTGGGCTCCTCTTAGTCACTCCAGCAGAGCTGAACCCTGCCAAAGGTATTAAAGGAAAATGTGCATTTTTATCCTCCTTAGTTTGAAATATGTAGTACTTGAAATATAGGGAGTTTCTGTCCATTGAATAGTAATCTTTGGTGAAGAGCAGTATTGAAAGGTGTATTTACAGTGTTTTTTAAAGGAGAAACATGAATCAGTGGAAGAACGGGAGCCTGTTGTCAGTTTAAGCTAGACTGAAGGTGCAGCAGATAAGAGACTTGACTGGAAAAAAACAGGTGGAATGCCACAGCATCTTAGATTTTTCCAATAAGACCAGTCACACATTAGGGAGAAGGAAAAAAAAATAAAACCCAACTGCAAGAAATAATATTAAAGCCAACTTTGACACAGGATGGATGGCAGCTCATACCAAACCAGAGGCAATTATGTTGGGTCTGGAAAGGGATTTATTTTCCCCAGGAGAGTGACTCTGACCAAACTTAAACCATCAATAATCCCTGTAATTAGTCTATACCTGTTTCATAGTGTAGGTTGAAAAATTATATAGAACATTCTGAAAATAGCAGGACTGCAGAATGGCTTGAACTCTATGACGGAGGTCTCAGTCCAGAACAGAAAATTGCTGGAAGTATATTAGCATCATCTTTTGCTCAGATAAAACCATTGCTGTCACATTTCTCTGACTGGAAGATTTCTTCTATAATGGTGCTCTCAGGAGAGGGAGTATGGAACAGAAAGGATACTCCCATCTTCTGGAAATTTCTTCTTCACCATTTGCAAAATTGCCTCATAAGGAGAAAAGGATTTTTCTTTGAAGGTAGCTAATAGCTTTATGGTCTCTCAGTGAAGAACGTTCCCCCTTGCCCCTGTTTCTGTTTCTCAAGCCACACATTTTCCTTTACATCTGCACTCATGTATTGGCATCATTACTCACCTGAGATCCAGTTTAGCTCAGCTGCTCAGAGTAGTTTGCCACTTACCTGCCATTTCCTCATAAGGTACTGCAAGATGCTTCCCAGTAACCACTTCTGATGTGATGTAGATTGTGCATGAGGGTTGCTTCTTCCATGTGCAGCAACACTTTTTATTTAAGGAAGCGAATTAGGAAGATTTTTTTTAAAAAGTTTTACTTGGATTACTTTTTTTTTCTTTTAGACGATGAGACAAGAGTGTTATTTTTAAAAAAATCAGTGCATCAAAGCTGCGTGACATTATGACCTAAACCATTCTAGTTTGTATTCGATACCTTGATATTGTTTTGTATTATAGGAGATCTCTCTCCTACAATTACCATTATAGTTACCCATATTTGACTACACTAACAATCCTTTAGCTGTTGCTGACCTAAGTACTGACAGGTTATTTGTATTAAATAAATGATAACAGGTGGCACAGTAGGGATTCTACTTATGTCAAGTCATGGGGCTTTACTAATGTCCATTTGTTCTTTGAAAGTATTATTAATTACAAAGAATTAAAACTTATTTTTCTTTTTTTGGGTAATTTTTTTCTTTTGTAGACTTTATTGTTTTGTCACCTGTTTGTTTTGTTCCATGGAGAAAGCATGAATTCTTTAGCTGGTTTTCTGACAGTTTCTAATTGACGATCATTGTAGTAGCCTGTATCCCATACTCAGAAGCTAATACTCCAGCTATTTCTAAAGATCTGTTCTTTGGAGTTGCTCTGAATTTTCTCTTAAATAAAGATAAGCCCTAAGCATTGCTTTTTTTATCACAATGGAATAAATAACCCCTTTTAATGAAACAAAAACTAGAATCTGTTTTAGTTGAAAACTGGAAGAAAGAGTCCTCCTTCGATGGGAGAAATGCTTTTTAAGGTGGTGAGCGGATGTTCAAGCTCCCTGTTGTCTGTGCCAGTCTTTTTTTGACAGTATGGAGTAGCCTGCAGTCTGGTGATGTGTCAGACAAGTGGCAAATCATGGCAGTCACAGAGGTCTTTTACCCATGACCTTGGGCTCTAGGTTTCTTCTTTGAGTAGGCAGACATACCTTTTTGAGCAGTACCCCACTGGTGTTAACTGCTTTGGAAGCCTCATCGCCTCTCACTGCATTTTCTTGTACCTGAGTGGTGACACCCTGACCAACATTTTGTTCTGGTCCCTGAAACACTTAATGAGAGACCTGGAGCCTAAAAGTATTAGCTGGAGAGAAGCATTGAAAGGGGATTTGCCAATGGGATTCAGGGATAATCCAGGCTTAACAAAGGCGTAGGAATGAAAAGGGACATTGGCAGCTTTCTTTGTACTGGTTCAGGAAGGTGAGACTGCATTAATTTAGACTTGCAGTTATTCATCTAGACATTGGAAACCTAATAAGAAGATTCACGCTCATATTCTTCAAAATGTGGTTGCTTAGACTTTGTAAGACACGACCTGATTTTTTTCTGATGGATAAATCAAATTTTCAGGCCTTTACTGTAAAGAATAGAAAACTTTCTTCAGCATCTATATTTAATATAGAGAATTTCTTATGACTGCATTTTTTTTTCCTACAGGATATTTGAAGATAGTCATGCCTATTAGATGCCTAGAAGATGCAGGTAATTGTTCTATATTGAAAAAATATATAAATCATGTATTCCCATTACCTGTATGTTTTCCTGCACTTTGCTAATATTTCTTCAAGCCAAATTCAGTTTTTCCACTGTGGGAATGAAAAATATCCCTGTAGCTGTAATACTGCTTTTTGGGTTTTTTTTAATCCTTTTCCTTGCTATTGTAAAACCACAACTGTCTTTATAATTCTCACTCTTTCATCTAGAAAATGTCCTGTGTTTGGGTAACATGGAAGCAGGAAGCCTGCATTGTTCTTCAAATTCAGCTGCTGTGCTTGTTTCTGAAAATCATACCTCTGAGTGTGATTTCTTCTTTCTTCTTTGTAATAGATCTGTGGAACCCAGTTGCATCAAAGCATTAGAAGTGCATGCATAACTAAACTAAAATCTTTCACTGTTGAACTCTAAAACGCTAACGTCACATAAACAGAGCCATAGTTGATTTTCCTAATAGAAGTTTTACCTCTAGCAAGATGTTCTCACTAAAATTTAATACAGTGATTGGAAGACAAAGATGTAGAAAGGCACCAATAGAGATGTGTTTGGAATGCTTATTTGATGTCTCTTTTTTTTAACTGTTTGAAAGTAGTTTCAAAGGGTGATCAACACCTTGTAAAGCCAGTTAGGTGATCTAAGGTAAGAAGTACCTCACTCTTGCCATTTTAAAATTTGGTATGTACTCTAAGGAGGTCATCCAGGGTTTCTGCCTAGCTGACAGTGAGAAACAGGCCTCTCCATCGTGGACGGCCATGTGCATAGACATCCCCTATGTCTGAAGCACCCGTCACGATATGGAAAGATTTCTTCTCTGGAAGTACTGATCACCCTCCTCTGACTTTAGAAGGCGGCAGGTGACTAAAGTGCATGTCTGAACTGTAGGTGAGTAACACTGGGTAAGGTAATTCCCACCCACGGTGTTAGGACTCTATTTTCAGCAGTGATTTGTTGAAACGACTTGTGAAAGTAGGTGGTGGACTTTCTGAGAATTGAGCCTTTAAACTGTCCCCAGAAAGCCTTCTAAAGTGACTGTTTAATTTGGAAAGTGTAAATCTCCATTTTCTGCTCCTAGGGCTTGTACTGAGTAGTGGTGATGCTTGTGTGCAATCTCTGGAGCCAGTCTTTACCATGTCTGCTCACAAAAGGGATGTTGACTGCATCTGTGTTATTTAGCATGTCTGTATTAATTTGTGTGTGGGGTTTCTTTGTTTCTGATTTTTCCATACAGAGAGCTGTGTCGCCATGGAAGAGATGAAGAGAACTTTGCTCTAGTAGATCACGAATATCTCTGGGTCATTCTGCATCTCAGTATTTAGTAACAATGGAAAATGTCCAAATGCTCTAACAAGTCTTTGCAAATGTGTAATAAACTGTTTAGGAAAATTCCTGCCATGAACAGAACTGTATAATACTCACGTTAGTGTACAGACAGAAATCTAATGCCTATAGACTACTGCGTGGAAAGTTCCAAAGAGAAAGAAAAGTCTGTGAACTTGCAACAACCCTGGAAAAATGGGAGCAACAAAACTTTAAAAAGCACAGCTTTGGACACACTCCATGTGTCTGCACAGCTTTCAAGTGAACTAGCACTTAAGATCTTGTGTAACAAAATGGACTCTGGGGACACAGCTATAGGGCAAAAAGCTACCTCAAGGTCTGGAGAAACTGCTAAAGTACCAAGTAGATGGAGGCAAGAACATTCAGCTGTTATTAAGATGAGCACTTTTGGCAATCAAGAAGTACAGAGGCAACCACAAATAGATCACGAGCAAATAGGAAACACAGCATCAGCACAACTTTTTAGTTCTGGGAAACTGGTATCATCGAATGAAGCTGCACAGCAAGTCACGGAGAAGCAATATCCACAACATCGTCCGAGTCCCTACTCATGTCAACATTCACTTTCTTTCCCACAGCATTCGTTGCCACAAGGCTTCTTGCACAACATAAAGCCACATCAGAGCTTGGAAGGCCCTCCGTGGCAGTTCCCTGGCCACTTGCAGTCAGTTTCTTCAGAGGACTTATTTCCTTTCCATATGCATAGCCATAGTGGAGGTTTCTCCAGGAAGAAGATTTCAAGTTTGAACCCTGCGTACAGCCAATATTCACAGAAATCTTTAGATCAGTCAGAAGATGCTCACAAAAAGGAGCACAAACCCAAAAAGCCTGGCAAGTACATTTGTCCTTACTGTAATCGGGCTTGTGCCAAACCTAGTGTACTTAAAAAGCATATTAGGTCTCATACTGGGGAGCGACCGTACCCTTGTGTTCCTTGTGGTTTCTCCTTCAAGACGAAGAGCAACCTTTACAAGCACAGGAAGTCACATGCCCATGCAATTAAAGCAGGATTGGTACCTTTCACAGAGTCAGCAGTCTCGAAATTGGACCTAGATGCCAGTTACATTGATGTGGAAGCTGAAATACACTCAGACGGCGAGCAGAGCACGGACACTGATGAGGAGACCCCACTCCTGGTGGAAGGGTCTGACAAACTGAGCCCTGTCCCGCAGCTCCCCCTGGACATTGCTAGCAGGAGCAGTTTTCACTCCTCCATGGAAGAGTCCTTGGTGGGGCCAATGAAAGTGCCCATTTTGATTATCCCTAAAAGTGGAATTCAGTTACCCAGTGAGAGTTCACCATATATTGGCTCTGATATATTGCAAAACCCATCCTTAAGTACCAAGTCTGACGACTCTCATACAGTTAAACAGCGACTTGCACTAAGACTGTCAGAGAAAAAAGGGCAAGATTCTGAGCAGTCGTTAAACCTCCTGAGCCCACACAGTAAAGGAAGCACTGACTCGGGTTATTTTTCCCGCTCAGAAAGTGCTGAGCAGCAAATTAGCCCACCAAATACTAATGCAAAGTCTTATGAAGAGATCATCTTTGGGAAGTTCTATAGGATTAATCAAAGGACAGCACTAACAGTGGCCACAGCAAATCAGGAACACAGTTTAATGGGGAGAAAGGGCAAAGCAGAGCCATTACCTCTTTTAAATAACAGATTAGATATCAAGATGCTTGAGGAACATATTTCTCAGCTGACTCCAAATAAAGAAGAACTCATTGACTCTGGTAATTTGAGCACTATTAAATCTACACAAGTTTATCCAGGCAGCAATACAGAGTCTAGACAATCCCAGACATCCACATCATCCATCAAAAGTGAATCCAGCCTGTACCAGGCCAGTCAGCAAGGTGACGTACCCATACTTCTAGAGCCTCCAGTAGATTCCTCTCCTCTTATTAGAAGTAACTCCATGCCAACCTCTTCTGCAAACAGCCTCAGTATTCCCCCATCTCTGAGAGGCAGCCATTCATTTGATGAGAAGATGACTGGCTCAGATGATGTATTTTACCCCGGAACAGTGGGAATATCCCACCAAAGGATGTTGAGAAGACAGGCTGCCTTCGAACTGCCCTCTGTGCAGGAGGGGCACTCCGATTCAGACTATCATGGAAGACCAGGAAAAAATATCATTATTTCTTCCAGCAGACAGACAGCAGGTGACAAAGGACCATCCTTAAAAGAGAAGAAAGGAGACAAGACCTTTTACGACTATGATGCCAGTGGAAAGCACTACAGAAAGTGGGAAGAATTTGAAGCTCAGAAGCAGAATTACAGGGACTCACCAACTTTAGGTGGGATGAACAAGGGGGGAGAGTACTTTGTTGACCCACTTGGACAATCTCAGACGGTGCCATCCATGCTGGGAACAACTTTTGAAAACAGAAAGCGCAGGAAAGAGGAAAGTGTTGGAGATGAGGAAGACAGTCCCATGCTTTGCAGCAGTACGACTGGCACCACTGGGGGAATTCAGCCTCTGGACTTTGATCCCAAATCCCAAATTCAGGAAGTGCCAAGAAGTGGATTTGCCCTTCAAGGCCTGGACAGTGCTACCCATTGCCATGTGGAGCGTTTTGAAATTTGCAGGCCTTATTTGCAGTCTGGAAGCCCGTCAGCTTCTCTGGAAGACTCATCCTTAACAGCAGAGCAAGAAAAGACTGCGGAATCACTGGCTAGAAAGCCACCTGGAAATGTCATCTCTGTCATTCAGCACACAAATTCGTTGAGCAGGCCAAACTCATTTGAAAGGTCTGAATCTACAGAACATATTGCGTGCCAGCAGGAAAAGATCTATTCACCATCTGAAACATGTGAGAGTGAGATTTGTGAGTCCCCCATGAGCCCAGACCGAGCTCCACAAGCGGAAAATGCTGACAGCAGTAAGTCATCCCCAGCCCAGCAGCCTCAGCCGTATCATATGCAGCCCAGGTTGGTTCGCCAGCACAACATACAGGTACCTGAAATTCGTGTCACAGAGGAGCCAGATAAGCCTGAGAAAGATAAAGAAGTGCAGAGTAAAGAGCAGGAAAGACCTACTGAAGAATTCCAGTGGCCCCAGAGAAGTGAAACCCTTTCTCAACTACCTGCTGAAAAGCTACCACCCAAAAAGAAGCGATTACGACTGGCTGACATGGAGCACTCCTCCGGAGAATCCAGCTTTGAGTCCACAGGTACAAGCCTCTCTCGCAGCCCTAGCCAAGAAAGTAATTTGTCCCACAGTTCAAGTTTTTCAATGTCCTTTGAAAGAGAGGAGAATATGAAGTTCATTACGCCTTCCAAACAAGATGAGTTTGGAAAACAGTCTGAGTTTTTAACAGTTCCAGCTGGTGCTTACTCACTTTCTGTCCCTGGGCATCACCATCAGAGGGAAATGAGACGCTGCTCATCTGAACAGATGCCCTGTCCTCATGCTGCTGAAATCCCAGAGATCCGAAGTAAATCCTTTGATTACGGGAACCTGTCTCATGCCTCTTCAGCTGGGACACCTACTATGGCACTGTCTCCATCCCGAGAAAGGAAGAAATGCTTCTTGGTTCGCCAGGCTTCCTTCAGTGGTTTTCCAGAGATTTCCCAGACTGATCAGAGCACAGAACAAAGCATAAAGCAGGAGCAGATGGAACATGCACAGGCTGGGCTTCGGTCCTCCCAGCTTGCCTGGCATCACTCCCCTTCCTCTGTACTTCAGCCCATTCAGGTAGATGACTCTGGAAAACAGGCTATTGGCTCTTGTGCTCAGCTTAGTAACAGCTCATCCCACCTTGCCCAGCAACAGGCTCTTCTTGCAGACAGCACGGAAATGTTAAGGACTCCCTTGATCCAACAAGCACCTTATATTCCTAACAAACATCCATCAGAGCAGCAGCAGCTATTTGCACATCAAGAAAAAGTCCCATTTCCCCCTGTCCATAGCACCTTGTTTCAGTTCCCCTACCCAGCTGTCTGTATGGTTCACTTACCACCATCTCAGCAGCCTGTCTTGTGGCAGTCATGCACAGAACCTCTGCACTTCCAGCATCATTTTGTACAACAGCTGCAGAAATCTTATGTCAAACAGCCTTTCCAGACAGACGCTCCTCCAAGCTATCCCCTGGAACATGTGCCAGAGCTTATTGGAAAGAAACCAGCTGATTATGTGCACGCTAAAGAGCAAGCATACCAGCATTACTCAGGAACATCTGGGCAGTATTCAAAAAATACTCTTGTTAAGTACCAGTCAGACCATAGCATTAAACCAACAGATACCTCGTCTGAGCAGCATCTTCAGACAGATTTTGATTCCCCAAGTGATGGATCTGTACAGTCTTTGCCAGGAACAGTTGTTCCCGTCAGGATTCAAACCCATGTGCCATCTTACGGTAGTGTCATGTACACAAGCATTTCCCAGATCCTTGGACAGAGCAGCAGTCCTGCAATCGTAATTTGTAAAGTTGATGAGACTGTTTCTCAAAGAACATTGGCAACTAATGCAACCATGCAAGGAATTGGATTTAACATAGCTCAGATGTTGGGTCAGCACGGAGGGCTAGAAAAATATCCTTTGTGGAAAGTGCCACAGACACTACCACTTGGGCTGGAGCCACCAATTCCCCTGTGTTTGCCTTCTAGTTCTGACATGGTTTCTACCTTGGGAGGAAGCAAGCGAATGCTTTCACCTGCCAGCAGCTTGGAGCTCTTCATGGAGACCAAGCAGCAGAAACGAGTCAAAGAAGAAAAAATGTATGGGCAGATAGTTGAGGAACTAAGTGCAGTTGAGTTAACTAACTCAGATATAAAGAAAGATTTTCCAAGAATGCAGAAACCCCAACTAGTAAGGCAGAGCTGTGCAACCGAGCCAAAAGAAAATCTACCATCCATGTCATCCTCTTCACCGCTGTCCTCATCATCATCTCAAGAGTTCCCACCTGTCAGCATGCCAACAGCAGATGCTTTCCCACTGAGCAGGGAGAAACTTTCCAGCTTTGATTCCACATCACCAGGGCAGAAGTCCAGCGGACCTTCTGAAGGAAGGGACTCGCCAGAAGAACTGGATGTGGATGAAACAGCCTCAGATATGAGCATGAGTCCACAGAGGTCTTCATTGCCACCGGGAGAAATTCAGCCAGAAGACCACCTGAAGCATCAAAAATTGCCTCTTGGGATGTTAGTCCAGATGTCATCTAGTGCCGGTGGGAAAGTCACAGGCTCAACCATTCTCCTGACAGATGTAGCAGATTTTCAGCAGATCCTTCAGTTCCCAAGTCTGCGCACTACCACTACTGTGAGCTGGTGTTTCCTAAATTACACGAAACCCAATTATATTCAGCAACCAACCCTCAAATCTTCTGTTTATGCATCATGGTGTATAAGTTCATGTAACCCAAACCCATCTGGGCTAAGTACAAAGACCACATTAGCACTTCTAAGGTCCAAGCAAAAAAACACCACAGAAATCTACACTCTGGCTGCTATGCATAGACCTGGAGCTGGTAAACTGACATCATCAAGTGCGTGGAAGCAGTTTGCTCAGGTAAATAAGAGATTTTAATAAAATTACATTAGTATATCTTTATTTGAGAAAATATTAGCAAACTCTGAAATGTAAGTTAATGATTTAGAAAGAAATGTTTTAGAAAACAGATAGATGTCTTCCCATGACAACTTTTGAGCCTCAATTTACCCTTCTGCAAGCTCTGCTATTTCTGCTGTCTGTCTCCATTTTCAAAATCAGATGTAAAAATTGAGGCTTTTAAAGCCCTCCCTTCATGTGTGCCAGGGCCTGATACATTACCTCCCTTTATTTTGTCCTTTGTTTTTGCTCTGTCCTGATTCGAACAGTATTAGACACAAACATCCATGAGCATTCATAAGTAACGATTAAGCTACAATTGAGTAAGGATCTTCAGATCCATTTAATGTCTTTTACATACTGACTCTTCCTTATGGATGAAGCATTAGATAATGATGCCAGGGAAAATTCTGTAATGGCAATAACTTACCTTCTAAGGCTTTTCCATCTCTATTTTCCATGATTTTTTCCTGAGGAAAGATATAGTGCTGTCTTTTCTGACAAGAATCTCATAGAAATTTGTCCATGCTGTCCCCTCTCTTATTCTCTGTCAGATTAAATGGGACAAATTAATTAGTTTTATAGAGTTACACCAAAATGAGAGTTTGGCTTTGACCTGGAATGTTAAAAGTGCTTGAAATGAAGTGTGCATTTATTGTTTGCTCCAGCAGTAACACCCTTCCTTGACTTTGTTCTACAGATGAAACACGAGCCATTCTTCTTGTTTGGCAGCAAGCTTGAAAAGAAAGTAGTGGGGAATATTATAAAAGAAAGAGTAAAAGGAGACATTCATGGAGATAAAGACATTACATCCAAACAAACTGAGCCGATACGAATTAAAATCTTTGAAGGAGGGTAAGAAAATGCAACTGGAAATTTCAAGCTCAGCCTGTCATTTTAAAGAGATTTGAAAATGAATATGAATGAATTAGGATGTGAACAGTCTCCTGTATTCCTGCCATGTCTTGTAGTTCCCAAGCTTGTTATTTTTTGTGTATATGTCAGTCTTAAAACAAACCACAAGGTACTTGTATACTTACTCTTGGCTCTACTTTGCTATTAGGACAATTATAGTTTCTTCCTCTGTGAAAGCTCCCACTTGAAATTGTTATTTCATTCCTTAGGTCATAAAGAAATGGATAAACGGTTAATATTTTGGTATTTTTTATACCATTTCTTTGTATTTAATGTCTCCCATGAGGATATCTTCCCACTTTTAGACTCTGTGTACCTCCACTCACTTGAGCGGGTTAGCTATGCATGCCTACTCTTATTCTTGTAATTTTTCAGTATTCACTGAAGTTGGATTTTGGAGATAAAATGTAAGATGGCAATGAAGTCTATGGCGTCTAAGCCTAATCCATAGATCTGTCATGTATGGTTGATTAAATAACGTTTAATTTTACCATGGCCATCTATCACTCAAGTGATAACAGAAACAAATAACAAAGAGAGGGGAAAAAGGAGACCTGAAAGCCCATTAACCTTGTTTTAAGGCATATGAAGCTTGTTATAAACAGCAAATGAAATGGACACTTGTTTTCCAATGCACTATACTCTAAAATGGAAGATACTGTTGAATTTCTTTTACAGAATTCTGTCATACTGCGATTTATTTGTCATTTGTTAGTAGTGAATAGTCAGGTGGCTGAACAAGATGTGTTTTTCAGTCTTGCCAAAATCAGATGGTCTCACAACACTGTTTTATTGGAGTAACTAAACAGATGAGGATGGAGGTGTGAGAAATTCGTACATCCATCTCTTTCTCCTGTCAGTTCGGAGCCTTGAAAATCTCAGTTGTCCATTCACATCATGTGTTTTGGCTCCGCTTGAATAGTCTCCATGAAATTAATATTTGTATTTCTCTGTAGTCTGCAACACTGAGGGAGCATAGCCTACATCTTGCCTGAAAGACCAAAAATGTTATTTTGGAGATAGTTCTAGGTACACTGGCCCAGACACAGTCATCCTGTCTGTTCTCTGTAGTGCATTGTCTTAGTACTCAAGCCATTAGGCTGGCTACATGAGCATGACCCAAATTCAGGGTTGAGGCTAAGTTTACAAGAATTGTAAAGAGCTGTTGCTTCAACTCACACCCACTTTGAAGTATAAAATTTGCCTGCTTCCCACTATGTACCATTTCTGAATTTGGATCACTCAGCTGAAGATAGTCTGTGCTAATGTAAGCTGTGTGATGAGAGGTCAGAAGAGCAACAGTGTGCTCAGAAAAGCAACTTAAAGGAGGATTCAGATCAGTTTGAGCTGAGACAGGTCAGTCTATAGAACACCTCTACCATCTAATACCTCCTTGAAGAAACTTTGTATGTTGCTTACACTATGTTAAGTTTCCCTGTACACCAGTAAGGTCTGTGAAAGTATTCGTGTAAAGTCACATCATTCACACTTCACCTAGAAATGTCTCCCAGTAATACTTGATTATGTTTAGATATCCTTTGAGTAAAACAAAACATAAGAAACCTTGATGTGCACGTTAGTGTTCGGAGAGGCGGGGGACAAATAATCTGTACAATAGACTGGGATTTCCTCTATAGGAGCACATAACCTGCAAAGCTACAGTGAATAAGGTGATGTGGTGTTAACAAGTCCAGTCTTTCCTTATACATCATCATGTTGTCATATTTTGTATAGGAATTATTTGTGGAAGGGTAGATTCATTCTTGCCGTTATTTTGGCTATTTTTAAATGGATCAAGTATTTTTTAGACATTATAACCATGTTGTTTATTGTTCTCTGTTCTGACTTTTAAATTTGTCCCCCTCTTCAGGTTTTTGTTTGTTATGATTTCTGAAAGCTAGTTTTGAACATGGGTGGGTTTCTGTGCTTGCTTGCTCTTGGCTGTTTGTAGCACTGTTCTGCTCTTCTTTATTCTGCACTACTCTAAACAGGCTCATCTTCGTATCATCTCAGCACATGCAAGTTGTGCACTGAACCATGCAGTAAATGTCTATTGTCTTTGTTTCACGTTTTCTCCTCTCAACAGAGAACTGTGCACAGGGATATCTTGCTCTGGCAGGGCGTTTTCATTTTGATTTTCGTTTGTCTTGGGGAGTGTATTTGCTTTGACTTCTTGATTGCTTTGGGTTTGTAGGTGCAAAGAAAGCAATTCAGAATCTGTAGTTCAGAAAGAACTCTGGTGGTCAGAGTTTTTAGTTTGTGGGAAAGCTTGTCTGCTTTCCCACAGGGATGTTGGGCAGCTGCCTCATGCCAGGGGAGTGGCAGGTGGGCAAACAGCAAATAGACAGGGCTGGGGATGAGTGAGAAGCCGAAGGAACAGATTGAACAGAGTTGAGGCAAAAAGTAGATGCCACAGCACATCACCACCTTGCTGCACCAGAGCCCATCAAGAGCAGTTCGTAAGCATCACTGTGGAGGGTGGGTTTGAAGGAAGAAGTTAACAACCATATTATTACTTCTGGCAGGTGGCTTGATTCAGATGAAATTATCTGAATCACAAAATCTGTTTTCCATCATCTGTGGCTGCAAAACCCTGATGGGATGTGAAGCAGTGCTCCTCGAAGAAAAGACTCAATTTGAAGTTCAGTACTTGCTGCAGTACAGTTTGTTAGTTACTAATGGTGCAAAGTGAAAAAGAAAGGAGGGTCAGGGCAAACATGCCCACTCACCTGGCTTAATGACATTGTCATCTGACAGCACTGACACCTGACAGTTCAGAGTTTGATTACATCTGGTCTTCTAGATCTATCAGTAATAGAGTCCAGTTGAAAATCCCCAATAAAACAGCGTTGTGGATAGAAACTGCAGGACTGTGAGGCTTGCTAATACTTTTTGACACTAGCATCCCTTTCAAGTTAAGCTTAGGGGAGCAGTGACTGTAGTTCCTACATGAACGTTGTGTAGTGGGAAGGGGGAGATTGCTGAAAGATTTGAGAGAGGCACAAGTTAATAGTGAGATCCTAGGGGCTGGAAAGATAATCACTGTAGACTTGGTCTTCTGCTGTTTCAGTTTTTGGACAGGCCTTCTTTAAATGTCAAATTTGTGCGTGTCATTTCTCTTACAGCTGTCGTTATGGTGGAGTGTGCTTACAGGGTCAAGTTCAGTTATGGCCAAGAACTGTGCATATGAATGATGAGGAGACAGATCTTGTCTAATTGTCTTTGTGCCCATTGGGATCTGACAGGTGACAGAAGCTGGTGGTATGAGGTCAGGCAGAGGAACAGCAGAGATGGAGCAAGAGAAAAGCACATGTTACAACACAGCATTTATCTTAGCCAGTGTCAATAGGGGAGGATATGGTAGGCTCCAACCCAGCAAAATCAGACTGTAAGGAGAGATGAAAAAAATAAAAAATGGCAGTCTTTCAAACAATAATGGACATTTTTTTCTGTCTGTGGGAGGAAGGCTGGAGGTAGCTGATGAAGCAGTGGATAGAGACATGACTAGGAATCACTGGCATATGTCTATGAAAGAGAACCTGGTAATCGCGGCAGACAGGAGAGCAGAATCCCAGAGATGTTATTAAAAAAGCCTGCTAGAGAGATGCCTAAACATTAAATAGCATTAGATTGTGCCAGTTTTGCCTGTGGGGCCAGGGACAATGAAGGTAAAGAGAGGTGGGCAACTTTACTGGAAGGAAAGATAATTTTGGCATCCACATTTGAAGGAGGAGATGGTGTTTTTAATAGATAACAAGATGGACATGAGAACGGCACAGTGTTTTATGGATTCCTCAGATATAACTTTAGTATTTATATTGCCAGTGATGTAGCTGAACATATGGAAGAAGTGTTCATCTAAGACAAGCACACTTAAAAATGTTTCAGCTCTGTAACCCCAAAATTGCCACTTGTTTCTTGTAGACTTATCATCACACTAACAGAATCTTTCAGACAGTCCCATATTTATTTAAAGCACTGTCAGTACCAAGGATATTTTGTGGGCTGCGCATCCACGGGATGACTAAAAGTACTTATTAGTGCTGCTTAGAGAGAGGGCAATGGAGGACAGAGGGGATAAAAAATATTATATCTCAGTTCTCACAGCTTCTGGATTTTACTTTGGGTGAATGAAGATGAAATCCTTCCTCTAGGGAAAGCCCAGTGCTTTTCAAACCTCAGAACATACCAAGCAGATCCCCTGGGCCCTTTTAGATTTCGGTATTAACAATTTATCATGATAGCAAAGGCAATGTGCAGCTTTACCTAGATTTGCTCATCTTATTTATTGTGTAACTACACACTATGTAATTAGCAGAAATAGCATGGAACACTTACAGCGGTGCTAAGAAAAATTCTTTTAGCAGCTTTCTGCCAAGTATGCAGGTTGGATGTTACCCATTTTATTCCTAAAGCTGCATATACCTGAGTGAACTCACTTGGTATCTGGTAGGGAGGGATCCATCTTCAGGAACTTTGGACATCTGTAGTGGAAAAGTGTACATCCTTGCTAGTCATCTGCATTCCCTTAATGCTTCATGGGGAGAAACAGGCATTTCCAGGATATGATTTATCTGATCCCAAGAGATAAATACACTGAAATAGTTAAATGAATGTTTGCTGCAAAATGACACTGTTTTCAGTGGTGGTAGATGCCTGCGTTACAGTTAACTGAAATAAAGCCAACCTGCAGACTCGTGTTTGGCGTTGTGCTGTGACTGGAGGAACGGTAGCTAATCTGTTCCCTGATGAGGTGTTTACACTGTTCTCCTAATGCAACCCTTTGGTCTCATGCTGTTAAACACACTGGGACCAGTGCATTCCTTGAAAGGAAAACACTTTTTGAGTTCCAGCCTGAAAAGTCTGTAGTTCCTATGGGCTTCTGTGGATTTTTGGTGATGAGATCCATACAGGATCAGGATCAGATGTATAGAGGTGATGTTTGTGCAAGTACGTGACCCGGAGTCTGTATGATTTATTTATATGCTTGCCCTCTTCCAACAGGTATAAATCAAATGAGGATTATGTCTATGTCAGAGGTCGTGGCCGAGGAAAGTACATTTGTGAAGAATGTGGAATTCGCTGCAAAAAGCCAAGCATGCTCAAAAAACATATCCGCACTCACACTGATGTCCGGCCTTACGTATGCAAGTTGTGCAATTTTGCCTTCAAAACTAAAGGTACCCTCTTTGCTGAACTCTTACCACCCAAACAAATCTTGAGCTATATTGCCATCTGGGCTCCAAGCACCCTTTGCAGTCAAGGAGAGAATTGCCTTCAGAATAAAATGATCATGTTTATGTATAGAGGACTTCACGAGAGAGGTTGTTCTCTTTTATTGAATTGATCCAGGGATTTTGTGAGACTCCAAGACTCCTTGGATAGCTTCGTTATAGACTCTTGGCTGGTCCGTGTGTCTGCAAAGAAAATGTAGTAGCATACAATGGTCCTTACAAATAATATTTTCTGCCAAAATTGTTACAGCGTGCAAAGTTTAATTGCAGCAACACTTAAATGCTACCAGGAGAGTACACTTGTTATGACATAATGTAGAAGCCGAGCATCAGCTGCTGAGGAAAACATGCCTTCACGGGCTTTACAGTGGGTCAGTTTCAAGTTTATAAATAATGTATGTCTCCCAGATGGGCCACTCCATCCACTGTGACATTAATTATGAATAGAGATCTGATAGCTTGTGTTCACATGTATTTATCAGCAGAGAAAAAAGCTTCCATTTGTCACCCTGAGGCCACAGATAATGATATTCTTTGGAATTCGGATTTGCCTTGCAACTTTCTCCTTAAAAGAAAAAAATCTTTTTCTTTGGTAGCATTTCTTTGTAGCACAGCCCAAATGAGCCTTAGATTCTCAGTTTCTTAGCTTCCCTTTGGCAGACAAGGGAAACGGATTCTGGTCCCAGAGCGGTGAACTTAGTTGAAAGGGGAGAAAGGAAGCTGAAGGAAATTTCTCCCAAAATCCCAGTGCAGCTTCATGGCTGTTTAGAGAATTGTAATAGTTTCCATGACTCCAGCCCTTCTTCGTCTGCCAAAGATGGGAATAGCCGATGGATGGTAGTAGACCCATCAACCTAATTTAAGATGAGAACTTTCATGGGACTGTAAAGACAAAGACAAGGAGCTGCTCATTCACAGTCCCAGTAGACCGTCTGGTGAGCTGTTCATTGTTTACATTTGACTTCGCTGGAGGAATGGGTCTTGAGGAGGGACTTGAAGAAAGATAGTGGTTTTGCAGCTACGTTCAGAGAGGACACTACAGGCAGGAGAGATGGCATGGAAAGAAATGTGAAACTTCTTGCTGAGGATGGGATTTCTGACAGAGAAAAGAAACCGAGAGGGGGTGGTATGGTGTTGCAGAAGAAGGGCACGAGTAGGAAGAGATTAAGTAGGTCTTCAAAGTATAAGTGTTTAACTGGTGGTTTACTGCTTATGAGCAGTTGTCAGCCTCATAACCATCATTCCTATTTTACTGAGAACAGTCAGGGACAGACCTTCAGAGGTAGTTAGGTTTTCAGTGTACACCCTGAGCGTTTGGCCATCCAGAGGCTTCAGTGGCCAACTTAGACTTTTCATGCAGTGCACAGGAGCGATAAAAAACTCTTCCTGAGAAGGGAATTATTTGAACTGAAAATCAGAGGAGAGGAGCCTGGCTTGGGAGTTTCTAAGCACACCTCCACTGTCCAATAGAGTGGCGCAGTGTTCCTGCCCTCAGGTTGCTTGTGCCACATGCACGACCTGGAGCCATTAGTTGGAGTCTCAAAAGCAGCACAGGTACATTCACAGAGTGCTTTCCATGAGCTAAGAAGCACAGTGGTTAGGTTTGCTTGTGCCATGCCTTCCCCGTTGGGTATTGCAAATGTGACTGGAGTAGCTAATGGATTAGAGCAATATTCTTTCTTTAGCTTGCGTTTGTGCTGAAGATTCTTTGCCATGATATGTCTCTTGGGACCAGTCTCAAATGAGTTTTCTTATCTGTGAAAAAACAGACCAAGACAGTCACTCCAGAAAGTCAATAGTCTAGTGTTAGGTTGCTTCCTCAGGGGAACGGGAGATCTGATTTCAAATCCCTGCTGCGTCTGGTTCAGATCCGTACTCCAAAGCAGGCAGCAGAACCTGGGGTTCCCCCATCAGTACAGCTCCTCTCAGTTCAGAGATTGCAGCTGGATGGTAAACTTGCAGAAAGAAGTCTCCAACAAATATATTTTTGATGCTTTATGCTCACTCAACATTTGGACCCTACATGTGAAGTAAATGCGAGAGCCGTAAGCTTGGAAGTACCACTGTGAAAGTAGGAGTGTGAGCCCTGAATGGCTGGTGTGCGTTGTACTTTTAATGTCCAGGCAGTCTGTACATACAGTGAACATAGACTGCAGGCATAGAGAACATCCAAAAGCGATTTTTTTAGCTTGCTGGGGTGCATGAATGTCATGTGAAAAATTGGAGAGTTGCCTATATATCTTTCAGGCCCTGATTTTAAGTTTATTTGAAATATTATGGGGGGTTTTTTGAGATATAAAACCTACTGTCATTAAAATAGCCTCTGAGGGCAATGTGCTGGATGAGTCAACCCTGTCTGTTCTGGGGTTTTTTAAACTAAAAAAAAAAATCTGCAGGATAACGGAGTTAAGATACATCAAAACCTGGCTTGGAGAGTGATCTTTGTTGTTGTCTGTTAATTAGATTAATCTCTGATCCATAGGAAATCTGACAAAACATATGAAGTCTAAAGCACACATGAAAAAATGCCTGGAGCTTGGAGTATCAATGACATCCGTAGATGATGCTGAAACTGAAGAAGCAGGTATGTCAGAATGATTTCATTTAGTTGGAATGGCCTCTGGAGTATGCAAATGACTCATTGCACTTCAGCAGAGTGGCTGGCATGGGAGTGTTTGGGGCATTTTCTAATTGAGAGGCATCTTTTTAATAAACAGGAACCATAAAAAAATAAATCTGATCTATTTGTCTGAGTTACATTTGTTCTTAAGATACATGAGGAGGAGCTAGAAGTGAAAGCACGACCTGTTGCCATCTGTCTCATGCAGAGTTCTCAATCTTTTCAATTTAGATGTGAGATGGCAGCATTTAGCAAAGTTGCAAGGTGGGGTAGAGCGAGTTTGCTTTCTGTACTTCCTTTCAAGTGTAGAGTTTTAAGGCATTATAATGAAAAATTATGGCTTGAGATTATGAAGAATGGCTTTACACAGCCATCCCAGATGAAGAGCATCCAGTGATGGCAGCAGGTGTGCTGGGTGGGGAATGAAAGTGGCAGAAGGTGTAAAAGGTGGCGTTTGTGCTCATTGTTTTGACTTGCCCTGGCTGTTTCAGAAAACATGGAGGACATGCAGCAGGAGGCAGAGAAGAGCAGCAACTTGGCAGGCCTGTCAGCAGAGCACCAGTTTTCTGATGCGGAGGAGTCGGATGGTGAGGATGGTGATGACAACGATGATGACGATGAAGATGAGGATGATTTCGATGATACTCAGGGAGATTCAACACCAAAAACCCGATCAAGAAGCACCAGCCCGCAGCCCCCTCGGTTCTCCTCCCTGTCGGTGAACTCAGCTGGGGCGTCGCAGGGGGCTTCCCCCGAGGGCTCCCTTTCCGTGGGACACTCCTCCCTCATCAGTTACTTGGTCACTTTACCTAGCATTCAGGTTACTCAGCTTATAACACCAAGCGACTCCTGTGAAGACTCACAGATGACAGAATATCAGAGGTTTTTCCAGAGTAAGAGTACCGATTCAGAGCCCGATAAAGACAGGTTGGACATACCTAGTTGCATGGATGAGGATTACGTGCTTTCCTTAGACCCAAGTTCATCTCCAAGGGACCTTTCACCTTCCAGTCGACAGTCGTCACCCGGCTACGATTCTTCCCCCTATAGAGATAACTCACCAAAGAGGTATTTAATGCCAAAGGGGGATTTGTCACCTAGAAGGCATCTGTCACCCCGAAGAGATGTTTCACCCATGAGGCACCTTTCCCCACGGAAGGAGGCTGTGCTGAGGAGAGAGTTATCACCAAGACGGGACGTGTCACCAAGGCGTCACCTATCGCCAAGGAGACCAATGTCACCAGGAAAAGATGCATCTGTTCGAAGAGATTTGTCTCCTAGGCGAGAGAGGAGATATATGGCCTCCGTTAGAGCGGCGTCTCCCCGGAGGGGCTTATACCATAATCCAGCATTGTCCATGGGTCAATATTTACAGTCTGAATCTATTCCAGTGGGGCATTCAGTAAGTATAAAAGAGTATTTTCATTCCTGTTGTCAACATCAGTGCTCTTACCTAATCTGTGCATAGTATTTTAAAAAACTTCGTAGCTTTGTAGAAGAAGCTTTGAGAATCAGTGGGAAGTCCTGGGATGAATGCAAGAAACTTGGAATAGACATGGACCAGGCTGAGATGTTAATTCAGTTAGGTGCCATAGAGTCTGCCCAAGGGTCAAATCTTCACATGGTTCAAGCCTGGGTAATTCCCTTAGCTTCAATGAAATTAGGCTGTCTTACATTAACTACTCCAGCCTTTCTTTTAAAACAGCCCAGGAAGCTTATATGGCGTGTGGGGCTTGTTACAGCACGGTAAAACCTTTCGCCTTCCTGACTGTCAGATGGGGTCAAGCCCAGACCAGGGTTTAAGGCCCTGATATAGCAGTGTGGTGCCCATCACCAACGTATTGTTTCATGCAATAAAAACACCTACAATAAATTTAAAAAAAAAAAAGCAGGGTGCCCATCAAAGTCAGGATGTGTGACTGGAGTTGAAAGGATATTGTCATGTGAGAGGAGCAGGCGGCTGTCTGCCCAACAGAAAGTGCCACCTCGGCTGGGTGTTTCTGCAGGGACAGAACTGTCTGGGTGGAAGCGGAAATATGCAAAACTTGCACAGCTGCTGCCTGTGCTGGTGCCTTTCAGTGCAGCAGCTCTCAGAAACTGCCAACTTGGCACTTTTGACATGCCCTAGCATTCACAAAGCGCTCTCTCCACAAATAAATTTGTTCTTCAGAGTTAAGGAATGACCTCACTATGTATGCATTTATTTATTTATTTGTTTGGTATGTTTCCCTCCCCACATTTGCTGCTGATGCGGCCCTCTCCCTGCCTGGCTCATCAGCCCCTACAAGTAGGTTCAACCCAGGCAAGCTGTGACAGGCCTCAGGGTTCCTGCCTCCTTGCCCTCCTCTCAGCAGGGTTCTTCTCCCTGCTTCTCTGTCTCTGGTCTTCTCAGCTCTTTGTGTAGCTCTTTGTGATTCTTCTTTGCACACTGAAGAATTACACACTGATCTCATAAATTCAGCATTTCCAGAGCTCTGGGTGAATTTGTCTGTGGAGCCAGGCTGATGTGTTATCTGCACCAGGGTATGGAGCTAGAGATGCAGCTGGGCAGAGTGGCAGGAGCAGGGATGGAATGAACAGAGCTGAGATGATGCCAGCCTGGCACATTCAAAAGTGACTTCCCAGCTTTTCAGGGGAATAAAAGAAAGCTGCAATGTGAACAGCTACGTGTGTAGGAGAGAGCAACGCAGGTACTTCTCCCGTGTCTTAGACATGGCCCCATGGCCTGGCAAGTTGCTTGGGGTGAACCACAGAGCAGGGTGGCTGACTAAGCTGTTCTTGAGAAAGGGCATGTTGAAACCCTGTTGCATTGTCATAGGGGTGATCACTGTGTAGCTGAGAGAGGATGCAAATCCAGCCAGCAGTCCTACTCACCAAGTAAGGAAGCACAAGAATAGGATAAAGAACCGCCAGTTTAACAGTCATGATATCTGAGTAGCAAATGAAAGGGATTACATGAGACGCTGCAGCTGACATTGTGTGGGGAGCCCAAGTCCCTGGTGTCCTGCATGAGACACTTCCACTGGCACCCTGTAGTAGAGATTTTGGATGTGTGATGATGCTGGCAAGGGGTGTGTAACTGTCACCCTTGGCCATCTGACAGTTCTTGCTGTAATATTTGCCTTGTGTGTTATGCACACCTTCCAGCAAGGCGTTTAGCACATTGTAAGGACTCTTTTAGCACCCTTAGCTCCTTCTTTTGGAAAGTCCACCATGCCAGATGGGCTTTTAGCACTTACCTTAGTTTTGAGGTAGCATCGAGTCTGTGGCAGTGAAAAACCCAATGTCAAAGATCATTTGTCCTACAGAAAGCATCAGTAACTCAGCAGCATGTTGATTGTTCTGAGAGAGAAGCCCAGACCTCAGTACAGTCACTGGAACTTGAACACAGATGTCACTGGAAGCAGATCCCAGGCAAATTTAAATGAGGGAATCACAAGTGATGATGATATTCCATCTCAACAAACAACTGCAAGAGAGAAAAGATGGATTCCTCACCGCTTGATGCCTCTCTGGAAAACATACTTTAGCCAAACAGTAGCTGAGTTTAGGTGAAACACAAGTTATTATACTCGGTGTGTGGGAAGACAAATAACACCTGAGCTTGCTATAAATGAAAGCTGTCAGAGAAGAAAACGGAATAAAGGCTGTTTTTCACTTTCAGAGAAGTGAAATCCAGAAAATCAGAACATGATTAGCAACTGCATCAGTCATGCAGATGCTTACAATCCTGCTTCCTCTTTCAGAGCTGCGCAGGGTTCCCAGTCCTTGCAGGAATTAGTGGTTTTGTGCTTCTGCTGCCTGCAGCTTCCAGAAGAGGCCAGATTTTCTTCTTCTCCACTAAAATGGATGTATTTGCTCTAGTCTCTTTGGCCAGTGCTGGTCTAGTTCCCCTTCATGTTTCTTGCCTTTCAATGTTCTTGCACTTTGGTGGTGCTGTGCAAGGAGCCTGTGAAGTGCTCTAGCCTTGAAAGCACCACATGGAAAGTAATTGAAATTATTTCTTTAGGAAGTGGAAAAGAGCATGGGGAAAGTAACTGCTTTTGTACAAAGTACAAAAATACAGAAAAATAGACTTTTTTTTTTTTGGCAGTTAATAACAGGATACACTCTTGCAACAAGATGCTCTCTCCAGAGTAGCCTAAGGCTCCAGTTGGTGCTGGTGCACATTTGGCTCTGGCAAATTAAATGCCCACCTTTAAATTTAGAGACAGATCCCTGTTGTACTCTAAATACATTTGGGATCTTCTCTTCCTTTAATGCCAGAGGTTTCTGTCCCTCTGAGGCAGCTGGTGCCAGTATTAAAGGGCTCTGAGTCTTCTCCCTAGCCATTTTATGCCAGTCCTGAGAGAAGGAGAAATGGAAAGGTGGCTTCTGTGCATCACTGTTGGCATTTTAGTTTGGGTCAGGCATATGTTTCTTTTGTCAGGTTTGACTTGCATTGCAGAGCAGTCTTGGAGTAAGTGACCTGGACTGTTTTCAGATGAAGTGAAACCAGAAGTGCACCAGGAGTGCAGCAGGTGCACTTATCTGTGACTGGTCATTCAAGTGAGCAAGAAGGGGTGGACCGCATAGGGCTAGTCCAAAGCAACCTTCCCCTCCAACCCCACAACACTTATAATGAACGTGGGATCCTGCACCAACAGTTTCACTCTGGTCCTGCTTGTCCCTCGCACTAGTGCACCCTGCTACTTCCAAGAGTGGACCAGAGTTTTTGCTGCTTCTTCCAGTCCCAAGGCTAGACACACTGAGACTGTGATTGTATCTTGCTGTGAGCAGTACGAACTCGTCCCTAGCAACTGGTTTAGCTTCTAGGAGGTAGTGGATTTTGCTGGGGTTTTCCACCTCTCATTCATTTTAAAGCCTGGAGCCTGTCTCAGTGTATTCAGAAGGGCTGAAGAAAGTTAGGCACCCCAGTATCCACTTGAAAGTTGATAGGACTTAAAAGTGCTATGATCATCCCAGACAGATGGGTATTAAATCCCTTCCCAAGCACTCAGTACTCTATCATCTTGAGTGAAATGCATTCCTGCACAGCCAGCCAGCATAAAAACTACATATAATATATGAACTGCAAATAGGTCCACTGGTGAATGTGGGCTGCTACGGTAGGTTCTCAGCAGGATGGCAAATCAAGCTGGTCCTGAAACTGGAGTCCACACAGCTTTATGGTCATTTTATTAAGCATCACATCTTTTAGAAAGCACATCAGTAATATGCTCCATTATTGAATTTCACCATATAGTTTAACAATTCCTGTTTTTTAACTTAGAAAAGCCTCAAGTACATTGCGATATGCTAATCAAAGAGATTGTTTTCCACCCTCCATCTTCTCGCAAGCTGTGGTCTGAGGCTGCTGGGAGGGTGTCTGTGAAGGGTGATGTTCTTTGAAACGTGATCTTACTCTTAATCCCCCACAGCCTGTTTTGGGTGATGTACCAGACACAGGGTAAACCCTATCTTGCCCCCGAGGCATTCCAGGGGACCTATGAAGCTGGATATGGCTTTGCTCTGCTGTGTGGGGTGGCAGTCTAGCTTTATGACCGGGTCAGAGAGTTTAGTGAAAAGCTCCCACAGAATATTGCTGCTTGGGAATTTGTATGTCACCTGGAGTTGGAGGGAAATACACTAAACTGCAACCAATGCAAATTAATAGGAAGCGATCTGGATTCCCATCACCTGACAAAGAGAGGTGCTCGTCTCGCTGTGCTGGCAGCAATGTGTTCTGACTGCACTGCAGAAAGGCACTGTGACTTCTACAGGGTGCTCAGTGATGAGATCTAATACCCACCCTGTCAACAAAATAAAGTCTTTGGATTTTCAGGATCTTTGTTAAAAGAGGACAGCTTCTCTAACATTCAGGCTTTCCCTGTGAATACGCAGATGTGTGCCTGCTTGTAGGTATGAAAATAATAAATATTGGAGAAGGAAAAAAAAGCAGGGTAAGAGATATGAACAGTTATTAATGCCCATGGCCATTTATGTTTGTCGTTTCCAAACTTATCTGCCAGAGCTAGAGAAAGATAATCCGATACGTGCTCAGCCAGGCTTGGAAGGCATCCAGTGGATGTGCACACACTGTCACTGTCTATGTAAAAAATATGCATATGAGACATCTATTCGATGATACTGCTGAGCTTGAAGTGTGTAGCAGTTTCTATCATGTTAGCCACCTCTATCCGACAAGGACAGACTGTTGCTCTATTCCCTTTGGAAGCCGTGGCCGGGTATGACATGAAGCCAGTGTCTTTCTCAGTTAGAGATTTGTATGTGAGGTTTGTGTTAGGGGTTTGTTCTCCAACGAGTTTTACTCCTTTTTTTTGTTGTTGTTGCTGCTTTTGCTCTATTCCCCTTAGCCCAAGTTCACATCAGATGCAATAGTGATAAATGTCATGGCTTAGGAAACAGCCAAGAGGACAGTATGACTGAGAAATGAGTTGACAGACCAAAGATGGAAAAAAAAAAAGAGGGCAAGCAGCTGTGCAGAGGTGAGGTTAGTGATAGGGAGGACTGACATGGTAGGTGAACTGTGTCCTTTGGCTTGGCAACTGCAGTTTATTCTGTAAATTTCTCACCATTCAGCAGTGTAATGTGCTGCCACTGTGCTTTCTTATGACAGTTTATCCTTTATGAGACTCAAGTGTCTCACATTCTGAATAGGAAAATTCCCAACATGGATTAGTTTTTGAATAATAACATCTCCTTAAGTTCAAGTCTGATGATTATGGGTCACCCTTCCTGTCTCGACGTTGATTTATATCGAATAGGACAAAGCATCAGAGCACAGTGAGATTGAGCCCCTGGGTAGTGCAGAAACTGAATCTTTAATTGCCCCCTAAACCAGTTCCCCGGGATGGGATCAAGAGGTTGCCTAGTGCCTCAAGAGCTAGGATTTCCCAGCAGTGAAGTGCTGCCACTTCAATGCATTGGCATTTAACAGCACAGTCCTCGGTCTGACACACCAAGGCTGCAGTAGCAGTACAGCTCTGGGGCAGTTGAGAGGTGTTTGGTCAATTTGCAGAGCAGAGACGAGCATTTTCGTTCATCTAATTTCCTGTGGGAGTCCCCAGGAGTTGTGTGGCCAAATCCCACACACAATTAGGAAAATGTCATCCTGCACTTTTGTCATCATTACTCCTCTAGTCAGCAATAAATGATACTTAATCATCAGATGGAAAACAAATTTTGAAAGTTAAGAATGAAGAAAAGAGAAATCCAAAAGCCCAGGGCATATTTAATACTGAGTGGAGATGGAGCTATTCATTTTTCCAAGGCAGGAACTAATGGGAAGGCACTGAAAATGTCAATATTGCGAGATTGGTTTTTATTAGCTGTTACAAAATCCCTCATTCTTCTCAATCCCATTATGAGTGGGTGAGTCTCCCTGCAACAGAATCATCACTTTCACTCACAGCTAATGCCTGTGCTTTTGTTGCCATTTATTGTTTGCACTACAGACGGGACAGAATGGTGCTCCCTTGGCTTAATGACTATACAAATTTGGGTCTTTGCTGCACTGAGGCGCTGGAACTTCTGTGGAAATACCCATCCTCTTTCATCAAGGGTTGGGTAAAGCCCACGGTGGAGGGTAGGAGGAACAAGTGCCTTCTCTGGGGCTCCAGAGCAGAATCTTCTCATCAGGCAGAAAATACATACACAGAGTCAGATTTTTCCCATATGGCCAAGCAGTGGTGGCAAGAGCATCCGAACTTGTATTCTTCTGCAACAAAGTCTTGATACCCAGGGTGGACTGCCAATACCAGCACGGTTTGAGCAGTTTGCCAAAAAAGAGGGTAAGATGAGTCTCCTGGCCAAATTTCTCCTGGGGAATGTAACTCTATCTACCCCAAATTCTCTCCCGCAGTTTCAGTCGAATATAATACTCCTCACTGACCTAAATTGCTGCATTGTGCTGCTGAACACTCTTAACTAGCTGCTGCCTTTCACCTCAGAGGCATGAGCCCTGTAGGGCTGAGCTCAGCAAAACCTCCTGTGTTGTTTGGATAAGCAATTAGTGGAGTTTTCCAAATGCTTTGGGATCCATCTGGACGAAAGGTGCCGTGTGAATGGGAGGTTGTGTTAGACAGGAAAGCAGATAGGTGGTTTGGCAGTCAGACAAGAATTTTGCTAGTAGCAGCGCTGACATTTCTTTTGTTTCTTTTCTGGTTACAGAGAAGGGGGTTGTCTCAGGGGCCTTACTTCAACATGTATGGAGAAAAAGGAGGTATGGAGCCCCGCGGGCCGAGCCCATTCCCCGAAGGTCCGAGTGACTACGTCTTCAGTCATCTTCCACTACACTCCCAGCAACAGATCCGAGCGCCCATCCCCATGATGCCTATTGGGGGTATCCAGATGGTCCATTCAGTACCAGTGGCCCTTTCAGGTTTACATCCTCCGTCCGCTCTGGCCCTGCAGAGGGAAGGCTCTGAGGAGAAGCAAAGAGGAACTGCGGAAATCCTTACAAAAGAATCGTATAGTATTTCCAAGCACCACGAGAAACGTACCTCTCCACACAGCTTGCACCCCACCACTCCCTCCAGCGCGCCCTCCTCCCCATTGCTGTTGCTGACACAGAGCATGTCGGAGGACAGTGTCGTAGCTACCGAGAGGGAGCAGGAGGAGAACATACAGACTTGTACAAAAGCCATAGCCTCTCTGCGAATCGCCACAGAAGAAGCCGTTCTGCACGGCGCGGAGCAGCTGCAGAGGCCTTCTGAGCCTCACCAGAAACCCTTAGAAAGTGCACATTTTAGCATTAAACACTTTAGTGGATCTGAGCCGGGCCAGACCTGTGCCTCAGCCACCCATCCTGACTTGCACGGTGGTGAACAGGACAGTTTTGGTACATCACAGACTGCGTTAGCCCATCCCACCTTTTACAGCAAGAGCTTTGTGGACGTCCGGCAGTTGGGCTTTCACAGCAGGAGCGACCCCCCATCAAGCACACAGGAGAGAAAAGATCCGTCATCTGAGAAGAGCAAGCCACATTGATCTGAGATGCATGGAGACTTTCACCCATACATTTACCCCACCTTTTTTTTTTTTTTCTAGAGATAGAGGAAGTATTCAACTTTACAGCATGCCTGTTCTAAGTTACAGTAGTTTGCTATTATATATACTTTTGTTATATCAAAAGAATTAGATAAAATAACACGTCATCATGAACCTGACCAAAACTAAATTTGAAATTCTTATTGGGTCTGGTACTTTTAAATTGTACAGATGTTTGTGCCTTTTCTTTACTTTGCTTATATTCTTATAAGCATTTTTTTAGCAGTAATTTGTACATATTTTAGAATTTGTGTATCTGCTTTGTAATAAATGTAATTTCTTTCCTTTTTTGGACACTTGGATCTAAATGATGTAAAGCAAAACAGCATCAATATATGTGAGGTTGCACTAAAACATATTTTTATATGATTAAAACTGAACAGCTTTTATGTACAGCTCTGATTCTGTAATACTAATATTTATTTACTTTGTTTCATAAATTGTAAATTTTTTTCTTAATGTTGTGGATTGCTTTTCTATGTGAAGCATGGGATTTACTGTTGCGTAATTAGAACAAAATGTATATTGTAAAACAAGATATTTAAACTAGAGTATCTTATCTTATTCTGCACTTATGCATTAGTTTAAAAAAAAAAAAGATAAAGGATGTATCAGTCAGTTCTTAACTCTTGTAATTTTTTTTTGTCTCTTGTTTGCCGGATTGACTATAACTTAAGTGCTGATTGTGATTTTAAACTGATAGTACCGTAAAGCATTAAAGTAAAACGATGTGCTATTGTGAGTTTTTTCAAAGCTTTATAAAACAGTTATAAATATATTAAAAGTATTTGGTCTTATGTGAACATGTTGATCTATATACTCCTTTAAAATCTATGGGAAAACATTCCTCCCCATGTCAATATGTGCAAGCGCATCACTGGTGCCATCTGTGTGACTCACTAGCACGGGCAAGGCTGCTGGGAATGGAGCTGGGGCGCTGCTGGCTACCAGGAGGCCGAGCCCAGCCATGGTGCGACCCGCTCCCTTGCCTCCATCAGCAGGGTGGCAAGGCCCCTATGGCCGCACGGAGCTGGGCGAGGAGCCGGCCTGCTGGCTGGACAAGTGGCATCCCGCCAAGCCCCGGCAGTCCCCTGCTTGCCAGGGCTGAATGTGGGGCGTAGGTGTCATGCAGAGGTGCCCTGGCATGTCAGAGAGGGGTTTGGAGCGGGAAGAAAAGGTGGTTCCTTACACGTGAACACCACGGCTGGTCACTCCCTACTGTGGTACCTGGGTCGGCTTCAGGGGAGGCTTCCCTCCCCTCCCAATCCAGGATGGAGGAGCGTGGTCCTGCCAGAGAGCACCACCACCCCGTTCTCTTCCATGAGCGGGATTCACGAGCAGGAAAGTCGCAGTCTTCCAGAGCAGGGTCTCCAGCGTGGTGAGGTTCGCTCCAGAAGACAGTCAGGTGGAGCCTGAGCTTGTGTTTGAACACGTGTGGTGGGTTACCACTACCACCAGCAGCATGCGTGTGAGCACGCGCGCGCACACACGCTCACACACACACACACACAAAGAAACCAACAACCTGGATTATATTTTGTGCTATTTAGTGGATTATAATTCTGTGAAACTGAGTTTGTATATTGATTTACAATACATTTAAGGAGTGTTCTTTAAAAAGAAATAAATATACAGTTACATGCATGAGGTGTCAAGTTTTCATGTCTTCTTTGAATTTTTCAAATTTATTGACGTTCCAGTATATTGTCAGAAACGTTTCTTCCCAAGCAGCACGTTCCCGCATGAGGACCGCCCTTAGGAATGTGAGTGGCAGCGAAAAATGTGGATCATCTTTCGTCCTCCTTTTTTATTATCAAACTAAACCAGTTTATTTCACCAGTAACACCCTGTGGGGGCAAACCCACAGCCAGTACGTTGTCGCAATTCTAGCGTGATGGCATATGATGAGTGTGATACCATTATGGAATGTGACCATTTGTAACCATTAAAGGTTAGTTTCTTGTACCCATTGCAGTGCTCCTACCTTTATTCCAGATCATTATGGCAACCATGCCAAGATAAGCATGTGCCAGAACACAGGCTCATCTCTGGCAGGAGAGGGGAGAAGCAGCGTATGTAGTTGGAGGCCAGCAGCTTGTTGGTTCATGCCTCCATTAAAAAAAAAAAAAAGTAGTCAATTACACATTTTTAGCTAAACAAGCCTGATCTGATGGAAGCCTCACTCCTCTCCTCCTGGGCTGCGTGGCCGTATTGAGAACAAAATGCTCTGCACGGTGATCAGCTAATCAGGTAATCACAGGTATTTTATTAAAAGGAAACCGGGCAACCCCTGATGCTCTGTTAAAATCGCCTTCATAAGCCACCCTCCCCTTACTGTGGGAGTTATCTCTGGCTTGTTTGATTACTTTAATTAATTTGCAAATGCAATTTACCATCCATCTTTTCAGCCTTGGGGCAGGGTTTTTTTACAATCATCGAGCAAGTATCAGTGAAATTGCATGTGATATTTTTGGGTTACAATGGAGCAATCCTGAAGAGGTTTCAGGTATTTATAATCTTAATTGCATTTTCTTAATGAGCTATTGTTTATACAGTGCTTTGAAATAAACACATCCTCATGCAAGGCCTAGGCATTGATGGTCACCACTTCTCTCGCTTTGGAAGAGGTGCTGGGGAGGAAGCCAACAAAATTTTCCCAGGCATGAGTAGTTTTTGGAACCAACACAGTGGGTACAGCAACCAGGACCGGGGGCAGATCATTTCATGAGTGCTGTGTCCGCTCCCCTGTGCAGCAGGCTCCAAACTGTCAGTGATAGGAATGGCGAGGGCCTGAGTTTGTGCCCTGCCCCGCCGAGCTAACAGATCGTGCCTCGGACCTGCAGGCTCAGCCTCAGTGCTGTGGGAAGGCAGCTACACGGATGGATCCCGGCCAGGGCTGCTGGTGATGGGGAGGGGTTTCCTCCAAAATACCTAGTGCAGTGGGTGCACATTGGTCTGATGGGACAGAGGAGAATAATCTTGAGGTCTCTAATGTAAAAAGTTGTGTGTTTTTCTAAAAGGGATGATAAGAAGAGATTTAACAGGGCGCGCTAGAAAACTGCAGAGCCAAATGAGGATTTTTGTATTCAGTATGCTATAGAATTTCTAAGTCAGGAATATAATTACCTATTACATTGTTCAAGGAGGTTATAATTTTCTATGAAGATCCATATGTCTTTTCTGTAAAGCACAAGGGAAATACAGATGCTCTGGCAAGCTTGCTTTATTCCCTTCTCGCAGAATACTGTCACCAGAGTCATTTCAGGATTTATTTGCGTCAGCAAAACAGAGAGCATATTGGTCTCATATAACTGCCTGCACAATCTTCTTATGAAGCTTTGGATTCTGACTCAGGGTAGTAACTCCATCGCATGTTAAGAACCTTTATGTGGACTTCCCCACCGCAGGACACATTGCCAGCAGTGGATAAGAATTAGCACCAATAAAGGGCATTGTTAGCTATAGCAGACCCAAATTAAGTCAAGCTACTTAAGCACAAAAAATGCAATCCAAGAGTGCTGCAGTCAGCTCCCATTTACCCACAGTGGCAGCAAGAGTTACAGGGTGCCTCCTTGTCTGAGCCTGTTTTCTTGAGTTCTGCTTTTGGGCATGAGCTGAACTTCTCGGAACTGCTTAATGCCTCTTCCCCTCCCAAACTGAGCCAGACACCAGAAACTTCATGTGTCTCGGCCCAGATCCTCCAAAGGGGTCTGCCCTACTGAGCAGGTCTTTGAAAATATCTGATATATGATGAAATGGGGCTCCATGTTGAATTATACTTAAGGCATGTGCCATCACCACCTCTTATGGATTACTTTAATGTCTTGGCCCCTCCCTGGGTATCTAAAAATGTTGAAACATCTCCCTTGCTAGATCAACAACTCCAGTCTCCTGTGAGAGTGCCCTAAGTACCCCACGAGGAGTAGAAGCATCTTTTCTTTCCTGCTGAAGGTCTGCCACTGCAAAGCAAGAAATTCAGGATTCATTGGCACGATTGTAGCCTGCTGCCCTCGAGAAGAAAAGCTCTTTGGGTGTGCCATGCTCAGTAGGGAGGAAGCCATTTTGTAAGGCCAGTGAGTAGGATGATGTGACAGGGACTTTGAAGGACAGGGACTGAGCTCAAGCAGTTCCCTGTCTGCTGCCATCTAGACAGCTGGGAGAGCACAGTTTCAAACATGTTTCCTACTGAGCATCCAGATCCTTTCTGACGTGACTGAGTCTTCCATGTCCAACAAAGGAGGGAGGGGAGGTAACAGTTCTGGCCTTTGGAGTGAGGACCAACCCCCAAGCGCTAGGTGCTGCAGTGCCTGAATCTTTTATTGGGTTTTGCCCTGAATAGCTGAAGGAGAACAAGCCTTATTGATTTATTCCATTGCACAGTGGAACAAGTCAATGGGAGTTATCCTTTTAAGTCATTTAGCCACCCCTGAAAATCCAAATCAATAATCTCTAAAGAATGTCCTTAAAGTAAATCCAGGATATTCAATGCAAAACCTGCACAGCCCATCATATATTTTAGTCTAGCCACCATTTGAGGGTTTTTTCAGTTAAATTGCTTGCATGAAAAAGCCCACAAACAGCAGCCTGTGTACTAAGTCTGTGTACTAATTGAGTTTATTACTGTGACATGTCCCTGTGCCCTTTTCATATATGCAGATTACATACACTAAACACAGACCCTGATGTAGGCTCAATTTAAGATGAAAGTGCTGGGTAGTTTGAATTGTTCAGTAATTACTCCTGGGGGCTTTGCATATGCTACATCTGCCATGTGTGTTTGTGCTATCTTTCATCCTCCTGCTTTCAACTGGATTCTGTACCACAGAGAGCACCAGGAATGTGGGAAACAGCTTTCACTGTGAAATACTTGGCTTTTGCCCCTGTGTCATGCTTACATGAGCTATAATAAGCTGATTTGTTGTGTGTACATAAGTCTTTTCCAAATGATTGTGCTTGGTGAGGAAAACTTTTTTCTAAGAGCTTCTTTAATTTGTGAGTACAGGTCCCCTGTACGTATGGTTCATATGAGCAGAGCTTTATGAGATGTGATTGAATTTAAACAAAAGAGAAAGGTCACTATCTTTTTATGCATTATAATCTTGTGCTGGACCACAGCGAAGGAGGCAGGACTAGATGAAACTCATCCTTGAGAGCAGCCCACTGCAATGGCCATGAACCACTGGAATCCCCATAGAGAATGAACTGGCATTCAGGGACTGCTGTGTCTCTGTGCTGGCAACTGGCTGCGCGTGGTGCCTTGGTGTCATTCTCCCTGCAGCTCTGAGAAACAGTGACGGTCTCCTATTGCATCGTGCATTGCTGTACATCATGAAGTCATCTTGAGTCACATTGAAGTTGCAGGCAAGCTCCTCAGCATCAATCTAGCTCCCATGATGCCAGCGCACCTCTGCCGTAGAGCGGCCAATGGACTCTGGTAGCCTAAGACCTTCTGAGGTCTGTTAGAGCATTGAAATAACCTGCACAAGCTTGACTGCTTGCAGGCTGGGCAGCAGGCTGATGAGAGCAGCAGCAGAAGAAAACAACAAGTTTTTGAAAACCAGTAAAAATTTCTGCTCTAGTGAGTTTCCTTGCCTTTTCTGCATTGCATGAATATTCATTCTGAAGCTGACATGACGAGGGGAGCTTGATCAGCGGCAGGCTTAATCAAAAACAAAAACAATATTACCACATAAACTGCCTTTTAGCATTCTTTCCCGATGAGTGACATCTCTTAACTGACAGGGGTATTGCTAAGCAGAGCAGTGGGGATGAATATGCATGGCGGCGCCCACAGCCCCACGAACGCCCAGCAAGGTGGAGAAAGCCAGCGGAGGCAGATCCGGCTCCATACTGGAGAACAGCATTTCCTTTCCCTCTCCCCTGCCAGAATATAAGTAGAGGCTGACACCATGCCATAGAAACTAATGGAGTTTCCACATTCATTTTAACAGCAGGAGATGCAGTCTCTGAAGGCTTGTTTCCATGAGGTGATGAGAAATCTCGCTGCTAAAGTTGCAGGGATGTCAGAGTACTTGGCATTTTGCCATTTCAACTTCTTTCCTTCCCATCTGCTCCTAAAGAAGAGAAGGTCTTTGCCTGGTTCATCCATGCTCTGCCAGGGCGGGAGGGACCTCGGGGGGTGCAGCTCCAAAAGGAGCTGGCCCCTCAATATCCTGAGTGCCAGTGTAAATGCCCTGACTCCTCCGGGCATGTTAGCGCTAGCCCTCTGAACAGTGGTACTGTGTGGTCTGCAAGGCAAATGAAGGCTTGGGGGAGCACCCGTGGGCTTATTCTTTCTATGTAGATACATGCTCATAATCTGCAATGAGTTACTTCAAAAGGGGGGCTATTTCGAAAGCCAGATTTTCTGAAGAGCTGGGCTCTCTGACTGAGGCGCTTAGATGAAGTGGTCAGAGTGTTCAAAAGTGCTGAGCACTTGTTCTGGGCAGAAACTGCTGGATTCTGGGCACATGAGAAAATCTGGCCCTTAAAACTTCTTAACGACTAACTTAATGATGTCTGGCACTTCAGTTCCATTAGTTATTTCTCACAGTCTTTCTTCTCTCCACAACATCCATATTTAGCCAGAAAGAAAGAAAGTTAAAACCCCAAATGAATGAAACAACGAGCAAACATTCATGGCTGAAATCGCCTTTTTACTGCCAGGAAAAACGCAAGCGATAAAGCAGAGGCTTTGACCAGTTTTGTGACACTTTTATTTCTTGATGACATGGTAACTTGTGTACAGAGAGACATCTTGGACTCATCTTAAATATTTCAGAAGTTTTCTTTGGACGTTCAGTAGAGGGGGAGGAGAGCTTTAACTCTGAAATGAAAAGAAAAAAAGAGAAGACAAAAGGCAAAGGCACGGTGTGCTGCAGGGAGCAGTCTTTCTCTGGCAGAAGATGAGCTAAATCGTCTAATAGTTTTTTCCATCTGTATTTCCTTTGGTCCTACTGTGAGCAGATGGGATTCAGATCCAGCTGATCTTTCAGGATGGGGGCTGAAGGGGGCTGGGTGATACTGGAAGTAGAGCCCTGCTGCCGGCTCCATCAATTAATAGAGGCAGCGGGAAGAAGCTGACAGGAATAACACCCCTGTGGTGTTGCCCTCACTCTGCGGGATCCCGTGAAACATTTTTGCCGGCTCTCTGCAGAGCTGGATCCCAGCCAGGCTGTGAGAGCAAAGGATCAGCCGCTGTCTCAAGCACTGCCCTGTGCTAACCCACTGGATTTCCATGCAGAAATCCAAGTGAGAGTTAATGCCACTATAAGCAGCCTAAACTTTGGCCAGGCTTGCTCCCGAGCTGCTACTGCACAGCTGTGCGTTGCCTCGGCCAGTGCTGGGAAAGCAAGTCACTCATGGGGCAGCGCTGGCTGGGGGGCTCAGTGCGGCAAGCCAGGGCAGGGGGGCTGCTTGGGGGGGGGGGGCTCCAGGGTGGCCATTCCTGGGGGATGCACTGCTCACAGCTGCTCTGGCTGGTCAGTGCTCCCCAGGCTCCCAAAAAAGTACTTGGAAATTCTGTATCCTGGAGCTCGCAAAGTTTCCTGGCTCCTGAAGTCTGATTTTCCAGGAAAGGGGACAAGCTAAACCCTCCAACGGTTCGGTTTGCTGTTTTTCTTAAAATTATGGTATTGAAAACAATGCCAACGGTGTCAGACATTACCCCTCCCTGGGGGAGTATGAGGCAGGAGCCAAAAATGTGTTGTCACATAGAGCATTACCTGAGAATTTCATTTAACGAAAAAGGGCAGTGAAGAAGAAAGTTTCTGACTGTTTTAAATAGGAAGGATAGAGTATCTGTTCCCCTCCAACTTTGGCCTGTTAGTTTCAGAAACATCAGCTGTGGTGCTGATTTAGTCATCTGCATTCTGCAGGCTTTAATGGGATGCCAGCTCCTGATTTTATACACAAGTTTCTTGATAGATTGCCTATTTCAGCAGAAATTACTATTGTCAGCTTGGTGTTCGGGGTGTTAAAATCATCAATGTCACAATGTTCTAAATAGGTGATGCAAAATGTGACATCCAAAGAGAAGAGCTCAGAGGGCGTAACATTTGCCAAAAATTTACCGTCATTCAAATGCTCTGGGATCTGCAGTGAAACGAAGGCTGGGGTGGTGGGGGGAGAGAGGAAATCTTTCTGCATTATAACGAATAAAATGCTACAATGGAGTTTGAAGGTGCAAATCAGGCTATAACAAAACATGAGTGTGCATGCTTTCAACACCAAAATGACTTACTGGCTGCTAATTAAATCTCATTGCAAATGGGATTTCATTTTTATTTTTCGATGGAAAAAGTGGTTTTATTACATTTACTTGGCTGACAGCCAGGAATACGGCTCAATACGAATCAAGCAAAGTTAAAGGCCTTCTGCAGCAAAGTATGGCTTGTCTGGGAAGTATGAGTCATAAATGGAACCAGATGCAAAAAAAAAAAAAGAAAAAAAAAGAAAAAAAAAAAGGCTGTGAGAAGGTAGCAACTGTCCTCAGGCAGATGCTGATATTGGTATTTCTGATGTTTCCACCTCGCTGTGAAAAATTTACATGTGCATATTAGTGAACGGGTTGTTTTTCCAGGAAGATGGCAAAGGTCCACGCGGTCTGCTTCTATCTCTAGTTCATACCTAACACAAGCTACTTCCTTCTTGTGACTTGTTAAAACATTGTTCCCAGTGCTGCCTGTTTTGCTCCTGATTTCAGAGTGTTCCTTAACACATAAAGGATTCGCCTGTAGTCTATTCTTCATGGTCTGTGTGAATAGAGGCTGGTAGAACTGTGCCTTTGCTCTGGAAGAAACCCTGTGGGTGCTTTTCAACCTGCACCCCGAGCCTGTGGCCTGCACACACACAAGCCAGCCCCAGTGCCAAGAAAATGACGACCGATATGGCAAGAGAAACCATCAGGGGCCATCTTCTGCCAAGACCTTCGACGTCCTGTAGCAAGGCAACAGGTAAACAGGAGAGGACCAGAGTGGTGAACTGTGGGAGGGTGTGGGCAAACCGGGGGGGTATTTCAGCATTGTTAGCAGGGCTGCCAGCTCTTCGCCTTCAAGCTGCTGGTGCTGTGTGTCAAGAGCTCTCTGCAACCACAGAAAGAGCTACGTGCCTGTGCACCCATTGCTGTGTTGTGCACCCACAGCATAGGTGTGCTTTTAGCACAGAGGCCCACAAGTTTCTATGAGTTTCGCTTGTCGCAAGAGGTGCGGGTGCAAACACCGGTTGATAGGGTAGGCTAGTCTTCTTCACCCAGTGGCCAACACCAGATGAACACTCCACGAGCACATGGTGCCCTACTCCACACATCCTCCCACATCCCACTGCTCCTGCAGTGTGGGGCTGTTGGCATGGTCCAGGGCCATCACATTGCTCATCCCTGCCTTATCTCCTTGGATGTGGATCTCTGCTCAGTGGTGGGCAAGCTCCTTGGAAAACTTGGGAGGCATCTGATTCATGCTGTGCCTTCTTCTAGCAGGATGTCCAAGGGCTTTGTTCGTGTCCCCCACCTGGAAAAATAGTTGCTCGTACCACTGTCTGCTTCTTGGCAGGCTTTTTTCTTATATATTCAGACAAAGGCTATTGTATTAACAAAGTGGTCAGGTGATCCCAAACATCTCACCTTTTTTAATCCACAAAGCTTAGTAACTCACACACCTATGTCAGTGAAGAAGCATTTGGAATCAGTGTACGTGGGTACAGACTGCCCCAAATATCCAGCCACAGTTGTATCAGCTCCATTCTTCCTCACCAGAGTTTAAGCTGCTGCCCAGCTACAAGCTACTCTGACAGACACGTGAGCAGGCTGGAGCAGCTGAAGAGCAGGAAACTGATCAACTCACAACTCAGAGGTATGCTTACTCCCTCATTATCTTGGTGAAAAGTCAAACTACAGGCAAACATTACTTCTCAGGGTTTGCATTACAGCATACGTGCGATCCCTTGCACTTTAGGAATTCAGATTGCATGTCTGAGTTGGAAACGTTATTTCCTTCTTCTGCACCTTCTTTTGCACCTGGTTTCTGCTGGCATCTGGGATCCTAATGATAGAGGAGAGTTGGCTGTTAGTAATGTTGAAAGCGATACCAGAGACCGAAGCAAAGAAGAGAGCTGCTTTGAGAAGCAAAGAAAGGCTGTTGCTTTGTATCCACAGAAATCCTTCGGGAAGGTAATGGGAAGCTCAGGAGACTGCCACTGGGATGAAGGAGAATCTGTCACCTTGGTGGGGAACCCAGAGCTCAGCTGAAGGATGGGACAGGCCGTGTAAGCTGAATGGATAAAAATGTATACCTGCAGTAAAACCAACCCCATAATACACAATGCTACTTAAAAGCAGCTAGATTTTGCAATTCTTGCTCACACTGATGACATCAATGGGATTACTTAAGTGAGCGGGTGTTTATTAACATGAATAAGGGCTGTGCTATGCAGCATTAAATGCACCCCAGTTGGGCTGGGGGTTGGGGAGTTCATGTTCATGACTAATGCTTGGTGCTTGCTAAGAAGAGCTGGGAGTGCCAGAATGGAGCTTCCAGCTCCTGGGGGGAAAGGCACTGCTTTCTGTGCATTAATTGTGCTTGCCTTGCTCGTTGTGAAGGAAAAACTGAGCTCTCCAGCATACCCTCCAAAGGCTTCCTACCTCAGGAAGAGCTGTGGGAGGTTTTGTGTGCAAATGCTCCATGTGAAGAAAAGACCGAGAGGATGGAAAAACTGTCTCTGTACCAAACTCCCACAGAGAAAAATTCCAGGAGGGGGGTTGGTCCTACAAAGCTGGAGGTATGCACTTAACTTTACACACCCAGAGAGGCCCCGTTGACTAAACATATTCAAAATCATCGTATGGTCTGCGCCTTAACTTGTAAGCTCTTTTAGTCACAGATTTTGTCTGCCTCTTTGTCCAAGATTTTGTTTCAGACAGTGCATCCTTCCAAGCACAACACTCGTAGCAGGGTAATGGGTGACCCTATTTCTATAGTGCTGGAAAACCAGCGGTTGTTTCCAAGCTCTCGGGTTAGATAACCCTCCCTTGTATGCCAGATTTCCTCACAGAGGGTGCTTCCTGGCCCCACGGGGAGACCTGAGCCTGTCCTTAGCACACGGCTCCCCTCTCCTGTGCAGGCCTGCAGAGACCCACGTCTCTGATGGCGGGGACCCTAGAACACAGCTATTGTGGTTTAATTCAACAGAAGATTTGGCTTCTAATTTTGCCTGATTTCGATGAGCAGCTGGATGAAAAGAAGCTGCCTGGAACTGAGTTTTACTTTGGCTTTCTGAGGTTTCCAGGTGGGTATAAAAAGTATTAATAGCAACCAAAACCAGATCAGTACTTTTGTGGACCAAATGCATCTGTCCTTAGATTATACATGGTTGCAATAAAACATACAGTTGTATTTAAAAATCTATGTTTCCACCTCACTGAATACAATGCCATGAAGCTGGTTGCTATCATAGCCTTCGATGCTGCAAACTCATAGGGTCACAGCAAGCTTAAATGTTTGAAACATTTTCCTGTTGTTTCAGTGGTACAATTTCTAATGGTTGTCCTTCGCCACCAGCCTAGTGACTGTTTACTGACAGCTGACAATAAGGCACAAGAAAAAAAGTGCATGTTTTGATATGTTTGTTGCCATCAGCACAGAAATCTGAGGGCCGTTCAGACTGAGTCCTGGGTGACAAACACTCAGGACAGAGGACAGCTCTGAAAAAAGGGCAAAGCTCACAGCTTGCCAAGAGTCAGGGATGGGATGCTGTTCTCTTTAAAGTGTGAGCTAATAACTACAGGAGGGACAGATAGCAATTAACAAAACAGCTAAAGAACCTAGAAAAGCTACAAAGATCTCTTCTTACACCGTGTTATATTTCCTGTTGCATGATCTTCTTGTGACATTCCCAGTCAGGTATCAGCTCTCCCCAGGAGCTACAGCAGGGATAAGTGTGAGTTCAAATACCCAGTCTTGTGAAGAGAGATTCTAACAAAGAGCTGTGCAGGAGGGGATGGCTGTTGCTGACAATGGGACCAGATGAAGTATTTAAAATCAACTTCTAATTTGGCATGGATTGCTTTGGGAAGCTTTAGCTTTGTTGAAGCTTTAGCTTTATTAGCTTTGTTAGCGTTGTTTGTCAATTGCTCCAAAGCAAGGAAACATCCAAGCTTCTGTTTAGAGTATGTCATTTAAGACTAACTCATGAGGGGAAGAATTCAGATTTCAAATATAAAATGATATGTGCAAAGAGGAGTAAACTAGAAAATTCTGCTTTTGTTTTTCTGCTCTGTGAGTGAGGAGATGTATTAACTTAGGTCAATATTCTAATGTAGCAGTGTCATTCGTAACAGATATAAGTCATCGCTCTCCTATGTAGTGCTTCTTGATAACATGGGAGGATGGGTTCTTCCATGGTATTGAACATGTATTTTACTGGATCCTTCCCAGCATTGTACTTGTGGCACATTAATATCAGTGCACTCTGGTGAGTCAAGTGAGGTATATTAGTCAGGACACACAAGAAAATAAGTACTGTAATATTTTGTTATGCTGGGGGCAACTGGTGAGTATAGCAGACACGACGATTTGCAGAATCTGCCTAAACAGTGTATTGGTTATGGATACTGAATGTGTGATATGGAAAGCTCTGTTTTATCAGAAGTCTGATCTTTGTATTGCTACTACCTTTCACCCTCTGACTCGAACTCCCATTCCTAGGAGGACCTGGCACAGGGCTCACAACGATAATTAGCGATAGCATTACACTGTGCCCATTCTGAGCGACGAGCTCTCTCCTGTCAAGTCAAACTGGTTCATCACTGCATAACTGAGTTTGGCAATGCTGTCACCTAGGAAGGTACTGTTGTCGTCAGATGGGGTGATTCAGAAACTAATCTGACGGAGGATGGAGAATGTACCCTCTTGAATCATTTTAAACCTCGATCAGCTTACACAGCTGAGGAACAGCCTTCAGGAGGAAATCCTTTAGACAGGGGAATCCCAGCACAGTTGAATGCACATGAATTAGCAAGGACATACAAGAGGGTGGATGAGCCAAGGGGCTAGGAGCAAAAGCTGTTCAGTGAAGATGTTTATCCTTGGAATTCAATTAAAGCTTTCAAAAAAACAAACAACAAAAAAAAGCAAACAAAATCCCAGAAAAATGATGCTCGCTCATTGTTGCACATTTCATTGCATACTGCATTTGTGTTCTTGAAGAGTTAATGCACAAACCAGGTTTGCTTCTCCCCTAAAACTTTTGGATCTCGGTCTGGACCCCAGGAACAGCTAGCTTTTCTGTGGGTCTCACTCCTCAGGAAACAGTACTAGGGGGCAGATCTACTCCTTGAGAATTTGTTTACTCACCCTCAAGACAGGTAGAGTGTCTGGACTCTTGCCCACCTCCAAAGGCTCAAGATACACAAAGATTCAGTGTTGCTGACTCAGTCTGTTCTGTGGCTGACAAGATGCGCTCAGCCAGATGCTGCAAGAGCAGCTCCAGACATGGTGAGACTGATGTGCATACTAGATATATTCAGCTTAAAACAATTATGAGAAGCTTCTGGTCTCTGGGGAGTGAGAGCCCAGGAAATGTTTCCCAAGCAACTATGTCTACATCTAGCCCTTGTAGCCTTCAGAGAGTGAAGGAATGCACACGAGTGCACAAGAGAGAGCACACCTTTGTTTCCACAAGGATTCTCAGACTAAACAGACACTGGACAACTATTCTGTATTGAGCTGTATTTTGCTTTTCAGAGCAAAGGCAGTGAGATGAGGGTGAAGAGGAGGTGCCAGGGGTATGTGCAATGCATCGAGGAATCCCTGCAGTAGCTCAGTTGAAGTGGAAAGAGCCTCTGGTTGGACAGCAGCCTGTCGTCACAGGTTTGGCAAGGACAATGTTCTGTTAAACAAACATGAGAAAAGTGAGGACGGAAAACTGGGCCATGATACTTTTGAAGACTTTAAACAATCACTATATGTGCTGGGTAAACCCATGGAAATTGGCGACAATACAAAAACTTGAGGCAAGTGAATCAACTGGGTTCACTGAGAAAAAAACAAAAGGACATGAAAGGACTTTTAGAAGGTTGAGGCTATTTGCAACAGACCATCCAAGAGCCTGGTGAAGGACACTCAAACGCTTGAGGGAATTGTACCTCAATACAATGGGCCAAGACGGAAGACTTTAGACACTAAAGTGAGAATGAGAATTTGAAGGCTGAAATGCAGTAAAACCTGGGGATTCCACAGGAATATGGGTGCCAGCTCACACATGACATGGCTGTAGTGAGATGTGTCACACAGAGCAGTGCTAGAGAATAAGAGACCCGAAAGAAACCTGGTGTTAGTCTCAGGTGCAGAGTGTGATGTGTTGTTCAGATCTGGGGAAATGATGGAAATCTGGAAAATGTACCTCTGAAGTCTGATTCTTTGGATAGCTAAGGCAATGTATTTTTTTGTTGTTGAGTTGTGTCATAAATGAGAGGATTTTTCTGTGAGCAGATCAGGCAAATAGTTTATAGGCAAATGGTTCTCTGTGGTAAAGTGTCCCTGCCTTAGAAAGCACAAGATGTAACAGATTGCATATTGTGACAGTGTTCTGGCAAAGAGTGGAAAGGGAAAGAAAGGGAATCATCAGCTGAGTCTGATTCTGATGTCCAGTTTTAGAGTGAATTTTAAATTTTAGCTATTGGATGTCTCACAGGTTATGGATCCTTACCTGTTTCTGCAATGCCTCTCATCCAATTTGCTTATCCATTTTCCTTATTTTATAAAAAAAGAATTATGACAGTGCCAAAAGAAAAAGTGAGCCAGAAGATTTCATAAGTGATCATTTATATGAAAGCTGTGATGTTCAGATTAAAATATCTCCCTTCAGAGTAGGAAGTGGCCTAACATCACCCCATCCTTCAGCCTCCCTCAACATCATGGTTAAAAAACCCCCAATGACAGCAAACTCAATGTAGTTACTCAGTGATTTATCTTCACATGAAGAACTTCAGGCAGGATAAAGAGTTTTGGCACAGGAAAGGTAATGTTTGTGTTACAGAAAAGGATCCGTGTAAGACAAGAGCAGGCCTTGTGCGGCCATATCTCATGGGATCATCACTGGATCCTGATTTTGTTTTGTTTTGGTTTGGTTTTGATGTGTGTAAACCTTTGCTTGAGGCAGAAGTAGGCAATCAATATTTGCTGTCAGCAGCCAACTACTTTAGAAAATGGTTGAAAGTTCATCCAGGAAGGAGCCAAGAGACTCTGAGAGTAATAAAATTCCTGACCAGATCTAATAAAGTCATGTACAGAAATGGTTTTGAACCTGAAGTTATTCAGAGATTTTACAAGAGCTGAGGGTTTAGCAGTTGACCCACCCCAGTGTCCCATGGGATGAGGGTAGAGTTGACTGGGGCTTGGCTTGTCTTCACAGTGAAGTGCCATGGTGCCTTTGCAATTGGGCATATCCCACTTCTCATGGGTTACAGAGCTCTCCTGGTTGTTTCCTCCCTGCTAAGGGAAACGGATCTTTTCACCTTCTCTGTGAATAAAGTAGTCAGTTGCCCAGGATGTTCCAGCCATCCATCCTAACAGAAGCAGTCTGTGTGTCCCAAACTGCTACCTGCTCTGGCCAAAGCATTGCCCAGGATAGTTGACTTGCTAGAGCAGTAGGCAGGTTGTCTTGTAGGTAGAAGGCAGGTTGACTTGCTAGAGCCTGCTCAGTAGGTGTGCTACACGAAATAACACATTTCCTTGAGTGCACTCCCCTGAGGCAGAGATTTTCCCCAGCCACATAAATACCCCCTGAAATAAATCCACATGGTGTTCCCAGATCAACAGTGCAGCCTACTGGTCATTTCCCTCTAATGAGCTTCTCGAGTCAACGGCAAAATTCACTGTCTTCAGCAGGAACCAGACCAGGCCCTCACAGACGTGCTTGGATTATATACAACGTGTCTTGACCAGCAGAGCCGTAATACCCACCAAGGGTGGCTTAAATACGTTTGACTTGTTGGGGCAGATCCCATACAACTTCACGGAGAATTTGCAGTTTCTATAGCAAAATAAGTCATTTGAACTGCCTTAGTTATATCTTGGAATTTCCTTTGATTTATTCATGGTTGGAGGATTTGCAATTCAGAGTTTTGGCAGCTTGTCAACCGTTGCATTGTTGAAGGGAGAGATGCATTCCACAACCTTTAAATAGGCTGGGATCGTCTTGTCGGATGTGTTTCTAACATCTGACCAAATTCCTTATGCCTACAGCTTACTTTTAAAAAAAATTCTTGCAATTATTTCCACTTTCTAGACTTTACTCTTTACTCTTACTCTTTTAAAATTTATTTTTCTCACAGCTAGAACTAAAAAAAAGTGATTTAGCTTGTAGCTGATATGAATACAGTAGTATACATGACAGGTTGTAGAAAAAATAATAATTCTTAGTATCCAACCAATAATAAATTTAATTACTCTCCGACATCACTCATTGTCCCTTGTTGTGTCTTCAGCTCAGCACACCTTCTCTAGGTAAAATATTTTCTTTCTTGTAGTCCATTGGCAGTGTATTTATCAAATACTTGCACATCCATAAAAAATAATGTGACAGACAATGTTATTTTGAATGGAAAGTATTACATTCCTGAAATTTGGCTCAGGATAAACATAACTGTTCATCCTCACCAGACAATGCACATATAAAATACTTCGGAGTGCTTATATTATTAAAACTCCCACCATCCTGCTTATTTTTAATTGTTGTGTAAAACAGAATCTAAATATGCCTTGTATTCTTTGCTTGCTTCTTGAAATAGAATTTCACCTTGATTTATTTTTGGGAAAAAAACCCCAATGTAACAACAGTGTTTTGAGAGTTTCTAGCTCTATGCTGGAGAATTATGAAGGAACTCGGTCAAGACAACATCCTAAATCTCTTAAAACATCACTTGCAAAAGTATGTTTCTCCAAAGTAGGAGGGCGCTGACCCAGCCAAGCACTTAGTTGTGTATTTAACTTCAAGCACCTGCCTAAGAGGCGGGCTGAGCTAGCTTCTCCCTCTGCAGAAGGGTGCGGGAAGGAGCTGAGAGAGTAGCAGGCATGATTTTTTGAGGCAAGAAAGTTTAGCGCACTGTGATGATGGAGGAGGAGGAGAAATGTGGGAGGAATATGAACTGATTTCAACTTGCCAGCCTCAAAGAAATGAGGAATGAAGTCTGAAATTACACTGCTCCTTTCCCTCCTCCCCACCCCCCAGTGAAAGAGAGAGCAGCCAGTTGCTCAAGCTTTCTCCTTGCCTGCTGAGAGCACCCTCTCCCATCGCTGCAGCCAGCCCCATCTGCCCACAGACATAGGTGCTTTGGGTTATTTATTGATAATATATTTTTCTTTCCAATAATTTATCCATTTATTAAAAGTTTGGGTTCCCCCCCACCCCCCACCATGTAGACACACAGGAATTGAAATAAGGAGGCAACCTTTGGCCTTGAAAACGTATGGAGGCAAAAGAGGCAGTTGGTATCATTGGAAATCACCCTGTAATTACAACTTGAGGCACTTGTTATGATTGGGCTTTGGCTTGCAGGAGCTAGCATAACCCCTCAGGCTGAAAGATAAAGGTCTGCTGACGTTAAATGAGGGTTGCAAATTAATGTAATGAATGATTTTTAATAATAACCTTTTGGAGGTGGCTTGGTGTTGTTAGCAGTAAGTCCGGATGGGGATTCACTGTATGGGTCTGAAGGACAGTGGCATGCACCATCAGGGAAAGTGAGGTGGGGGGCGGGGGGGGAGGGTGTCCCTTTTTATTTATCTTCCTTTTTTTCTTTTTTTTTCCTCCCAGAAATCCCCTTATTCTGTGTGTGGCTGCTGTCAGTCCCTTTGCTACCCATCCAAAAGGTCAGAACTCCACAACTTTATCTTCAGAGATACGAATAGAGCAAATCTAACTGGTGCAAAGTTGTTGGGCAAGGCCTTATTAAGATATATTTCTGAATCCTGAGGGTGATCCTATCTTCAACAGCCAAGGATAAAATCCTGATGGTCAGCAGCAGTAAATATGTTTCAGGGCCAAATGTAGGAGCTGCAAGGGTAGAACAATGACAGAAAGCAAAGGTAACAGTAACAGGGATTAATAAAGAAGGAAGAGCATGGAAAGACAGAAACCAGTCTCTTTTGGGTGTGCTCAGGGCCACTTTTAATTATTTGACACTTGGCTTAAATTTAGATGTACCCGAGGCAGCGTGCACAAGAAGTGGCTGGATGCCTCCCTTTGCAATGAGAGCAGTGTTTGTGGCTGCAGTAATGGGGGAAGGATAAATACAGCCCAGACTGAAGTAGTGGATGGAAAAACCCTCAGACATCCTCATTGCACTGATTAGTATCTTGAGTCATTGCCTTTGAGGGAGGTGAGAGTTTCCTCAGTACATGTTCTCCTTTAATGAGGTTAGATACCAGAGGCATTGCGCAGTACCATGGAGTTCCCTGGGGGAAAAAAAAAAAGAAAGAAAAGATCTCTTTTTACTGCTGAGAGACAAAGTCTAACTGGGGGTGTCAGTGTTAAAACAGGAGGCTTCGGGAGCTACTAAAGCTGCCCTACCTACAGCAGCTGGAAGTGGTACCTAGAGATGGGAAGAGCTGTGATGCTGTGTCACAGATCCACTACCCATCATATCTGCCTGCAGACCCTTTCCCACCCCTCAGGCGGAGGGTCTGTCACTGTAGAGAGGTCCCTGTCGTGCCTGTCCAAGGCTGTCCCCACACCAGCTGCCAGGTGGCCAGCGGCGGTGGCATGGCGACGAAGCCTCTCTCATGGCTGGCGGAGGCACAGGCGGGTAACGCTAATGCAATGTGAAACCTCCCCCAGACATCAGGGAGGGTGGAGGGGAATGAGGACACAGGCAAACAAGAAAAAAAAAAGGGGGGGGGGGGGGGAATTAGGCTGTCTCTTTATCTCCTTTCAACAGACATTTGTTACACAACGTGTGTGTTTCTGCTGCTTTATATAGCACGCGTTGATTTTTCCTGCCTCCTGCATGCACTGGTTGGTTGGGACACGGCATTGAGGCAAAACATGCGTCTGCTTCAGGAGTTGAACTTGGTGAAGGGGAAGGTCCAACCTATGTGAACTTCATGACTAGTGTAAGTTCCTGTGGCTAGTGTAAAAACCCCCAAATCTGGCTGTTCCTGTTTGGAAGCAGCTTGTGCCCAGGCTGGGTCCCAGGGGGCTTGGCAGGTTTCAACACCAGAGATGTGGAGCGTTGCTTTGCTCTGAATAACACAGTCGGAACTAGGAAACCAAAGTTGTCACCTTTGTGGTTAAACCTGCTGAGCACCTTTAGCTACCAACTGGGCAAACAGGTTGTCGCCAGGTTCAGGTGGCCAATGTGGAGGGCTGACCTCTAACATAAAGTGTTATTTGTCAGGCTGCTTCGCTGGAAGTCTGTTACCTTTTTAAAATGTTCAACAACAGCAACGGAGGCTGGAAAGAGCAAATATTCTTGCTTTGTACCGAGTGGCCTGACAGGACTGAGGTTGGGTTTTGCTTTTGCCTTTTTTTTTTTTCACTTCTCTCCCAAGAATTTATAGCTCTCAATTTTTTTCCTAATACTTTGGAGTGAGTCTAGGATCTTGAAAGTCTCTTCATTACCACCTTTTCTTTCTTGAAAGTGCCAGACTTGGTTTTGCACAAAAGGCATATTAATAGTCTAAAAGCTGTTGTAGTGGTAAGAAAAACAAAATGAGTTGCAGCTAGCACCGTGCTGCAGGGAAGCAGTGAATCCAATCACCTGATGTGTCTTGCCTAAACCAGGGAGGCTCTTGGGAGCCCTGGTCCTGCTCTTGCCTGTGACAGAGCTTGAACTGGCAGCAGAAGTCCTGGTGGTAACAGGTCCGGGTGAAGTTGCAACGCAACTTAGACAGAGGGCCTCAGCCAAAGAGCTGAGATCTAAATTTAGTTTTGGACCTTTTGGGAGCACGAGGTGAAGTGTTTGCATTCAGTTCTTGGCACCTGTAAAGCTCAGGTGAAGTTCAATGCTACAGTCCCCCAACACAAGGGGATGTTGGTTCTGAGCATGGAAGCCCCTCAACCTCCCGGCAAACACCCCTGAGTTATTTCCGCTTTTCTATGGCGAAGTGAACGTTTTTCTGGTCCCTTTAATGCGATTATCGCCCTTACTACCTTTCAAGATAATCGCTATGAATGCCTCCTTTGTTAGAAGACGCACACTGCCCTGTGTGTGTGGGAGGTGGGTGTTACGGTAGGCATCATACGGCAGCATTCTGGTATTTTAATAAATGAGCTTCTCTGAGGGTGACATTGCTTGAGTATAAAACCAGGCATATCTGTCTCCTTAGTAAGATACAGGGTATTTTGTGGGGGTGTGAAGTAATTTTCTTTGAATAATTGAATTAAGTAATTATGAGTTATATAAATGTATAAGGCTCCAATTGCCCATAGTATCTGTGTACCATTCACAGAACTCAATGCAATATTTTCTTCTGATTACATGAACACTCTATTCTGAAGATGCCAAACAACCTTCCTTTCTCCTTTTTTATAGTTCCCTGAGAACTACTTCAGTAACACCCATGAGATGTGAAGAACAACCAGAGACCTCCTACAGGGAACAATCTGCCACCAGAAGAGCTGCGCATTTAACTGATTTTTGTTTTTGGCTCAAATGCCAACTCACACCCCCATTCTAAGACACAAAAAAACTTCTAAAAAAATTTTTAAAAATTAGTTTCTTGGTGAAGTGAAACCTCAGAAGGTCTCATGTGTTGAAAAGATTTTGATCTTGGTCCTTGCATACCAAAGAAATATATGCTAGATTCACAAAAGCTGCTGTGGGAGGATATGCTGCCTGGAGCACCTCAAGCCTTAGGAGAACTAGTTCTGTTTCCATCTCTGAGGATGTGCCACACAGGACAAGGTTTTTACTAACCTCCTGCAAGCTGGTTGTGCCTATGCAAGACACTGCATTGCTCCTTGATCTCTCCCGGTCAGGCATCTGCTCCATGCACAGCATTTTACATTCACTGTGACGTGGTCTAAAAGCCAGACCTCCACTTCCCAGACATGTGAATCATGTTCATGTTTGTATTCCACTTCAGGACCCATTAAAAGTATTTTATTCCAAGTAGACTGGCTTCAAATGGCGTGTCTAAGGAGACCCATCTGAATTTAGGATGACTAGACAGGGATTTTTAGGACATTTACCTGATAGGGTGAAGACCAGGTTTTCAAAGCTTCAACAATCAGATAACTGTGAGGTAAAAAATTGACAAGACAGAGCTTCTGGACAAAACAGCCTGTGGTGATGGACATGTGTCTGAGGTGGGAGCTGGAGTGCTCCCACACCTTTTTCATTCCTGCTGCTTTTTCCAAAGGCTTGCTACAGCATCGTATCTGGATCTAAACAAAGCCAACTACTTTGTTTGAGGGCTCTTCAGGTGAACTTTGGGAAACCGAGTGAGAGTAGTATTCAGATTTATTGAGGAAGATGAAAAAGTACCAGGCATTACCATATTGATGGTGACTCTTCCTGTCTTCTGCTCCTCAGATGTGTGTAACAAGAACAGTACACTTGAAATGCAAGTTTACAATACCAAGCTATATATTAATCACTATTTACTGGTCTGACTGTAGAAATAGTGAAGATTTAGCTTTAGCTATTCCATTTGATCCTCTTTTTGACATGCTTTTCATTTTGCTGCTTTTTGCCTAAAAGCACCGAATTTCTCCAAGATCCTCCAGAAATTTCCAAGACGTAGGGTTTTGCTTTGAGCTTCAGTGATCCCACTTGTGGCAACATTTAGATCTTTATTTCAGTTGCACCTCTGAGTCACAGAACCACATTTTTTTCTTCCTTCTTTTCTTCCCCCTTTTTTTTCTCTCTCTCTTTCTTTTTCTTTAGAAATATCAGAAAAGGGCTTCAGTCCCCTCCCCCCCTAAAAATGCTTCCGCAATCTAAGGATCTCAAATCTTAAAAATTAATGGAGCTGTTTCAGTGTCTCTACTATATTCACCAGTTTTGTTTATGATTTTGAAGTAAGGAGGTTCAGATTTGCAATGCTGCTTGCTCGTGGCTTTGTCTTTTGGCAAGATATTTTAAAATCGTTATGTCCCTGGTGCTGACCATCCAAGAACAGTGCAATTTCATCCCTTCAGGTGGCTCTGCTGAAACCAAATGTCATTTGGTTGCTTTATAAAGTCAGTGAAATGTGGAATAAACCAGTCAGTAGCCTGGGGAAGTACCCCTTTCTGGGTGGCTTTGTGTTCCTTGGCAATTTTATACGCCTGCATACATTATCCTTGTAAGTGTGATCTGATGTGTAGGTGGTCCCTATTTCTGACACATTACATTTATCTGCATCTCTGGAGCAGCTTAAAAAGTCAAGCCTTTTTCGCAGTCAGAATATTACCATGAATGTGATGTATTCTGGGGACTGCATTCTGCATCTCGAGCGGTCGGTTAATCAGAGCTGCAACTCCAGCTGGCCATATTTTGTCAGTGGAATAAAATGGAGCTATATAGGGAGAACACGTGAAGGCGTGCAGTAAATTTTTATGAGCCTGAGGATGGAATGACCACATTGCTCAAGACTCACCAGCAGAGAGCTACGAAGGGCTCAGCCAAACCAGCAGCAATTAAAACTTTATAGTGTGTTGCATTGTCACATGTTTGTTTGTGCCCCGTGTGTAATTTGTATCTGTTTATACCTGCACTGGGGAAACTGAGTAGACTGTGTGTTGCCATGGGGTCACTCAAGAAGTGTGATTTCATTTAGCTTGTTCCCAGGTCTTCCTTGAAGTTTCTTGGAGTCTTTTCCACCCCGTTTTGAAAAGGCATAGTGGTAGGCAGCTGGGAGGGAGCTGTGCCGTGGCACTGCCTTCTCCCTCCCGTGCTGCTGAGTGGACTCCCCCATGCCAAGTGGAGACAGCGCTGCAGTCTATAGCTCCTGGTAGGAACCCCTTTCCTCCAGAAAGTATACTTCCGTAGATACCATGGAAACGGAAATGTACTAGTGGTGCTTAGCACTGTGTAACAAGCGATGAAATGAAGGCTTTTATAATAGGCTGTATTCACCAGACATCTCCTTGAACCAAAACTAAGGTTAAACACACTCTCGAGCTTTGTGCCCGACTCCAGCTTTCCTTGGCTTCAGCCTGCTTCCAGGTGTTTTTTACAGTTTTCTTTTTGTTCTCCTGGTACAGGTGGTCTCTCTGGTTCTCCTTGTACCTTGGCAAGGTCCATGGAGGGTCTGGCCAGGCAGAGGGGAATGGAGAAAGTGCCAGGTCAGGGCAGGAGGGAGGAAGAGGGAAGGAAAATCACCTCGGTAAGGAGAAGAAAGCAGAAATTAGGATAAGAGGGAGTTAAATAGCTGGCACTGCAGGACCAGATTAGAAAAAATACAGTAAATGGTCTTGGGACATCTCTACTCCCGAACCTCCAGCTGACAAAACCTGAATGACTCAGCCCCATTCACATGATGAGAAAATCTTCCACTTTGAAAAGTCAGGCCTCTGACATTAAAGCTAAAAATCTCCCTCCCTGTTTCTGGCTTAAACATGCTCACCAGTATAACCCTGGAGTCCTGAAAGATGTTGCCTCAGAGATAAGCCTGTCCCCAGGGAATCATAGAAAATAGGAATGTAAAGCACCTCAAGAGATAATCTAAGCCCTGTTGCTTCCCCAAGCAGAGGAAGGCAGATTACATATATGGGATGGGTAGGCAGGGTGGGGGTACATGGGCAAGGTTTACTTGCTGGAAAGCTGTTAAGTAGAACGTTGGGAGAACGGTGAGGTAATGGGAAAGGTGTTGCATGCTGTACAGTATTGGAAACCACCAGGTAGAAATGAAGTGCTTTGTGGTCACAGTGGAGAAGCAATCGAACAGGACACTGACTATGCCCTAAGTTTTCTCATCCAAATGATTTAGTGCCAGATGGACATCCTGACTTGACTGAGATATCTTTGTTACGCACCTGTATGTGCCGTGGGGTAGGGGTAAGGACAAGGAGGGCTGCAGCAGGGCTGTAGCAGTGCACTTGCTGTGCTCTTAGTGCAATCACAGTATTGAGCAATGCTGCCCTTCCCAATGACAGCATTGATGGATCCAGCTTGGTTGCTTTGTAGGGTCAATAATCTGCAGTAATCAGCTTAGTAGTTGAGCAAGGCAAGAAGCGAAATGACCTCTTCAAGAGGTCTGAGTATTTCAAACATCTAAAGCGGTGTGATTCTGAGGGTTTGAAAATATTTTCAGACACAGGCTTCCAAGTTCCTGCTCTGTGAATTGTGAAAGTTCAAAGGTGTCAATGGTCTTTCTTGGCATACATGAATGTAGAGTAATGGAGAAACGAGGAAGGCTAATGGGAACCCTGAGACTTAGCAGGATAAAGTATGGAGCATGTAATATCTGGCTGCTAAAAGTCAATTTTGGAAAGCCAAGAGGGAAGTCACCAACGACAATGAAGAGCTCACCACTCAGTTGGAATGGAAAAGTCGCAAGGGAACCAAGCCCTCAAGGAAGAGCTTTAATCCTTCAAGTGATTAAATAAAAAAAATAAATGTTTCTGTAGAACACCAGCAGAAGAGATTGTAAGACACAGAACAGCAGCATTGCTTGCCATTGGACGGTGGTGGGGGTGGTGAAACTTAGTCCTTCCATGCCACCTAGTGTAGGAAGCTGAGCAGCTCTTCTGCTCCTGGTAGCAAAACTGGGACCTGCACATCCTGTGAGACTGGACTTTGCAAGCAACGGTGATTAAGCAGGAAATTAAGTGGAGGTCTGAAGCCTTCCACTTTATGAACCAGCTCACCAGCACAGATAAAAACCTGCCTCCAGCACCATGGCAGTAGGTGATACTTGTTGCTGGCTGCATTTGCAATGTGGCACACTGAGAGGTTTTACAGTGAGCTGTGTGGCCTGTTTTTATACATTTTAACAGAAAAAGAATATAGTTACTTAACTTGCAGTTGCCAAACATACTGGGAAAAAAAGATAGCATAAGATGTTTGCATTATGACAGTAACATGGTTTGAAAGCCTTCATTTCTGGGAACTAAAACCAATCTGTGACTAAACGGATATAGGGTTTGGTTGGTTGTTTCTTTTGACAGGATAGGATAAATTTCTATTTTGTGTCTGATTTGTGTGAGGAATAAAAAACAAGCTATAGTTCCATCAGTAGTTGCTCCAAAATACACCAATGGATAAAAGGGGCAAAAGTTGTGGTGTGCTAAACATACGTATGCGTCTCCTCTAGGGACACTTAAGAGGTGTAACTAGCTGAAACAGGGACTCTTGACCTCACTTTGAGACATTTGGCACTAGTTTCTCTTTGATACAGAAGAGCAGATTAGGTGGGAGAGAACTCTGATAGCCCTTCTTACTCCTGGAAAATCTATACCATGTGATCAGACTTGTTCAAAACTGCTTCTTAACAGATTGCAGTGTCAGCCCAGGATGTTACCAGTCCCAGAATAACCAGATAGCTATATATATTTCACCCAGAACACCCATGGACAAGGACACCTGCACACTGTTAGATTGTTCTATGCATAAGATGTGAAACAATTTTTGAGAGCAGCACCACACTAAGCCATAATTGCTAGTATATAATGGTATATAATGAAGAAAAGATCTCAGAAAGAAAGAATATATATATATATAGTTACTTGGGAAAAATGTGCTGGAGAGCCTGTATCAAACAGGAAGACATCGTTCGTGTGTTCTGACTTAATAAATGTATGATTTTTTTTAAAATTCTGCTTTCTAAATTTTCTTCCAACACTTTGTTTATTCCCTCTAGAAATGTGCTGAGTTGTCCAGCAGCTGGCAAACAGTATTGCCTCCAAACAGAAACACTCTATGCCTGGGTCAAGCTTACAAGCAGACCCGTGCCCTTCCTCCTCCCTGCCTACTGATAGACACCCTCACCTGTGTACAGGCTTCTGTGCTCCCACACACCTTCATCGTGGTGCAAGGAAAGTTTCATGTGCTGTGTAAACAAGGAAATCCCTAGAAGCAAAAGAGCACCTCAAAAGTTTGGCTCGCGTGGTGGCAAAATGATGACTTGTAAGTACAGCACTAATAGAGGCCGTATGTCTGCGTTGTGTCTGCGTTGAGAAACGGGTGAAGCCCAGCACAGGGGAGGAAGAGATGGAATGTCATCATATGCTTTCCATTTGCACCCACGTAAAAAAAAATAAAAAAGAAAAGAAAAGAAGATAGTGTTTCTACTCTTTCCAAGGCAATGTGATGTATGTGTCTGGTTCCATTATTAAAAAGAGATTAAAATGATTTAAAATATGTTTCAGCATTAAAAAAAAAAAAATTAAAGTGGATGTTGGCCATTTTGAGTCATCAGCCAAACTCTTGGCCTTCCTAGTTTTTTTCCTTCTCTTGGAACTCCCACGTATCTCTAGTTAGCAGAACCCCCAAAGATGACTGATGTTTAAATATTTAAACTCCTTCTTTTTTGACATTTTTCTAGTCTAATTATTGATCCCACAATGTTTAGTATCCAGGAAGCAATCCCAAGTTCCTGAAATGAAAACCAACTTCCAAAAGCCAGGCTTTTAAAAGATGAGTCATTGGCTGGCACTTGAGCATTTTTTTGGCACTTAGCTTAAAAGTAAGAGGTTTTGAGGAGAATTTCTGCCTGTGAGGGGAAAAAAAAGTAAATAAAGACTTGGCACACAGCCTGTCAACTTTCAGGGAAGAGTGTAAGAAAATCAGTGTCCTGGGTGAAAGTAGGGACACTCTTGTATTTGGTGTTTAACTACTTCCTGAACACTCTGTAATTTCTAAAAATCCATACTATATTTCTGTAAGGCCAGAGAGGCATGGCTGGAATGAAATAACCCAAAGGGCTGTATTTGTCCCTCCTTGGGAATGCATCTTTTCTCTGCTAGAGTTGTTGGGATCTGCCACGGTTTTGGTTTGCTCAGGGGACCCTGTGCACTAGAGTCTCTGCTTCCTCACTAGCTCCTGCTCCCTGTTCCTCACTCCTTGGGGGCTGTTTTCCCTGAAGCAAATGACAGATAGCTGGAAGATATTTCGTAACTGATTCACTTGGGTTTTGCTCTGCCTCTTTGTCCCCTTAGGCAAGACCTGGAGCAAGGAAATAGAGGGTAGGCATATGACCTTGTCAGCTAAAGCCCTTCTAAGATCCATCTGTAGATTAAAATATTTTCCTTATTGTGTTTTCCCCATCTTCCTCCCAAAACCTCCAGTTTCAGGAAGCTGTGCTTGCTCAGGTCAGTGAGGGGGAATGAAAAGGCAGGAGTTGGCATACATACCTCCCTGTACTGAACAATCCCAGTAAAAACAAGCATGCTATCAGTGTGGTGTTTGGTATCTATTAACCCTTGGAGAGGAAAGACCTATTGGTCACATGTGCATGGTACTCACAGCAGAGATCCATGCTGCAAATCCCCAGGTCTCTCACCAGGCCGATAAGCACACTTGTGTGCTCTATAGCACCTGCCAAAAGAAGGCTCATGCTACATGACTCAGATTTCCACCTCACTACACAGGAGTGTACGGGGAGTAACTCCAGTGAATCAAGAGAATTGAGGTTGATAGTCAAGGTCTTTTTTTAAACGCTTTTACAATTTTGCTACTCTAAACTTGCAACTTCCCATCTTCAGGTACTCATGCTTGTCCCTCCACAGTTGTCTGCAGTGACTAGGCATTATTTGGTTTGTTTCAGGCTTTACAATTAAATCTATAAAGCCTGTGTTACAGTGTTTGTGGAGGATTATGATGATCCTTTTACAATTTCCATTCTAGGTAACTCCTTGATATAGTACAAGCTGATGAGGGCTGGGGTTATGTACAATCTTGGACACTTGGACACATGAAACTATGCAGCAGCAGACAGGTTGGTAGAGTTCCTCTAGACTCAGACAACCTTTTTCAAGAGGAAAGTATAACCAGCCAAACTGGCATAGCCATGGGTTATTTGTAGCATCACCTCCTGTTATGTGACTCGTCAGTAGCTCCTGGGCTGTCCCAGTAATTAGCAGGGATGAAGTTTCCTATGCCAAGCACTGCCCTGTGAATCTGAAGAAAAATTTCTGTCAAAGTAGTGGAGATACGCCTGCAATATGAGAAATAAAACCTCTTTTGCCTAAGTTAAAACATAATTGTCTCCTTGGCTTGCTTTGGTGCATTTTTCCCTCTGAAACAGCAAGCTGAAATTTGGTAGAAGGCTGGGATGTCTCCATTCCCAATGCCAAGTAAAATCCCTGTGAAAATCAATCAAGGAAGAAAATTTCAGTGTGCCTGCTCATTACAGACATCTAAAATTTGAGCAAATGCTGTGAAAACTGCAGCTGCCAGCAAGCAGGTCTGAGCCTCTCAGTGCCTGTGGCTGATCCCACCGTGGCTGCAGAGAGCATCCAGGCAAGGTCTTGCCTGCAGTCGAGTGAACGAGCTGGGCTTCCCTTGCGAAGGCGGCTTCCCACTGTGCCGCGCCAAGGAGGGTGGGATGCAAACCGCCAAGCATTTGCTCTTTGCCCCTGTATTCCCCTGCTGTGGTCAGCCCGGGCAGTGGGACAGGAGGGAGCCGTGTGATTTAAGTAGAGAGGAAAGGAGCAGATAAGGACACCGAGAGTAATGAAATGAGTAGCTGGAGACGGGGGAAGTGGGAAGCTGACCTAAGGAGGGAGGAATGTCACTGGGGACATCCGGGTGGGGACACACAAGCTTGGCAAAGAAACTGGGAGGGGAAGCCAGGAAGGGAGGGTGTGGAAAGACTGAGATTAGAGAGGGACCAGAAAGAGAGCTGTGTTGTGTATCTGGGCTCTTCTTGGGGTTGGGAAGAGGACTTGGCCCAGAAGCCTGGTGAGCGGAACATGACACTGGTCAGGGGACAAATCAGGAGGAAAAAGCTGAAGGGCATGGGGTTGAAGGTGTTATTCTGGGATGGAAAAGAGACAGAAAACCTTGCACCCACCCAGGCATGTTCCAGCCTCCAGAGCTGGAAAGGGACCCCAGAGAATCGTGTGGTGACCCCACCGCTATCTGCAAATATCCTTCTGACCTGTTCTTGAAGACAAAATGCAAGACTATGCTTTCAGCTTCTTTCATGTTTGAGAATGTGGCTGAATTAGAGTAGGATAACTTGTTAGGTAGGGTGAAAAGTAGAGTTGGGAAGGTGAGCCAGGATAATATGCCTGTTTTTTTTTTTTTTCCCCTACTTTATCATGGTGTATTTTAAAGTAAGAATCACATTTTTATGGCCAGAGAATTTGTCATCAATCCCTTACTTGCCATTTAATGAATCCATTAGGTCATAAATTTCAGCAAATACTGGAGTAGACTAATTTTAGAAAGGTATTATTTAAAAAATAGCACATTATGAATGAAATATAAACACATTCTCTTGTTTTATTTTCTCATTTTTTACCATTCTTAAAGAACTTTAAAACTGTAGCAGAAATTTTTCTATTAATGTAATTTCTAACAGCTGGCACAGATGAAAACAGCCAATCAGGACATGCTTCAATACTTCCACATAGTTCAGGCTGACAAAATGTGGTAGCTCCTGTGATTTTTAAATCTTTTTTTCAGGGTAAGCAGGGAAAGATGATGAAAGATTGTCTAATCACTAGCGTGCTTACCTGTATAATATAGCATATTAACTTAGTAGTCAGGTGGAAGTAAATATGTCTTATCATTTTCTAGTTAATTTGTAGAGGGTCTAGGAAAAAGAACGGTCTGCCATAATTAACATTCCTAGCAAGAAGTTTACACCTATTGACAAAACTAAACCTATTTTGCTACAGAACACATTTTATACTTTTTCGAATATTCCTGATACAGTTTCTGTGCTGCAGTCAAAAATAATCACAGGCCAATTAAATATTTCCCTTCAGTTTTATTTCAGGAGTGTAATTAAGTGCAGTCTTTGGGTAAGATAGGAAGGATAACCCTCTTTCATTTGATTTGTTGCTATATTTTTTTTCCAGCTTGGCGTCAGTGTAAATTCTGCACTGGCAGAAAGTCTGGCCAACGTTGCTCAGCATTTTCCTGCTGAGGCTGGATTGATGCGTTCACCCTTCCTTGCAGTTATGTGATAAACAATGAAAAATTTGTCTCTCAAAACAGGACGGATGAGAACTCTGCTTCTGTCCCTTAAGGCGTGGACCTGCACGTTCCCCCCGCCCTCTGCATGCCCCAAGCAGTTCTGCTCCCTCTGCTGTGGGAAGAGGAAGGTCTATGCATGAAATGCAGTGCTTAGCAGAAAAGATCTATGATAATTCAGCTGGCTTCAGAGCTGGAAGCAATGTTGGTATGTCCAAACTGTGCTAACGCAACCATAGTGTTTGGTAGGACTCCAGTGGGATCTTTGGTACTGCTCTTTGCTGTGCACTTCTACTGACTTACCTGGAAGCTGCTTTGGTATTTGTATTGTTGCCCAGTGCAACAATACATTTCCATTCCAGAAATGGAAAATATGATGGGATCTGTAAATTGAATCAACATCAAAATGCGAGCACATGAGGGGAATCAGCATGTGAGACCCCTGAGGGGCACATGAGGGGACCTGGTGAGAGAGCACAGGATACTGATGCGCTTGCTCCTTTCTGATAGCCCATTACAGATAGCCTTTGAATATAGATTTGATTCTTTTTCTTTTCTGATACAATGTGATGTTGCTAAAAGCTATTTAATGGAAATAGAATCTTTTGCAGAACAGGTACCACATGAACAGTCCTTTCTGCTCTTCATATTTTTACCACATGTATTAGCAGTGCAGTTTTTAAGGTTCTCATCCAGCAAAGTACTTGAGCAGGTGCTTAATTTTAAGCATATGCTTAAATGTTTTTCTCTCCTAAACCCTTATTCTTGGCTTCCACTAAGATCGCTGAAAAGGGTGATAAATGTATGGAAGTTTCTGTGATGTAGAAAGCTGTCTATTAGTAACTCCAGAGAAACCACCAAGTGATTCCACATGGACCACCAAACCATCTTTAGAGTCTAATGATTTTCATTTACACTGTCAGTCTGGGGTAGACTCAAGATGAAAAGTTATGTAATATTTTTCCAGCTCCCCGAGCTATTCAATCCTCCCTCCATCATTTGTTTAATACATTCCTCATATGTTGCTCTGGTCTCCTGACACCCAGGCTGTTCCTGGGAACAGCTGAATTCCCATATGGGGGAAAACACATTTCCATATGTTTTTTAGTATTTCAAAAGTGTTATTTTATTTAATAGATTTAAACTATTTAAGCCCTCACCCTTCCACCCCTCCTCCCCAACCCCCTTTGGCATGCTTTTAGTGGTTGTCCCAAGAGACTGCAGAGCAGAACCTAGGAAAACTACAATAGTAGAGAAAAGCACGCTTTTCACGGGAGTTCAAGATGAAATACAGTCAAGAAATCCACGAGAAATAAACTGAACTCGGTCTCTTCTCAGTTTTATTCAGACCTCTTCACCTCTCTGTCTCTTCTCAAAACTATTTTTACTGTTTTAGTTTTAAGACCTAATAAAATATACAGAACCTGACTCTCTTCCTGCATCAATGTTAGATTGTTAATGTCAAGGTTATATTACTCCATTAGCCACAGGACTCCATTAAAATGTCAGCACTACACCAAGAAGACCACGTTATCTGAAAAACTCTGTCCTACCAGTATTTTGGGGACTCTTTCAACTTGCAGATAAGAGGTACCTCCTGTAACACAGGAGTAAGAGTCCTGTGTGAAATGGAAGTGGGAGCAGAAGTCAATGGGCTAAACTCTTTAATTACATGGAGAAAATATGAAAAGAAAGAAAACTCCTGAAGGCAGTTTGTGTTCGTAGCCATGCCGATCTACCTTGCCAAAGGCTGTGAAATTGCAGAGTACAGAGATGCCAGTTAGCAGCTAAAAAAAATGAAATTTACAGTGAAATACTGGCACAGATAAAGGCAGCAGGAGGTTCCCTCTTGCCTTCCATGTGAGATGGTTTTACACAAAATACAGACGCTATGGGGTGCAATGGTCAGGTCTCATCTATAGTGTAATGTTCTTACCCACCACAATCAGATGAAATCACTATGGACTAGGAACCAGCTGGTAGATCCCTGGAAGAGCAATGTTGCTCAGCAGCCTCAGAGTTCCATAACTAACTATGAAGCTTGATGATTTTGGAGACAGCAGAGTAATCCAACATGCATTGCAGAGAAAAAAAGGAAAGTGGACCACTGAAATAAATGATCCTTTTAATAGGAACAAAATGAAATAAAATGGGATTTGTTAACTTATGCTCTTTGGGATTTCAGCATTCTGCACATCCAGGGAATGCAGTGCGGTGACCCCCAGCATCTACAGTGTCCATAAAGAGTATAAAACTCCACAAATTAGAGAAAAGGTGACAGAGTCAGAACTCTGCTTTGCATCTGTCCTCCCCTTCTCCTCCAATCTATGTCACCAAGCGTTTTCTATTAACTCTTCTCCCTTATCCCACACGGTGCCAGAACCTGAATGAGTCATTGCTAGAGAAGGGGCTTGTTGGATGGTAAACTGCAAAGAAGCAGCGGTTACTAACGGCTTCAAAACAATAGGGAATACTTGAATGTCCAAAAAAGGAAGCACTAAACTTTTGCTGTGCTAGACTGTCACTGGCTTACTGTCAACTCATTAGGCAGCATCCCGAGCAATGAGGAAGGAATGTATTTCAAAATACATTTGGGACTGGTTTGCAAGCATCAGAATGTTTACGCTAGTTGTGAGATTTCCCCTCCTTCTGTACTGGGTTATTGTGCTAACATTATTTGTAGTTAAGATTGTTGATTACCCCTGGCCAGAAAACAGCAGTTTCTTTCGGTGAGTTTTCCTGAATTTTTGAAATTTGTTTTTGGTCTGCATGTGGTGGAATGAAAATGGGAATTTGAGAGTATTTTAGCAACAACAGAGAATAATTGGGAGAGAGGAAACAGTCAAAAGATGAATGTGGCATTAACCTGGCATATGGAAAAACAACAGCTGCTCCTGGTAAGGTGAGGACCTATAAATAACACTTGTGACTATTCTGCATTCTGCTGTGATAGGCCATAGGAACATTTTTTGATTAACAAAACATTTGAGGTTTGGCAGTTTGGCAATTATGTAAAAAAAACCCAAAACCTGAAAATATTTTTGTTAGCTTTTATTGACAACCCAAGAGCCAGTTTTACGTTAGGAGATTAGACCTGGTGGCACGGACAGTGAAGAGATCTGCAAATCCTAATCTTGCATTCTGTTTAGAGGATGCTTCCTCTAAAATATGTTAATTTAACAAGGTACAGTTCCATAAGAAAGTGTTAGTGGCACCTACATTCTATTCCTGGAAATGTGAACAGTATCCCAAGCCTGTGCCTGCATTGACAAATGTGAGGCTGGTGTCCACCTAATGTCTCGTAATTTTTCCTCTTAATAGTCAGGTGGTTTTAAAAAAAGTCGTAGGCTCATCATAGTCAATAGCTATTACAAAAGGTTTCATATGTTGAAGAACAAAAGGGAGGCAGAAAAACATACTTTGAGGGTTTGATATCAGCTCCTGCTTTCCCTTTTCAGGTGAGACTTACACTACTGTAGCCACACATAAAATGTATCAATAGCTCCAAAAAATCAAGCATTTCATAATTCAAAATTTCAGTTGACATTTGGAATAAATTACCAAGAAAGGAAATTGAAGCAGGGAACATAAGTAAGCTTGACTCATATAGGTTTGTTTCTGGACAAAAGATGAAGTGAGGGATATGGTAAATAAAATTTAAATGAAAGAAGGGAAGACATAGCAAGATGGCCTTTCTCCTGCTCTTAAACTGTGTTGTGCTTTAATCAAAACCTAGAACAAACTCAAGCCTCACTCAGGGTCATAAATGTATTCCCTACATGGCTTAATCCTACAAAACCTGTTTCCTTTAATTGCAAGCAGATGCAATACAAGGTCAGCAAGATATCCTATCTGGAAAGAAAACAAACTATTCAGGAATTTTAAGAAACATTTCAGGTATAGTGATCCAAAGGTGGCCCAAACAGTGGGCTTGATACGGCATCCTTTGCATCCATCCTTTGCATTGTTTGCACCCTGACCCTGGCCTGGAGTGGTGTGGTTCATGCTAGGTTGGGTCTGGAAGCTGCTGTGCTAACAGAGCACTGCACCATCAGTGGGGATGGGGGCCGGCTGCTGCAAATACCCTACTCCACTTCTGTTGTGGAGTCAGCTGGCATCGATTCAGGACTCTATATACTGTGCATTATTGTGCTGTGTAGACTTGAGTAGTCCTGTGGGACTTCGTCTGCTGGTGTAATTTAAAGTGAAACTTGGATTGTCAATGCATCCCAGAGGTGCAACTCTTAGTGTCTTCTGGCATTCACTTCTTGTCCTGGAAGACAGAAGTATTTCTGGCCCCAGTTACAGAGAACAGTATTAAAATTTGGCTTTGCTGCATACAATGAGACTTAGATGTTGAAACAGGCTTTTGGAAAAGCCTCTTTGTGCTTGTGTTTAAGTGTAGGGTTTCTAGGGCAGGAAAAGGCCAGAAGGGTAATCCTGTGGCTCTCATCTTCAGGCTTCTCCTGGCTGAAGCACATAAGAAGGAGGCGGTGGCTGTCACCATGGCTCTGCTGTGTTTGGGACAGACAGACTGCTGCAGATGGGGATATGTCTCGCTGACAGAGGTTGCTGAGCCCCCTTTCTTTCCCAAGCTGGCTGAACATCTGGAGAGATTTAATGATGATGTAAAGATACTTCCTCCTTCCTTCTCCTTGACTCTGAGTGACACTCAGAGAAGTGTATCACATCATCTCTGGTTTATAACATTTTATAAGCTTATATAATTAATAAATTGCACTTTTTCTCAGAGCTTCAAAGGTCACAATAACTGAGAGTTTTTTGCTGTTATAACTTGTGTGTTGCTACCATTGCAAATCCCTCCTACATATAAGCCTCTTAATTCCAGCAGGGTGGCATTTTTAACTCAAATTAGTGGGCTCACAAGGGAACATTAGGTAGTTTATTAGCTCAGCTTCCCAGCTGCTAATCCTATCTCTCTGCATGGCAAGCCAGTCACTGTGTGTAGTACAAGTTTTACTTGACAGTGTGCTCTCCCTCCAGCCAGGCTGGCCCAAAAGGCATTAACTGCAAGGCAAATGGTTTGATTCTGCAGTTAAGATATAATCATGGCAACAGAGGCAACAGAGTCATGGATGGACAGTTCCAAGTTAAAGACTTAAGATGTTACCTTCTGTATAAAGGACTCAACCAAAATTATCCTTTCACATACAGTGCTCAGGGGATGGCTGTCCCCAAAGGTTTGAGATGCTTTGCTTGAATCACTTCTGAATCATTCATTTATGGTTTTATGCATTTGTGCTTAAAAATCTCTTTAACACCACATCAACCTCCTGTGTTTTTGTTACCTCCAAAATACATGTGCACTACTCCAGCAGTAGTCCCACTGAAGACATGGGCCTGACTGCTGGCTCTTCTGCATAGCTAGAGAGCAGATGTGGAGTGTCCTTTCTTTAAATGACTACTTAAAGTATAGCAAAGTGATGTTATTAAGTCTTTTATTGCGTAAATGTATATCCTGGACACTTATTTTAATGACTAACATACTGTGATGGGTTTTCCTGCCTTAATAAGATGTATCTTCGTAACCAGGAGCCTGAAGAGATGACTGCAAGCAACACAATTACTGCAGGTCTGAGCTTTTACCTTATTTTGTGTGAAGACATGCACTTTTCTCATTTTGGTCTCTCCCAGCTCCCTGTAATAAAGGACAAACAAAAGCAATCTGTATGCATCTAGTTTTGATAACAAGTTTGATGGCAGCATGGAAACCTTGCAGTAATGTAATACATTATGGCATTTGTGAGCTCTTTTACTCTGACACAGGCTACATCCCAGCTACTCTGGGAGTGACTATTTGGGTAACAGAGGTTTCACTGGTCCCAGCTCTCAAAGTCTGAGGCCCTGTTTGTGTCACAAAATTCAGGTAAGCAAATGACCTGTGAATTTTCTAGAGTCTAGATCCCACCTGTTTACTCCCTTTACAGTAGGTAACTTCTATCTTAATGTTATGCTGAAGGCCACATTTGGATGTCCTAAATTCTATCAGCAGGCTTGCCTGGTGCTTCCTTCTGACTGATCTCAGGTAGCTCTCTTTATGATGCTTACCTCTGTGGTTCTTGGCCTTTTCCACAGGCTGGAGATGTGTAATTAGGCAGTATTTGATTCATTGTCAGATGAGCTTGAGAGCTGTGACATTGGGAAGGAGTACAGAGTCTTTATTGTAGTGTAAATTCGCCTTAGTTAATTTTCTAGTATTCAGGTATCATTTTCTTCCCTGAATTTTAAAGGCATAGGCCTGAAAACCGTGGTAAAAATCCCCAATAGAGAGCAAAAATGAAGACTGCTGACTTTATGGAAGCTGAAATAATAAGTAACATTCTGTCCTCCCTGACTTGGTGCAAGTTTTTGCTTCGGTTGCAGGACCAGTATTTCACCTGTCCTCTACAAGTTGCTTGTGGTCAACATAAGGGCTCCCAACTCAAGTTCCATTCTGGAGAAATTAGCAATATAGAGGTTTATGTGTGGAACATCAACTGGGTTTAGGTCATAACTTAATGAGTTCCCCATATTTTTCACCAATAAAGTTTCTTCCTCAGTTACATGCTTTAACTAAGCACTGTGAAAATACTTAGAGTGGAGAGCAGTTTCAATGTTGGTAGAGAGGCAGAGATTAAGTAAAACTAGTTTTTCATCAGAGTATGCAAAACAATGCAGAGAAGGGCATTGCTGGGTCAGAGGGCCACCTTGCTGAGTAGCAGGATGGAAGTTGTTAAATTGGTCGTCTTGTATCCACCTACTGGGGATTTTGCATTGTCTCCCTTGAGGAAAATCAATCACAAGTTTGTTATTAAATATAAAGATTTGACGAACAATGCATTGGATAAAGTCCTACCACCATAAGTGGGTCTACAAGGGGCCTGCAAAGACGTGCCATAAACCAATACCTTATGTACGCTTGCACCAGAATCCATCCATTGAGCGTCAGCATCAGGCACCTCAGCATAGTGTTGGGTCCATTGCCAAGTCCAGCTCTGCTGCCCAAAGGTGGCCCCTTGGCACACACATTTCAGGACTGCTACAAGACAGTGCTGGAGCTCTTTCTTGGCACCAAGGGAAACTTCACTCCCCTACATGAAGTCATTGTGTCCGACATTCCTGCTTCCAGACAGTTTGCAGTTGGGCCTTCGTGTTCTCCATGCCAGATCATACCCTGGTCACAAATTACCACTGCTGAGTAGTTACAGTTTGAATTTCTACTTCTTTTTAAGGCCATTGATGCCTCAGAAATCCGACAGTGTGTATTTACAAATAACTTGTTAGAGGAGTTTTCTTTTCAAGTCTATTGGCAGGTGATTAATATCTTGAAGCATGAGAGAATGTCAGCTCATATTTTTACATGCAAGAATGTCAGAAAGGAAGGAAAGAGAAGTACAGGAACACTACAGAGTTCCAAAGTATTTAATTTTCCCTTTTAGTAATTACTGAAATATGCAGCATATGTTATTTTTCTTCGGTCCACATCTTGCCATCATATCCCTAAATATCTGAGCATATCTCATTGAAGATGAGCTCTATTCAGAGTGCTGCCCAAGCTGGGTTAAAAGAGTCTCAAGACAAGAACCTGGAAGCCGATTCAACGAATACAATCTCAGCCAGTTTTTCAGAAATGCCAAGATGTTTAACAGATGTATCGTCTTTCAGAGTTAAGCTCTTCTGAGCTACAGTCTTAATGCTGCTGTATCAGGGGTTGATAGCTGGTTTCTGTCACTGTGAACCTCAGGCTCAGATGCATTTAATTGGAAAAAGTTGGTTATGGGCACTAGGAAATCAAGCCCTTGGCCACTGGTTACTCCACCTGCTTGGCAAAGGCGTCACCTCCATGCTCACTGAAAAGGAGATGCCAGAGTCGATTTTTAGAGGCATTTGGATGCCAAATGGTGTTTTCTAAAAGATCTTTTGATCTGTAAGTGCCTAAAAGTAGCTTAAAAGACTGGTCCCCTGTGACTGTATAATTATATTATAGAATATAAATTTGGTGTTTGAATGACCTGAGTTAGAGATTTTAAACACATACTTCCCCTCTAGATGAGTTTTCCATGTTGAACTTTATTTCAGATAATTGCAGGTGTAGACAGAAAAGTTGGAGTTGTTCCTAAGAAGAAGCAAAAGATGCTGAGTGTGGGAAAGCATTTCAGACTGTGAGGGCCTGACTATAGGATTTCAAAAGCCTTTGGACCAAATCCTGGATCAGGGTTTTTATTTATCTGGGTTGATTTTAACGGATATGTGAATCTTCTGCAGGAGGATTCTGTAACAAACCATTTTAACTAGAGAAGATTTTTGTCAAATGCATTGCTACTTTTGACTTCACTTTCCAGATACTGCAGCCATGCTACATAACTGGAAGCAATTACTAGAAAGGTACAGAAGATAAATCTGGCAAGTTTTCTCTACATATGTCAGAACTGTTCTTACATTAATTGTCTGAATAGAGAGTGGGAGTTCTGTGTCTTTCAGAAGCATTGAGGTTTTTTTCCCCCAAGTGGAAAGCAAGGTCAGAAAACAGCAACTGCCTCTTCTCCTTGCCTTGTGCTCTTTTCCTGCACCCATTTGGGAATTTCAATGCTGTTGGCTGGCTGCATTTGTAAATCTGTCCTAAAGAAAGGCGTTTATGTCTGAGTTTTTCCCAATGAATCATTTCACTAGTTCTCCTCACAATCCTGAACTAGTACCGTGTGAGAAAAGCTTGAAAGTATTTGCACTCATGGGGAGAAGAAGGGATGAAAATATATTCTATGTGCCTGCTCAGAAATGTTAAAGCTAGTCGATGTGGCAGTAAGTTCAGCTAAGCTCCTTCCTAAAATCTGCCGGATATCAGGTAGCAGGACCCAGTCCTTATTCTAGTAAAGCTTCACAGAGGTAGTCTTCAACTATTTGAAAGTAACATAAATACCATTTTCTGCTTGAAGATTTATCTCTGTGTCCCTGTGAAGCTGATTTAGGGGAAGAAAAAATGAAGAAATATGGGAACTGCTGATCTGGATTTATCAAGATATGCAGGGTCTCTTGTATCTGAAATGAAATATCCTGAGCCAGCTACCTATTTTCCATCGTGTGCTTCGTGCTGTCACAACATAAATCAAATGCTCACAATAAAGAGCAACCGGTTGGCAGATGACACATAGCATTGAAAACAAAAGGTTTCCTATCTTCATTAAACATTTTGAAATCTGAAGCGGTCTCATTACTAGCAAGTGTAACAAAATACTTGGGAAAGAAAAATAGTTGATATGATTCATAAGGTCTGAGATTTTTCATCAGACAAGCTTTGACCTTGAAAAGAGGTAGAATGCCTTCCTCTTTTCTGGCTGCTCACAACCACAGAGTCTGTGAAAGTATCTTCCTCCCAGGCCCATCTGCAGTTCTACAGGGAAGTTGCTGTAAGCCACTGTTTGAGCTCTGATGCTTGTGTGGACTTTGGGAACAGTGCACTCCCACAGCAAGCCACAGGGTGTGACTGGTCTCCGCACAGGCAGATCCTGCAGTTTCAAGGTATCTTCCACATCTTCTGGTTCTGTCTGCCCATAGCGAAGTGCTGGAGGGGGTGCTACCATGGAAGGACCTGGGGTGCTTCCATGGAAGGACCTGGGCTGCTGAAAGGGCAGAGTTAGGATATCACTGCTCTTCACCACCACCTCCCCAAGCAGAACTGCTCTGGTTTCAGTGCTAGCGATGCTCACTTGATCCTCAAATTTGTCTGTAAAACTCATTCTTCAGCACTGGCGCTGTTTTGATTCCAAGTATAAAAAAGTACTTTTTTTAAGCATTTCTCCAGTTGATGAAGACAGATCGCTCCATAGTGTCTTTGTTTCCGCTCCCTACACAGATCTCCTGTAGATATAACATATGCTCATAAAACCAGCTGGAAGTGGGACACGTAAACAGCAGTCACTCAGCAGTGGCTGCTCATGCCAGCTTCAGTGGAACAGAGTGTGAGGATTAAATTTATATTCTCCTCCTTCCCTACAGAAAATAACTCTGCTCTTGGCACAAACTCTTTAGCTGGTGTGAAAAGTCAGAGAAGCCACACCGGTTTGCACTAGCTGAAGGTCTTCATCTACCTCTGAATGTTTAAAAAAGTCTCTTCCTCCTGGGGAGAAGGAATTGGGGGCAAAGGAAGAGCAATTGGCTATACCAAATGAGAGCCTGCTCCGGGCTGGTGAGAATGCCAACATGCAGCGTTAGCAGTTATGTTGCTTTTCCTACCACAGGTGTTAATCTTGGCACTGGGGAGAGCTAGCGGAACAGAGCGAGTCCTGGGCTCCTGCGATGCAATGACGTTTCTTTCAATGGTCTGTTTACTTAGGTTGAAAAATAACTAACTAGCAAAACTGGATACAGGTCTCCCTTGATTCACAAAACAGCTTTAGCAAGGAAAGAGGAAGAGCAGGCAGGCCTCCCCACTAATCCCCTTTCCCCAGTTCCCTCCAGCCAGCTGCTCATCTCTGGAAGGGTCTCTTCTGTGGGTCATTAAACTGGCTTTTGATCTGATAATGTCTCTCTTGTTACAGTTGCATAGGTTATGTCCAGAACAATGAATTTAGCTGATTTTAAAGTTCTCTCAAAAGCCACCAAGAACTTGCTACTTGGTCTACCACTAGGTACCAGGCTTGGATTGGAGACTCCAATTTTTTAATGAAAAATCATCCATTCTCTTCTTTCTCTAGTGAAAGGAATACCATGGACATGTCTTACAGCACAGACACATCAGCTTGTTTCTTGGGTCCAGTCACTTCTAGCAAGAAATCTTTAGGGTACTCCTAGTACAAGAAATTCTTCCCTCATGATACCAAACATAACCTGTAATCAAACAAAAAAAGGCAAAAAATAACTTCTTTTTGGAACATGGATACTTCAGGAACGGCACAATATGTTATTTGGATTGCTGTGTTGTGCAAACTGACCCTGTGGAGAGGAACACTGTGTTGAGTCAACCTCCAGAGACTTTCTGTGATAATAATGAGCTTATTTACGTATTTGTCACTTTTGGGCATTTTTCTGGCAATTTTCAGAAGGACTGAGATGAATAACACATTTTTAATGTAGGCATATATGGCAATACAAGCATGCATATAAGACTGTGTAGAGTCAGCTGAATTCATTGAGCTTTAGCTTTTAGGTTAGATTAGACTTCTTGTACCCTGATCTGTCCTTTTATACAGCCTGATGCAAAAAATGGTTAAGTCTGTGGCTTTGGGTTAGGGTCACAGATATTACCTGTGACACCTGTACTCATCCAGCAACCACTTTTACATTCCTGTAATACATTTTGAGACATGAAAAGCATTTGAAGAAAATTAAATTTCTAATGGAAATAAGAAATCTATTTGGGTATTCTAAGTTTAAAGAAGCAGAGAAAATATGTTAAGTACTTAGAAAAACCCAACAGTTACTAATTAACAACAATAATAATAGAATTTAGCTGTGTTTGGGATAGTATTGGTTTCAGTCAACCAGCCGAGCTGTACCAGTTCAGGTCAGAAACATTAAAATGAAGATGACTTCAGACTTGCAAACTACAATTACTTTAGAGGAATAGTTTTTCCTTCCTTTACCTTCAACAAAACACACTCTTCTATTTTTCCTCTTCAGGTAGTCCAATTAATGTGGAAAATGTAAATAAATTCTAAATATTATTTCTTTTTCAAGGTTTCCTGCAGACTTGTTATGTCTTCCATAAGTTTTTAACTCTTAGTGACAGTGGATAAAAAAGATGTCATGCAGATCATTGGGGTTTTTTTTCTTTTTTGTACTTGGAAGTATCAGTAGAGAAGACCAATGTGATAGTTTGTGTTTGCGTTGAACAAATTCTTTGTTTTCTGATACCAGGACTGAGGGGAGTGCTTTATAATTGAAAGCTTCATTGGTAATGTGAATATAATTGTCAGTTCCATAGCAATCATCATGTCCATAAACTTCACAGCATTTGTGAATTCAGTCTGGCTGAGATTTTCTTGATTTACTTCTTCCTTGATTTACTTCTTCCTTCCCCTCTTTGGGCTCCTTATTCACTCCACAAAGCTATTCATTCTCGCAGAAGAACAAATATTAGCGGTATTTGTAAAAGTTGCATTAAAATAAAACAGGGAGGTACCTCACCAGAGCTGAAGGTATGGTGACCCTTGATGTTATCTAGCATATCTGTGAGTCTTTCAGCAAATTAAAAGGTTTTAATCAGTGCATCTTTTTGATAAGCTTTCTATGAACAGAATGAAATTTTTGGGTTTTTTTTTCTGTATTAGAAAATGCAAAGTCCAGTCTCTGAAAAACCTACTCAAGCTATTTTGCCTGTAAAACCAAGAGTGGATTAATCTCAGAGCAGACTCAACAATTGCTTGACTCTCCTGTATCAGATGATGGTGGATGGATTACAGGGGAGTGGGTGTTAGGATCATTTGATTTTCATGTGCCCTTACATCTCAGTGGCAGCTGTGTCTGCTTATCTGGAAGTAAAACTGGAACCAAAGCCTTATAAATTAATTCCTACCACAGTGTGTCATAAAACGGATGCAACATAGATCCTTCACAAAAAAATCATTCTGCAGAATTAAAACACAGGCAGCAAAGTCCAATTTAGCAGCCAGAAACCCCATCCCATAGTATAACTGAACACAGAAAGTACTGAAAATACTCTATGTACAGAACGTTGATCATTTACATGAAAGCAAAATTATACCTTCAAGTTTTTAGCATACACTTCTTTGGAAAGCAAAGAAGCATACTCCCCAGAAAATGTGTGGCAATCTGCATTTCATGGGGAAGTGTTCCAGGGACTGGCCTCTGTGTAAAAACAGGCATCTCCTCAGGTTGTTTGGTGAAATTTGTATTACACTTTCTACCCCTTGCCCCTGCTTCCACCCCTCCTGCACCAAGGGATGCCAAGGGATGTATGTTGCTCTTCTTTAGCTGATTGATTCTCCTTTATAATCTGAAAACACTTTCCCAGCCTGGAGCAGATGTGGAAACTTAACACAGCAGCTGTGGGATTTTGTGTTTCAAAAGGAATTGGCATTGGTGCAACAAGTGTGTTTGATATTTGCTTGTCCTCTGTAAATCACCCAGCCTTTCTATCTAAAAGAATCCATATGATCCTTGGAAATTGTGAACACCTTGGAGGTTGTTTTCTGTTTAGCATTCTATAGAAAAATGCAGAGAATTGAATGGGAGACAACCAAAATGCAGAATGACAAAGGGCAGACCTGTTCATTCTCAGTGTCAGATAAACAAATGTATATACAATGGGTTGATCTGCCTTGCTAAAATTTATCTTATTCTCAAATGGTCTAAAACTCTCCATGACTCACCTGGATATGAGTCTCTGTTACAATACCAGTGTTGGTCCTGGTCTGCCTGTTCTCTAGAAACTTGTGCTGCTTGTACCTTACTATGTGAATTGCTTTGATGGTGGTTTTTCTCTCACTGGGAAAATGTCAGCTAATACTACGTGTACAATCATTGGATCAACAGGTGGATTACAATCCTATCTCTTTCTCCATTTGGATCTTTCAAGTACACATCTGGTTTTTTATCTAGCAGCCTATTATCTTGTCCAACAGCTCCTAGGGAAGGAAAACACTACACAAAATCTGTTTTTCAAGTTAAGCAGAAACATAGCACTCCAGCATGATGTGGAAGGGAGCATAGCCCCCTTCCAGAAGAGAGTGAAGCCCACCTCACAGCAAAGGGGGAAGGATAATGTTTACCTCAATCCTTAGAATGTGGATGGAAGCTGTCATGCCATCACTGTGCAGGTGGTGCATTGAGCTTTCAATGTCTCAACCACTGTAGCTAAATTCTGAGTTTTAAAGCCAATTCCACTTACTCCTTTGTTTACCATAATGTTTTCTCTTCAGGCCTTTTCTTTGTCATCTTATGTAGGCATGAATGATCATCTTCCTCTCTCTCTTCAAGGAAGTCTCTTGAATGAGTGTTGCCAGCCTTCCCTTGGTGCCCAGTGTATTTATGAAATGTGTCAGAAAAGTCCAGCAGAGAAAAGGAACGAGACATTCCAAATTAAATGATAAAAGGATGCTGCCAAACTCAGTTTTGAATACAGCCCAAGGCACAATATGCAAAAGAATTAGTTCAGGTACCAGCAGCCCAGACCACAGTGTTTTGTGTGGGTTGGCTTCGGGACTACTCGCTACTATTAGACAAGTATTGTAACAAATTAGGGAACCATTTTCTTCCAGAAAAGTGTAAAATCTAAAGACATGCACTGACGTCTTCAGATGTAAAGTTTCTTTCTGTTTCCTTGTGTGTGTGTGTGTCTGTGTGAGTGTGCGCAAGAACCCATGCAGATGCTCTGAATTTAATGTCAAACTTTGGGGGCAAAATATATGATGATGTTGATACACACAGTAGGAGGACTGAAGAATCTAAGTAAAGGAAATGGGAGAAAGAAGGCAAGAAGAGTAGTGGACTGAAAATACCAGGCTAGGAACTCAATTAAAATGGTAGAAGAGAGGAGGAAGTAAAGAGAATAAGTAGGCATTAAAATAATACTCATTAATGCTTTTGTTCCTCCTGTTCATACTACGTGTGCATGAAGCACAACTGGCACAGAAATGCGTGGGAAAGGCATTTGAAGCTCCTTGTACCATTCAAGCAGCGCAGTGTAGCACTGAAGGACAGCCGCGGGCAGCATCCCCACTGTGGCTGTCATGCCGCAGTTGGGACGTACGTGTTCCCCTTGCAGGGGAAAGAGCTTTCTCCAGGCTGGCACCCAGAGGCACTCAGGACTGGAGCCTGTGGATGCAGACCTGCGCTGTGGGACAGTGCTGAAGACACCTCCTGGGAAAAGGAACAGAGCCTGGCTGCCATCAGGTAGCCTTCAGGAGAGCTGGAGCTTTAAAGGAGTTTATTCATAGTTAAACATTTCACATCAGTTACTCAAGAGAACTTGTTTGTTAGAGGCAGGTGGTGACTAATCATCTCTTAGCCCACCTTTACCACATTCAAGAGTTGTCAGAAAGCTGACAGGTAGAGAAAACTTTTCGTAACTCTTCATTATAACAAGCTGACATAGGAGGCACCGACCCCCGCTGCTATTGGATAAAAATGGGAAAAATAGGGCTTCCAAGTTCCTATTTCTTGTCCTTTGAGCTTCATTACTTAGGTAATGGCAAAAATATGTTCCTCACATGGTGAAACTAATACATGTATAATTCTCCTTCCCCACACAGAAATTAATCATAACTTCCAAATTCAGAACTTAATTTTTTTAAACTCTTTTTTGCTGTCATGGCTGAGGTTAGAGATTTAGAGCACCTTCCTTCATGGTCCCATGAAGTGCCTCATGAACTGCTTGTCAAACTGCAGTACTGCAGGTGAACTTGCAAGCAGAGAGGGATGGCTAAATGTCAGACACTCTCCAGCCTGGAGCAGATGTCAGAGTGCCCTATAGCCCATCACTGCCAGGCAACGAGTAGAGCAGCTCAGAGTCTCCTGGGATATAGCCTGGGGAGTGACTCAGTCATTTTCTTGGCAGAGTAAAGCTGCCTTATATCCATTCTGTGGGGAGTGGGACAAACGGTGGCTTCAGTGAGCATAGAGACCCAACTTAAAATGTAGCAGATGCTTCTTTTAAGACTAATCTATAAAAGGTGGTTGTATGGTTTTGGGTGGGTTTTTTTTTTTTTAAAGAATTAAGAGTGCAATGAAGAAAAATATCCTGCAGCTGGAATAGAGAACACTGCAGGGATGAAAGGAAGCTAGGTATCCTTTGAGATGGCAGATGTAGTACCAAATATTTATTTATTTTAAATATTTTCTTAAGTCTTTAAAGTAAGGTAGTAGCTTCTATTGTTTCCTTTGGCAGCTTATTCTAGCCATGAGTTTCTCTGTGTAATGAAATTCCACCTACAGTAAATCTTCTGAGTGCCTGGCTGTTCCTGGGGTTTAACTCTTCCAAGTCTGTCTCTGCTCATCTGTTATCCTGCACTGTGTTAATTCTAGCTCATTACAAGACTGATATCGAGCGTTCTGCCCTGGATGTCCTGGTCTGTCAGTTGGATTAAAAGGATGAACCAGGTGCAACTCTGTTTTCTGTGATTCTCTCTTTTATTCACCTAATTTGATCACTGGAAATCTCAGTCTTTGTTCCAGCCTAAGAACTTGTTCTTTGGATCCGGAGAATCAGTCTTTGTGAATTCAGTGCATTTATTTGCTGGAATCTGTGTCCTTGCCACCCTGAATGACTCCAGACACACCAACTGGTCTACTGTCCTGGTCAGGGACCTTCAGGATGGGCTGAATTGTCCATATATATCAACTTAGTGAGAAGACCGCACTCTCACTTTACATATATAAAGCATGTATCATGAATGGGAAAAGGCACAAGGTCCCAGAGCAGGCTCCTGTCCTTTCCAGCGTGGCTCCTCTGACTTGCCTACTATCAGTAGCCAGCTGGTGCCTGGTGACTTATTCTGCAGGTAAGCACAAAGTTCTGAGTGGTTATGCCCCACCTCATGTTGACTGTAGCTTTGAAGCCAGAGCTGAAATAACCCTAGGTTGTGCTCTAGCTATTCCTCCTTGTCTGCTCCAAACCAGGCACTGTCAGGAAGAAGCAAGATTTCGACCTGATGTGTCAGAGCCAATCATCAACAGAGAGATGATGAATCCAGTAAAAACATGACCAACTGAAGGAAGCAGGAAGCCAACAGACCCTCCCTTGGTCAAAATAGCAACTGGGCAGCCACAGCTCAACCTGAGAGAGCTTCCTTTTGGGATTCATGGCTGCCAGCCTCATGGGAAGCAGGGGACATTACTGTGTATCTTAAAGTCCTTTCCATGTTGTAGCCTTTTCTGACTTCAGAATATTTATCAGCTATTTTGGAAATTTATATTATTTCTGGAAATAAAAGATGCTAATTTATTGAGCAAAGAAGGCCATACAATCTGTTGAATAAACTCTACAGCCTCAAGCCAGTGCCACGGTGCTTTAAATGCTACCATTTTCAGTAGAATGTTGGATCTATGTCTGCTCCAGGCAGGAATTGTCCAAAAGGTTAAAAATAATGACCCTGAAGTCACCAGCTGCAATCATCTGAATCCCATATGCCTATATGTCTTGCAGGCATTTTATCTTTGTGAAATCAAACATAATTCCAAGCAGAAAAATTCAATTTAAATAGTTGGCTTGCCTGAATAAAGCCTATGGGAACATAAAAAACTGACTCTAATTTTGTATCTAGTATGTTAGAGTACTTCTGATTACCTGGCACTGTTTTTCTACCTCTTAAAGTGCGTTGTTTTAATAATTGGTTTTACACCATACTCTGAATGTGACTTCAGTAGCCCAAACAACAGTCTGAGCTCCTTCTGCTTTTCTCTGATTCCAGAAGAAAAGAAAAAAAAAAAAAGAAGAAAGCAGGAGCCATTGTCATGTTGCAGATTTCAGAGTATTTCTTCTCTTTACATGTAGAATGGTTTTCTTAATTATTTATTTGTTCCTCCTTTTTTATTTTCCAACTATTTGTTGGTAAATACCATCTTGATCTGCATTTAGCAGCTTGACAATTCAGCCAAAATGAAATTCACATTAAGTAAACTGAAAGGTGGAAGATAATTAAATTAGTGCAGAAGTGAAGTGACTCACTCAACATCCAAGCTGAAGTCAGAAATGGGAAACAAACTGGAGATTAAGAACATTTTATCATCTGGAGAAGGCATTTTTGAGAGGCACAGTGTTTTCGTCTCTTCATTCTTAACTTGCTTTTCTCCAGCAGGAATTGCTAAACTTATATTAACCAACATCCCTCTTTGATTCATTCAACTGCTCTTCCTCCAGTCTATTTCATTGACTAAAACATTAAAATGGGGGATATTCTGATGGCACAAAATGGTGTGTGTAGATTCTGGCTCCTGTGGCAAAGCTTTGGTCGGTATCTGTAAGTGGAAGGCACTTACTTCACTGTGAGTCAGATGCTTAAATGCCTTTGAGAATCAGAGCTTTATTAGGAAATTATGTAAGCTTACTACTAATATTTTTTATCCTTTCCTTTTACGATCCATTTAATTCAGATGGTAAACATGTTGTGGAAGGAAGTGACCTTTCTGATTAAATATTCTGACTGCTTTATACATGAACAACAGCCATAAATAAATAATTAGCTCAGGTCACTGCATAGGGTACTGCCTTGCTGACTGGTTGAAAAGGTGGAGGCTAAATTGACAGAGAAGATGCTGTGTGCCATTTTTCTTTTCTACAATCGGCTCGGAAACAGGCACCAACTCTTTTATTGACAGAATCTGAGTATTGGCTTATTTTGTGTGTACAAGAACTTCTTCTTCCGTGTGATATCCCAGTCTTTCCCTTAGGAGCTGTGAACATTGCGTAACTATCGAACAAGAGTCTATGCACTGTGTTAAATTTCCGAAACTTGCAAGGAGGAATGTGTCACCTGTCAGAGGGATGTCACTTTGGCTGACTGCTGAGTGCTTTGAAATAGGCTCTACTCCCTTTTGCACATATTCACTGTGAAATGGATTAACAGGATGAAGTGATTTATTTCAGTTGACAAAGCTTTTCAAGTAAATGAAAAATCTCTTTTTTATCAAGCTGCAATTATTAAGCTGCAATTAAATCATGGCTATTCAAATGAGACCTGAGCTATATCTATCTGGGAACACCTTCCACAGTGAACCCAGGTACCAAATCTGTCAGAGTTGCGTTAGCTACGGGATGATATTTGTCTACCCTACTGCAGGGCAAATCAACCTTAAATGCCTTCTGACTAATGAGTTTGTTTTGTGTCCAGTATTTCAGCTTGCCAGGTTATCTTGTAAAACTTCATGCCAGAATGATGCACCCTCAGTAGTAAATAAAATTGCTCTGCTGCCTTTTCCCCTCTTCTGTCTTAATTTAAATGACCGGTTTTATTGTGTTTCTGAATATCTTATGCTCCATAGTGGATCTTACCTTTACAGTTTATGATCAATTGGAAAATTCTGTCTCTGCTATATGGGCAGAAAAATGAAGCACAGAAGATCATGAACGAGTTTCAGACTTTGGATCTGTTTTGGCACTTCACTCTGTTCTTGACTTGATGTCATCACTGAGATGAAGGCACGGGTGAAAATGTATTTCTTTGCATGGAAACTGGAAAAGAAGTAGTATGACAAAGTGTTGAGTAGCTTTGGAGCTGTATTGATATGGAAAGCTGATCTGAGTTTGGGAGATGGATGAGTTTCCTTTAGGAATTAGTGTCAGCATTAACTGCCAATGACACACGAACATCTTCCAAACAAAATTTTTAGGGTTAAGAGTGTGTAGAACAAAAGTTTATGATAACGTGTACAGCTCTCTATCTTTTTTTCACCTAGCCGCAATCTTTTCTTGTCAACTTTTATAAATGCCCCTCAGTCTTGCTCCCAGTGGGTGCTGTCACTTTACATCCCTTTGAGATACCTGTTCAGTGGTCAGGTACTGGGTGATGCCTTGGTTTAGTATCCCTCCCGGTTTCACAAGTAGTCTGAGAGAAGCATCAGTATGTGGGCTTCTTTCCCAGGATCAGCTTGGTTATATGGTAGGCTATATGGAGGTTATTGTGTTCAGTCCAAGATGTTCACAATTGAAAAAAGATGTTGTAGAGGTATTGCAGAGAGCTGAAAAATTATATGGTGCTTGAAGATCAAGCCTGGATTCGAATACTAAAGGAACTTGCCCAGTTGTACTGCTGACCTAGCTGTTACGTCTAGATCTCCAAATGCAGACGCTATAGAGATAACTTACTGGATAATTTAATCTGGTCTAATGAGATGAGGTGTAGAGATGTGGCTAGATCTCTGTGAGCTTGAGCTATTGCATGCATGCCATGCAGGTGCCCACCGTGGTCATTATGGGTCTCTGCACTGTGCTCTTTTGCATGGTGTGAATATGTATTCAAACTCATCAGTGTGTTGAAGAGAAGGCTTAGACATGACCTTAATAACACATTATAGTTACTTACATGAAGACCATAGATGTCAAAGGCTAGATGCTTTCAGTGTTTCGTTACACATACCTAGTAGTGTGATAAGAAATGTGGCTTAGGTCATTGAGAAGGGTCTGAAGACAGGAGTGTTTATTCTTGAAATAAGAAACAGGTCTCATGAATGGTGGTGACTGGGTCTTTGTATACTAGGTGATAAATTTGCCACCTATTGCAATAATCTTTAAAGTATTTTTTATTTTAAGAAGACAGTCCAGCAGCGGGGAAACCTTTTCAAACCTGAATGTGCTGGGGTCAGGTGATCATTGTAACGTGGCTATTAGTCATTTCTAGTATGAAGAAAACCCCAGAAAATTAGCCTTGTGCACTTCAATTGGCTTATTGATTGTCTCTGAATTCCGTGACCCATGAAGGATACATTGGCAAGTCTTGGTCTGGGCTTGTGGATTATTAGCATGCTCAGCATATATCCATTTATATCCATACTTGTTTATAGCACATTATAAAAGGAGCTAATCTCATCTGCTTATCTTACATGAAGCGGTACTGAAGTACCAGACACACAAATCTTCATAACTGCTATTTGTCTGGCAAATTTTAAAAGCAGACATGTAAAAGTGCAAAAACCATAAATCATCTCTGACAAGTCCAAAGAAAGACTGCAAAATTATTTTTAAAAATACTTTACAAGTTCAAAGGTCATGCTAAGGTTATGTTAAGCCAGTTAACATAAGTGCTCAAGCACCATGGGAGTCTCATTTGTAAATACTTGTGACCCAGAAAAAGCCTTAGATCAAACAAGCATGCCAGCTAAGGGAAATACATACATGTTGTTGTTTAATGCAATACAAACTGAAGAAGAAATATTTTGGCTAACTATATATTTTCTGACCTAAATTAGTGAATCAGTAAACTCTACAAGCTTGGGAAGAGAAAACCAGTTTTTACCCTATATGGAGCAGGTTATGGTTCAATAAACAGTTTCCTTAGTGGTCCCTCCAGCACCCCTGTTGTTTTTATTTTCCAGTCACATTCTCTTAGTAATTCTTTTGATCTATATTTACTGCATTTTGCTCAGTAACAAAGTCCCTGACCATATTCATACCAGATTATGTTCTTAGTTCTGTTCCATTGCAGAGGTTTAGAGTTTGCAGTGCTTTTTTTTTTTTCTTCCTTAACAGGAAAGATGCAATAATCATCGAATCAATATTGACCATTGCCATATGGACTTGCTGTCCTTATGCATTATCTGAACAGTCTCTAACTGAACCGACTTATGTGAATGTTATTGTTGTACAAAAATCACCAGAAAATGTTGAGGTACACAGAGCTGCAAGTGCCTTGAGCTCTCTATTTCTGAAGCTGACATTTTTTGACCTTAATATTTCTTATTGTGACTTCAAAAATTCTTTCAAAAATGAGCAAGATATTTCTGCATTATGCTCTGCTCAGAATTTGCAATCAGGCCATTGCCCAGAATTTATTCATAAAAAAAGAAAAAAATTCTAAGCCCAAGATTGCTCCTTCTGAAAAATGAAGAAAATGCCAGAAGCACAATAGCTGACGTTTTAAACCTCTCTCTAGACTACAGCCTCCATTTCACTAAAACACACACAGACCGTCCAATATAAAAAAAAAATAAAAAATAGTGTGTTTATGCTGGCAGGAATGCTGGTCATTGTCAAGGGAAACACTGACTTCAGAAAAAAAGCAATGTTTTAGATGAAAATTCACAAAAGACTGCCTCTTGATTTTGACATCACTATGGATTCAGAAAATGAAGTCATTAAGAAACTAACTCAGGTATTGCAAAGACTCAAACAATAATGCAAGATATTTTAGTATTCCGTAAGGATTCTTGTCTCGTGCTGAGCAGTATGGCAGTTTTATGTAGATACATGAGTGTATTGTCCTAAGCAAAGAAAAGATACGTGATTTCATGAGAAGATGAGGAGTACAGAGCAAGAGAGGATGATGTGCAGGGTCTTTCTTCACACCATCCCTTGTTTCCTGTGTTTTTGCAGGAGCTCATTGGAGGGATTCATGGATGCTGCCCTGTGGGGCATTACAGGGCAGCTCAGGAGAAAAGTTCCTTTCAGACAGGCAGCTAAGGATTTTTTCCTCCCAGGCCCAGACATTAAAAAAGTGTATTACACAAAGAATGGCAAAAACCCCCCAAAACCAACCAAACAACAGAAAAAAAACCCAGCCAACCCAAAACAAACAAGCAAAAAAAGTGTCTGAAGATAGGTGATAAAGGGGCTGGACAGGAAGAAGGGAGATCAGCGGGATACTTGGATGTCAGCATGATGACGTCCAAAGGTCCATCTGGTATGTATATAGAACAGAGACTGGATGCCTCGTAGTCAGGGTTTTAAGGTATACTCAGAATAGGAAGGAGGTTCTGAGTAGGAATAGGGAGCACAGAAGAATCATTTATGAGTGGGGAAAAGTGGTGGCCAGAGACTCATCTATTAGGAAAAAGTTTATCAGAACCATAATGTAGAGACTCTGCAGTCAGAGAATAAGTATCATAGAACCAGAGACTGGTTTGGGTTGGAAGGGACCTCAAAGACCATTTAGTTGCAACCCCCTGACATGGACAGGGACACCCTCTGCTAGACCAGATTACCCAAAGCTCCATCCAGCCTGGCTTTGGACACTGCCAGGGAGGGGGCAGCCACAACTTCTCTGGGCAAGAAGAAGAGGAAGAAAACAGCAAAAAGATCAGCCTAATTCCTACTGTTTGGGTTTGGGTTCTTTTTTCTTTTGATATGCAATATATAAATCAATGAAGCCATGACCATGTACTACAGCTCTCAGACATGAGGACGTTATGCTTCTGTTGTTGCTTTCTCCAAACCCCTATTGTCCAGGAACGCGTGGGAGACCAGTAAGATCTCTGTCCTTCTTTTCTTCCATCACCAGTGGCTCAGTGATCCAGCAAGACTGAGAAATGTCTGATTTTATAAATATTGGTCAGATCCTGTCATCATTAGTCATGCCAAAATACATCTCACCTCACTGAGCAGGGCATGAATCAGGTCAGCACAGATGCCTTCTCTGTGGATCGGTGCAGTGTACCACTACCACTGACAGACTCCGGTAGCCAAGTATCATAGATTTATTACCAGAACTTTTCAATTTATATTTTAATACCAACTTCTCTAATTCATCATGCAACCTCTCCTGTTGCACATAACTTTTAAAAGAAAGAAGTATACATCTCTGAAATATAGCAAGAAAGCAATATTAGGGATTTCTCATGAATAATTACCTTGCCTGAACTGCAATATTTAACCACTAAACCTTAATCCAAGAAAAAAGTGGCTTTCATGACTTGGTCTTGAACTGTGATAAAGCTAATTTACTGGTGGTGTGCATTTGTACTTTACCATTCAAACATTTAAGGCTTGATGAAGCTCCAGTTTGGAAAGTCAATTTGAAAAATATATTAATGACCTCAGATAATAAGAGAATAAACTTTTCTTGTATGTATTGTGTCTTCTTTATATTAAGAAGGGTGGAAAATATTCTCTGTGGGGAAAATGGAATCCCACAGCTGCTAGGGCCTGGGACTCGATCCTCCCCGCTTTCTACTCCTGCAAGCTGCTTAGCTGATTTATTGGAGACACATGTATAGCATCCTAGTGCCCTAGTAGAGTCCCAGGAGCCTATACACCTCTGCTTTTATTACACCAAAAAAGACAGCTTTGTTTGAAAGTTAAGCAGTTGCTAAAGAACAGAGGTCTCGTTTCTTTTAAAAAGCCTTTTCTGTGCTATCTGCAAGCTGCTTCTTGATTTCAATTTGTATCACCTTTGAGAATGTACTAAGTTATTATGCAATGCCACAACTTTCTCCTACTTTTCCAGACTTGTCGACATCTCCTAACAAGACAGTCTGCTGTTTGATGGAGAAATAGAAGGAAAATTGCAGAAGGAATTGATTAGGGAGTTTGAAAGCAATTCCTTCTTTGCTTTTTCCATTTTAGCAGTCTACTCTTCCTCCTTAATTTGTCCATTTTCTCATTTTCTGATCTGTTTTGTGCATTGCCATAACACCTAGTTTTGATCCAGGTCAAGCACTGTCACACAGCTGTACTTCTGTTGCATGAAAGGATGTGTGTTGCCTCAGGGACATTTTCACCAGTTTCAGGCTACCTGCAGGAGGAAAAATGATGCTCAGACTGAAGTGAGGCCTGTACCAAAGTACCAAGATCAATAATCAGACTGGTTTTATGCATGAGTACATAACAGGTCAAATTTTATGTTATGTGACTATAGTATTTTTGACTATTATTAGAGGGTTGGACCAGGGTATCTTTTATGATCAATCTACAGCTGCTGTAGAAAAAGCTCTTGTTTTCTTTTTCTTTCTCCCACCCCCTCACTCTGCTTTATAAATGTTCCTTATCTCATTTTCTTTCTTCAAGTTTCCAGATACTCAGGGTCTTTTCAGATGGTTGTGTCTACATCTGCTTGTGTCTTCAACACTAAGAATAGGTTCATTCATAGAATCACTGAATGGTTTGGTTTGGAAAGGATCTCAAACCCATCCAGTTCCAACACCCTCCACGAGACCAGGTTGCCCAAAGCCTCATCCAGCCTGACCTTGGACACTGCCAGGGAGGGGGCAGCCACAGTTGCTCTGGGCAACCTGTTAGTTTACTTGAATTAATTACATTAGAAGTACAGAAACATACTTTGATACAGTTCTTAAGTTTTTGACATAGATATTTTTCCCTCCAGTTTTCCATATAAGAACCAAAAGTGTCAGAAATGTCAAAGGGTTGTGTTTTTGGAATTTGCAATGAGTTTTCTCTTTTTCAAGAAATGAAAGATGCAGAAAGAGCGGATAATCTTTTCAAATGTTTGGATGGTTGCTTAAATCAAATCCAAACCCCAAAACTTTCAAGGCTTCTTTCCTGCAAATCTGTATTGACAAACATACAGCCAAATGCCAGAGAAATAGGCTCTGGTAACTGATTTTATTCAGTTATGCTACTAGAACAGTGCTGAAATGGAGGGTCAAAATATTTATAGGACAAATAATTATCAGGATAAAATTTATAATCTGTTTTGTAATCTAAATGACTCTAGAAGCAAAGCCTATTCCTTTGTTCTCGTGTCAATCCCCACTTGTATTAAACTTCTGTTGTTCCATATTTAAAAAAAATCAATACTTTCTATAGCAGTTCAAAGGTTTAGAGCTCTTGATCTTCTTTTGATTATTAATAATCTCAAAATGTTTTTTCTTGCTTCTCTAGGATTCTCATTTCTTTTCCACTGACCTTTATGCACTGCTTTCTTCTCTTCAGGCTCTCTCCTGAAAAAGCCCAAAGCATTGCAATTCTTACAATCACAGAATTGTTTAGGTTGGAAAAGACCTCTAAGACTATCAAGTCCAACTGTGTCCAAGTCTTGGACACCTTCCTCCTAGCATGTTCTTCATTCTCCAGCTCCAGAGCAGGCATTGCTGTGTCCGGTCATGGTACCCCTTCATGTATTACACAGAATCACAGAATCATAGGGGTTGGAAGGGACCTCGAGAGATCACCGGGTCCAACCCCCCGGCCAAAGCAGGGTCCCCAGCACATATTGCACAGATCCAGACGGGTCTTGAATATTCATGGACACAAACTCATAGCCAGGTTTGAGGACTCAGATTCTGTTTTAGTCGTACACCCATGTCACAAGGCTAGCTGAGTAACCTGTTTTGGAAATGGAGTAATCTCAAATTGAAAAAGGAGGAAAATTTGTTATAAGAGATAACATTATCCTTCCATTGACAAACCCAACACCACTCAAAACAGACCCAGAGGACATTGCAAGGAGACATCTTGTTCCTTCTTTTCACATGGTCTTGTCAAAACATAGTATAATAGAAACCAGCAGAGAAAATGTAGAACTTTAAATCTCAGCACATGCAAGCACATTCATTTTAGAGGTGGAAGGGTTCCGTAATGCCTGATTCTTCACAAACCATCCTCTGCCATGCCAAGGGGTTCAGAGGTGTTACTTCCCAAATTCCAAAATAAACTTTTCTTCACCTTGAGAGAAAAATGTGGAAATTTTTCTGAGGATGAGTTTTTTCTAAAGGGAAAGTTGTTCTGCCTTTTCCTAGACAGACCTGTGATTTAGATGACTCTCTGCAAGTGAACCTCCAGGTTAGTGTGCAGAATAAAACTGTTTTCAGGACACTGTTTCTACTTTGTGTGATTGGAGTCTGCCTGAAAGAATATGGATGGAAGAAGAAGAGGATAAAGCTGCCTTTTCATTGTACACTGAAGAAATCATGTGAAAAAATGGTTTGCTGTCATGGTTTAATTCAGCAGGCAGCTGAAACAACTGCACAACAGTTCACTCACCCTCCCCCCCGCCCCCCTCCCCCAATGGGATGGGGGGAGACAACAAAAAAAAATTAATAAATAGATAAGACTTGTGGGTTGAGATAAAGACAGTTTAACAGGACAGAAAAAGAAGACAACAGCAACAACCACCACCACAAAAACAATTAATAGTAATAGTATTTCAATGAGAAGTTGAAAAGTTCTCGACTGCTTTGCAACAACTAAGACATCAGTATGTTATCAACATTATTCTCACCCTAAATCCAAAACACAGCACTACACCAGCTTCTGGAAAGAAAATTAACTCTCTCAGCTGAAACCAGGATAGTAGTGTATTCTCTATTGCACAGAACTTCAGAAATACAAATTGTTATGGTGATCACAGTAGTAAATTGAGATGTCATATCTCCTCTACATCCACTGAATAAGCTGGTTTCTGAAGTTTTCTGGAGATATATTTTGCAAGAGTATCCTTCTTATGGGATTTTCTGTGAAAGGATAAAATCAGAACTAGAGGTGAAATGAATCATACTGAAAAAAAGTCTACAAGACCAGGTCCCCAACACTTTGTCCTCTATATCAGCTCATTAAAAGATTTGGTCCCTTCAGGTAAATTCCTATGACATACATGCCCCATTTTTTCTGCTCCCATCTTCTTCCAGAGCGAGATGGAAAAGGCATTTTGATAACTGAAATACAACAAGTTTCCATAATAGCATGAGGTTTCTGTGTGTAACTCCCTAAGTGAAGTAAAAAAACTCTTAAATTACATACCAAGAAATCAATATGATTTTTTAGTATGCTTGAAAAATCATCTTGCAAAAGGGTCTTCATTTTTCAAATTCCTTGACCACAGCTGAAACACATATACTGAAAATAAGTGCTATAAAGACATAAATCTTCATAGAAATCATAGATTCGTCATGCTATTATTGCTGCTCCTTGGCAAACCATGCATTTTCCATTCATTTAGAATTCAGTCAAGTAGGATCAATTCAAGCTTTGCTTGTCTGTATCCTGTGATGTAATGCCATCATCTAATGAAGCTGCAAAGCATAAAATCTGACTTCAGCCAGCAAGACCATTATAATGCTCTTCCTTTTGTTTTTGACCTTTAAGCAGGAGTGCGAGGCAGTGAGTGCTGCCTGTAACTAGCACTTGTGGCAACATGTTGATGACAAAAACAGATGATGGATCTGCGGCTACGAATCATCTAGATAATGTTATCTAAGCAAATAATTTATTTGAAATGAGAAAACTTCATTAAAGAAACACTATAAATGCGAAGTCAAGAATGCCAAATTTAGGAAATGGTACAACTGAGGTGGACTATTCAGCTTCAGTTCAACTCCCCTAAGATCTGCCATGTTACAGTTATGTTAGAAAGTAGTCCTGCTACGGCAAGAAGTTGCTCAAAGATGCTAGACTGCACAGTGTGGCTGAGTGTAAGCTTTATTAAAAAAGAGAAAGCATAAATAAAGCAAGAAAGCATGTTTCAAAGTGTGATAAAAGTGGCAAATGTTCCTTGTCACAACTGGGAGAATAGAATTGCTGTGAACTGTTACTTCTGCATTGCAAATGGAGGAATCAAGGCCTGGACTGAAGAAATCTGCCAAAAGCTATACAGAGACACAAGGCCAAATGGGAATTAGAAGTTTTCATCTCCTACCTCTGTGCTTATGCTTCTTAACCATTCTACTCTTCATTATCCACATATTTCATTGTATTTTTCAGCTCTGGTACTTAGCCTTGACAGAGAGCTTGAGAGAGGCACTTTGCAGTCAGCTGGAACCAGTCAGGCACACATAATTGCCTTGTGAGTGCACGGTGTTTTCTTGTCCCATTTTGTTCAGCACTGCAAATCAGAGCATGTGTGTAACATGCACAAGGGGAAAATGCCCCATTGCCATTGTTTGTTGCTGTCTGCAGCTCTGTTTACTGCTGCACTGTAACTTCATCAACTAGATATGCAAAGAAATTAAAAAATACTTCAGCAAGCAATAATGCAGGATGGACTTGCAATAAAAGTGAAAGAATTTTTTATGCAAATATTTCCCCTTGACATTCCCTGTCTCAGATCAACCTGAGAACGAAAGTTGCATCAGTAATCCAAGCAACACTTCCAGGGGAAAATCCCAATTACTTTGAAGTAAAGGCATAATTTACACTGAATTTGATAGACAGAATTCTACCACTAGCATCTACATTTATACATGGAATGTGTTGGAAAGCTGGCCAGGAGTAGGGAAAAGGGAGTGAGAACTTGTGGCAGGTGAACAACAGAAATTGCTTGAGAACAGTTTGGTTTGTTCCAACTGAAAACTCATTACTCATTGTGGTGACAGTTCAAGACCCTCTTTAACTACCCATTGCATAAATTCTGGTCATGTTGAGCTATTTGACAATCTAAGCTGCCAGTATAAGTTATTACAGATGACGCAATAGAAAATACATTTCTATTTCCCTTTCTCTGATTCAACACTGCACGTTTACATCTGCAGCAAGACTGAAGAATCACCTGTTACTTACATTTCATTTGCTTTTGACAGATGTTGTAACCCTGATGTATTTTCTAAGCATCCTTGGGTCTGCATCATGTTTTTTTCAGGACAATTTTCACTTACTTTTTTTTTTTTACAATTCTCAGTGAGAGACATCCATCAATAATCTCATGGAAATGACTCAGGAGATAGGATTGCTAAACAATTTTTCATATACATTCCCCTCCTGGAATAAATGTCTTAAAACACAAAATTATCTTTCTGAAGCACTGTGCCAGTAGACTGAGGCAGCTTCATCCTGGCATTTGCATTTTTTAGTCTGCAGAAACTCCAATGAAGTTGGAAGCCATAATTTGCAATCATTGTAGAAAGTATCAGATTCAATGAATGCAAGATTTAGACCATCATAACAATCCAACTACAAGATATAATCCCTTTTTTGTTACCTTTTATTTTTTTTAGCAAGGTCATCTGCAACTCTGCTGCTAATGAGGGGGGAGGGGTTAGATTATATACGGCTTGTTTATTGAGAAGAGCCTTTCCAGAAGCGTATGCTTTGTATCAAACAGTACGGAGTCCTCTCTGCTGTCCTTAAGAGACTCGATGTTAACAGATCTCGTCTGAAGAAAAAGCAAGCTGGCAATTTCTTAGCTGGGAAATTTCACTCTCAAGTTACACAAGGAGTTCTGGTACTCTTTGATGGAGTTCAGAGAGGTTCAGCAAGGGGAAAGCTCCCAGCAGCCAGTTTTCATTTGCAACAGCAGGCTTTTCAGGAAACCCTTGCCCCATTCTTTTACATTCTTGTCCAGCGAGGTGACTCAATCAGAAAGTTGTTTAGAGGCAATTTGTGATAGCCTTTATATGTGCCATATGACATCTGCATCTGGGTCATTTGATTCTGCTATTGCTAGCTAACCAATAATTTTGGTGTCATTCCTTACCAGCCTCTTAACTTGTGAAGAAATAGAGAGATGGGGTTTCATTATCTTGGAAGTGCTAGAATTTTCCTAGCGAAAATTTGAATCAATTCATCTAAATAGGCCTTGGTATCTTTCCAATGGCAATCACTGGGGGAAAAAAAAAAAAAAGAGAACAAAGGCAAAAATCACTGAATCATATGCCATTACATATCAAACCATTTTGTCAAACCACACATCAGAAATCATATTCCAGATTATGAGGTATCAGACCAAGTGTGTGGACAGGAGATCTATTGTCATATTTCTCTGGCTCTTTAGGCATGGTCTTTATGACTGTTTCTGCTAAAACTTCATTCTTATAGAGAGCAATTTACTCTAGAGACCTTACTTTTTCTGGCCAGCCATTACTTTAAATAGTTGGCCAAAAAGAGAGGGTAGGTTTTTATCCGAATGTTGATTTTCCAGCTATCAGGAAAATCCGTGGGTTTTCAGGTATCTGTCTCCATGGCAGAGTGCCTGGGAGGCCCTGATATTGCTGTCTGTCCTGTTGCTACAGACCCCCAAAATTCAATTTTGTTTCCCATAGGGTCTAGTTGTAGAGCACCTGCATAATAAATCTGACTTTCCTTAGTGTCTTGTTAGGAGATCTTTAAACATGAGTCCAAATAAATGTTCTATGCACAAACAATGCACAAGTGGCTTTAAGTATTGGTAAACTGATCCATGTAGTAAAGTGACTGTTAAAAGTGATAATAACAAAAATTGTTCCAAACAGATAAAAACCAATTTAACACTATGTGTGAGCTTGCCAAGCAGAAAGGATCCAAAATTTTATTACATTTGGCAAATTTTGATCCCATTTTTCAATCTATACAGCCTTTTTAGCAGAGTGTGCATTTTCCTTTTTTTTTTTTTTAACATACTTATGTAACCATAAAACCAAAACCGTTCAAAAACTGTAATGTTGACGTCCAAAATATGTTAGGCATCAGTTCAAGAACTTGGAACAAAATTAGTTGCAAATCTTTCTCCCTATTTTTGCAATCAATTTGTAAATAAGATATTTGACTCTGATTCAGACAGTGAGATTCTGTATGGTTTATTCTATTAAGTTTGATTAATGTTTATCAAGTAGGAAATTTTCAAATTAAAAGAATTATAAGAAAGCAACACAATGTGAAAGCATGATACAAAAGCAAATATGTACTAATAACATTTTCTTATTTAGGTAATTAGAAAGTCCCTGCAGAATCAAATTATTGCAGGCTTCTGATTCCTCAGCCTGTTATTTGTTGAAAAAAAATCTTAGTTTTAATGACCCCTGTGCCACTCTTGACAGCTGACCCAAACTCCTCTGCAGTCAGTAGAAATGCTCTCTCCAACTCTGGATCAATCCCTGAAAGCTTTTACTTGGTGTAATATTGAATGATAAATTCTTTCTCTTGCATCTCAGAGCTTTTTTGTCAGTAGACCATTATCAGAATAAACTTTTATTACTTTTCAACAGGGTCTGAAGTCCATCATGGCATCTACTATAAAGCAATAGCTGTGGTAGTATTGGACTAAACAGAAGTTCAAATGATTAATTAGAAAGTTTCTGTATCTTCTTTGACTTTAAAGATTAATTCAGAGCAGATTTCTGAGATTTTTGAGTCAGCCATATTCTGTGACAAACTTAATTTCTAGAAACAAAAAGCACTCATTTTTATAATACAATTAATGCTAATTAATCAGTAAACTATGAAGGATGTGGACAGTGCATACAAAACAACATTGGATGCCAGATAAAATTGCATCTATTAGTCACTGAAAGATTTTATGTACAGTGGTGGTTCATATGACCACAAATAATTTAAACAGCCAATATTCTTAAAATGGAATATTTTATTACCAAAAAGGGCATGGAATCCTATGTTTGTTGATTCTTTAGGCATTTACATTGAAGAGAAAATGTTGACATAAACCAAGCCAAATCATGATACAATATTTTATGACATTGTGACTCAGAAACTAATGTTTCCATAAAACTTGAAGTCTGATATCCAGGAATTCCAGAGTTGTGGGAAGTAATCATGCATGGAAATTTTGTAGATGAATGGAGGGACAAATTCCTTCGGTTTAGAATTTTTTTAATGCAGTGTGTAGGACTGAAGACCCCACTCTCGACCAGAGATATTTTCAACTTACATAAATTGTAGAACAGAAGTTCTAGATTTGTATATTGAACAAAAAGGTCCTATAATTTTGTAATTTAAAATACATATTGTAGTTTAAAATATGAAAACATGCCATTTTATAAAAGCATTATAAAATAAAATAAGCTTCAAGTTGCTCTTCTCGTAAATACTTCTGGTTTCCCATTATGCACTGCTTGGCATGTAACTTACTGCTCTCTAAAGAGGTCCAGGTTCTCTAGGCCTAAATAGCATCCAGATAGTTTAAACCTCCATCCCAGGGGAAATGACACAGGCAAAACCACTGTTCTTGCGGGGACTGTGACACTGCAGTCCAAGCTGGGCTTCCCCAGCTGGCTGCTGTGTGAGATGACGAAGGGGAGCAGAGGGACACTGAAGTTCCCATGTTAGACTGTCTGTAAGGACTGTGTGGACTGGTCAAAGAAAGGTGTTAAAACTGGGAATATCTCAGGTGGAGACTTTGTGCTCTCTCTCTCGGGATGTGCACCTCTTGGGTATCTCACCCAAGGAGGGGAGGAGGGGTGTGTGGTAGCCTAATGGCCCCCAGACCCCCCTTCCTGTAACAGCGGGCAGCTGCAAGGGCCAGTACATGGGTTCCCCCAGGCTGCCCTGCCAGCTGTCTGTTTGGCCTTCAGCCTCCTTGTGACATTTTTACACACATGGCTAGGGTTTTGTGCCAAGGCATGTGAGCAGGTCCCTATCATGCAGCAGGCCTTGCTCTGACACATCCTTGTTGTTCAAGTTATAGTGGGGTCTCCAAAGGCCCTGCTGAGTCTGGCACTGCAAAGGGTCTGGCACCGGGAAGACTCTTCCCCCCAAAGCACCATTGCTTGTGATGGGCAGTCTGTGGAAAGAGGGCTTACTGTCCCAGGCAGTGGCTGCATTGTACCTTGAAACAGCAGGACCAGCAGGTTGTAGACATTACCCTACCTAAGGAATTTCATGGGCTGTATGGATAAGTGTCTGCAGCTTATTGTTAGAAGCCTACTGTAAGTTTTGTTTCTGCATGCTGCAGGCTATGAGTGCTCCAGGGAAAGATATAAATGTCTTTCATTCTTCCACATTTTCTACTCCTAACAATATTTTGCAGGGCCTGCCCCATTCACATCACCTTTCATACTCTGGCAAAACAAGGACTATTTTCTCTGTAGCTAATACAATAGTAATTTCAGATTTCTTTTTTTTTTACTTTGGTTCTTGCATTCATTTCCCCCAAGAAGGGAAAAAAATTACTCTTGATTATATGTATGCTAAACCTAGCAAGAAAAATTATACACTGATATTTCTATCAAGTAGCTATCATTATAATGATTATTAGAGTTGTAGAGTGAAGCATCAGCAGCGTTAAGCATTTTTGTGGCTTTTAGGGACTTGTTCCTCATGCTCTGCAGTTTTTCACCACGTGCTAGTGCACTGTCCTTAATGGTGTCTGGACCAATAAAGAATAGTGCAGTGCAATAATGATGCTAAGTCCTCTCACAGAGAAACCTCACATTAATTTTAAAAGAAACTTCAGTCATTTAGGGACTGTGGGGTTAGGCTAACAATATTTAATTAGTTTCATTTCAAAATCTATCCCAGTAATATCATCAATTCTGGTTCACAAATGAGGATCCAAATAAATAGAAAAGAATTATTTTCCAGAGCCATTAAAAATAGCAGGCAAAGGGGAAAAAATACACTGTGGTAAAATAAGGTGATTATTTATCAAAGAATATATTTTAACAGAATTTCTCAGCTTTTAAGTTACTGCTAATAATGAACATGAAGTTGTACAAAAGACAAGTGTTTCTTTGAAAGCTGTTTCCCTTGACTTCTGTAATGCATTGCTTACTAAAGATTTTATTAATTTTAAGGTAGTATGTGGGGTTAATTCACTGCTGTTCTTTGTGATGGTGAACATCCTTACTTAATATTAAAAATATATGTAAGTAATTTGAGTTCATTGAAACACAAACATTACAGAACATGTTCTGGAATAAAGTATTTTATTAGGTGTATGAAATTATTATCCAATACCTTGGTGGACATTTTGGGGGTTGAAATGGGGAATTACATGGAATTATAGAAATACAAGCAATGTGCAAGAAATTGTCATTGTGTTCTCATAATGTGAATGACTCTGATTTTTTAGTATGGGATGCAGAAGGAATTAATCAAATTTTACAACCCAGTCAGGGTATGTGAGTGCTGGATAAATACATGCTGTGGAAGTGGTGGTATAACATCATTGCCAGTGACAGCTTGCGTCATGGAACCCAAAATCTGAATAGGAACAGCAATTTCTCTTCCTATTTTCAGATGGCATCAAAGGTCCACAGGAAATTTGTTTTCATTAATGCATTCTTCGCTGATGGCAGCAGGAAAAACAGTTTGAGCTTGGAAAAAACTAATCAACCTTTTTCTGAAGTGGTAAATATCCCTAAGTTGTTTTTTTAATTTAAAACTTCTTCAACATAAGCTTTCTATTCTGATACAGTAGGCTTCAAAATCATTACATTGGATTTTTTCATGGTTTCGTAGTTTTGTGCTGCCACACAGCCCTCCCTTCCTGTTCCTTGAGAAGCTGTTTCTGATATCTGACTGCAACTGAGGCTTCAGCACCAAACATGAGGCAAAGCCCTAACTCGGACTCTTAATGACCATCATAGTCTGTGAAAGGCTATCACAAGATTCTCTTGTGACCTGTGTGCATGAAATGGCTCATGTAAAGCAGAATCTCAGACTCCCTGAGGTGGGAAGGGACTTCTGGAGGTCATCTAGTTCACTCTTCTCTCTCAGAGCAGGGTCAGCTGGAGCAGGGGCCTCATGGCTGTGACTAGTCCTGTTTTGAATATCTGCAAGGATGGAGATGTCACAACCCACAACCTCTCTGGGCAGTATCTTTCAGTTTCTGCCAGCCACAAAGTAGAAAAAAAAGGGGGCGGAGGGGGGTCTTAAGTTTCAGTGGAATTTCCTGTATTTCAATGTGTGCCCAAAAAAGTTCATGTGATGACATCATTTGCATTTGTAAGAGGTCTTTCACATTGCCCAAGTGAACCAAACAAAGCCGCTGTGCATCCTAGGAGCTTAGAAGAGGTACTAGCTAAAGAAATGAACATACATGCCAGTATGCTCAGTGGCAAACTTCAAAATGAGGGACACGTCCAGATTGAAGAGCAAACCTGGTTTAAACCCCAGCCACTTTTCACCTCCTCCTGATCATAAAGTGGGAAATCTCAGCCCAGCTGACCCAGGCAACGTAATATGCTGCATATATAGATCAGCAAACCTTTACTCATTCAGAATTAACGATCATGACATGAAACTACATAGTGGAACAGTTATTTGAGGACTAACCTGCTCACATTTTTGCCTTGATGACTTAGCTGGCCCAAGAGCTGTCTGGATGTGTTCCATGACAGGGGTAGTGGGTTCAGCAAGTGCCCTGGGGAGACAGGCACAGAACACTCAAAATGCCAGAGCAGCTCTAAAACTCAGGCTACAGCTCAGTGCCTGCAGGTTTTCTTCAGTTATTGATGATTACTGTGTCAATCTCCTCTTGTTCAAACCACACAAGAAATGACAGTATTCCCTGTATAACCGATGCATATGGCCTTGAAAAGACAAAAATACAGATGTTTAGTTATGAGTCAGACAGCTCAGTTGTGGCTGAAACAATTTCTGTCCACTACTGTGGACTTCACTTCAGCAAGACTAATATCTTTTGGTCAGAGCAACACCATGGTGTGCATCCTCAGGTCCCAGAGCGGTGGGCGGGGCCCCTTTCTTTGATAGGAAATGAGAATGGGAACATAATGTTGTCTAAAATTTGGCCCTAGCAATGATGAGGTTTTTCTCAATGCATGCTGAAATATGGAGGGGAACTTCTCAGTAGGCTTATCAGTGGCTGGAGATCTATTTATTTTCACCCAACCCAAGAAGACCTTGAAGCATGGCCTCACATTTTGCATTGCCATATTGAGTAAAAGCCAGAGAGGACCCTCCATGTTTCCCTGCAGGCCTCGGATCCTAAGTCCCATAGCAGGATTTGGTCCTTCAAGCCAGCTAGGTGCTAGTACATGTTCTATCCTGAGTTTTCTTTTCCCTTTCCCAGTTGAGTTCACTTCTATTTTATGTGGAATGGGTAACCAGAATGAACCAAATAAGTCTCCTTCCTGTATAATTTCCTGGATGTCAGGTCCCTCAGAGTTTGAAATTTCTTTTCAGGAATAGAGTTTTTTAATGACATATATTGAATGTGCAGTAAGTATATCTATAGCTTTAGTGTGAACTGTGAAACAGTAAGGAGAAATACTTACTATGGAGAGGCATAAGGTTATAATTATTGCCATTTTGGAGAAAGAGAAGGGCTCATGCACATGTTTAGATTGATCAAGCAATTACTTGTTATGCTAAAGTGGTTTTTTATTCCTATTTACCTCTCACAAATACTTGCTGGAAATTGGTAGTTTCATTTCACTCCAATAAGCATCACATTCCTTTGGGGAAAAGGTTGGCTCTGTTTATCCAACTTTTCTTTGGAGGGAAAAGAAAAAGATGTCAACAAAAACACAAGCCTGTGATTGATGATAGGTTTTAGGGCAGAGGGGAAAATTTCCAATTTTAATTTGTTATGCCCTTAATGACAAAGGAACTAAGGGGATCTTGGAAGGTTATTTGACTGACTTATTTGCCTCCTAAAGACTAGACTTTTGCTAAGAGTGAAATAAATTTTAAAAGAATAATCTTTTTCTTGTTAAGTTAGGTTTTTTTTATCATTTTAACTCCATTTTTGAAAGGCATTATTTGCATTGGTACAGAGCTGTGCCAGCCTGGCATTATGAATATGATTACATGTGTGATAATGAGTCCTTGAATAGAGTACACTTTTATTGTTTGATCAGTCAGTCTAGCACAAAACTGACAGTTCCTGTGGGCAATGTCAGCTGTGAGACCAAGAACTCAGTGGTGTCAGTGACCAATATCTGGTCTATTTTCTTAGAAAATCGGGATTGATTTTCTAAGAATAACTGAGCACCGCAACCAACGATTATCGATTATTTCAGGGAATGGCTTGCTCTCCTGTTGGCCTTGTTTCTTTGACATTAGTAAGAAGACATTCCCTAGGAAAAGGGGTTTGAATCTTGAAGAGCTTCACAGGAAGAGATCTCTATTTGTCGCTCATGTCAGTTCAGACTTGTATAGATAATAACATTCAGACACAAACTTTCCCTTCGAACTTGAGTAAACAAGGGAAAAAGAAAGACTTTTGGGTCATCACAATATTATTCTTTCTCATCTAGACAAGCCAATGAAGTCTTTGTAGGAAGACATTCCCAGTTCTGAATAAACTGCCACCTTTTCCAAGCATTAGACTGATTTACTTGATCCTGCCTTAGGAACATATTATTTTTAGGAGTATTGCCCATTTGCTTTGCTAAACAAACACAACTGTAAAATTAATAGGTTTTGCCTGCCCTTGCATGTGTAAGACCTCATTCAAAACAAAAACTTTGGAAGGATCAAAAATATTCCTCTACTGTATTTCCTGTATTAGTTTTGATTTTCTGTAAGGTCTCTTTTTAATGTTGTAATATTTTTTACGATACAATAGCTATTTTTCATTTGAAAGAAGGAAAAATATGTCTCCTGTTCACATTTAGAAGATAGTCTTAATTTTATCTTTATCACTTTTAAATCACTTATAGATGTGTAAGGTTACTTCTGCTTCATGGCAGGAGACAGTGTTATAAGAGGGCTCACAACGGATATTGCCTTGGCTTATAGCAGTTATATGAAGAAGGAGGCTTGAGGAGGTACCAGGCAGCACGTGCAGCAGGTAAAGCCCTTAGTAGGTACTGTAGTTCTTTCAACACAGTGGCCAAGTTGTCTTTAAGCTGCTGAGCCTGTGCTCCGAACACAGCTTCTTTGCAGGCACATAAGGTTCAGTTTGAGGCCCAAGATCTTGAAGACCATGGATTGTCAGTGTGTAAGACATGATGGATCAGACTCTACTTTCAGCCAAGCTCTGGATGATTTCACTTCCAGCTTGCTCTCCAGAGTCTGCCTAACTAAAAGGAGAATAATTTCCTCATCACCACATGTGGCATTATTGGCAATTCAGTTTCCTGTTCCATCAGCATTACCTTGCAGTCCCAAATTAGAAAGGAATGTTTATATTTTACTGTCTCTCATAATACAGAGTTCCACCTTTCTTTTGCAGAGAGGTGTTCAGCAAACGTGTCAGCAAATTGCAAGATCTCTGTAGGCAGGTGTGGTTTCAGTAAGCCCCTTGTTAAATATGGAACTCTCCTTAGACACTTCTCTGCAGCCAAGGATTTAAATATTCAAATAAATATTTAATGACTCAATGGTTTTCTTCTTCACTAGTGTGAATTTTCCTTTGCAGGCCAGAGGGACCTAACAAAGAGCCAAGTGGCTTGAATCATGATAATCATGTTGCCAGTAAATGGCAAGCTCTATGTTTTGATTGGCAAAGACACTAAGGAGCATACCAGCTGTGAATTATTTCTCCCTGAGTATGGGGGTTTGAGGGACAATTAAAAATAAAGCCAGATAATCTTGGGCAGGGAATGATAAGGAAGTTGGGGAAAATGCTGAAAAGAGCTAAGTCCAGAATGAGTACCCCTATGCTGTTCAAAGCTATGCATAGTTATCATCCTCAGTCAAGTTACAAACTGGTCAACACAACTTTTGTGGAGAAGGAACAGATGAACCTGGATGAGGACAAAGACTCAGGAAAACCTGCATGTATTGTTCTGACATAGCCAATATTAGATTTGCTAAAGAAGAATGTGTATGTGGGGGAAAGCTGTGAATTGACACTCCTAGTAAACTATGGAAAATCTTATTTAAGAGATAAACATTTGAGATGGAAAGATCTTTCCAATCCAATCTAATTCAGAGTTATCACTCCAGGAGGGCTCCCTCGTGATATTTTCTAGTGACTCATCTAGCCTCACTTAAATTCATATCTATAAGGCTATTACTTTCTCTTACTTTTTAGGAGTCATGATTATGGAAAGTGGGAATCCAGACAAGTTCTAAGAAGTTAAGATTTCTTGTAGCAGAATTCATGGCATTGCTCCAGCAGAATGCTCTCATCCTTTCTCATTGAAAGTGAAGCCTTTTTTCACCTGCTCCTCAAATATCATCATTCTTGATGCCTTGTTCCCTCCAATACCTCATAGAGCATGCCTATTAGCTGTTATGGAACAGGATTGCTTCAGTATCTGATTATTGGTGGGATACCTACAAAGCAGAACCAGTTACAGATTTAGAAGGACACAGACTTTACTGAAGTTACAGTTAACTCTTGAACATGGAGAGAAGGGGGTGTGGAGGGAGTGTCCACAACTTCTCTGAGCAGCCTGTTCTAGTGCCTCACCAGCCTCACTGTAAACAATTTCTTCCCCATATCTAATCCGAATCTCTTCTCCTTCATCTTAAAGCCACCACCCCTTGTCCCATCACTACATGCCCTTGCAAACAGTCCCTCTTCAGCTTTCCTTTGTGGCACTTTTAGCATTGTCTGACTACTTTGTAGCCCCAACTAAAAACTGCTCAGATGAATAGAGAAGCCCATTAAGCTATTCCTCTCCTGATGCCATGAGGTGTTAGACACTGAGAGAAGGCTGGCCAGACACAGTGAGGGGCCCAGAGATGGACTACACCTGTGCATCACTCCTGGCCAGCTGCTGGCTGGTTGATGCCATCTGTGTATCGAGGCACAGCCTGAAGAAATGGAGGATCCCAGAAAAAAGATTCTACAGCCTTGTACATACACCACAAGAAAGAAAAAAAACCCAAATATTTTTCAGTTCAGGACACCATTAAACTAGAACAAGATTTCTTGCAGGCATTTGCATTTCAGGCTTTTGGGTGAAGTAAGGCAAACTGTACAGACTGCCAGGACTATATGATGCCAGCCACCATGCTTTCTGAAGAATCTCAAACATAGAATTACTAAGCTATTACCCATGGTAATAACACATATAACACATGGTTTAAACCTTTGGCAATACCAAAGAACTTAAAGCTGACAAAGGTAACTTCAGTCCTTGAAAGAGTGGTCTTGGAAAATCTAGATCAGTGGGTCTAATTTTTCATTTTGGGAAATCAATAAAAAAAACTAATAAAGAGTATAATAAACAGATACTGGATGATGCATTACAGGAAGGAACAGGCAATATGGATGTTATCAAAGGGAGTTATGCCTCACGGGGCTGTTATAGTCCTTTGTAAGTAATATATGTAGATCCATCAAGTATATAGGGACTTTCTACAAGCTTTCAGCAAGATCATTTCCCAGAGGTCTTAAAAAAAAGCCCTAAAACCACTTAAAGACACCACCAACTAAGCAGGAAGCCCCTTTGGGGTAAATAATTGCTAAAAGATAAAGAATAAAAACTCTAAGCAATGGAGTGAGGTTACTAATGTAGACCTATGAGAGATGCATTACTGATTACTGCAGTCTATACTGATAAATATACCTATACATGATTTGTGAGGAAAACTGATAAAGTCTGAAGGTGATTTGGGATACTTGACTGGAAAGATATCAATAAGAAGCTGGTGTGTGGTATCACAGTATTGGGCAACAGGGCAATAAAATGGTACATGAAAAGTAATGTAAATTACTGCATGGGGGAAAAAATGGCAAATCCAAAAAAAAAAAGACCAGACTCAAAATCAGCTACCAGCAATCACTTCTGACGTGGTTATTTTTGTACTTTTTTCCATACTACCTGCAGATTTCCGTACTACCTGCAGATAGACTCTATCGGCCAGATAAAATAATAAGCTGGGTGCATTTTCAGTCTGAAATCATGTGGCATATCATTGTGATTAGAAATTTTGACTGAAAAATTGGGAAGACATGCAGACTTCATGAGCCCACTGTAGATGTTTGCTGCTTTTTTGTCCTCTCTGTGATGATGAATTTTACCTTAAATTGTTTGACCCATTAGTACTGTAATCAGAAGACAGACTTATAGGGTGATACATACAAATCGTGTCATTCTCATCATGCAATTAAAAAAGAAAGGGAAACTTGGACAACATACAAAAGTGATGGGATTCAGGAATATAAGCATATGTAAATACTCATATGCTTATGTTTTAAGAAAGACATGAAATAATAATGTTTTAAATCTCAAGAGTTCATTTCTGATCGTATGAGACTCAGATAAAATACTACATTTTAGAGAAATTAATATTAATAATAGCCTAGCTAAAGCTAGCATGGATGGTTATATTCTACTGATATGAATGTCATAGACCTTTTTCCTTTGCTTTGTTTTAGGGTGTGCGTTTTTTCCCTTTCTGTACTCCCAAGTGTTACTGCACAGACATTGTATTCCAATTGCATTTGTTATATTCAAGGTTCCCTTCTGTTTCTTTTCCAGAAGGATCAAGATTCTCTGGAGGACAAAAATGAAAAGCAGGGTCATCGGTGTCTTGTTTGGGGTCTTTCAGTCCAACGTTGACAACTTGTCATACACCAAAAACTGCCTGGCAGTGGCCCTTATGCACCAGCACTGACAGTGGAAGGAGCAGGGGTGCAGGAGGGACTGGCCATTTGAGGACTGCGCCCTGACCGGGGCTGCATCTAGAAATGGACTAGCTGTTCCTACCCTTCTACTGTAGTCCATGCACAGCATAGGGTGGAAAGGTTTTATTAGGGAGAGGTGTTATCAGGTGTTGCCACCTTGAGAGACAGAGAATGTTCTCTTTTCCCTAGACTAGTCTGTATCTGAAGAGTACCTGAAAACAGATACTGTTTGCTGTGCTGTGCCCTCTTCTCCAGGCAGTGCTGTGAAGTGAGGGTCATCTTTTCTCCTGTTTCTTGCTTTTTTATTTCTCCTTGCTCTTCCCCTAGTCTCTGTCATCAGTTCTATACTGGAATGCACAGCACATGCTTGAAATGCATTATCTTGTGTAAATCATAAGCTCAAGGGTTGCAAATATTTAGCGATCCTTGTGTGGCAGAGAGTGGAACCTGGTCTATTGCTGAAACAGAACCTCTGGAAAGGGAGGAAGAATAAATCAGAAAATTGTTTCTGTCTGGCGAAGTAGAAAAAAAAATCAATGGAAAGAATTTCCCTTCATAAACTTTAGATTGCACTAGTAGTTTATTGAGCCCAGAACAAAGATTTGATATCTATTTCCTTTCTATTACAGCTCGTGAACTCACAACTGGAATTTGCTTTTTATAAAAGAATAAAAGAACAAGAAAAAAAAAAAAGGTCCAATGAGCCAGCCCATAAACCAGTATTGGACTCTTAAAAATGACATTATAATTGGAATTTTTAAAACTAGTAGAATCATTACTGTGCTGAAATCTGGAATAACATATTTTCAACATAAATGTTAAACAAAAATAAACACCAGTAATATAGGATAGTGACTACAAATTGAAGCACTCTTTTTAAAAATGCAAAATAGGCCTTTCACTCTCTGCTGCACTGCCACTTCGGCAACTGTGCAGCAAGGGACAGTTCAACAGATACATTGTTTGTAGCTGTAAAATGCTATGAGGAAATTCAAGTTACAGAATATATAAACTGAGGGAATGAACTTTATAAGGAGTCCTCTTACACCATCTAGTCTTGCTGCTGTCCCGGCAATGGCAATATAGAAAGGAAAAACAGAACAAGCTCCTTAAAAAGGGACAAAACTGAGTGCCAAGGCCACAGAAATCTGTGACTCTTGGTTTACCTTAAGTTCTTTGAGTCTGGTGTATTTGGATACCTGCAACCTCAGGACCATTTTTTTTTCTTAGAGAAGAAGATCTGGTTTCCAGTGAGAAAATAGGAATGAGACCCCACAGTGCCTACCAAGGACCCACAGGTCCATACAGATAACCACCAAAGGCTTTCCCAGGATGGTGTCCAGAAACACTGTCCCCCAACCTGCCCTCCCAAGTGACCCAGAGAAGCAAAGGAAGAAGAGGAGCAAGACAAACACCGAGGCAGGCCTAGCAGAGGGGTAGAAATGGCAATGTTTGCACTCCTATGACACCTTGTAGGTGAATATCAGGTCACTGGAGCCTGTGGGGCAAATTCTGACCTAACCTGATGTCATACAGCACTTCTGTTACTCCACAATTGGTTGTGATGTGTTGCAATAACAGAGTGAGACCTTGAGTTAACTGTTAAAACTTTGAGACAATTTACAAAAAGTACTTATGTACATTAAGACCTCTTAGTCTGCAAGAGGTCTTTCTGGCTGCATTGGTTATGGTTTAAGACAAAGGATTCAGCTTGTCATAGGGTAAACATGTTGCTTTGTAACATTTCTCCATTCTTCACAACTGATTACAAGTCTGGGAAAGAAGCAGTAGGTGAGATAAATGGAGTGACAAGAAGGTGTATGGCAAGAACCTGTGAGTATTAACTGAAATAATTCAGCACAGATCATAATTCCACCAGGGCGACTATGCTGCTTGATGCCAACCAAAGCTGGGGCTGCTTGTTCGCTTGTCTTAATGGCATTTAAAAAGTAAAGTACTCATTTCTAACCTGTATTTGCAGAGAAGTGCTTGAAAACATAAGTGCATCTAATTGTTTGAAGAAACAGTATGCAATTATAAGAGAACCTAATGGTATTATTATTTAATCTTGCGGTGTTTAAATAAAATTATTTCTATTTTTTCAGCCCATTTTCAGAATTTGATAGGAGTTGGGTATAATGGAAGTTTCCCATGTGTTTTTGTGTATCTTCCAAACAGTGCCAAAAGGCAGTAAGTGTTACTTAGGGTTAGAAAGCTTTAGCATAAAAATGAGGCAAGTTTGACGGTAGATGTAGTGAATGTAGTAACTAAATTACCTCCTGGTTTTATGAAGACTTTTATATATTTTTTTGACTGTAGAATTTGCAAATACCTTTTCTCAAAATCTCACACCAAATAGTTGAAAAATCCTTTGGCTGAATGACCAAAAAGAGAAGAGTTTAAATCTATTGAAATTAATCTCAACCTTCTTATTCTTTTCAGGAGTATTTTTTTCCAATTAATTTAACTGTGCTGATTTGGACACACTAGTGCCTGAATTGTCTGTCCACCAGCCAGATACAGAACAAGAAGCAGCACATACAATCTACCAAATGTTTTATTATTTTTATGGCCTGCCATAAGTGGTGATCTGCCAATATTTACCTAGATGGTGGATTTGCTGCTGAGTCAGCCTATAGCAAATGCCTGTTTGCTAGGGATGTTTTTCCTGGGCTCTGGACACAGAAGAGGCGATTATTTTCTCATACTTTTCAAAGACTGCAAACCTGGAAGAAGGTGAGCTCAATGGCTTGAAGGAATGAAGAGCTGAAATGGGAGGTGGGGAATGTAACAGTTTTATGCTGCACCTCTGCATGACCCTGCCATATCTTTGTGTGGTGCTCTCATGGGCAATGGCCAAGGGAGGAAAAAAGCTAAGCCCTTTCTGATACCTACATGCCTGCCTTTTTTACTGACCAGTCGACTTGGGATGCTAAAAAGCCCCAGATGCCATGTAAATGCAGAAAAGTACTCAGTGAGGTGACAAGGACTGTTGCATATGGGCAGTAAATATTACAAAGGAATCTAAATCTTCTTCTCTGCCTAATATTCTTAAATACCAAAAAGAGTCAAAACTGTCACCAAAATAACTATAGTCCCATTCTATTCTCAGCCGTGTGCCTCAGATCTGGGGGATCTTGCAGCTACAACTGATCAGGCATTTCTGCTTCAGCTTTTGATCATTCAGTCCCTTCACATGGACTTTTTTTCTTTTTTTTTTTTTTCTTCTTTTTGTCTTCTTTTTCATTGTCTTTTTCTTGAGGACATCCCAACTTTTCTGAACCCAACAGTTTTCCAGCAGCAGGTAACACCCCTACCTAGATACCAAAGAGCAGTGCCTCAAAGAATGGTCTAAGAACCAAAGGGTGTTTTGGGGTTGACAAGTTAGAGGACAAGTTGCCACTCATTCTGCCAAAGAAATCATGTGTCCCCTCACCCTAGGACCACTGCACTATGGGGAAGTTGAATGCAGGCTGAGGTTTTGCAGGCATGTTGGGAGTTAAGTTTTGCATGTACAACATGTAACAACATGTTCTGTAGATACCAGGTGAAATAAAGTTCACTTGTGCAAAGAACCCTATGAAACCCTATAAACCGGATAAGATCTTTCAGGCGGCTGCTCGAGGGGGTGGTGGAAGGTAAAGACAGCTCTTAGACTGACTACTGCAGCTTTGCTTGCCTCCTCAAAGGACAGTAAAACTATTTTTAATTCGGTTGTACACTGTAGCCTGCAATGTCCTCAGTTGATGGGCTTGTGCACTGGGTGAGTTAAAAAAAAAAATTGTACTAATGCCTTTTTTTATTAGATCCTTTGCTGGGAACTTTTGTTTCACTGGATTTTCCCTGTATTAAGCAGGGAAAAAAAAATCTTAAAAGTTCTTGCAGAATGGGAAAAATGTGTTGTCCTCAGGGCTGTTCGCAGTCAGGTAGCACTGTTCAGGCACAGAGGGGCTCCTCTGAACACACTGGAGTGCAGACTTGAAACCACTGTGGAATGAAAAGTGATTTGTGACAGAAAAACCCAAAACCCCATCATCTGGACCCCTATTTCTCATAATAGTTTTCATTTTGAAAACATAAAGAAAAGGAAAACATCTGTCAGTGTTTGCAGGTTCTTTTTACATTCAGTTTTTATTTTTAAAATGAAAAAAAATGTTGAAGAACTAAAAATATATAAATTGTAAACATATCCCAGTAAAAATATATGAAACTTTCCCAGCATTTTCTCTTACTTGTCATAAATGTTGTTGTTGTTTTATAGTTTATGCATCAGTTTATCTGTGTCCTTACCTGAATTTGAAACCAATTATGCCAGACAGAAATTTAACATTTAGCACGTGAACATAGGAACATGTTTGGTCATGAATCTGCAGCTCTGTAGTGCCACTGGTGAATCTCAGTGACGTTTGTCTTTCCCTGCTTCCCCTCTGCTACGACTTTTTGTGAACTGCTCCAGACAGAAGTTGGATTGAGTTTACTGAGCCAAGCATGAGTGGCAGCACTTTTCACAGAGAAGAAACAGCTCAAAGAGAGGTCACGGCTGTGACTACAGGAACACAGGCACAGCTGCAGACATAGGCAGCAGTGTGGCTTCTGGTGGCAAAGGTTTCCATGTGGCTAATCACAACTTGCTCCGCGGCTGCTTATCACTGATTATTCCACTGCATTTCTTGATGGGATTTTTCTGTAATTGTTCAGTACCCTGGGCCTGATTTAGCTTATTTTTAATCATCCACCCATCCCTGATGTCTCCCCACTAGCCCTGGGACTGTGTGGTGGGATGGTATCACTGTGCCCCTGCCGCCTTCCCACGGGTGGCTCTGTGCCCACAGCTGCACCTGCCACCAGGCCGCTGGCTAAGAATAGAGCCCCATTAACTGGAGTTATCTCCAAACCACCGCCGAAAAAACAGATAGCAAAAAACCTCAGCACTGACGAGGGTCACAGAGGAAGCCTGGGGCTGAGATAAAGAGCACAAAGCTCTTAGGGTGCCAGTGGGATGCTCTGCAAGCATTATCTCCTTTCTGTCCATGTGTCTACCTCCGAGCATCAGTGTGCTCCGTGTGCCATAGTGCTCACCAGGAGATCCTAAGGGAGTTTGAGGACAAGATGACAGTTGGATTAATGAAGTCACAGAAACTGAGCTTTGCCTAATGCTGCTGTCAGGAGGAAGGTCTTGTTTCAGTGGCATAGCAACTGCAAGATGAAAAGGACCAGGAATGAGAGGGAAAGGCGAGATGGTGTCTCACTCTGTAACACAGTTTCCTGGTAGGGGAAATGCCTCTCATCCTGTGGCGCTCTAGAAAGACTCCCACTGAGCAGAGAGAACTGGGCTCACAGGACTCGAGATTTATTAGTGCTCCATTGCCCTTGTAATGCTTTGATGTCTGTGTCATGTCAGGCTCCGTTTGGTCTCAGTACAGAGTGCAGGAACTCCCCCAGATGCCCAGAAAGGACGCACATGGTGTCCACATGTTGGGCTGCGGGCTGAATGCCCGACCCCTTTCTCCTCTCTCAGTTTCCAGGGAAAGAACAGTTCAGGTGGGTGCCTTGGACTGTCCCTTCCTTGGTGTCAGGCCAGGTTCCAAGCCCCTCACCGACCAGTAAGTACAAATCCTCTCAACAGGACCATGCTCCAGCCTGGACCCCTTGATGTATGCCTGGTGCTCTTCCAGCAGACCAGCCCAGAGGCCCATTTGTCTGGTGCACAGTCACAAGAGTCACCCACCACCCATCCTGGGGACAGTCTCACGTGCCAGACTCAGGATGCCTTTTACCCTAGAGCTTCATGGCTGCAGGAGACAAATGACACAATTTAAGACTGCCCTTTGCCTTGATTTTTAGCTTTGACTCATTCCTGAGTGTTAACTATAAATTTGCTTTTGGTTTAAGATATCTGACAGTCTCTTGCAATTGACAGATTTATCAGGACAAGTGGAGACAGTCAATTTACATTTTGGTAAGTGTGCCTGCAAATGTTTTTTCTGTCCTTCCAGACAGAGAAGTGCAAGACGTGCTCTTCACTCAGTCTCATGCAGTGGCTGATCAGCTGCAATTCCCTTTTTCTTACTCAGGAGTTTGAAATCTGTTTTCACCTAAAACTCTACTGCCATAAACTTATAAGCAGCATTCCTTCTACTGACAAAAGCATGGTAAATCCAGTATAATAGAGAACTTACTTTGCATTTTCCCCCCTCTTGTTGTAATGCATGCAAATAAAAAAGAACAAGTATTTTTAAAAGCTATGCATTCGTTACCCTATGCATTCATCTTGTAAGTTGATGTTCCTACCTTTCAAAAATGATAATTACAGTTACATATAGAAATCATCCTGCTATAAAGGCTACAGATAGAATTGCCTCATTTATCCACTCTGAAGCAATTCACTCTTATGACCAAAATCACTGCAAAGGCAAGCAATTGTTTATCATTTTTTATTTAGCTGGTTACACTCTGCTACATAGGCACAACAGGAAGAGATCAGTAGCACATCACACACTGTAAATCAGTGCATTTGGGTCTTGGACATGCTGTTCTATTACAGCAATTCAGTGTGCATCAGCTGAGTGAGGACTGGCAGCAGCTAGCCTGATTCTTCATTTGTGGCACGTTACAGAGAAAAAGAGGTAGATGAGGAATGTTCACCTTGGAAGTCCTAATGACTTGGGAATTTTGGGCAACATTGTAAAATGGCAATAACTTGACTGTATGCCCAAGCCCCAAGATGCATGGAAAGGGAAAGCTGAGTGCTTGAGAAAAGATGCCAAGCTTTGGGGGTGTGAGAGGCCAGCCAAGGAGATTACACACAGTAAAGCATCAGCCCCATAGATTTACGATTCTGCTATACCTCTACAGTGGAAGTATATATCACAGAACTATCTGAATTTAAAAGCTATTGTTGTGCAGCTAAATAGATCCTGATTAAATGGAAAAGGAATAACCCATAGGAGATGTTTGTGTATTTTTGTTACAACATGTTCACAAGGTCAGGAGAATCACTGCACTAATGCTCCACTGAAAAGACATCCATGCTAGAAAACCAAAAAATATATGGGGAAGCTATACACAAAAATAGGCTTAGGCTGAGGCCTCCATCTGGGTAGAGAAAGAAGGAGGGCTCAGTTTAACCTGGGGCTCCTCATCCTCCTTCAATCATATGGTTTAATAAATATACCATAGAATCATAGAATTATCTTGGTTAGCAGGGACCTTTTAGATCAGCAAGTGCAACCATCACTCTAACCTGCCAACTACCACTAAACCACATCTCTCAGCACCTTGTCTAACCCTCTTTTAAACACCTCCAGGGTTGGAGACTCCACCTCTTCCCTGGGCAGCCCATTCCAAGGCCTAACAATCCTCTCTGTGAAGATGTTTTTCCTAACATCCAATCTGAACCTCCCCTGGCATAACTTGATGCCATTTCTTCTTGCCCTATTTTATGAGTGTATGGCAAAAGAGTTAAAGAAAACTAGTCCTATTTTAGATGATATAAAGAAAACTGTTTTTTTGTGAGGTGCCTATCTTATATGTGGGGTTTGGTTCAGTGGGTCCTATCCATCCCAAACTGACAAATGAAGTTGTGCTAGACAAACAACCTCTGTTTTCTGAACTCCAGCACTTAGTCATCAGTAATTATTTAGAATGGGTAAAAGAGCCAAAACACTTCATAAAGCAATATTATTTTTTTTGTTCCTCAGCTATTGCATCTGCTGCTTTTCCACAACCACCTTAATATTAAAATGCTTCTCTTGGCATTGTGCCAGCCGTGGGAGAAGCAAGCTGGTTGAAAGTAGCCACTTGCCAATCACAATCATAGGGCTGCTCTACACACATTGAAATGTCTGGTTTATGGGAATAAGCCACCGCAGCTCCTACCATCAGGCAGCCAAAACCTTGTGATTTGTATGCGCCAAGACAATTCGAGGTTTGTGCAAATAGAAGCCCCGTTAGGCAGAGATTGAGATCTAAGGAGGAAGGACTCTCTGCCAAAGGGAGAATTTTTTTCCTGTGGTATGAAAAATAACAAAAAGTAAGCCATTTAATTAAGTGCCTAAATGTGGAACTGGGTTGATCCATTTACTTGCAAATATCCTGGAAAACTATCTGTTGGTTTCTGCATCCTGGACTCCAGGACAATTGCAGCCAGTGTTTTGCTTTCGCACTGGATTGTGTATGCGGCAGTTTAGAAAAAGAAAGAAGGAACATATGGGTTGTTTGTCAGACTGGGCTGGGATGTGTGTGTGCACATCGGAGGATACTCCTCCCTGCACATGTGGCACCAATATGCGCTGTTATTTACATCCTTCCCACCCTGCTGCCTGCTGCGTACCTGCTGAAATGGCTGCTTACACAGGGACCACCCTGCTGCCTCTGCGCCTGCGTCCCCAAGCATTTGCAAAGCTAATGCTTCCCGTCCCTGGCAAATGTCAACACTTTGAGTCAAACCTCTTCATGTTAATGTTACCCCTGAAGCTTCTTTCTCACTTTCTTCTTTCAGCCTCACCGAAAGAAAACACTGAAACAACTTTTGCAGCATCTTCAGTAATCTTCAGATTTCTTGTAACTGAGAGGTTTTCAGGGCCTAGCAGTTTTAGCTGGCAGAGTCAAAGGACGTGTGGGCCACCTTGCTCATGGTAGCAGCTCACACAGGCAACTGCATGAATTTAGCACGAAAGTTAGGGACAGAAACACCTAGAGGAAGCTCTGGCACAGATTTGACCTGGTCCATAAAAGTGCTGATCAGAAGTCCTGACATCTAGTGGAAATAATCCACACGAGCCTACTAGAGATGGCAACATTCATAGAGGAATCTTAATCTGAGTAAAATAAGGGAAATGGAACTCAGGAGGGCATCTAATTTTCCTCTCTGCTTTAAGCAAACTTACCTATATCAAAATAAACTCTGAGATACATATACTTAACCTGGAAATTTGCAACCCAAGTCTGACCAAGGCTCAGAGGTGGCGCTAACAGTGGTACCTGTGACTGCTCCTCCATGCATTGCCTGCATGCTGCAGGTTACTGCAGCGCTGTGCCAGTGCCCAGCGTGCAAGTGCTGAGAGCCATTGCTGTTGACACCATCTCTGCTTTGCATCTACAGCAGAGGGTTCTGTAAGTGAAGAGATGGGGGCTGTTGTTGCAGTAGGGGAGGAGGCTGGTATGGGGTCCTTGCTTGGGTGGGTGAAGCTGTTTTGTAGAGGAGGCAGTTGTTATGGGAAAGGGTTTTCAGCAGAGAAGTTAAGGGGGGGGAGAAGACAATAAGCTGTGGAGATAGGGTACTGATCTGAATTTATTGTGGGAGCACCTTCCTCCTCATGCAGTGTGCTGTGTTAGTAAAAATAGTTACATGAAATTAAAGAGGATCACAGGGCAGGAGGTTGTCTCTGTGTGTCAACTGATACTGCTGTCAGTGTTGATGGTGACACCCAGATGAGAGGGTTTAGGAAGCCCAGATTCAGGCTGTTCTTAGACGCCTCCAGTGTTAGAGGGTTTTCTCTGTCCTGAGGGTCTTCTGGGGCTTCGCTAGGACATATTCTTTGCCTTTGCCTTTCTCAGGAGGCAATTTCTAGATTATACTTACACCAGCCTCCAAATGTCCAGTCTGACTGCAGTGAGAATACCTCTTTGCATGTAGGGAACATCATATACAGCATCTGGTAGGATTAAATATGGTCACAGGGTTGCTTATTTGCTGAACCAGAGCATGCATCAGTTTGGGTGAAAACAATAGGCAATGTGAAAAAGACCAGTCTTTGGGATGCATTAAAAATCAATGAGAATAAAAGAGCGGGATGTGTTAAAGCTATCTGGCTGTTACCCAGCAACAGCATCTGACAGTCACTCTCAGGGACAGGCTGCTTCTGCCTATGCTCATCTTTTTTGGGTTGATCTTTTCTGCAATGAAATGTGCATGCAGCTTTTTTCTCAGTTCTGCCCAGCCACTGCAGAAGTACCAGCGCAGACTCATGTCACCGAGCCTCTTGCTGAGGCTGGTACAAAGACCTGGAGGTATGTTGTGTGAGGCTTGAACAGGCTCACTGTTCCTTTGAAAACCCTGGTGAAGCACCTCCATGGTGTAATCCTTAGAGTCATCAACTAGGAACTGTCAGGCTTGAACCTAGATTCCCTTCCATCTGATGTAGCTAAAATAAATGTCAGTTCCTCACCTCTGGCAAAGGCTGCCACCTAACCAGATCAGAGAGGTTGAGGCTGCTTTGGATAAACCATTTTAAGTCCCAGTCTTCCTAAATACATCCTGCTAATCTGCAAGAGGCATTAGCCTGACTGCTTCAAATCTTGCTCTACATTTCCCACTGTCTCTATGCTACACTGAAAAAATGACGAAGGAGCCATCCACGGGTTGAGGTGACAGACAGAACTAGAGGGAATGGTATCAAGCTGCGCCAGGGGAGATTCAGGCTGGACATTAGGAAGCACTACTTCTCTGAAAGGGTAGTCAGGCACTGGAATGCACTGCCCAGGGAGGTGGTGGAGTCACCGACCCTGGGGGTGTTCAAGGAAAGACTGGATGTTGTATTGAGTGACATGGTTTAGTGGGAGCTAGTAGTAATAGGTGAATGGTTGGACTGGATGATCTTTTAGGTCTTTTCCAACCTTGATAATTCTGTGATTCTGTGAGGTCCAGCTAGGCTGCTGGAACTGCATCCCTCTCTGAGCTGCAGAGCTCAGCTTGGAGCCATCCCACACCAAGCTCTTGCAAAACTCCTCTGAGAGCTCTTTGAGTTGCTCTCTGGGAAACCACAGCATTTCAGGCCTTCTCCTCCAGGAAAGCTTTGTTAAGTGCTGTTTTCCCATGCTCACCCTCCCCTCTTGAGCACTGTCTTAATCTGTTGATTGCAGCTCTGTGATCTGGGTAGTGCTGTCAGCACCTGCATAAGGCCCTGCTCACCCTGTACCTTGGGTAATTCTAGAAAATTACCATGTCTCATGCAATGAGACATTTGCAGCCAGATGGAGAGGCAAGCTGGCATGTCTGCCTTCCTGGGAAGTGAGCTGGTTGTAGGGAGCACAGAACACAGTGAGATTATCACTCTGGCTCCTGTCTTGTGCAGAGCCATACTCGTGTAACTTCACTGAGAGGTGATGTGCCAGTAATGCACCTGTGCCGTAATTGTGCTGAACTTGTGCAACACCAATACCACAAGCTTTTTGGAGAAGTCACTGTGTCATCACATCTGTCATACTGTGCCCATACTGTACACCAGGTCCTGACTGTTCCTCTGCCTCCCTTCCTACTGTTCTTTTTTCCCATTGCCAGGGCAGCCACACCTGTGGGCTCCCTCCAAAACACAGTAGGTGAGGCTAAAGGAAAATGGCTTTCCCTGCATTTGCCTCCCCATCTGTCCCAGACCATCCCTCACCCTTAGCTTGGTGCCAGTCTGGTGCATGTGTGGGGTGAGAGAAACATGTCAGTGAGGCTCCTGGGACAAGCACAGATCATAGGATTCAAACTGTTTCAGAATTTTCCTCCACTGAAGGTATTCCTGGGACTGCAAATGAGACCTTTTAATTTCAACTTGGTGCCATTTTCCAATGGAGCAGCTTTCTGGTCTGTCCTGCCCAGTGGCAGAGCATCCCTTGCTGCAGTGGTACAACTCAGTGTGTAGCCAAGCAGTTTTGAACCTTGCTTGAGTGGACCTGGTAATATGTGCTGTGGGGCATGTGTGTGGAGCAGAGGGTGCTGCTCTGTCCCTTCGCTGCTGAGGGAAAAAGGGGTAGGAAGGTATGGGCCCATGTGCCACTGTCAACACAGGGCTGCTGCTTTTTCTTTCCTCCCTGGGTAATTATGCATGCAGTGAATTTCTGAGTCACAGGATGGCAGCCCAGCAGATCAAATAATTTATCCAGTACTGGAATAAGCTAGTGTGCAAGACTGAAGTGGTGATCTGGTTCTGTTTGCTCAGCTGACAGCAACGTAGAGTTGTTAATTCCACTGCACCCTCCCCAGCGCCCCCCCGCAACCCCCCCCCCCCCCCCCCCCCCCGAGCAAAAAAGGAGAAAATGGAGCAACCATGGAGAGAAAACAGAGAGAGACTGTGCGGCTCTTTCCACTAAACATGCCCAAATGCAGGCAGACAGCTCTCTCCCCTCACTTTCCTGAGCACAGAGTGTTTGCTTTATCCGGTGATGTAACAGATTGCTAAATAATAGACAAACCTGATATGACCTCTCCTACTTATCTCTGTGCCGGGGCTCACACGTAGAAGAATCTTGTTACATTTTCACTCGATTTCAGCAGCTTTGCGGGGAGCGATATCCCAGTGCCCTCTGCTGGAAAAGCACAAGAAGCCTGCCGGGAAGGGAGGCCAGGGAAACCGGAGCGGAATGTCATCAGTGCCTGATGCTACTGCATGTACTGCAGCTCGAACAGGTGTGCTGTGAAGCGCAGCTCAGCCAGGACAGCGGGAGCCCCGAGCCCGCTGGGCAGGGCAGGGATGCACTTCTCTACCATGACCCTCTTCGTTTTCTTCGTGGGCTTGCAGGATGGGAAAAACCTGGCGGTGGAAGGAAACACCCAAACAGAGTTATCAGCATTTGCTCTTTCTCCTATGCTTCACATCTGGAATACAGCCGTGGTTTTTGGGAGCCTTTTTTCTGTCTCAAGCTGTGTGTTTTGAAAACTCTTACTAGAATAGTCGGGATGCAAAATCAGAGAGTCTCTGTTATCTGGTACACACTAGAGATTCAAGCAGAAAATTATTTTGTAGAGTATGTCATTCAGCACACCTTGAGACACACATGTCATTCAGACTGCTGCCTTACAATCGTGGTTATACAGTCCATATGGAAATCACCACGGTGTGCACTCCTAATTAGTACTACATGTGGGCTTAATCTAGCAGCACTGGCTTTGAGCGAACAGATGTATCGGAGAAAGGGCTATCTTTCCAGAAAAGGTTTCCATGAGATTAATTAGTTATTTCTTGTGTGCTGCTTGAACCTTATCAGACTCATTTCTCATCATGAGGAGCATTACATTCTTCCTGAACTACACAGACATTATTTCAAGGTCAGCCTCTCAGCACGGAAATAACAGAGCTGCTGCTTTGAAGAACGATGGCAGACCATCACCTTGAAGCTGGAGGATCAAAAATACTAGTTTTAATTGACAGAGGCACAAATAGCCATGGTGGTGTGTTCCACCTCCTCCACAGTCTGTCTCCATCACTGGTCAGGGTGCTCTATTTTGGGCAAGGGGCAAGAAATCACATGGAAAGTGCAAGAAGATGCAGAGGAGGCCTTGGCAATCCTTCCCTTTCCCCTTCATTCATTTTCCATTTCATTTTTCATTTCGTTTCCATTTCATTTTTCATTTCCTTTCCATTTCATTTTTCATTTCCTTTTCCCTTCCCTTTTCCCTTCCCTTTTCTCTTCCCTTTTCCCTTCCCTTCCCTTCCCTTCCCTTCCCTTCCCTTCCCTTCCCTTCCCTTCCCTTCCCTTCCCTTCCCTTCCCTTAGCAGTGGCCATGAACCAGCGGCTCCACAGACTGGTTTGCATCATTGTTTTCCCTGACATTAACTTCCAAGCCCTTTTCTTAATCTGCTGACCAATATATGGGTTTATGCCTTTATGTATAGTAAAAGCAAAACAACTTTTTATAATGGCTCTATGAATGACAGACTGCAGCCCTGTAACTTGGTAGCTGTCCTTGTGGATACATAGATGTGTCTGTTTATAGATGAGCCTTTCAAAAGTAATAAAATTAAGTGGCATTTTATGTAACTCAATGGGTTACAGTAGGAACCTGCTAACAGTAGAGGTTTAAAATAAAATTGTTCTTGATATTTAAAAAGTGATGAAGAGAGGAGAAAAATAAATCCACCCCCAAACACTGCAAATCACTCCTTACAAGTTTGGCATCTGCCAAGATCCCGACTGGAAAAAAAAGACTGGGCCCCTTCCTTCCGAGAATCTTCCCACACCGTTCAAGGCATAAAGCTTAAGGGTAGTCTTCACTGTCCCCAGACAGACGTGGACAGACCGTCTGCAGGCACACTTGGCATCCTCATTAATAAACACCACTTAACACTTTTTGATTGCTTTCTAAAAATATTACCACTGAATCTTTATGTTCTGTGCATTTTCCATGATAACCAAAATAGAGGGGAGCCGATCTGACCCATCGCAGCAGGCTTCCCAGTTCTTTACAGATCAACATTGAAAGGTAGGCCATTAGTGTGTTATATTTAATATTTATATATTAGTGTGCATTAATCAAGTGATTGGTTGACTAAAATATTTCAACCGTGATCAAAGTATGGTTATAAGTTAAATCAAGTTATTGATAAAGGGGGACTACATTCAGCTGGAAAAAAAAATTGGAATAGAAATAACTCCTGAGTTTTAGATTATTCATTTGTATAACTTCTAAAAGATCATCCCAGCATATTTTCTATTGCCTTGATTTTCCTTTCATTTCTACGGCATGATTGCTACCATAAATAAATGAACTTGCATAACTTTCAGATGATTCACTGGATGTGGCATTGAGTAAATCGCAAAAAGGAAAAGCATATTCTGCAAAATTCATTCCTCTGATGAGATGGAGTCAGTCTTGCACATTTATTTCCAACATTTTGGTGAGGCATGTACCTGTCTCACAAAATTAAATAACACAAGATTATTTTCCAGAATTCCACCGACTAATTTTTGCCATTAAAAACTAAAAAAGAAGAAGAAAAAAAGCAACCATTCACTATTAAAAGACTTTAATTAAACAAAACAGCAACATTGAGAATGTTTATTTGAAAATGTTTCTTTCCACTTTAGTCCATCTTCAAACCTCTTACACTGTATTCCACTGACTAGTGTTAACAAATTACACTGACATGTTTCCTCGTACTTGTAAAAGATAGAACTACAGCAAATTATTTCACAAGCCATTTGGAAAAAACATATACGAAATTATTCTTTCCCTCCTCTTCTATGATGAGGCAGAAGCTTAGTTTTAAACTAACAAGAACAGTCATTATAGAGCTAAATATATTTGACATATTTAACCTCACAAATAAATAAATATATACAAGGGAGGTTACAGCATGTCAACTACAAAGTCAAAGCTTTACACTGTAGAATTGAGAGCATTCAAGAGCATCTAACTGATACACAGTTTAAGATTACTACATGGTAGTAAAAAAGAGAAAAAAATCTTAAATCAGCAAAAATATAGGTAGCTGTACATTAAATTGATAGGTTACAGCTGAGCTTCAGTCAGGATACTGTGTTTGCTTTTTATTTATATTTTACTATCTATTACATTTTACTGATTCCTCATTTTTCCAGGAACGCTTGGTTTTCCTTCTCTTCACTTCTGAACACCTTTATCAGGTAGAACTCTCACAGTAAGCTGCTACGTGAACACTATTATCTACAGTAGTTAAGCAAGTGGGATGATAAAATATAAGTTCAGTAAATGCTTGTACATAATCTCTCCCTAAATTATTTCCCTTATTAAAGATACCTGACAACACTCATCCCTGGTAATAATTACATTTTAAGTGACTTGGGTTGACTTTCATTCATACCACCACATTACGTGTTTGCAGTTACGAGACTGAGGTTTCGTTAAGGTCCGTGTAGGGACAGCAGTGTTTCTGGACGGAATTCCGCCAGGACATCCTCCTCCTGCCAGGTGTCTGCAGCCAGGGAAAACACACCATTTGTGCAGTCACAGCATTAAGTGATCTCAGCACGCAAAAGCGCGTGCAAAGAGCAGAGAAAGGCACAAATCCACATCCCTAATCACTGAACATCCACCTGCTTGGCAACTGAAAAATCTCACAGCACAACACTCTGGTCACCTTCTGAGTATCAGTAATTAAATATTTGGCTAAAACCCTATCTGTAAAAAGAAAGCCTTTTTAAAAATGAAAACTCCTATTAGGAGACGTTCTCCTCCAAAAACCTTATCTGAAAATACCTGTGATGTTTTGGCTCACGCTTTCAGCGACACGTGCCGTGGCAATTTTCACAAAACCCATCATGGGGCGAGACGGGCTTCACGAGGAGAGGCGCACTTCTGGCGGTCACGGCTGTGAGCGAATGCGTCACACGACTCGAGAGGTCAAAACAAGTAAGCAGTTTATGCTCGTGCCTCTTCTCTGCGCGCACACACACAGCTTGGTGTCGCTACGCAGACAGAACAGCAGTGCCAAACTCCCTAACGCTGCCTGAGCACTGTTTCAAGTCTGTGTCTCCAACATCCTCAAACAAGTCAACCAACAGAGGTGTGTGGGGGGAGGTGGGATGCTGGCACTTATAACATTACATGCCAGGAAATTTATTTATTACTTGTAGATGTATTCCAGGTTATTCTAATGCTGCAATGCCATCTGATGGAGGTATCTATACATACAGTATGCCAGAAGCACAGAGACTAACAAATGAACCCACGGGCTTACAAAGTATTCATCTTGAGTTTAAATACTTAAACTGAAGTTTTAGCACCGTTCATTGTTCTTAGATTGTCTGTGGTACACACTGTAGTTTCCTCTGTCATATTTACTGTGTGCACTGTTATAAAAATATGCGTGGAGAGAGATCGAGGTGTATATTTATATACCTATACGTAGTTCAATGTCTTCTATTTTGTTTACTGGAAAAGAACATTAAATATAGAACTGCGACGGGAGATGACGCATTTCACACACACAAATCAATGACTGCTGAAACATGACTTAGTGTAAACTTTGGATTTACCTGTGTGCTTGTTCTGCACTGATGCAAATGATATGCACAGCTGTCTGTTTCCATACATATCAGCAGGCTTAAAATCTGCAAGAGTTACTAGCAACCTGCATGCCCTTCTCAGCCAGCACATCTATGTAATGTATGTGTTCCTATGTACATGGAGACAAAACACCCTGAATTTACAGCACGTACTGTTTTGGTAAGCAAGATTTGCATCATTAGGTCTATCTGGTGTAAAATGGTTTAAAATAACCCTGTAACACTGATGTTAGTGTGTTAGACACTTAGGAATAAAGAACAGACAGCACTAGACAGTCAAGGATCAACAATCTAACAAGTGTTGTAGGGGAAATCCATATTCTTCAAAACAAAAAGACCATCAGTAAACTGTTCAACAAGAGCTTGTCTGTACTACATGACATGTCTGACATTTTCTCCAGGAGTCAAGGTTTGCTTCTGTTTGGACTACATAATTTAGAATTAAGCTTGTGGCTCTTCAGTCTTAAAAAATATTTACACAGGATTACAATTAGCTGTCCAGGCATCAGGTTGGCTGGAGCACATTTTAAAACAGCCCAATGCCATGGTGAAAAATTGTCTTTTTACACAACAGTAAAAAGGTCCTTGAGTGGAAGCTGTTAGGTGGAGAACATTATAAACTGGGGAAAAAAAAACTTAAACAGGTCACGTTCTATGACGTGTATTTTCAATTCCAGGCAGACTGTTGTCTTTCTTTGGTTCAGAAAATTCAGAAGCCTGGTTAGAACTTTGTGCTGTGACTAAATGTGTCGGACATGATGATATTCTTATAGAAGTTGTCGGAGCGAGGATTGCAGTATCCCTTGACCTTGTCAATAACTTGGTGGACAGGAATGATTGATGTCTGTTCTCCATCCTCTTGGGCAAATTTTGAAGATGGCTTGCCAAGAAAAACATTTTCTGTGAAGAGGACAAAGCAACAAGAAGTTAGAGTTTCTTAAACAAGCTCATAGTTCAAGGGGTATATTACTCCCATGTAGATATGCTTTCAATTGCCACTACTACTGAATAACATCACTGCCCTAAAAGTCCGCAAACAAATTTTTGGCTTGGCATCACTTCTTCTAAATTCTTTTCAGATGCCTGGCTTTGGGAGCAGACCTCTTGGGTCTCTCTTGAAATTATCCCCCTATTGTTTTACCTAAAGCATAACTAACTTCTACGACCCAATATTATATTAATTTAGTGTTGAGTCTTCAAATCTTAGAAACTAAAAGCATTTCAATAGCTCTGGAAAAGGGGTGACCTCCATCACATCTGGTAAATAATATCTTCATATAACAAAGCAGTGGCAAATGACAGTGAAAGGATTTAATTATTTCAACAGTGGAGGTTTTAAGCTATGCACAGAAATCCTGTATTCTGGCAGAACGTACCATGAGCAGCCTTGCATCTTAAATCAGATAACCAGAACCAAGATTGCCCTAAACTTTATGCTTGCCTGCCATCTCTTTGTCATTTCTGTAATGGGGAGGGTACCGACTGCACAGCTGTGGGGAGGAAAAGATGTAGAAAACTGGCATTCCTTTCCGAGCTCATGTGCCATAAGCCGAGGGTGGGGCTGAAGACAGAAAGGAGCAAGGGCAATTCCCAGCCGGGCTGGGAAAGCCGCTTCAGCAGCCAGCCGAGCTGCTGTTCGCAGAACGGTCAGTAGGTAGAGCTCAAGTAGTGAGCAATGAGACGGAGAGAGCCTGCGTCTGGCTTCCTCCAGTACATGGCCCTAACGAGCTTTCTTATCTCTTCCACCGTAGTGCACAAAGCTGGCATTAGTCCTCTTAAGCCAGGCGAGGTATGGACAAGCTCAAGCCGTCAATGAGATGGAACATCCCGTGAAGCAATGTTTTCTACAAGTGACATTTCTGATGGCTGTTTAGAAGACCTTCATGAAATCAGTTCACAAAATTCTTTGGTACAGCATCATTTAATATTTTTTCATATTATTAAAGCTATGATTTCAAAAAAAGTAATTTTTATAGAAATAAATCATTAATTAAAAATAAACAGAAAAGTAACCCACCCCTGCAGAAATTATGATAACAAGCCACAGAAGAATATAAAGTGTTGCATGAAGGAGAAATGGATTGCAGTGAGAAATCAAAATAGTTGTGCCCATGAAAAAAAAAACCCAAAGAAACAGGCATATTCAGGCATATCAGAATGAATTTTTCAAAGCACGCAAGAATGTCCATGAATCGCAGCAAACAACCCCATGTCCAATAGCAAACCGCTGGGTACCGTGTGCCTTTCAGATGTGTGCACTGGCCAATGGTACTACACTTTGGATGTTTCTCTATATGTTCAATATCTCATTAAAAAGACGAAAAGTTAATTTGTTGTCTTTAGGGATGTTTTTTGAAATTCCTTGCAAATATGTATACTTTTTTTCACAAGGCATCATTACACTGCTGAATACCAGCCAGTTCCTCACGAAATTTGCATGCAAAGGAATTCTGTAAGTCCTTTAAAACCAGTGGGGCCCTCATTTTTTTAATTTTTTTTTTTATCTCAGCAGGCTTCACTGGGTTAAAATCCTGTATCACTGCAACAAAAGGGAGTTGTACCACCAAATTCACTGCAGAAATAATCTTAACTTCTAACTCATAGAAGTGTTATATATGGTATTTAAGTACTATATACAAGAAATCTGTGCCAGACTCATAGACAGTGGGGCCACAAGATGTCAAAGTGATTTCTTTCGTCCAGCCAGTATTTGCGCCTCAGTTGGTTCATTCTGCATTCAACCAGCAGTTCACAGCACAGCTTTTGGCCATGTATAGCCTGTCATTCAGACTTACTTTGGGTGTGACTGGATACAAAATAACAATGGCTAGAACTTAAATTTCATAATGGACACAGACCAAATAGAAACACAGTATGTTGAAATTCCCATAGTAGCTTTCAAAAATACTTTAAAATTTACTAGGATTAGGTTGGTTTTGTTTTTAAATGTGTTATTTGTGTATGGGTGTTCCAGCTTTATCTCTTTTCCTGCACTACTGCACATAGGACATCAATGTCAGGACATGGTCTGTTTCCTATAATCGTATCTTCCAAATGCTTCGCGCCCCATGCAGAATGCAGACACCCAGGCTTAGAAGCACCCTTATCCTTTGGCTCAGCATCAATGGCGCAAGATGTAACAGTGAGAAACAAGCAGCGTTTCTGATTAGCAAAGTTCTTCATGTCAATGAGGACATCATGCAAGAGGCATCCCTCCACCCTGTTCAAACCATGCATTCAACAAAAGCAATTCTCACTTTACCTGTAATCTTCCACCACTGATGAGGAAAGGGCCTTAGAAGACATTATCTATACCACAAACACATGAATGCTTGTGTCAATTCCAGGGATCACATTATAATCATATTAACAATAGTTGCCAAGACATTATTTGCCTGCAATTTAGCTAAGACATCAAACTGAGAAGTTTAGATGTATTAAAAATCAGAATCTTAATTTTATTTTCTATTGTTTTAACATGTGGGAAGATTTGTCAGCTTTTAAAAACTTAACCTTAGCAAAAGTTCCTTTGGAGTACCACAATAAAATGTGTATTTTTGGAGGTCAAAGCAAAACGAATTAACATTTTAAAATATAGATACAACTGTGGTATTCCTTTAATGGCCAATAAACTATCACATTACAAACTACAACTGTGTTACTAACTGACACCTCTTTTAGGAAATAATTTATGCACGGGCTTAAGCTCACCACTTCTGAAGAAAGTACACAGACATGTTCTTAACTGCAAGTTTCTTTTAACTTAATTCTTATCTGGAACTGTTGTGGGGTTTTCTGTAATTTTGCTTCAAGAACGCATTGCAAAAACTCCAGCACTAAGTCGCTTTAATTCTCAGGCAGATAAAAAGCCCTGAGTCCAACAAAACATTTAAGCATATTTTTATCATTAACCCAAATACCAAGGGTCTAAAGGTTGATCTGCCACGAGTACAAATGGGAATCATCCTTCTGCAGCAAAGAGAATGCTCTGTGGTGGAAGAGGCGGGATTATCTCCTCCTATTCTATTAAGAGCACTGCTGCGATCTGTGGATATTACAGATGCTGTTCATCGAAGACTGCTGACAGAAATGTCATTTCATAGGAGAGAGAGCTGAAGGCAGCTTGCTCAGGGCAGCTGGGTGTGTGGCACATCCCTGTGCTGAGATGGCTGCAGAGACAGGCACCCTGGTGAGGCAGGTGCCAGCTCTGTGATCCCAGTGTGACTGGGGATGGCAGCCCCAAGAACAAGCACACAAGGGAATTTCTCAGCTACTGCTCATTTTTATGGTATTCAAAGTAAACGTACTTCATGCACATTATTGACAGCAAAAAAAGATTTACACTCCTAAAAATATCTGGTGTACAACCCCCCCTTGTGCTAATGGATGCACTACATATTGGTCAGTGAGAAAATAATGTAGTTCTTATAAAAGGGGATTTATAGACAAAAGTTGTCTAGAATCAGGTCTAACTGAATCAGGTAATGATCATCAATAAAAAAAGGGAAGGTGTTTTCCTGAAAGCTATGCCACATACCAAGAAAGAAGGCTATACCATCATAAATGAGACTTTGGGGAATTCTTAAAATAATTTATACTTAAGAAACAATATAACTTTTCTTCCAGTAAAATCATATATTTCATACCTAAACATTGCTTCTAAAAATATTTTAAAGCAAGTAAACACATCATTAGTTAGATCTGTCCACAGATTTTATTTTTACCATAATTTAAAAGAGGATTCTGTGATAATGTTATGTGACTTCATACAGGAAAAAACCCCACGACTTCACAAAAACACATTAAAAAAATCTTATTTAAGAGATTTTCTGAAATATTTCAGACATAAGCAGACTTGCAAATAATTCTAGCTCTCATTTTTTTTACCCCCACTCCTTTAAAGTGTTATTACAATGAGCACATTTTTATGGCATGAGTGGAATACAGGTGACACCTGTTACTGCATGTACCACTGGCATCTAAATAAATAAGCAGTAGATACGGCATGCTAGCTGTAGAAGGGAAAGACAATGCATGTGCTGGGAACACACTATCCATTTTCAAGGTGCCTCCATTTGTTGCTTCATCCATAAATGTGTTATAGTTAAATGGAAAGAATTTGACCAAGTGAATCAGCCATGGACTTGTACTCTGAACACTTGATTCCTAGTTAGCTTTCCTGTAACCTTTGGTGATGTATGCCACCTCTCTCTGCTTTGGCTACCTCGTGTTTACAATGGGATGCTCAGACTTACCTTCTTTTAGTCAAAAAGGTGAAAGTCCATAAAAAAAACCCCAAACAACAAGATTTGCTTTCAGCACACCTACTTTGTTTTAGTATGGGAACATAATGAGATCAGGATTTTATATTGGATATACTGTATATTAGATTAAGATTCTTATTGAACAGGAGCATATGTTTTAAAAATACTGATACTATACAAATTGGCGAAATCTTCTTACATTAACTTTGGGATAGAAATCCCCACGGTACCTTCAACATCAAACTATGTACTTACAGTTGCACTGTGTTACAGTGCAAGAACTCACCTGTATGGCTGTTTCGTTTGCAATACGTATTAGTTGTAGATTTTGATTTGGATGTTAAGTAGGTTGAATTGGAGCCGATGGAACTAGACGATAAAGATTTCCCAAGATTATCAGAACTCTTCTTTATAATATTGGTCGCTGTTTTGCTCCAATCTAAAAATGATTTAAAAAGTTTTACATAAATAATGATCATGTTTACATAAATAATTCCCTCATTAACTTAGTTATGAACATTTCAAATATTGGATGCATTTCTGAATGTCACTCCTAACAAACGGCCTATCGTTTTCCTGTCAGGTAGCCTCTTTGGTTCTTTAAGAAATACAAGAATTACTCCAACTTGATTTGCCTTGCTGTTTACAGCAGCAGTTAAAATCGTGACTCTTAACAGTCTAACAATCATGGGGCTGGATGGCAGAAGTGCAGGTAAGACCCACTTTTCTAGGATGCAGGAAAGCAGTGAAGCTCTGAAGCAGTATAGGGATAACAAAATGTCATGACCTGAAGAGAGAAATCCAAAGAGATGGGTAAGAAAGTGAAGGATCGGTACATTTACGGTGGTCATTTCAGGGCTTGATCTGCTGAGGTAGGTCCTACGTACTAGTGGATTAGCACTTGCCATAGGGTCTAGTGTATCAGTGCAACATTATTCATTAGCAACAATGAATAATAATGGTTCACATTTAAAGTTGTCTGAACCCTTTACACAGTTGGGTCTTAGACTGGAACAGCTTCCAAAATTAAACTAAATAACTAATACCAATAAACTTATTGAGTCAAGAAATCCAAGAAATGGATTTAATTCCTTTTTAACATATACTTGCACGTAGGTACAGCTAGTTTTACACTTTTGTCATAATTCACTGTACTGCGATGAAATGCACAAAATGAAACAAAAGTCCAATCCAAAGACACATGGGCCATTTTAGCCTTGATTTAAATGAAGACAAGTATTTTATTCTAAATCATTGCTATAGGGTATATAGGTCACTAGCTAGGGCAGTGTTGCAAGGCTTTGGCTTGTTTGCTTCTTTGCTTTATGTTAGCATGCCCTGAAGTACATTTCAATCAGAGAGGTATGCAAGTTCACATTTGGCTTACACTTCACTGTTCTGCATGAAAACTGTGTCGGGTTCTTGGAGAATAAAACCAGCTGGTGCTGATGGACTGGTTGATGCTAGGCATAATGACAGCACATTAACTATACCACTGAAGTACTCAAATGCTTCAGGTTTTTATTTCTATCATACCCAACAGCAGCGTAAAAATCTGGGAATAATTTTATCCATCTGTGTTTTCCAGTTCAGGAGCTACAGCATGAATCACATGGAAAATGAGCATATGAAACAATCTGGATGCCTGATCAGAATGAATACGCTTTTCCAAATTTGCATTAGCTCTTTGAAATCACAAAACAGGTTTTCTTACTACAAAATTTCCATTTGTTTCATAGTGTACAATAAGAATGCATTTCCTAAACAAAACAGAGCAAGACAAAGCAAAGTCTTTATGGCAAAGCAGTTACGTAAAACCTTGAAAAAAACCCTTCTTTTCTAGGGGGAGAGAAGGGACAGAATGGCATTTTAAACACAGTTGTTTTCAGGATAGAAAGTCTTACCTTACTAGGCAATAAGCTCATGCCTTACATCAACTGTAGATTTCAACCCTGGCCATTGAGCAAGAGCCGTATGAGCAAGAATTATATGGTTCAAAACTATTACATCAGACAGCAAAGCAAGAACAGGTTGCCTAAACACAGGAGTCTAATGCCAACTGAGACAGCCAAAGATGCAGGAGACTATCCACGCAGCGTCCCAAGTGTTGCACTTTAAAGTGTGCAAGACTTTCTCCTTGAGAGCTACAGATAAAGATGAACTCCCATTCTGGAACCTAATCAGGCTTCTGCTAGAGGAATTTCCTATGTTTTTCGAGTCTCTGATGGTATCTCTGAATTACATGGTGAAGTACAGTACAGTTTTAAAAGGCAAAAATAAAGGCAAAAGAAGTCACGATTATTTATATCTCCCTTTTAAGAATTGCTCCTGCATCAACCTATCAGTCCACACAATTACACAATTAAGTCCACATACTGTAATGCAGGAGAAAAGGAAAATTATTTGCTTTTGAATGACAGAGTTTGGACCTCAGGTTATTTATTTAATTTTACTTTTTTTTTTTTTTTTTTGGCAGAGTCCAACGGGCCTTCCAAACCCATGCATATAGCACTAGAAAATTTACCACTTGCCTTCAGTGGAAAACTGAAAGAGAAGACTTGAGTATTTTTATGAAGTGGTATCTGAAAAGTCCCTTGGCACTCGTTAGTACCGAAGTGACAGCCTACGATTAATCTCTTTTTCCACATCTCTGGCGTACATTGCACTGTATTACAAGTATCATAGCAAGCAGTTCACCTGGACTTTTACCACGGCTAAGGAGGGGAGCTGTGAACTGCTTTTACCTGAATTGTCTGCCAGTCTGAATCTGCCACAGCAGAGATGTCTCCTCCATTGTTTCTGCACATTTTCTTTCATAGCACAATGGAATACAAATATAAATAAACCTGCAACACAAGCAAATACACAGCAAATGAAGTGTGCATTTATAAATGAATGAACAGATTAACTGAAGTCTGCTAACAAAAAACTATGAAGTACAAAGGAAAATAATCTTAAAGGTTTATTATTGTCATCTATCCCTTATTTAAGAGATATGGAAATTAATTGAAGATTTCCCATCCTCTAGCTGCTATGTACATGTCTGGGATATCAGAAGAGAGAGAATATGACCCCTTTTATTGACACTGTTGATTTAGATCCAGCTCAGTGTGGGTCTTTGAAATTTCTTTTCTGGCTTAGGGGAAAATAATGAAAAGGTTTTGTCTTTGAATCAAATTAATACTTTGCACCACCCAACAGGACTACAAGAGCCAGACTGCAAAGTAAATACAGACACTATTAAATTAGCAAGGAGATATTTTATCTTCTTATGTTCCATATCTACAGAACTGTGGGCTGTATTTTTTTAAAACCTGAACTCTTGTAATTGGCACTAAAGAGTGCTCTGAAAAAGCACACTTGGATTTATGTGCATCACATGCATGTACTTGAAATGATTATGAAAATGCTAAGAATATGTTCACAAGTACTAATTAGGTATCTAGCTATTTAATTCTGAAGAAAATGACCTGGTTTGTGCAAGCAAATACAATAAATGCGTTTAGGTATGTTTTTGTAGAGTTCATTTTTCTCATGCAATCATATCATCTTTATTTTCAAGACAGAAGATAAGCATCTAACATGTGGTAAAGAAGGTCTTTACTGGGCATATGGTACAATTTCATCATTCTACAGAGATACTTTGTAGATAAATATAGAAGTTGCAAATCTCATATGCTCCTGGCGCTTCCCAGGCAGGCACTGGCTGTGGAATCTTCTGTTGTTTTCCAGCTTGGCCTGTTCTTGTTTTACTCTTCTTGTCTGGGAGAGAGCCAACCTGAGGCTGAACACCTGATGGCAAAATGTTACTGCCAAATCCTTCATGATTATACCTTAAACAGGAATAAATGCTACATAGTGTGGGCAAATGTGGTTAAGTGCCATCCTCTAAAACTGTTCCTTTATGATCACCACGAATAGCTCAGTCTGCTAATGCCTACGATGCTTCAGCTGGTAGAAGACAATAGCAGGGTATAGCTTACAAAAAAGTGCTCTGGAGCATAACATTATGCTTTCTCTTACAAAGTGCAACATTATCCTCTATCCTACAAAGGGCTGAGGTCTAATTTTGCATGAATGCTTGTCACTGAACTGGACTTGTATTTGCTTGTAGCTGTCAGGCCAGGCTGTGACTACTAAGTTCACCTGACTTCAGGGAGAAGTTGTATCATGAAGCGTATTTTTTGCAAAACTTTTCAAGAGCTGATGGCAGGGGGAAGGGAGAAGCACAATTTAAGGCAGGCAAACATACCTTAATGCATTTCATATGCAAACTCTGTTGAAATATGGTTACTATGTTTGCATTTAATAAAATATTTCAGCGTGTGATTTAAGCGCAGAGTAATTCCACTGCAGCTCCTACAGGCAGAGAGCTATGCAGCTGTTTGTGGCCCAAAGTACCTCTTTGGACTTCTGCATATCTAAAAACTTAGTAAATTGATGCTTAATTAAATTGTGGTGAATGTTTGGAACATTCTGAACGGTTAAAGTAGAAAATGCTTAGGTCTATAGCAGTACAAAACAAATGTAGTGCATTAAGTACTTTGCCTTTGCCCTGTCTGGGCTTGGTCTCTGAAATTTTTTTCTCTGTATTTCATTATTCATTAAGTTTACAATGTGCTTTAGTAATACAGCCTTGGTTTTGTTTCCCAGAGCCAAATCAGACCCTAGGCTTGGCTCTAGCTTGGCTCTGACTTGAAAGTGTTTGGCTTGCCCAGGCATATATATAAAATGAGCAGCCAAAAAAGAGATGTTCCCAGATTTTTTACCCTGAGCGTCAAAGAAAGAAACATCATCTCCTATGTAGATGAAATAGCAAAGTACAGTAACACAAGTAGTTTCTCCACTTTACTATTTCACTGCCAGTGCACTGAAAACTAGCTTGATGGAGGCTGCTGGTATAACTTAAAAATACTAGTGCAGTTTTAAAAACTGAGGAGAGAATAACTATATTTACTGAGGGCTCAATAATTAAGCTTATGCTAATAGTTATGAAAGACTTGCCAAACTGAACTGCTTTTTGCTGCTTGAAAATCCTTCCTGATAACAAATCCTAAATCTTTCCTTGCTCTATTATGTACTCTTTCTGCAACACCAGTTACATGTGATTTTAAACATCCTCTTTCTTGTTTCTTTAGCTTTGCCTAGCTCTTTCTGACACAGCAATAAGCATTTTCAGATATGGGATTGTTATCTTCCTGTGCTTGATATGACAGGCCTGAACATATCCTGTGCCATCTTTGCTACCACCATCAAAAGGTCATCACTTATTTTTGCTTTTGCTCCTCAGGTTTTTTTCAGTTTCATCTGACTGAACTGCTTTCCAAACACTCATTTTCCATTGAACAATGCTATTACCCCACAGAGACTTAAGCAGTGGTGGTCAACCTTGTGTGCACTCGCAAGCTTAATTGATTGCACTGGAAATTCTGGTTACAGAGAACTTGTAGAATTTGATCCTTGGCATGCTCTTCAGAGTTTTATTCTTTTTGTCATGTTCTTCCCATACTTCTAATCTCTCTAGGCCTTTCTGAGTTTCTAACACAGACACACTGCAGCAAATACTTCATTATGGTGCTAGGGGAGTATCAGAATCTGTCCTTTGTAAAAAAAAGTCTTCAGTAAGAACACTCTATCCAAACAATTTTTGCCATTTTGCCTAGTATTTTAGGTTGAAACTGCCCCAAACCAAAACCCACAACATCATTCTCTTTCCACGAAAGCTCAATAAATCTCTTAGTGCAGTAAATATGTCTCAACTGAAACAGATAAAATCCACACAATGCAATATTAAATACTTTTTCCACAAAACCAGGATATTTTGCTGACTCTGGGAAAATTAAGTTTTATCTCAATATTTGTGTGGCCAAACACACGCACCCACAATGGCATTCTTAGGTTTGTTTTTTGTTACTTTTTCTTTCAGGCAAATTCATTTTTATAACAATATGTGACTGGTGCAACACATGCCCTTTCAATAACCTTCTTGGTTTTTTATTTTTGTTGTAAGTTGTTCTTTATTAGTGACTAGGGCAAGTGGAGGTGGACATTCTTACGACATTTGGTACATACGCAAGTTTCAGCTCTGAGCTGGAATACTTGCAAGTGTTAGCTATACAATTCTGTAATTTATCACTTACTTATAAATTATAATTTACAGCATTTTCCAGAATAAGACCTTGGAAAAGTAAAATGTTCAAAACTTCAGTAAAGAAAACTAAACTAAGCTGTCTATAACAGCTGCTGTATTTTCCTCACAGAAACAAAGCATATCCCATGTGCCTGTGCTACCTCTCCATACTGAAACAGGACTGAATTTTGTTTGATGAGCTTCTCATGCCTTAATAAAATAATTACAGGCCTTACAGATTCCTGACAGGAATAAATTAAGGAAAGAGGCTTCCTATATTTGTTATAATCAGTGAAAGGAAACATTGAAGGTCATACTGCATCTATCTCAACAGAGATCACTGCAGACTGTTAGCTAGGAACAGCACTATTTATAATATGGTGCATTTTGCAGAAAATACTTTGAAACATTAATTAATCTAACTAAAACATTCAACCCATATGTAGTTGGCATCATTATGCCACATAAGGGGAAATCAATGATGGTTTAGAATCAAGCAAAAGTCTAAAGAGCTTGGATCTGAGCTCCCCAGTCGAATCACTGGACACAATAGGGACAAACCAGCAACAGCTAAAATATTATTTGTTCACAGAACAAGAATTAGGCTTACCTTGCAATGAATTGAAAATTGAGAAGAGGTACAGGAAAGGAAGAGTTAAGGGACCCCAGGCAAAAAAGGCAAAGCCCCATGTCATGCCCAGGAGGAAGGTCAGGCTGACCACACTACGGAGGTTCCTCAGGATCTCTTCCTTCAGGCTCCGATTAGTTCTTTTCCCATTCCTTCCACAGATCTGCACCATCACCACAATAAACATGGCAACATTCATCAGGAACATGATTCCAAAGTATCCAGCACAAGTCACATAAAAGACAATTTCATTCTTGATCCAGCAGCTGTTAAAAAATACAAAAACACGGTCATTTTTAGATAATGCAAACTATCCTCCAATTATTTATGAAACGAGGAAAATCAGTCTGCATCTGATACCACTGACACAGAACTATGCTTTAAAGTGAAAACTTCAGGATGAAGTCCAGTAACATCTTAAGTGACTATGGCCCACAGTATTGTCATGTCAGAAATCTGAGAGCTGTACCACATTCTAGTTAAAAGTAATTAAAAAGGAAATCTGGCCTCAGATACAAGTGTTGAGAACTGCAATGCCAACATGGAAAGTTTAGACTCATTACCAGTAGCTTCAGCTCTTTCATCTGTGTGAAGCTCAGGAAGCTTCAGAAACAGAATGGGCAAACTGGGATCTTCAGTGACAAAATCTCAAGTTTCTGCCATTTGAGCTAAAGGAGAACTCATACATGTCTAAGGAGAAAGCTAGGCAGGTAGATCTGCTTGAGGTAGTCCCATTTGACAGCCATGTGAGAGATCTAGCTTATTCCTCTATCAGGAAATAGCTGGAATGCTTAGCACAATATTTTAATAAAAATACAGAATGACGTTTTTATTTATCATGATGAAGCTTGGGCAGGCAAAGAATAGAAAATGAGGTAACAGTCATAATATATATTATATATATTACAGGCTATTATCTGGACATCAAAAGAAGAACACAGAAAGCTATTGAACTACACTGACAGAAGGCTGGTTTATTTATAAAGATGACTAATTTTGTCCTACTGCTTTCTTTGGTTTTAATTAGAAGATACAGATTTAATTTAAGATAAACCAAACCAGATATTTTAAATTTTATTTTCATGACAAAACTTAAGAACTATTCTTTTGCCAGAGGAGTGTTTGTGCCTAGCATAGGGTAATGCAGATTTCCCTCCAATTTTTCTTACAGTGTTCTTCACACTTTGGAATCAATTATTTTACAAGATGATTTTGCCTATATTGCTTGTTTAATGCACCTCTAACTTTTGCAAAGCAATGTGACCAAAACTAATGTTTGTTTTTCAGGCTGTAAATGCTAAATTAGAAGAGATTAAAAAAAATACTCACAAGTCATCTCCTCCTTGCCCGTTAGCATCTCTGCCGTATAACTCCTTGCCATAAACATGACTTGCATTTGTATTAGCACTTGCTAAAACAATTGCTATCACCAGAGCTGGCAAACCTGTAACACAAGAAAACTTGCAGCTTGTTTTCGTATCTCCTAAACCTTTCAAAATCACCATGCAAAGCTGAATTATTGATGTCTCCATCCCTATTGCTTTAGTACAGAGTATCCTGAGGTAGGTATGTGTCAGAAAAATTGCACAGAGGAGAAAGAAAAAATTTTCCAACAGTAAAAATGTATAAAACTTTCAAAGCACTCAATGGGCATTAACAAATAAGCCTCATAATGTTCTGTAAGGCAGAAAATGGTATTTTAGTATGTGATACGGAAAGTAAAATAATCTCCTTTAATTACCCAAAGTCAAATTTGCAGTTGCGCACAGGCTCATATATTAGTGAGAAGAAGATTAACAAAGTATTACAAAAATGTGATCTAATGCAAGGATGGTATCGGGATTTTTTGAGGGATTTTTTTTTCAGAGACGCTAATGACACTTGATTAGGCTAGGGAAATGGTGAACATGAACTTCAACCTCTAATTTCTCCACTGCTTCTCTCAACTGTAGATGTCCTTTCTTTTGACAACATTATGTATCCTTTGCCTGAAAATGCGCTCTCCCCACCAAATAAAGCAAACTATATGTTTTTTAATAACAAGGTAAAGGTAATACTTTGGGGAAAGCAGGCAACTGTGTGTAAAAGAACTCTGTGCAGAGAGTTGCTGCTCACACAAAAGAAACATACGTTTCCTGACATGCCTTATTTACATGCCTTATCCTTGCTATGACTAAACAGATTCAAGGGGAAGAGGTTAATTTGGTTTTCCGACCACTCGGTCCTTGTCCTCTGCTGAGGTTGCCAAAGAGGATGCTAGTTGCCAATGGAAAGACATCAATTATCAGCTGGGCTGAGGTCAGTGTTCTAGCCATGAGGTTAATGGTTTTGTATTGTGTTGTATTATTTTAAACACAATATCTGCATTCAGGCAGAAGGCACAGATTCCTGATATAAAAAAAAAAAAAAAAAAAGGAAAGCCTTGCTGCCTGAGCCCCACAGTTATTTTTCATTATTGCACTTTCTATTTCAATCCTGCAGTGTACACTGCTTGGGGCAGGCAAGATCTCTCCATGGTTTAAACACTGTGCCGAAGGTTTGGAAATTTTGATTGTTTCTGAGTCTGTCATAGGCTTTGTACTTGTTGGAAAGAAACTTTAAGCTCAATTGTAAGCTTTTTAAAAGCCAGTGTAAAGATCCCCATGTAATTTGTATTAACTGCAAGTATTTCTTATTTCATTGTGTGCCACTGTTCTCCACCTTTGTTACGACATTAACATTTATGCTCTCCCATTCTGGCCTCTCTGGAAACTAAGACCAACTTATCTGCTCTCTCTACTCTTCCTTGGGCTGTGAGCTACTCCAGGTGGAGAGCACCAGTTATGGTGTACTCACCCAGAACTGTACGTGGGAACTTGGCAACAGAGAGGGCTGGCTGCACACTGGCACTGGTGGGGTGGGAATGTGGCAGGGGGGAAGGAAACACCATGCTGATTTTGATTCTGCTCTGCATTTGTGATAGAGAGCTTTTATATAGCATAAATTTGAAATACACGCCATGGAAACGCTCCACCTACTGAACTCACCCCAGCCAATGATGCAAAACTTGAGTATGTATCGCCGTATGTAGGTGTTGAACACTTTCACCAGAGCGATGTACATATGGACAGCTTCTAGTCCCATCCATGTGAAGGTGGCCAGAAGAAAGAAGTGCAAAAGTGCAGCTACAGCTATGCAGAGGCCTTCTATGTCAAATGATGCAATCCAACCATCAAGTAAGAATATCAGGTTAAGAAAGAGCAGGGCTGTGCTCAAATTCATCAGTATTTTAGATGGATAATCTCTTCGCAACTTCCTAATGAGAGAAATATAGGTGCACATGATTAATTGGCTTCAACCACCCAAGCTGCCAACAGCAGCTGACACTGCTAGTTTACAAAGTCAGTAAAATCACAGGGATCTCCTCTTAGCCATAAGCTTTTGTGGCAGTAAGGCCCAGTGATGTGTACTTCCACATAATATCACTGAAGGCTTCTCTTGTATGTGGTGAAGGGAAGTCAGGGCTTCTTTGGGCCTTTAATCAACTAATTAACTGTCAAAATAATTTAGCAACTGCTTTATTATTAAAAACCTTTCAAATTAAATATAACACAATGTGGTTTGTACTTTAAATGAAAACTGAAGAAAACAAAAAATTTAAAACCACGACTGGGCAGAAGCTCATCTCTGATAATTTTATTCCTTACATTTTCCTTAATTTTGGGAATATATTGTCGTTTGCTTGCTGTTGTTTTCTGTCATGAGGTTTTTTTTGTTGTGGTTTTATTCATAGGATCTTAGGAAGACTGAAGATCAAATAAATTTTCTTTTTTAACTGATACACAATGAAATTTATGGACCAAGACACAAGCCAGTAACTTCTTCCATCTTGGAACAGAAAATTATGCTGTAGGTAATGCAGTAGGAATGCAATATTAGAGATATTTAGAACTTGAAAAGCCCCTTTCCCCTGCCTGCCCCCCAGCAAACTGTTATTCAGAAGCTACTCTGTCCTGTCCATTTAGAGGCAGAATGGTTCCTTTGTGTTGATATGACTTCATTTTCTCTTTTCACTGTTCAGAGAACTGTATCACTTCAAAACTCTTGGATTTCCTTGAGTCACTTTCACATTTCAGTAGGACTGCTTTTGAACTTCTTGCAACACGTCATGATTTAGCTTCATTTTATTTCTCTTCCTACATCTTTCTGAAGGGTGCTAGAATGTAATTATTTCCAGTTGGAAATTTCTCTCTTTATACTTAGGACCTGTTATGATCACACAGGCAAGGTTTGTTTTTTGGGTGTTCTTTGTTAGTTTGCTTGTTTGCTTTTACAATAAGCCTGGTTGCAGATTTTAAGATAACACGTATCTGTTCAGAATCTACTGGACACTGTACTCCCAAAAGAGAAAATTTTGAGACAAATTAATCCTTGTTTTCCAGCCTGAGCAGCACAATACATTGGAAAAAAGAGGAAAGATCTGAGCTTAGAATCATAGAATGTGTAAGGTTGGAAGGGACCTTTAGAGGTCATCTAGTCCAACCCCCCTGCAGTAAGTAGGGACTTTTTCACTAGATCAGGTCACTCAGAGTCCCATCAAGCCTGGCCTTGAATGCCTCCGGGGATGGGGCCTCCACCACATCTCTGGGCAACCTGTTCCAGTGATCTACCACCTTCATATTGAAGAACTTATGTCCCCTTGAAAAAAATTTCTCTTACAATTCTGTGACCATGATTTTGCAGTTTGGGGTTTTTTTTTTTAAACACAGACTTCCCTTTCTAGACAAATAATCCTCACCAATCTTATAACTAATTTATTGTATTTACCACATGCAGGTACTTCCTTTCTAATGTTTTTCACAGAACCAATACTTACTCAAATGCAATATATGTCAGAAGAGTTGCAGCTGAAAATATAGCAGATATCCCGCAGCCTATGTAAGTGATAAAGGTGAGGACCTTAGTATTCCGTGGGTCTATTTGTGTAACAGTTCTCTGAAGGTCCTACATGAGAGAGGAGGAAGAGGCATCAGTTAGAGCAAACACATTTTCCTTGAGTACATCACTCTTTCTTGGTAGGCAGTCAAGTAAACTCAAAAGCACTTTGGCAATACCCCTATAACCCTGACATTAAGGTTCATGTTTACTGAGCATACTTAGGCTGTGTTTGTTACACCTCTCACTTCCTTCCCATAGCTCTTGAAAACATTGTGCTTAAAGCATTGTAACTGCTGGGGTCAGCAAATAGACAGAGCCTGATACTGCTCCTTCTAATTCAGTACCAGGAACACAAATGTCCTTCTCTGGAAAAATCTCCCCTTCTCAGACCTTTTAGTTCCACTGTTTACAGGCAACTCTCTTAAGAATATGTAAGATTTAAGAAAACGTAATTTAAAAGTATTCATGTGTACCATTCTGGGGAGTTTCTGACATCACTTCTTGTTATTAAAACTTCATAAGAGTCAATGTAGCTAATCATCTACGGGTGAAACCAAGGGCAAGATATTACTTTTTGGTCTTATGCTCTGTTTTGACATGCAAACTACAGTTATAAATAGAGTTGGTCAGAAAAATAGTGACAAAGACAACATTTAAAAAAACCCAACAAAAAACTGGAAATGAAGCAGGAACATTCTGAGGATTTTTTTTCCAGTTTTCTGTCCAACTGTAATTGCCACATAGTACTGTCTGAGAATAAATGGCAGTGTTATTTCCTTTTTTAAAGGACAAGAAAAAAAAAAAAGAGAATGTTTGGATCTATAGCACTCTGGAGTAAATGTGCGCAAATACTAACGTATAATAGTGTCCATTCTACAGTCAGGGCAACTGTTGTCCCTAGTAAAACTATCTAGCAAAAAGAAACCAGCAAAATGCTGCAAAACTTGTCATTCTTCAAGGGAAAGGAAGGAGCAGTATGCAGGTTTTTACATCCTGCCCCAACGTTTTGTAACAGTTTATGTATGTAAGGACAGTGTTATTTGAAAATAATGTAATAGCTAAATTAAAGTCAGAAAAGATTATTCAAATGGAAAAGCAATTAAAAGGGTCAAAAATGTGTAAAAATTTATTGGAACACAGCCCACATTCAAAGAACTTCTGCCTTATTTCCCACTGCCACAAAAGCTTTCAGGGAAGAGAAGGGACTCATTGAATATATCCTCAAGAAAGCCCTTTTTCTCTCCCTCCAAGGATGAAAAGTGAAACAAGACCACGATTTAGCTTGCAGATAGACAAAAAGCTTGTGGCTTTTTCATATTTGCATCTCAGCATGACGTGAAGAGAGCAGCTCTGTTGAGAAGACTCTGGAAGGCCAAAGCTGAAAAAGTCAGAGCATGTGGCTCCCTGGTGCTGTTAAGTCCTGTGTGTCACTGCAACAAGTTAAATGGAAAGCCAGAAACTTCCTCAGCACTGCTGTGATCAGGAGCAAACGTCTGCTCTTGAGGTGTATTTTAGGGGCCAACAAATGTTAATTTCAAATATAGAGAAACATTTCAGCCCATTACTGAGCTTCATAAAGTCACCAGACATTAAGAAAAGATAGCAGTATTCCATCTTTTTCATGTTGGGGTTTTATTTTTTCTTGAAAACACTTCACACATGCAAATTGCTAGAGGCACCTGAATACCAGAGGAATTATAGTACTGAGGTTGAAATTCTCTATATAGTTCCCCCTTTAATCTCACAGATTAGAGCTGTGCTCTACCTATCTCAGCCACCCAGTCTGGAGATTTTGCTTAAGGCTCTGATGGAGTACAAGTTACATGTTCCCCCTTAGTGGGCGGCAGGGGTGGGGGTGTGGGCGGGCTGTCTGCAAGGCATCCCCAAAGCTGATTAAAGCCACTTATAAGAAAACATCAAGTACATGTTAACACACTTCACCAAATAAGGTATTGCCTTACACTTGACGTTAGATAATTATAAATCTTGTCAGATTTGCAACTTAAATTTTCAAGGAGCAATTTAATCCCTTGAATCTCAGGATGAAAAGGAATTATTGTGCTCCCTTGACTTTTCATCCTCATTAGCAGTCTTACTGACATTTTTCTTTCCCTGGCTGTTTTCCTTGACAATATGAGTCTCTCTCTCTCTTTTTTTTTTTTTTTTTTTTGTTCTCAAAACAGCATCTCAATGTTTTCTCCTACTTTTAATTTCTTTTCCCCTGCAAACAGCTTCCTACTTTCTTGATCTTGACATTTCAAATCTACCTATACTTTCTCATTCACTTCCCTCTTGTTACACCCTCCTGTCTCAGCTGCAGGTCACTACATTGTTAAGGGAAATACCAGAGACACCCTGCACCATTGGACTATGTCATTAAGATCCATTTTTTCTGTTTCACTAGTTGAAGTGTTAGGACTGGCCTTGGTTTTACAGTTCCTGACTTTCTTTTATATCCATCTGTGTCCTGGCTTTGATGTTGGATGTTCTAATAAGGTGAGTAACTAAAATGAAAGTTGTCTCGACCCAAGACCAAAACTGCATTGCAGTTCCTTGGAAAGATGGCTTGGTGAACAGCGAGTTTGCCTACCATTAGCACCCCAAAGTGCGTGAGGTGGTTGCACAAGCAAACTGTCTCGTTTTCGCTGGACTCTGCATCCACTTGGCAGCCCGCAGGGTTCCAGCCACCATTGCCACCTGTGGAAATGAAACAGGAGGAACCATGGTCATGACACCCTCTCTTAAAACAAATTTCTCACTTCCTCCTGTGCAAATGCAGAAGTGCTTTTCTCAAGTTGAATGAGTGAACATCAGAAACAATCAGGAAAGAAGCAAGTGTCAGATTTCCTACTTTCTGCAGAGAATCATGCCAGATGAGGGTCCCAGTAACAGGCTACTGAGCAGAAGCAACAAATGGAGATCTATCATGAAGGAGTTCATCATAGTTAATGAGGGATGTATAAGGCCTACTAAGCACTGTGGTGATGTCTGCACCTGCCTCCCTCCTACTCATATATCCCTAGACACATGAAAGCATTTGTGAGTCCTGCCCTTCCTCTCTCCCATGTGTGATGCAGAATGTCAGAGTGGATAATCCCAAATACTTTTTGTGGCTTTAAGAAAAAACGTGAAGTAAACTATCCCCTATTTCCCCCCTTGAGAAGGTTGTTCTGAAAAATAAGTAGAAAGATTTTTAACAATTAAATGTCAACAAGTAAAATTTCTGATTACTTTTCCTTTCACTTTTCCTGCTAAAATATGAACTAATTTTGTGAAATAGTTAAGCTTGTCTGATTTCTTAAAGACATTGTTCCACAACTCCAGGCAAAATCCAGCAAATTATCTGACTGGCACTATAGCTTTACTTCAAATTCAAGACAGAATCTCACAGAAGGCTGTGAAGATAGTCCAAAACCACTTAAAACTACCCCACCCATGCATCCACTGAGAATAGTTTTCTCTCTTTGTATTTTTCCATTGATGTGCTTCTTAAGTTTAGCTTCCGAACTAGGGTCTTTTTTGTTTTCCCCTCTTTATTAACCTCCTTCATTCTTCTCAGTTCTGTCCGAATTTTCTGTTTCTAACCTTTCTAGTACAACTTTGAATGGTAAATTTTGTATCTTGAAATACTGTCTGTATTAACCCCCTCCTGAAATCCTACTGCTAAGGAGAGTTACCTCTTTTCTCCATCTGTTTCATTATAAGGAAGAGTAATGTCTGAGCAGTGATCTCTAAAACAGAAGGACCTGGAACGCCATTTCTGAGAATGGCTTTGGATGAGCAAAGGATGAAGAGTTTGAGCATAACACCACTCAGAGGTTAGCAGTAGCAACGAAGAATGAGCTAAAATGCTGCCCTGTTAATATGTGTCTCCATATGGGAACCTCATCATGCTGACTGTCATCCATTCACAAGGTGAATAGTTTGTGTAAGGTAGTTCCTAACCTTCCAGAGAAATAAAAACCAGCTTAATATTTGTAACAGGAAAAATACCTCAATTAAATAACCCAATATTTTTAAATGACCAGTTAAAAGTATGACTAAGAATGCATCTTAGGAGCATCACTATTTAATTTGCCCATACAAACATACCACTCAAAAGCTGCTATCAGCTACAGATAGCTTGACAAATTTAATTTACAAATTTAAAATGTTAAATAAATTTATATTAAAATCTTTAAAAAGGTATTTAACATCTGTGATTACAAGCAACTGTACAAATCAGAAGAAATGATACAATCTAAAGACTCAAATTCTGCAAGGATTGATTAAGAAGCAAAAGCGGTCAAGACTATGACTGATTTTAAAACTGGTACCTTTATTCCACATGTAAAATAAACTACAGTATTTTTAAACTTACCATTTTTGTTCATATCCCAGAAGACACAGGTAGGCTTAGGATATTCCTGAGAACACATGCAAAAGTAGACTGTGCATCTCTTCCGACATAAATCTCATCAACATATACATTTAAAACAAATGTTTTACTACCTATCTTTTCATTTAATGAACAGAAGAATAAATATTATTTGCATTGTGGAAATTTTGTCAAGTGTAAAATTAGAATTTATTGTGCTAGAAAGAGAGATCTGCCCAGATTATAAAATCTACAGCACTGTTCCTCTGTACAGTTCATTTTCCACATCATCATAATAACGAAGCTTTATTGTCTCATTAAAGTTATCCACGAGTACTATGTCTATACAGAGTCTAAATACTTTTCACTGTCCATTTCCTTATGACTTCTCAGTGAGTCCTCTTTGTAACTGGCTTTGAAAATGTGCAAATGCTTGCTGGACCTAAGTGGAGGTTGTTTTGTCTGCCTTTAAAATAATCATTATAATGAAATGCATGATGAAGTTAATTAAATTATGAAAACAAGAAACCAGGTTCTCATTACATAAAAAATATATTTAGTCATTGCATTTTAACATCTTTCTAACTTCTCTAGTGTTATTATCTCTTTTGGAATAGCAACTGGCAACGCGTCTGAGAACAGAGTCAAACTCGCATGTTTTTTAACTGAAACAGTATGTGCCAAAAGGTTGCATTTGGTCTGTATTTCCCTAAATTAACTGTAGCCATATTTTAACAATGTGATTCTCTCCATTCTTCTTTTGCTGAAAACCACATAAGAACAAAATAGCTTGAGGAACTACTAACAAAGCAATTCATGTTTGATCAAAGAATTTAAGTCCTTCTACGTCTCCTGTGCAATAAATTTTGTCCCTGGTCAGTGGTCACGAACACGGTCATGAACAGAGGTTTTGCCTACAATTATTGGCACAGAAATTGCCTTTGAGTAGCAGAATCAACAGTCTTTCAGATAAATGCTAGATGATGAACGGAGGAGGAATATGTGAGGGTGGGAGAGGTTATTTGGTTTTACTTTTGCTTTTTTTACTTTTGTTCTAGAGTTGAATTTGTCTCCTCACTCAAAATCCACCCAAATCCATCAGCCTATATGCTCAGTCTTTACAATGTGTCATCTGCATTCCTGTTCCTCTGAATAATCAGTCCTCTCTTACCTGAATTTTGGTATGCTTAATTGTAACCTTCACATAATCCTGAAGATCCTGAATGGTTATGTTTCCAATACTGCATGCCACCACAAAACTGGTCAAATTGCCAGGATATTCTGCATCCTTTGAAAGATTCAGAAAAATATAATAAATGCTTACACAGCACATAACATAATAGCCAGAGTACAGTTTCATTTTTGCAGCATGCCAGAATAAATAAATTGTCAGTGTTTCTACACTTTTGATCACATAAGAACATTATGTTTATAAAATCTAATTATGGGTTTGCCTCATAATTCCTTATAGTTATAAACATATATAGGATAATTATAGACAGAGGTTACATGGCATAAATCCCCCTTTTAATCATTATGTCTGATGCCAACAAAATTCTAACTCAAACAATGTAGCAGATAACAACTCATGATATGATTAACTCATTTCCCCAGAGAATGAACTAGCTTTCTTATCTTACTGTCTGCAGTATCCTTCTTTATAGACGCAAAGGTTTTGGAGAATAACCTGCTTTCTGTGTATAGTTGCTAAATTATCCTCCATTTTACAATGCATGACTATGCAGTAGAAAACAAATTCAAACCAATGTTACATACTACAGTAGATAATATTTTCTACAAGGTCTTACTGGATGGGAATTTAAATAGAAGACTGATGTTATCACTGAGCAATGCCACTTCTAACCTGCAGTGAGGAAGTACCAGGTTGAGAATTTTCAAAAAGATCAGCTTTTCTTGGAAAGTGATGATTTATTAAAACAAGTGCTTTGGAAATGCTGTTCTTTTCATGAGCTTCCATTGAAACTTGCGTAGCTGCATGCCTGGTTGACCTTATAGGAAACTGTGAAGCTTGGTCACTGCTTGCAGCAGATCTTAGGTCAAATGAAGTGCATTGCCACTCGCTTTCCCTACAAAAATCTGAGCTGCCAAATTCCTAACACCTTGCACCCCCCTCCTCCCCCAGATTCATCCAGGCTAGGGGTTTTTTTCAGTCTGACAAGAGCTCAGCACTGGGCTCATGAAATCCCACCACTCATGAGAGACTACCTTCAATTTCTAAATGCATATTATCCTGGGAAGAATATTTCATTTTCTAAGAACCATATCCAAGAGTTTTCAAACACAGTATTTCAGATTATGCTGGAGCTTTCTGACAGAATTCCCTAAAAAGTTTAAAATTGCAGAGGAATGAAAATTCAGTTTTCTAGATGGCTCTTGAGCATTCAAACCACAGAAAACCTCTTGGCTACCACCAAAATGTTATCATCTGACAAAGTCTATGAAAGCCATTGGACAGATTTCTATGGGTTTCAGTGGATTCTTTCTGTAGTGGATAACAAAAACTAGAAATATATATCAGATGGTCTCTTTAGGGAAAGCAATTTAATATATTCTTACTTGTCACTAGAAAAGAACAGAAATATTGAGTGCATTAAAATAAAATACATATAACTGCTTTTTTAGCTGTAAGGCTGTGCTCAGCAAAAGTTGGGTGTAAGATTTTTGCCAATAAAATATACAGAGTTACACAGTAAGGCAATGCTGAGGCTAGTGTCAGTGAGAAACCTGCCCTAGTGTAAGCAATCATTATGATTCACATACTTATCGTATTTGCACATTATTTTCACGGCCTCAGAACTTGTGAGGATGAACCTTCCAACCTAACTTCAGACATGAACTACAGCCTAGAACTGAAGTGGCCATTCTAGGGTTTCTTAACATGGTCAGTGAAAGGAAAGTGGCACATCCAGGGCATAATCTATTTTACCTGTTCTATACATCTAGGTCAGATACGGGTTGCCTAAAAACAAGTGTCAATTTTAGGGGCTTTAGGGTATCTTTCCCAGACTCTGGCTGCTACTGACAGAAGATATCACATCTCTTACAGGTTCACTGTCACATCTGTCATATAGTAATACCTTTGTATCTCTGGGTGTCTCAAATTGCACTACGCTCCTTTGCCTGGGGAACTGACACATACTCCTGCACTATGATGAGATGTCTCACACCTCAAAGGGGCTCATTCTCTTCCATCAGCTGGCTTTGAAGGCAATTTATGGACACCAATTCAGGCATAGGATGTGCACACTGGCCACAGCCTGTTTTGGTGAAATGAATCCCAAACTGAATAGCTTACATCGATTCTTAATATAGTTTTCTAAGTTATGCAACCATAGATTTTAATGAATGACAAGATAAAACTTAGCAGCTTTCAGTCGCAATGAAAACCCCTCCAGTGCTGGAAAGTGTGATGTTTAACTGTTACGGTGAATGCTTGTAAGAAATACAGCTAATATCACCGGGATTTTAAAAAATTGTAGTTGGAACAAATATATTTATGAAATACTCTTATACTAATGGATAAAGCTATTTGGTTTGGATAGCATGTGGATCAATTTATGTGTAGGCTTTATTTTTAGCCTTTATTTATTTTTTTTAGATGCACTAAAATGTGTTTTTTACACATTTCTAATTAATTATGTTGAGTATGTCACCCATTAATAATTTGAAAAACACAAAAATAATTGAAGGACTTTTAGTTGCAAATTTTGATGAAAATTATTCTGGTTTTTTTCAAGGATTTATTAACTGTCCTTTAGAAACACATCATAGCACCATTACAGAACACATTTTGACTTTACATTATATTAAGCCATTACGAGAAGCCTACAACTATATTCTTCTGGTTTCTTTTTTTAATATATCCATCCTGTTTTTCTCAAAAAATGGCTTAAAATGAATACTATTTTAAATAGTTAGATACTTTGGGGTCTATTTCAGAAGGCAACTGAGGGTCATGGGTATTTTCTTGCCTGGATTATCTGAATAATCTGGATGCACTGCCAATAAAAATGATAATACAGGAACAATACAATACTACACAGTTCAGTGGATACAAAAGAACCAAAGGTCACTTGAAATACTACTGGGAAAACAAACTCAAGTCTGATGGGCCTTAGTCTATGAAACTATGAAACAATGTTCCTTTCTTAATGAATTCATTTTATTAAAAAAATATATGTTTTGTTGGGGTTTTTTTCCCAAGCTATGAGCTTGTCCTAATTTTTTTGCCACCTACAATTCGTGAACTATTTACAATTACCATGTGATGGGACACAAAGGAGAAAAAAATCAAATCTACCCAAGTCTTTCTATTTTTCAAGTAGTAGCATTGCTAACCTTATTCCACATTAAAATACGGAATGCTTATGAGAACACATTTACGAATAGTATATACAGAAACAAATATTCTCTGGCTAATAACCATTAGCCCAGAGTTTCCAACTCAATATAAGATTTATGTTGGATACGAGTGCCAACAAACTCTTTTAAGGAAGTGAGAAAAAAAGAATACTTAGCATAGGCAGTGTTATAGGCCAAATTCCCTTCTGACAGTAAAGAACCTGGCTCCACTGAACACCAAGGATAGATATTAATGCATTTTCACAAAAGTTACGCCCTTAAGAGGTCTTGCTACTTTACTCTGATTATAAGCAGCTGTGATCTAGTTTTCCATACATTTCTCTGAGAAAAACATTTATCTCATATGTGACAGGAGTTTGAGGTCAGTGACTTGATTTCAACTTGGGCACTACAGCTATTTTGTCACTTTGAACATATAACTATAACATTTCTATAACTATAAACACATATAACATGTAACATTCCTATAATCCATGAGATGCTGTCAAAGGATGACTCTACAGGAAACTTTTAGAAGCTGCCATTGACTCACCCTTAACAACTTAAAACACATTAAAGTTTACCTGAAAAAGACCATTTTTATTGAAGAAAGTAAATTGAGCCCTGGATATAACTTCAAACTCATCTTGACTTAGATTCTTCAGTAAACTTGGTGGCAGAACAACAGAAGCAAGGGCATTTGTCTGATCCTTGTCAAAATCTATCTGTTAAATAAACATGAGAACATATTCAATCAAAAAGCAAACTATCCATTGTCCACAGCTGGGTTCACACCCTTACACAAAGATACCTAAACACGGGATTAGAACCAATCAACACTAATATGACCTATACCTACACAAGACTTAGGTTTTTCCACCCTTCCAGCATGATCTCAGCTTTCTGCTACAGAAAAATATTAGACAAAACAAACTCCTCCAACACTGAAGTGAAAAATTGGAAATAATGAGATGTCAATAATGGCAGTCATAATGATTTTCAGTAACCTTCCTCATACCAAAAAATGTTGATAGCAGAAAAATATGTTTGAATCCCTTGAGCTGTATTATTTGACTTGATCTGCACACCTGATTTAACTCTTATGAGTTTTTCTATTTTCTCTGTTACAGAAGGAAGATTTAAAAATAACCATCAGTGTTACCTCTTCATATTTATCATGCTATCCAGCAAAAAAAGACACTTTTTGCCCTCAATATAAACTTAATCTATACTGGCAATGCGTCAGGCAGCTGAAAGCCCTCTATGGCTCAAGGATGTTAACAAATGAGCAGGAAATAAATGAGGATGCATTTCATTAGCTACCAGGAAGGAATTCTATGACTGTAGGATGTCCCACCATGGCATACCCGAGGTGTGCTACCCTTTCCATCAAAGGAAGGGGAGCAAGCCATCTCATAGTGGCTCTGTAGCAAAAACGTTCAAGAATTTTATTGTGAGCTAAAGAAACTCACTCTCTTGACTTCTCCAGAGGCACCTCGGTCATGTATTTGTGCCTCTCATGACCAGTTGTGTGATCCTAAAAGCACCATTGAGTAATGGAAAATTGAAAGCCAATAAGCTAGTCATAAATTTACTTAGCTTCTGAATTTTCACAGATTTACTGTGAACAGGCACCCTTGGAAATTAGTAAGAAGTGTTTCATAGGTTTCTCCTGACAGGACTAAATGCAGTTGAATAAAAGTTTTTCAAAAGATCATTAAGCCACATTAAGCAAAAAGTGTGTGTGTGATAAAGATCAACATTAGGTGTTGTCTGCAAATAGAGTGGAAGAATTTTCTATAAAGACATACGGGTATATTACAGGAACAATTTAATAATATGAATCACCAAAACCTAACTCAGTCAAAGGTTTGGCAAGAAACATAAACGCACAGGGGGACTGAAATAGAATCTTTCCAAACTGCCATGGATACATTTGCTTAAGATCCACTTTAAGAAAAAAAAAAAAAAGAAAGAAAATCTGGAAACATTCTGACATACAGCTTGAAGAGTTTAATGCTCCCTGATGAGCCTGGGATAGATTATCACATCATTCGTGAAAAACCTGGGCTTTCACAAGGGAATCTCACTCCAGCAGGGATAACAACTATCTTTCCTGGTAGGCACGGAAAATATAAATGGTGACCACAGCTGCTGCAGTCTTTTCTGGTAGGAAGGATGCTAAGAATTTGCGATCAGCTGTTGGAAACATAAAAATCTGAGAACAAACCTATGTTCCAATAGGAACATTACAAATAATTTGACGGAGTTGGGATTTTATGATTTTTTAGACAATGCTGTAATAAATGATTCCAAGGCAAGAAAATTCCTGGATGTCCTTGAGCCACAGATGGTAATTCCTGTTATACATGCAAACATCCCAAACCTGACTTTAGAATTTTTCCTTTCTCTTTCCATAAATAGAGGTTGAAATCTGGGAGAGAAATGTCCCTTTGATAACAACCAAAGAACAACCAGGTATTGAGCTTCATTAATAAGAGAACTAAAGAAAAGTAGACTCTCAATCATAAAAAATTTCTAATCAAATTATTCAGAGAAACTGTAGCCAAAATATATGTGAATAAAAAGATATGAAAACTCAACTCCATTAAATCCATTTGCATCTATTATATTACTACTACTTTTTCTAGCACTGCCTTTGCTGCTGGTTTTGATTTTTACAGTACATAGAACTTTATAAAATGATCAGACATTTATTATGATTGTTGTTTTGCCAATTTGCAGTGGGAACTAACTCGGTTCCATAAGATTCTTATAATTCAGTGATGGGTTTTTAAGTGTTTTCATAATGCCACGTTTTGTTTGGATTCAGATTTGATTCCTCTGACCCAAATGAGAGCAGGGGATTTATTTTTTTGTTTAATCTTTTCTATGTGTTTCTCCAGGTAAGGCTTACTGTATTTGAATGGTTAGACTCCTAGGAAACAAGCACTACATGACCTCTGTCATAGATTACCTATGTAATTGTGAAAAAAATACATTGCACTACAACATTTAAATGCTGTAAGATGCAGATAGGCATGTTGTAAAATTTAAAAAGTCTAAGCAACTCATTGCTACTGATTTCAACATAAACTTTGCATCTCAAATGCAATTCCATAACTTTTAGATGTCTGAACTTTTCTTTTTGTTGAAAAAGAATAAAAATATTTTTGAGGTGATGAAAAATGTCTTAATTATAGCAGCCTGTCTAGATACTGTAGCACTGGAGACGATTCTGCATTTTGAGTGATCTGTGTTTCTTTGGTTTTTTCATGTGTAGGTAGGTCGAGCTTCACATGAATGCCTTGCAAGATTATTTTCCCTTTTGATTTGTAAAAAAACCACTCTCAACCAACATGTCGCCCCCCACCCCCTTAAAAAAGGCAAAACCAAAACCAAAATCGCAAAACCAAACCAAACCAAAAAGCCCAAACAGAAAAACCCAAAAAGGGTAAAGCCTGCTCTGGATTTGTAAGCAAATTACTTTTCATCTGTAAGGAACATGTGAGTTTATCTGGGTTTCATGTCACTTACCGAAATACTACATTCATGTGTTTGGATGATTTCAGAAAAAAGGAAACAGAGAATTGGGGGAGAATTGGGAGTTGAAAGGGGTTTTACGGAACTACAGTACACACACTTTGAAAACCAGGCATATTTCATGTTCAAATACAACTGGTTGTTCCATACCTGGAAATCAGATGCATTATTCTGTGGGCTAACACTGAAAGAACCACCTTTGAATGAAGTTGAGTTTATAGAAGACACTCCAAGTGCGAGATTTCTTGTTGAAATACTCATGGATGGTCCAGCAAACTGGATTTTTAAGGCCAGGGCATCAATAGTTTTGAGAGCTCTAAAAACAGAAATACAATTATCCTAGAGAATTAATAGATAAAAAAATGGTATGTCCTGTATGTTCTCCCCACTTAAGATGATTCATCTGTGTATTCACAAGAAAACTGTCAGGCTGTAAATATATGCATCTCTGTTGAAAACAAAAGCTTTTGATTGACAGAAACTATCTGACTACATAACAATAGTCCTAAAATAATTTCCAACAATTATGCTGTGTTATATATTGGGAGGCATTTTTTACATCCAAATACTTTATCTTTATTGTGTACATTAATTTTAGTACAAGAAGAAATATTTGTATATCTAAGTTGGAAAATCAATTTTTGATGGAAAACAGCAAAGTTTGATTTTTGTACTGCAATTGTTTGTCCATATAGGGAAGGATGAATCCTTCCAACTTTGTAGCTTGCTCTCAAAAGCTGATCTCAAATGCAGAAATACTTACTCTGAAGATGATGCCGCTAATACACTGTCTGAACTGGTTAGAATATTGGAAAAAATTGTCACCACAGTAGAACCCAGAGATTCATCAATTTCTTCATCGTTCACAATTTTTTTGAGCTTCTGCACAACATCATTTACTTTGTCAGAGGTTAGCTGCTGTCCTTCGCCAGTGAGATTCAGCAGTTGATTGGCTATATCAGCTGCATTTTCTGTAAGTGTGCATGTAAAGTGAAGTTAAAACAGAAAATAATGGCAGTAAGTCCTGAGGTAATGCAGAAAGACAATTTTTCATCCTTGTTGTTGAATATTAGAGCATGTTCTGTGGTACTTGTAATGAACATAGGATGTTACCGTTTTAACAATTCCCTATTTTTACGAAAATGCATCTAGAGTCTGCTGCTTATTATATACTGTCCTCATTGGCTGTGTCTTTCTTTTTCATAACTTGATTTGAGTTTGTAAATTGGAACGACTGAAAAGGCTGATTGAAAGGGCTGATTAAAGGGAAAAAAAAAACAGAGAGAAGGAAGGAATAAAAAGCATATTTTCCCTCTTTTTTTCCTCCTTCTGCTACCCTTCCTTTTTCACTGGGAAAAACAGTTTCACTCTTGAAATAAAACAAATGCATCCAAAGTCACTTTTACTGACAAAATATCCACTCTTTTAAGCTTTGGGGAGAAAGTCTGACTCCCCTCTGTAAATGTTCCTTCAGAGAACTGTACTCTTACTCAGTGGCTTGGCACGCAAAACACACAAGCAAACTTCATAAGCAGAATTTTCATGGTAAGAGAAGTTTGACAGTGTGTCCAAATGCAAGACATTAGTGTAAATCACATCTTAAACTGTAGGTTGGATGCCACTTGGATAGAAACCTAATGTAAACACTGACGTTTTAGAACACAAAAATAGTTGAGATTTATTGGAATTTGCAAATATGACCTTGAAAGATCAGCCTGTGTTTTTTTTAATGCCCTAAGTTTAATACAGATTTTGTTACATTTACTGTAGAATGTTCATTTCACAGGAAACAATTTTTTCATACATACTGACTGCAAGTACTCAATCAATTAAGGTAGGTAGCCAGGCTCCCTAGGACCCCTCTATCAATGGAGAAAGAAGAGTCGTCTCCAAGAAGGAATTCAGAACAGGAGCTTACTGTAGGTACTTTGAATTGCTTATGAGAGTATCATTCTCTTCACTAGCACTGGCACTAAAAAAAAGGGGCCATAAAATTGTTGTGTATTTATTTTATTACTCCTTTAAGGCCAAAATGACATCAAGGGGTATTTTTCAAACTGAGAATAAATCTGAGAATGTGTGATCATAAGCCCAGTGAAGAGAGTGGGAGTCTTTCCACTGGCACCTACAAGCATTGGAAACATTTAAAAATGTGTCTGAACCTGAATATCAAACAGAGGCAAGCTGCCACCTGCCTCTGTTCTTGCTTAAATTACCTGAAGGTAATTGATTTATTTCATTAACCCAAAGCTTTTCATGAGTGGGCTCAATCCCACTTGTTACACTTTCCCAGAGTTTAAATATTTCCTTTGCATTATTTTTTAAGAAAGATTTTCCACAACTTAGCATAAAGGAGGAAGATACTCTTCCTTAATGTAACTTCCGTACAGTAAAGCAGTAACCAAAGTCCAGAAAACTATTCCTTTATAGCTAAAGACCAATAGCAATATACCCACCTGTGCAATTTCTAAGATCAGGCTGCCCCCAGTATGATGTATAATTCTGTAGACCCAAGTAGCTGAAGAAGAGAAATGACAGAATCCACATGAAATAGAATAGCAAAATTATGTAAATGTTTCATAATTCTTTTGTGGGTGTCACGGGGTCCACTCTTCTCAATTCTCAATTTTCCTAGGACCACATGGTCCCTAGTGAAATGAAATGTGTATGCTTGACAACAGAAATACTTGATTTGGTTCTGAGAGAAACCTTAGTTCTTTTGGACAAAGTCTCAGCTGATTCCTATACTGATTTGATAAATTGCATCAGTGGAAATGCTGGGCCTCCATTTCAGAAAAGACAAATGTTGACACAAACTATTATGCCCCTTTTACAGCCTAACCAGATGAGGTTCCCTTGACATAAACAGCTTTGATCGAGTCTATCACAAGCCATAATACCTCTTAGAGGATCATGCATAACAGCTATGTGCAGATACAAACTTATGCTACCCATGAAAACTATCAGATCCAAGTCCAAGGTGAGGGGCAGGTATACCTTTTTTTTTTAAGATGCTTTTTTACAAGGCCTTATCATAGCAAAATACCCAAATGTGGCTCCAAAATCAAACACGTTTTTTCCCTCAGGTTTCTTTAAAGACAATCATGTTATCATAGCATGAGAAAGGCAGGATGGAGAATGGGAAAAAGTTATCCTTTCACTCAGCGCATGATATAATATAGCCTTGGTTGACTGCTTTTATTGTAACAGCAAGTTATTCCTTGGTTGATTGCTTTTATTATAACACACTAGCAGGTAACATCCTGTATGATGCACAGGACTAAAAGAGACAATTAGAAGAGCTTTCTCTTCTCTCAAAACACATCCTACGTTGCTACATATTGGCAAAAGCTCGTGGAAGCAGATGCAAGGAAAGCATAGCACAGTGCAGAAGGCAGTAGTTTTTTATGAGAAGTGGTGTACGAAGGAATTCAAAGGCATTGTGCAGATCACAAATGAACAATAAAGATAAGCAATACTGGGGCAGCAAAGGCCAGAAGGCTTATTTTTTTATGATTCTGAGGCTTTGACATAAAAAACAATTTTTTGACTTCTGCACTACTCACTCTACAACAAAAGTTGGTCAATCAGAATCCAGCAGTTCTTGTACAAGATTAAGAGGCTGAGGAAGTGAGTTAGTTAACTATAACGCTGGTTGCTTTCCTGTTTGGCACAGAACCTTAAAGCTGATTCATACCCATGTTGCTGTATTTTTTTCAAAAAAGTAAAAGTTCTGGTGTTCTCAAAACATGTTCCAGATGAAATGTGGGCAGGTAAGACTACTACATTGCATTTAATGATGAACATCCTAAATACTGAAGAAATTAACTAATATTGCATCGTCGTAGTACCATGTTCAAGGCACTCAGAGGAGATCAAAGCCATATTGTTTTGGTGATATATGAAAGGAAGTAATAATATTCCCATTTTACGAATGGGAAGTAGAGACACAGTGTCTGTATCTTTTGTAAATGTTCACAAAGAAAGCCTAAATTCTGGAAAATTTCATCTAAACCTTAGAAACACAAATTCAAATCTTTAAGCATAAGATTATCCCCACCTTCAATTATGACTTAAGTACTGGCAAAACGCTTGTTTCATGTGATCTCTTTTGCTTTCCCTTAATGAGATGAGAGCTTCTGGATTAAAATAAATGCACATATTATCTTCAATTTTGTTGAGAAATTCTTATACAAGTAGTAGTGGAGTGGTAGCAAATGCGAAACTTTGGTTTTGATGACATGAATCTTGTGACTTGAAGAAAACAGTTTCATTCTATAAGAAGGTCCTATTTTTATAGTAACATTTAGCATGTACTAACTGTGGACTTAAATACACCCTTACAGAAGTGGTAGATGAAGGTCTTTTTCTTACCAATGGTTTCAGCTGAGAGAGAGTTAATTTTCTTTCTAGTAGCTGGTATAGCACTGTGTTCTGGATTTATTATGAGAATAATGTTGATAACAACACTGATGTTTTTAGTTGTTGCTAGGTAGTTGTAGTGTCTACACTGAGTCAAGGCCTTTTCAGCTCCTCACACCCTGCCAGTTGCAGAAGAACCTGGGAAAGCCCAGCCAGGATAGCTGGCCCAGACTAGCCTGAGGGATATTCCTGACCACAGAACATCATGCTCCCCACAGAACTGGGGAGGCGAGCCAGAAGGCTCCTTGGAAACACATTGGGCATTGGGCTGTTGGATTTTTTTCCCATGCGTGTGGTGAACAATTGCATTTCTGCACCACTTGTTTAATACGAATATATGTAATTAATAATTATCAATAGTATTATCTTCCTTTGTTATCCTATTAAACTGTCTTTATCTCAACCCATAAGGTTTTTTTCCATTCTCCCCCCTATCCCACTGGAGAAGAGGGAAGAGAGAGCGTCTGTATGGTGCCCAGGTGCCAGCTGAGGCTAAACCATGACAGTCTTTTTTGGTACTTAATGTGAGGCACAGACGGTTGAGATAAAGACAGATCTGACGACAGCATGTTAAAACAAATACGTTCTAAACATTCATTGTATCAGTTCAGTTGTCACTGGTGTTTTATGTGCTCATGGAGTTGTTCTCAGAGTTGTCTTGTATAACGATTTACTTACTGTATATACTGGTTATCAGTGTGTCTATGTGTGGTTTGTCACCGCTGGGCATCAGATTAAGGTTTTTGCTTTTTGGTGTAATACTGGCTTGCAGTATGATAATCATTGATAGACGAGTTTGGTATCTGTACTCTGCAGCAGCAGGTGCTGCACAGGGTTAAGCGACAGCAATGGTTTCATCTCAGTACTTCAGGAGCCATCTCTACTTTTTCTCCTTGGAGACCTAATATGTGGGGAAGACCTTCACTTTGCCTTACAAGGGCTAATTACAACAGCTCTTGTGAATGCTGAATATCCATGCAGAGCTCAGACTACCATGCTTCTATTCCTAGGTCTCTTGAATGTGATTAGGTCTTCTTTAGGGTTAAACAACTATTTAAGATTGCAATCCAGACACCAACCCCTGAGACAGCACTGTGGCTATTCAACCTGCCATGACAGTCACTGCAGCTACTCAAAATCTAGTGACAGGCACTATGGTTACTCAAACACCAGTGATAAGCACTGCAGCTGAAACAGAGAATCAACCCATATTGGTATGAGATACCCCTGTACCTAAGACAAAATGGACACAAAAGTAAACTAACTTAGGATGACAAAACAAGGCCAGCACAAGAGCAGGAGGAAGAGACAGAACCAGAGATAAACACCTGACCCCTGTCTCTGAGTAAGCTGCAAGAGAGGACCCTTCTGCAGTGGAGTTGCTAAGCATCAAAGAATAACATGTGCCAATTGCTAGCAGAAAGGTGCAATGGTGGCAATAATGCACCAACCAGGACGTTCTGAATCCCATCCATAAGCTCATTCATCAGCTGGAGAGCCAAGGAGTGATCAGCAGAACTTGCTCACCCATTAACAGCTTCATATGGGCAGTATGAAAGCACAATGGAGGGTAGAGACTGACAGTAGACTATTGTGGCCTGAATTCAGGCATGCTGCTGCTGAGTGCTACTGTGCTGGATATGCTGGAAGTTCAATATGAGCTGGAGTCAAAGGCAGCCATGTGGTATGCCATGACTGATATTGCTAGTGTGTTTTTGTCAATCCCTTTGGTGGCAGAGTGCCGGCTATGGGTTGCTTTCACTGCCCCAGGAGTGGAAACACAGCCCCACCATCTGCCATGGTGCAGGGTTCAGATCCAGACTGCATCTGAACCGCCACCAATACACTGGTGACATGGTCATATGGGGCAACACAGAAGAAGTAGTTTCTGATAAAGGTAAGAAAATAAGCCAAGTTCTTCTGAAAGCCAGTTCTGCCATAAAATAAAGATCAAGGGACCTGCACAGGAGATCCAGGTTTCAGGAATACAATGGCCACATGGGCATCATCAGATCCCAGTGGATGTGATCAAAAAAATAGCAGTTTTACTCCACTGATCAACAAATAGGAAACATAAACTTTCTTAGGTGTTGAGGATTTCTGGTGAAGGCATATCCCAAACTAAAGTCTGACCGTAAGCCCTCTTTATCAAGGAATCAGAAAGAACGATTTTAAATATGGCCCTAGGCAATAACAAGCTTTTGGGCCCATCCAGACAGGACAAAATGGAAAAAATTGTGCTCTATGCTGCATCCAGGGAGAATGGCCCTACCTGGAGTCTCCGGCAGAAAGCACCAGAGGAGACCTGAGATTGATACCTGGGGATTTGGAGGGTGCAGAGGATCCTAGGCCTTCTATACTCCAACAGAAAAAGAGATATTGGCAGCATATGAAGGGGCTTGGGCTGCTTTGGAGGTTGTTGGTGCTGAAGCCCAGCTCCTCCTAGCACCCCAGCTGCCAGTGTTGGGCTGGATGTTCAAAGGGATGGTCCTCTCTGTGCACCATGACACTGATGCTACGTAGAGTAAGTGGGTTGCACTGATCACACAGCGGGCTCCAAAGGAAACCGCAATTCCCAGGAATTCTGTAACTGATTGTGGACTGGCCAGAAGGCAAGGATTTCAGAATATCACCAGAGAGGTGATGCATTCTGAAGAGGCCCCACCAAATAATAAACTGTCAGAAAACAAGAAGCATATTCCCTGTTCACTGGTGATCCTGTTGTATTGTGGGAAAGCACTGGAAGTACAAGGCTTCTGTATGGAGTCCTACATGATGAGTCACAGAAGCTGCTGAAAGAGAAGGTGAAAGCCATCCACATGGCTTTAGACATCGCTGGATAAGGAAAAGTGGCTGATGCTCTACTGTATCTCATGGATGGTGGGCAGTCCCCTGTGGCAGTGGTTGCAGTGATGGCAGCAGAGGAACTGGCAGCACAGAGACACACACATCTGGGCTGCCCTACTTTGGCAAGAACTTGCTGCCTGGCTAGAAAACCTAATTATAAAAATACATTATGTAGATGCCCACATACCTAAGAGTTGGGCTACTGAGGAACCTCAAAACAACCTGATGATGACAATGATTAACATTATTATTGATATCATCTTCTTTTGTAATCCTATTAAGCTATTTAACTGTGTTTATCTTAACCCAGGAGTTTTTTCCCATTCTCCACACCCATCCACTTGGTAGGGGAAGGGGAGAGCAAGCAGCTCCATGGTACCCAGTTATCCACTGGGGTTAAACCATGTCATCTTACTGACGACAGAATCTCTCATGGTACAGAAATCACCTTCCTGAAGTACAATACCAGCCAATGGCAACCATTATGGAGGATGCAGTTTAATAACATAAAAGGAAAGTTGCACTTGAAGGTCTCAGCTTCTTGGATATTTGAATACCTACCATGTTCTGGATGCAGTCTGAACTGTGCTCCCATGGCATAATGTGAAGTTTGTCACAGTTGGTCTCGTATCTGGCCAAAAATAGTTTGGGGGGTTTTCTTCAGCTAAACATTTTTCTAGAAAAATAACAATATATCAGTGTTAATGGTAATTTTCTTCATTTATTTATCTTCCATTTCTTGTTCTCAGTGCACCAACCAGTCCACAGCAGAAAGACGTCTTCAAATGAAACTCTGGGTTATCTACAGAGCAGTGGCAGAGAGAGGTACGCAACAAGGGACAACATGTATTGCTGCTGCTCAAGAGACTGAATGTGCATGCTGCAGCCACTTGCATTCCAACAGCCCCCTCCTCCTCCCTCCCATGGGAAAGGCAATCTCTGACTGGAAGAAGCTGAATGGGAAAAGAGGAGGGCTAAAAAGAGATTGATTAAGGGCAGCAGGTGGCAGGAGCACAAACAACAGGGTTGAGGAGTAGGCATGAGGGAACTTGGAAGTCCAAAATGTGTCATTATAGCTCTGGCTGTAAATCATACTTATTGATCCTCAAACTGTCAGAGCTACTGTCAGGGACTGTCCCAGCCTCTTTGAATCAGACTGCAAAACAATGACTAAAGCAATCTGGGCAACTGTGTTTGCATTAAAAGAGGTATCTTGAGCATGACTTTCTGAGATTAATGGAACAATGAGGGCTAAAGGGACAATTTAAAATCTGAAACAGTCATACCATTTGGAAACGTGTGATTATAACGCAGAAGATGCTTATTTATGGACAAAATCTGTTCTATGACAAAGCCAAAAACAACTTACCCACTGGATCAACTTCCACAGATTGAAGCTTATATCCTCCTTCCATGGTCCCATTATTACTTAAGAGCTTCTGTCGGATGTCTTCCTCTTCTAAATTGATGTTGTTGGTAGAATTATAAACCAGAAGAGCCAAAACCTCAAAACTGCAAGGAAAATTATCCGAGTGTTTGACTCAGAACAGCAAAGGCCAAATGCATGGAAATAAAAATATCTGACAAACTCTGCTTTTTGGAGTATGGAACATTGTCACTCATTATGTTAATATTACTGTTGCTCATTATCTGTAAATTATTATTTTTCTGTGTATAGAGCCATGACAAGAAAGTACTGTAGGGAAATTTCATCCTCTAGTTACCATAAAGGAAGCATATCATCAAAAGAGCTAAGAAATATTTTCAGAAGATTTAGATTATTTTAAAAGATATTCAAAGATGAAAGCAAGAAGTTGTGAGTTTTAAATGGGCCCTAATTAAATTTAAATATACAGTTTCTGATGGGTCAGGAACATGTTACAAAGCTTGTCGGAATGGGACAAATCTTCCACCAGAAGGTCTATCTCTCCACTGACTACAGAGGAAGACTAGAACATTAACAAAGAACAGATGCCTAACATTTAAATGTCTAAACTTTGATGAGTGAAAAACACTCTGACACACTTCTGAAACTTTTAGTCTTAATTAGGAAAGTCTAGTTGTTCAGATGAGTAATTCAAGTTTGAGCAGTAATAGCTGTTTTGTACTGTAGCCCACTGCTACTTTCTTGGGCATAAGAAGTAGTTCAAAATGGCCAAATCTCTTTCCTGTGAGAGAAATAAAACGGTCTCCACCCTTGTCCAAAAACATAGCTTTTCTGGAAGGGAAATAATGAACAGAAAAGCAGTTCTAGCAGGACACAGGAAAGAAGCCCTGAGTGGAAGGCTCAAAAATTTACTCCTGGGACACAAAACACATGTTGGGGAAGAGAGTATGTTGGTACCCAAGAGCATTGCTTGGCTCTGGCAATTCGGAGTGATGCCATGAAAGCATGGAACATTGGGACTCCATGGGAGCCAAAATGTGGAAAAAACGAAAAACCAAGCCTTCTTTGGGCTCTTTTCATTTTAGCCTTGCCCTTGGATACCCAGCAGCCTGAACAGAGACAGACCTTCATGGTGCGTGAGCGGTTCCTGGCCGCCTAGGAAGGGGCAGCACTGCCAGCAGACATACAGTGAGTGGGGCACACACCCAACAGAGCTGCTTTCACCACTGGACACCAGTGCAAGAAAGCAGCAGTGAACTAAAGGTTCTTGTGGTCTACCTGAAGAAAAGCAGGAGAAAAAATATCTGTAGGGTAGCTCTGTGGGACAGGATTTTAATTTACCCTTGCCTAGACTTAATTTCCAAAAATCTTCCAGAATGACATCCTCAAGGTGACTTTCCAGAGGTGCCTAGTTTGGTACAGTATAAAACCGCACAAATGTTGCTCTTAGATGGCAGATATAACCCTCTTTCTGTCAGAAATCACTCTGAAAACAGGGTAACACCGACCAATAACCCTGCAATACTCTCATTAGTGCAGTGGCATTAACAGACCTGGCATTGGAAAACAATGTTTCAGTTTAGGAAGAAAATAAAAGTCTGAATGTCACAGAGAAATCATGAATGTGAACTAAATAATCCACACATTTCACTGTTGCAGATGTAGAGAAGTAAGTAAATAAATATACACCCTGGTCGGTGTGGGTTTTTGTGTTTGGTTTTTTTGTTTGTTTGTTCTGTTGAACACCAATACACATTCCTTTTTCTCTTGCCATACTTATTGTTTTACTGGCAACATATTGATGGAGAAGAGCATAAAAATTTGACTACCTACTGGCTTGTTTTTTCCCTAACAGATGTATTTTAGCAGAGAAATTCCAGCTATCCCTGGCCAGGTCACTCCTGCCCTTCTCCTAGAGATACTGAGTCCTCCTAACATTCCTTTGGTCTCTGTGGAATGCTTTACATATGGCAATAGCCTCAGTAAGGTGCATACGCATTAGCAGGCTTTTGCCTCAGATCCCTCAGATAGATAACAAGGCACCAGTTTATTATGGCATTTATTTTTAGCAGTAGCATGGAAATTGCCTATGGGATTGCCAATTCCTTCAGCCCTCCAGTACTTCAGCCCCAGAGAATTCTGGCATATAACTATCTTTCCTAAAAGATTCTGGCTTCACTCATCTATTCCCCTTACTTCAGAAGAGGAAAACTTATTATGCTGATACCACTCCCTACCTCAGCGCTTTGGCTGCAAAACAGAAATAATAAGTGAACAGTCACTGCTAAGACTGCACTGCCTATTGCAGGACTCCCAACTAACTAAAATGACGTTTAGTTCCCATAACTGAGTGGAGGGATAATAGCAACCAAACAGAAAGGATAATGAGGCAGAACTGGTTAGAGTTATCTCAAACAATTATAGAGAAAAGTATTGATTATGAAGCACTGATAAAAATAATCTGTTAAACCACTTTGTTATTTGTTTTCTGAGGTCTTACAGCACAAGTCATATACTGTGTAATAAGAGCCTGTTCCATATTGTGGTGAAAACAATTTCTATAAACTTTTTAGAATGACTCATGCTAGCTTCTCAAAGTAAATAAATACCTTTTAACTTGACAGCTGACGCAACATGAAACTGAGTGCTTCCTTCCACTTTTGTCACACTCAGATCCCAGAGAGGAAACATTTTAACAGTGAAGAACAAAATTCTTCATTTGTGAATCAGGAGGCCTACACTCAAATAAATGACAATACCGCCACGGTCTGCTGGTGTCACTGGATTTGCCACATGCGACGTTACATCTTTTATTGCGTGCCACATAAAAGCAGATAGATTCTCACAGCATCAATCAATTACAAATTACACTTCACCTACAGTAACCTGTACTTCTAGTATTACCACTGTCAATATAAAAGAACTGGCTGCGATATAGGTAAACACAATGGGGATAAGTATTTATCCCTCTCTTCTCTTTGACTGAAATGGTGACAGCTGGAGCAAGCAGGAAAGCTGGGGCAGATCGGCATCTATCCCACTTTGTCCTGGTTGGTTGAGCTAAGCTGGCTGGGAGAAGCTGCATCCTCACCAGAGGCACAGGAGGCGATGGGGGGGGGCCTGTGCTGCCATGGTGCACACCACAAAGCCGGCTTTCTTCTCTGGCAGAGTGACTCAGAGCTATTCCAGGACAGTGTGCCTACACACGGGCTGTGGTCTCACTGCTACGCGATGTGAGGAGCCTGAAGGAAGGATTAGCAAACCATGCGAACCGTGAGGCACAGACCGTCTCATACCTGAAGATATGTGGCTGATAATTAGCAATGCATACTTCTCTTGTTTTAGTTGTAGTGAACAGGCTGAACTAATACTGAATTACTGTGGCTGTCAAACTGTTAAACAAATCACTATTAACTTCTTTTGTAGTTAATGCTCCTTGATTTAAAGTATGTAAATAATATTTTTTAAAGATCCTAAATAGTCAGGGAATATAAATTCCCTCTAAAAGTCATTGAGAATTTAATTCCTAACTACCCTGGCATATTTTAAAAAGTTTTAAGATGTCAGCAATAAACTGTTTACCAACCCTGCAGTTATGTTGGCTTTGAAGATAAGCAGTCAAGACTGGCAGCACAGGTTGGCCCACAGTCACCTATAAACACTACTGACTTCTTCATATTAACTGGAGAGACCAAAAAGAAAGATGTGACTATTGCATAAGTCACTCAGTGAAGAGGTAATACAAACAGCAGAAAAAATGTTAGAAAACACACAGAATGAGACAGAAAGAAAGATAAAATTAGAGGAAAATTAAAAGCATTCCAGAGAAACATCTGACTTGTGGATACACTTTTACTTGGAGGTGATTTTTGACTGTGATACCATTAAAATGTTCAGAACAGAGAGCAAAAAAATAGGACCAGGGATAATAGACATTGAAAGTAATGCCAAGGATGAAGAGCTTCCTTTCACAGCAGAAGGTGCTGTTATAGAAAAAATACAAAATCTAAGGCTTCAGGACACAAGGCTAAAAATTGCAGCTACTTTTTTTGTACTACTAAAAATAAAAGCATCCTAAGCCTCCTTTTTAAGTTAATGGCCACTGTACAAGAACAGTGCTGTGAGCAGCATGGTCACGCCTCTGTGTCTACCCCTGTGTCTCCAGGCCTTGCTGCTCCTTGCAGATCTAGTGTGGGAATACAACTATGGCTTTTCAACAGAAAGTACTGTTGTTATATGTGATGATATGGTACAAAGACTATTCGTTACTAGAAAATGTAGCAGAAAGGCAAAACAGAAAGTGCTGTTATCTCCCACATTTCACCAGCTGGTCTTTGCTGAAAAGTGGTTTTGATTATGCTTGAATTATGTTCCAAAACAACAAAGAAAACTCCCATTCCCTGATTCAACACTTTCCTATAAAAAGGCATCTAGCAATACCAGGCCTGCACTAAATCCAGTCAAAGCCAGTGGAAAGACAAAGGAAATAATCAGAAGCTGGATTGACAGCAGGGAGCTTGAACGGGAGGCTGAGAAGGGATCATCTTTCCGTCACTCAGGAGGAATTCTCAAATTCTCCGTCTGTGAAGGAGGCTTTCTTTACAAGTCATGGATGTGTGATATCACCAGAGCACTGTGGAGAAACCTAGGATTTCTGCTTGGCTCTTTGTTGGACAGTTTTTCAAGCAAAAATACTACATTATGTGGCATTATAAGATGTTGGTCAGCACTGGTCAATGCTGTCCCTTTACTGCCTTCCGTAACTCTGAAGTTAGGAGTAGTAGAGGTGGGTCAGGTTGAAGTTGTTCCAAAAACATTACCAGTAGAAATCACAATTATTTTTTTTAAATAGGAATAGGCATCACTGATGTGTTCATTTATTAAAAGAATGCATTATTATTTCATAATGATTAATTTGAAGTAATCTCCAAAGAATGCAAAAGCCTAATACTTTACTCAGTAAAGCTACTTTGGACTATAAAAGCAAAATTATGCTGCTCTGATGTTGCTAACTCCTATCTAAAACTGTTGCACAATCTAATTAGCTTAAGTTTTATCCAAGGGCATTACACTTCCCATTAAGCAACACAGCACCCAGGAACACAGCATGCAGGAGCCTGAATCTGCCTCACTGATGTTGGTGGCATAAGTCCCACAGACTTAAAAAAAACAGGACTAGGTATGGGCAGCTCTGGTTTCCTGCTCTCCTCTCTGTTTCGTTCCCAAAAGAAGGGATTTCTTCTTAAGTTGAGTGGTCTTTACACAGATTGCTACCACTGTGGTTTTTAATTTGGATGAGTTGTTTAACAGTACTAATATTAAAGTTGTTTCACACAGTAGAAGCAATTGAACACAGGAAAAAGCCCAAAAATTATGACAATCAAGTAGTGGATGTCGAAGCAAGCAACATTTTATTCGCATGTTAAGTGGAGAAAAGATTGTAAATTAATTGGGTCCTGAATTCTCAAAATTGCTTGCAAAATAGAAGAAGAAAGGAGAAGCGTGGGAGCTGAACTGCTTAATAAAGATGAATTCCCCTGCTGAGCGTGTTCTGTGTTAGTCATCCAACACCACCTAGGATCAGCAGGACCCTTCTGAGAAAAGCAGCTGCAGTCACAGAGAGTTATGACAGTGCTGCAGTGTCATAAAAGGCAAGGAATAAATGATAGAAACGAACACATTTATAATTTACCTAAAGAACACAAATTGGCCTAATTTTCAAAAGTTTGTGCAAAACAACCTGGGGACAAAGAAACAGCTATGTCCATAACCCATTCTGAACTCCTGTCAACTTTATTTTGCACAGCTGCCCTCTCATTCAGAGACGGAAATAGTACGGCCAGAGGAAAAATTAAACATAGACAGAAAGTCAAGTATAGCTGTGATAAAATTCTGTCTATTAAAATAGTTAATAATTTACCAAAGCATTAGCTTGATATACTGTTGTCATCCAGAGATCTCACCATATTAAAGGTACTGATAATGATATGCACTTTTGGACTTGGCACTCTGTCTCTCATCACCATGTACATAAACGCATAATAAGCACAGTGTACTTTGGATTTCTACAGCTCACAGAAGGCAGCAATGAAAGAGTAACAATCCATTTCCATATTTTTGCTTTGCTTTGCTCTTCTCCAGAATGCAGTACAGTTTGAAATATTTATTTGGAAAACACCTATTTTTAACATGCCAAAAAACCCCCAGCTTCCTACATCCCACTTTCAGCTTCTATTTCTTCTCTGAATCATTCTCTCTCTAATGATTCTTCTTTCATTTTCAAGAAGACTAGCTGGGGGAGACCAATAGCAGAATTTCCTTGATAAGGCAACAGTGTAGAAAAAAGGCTTGAAACAAAGCAAAATACATAGAAAACATTGGAAAAGGTTGTTTTTGTTTTGTTTTGTTATGGTGGTTATATTAACTATGAACTCAAAATGTAAGGAAAAAAGATGACCTCTGAATGCTAAGAATATGAATTCATGTAAAGAAAGGGAAAACTTCTCAAAGAGCCATTTTCAGAATGATGATATCACCTTAGAAATAAGAGGGCTATGATCTGGTGGAAAATTCAGAAAAGAGACACACAGTTTAGTGAGCTGGAGTAAGACTACTGTGTTCCCTTCTCTAAAAGACAAAGTTAAGGCCATATACTTACAAGTTAGATATTAAATTTTAACCATGGAGTGAATTTTTTACAGATGAACATGAAGATAAATGGAATATGAAGTACTTAAAAACTAGGGGAAATAGTGGAATATCTAAATCTGCAACAGACTTATTCTTAACCATCCAGCATGGAGAAATAAAAAAAAATCTAGTCAACTGTAACAATATGAAATCACACTGTGAGCCATAACATTCCAGTGAATCACTTGAGTAATGAGAAATTAATATTACATCCATCAGGGATTAAAAAATCGTGACCTGTAACCTGTTAACTTTTTATACCCCAAAAAGCTGCTCCAGTGTCTTGTAGGATTTCCTTAGAATCTTACCCAGGGCAAATCCAAGAAATTGGGAAACCTAACAAAGTGTCTTAAAAGCAATGACTGGAAAGTAGTAGGAAAAAAAAAAGTTTGCTTTCTGGATCTTCAGAAATTTAACAGATTTCTTCCTTAAGAAATCTAGAAACAGGTCTGTGAACCTCAAAGAATTGGAAACCTTGTGACTAAATCCAGGAACACTAAAGACTACTGTGAAGGTGATCCTCCTTTTCTTTCAGAATGGCAGCAATGTACAATGACAGACATGCACTCAGAAGACCTAAAAGTGGGAGAACACCAACTTTTCCCAAATGTTTCTCCTGTCAGAAGTAAATGATGCATGAAAATATATGCAAGACATGAAAACTAAATGAAAAAACAGAAAAAAATTGCTGTGCGTATATATATTTCTACATACGTATATGCATATTCAATGTGTAGACAGTATAATTTTTGTTAGTCAAATCTAGTGTAGCTCAATTACATTTTTAATTATCCCTGTGTTACTCTGAACAGGTTGCCAGGACGAGCAAAATCGTGATTTCTGGTTTGTTGGTTCGTTGTTTTGTTTGTGGGTTTGTTTTTTTTTTCCCTAAGCAAACATGCACAGCATAACAATACTGATTATTTGGAGAACAGTAACATTTTGTGTTGATATTAACATTTCAGCTACATTATTCAGAATGATGACAAAATGCCATTTGGCCTCGACACAAAATGCACTAGAGCCCATAAGAAGACTAGTTCCTCATCAGACCAAGCGTTCCTTGAAACATGATACAATATATTAGCAATGTGTAATTTCATTGCCTCTGAAATTATGTATGACAAGCAAAGTGGATAGGAATGGGGCTACTTCCATAACAGTGATACATTATTAGAAATAATTTAGTACCATACTCATTGTATGTCAGAAAGGGAGGGAAAAGAAAGGGAGAGGGAGAAAAGGAAGAAAGAACAAATTCCAGAGCATAGGATGGTGGGAAGAGGAAAAGAAATCAGGTGTGTGGTCTAGGGGAGAACAGATGCTGACAAGCAGGGATGCTGGGCTCGTAAAAGATGCAGGAATAAGGATGGGGAAAGCTTTACATTCCTTGTCAGTCTTAGACTGTTGGTAAGACCTGAGGCATGGTCTCGACTTAAAAAAGACTTTGCTGGCATAACTGTGTCATTTACAAGTGTGAAAAAAAAGATCCCACCCACATCACTAGACCCTACTGCAAATGTAGGCTAAGCAGTAAAATAGCCTGTTCAGAGACTAAGTTTACACTATGCCAGTTAATTGGTTTTACCAATAAAAGTTGTTTTTCTGCTGTGGGTGTGTGGCAAGGAGATAGCACCTTTTACAAACCTTTTCACATCTAGGTAAACTCTAGAAAACTGGAACCATCTCTAACTACTTCCTGATGGTAAATTTGGAATACTGGGCAATCTCAGAAATTAGAAAGCCTAGCTGTTATCATGGCAGTTCTCAGCAGTCAGCAGTTCAACTTCTTTCCTACAGGACTTTTGCCTATGCGCAAACAGTTACATCTCATACCCACTTGTTGCCCATTCCTCACAAGACTAATTATCCTTTGGTTTCCTCTCTTGATTTTGGCCCCACATTTCACTCCCTCCCCATACATCCCTCAGAAATCATCCTGCCACTTTCAAAGAAATCTGCTGGGGCCAAATTTTCAGGGGGTGTGACCCATCTAACTTTCTTTGGCTGCCTTTGAGGCCCCAACTCCAGTGCCTCTGAGCCAGCAGAAGTCAGGAAATGAGAACATATGGTAAATACTTTAACTCACACTAGTTTGGCGTTCAATTCTAGCATGATGTTTCTCAGTGTTTTGAATCTGTTAACTCAAAAGGCTCTGGTTCAAGAGAACAAATGTACTGACAGTGAATAGACACTGGTGTACCAAAGGTGGTTGTTAAAGACAGCTGAGTATATCATACGTATGTATGGTATGTCCATTCAATTTGGTGACAGATGAATTCTGAGCTCTGAAAAAAAATGATCTGTTAAGGTTTAAAGCTCAGTAGGTTTAAACCAAAACAAACATGATAACCAGTATTAGGTTTCTGAGCACATCCAGAGCACTCAGCTCACCAGCAGTTGTGTATTTACAGACTGGCAGCATATGCCCAATAACAGAAAATGAATCCAATAATAGACAATAAAGCCTGTTGTAAAGCCACCTGTAACAACAGCCACTGCCAAGACTTTTAAAAAGACAACGTCTTTTAAAATGTTACCTTTTAATACTTCTTTTTTCTCTTACACCCTCTTTCACGGAGCCAGGGTGGATGCTATGAAAGAAATAAACATTAATTAGTGTGGTCCAATTCTCAAAAGGAATGTGGGATAAACATCTCTCCCCTGTTCCCTGCTCCCCCCTTGCCCCCAATTTACCTGATATTGACCACATACACAGTGTAATTCCAGTTCTGGAAAGTACGGTTTAGCTGAAAAACAGGAAGACATTGATCACATGAATGGCAAGATGTTAATGGGGCTCTTTGTTGCTTAAAGGCAGAGTTAGTTTCACCCTTGTACCCCTTGAGAAATCTCCTTCAGTTTTTCAAAGTTAAGAGCACTCCTATTTCAGTGAGGTGATTGTCATATTTAGATGTACAATGGTAGTGAGAGATGTGTCAGAAGGAAACTGTAACTGACAGAAGGAAATCTCTCTAAGGTCATGACAGAATGAGCAGGTGAGTGCACAGGATGCCAAACATTTTCTTTTCTCCCTCTGTTCCTCATCTTAAAATCTCAAACCACCTTTCTTTAGAAAAGATTTACAGACAAAACTACGGGGGTCAGTTTTCACCTAGAAGTATACAACTTTATGATGATCCCTTTGTACTACTCATCTGAGTGGGCAATGGCTACTCAGCTTGCTCCTTGGGAAACACTTTTTCATAGTCTGCCAGAGCCAAGTGTCATCTTTCTAGATTCTTTGGCTCGGGGACCTATGCACTTCACCTGGTGAGTGCTGCTAAGAGAACATCCTCTCCTTGGCAGGATGTCTGCATTCCTGGTTTGTAGATGACTATAGGTGGTTTCCTTAGCTTCTGAAAACTTCCAGGTTTATTAAAAGAAAAATAACTGCCATATATTTACGATATGCTATTTTAATGTAAGTAATTGGCATAAAGACCACTTACAGATTGTGTGAGGGCCACTATGTGAACTGTCATAAAGGACAGAGAATATATGTATTCAGACAGGAGGAACTTTCAGAGGCAGGAGCTTCGAGAATCCTCCACCCAGAGGGCTCAGAAAGGAGCTTATGTCTGCTAAACTGGACTGAAAAACCAAGGGCTACAAGGAACTTCAACAACTGGCCTTGGAAATAAGACTTCTGGAGTGGAGAATATTCGGATAAACTGGAAAAGTGCATTGCCTCACAAAAATGAACACTGACCCAATTTTTATTATTTCTATCACAATATAACTTCAAAACCACATTAGTATTTGGGAAGGAAAATTTTGCTCTGTATATGGCTGTTGGAACTTAGATATCTGTCTCTTTCAGTAGGTAATTTTGATTTCTCCACAGTTTCAAAATCTCAACTAGTATCTACATTTCTTACGAAGCTGGCAAGTATAGTAGAAAAATTTCAGTATTTTATCCATAGTGTTTAGTAACTCCAGGTATTCATTACTGGAAAAAAATTACTAGATCTTCAGAGAACACATTAATTTAAGAATTTATTTGTTATTATTTTTTTCTTTTCCCTTTTTAAATTGATATGACCAATAGGACAGATTCAAAATCGCACAGGAAAGAAAATTCAACTTACCCACTCTGCAACCACATCATGTACTTTTGACACTGAGTTGGAGCTGGAACTAAAGACAGTTATAGATATCCTGTAGAACATCCCACCTGTCCATTAAAAAAAGCATTATAATGTGAGAAGTTGAGTAAATTTACCTTTTGAATAACGAAACTTTGGTTTCATGATGAAAATAAAGATTGGGCTGAACCCCAGCTACAAGGACAACTCAAGCTCTTGCTGGCATTATACAAGTTTGGAGTGAACAAGCCTTGCAGGCTTGGGCCCATTCTCTCTGTTCCTGTCAAATTAGACAAGAATTCCCTCCCCCTCCGTATTTTTAGAGACTCTTGAAATGTGACACGGAAACTCAAAATGTACATATAAATAGTATTTTGCATATGCCTTTAATGTGGTGTGTAAAAGCAAGATCATGAAAATGTCATGAATTTCAAAAGTAATCCATAACACGGATAAACTCTGCTCCCACTCATATTATTACCATTCAGAATGCAACCAATGCCGATTAGACTTGAAACTTCCTGAGAGTGGATAAGGCTCATAATTTGAAAGTAACAAGATAACTGAGGACAGATTTTGGTGGGAGAAGGAATATCCAGGTCTTGTTTTCACAGTACAGTCTTTGCTGTCAGGCCTGGCAATGTCCAGACAGTAGAAGAACCCACATTAGCTTTACAAAACTGGCAGCTGAACAAACCATCTTTCAGTCAGAAAATGTGTAACACTTGGCTTGAAGCAATTTTATATTCAGTAAAATTATTTTGAAATGGCACGGATTAAATACAAATTCTCTTTAAGCTCATGTTGGTGGGCAGCATTACAATTTTTCACATCTAATAAAGAACATCAAAGCATCTCACAGTTATCCTCTGTGTTAAATGACTGTACTTTTCACAAGTCTTTTTTTTTGTTTTTTCTCATTAAGCCATTAAAATTTCTGTATGCTCTAGTTGGATACAATTTACCAGCATGTGGGAGAGGTTTAACAGCTTTTTGATCAGCTCAGCTGCATGTATACACACATGTGGCACTGCTTGGTTCAGGGCTGTCACTAAAAGATGTTCTGGGTCTCAATCAGAGATTCATGAATTTATGTTAAATCTTATCTAAATCTTACAGATACACTACATAGGACATAACAGGACATGGCAACAATTATACATAAATCCCCTTCTGTCTCTTCAAAAGGAACTGCTCTATCTTTCTGAGTCTAAATAAAAGATCTTTTATTCCAGGTGGCATTTACAACTTATAGATAATAATTTTATAAGAGCTTGAAATAAAAGTAGATGGAAAAAAAACATGAAGTCAGTATTTCCCGTTATAATTGTGCATATTTGTTACTATCTTATTTGTGAGTTGGCTTCAGTGCTGCTGGCTCTTTTCATCATGGAATTGACCATGTGATCACTGAAATCAGTAAGAAAATTCCTCTGTGATAAAATACTAAATCTTTTTTTTGCAAGAAGATGGTTTGCCAGTTACCTTCTTTAGTAAGCTATGATTAAATTTTAAAAATTAGGAGAATGAACTTGCTTCCTTTGTGATTTATTGTCTTTTCTTCCTTCCCTTAACTCAGCAGATGCACAAATTTGGGGTGCAATTTAATCTGAAAATGTATTTCAGTATTTTATTATTAATGCAGTAGTTTCACATAAAAAAGAGAGAAAAACTAAGTCTTTGGAAGTAGAAAATTGGACTTTGGGAAAGTTGAAAACACTTCCAAGACTTGGATCTTATTTACATGTATATATCTCTGTATATACATGGATATATATATGTATATATATTCAACTTTCTATGTATAATGTATCTTCTATATGTGCTATACAGATATACACATACAGAAAGTGTGCATTATATATATTCTCACACATCTACATATAATCATATATATAATTAGTACCATATTTATATGATTTATATGGACAAAATCACCTCAATATAGGAATATGCAAAGTATTTTTAAAACCACACATAGTAACTACAAACTATTCAGCAGCTTCAAGATCTCCACCGGATGGTGACCTAAAGCATGTTTTAATGAGGCCAAAAAAGAACAAGAACAAAGAACTAATCTATGCTTTTAAACACTCTCAGGAGACTGCAGTGGCAGATAGTGAAAACTAAAAATCATTTCTCACTCTCCAAATTAAACAGTGGAAATCCCACCTCAAAATGCTGAGTGAAAAAAAAATATTTTTATGGGCAGAAAATTGATGAAAAGTAGCCAAAGATAATTTGAAAAAAAGAGGAAAAAAGAACCTGGGAAAACAATTCTCCCCACATCCACCACCACTACAAAAATATAATGATCAATTATGTAATAGGATTATTTTATTTTAATTCTGTTGGACAAATTATCCCAAAGTTTGTTTTGGAAAATCTTTGATTTTTGAAAGTTGAATCCTCAAAACTGTATCAATATTTTAAGTAAAAAACATTCAGACAATCTCAAACAATAAACAAGCATTAAAATGTATACATTTATACATGGCAATCCAATGTATGGTCTTCATAGTCTCATGAGAGGTCTCTTAGAGAAGTACACAAAAAATTAGCAATCACATGACTAGTGACACTATGATGCTACAATGGCACTATGATGTTACAAATTCCCTTCTATTAGTGTTAAATTACTATTCCAAAATCTTTTCATGTTCTAAATGGACCTACATCTAAAGGATGAAAGCCAGCTACTTCTACATTCAGTCTACCAACGGAATATCTAATAGAGAAGATGATCTGATGTTTTTCTACATCTAACTTAATGGCTTGACATACTGTAGTTGACCTCATGTCGACACTGGCAGCCCAGATCAGTGGAGTAACATAAACAAGATAAAAAGACTTCAGGAGAACTAGTAATTCGATTCAGTGGTGGGTAAAGGGTGGTATTTTGGCTTGTCCCAGATGGTAAATTGGCCAAGGAATGAACATGTGCAGAAACTGATGACTGATAGTATGTTACAGAAGAAGCTGGCATTTGGGACTGCATGAAAGAATGATGGATTGTGGCTGCAGGTGTCATCAGAATGCCCTTCGAGGTGGTCTCTTTGTGATGAATAACTTCACTGGATGAATATGGCACAGGTATTGCATCATTCATTATTGCAGTTCTTGATGATTCTAGTATAGATGAGGGGTTTGCAATAGGTCCATAATCAGCTTTTGCAAAATCCAAGGCACGAGTACTAGCAATATTCAGAGAAAATATTCCTTCTCTGTGCCTACTAAAGGATCCATACACCTCCCCTTCCAAATCCCATTTGGAAAGCCTCAATATGTTTGTTGATGTCAGAAGAGGAGAATTCCTTATGTCTTCATTATCACCAGCGATTTCTTGTTCTACTGCCCATAGAGAGTGTCTCAGATTATCCCCTTGATTTTCAATGGAGTTTTGACCTAAAACAATTTGATGACTTCTCAGTTTTACAGTTGTTGGCAAGCTTAATACTGCTACATCCCACTGAGGGATCAGGCTTGGAGAAATTGTATCAAGATGGTTCTGAAAATTTTGTGGAAGTGGAGGTGTGGAGTAGCTGTTAGGAGGTACACTGACTCTGAATTTTGAGGCTGAATGAAGAAGGTGTCTTAATTCCAAAGACACTGTCATTGGAAGAAAGTCAGAACTCATCCAACTGATATTTTTTAAAAAGACATCTGGATCTAGTTGCACTTTACTGCTTGCTTTATCAGTAGGATTTGTTACAGCACCATTAGCTGAAAGGCTTTGAGACTGCAGTGACCCATGAATTCTGGTACTGTTTACCAAACTCTTACTTGGTATTTTGATCCAGAGGGCAGCTTGGCTGTCCTTTGAACGTGAAGTCTGGGTTCCTGAACGTGTTGGAAGGATAGAAACAAGCTGCTGTCTGTTGTTCAGGAAAGTCATGTTGGTTTGATCACTTAGTATTTCAGTTCCAATTTGCATGTGCAAACTACTAAACAGCATTAATTTTTCTGTAGGATTTTCAAGTACTTTAGCAAAGGGACTTACTTGTACCCATACAGAGGATTGCCTCAAAGGTGCTTCCAGGGAAGAGAAAGGAAAATCAATATCAAATTTGGTGGTGGAATACATAGTTAGGTTTGCTAAGTTCATAGTTGACCGCAACTGTGATACTGTCCTGTCATTTCTTTCTGAAATTCTCTTTGAAAGGCCTGGAATAAATGAACTAAACATTTGTGCTTGCAAAGCTGATGCAGGACTAGAAAAGTTCATTTCTTCAGCCCTGTGACCTAACAATCTAATGGCAGAGGTTTGTTCAGAGACACTGTCAGACTTAGTAGGTGAACTAATGGATGGCAATCTCTCTGTTGGGGAAGAAAGCAATTTATTAAAGGAGAGCCACCATTTTTCTGATGGTTCCCCAGAAAACACTTGAGTTCCTTTTTTCAAATGATAGGAAGCAGTCCAGAAACTTGCTGCTAAAGAAGGGGAAATATCTATGTATTTTGTGGGAAAATCCAAGTAGTCTGAGTCCCAGGAGCTGTTTTCTGGTTCTAATATGGAAAAAGAAGACTCTTCATTTTCATTACTATAATGAACTGTATTTAAATTGTTCTCCAGTACTCTGTTTCTAAGGGTCCCACTTGGCTTTTCAAAAAATACTGAATGTTTTAAATAATGAGACCCGTAATTGTTATTAGATATAAATATGCTGTCACTTTCCAAATATATGTCAGTCAGTGACTGTTGATAAAGAGGCAGGGTTGTTACAACATGCTTAAGTGTTGAGCTTGTCCAGCCTGTTTCTACCAGAAGTGCTGAAAACATGAGCTGTTCTCTACTGTGTCCTACGTCTGAGTTTGTCACTTGAATGCGAGGCATAACATCTGTGTCCGTTTTTTTCATGTTTTGGAAAACCATTGTTGGGTTTGCACGTGGAGTCTCGCCAGAGGCTGAGTCTGTAACACTTCCTGAGTGACGTTCCATAATGTGTGTAGATTTTCCAAACTGAAATTCACCGTTTGGTGCTAACGTAGAAAAACTTCTCCTATCTGCTTGGCCTTCTGTCATTTCCAGGTCAAAATTTTGAGGTGTGAAGCCTAAAAACCCTAGACTACTTGTTTTGAATAATGATTCCTCATCTGTGGGTGATACAGATAAGCTAGAAAGAGAATGATATCTGTCGTCTCGAATGTCAGAGGTGATATAATGATGAGATACACTCTCACTCCACCAACTCACAGGTTCCAAGATGTTGCTTACATGCATAAAATTCGTTATGCTGCTGTTGGAGGACAAAATCCACGTGGTTTCTTGTTTGTGGTTGGTAGCAGTGCTGCTGCTAATGAGCCAGTGGAACACTGACTCAGAGCCAGGATGATCTAGCCCAACTACCAAAGTCAGTGCTGGGTCTGCATTAGGGCTTCTGCTTTGAAGAGGAGGAACTGCTGCGTTCACAAAAGGCTCTGTAACAGCATCTGCCACATCAGAAGTGCCATGAAATGAGCTTCCAGAACTATTCAATGTATTTTCACTTGGTAACTGACTGATCACAGTATTATCTAGGTCGATTTTTTCTGTAAAAGCAGCCAAGGTATGGTTGCCAGTCTCTTCAGAAGCAGCTGATGTGGACATAGTTGGAAGAAATAAGCTGTATGTGTTTTTTCTCTCTGGGTTCTCATCTGCTGAGTTTTTACTGAAACGGAGAGGCCTTTGCTTCACTGGCCAAATAATTGGGGTTGATATAATTCCTATGGTTTTGACCCCTTCTATCTTAGACTCTTGCTGCCTCTGTAGTTGAGAATGGGAAGATTCAAGTGAATTTCTCTTCATTCTGAGGTATACCGTAGCAGGAAGTCTGAATTCCTGCAGGTCTGTGTGTAGTAAGCCACATAGTTAATGGATTGAAGAAAATAAATGCAACCTAACTGTCTGCTTTTGGCTGTCTGCTCTCGGTCTAAAAATCAATTTACCAAGGGTGGAAAATGACACCAGTCTGCTGAGTGAAAATTTAATTTGCTTCTACTGTAAATTAATTTGGCTTATTTTTCTTAGTCTTGATACTTTCTTTTGGGAGGTTCAAAGAAAGGACTTAATTGTCAATTTTTTTATTCATACTAACATTAATTAGGCATTCAATTCCTTCTGTAATTACAAAAATCAAAGTTAACTGCTCATGGTGAACACAGAGTGAGTGTCTTCCCAAAAAGACAAAAAGCACAATTTGAAATAAATTATCAAGATTTTTTTCTTACTTATACAGCTTAGTAAATCAAAATGGGCTGAATTCAGATAAATTCTTTAACAGTGTCTACTGTACTACCTGACTGCCAATGTACAAGAAATTATCTGCCAAGTGGAAACATACTCCAAGAATTATAAATCCAACAGTAACAACTGATGCATTTGGGAAAATCAATCAAACAAACCAACCTTCCCCAATTCTAATTTATTCCTGTGGATCACACTGAAAAAAGAAATCTTTAAAAAAAATATCTTTAAGTCTCAGATGAAAATGGCTGAAATCTATCTGTGTGTTCATTAATAATGTTTAACAACTATCTTTAACAAACCAATAAATATTTTAGCAGCACCTCACAAAATGATGCTCAGTCTCCAGGAGACAGTGATATCATAGAATTTGAGAAAACCTCAAAAGAAATCCCTGCGTTTTTCCTGTGCTAATAATAGCCTCATTTACTAGCTGATTTTTTCCCTCAATCTTTCTAAATGAAAAGTAAACGCTATCTGATACTGTCAACATTTTCCCTAGTAAAGTCTGATCCAGCTCTACTTGAAGTCAGTGGAAAGATTCCTGTTGACTCAGTGGAAGTGGCTTTGCTCCACAGGAACGATTCCACTTGGCTCCTGCACCTGACTAGTGAGGAACAGACAATCCCAGCACACTACCACCCTAGCTGCACAAGTGGGAGCTACACAGTGCCTCACAATCTGCAGCCTTCAAACATTTCAAGAGCATGGATACTTTTGGACCCTTTTTTAAATATCCCTCTCCTTTTCCTTGTTCTTTGCACAGGTAAATACAATGGGTGACAGAAAGCAACTCCCTTTCATACAAGAGCCAGGTTAAATGTGATTGATACAAAATAAACACTGTGGGTTTTTCTGTTCTTATTTACACTATTCTTACTTGTTCCAGTGAAGTTTCTTCTGATTTATTTCAATGTAAATGAGATCAGAACCGAGATACGACCCTTGACATTATGATACTATGAAAAACACACCTTAAAATACAATAATTTTGCTCTAGACACAGTACAAGGAAAAATGTAACACAGGATTTCTTACCATTGTTTGGCTTATCGTTTCTATTAGTATCGGGCATGTTAGTGGTGACAGTGGGTGGTGTAGGAGTAGTAGCATTTACAGTAGCTGGTAATAAAGATGAGAAAGAGGTGAACTTGAATGAAATATGAATGTTAATAAGGTAAGACAAAATGGGAACAACACATGACAATGTAAAATGAAACCATCTACACACAATGCCATAAATGTTAAATAAACACATTTTTCTGCACAAAGTGATGAATGGATATGAACTGAGGTCCCAATCCTGCAATCTTCGCTTACACTGACTTCAGTGGGAGTTTTGCCAGTGTAAGGGTTGCAAGATCAGTCCTGTACTGCTTTCATAAACTCAAAATCCTCTTATGAGAGCTTCAGATCCAAACAGCTGTGCAAAGACCAGAAAATAGATCTTGTAAGTTCTAAGATGCATGCATTTAGAATATTGCTTGTGAAAACAATATTTGTCCCTACTCAGGGACTGCAGATTAAGAACAAATGCAAAACTAAACCGCCCATGTAAGGATCCAATTAACTCCATTGAACTCTGCACAATGAAGAGAATTGAAATCACACTTTGAATAGTTGGAGTAGGAAATACATTTTGAAAGCTTCATGTAGGATCTCAGCTGTACTGTTTCCACCGACACTAACAGAAGTCATCCCACACAACCCTGGCAAATGTTTCTCAGGAGAACCAGCTAGAACACTTTTTACATTCAGAGTTGAGGAGTCAGAATTGCAAATATCCCCCAGAGTGGAGTGGGATGGTGTACATGCTAGAGGAATTCAAATATCATGCTGCTAAATTTACAAATAAGAGTTTGGAAAATAACTTAATTTTATCTAGTAACTCCCAGGGAATGCAAATCCACTCACTGGTTTCTTTTTTTCTGAAAGCTCGTTTTAAAATGTAAAGGTTGGTGCAGTATAATCCAACAGTGCTACACGTTTTCTGCAGATTTTGACCAAGAACTAGCCCAGAAAGGTTAAGCAGTTGTATTTTAGTGAAGAAATTGCACCTTTGATTTTTTTTGTGGTTATTTTAGCTAACCTTTTGAGTCTGAAAGTCACAAACTCATCTCTTCTTAGGGAGCAGATTCAGGTTTCAGTGAAACAAGAAACTCAGGGAAAGAGAAAGAATGGTTGGAGACTGCAGCAAACATGTCCTGATTGGGAAAATGAATATACAAAGTGACACCCTATAGTAAAAAAAACTTTGCTTCAGTGTAACTTCAGGGCTATATTGTCTGAGAGACAAATTTTACAGCTTCTTACTGATTGCATCTTCCAGCCAGCACAGTTAAAGGAGGTATCTTCCAATGAATGAAAATATTTGCTAAGCATAATGGAAAAAAAGGCTCTTTCATCAGACTGTAGCTGACATAATCTGCATCCACAAACTTTGTTACTGGTGCTATTTCACAACACACAACAAACAAGCAAACAAAAGTAAAGGAATCCAAACTGGCCTCTCAGTTTAAAAGTCTGAAGTGCTGACAGAAACAGACAGACAGTCATCTCTTTTTGGATTTCATTATTATGAAGATAATGATGATGAGGAGGAGGAACAGGATAAATCTGATCTGCCACTTTCAAAGTGACAAACACAGACCACCAGTGACACTTTGCCAAACATTTTCTAGAGAAGGAAAGAGCATTACCTTCATGAAAGCACTCATAGTGTTTATTGAAGATGTGATGGTCTAAGAAGTTAAGAGAGGCAAGTTTGAAAGGCAGCATCTTTTATTAGAGGCAGTCTCTTCTACTAGACAAGTTAATAAAGCTGGAAGAAAGGATGAGGCTTTTAGAAATGTAGGCTTTGTTTACTGAAAGCATGTCCATTTCTGGAGCCATATTAGTTCATCTAATGAAAGATATTCTCTCTCCTTTCACACCATGCTATTTTGATAGAGGAAAAATCTCAAGAGTTCTTCCAAGAGAATAGACAAAGATCTTTGTATGGTGGCTGTATTATCCTTTATGTGTAAAAAGACTAATGCTGAATAATTCTTGCTGTCACATTTACCTAAGACATCTGAGTAGTTGTATTTAGATCACACTGTGCTTTGTGAATACAATGCCTGAAATTTACTGTTTGAAATCTGATTATGGACATAACTGGTATTTCACTTTCCCTGTGTGGACCAGAACAACAGGCTCCAAGACCCTGAAGCAAATTATCTCTGGAAAATCTAGAAGTACGCTCAAGACTGGCATAGATCTCTTACTGGCTTCCCAAGCAAAGTGCATTTTCCTTTTTATTTTTAAACTAATCTGACCTATGTTGGTTTTGAAAGACTTCTGAGACTTCCTACTCTCCTTTTCTATTTTATTCTCTCCTGCCTCCATCCTCCACCATTCAGCCTGAAAAGGGTTACTTACAGAGACATACATTTTTTGGTGCAGTTGCTGCTGCGATTAAAGTTTAACATAGCATGCCACATCATTAGGAGGTTTGTGTTCATGAAAGTATTCTAGAAATGGGCTGATGTTGTTCATGTCAAGGTTATTTTTATAGAACTTCAGCCTCTAAGCAGAGTGGAAGGAACCAATTGTCCTTGCATGTCCAATGTTTCGCATAGCATGGAAATCTTTAGGGTTCACACATTCCTTGCATTCAGCTGAGCTGACCTTTCAGGAGACCTTATGAATCCTTATATCCGGTGATTCTTACAACATTAAACCATCATTAAGTGCTGTATCAAGTGTTTCATTAGCTAACAGCTTCTGGATTTTGCAGTTTGATGTCAAATTTTTACCTGCTATCTATCTATCCTGAAAATAGCTTATTTGGGAAAAAATGAGTAACGGTCAGTTCCTTTATTTACATGTGCTCATTTTTTATTTACAGATATACCCACTTCTTATCTTGGTTAATATATTACTGTCAAAAATGTACAGGAGGAAGAGAGATGGAGAAAGAAATTAAAGCAATTGATTATTTCAGTTAATACAATGGAAACTATTTGGAAAATGTATTATCGAGGAAGTGATTCCACATTTGGTGTGTATAGGACATGCACACACTTGATGAGACTAAAGAATTCCTTTCCTTGCTATTTTTTACTACAGTTTACCTTTTTAGGGAAGAGAAATGGAATTAAAAAAATAATTAAGGACAACAAAGATGAATCTATGAAAATGACCTGGGCTTCTTACCTTGGCAAAGGCTTCCCAAATTTGCACAACTGGTTGGTTCAATTGCAGAAGGGGGAATTAGGTATGAGCCTTTAGAAAAAGAAAGACAGTTAGAAAGCTTTGGTTGCTGGGCATGAAACTATCATGTCTCAAATGTATTATACCTCACAGTGACACAGCCCTCCTTAACTCCTCTCAATGTCAAAACCAATACCACCATTTGCCTGTAAGACATAATGTGTTTTCATTTTGTTGCTGCTGAGGTATACATGAAAACCCTGCTGTCTTGCAAGTTGCATTTGCCTACATATTCTCCTCTGGTTTTCTTAGCTTTCCCTGAACAGCATCCCATTAAATGAAGGCAGCTGCGTGCACTCTGTGAAACAGCTTTATGCAGAGAGGTCAGTGTGGTTGTAGGATTTAAGCAATCTTTATGAGTAATAATGTCAACCTTGGAGTGATAACTGTGCTTTGCTGCTGTAGCACAGGTTACCCACCACACGCTTCTGAGAAATCTGACTGTGACAGACACCAACCAGATAAAAGGTGATTAAACTTGTTCCTCTGCCCAGGGCGTGGGCATGATTAATATTCTCGCAGGTATGATTTAGAAGCAGATAATGTTATATGTTTGCATCTCTACTGAATTATTCATAACAGCATGCACACACTTTGATGATCTGAAGACAAAACCGGGGTGTATAAGGATGACTGAAAAAAAAGAACTGTCATTAATTACACTTCATGTATCCCAGCAGTTCAGCTGCAGATACAGCTGCTTTTGCACACTGTGTTGAAAATAATGGGGCCATAGAGCATGGCATAATGTGAACCTACTGGGAGCACTGCCCTTTTGGCTTTTGCTTTACCGCTTCAGAATCACATTGACTCAATGATGTTCTCTCATGAAACAACGTATCCTTCCATAAAATTAAAGAGCCGCCACCCATCAGCTCGTAAAGATAGCTAGGAAAATATTTCTTGTGATGCAAGAACAAATAAGCAGGGGTCCTTTTAGTGGAAGTTGTCACGCCACAGACACTGTTACATGTCTTGCTGACAAAAATGGGGGAATTTACATGTAATCCTCAAAAAGTATTAAAACTCAGCATTAATGTGGGTTTTTTAATGGGTTAAGAAATACAACCAAATTCACTTCCTTGGAGCACTTCCTATGAACTCCAGAAAGGAAATTCTTCTAAGTGAATGTACTAAGCTCCTGCATGATTTTTTATTTTCTCTGAAATATATTTGTTAATTTTAAACAGTCAGTATCAAAACCTGCTGTAAGTTACCTCTTCTCAGTTCTCTATTCTTGAAAGTTATTAACCTGAAAGTTAGCTTGGAAAATCTGTGGCCTTTCGTAATTTCTTCATTGAGTATCAAAAAAAAAAAAAAAAAAATCGAGATTTTATTTGGTGAAACTAAAACCAAATCCAGTCCAGCGTTACAAACCACATATGTCTGAAGACTGTGCACTTTAAAGAGGAATAGTTTCAGTGAATATATTCAATAAGCTTATCAAAGTTTTAATTGGGTTGAATTTTGGTCAGACTAGATTTTGCCTCAGCGTCCACCAAGGAAAATCTAATGATTTGGATGCAAACAGGTACTCAAAATAATCTACTTTATAAAGCCAAGTGGCACGGTCAGTAATGTGAACATCAGATATGGACCTGTACTACAGATGCTTTGTGTGATATATCTTACTTCAAACATCTAAAACTCAAGACATCTAAAACTCACACATCCATATCTGCTCGTCACGCCAGACTTTCCTTATATTCAGTGGAGAGGAACAGGCACTCCTACAGCAAAAAACTTCTGACTTCACTGAGACGTCTTCTCCAATATGAGATGCACTGACCTTTGGAACAGCCTTTCTGATTTCACTATTCATAATCACCACTGAGGGCAATTAGCTCATTCAGCTGCCTAAGGCAGACAAATCCCACCCTGTGTTGTATCTGAAGATGAAATTAAGGATTCCTCTGGCCTTTGAGAATGAAGGACTCAGATGAAGCATACATGAAAAACATGCAATTGCAGGTATGGACAGACATGCACCCACATTACCCTTAAACCGAGTAGATCATATCCTGCTGTAGGTGTAGCCAGCGCAGACTTCAAAACCATTACCAGCAATTGATTAAATGCTCCTCAGTTTGCCTGCACTGAGCTCTGAACTAGTGTTATTACACCTCTATCGTTACCTAGGCTACTTGTTTTAAAATTAGTCCGGATACTCAGGCTGTGTACATATACCTTTAAATGCAAGCCGTGTGAAGGTACGGCAATAAAAACAGAATTCCGTCAAGTCTTCCAGAAACACCCCACCATGAATGCACAGCTGTGAAAACATTAGTCTAAGGAATAAATTAGGAGAAGGTAAAACTATGAAAAGATTATCTGGAACAATTTGCCAGTGTTTTTATGCTCCGTAAATCTACTTGTAAAAGCTTTGTCTCAAAACCCATGAAAATAACACCCCTTGAAAATGTAAGCACTGGTCAGGAACAGATATGTTGAGATCACTGCTAAATGCTTGGTTTGTTTTTTTTAAGTTACATGCCTCTTCCTGGGGAAGCAGCATTGGAGCTGTGCAAAAACCTCTTTTCTGCATAAATCCTTCCACTGCTGCTAAATGAAGCCTAATCAGTTAGAGTCATCTCTCCGCTGTCAGTGGTTTATTCATGGTTGGTAGCCTGACTCATCAACTCTCCTGCAGAAGGCTGGTTTTACAATGAAGGCTTTTATTCAAGAAGTTGAAAGGAAGAAAATTCTAACAATTCCAACTCTGGAATTAGAAACCATTTTTGAAATGGCAACGCACACAGTATTTTCTTTCAGGAAATACTCTGGTTTGGGAAAGCCTGTATCATAGGGGGTGATTTCACATCTTTGAAAGAAAAAGACTGGCTAGTTAGTTTTCTCATAGGCTTAGTTAGAGGAAATAACAATGAAATATATTTGACGTGGTTTGTATAGACACCGGGCCTAACATACAGATGTTACTATACGTTCTGCTGTAAGAAAACCACTGAACAATCACTTCCCAAGGAATAAAGTTGTGGAATGAAAACAAGTGGATTGTTTCTATGACTGGCTGTGATACTATGTTTGTGTCACAGGACTAGATGTCCTTTAACAGAAAGAAGGAGAAGACCCTATACTCCAGTCAAAATTAAATGAGTCTGCAACATTACAGAGGCCTTGGTAGGTTGTGGTGTCTTCATGGTATAATGATGGAAAAGAAGTAAGATTTTTCTGAGAAGTTATGTTCTGTCAGATCAGTTTGTGCTGATGGAAAATCAGCAACTTCTTTGTCCAGACTCCCTTCATCCATCATGGTCAATGTTTAGATCAGTGTTTTCTGTGTTCTGGTAGTAGTAGAAGTAGTAGGTGAAGGCATCTAGTTGATCATGCTTTTATAGAGGTGTTTCTTAAAATTTTTTGGAATGCTGAGAGCTGTCCCAGTGAGTCTAGCTGTGATTGAATACCTCAGGTTTTGCTTTGAGTTAGCTAAAACAAGAAAGATGGCTTTTTAGCCATGCTAATCCCTCATAAACTATTAGATACAGAGACTAGCACACCTTTATGATGCCAGCTTCTTTCTTAAGCTAAAATTCTCTAAGCGCTAACAGATGCTCTGTCAGAAGATGTTTATATTGACAAGATTTAAACTATGCATAGGTAGTAGTGTCAGAGGAGTGAGGGGACAACATTAGGTATGAAATGACCCTCATGGTTCAGAAAGAACCAATATTTGTAATGGATTACTTTGACATTTTGAGGGTTTTTTAAACAAATGTATATTCCTAGAACTACAACAGAAGGGCTCAAACTGTGGACATGGAGTTCAATAGCAGTTGATTTTCACAAGCATCATATATGCATCTACAGGCTTCTACTGGCCATAATTCAGAATTTCCCCTATGCATTTTAAATTATCCAAATACCTCTAAAGTTATTACTAACCAAATAAAATTGTAAAAACAAAATGGTACAAAGTGACAAACACTTTTTGTCCAAAAAATTAAAAAATGAAAAAAAATACGTTCCAGTCAAAAATTGTCACACACTCATCTATAAAAATGACACCTGGACACTTATGAGAATTAAGTTTCTGAGCCATGAACCTTACGGTTGGACAATGGACTGAAATCTGGTTTCTGGAGTTATCTACAGGAAGAAAGACCTTCAGAAATTACCAATTAAAAGATGGATTGATTATACACTGCCAGGAAGACAAAAACCAATGATTCTGATCTAAAGCTCTTCATGTCTGCCTCCTCTAATTTAATCTTTTCTCCGACTTTTCTGTCTTGAATGCACTGTTGGGTGCTGCTCCTGGCTAACCAAAGAGCAGGTACAAAAAAACCTTTACTAAATGATTAGTTAACATGCATTTCATTTCTCCAGAGACCACTGCAGTCTTACTTGAGGCTAGCAGGTACTTGCTTGTTATCCCCATTTTGTATGAGCAGAAGGCCAATAAACAAACTGTTTAGGAAAAACTTTGATCTGCAGATCTTTTCAAGCAGCAACTCAATATACTCTGGGGACTTGTTCTTCTCCTTTAATAATCAGCTCTATACCCTTTCAAAGGCTCTGTGTATGGTAGGAGTTGAGCTGAAGTCTAAGAAAGGCAAGACCTAGCTATTTTCTTTTACAAGAACTCTTTTTTTTTTTTTTTTGCCATGCTGGTGTATGATCTGTTCAGCACAATGCAGAAGTGTGGGGGGAAAACAAGCAAAGAAGATTTGGCAAGGCATACTCACCACAACTCAAATTGTTTTCTGCTTTCAGTGCTGAAGTTGGAATACTCCAGAATTCATTTTCCCAGTCTACAATGTTTCCTTTCACATCACAGCTGAGGTTGGCCAGTGTTTGCACATTCATGGTGAAATTCCAGAGGCGGAAGTTGTAAATGTCCCCATTTAGAGAGCTCACTTCATTGCTGTTAGAGCCCAGCACCAGCCTCCCGTTTCCAGGGATAACCTTGCCAAAGATACCCGGACAGTATACGATATGATAGGTACTTTTGGCATATATCCCTACGCTGCCCGAAAAGCTGTCCCCTACAATACAAAGCTGTTGAAAGGTTCCTGTGAAAAACTCTGCATTTCGGGGCAATGCATTCTCAAGAATGCACTGCGTGCCTGAGATGGACAGAAAATGGCCTTTTGTGGTCTTCCCAAAGCTGAAGAATTCTGTTGACAACACATCGGTGTAGGTGAAAACCTTCCAGTCGTCATTGTCATCGCTGCTGCTCTTGGTTGCTTCAAAGCACAGGGTAAACTGGCTAAGATCTGGCAGTGACACAGTCTCTGCCACAGACACAGCATCAACATCGGGAACCTGGGGAATGATGACTTTCTGATTCCTCAGAGACACGGCAACTAGAACCAAGAACAGATAAAGAAATTAGCAAAAATATTAATTTCATCCTACAGAAATAAAGGTAGCAGGGGTTAAAGGGACATTCATCGGGTCAAACACTCATCAGGTGGTTTTTATCACTTCAATGCACTGACAGCATACACCCAGAGGAATTTGACTTGGGACTGTGCTCAGCTGAAAACACGCAGAGTTCCTTTGCAACAGAACGGAGACTGCTGCACTACACACAGTTAACAACCCTCACATTTCACTGAGAGCAGTATTAGGGCATACTACCTACAAACTTCCAACTCATCCTCAGTTCACTTTATAAAAATTACTCCTCGTTCATCCAGAAAGGATACATTAGGCAATGGAATAAACCAGCTATTTGAAAAACACAGTGTGACCTGCTTTTAAGATATATTATTTTAATTACTTGCCTACACAACTGCGTTATACCTAAGATGTTCAGACCTTCCTGCTTGTAAATATTGCAATAGAAAAAAGACCCCAACATATTCCTTGGCAAACCAAAGACTTTTCCTCCTGAATTCAGATAATGGGGTTCTGCTAAGTATTAGACATCTCATTTTGTCCCCAGCAGCCTTCTGGTTGAATTTTGCAATCTGTGTTCATGAATATTTACATCCAGGCTGTTTGTTGACTCTTTGCTAATATTTGGGTCAGCAGTTTTGGATTTTGCACAAGTACCTAGAAATGGCAAGTCCTTTTGCAAATAGGCACTGCAGTAAGGGGACTTGGGCATGTCAGTCACGCAAAAGCACTGAGATCAACAAGCCCAGACTGCAGCAGCCCTCAGTTTTACTTCTAGATCTGTTGCTTCTATGGCACACCACATCTCTAGGAAATGTCTGCTCCCTCTCTTACATGTTTTCACAGGTATATGCTGAAAGGGAAACCTTTTTGTTAGACCTAAAGTACCTTTTTGTTACACTAACACTAATTAATCCCTAGTCTCGCCTGGGATTTTTAAGTGACCCCATAACACATACATTGATGCTACACCTGTGTGCCCTTCTCTGAATAAAATAAAAACCTTTCAATGTGAGAGGGTGAGACATGAGTGAAGTATGACTGTCATGCTACACTCAGGAAAAGGGACAGACATATGGGGTAGTATAAGGATTCTGTTTAGTCAGTGGTATTGAAATTTCTTTTTGCCAGCTGCTTGCAAAGGCTCTGAGCTCTAAACTACCATATTTGGATATACACAAGGACATAATTTGACCAATATATTATACAGTAAAAGAACATAAAGCATAGCACATTATCCACCAACCCAGCCACTGGAAAATGGGAGGGAAGAGAGAAAAATACTGAGCTTTTATAGTTACTGGATTTACTTCATAGATTTTTTTTTCTTCCCAAGGGCAAAAGTATGTTGTAACAATTTTATAGATAGAAAATGTTTTCAACTCTCCACTAAAAACAGGGGCATTTTTTTTTTGTGGGTTAATTATACTGTAAGCTGCTTTGCATAATGTGGAAAGTGTTCCAGAATACAAGGATTCAAGACTTGAAAAAGAAGAAAGCTCCTTCATGTGAGCACTGTCCAGCCTGTGTTAGGGTGATCAGGAGAGTTATGGACCACCTGGTCACATTTAAAAATACAGGGAGAGAAATAAAATAAACAGGGACAACCATGCTCCAGTACCAAACTAGCCTACTCAGCTTTGTTGTACTCATTTGACAGAATTAACCACTGGCACCTTCCCCATCCTGCGAAAGGACAAAACTGACAAGTATTTTGTCCACGTGAAGAAAACAGAACCCTGCTATTAACATTAAGTGCAGATCTCTTCCCTGACTACAGTTGCACAGATAGTCATTGTACTGATGAATTTCAGATGTCAGCATTGGAGAAGCTGGTTATTCTCTGAGGAAGAATACACATATATTGTTGGAATATTCATCCAAGTGTTCAGACTACTTTCAGAATGATGTTAAGTCATTTCTATTAGGAAAATGACTAGATTACAATGAGCAGGGGTTCTCTTGGACACACTGTTACTTACGCATGAAGTATGTACAAAAGTCTTGGCAAGCTGGACACAGCAAGAGAGACAAGCTGCAACAGTAGCTCACTGTTCTGAGATCCACATCCACTTTCAGGGCACTGCTGGGATGCCGTTGTTGCCTTTTAGAGCCCCTAGCTTACTTGCCACTCACTATCTCACATGTTGTACACCTCCAGGGAAGTCAAGTCTCTAGAGTGTATTTTACAGTCCCTTGCAGGGAAAACTGCTTTCCTGCCAGCTGACGGGCTTTTCAGCACGGTGCAGTGCTCGAGTGGTGGCTTCTGCCATTACTAGCCCCACTGCTTTCTTTCACTGAGGCTGAAAGAAATGCATCAACTTTAATGAAGTCTGCAAGTGCCCACATCCCAAATACCTGTTTGAAAATGTTCTTGTTACCAAAGCATTGAATTGCACTTTGAAGCTGGGCTACTGCAGTAGTGCTCAACTGTGCGCTAATTTCACATGACTTTGTCTCAAGCATTTCTGTGCTAACAGAGGTCTGTTGGCTCTCCTTCCTCTCCTTTTGGTGACTGAGCAACTTTTCCTCACTGGTAGAGCTATTACTTATGCAGTTAACTATTCTTAGAAGATTACTGAACATGCCAGCTCTTTGGCTGGTGTAAATCATCGCTATTTCCTTGAGACTAGCAAAGCTGCATTCATTTGCTGCAGCTGAGGAAGTGGCCCATCCATCCTGCTGTTGGTGTGTTGCAGGAGGTGACAATCAGGAAAGCCAACATTTGTGCAGGTGGCCAACTTGTTATGGATGACAGAAAGTGCTCTGTGAAATTGAGTTTGAAAAAACCCTTACATAAAACAGAGCTGAGAACAGAACGTCTTTTTTTGTGTCTGCTGATTCCCTCCCAAAATTCACTTGCCCTCTTAAATTTGTATTTCCTCTCATATGTACATACTGTATATTAGGATGTGTCATTAGTATATTTTCAAATGGCATCTCTAGCTAGCAAATTGCCGCATGGCTTTGAATGGTCCTTTACTTTCCAACTTCACCTTACTTTGTGAAACTCAAAACAACTATTTAGTTTCATTATTTACACATGATCCTTTTAGAGAAATGAAAGAAAAATTGAATATAACACTATTCCACTTGCTCTGGGAGAAATTAATGATTTTTCCCAAATTCACAGCCGTAAAAATGGTGTCACCTTGACAAAGGAGATTTGGCACTCCACTGGGTACCTGAAGTGAGGATGCATGCAATCTCTCCAATGCTTTTGAGAACGCTTTGCAAGGACAGGAGAGAACAGACCTGGTATCTGCTATTCAGATACATCTTAATTTCAGTGGGTGCATGTCCTGATGTCCCATTGTCTGCATGCTTTTATAACTTCAAAGGAAAGCAGTACATTATCATCCTTTTACCAAGTACCTTTTCTGTATCCGCTGCCAGGTTAAACATCATCATGATCTTTGTAACAATCTTCTGAACCCAATGTAATTGCACAACTGTTAGCGATAGGCAGAATACAGTCATAATTGTTCCTAGATGCATGCAGGCAGTTCTCCTGCCATCTATGGCGTAAAGCAAGATGTCAGGTGAGAGTTGCAGATTTGGAGTAATGAAACAAAATTCAGCACCCTTAGTCTAGATGCTTATCAGGACACTTTAACAGAGAGGTTCTGGGCTAGTATGTATGTGGAACATTAAAATATAAATCACCAGTGAAGATCACGGATACCTTTAGTCACACTGGGGAGAGGTCATCTTATTCAAACTGAAAGGATATCTTCCAAGACTATTTAACTTCAATGGTGCTATCGATGACTGTAAGATACTATTCAATTTGGCATGGAGGTAATATTTTTGCTTTCATAAAAATACAATACCTTTAAGTATACATACACAAGTGGTTTCCTGACTGCATCTGTGCACCTTTCCTCTCCTCCTAATTTAACACAACTGAGGGCAACACTGCATCTTTCAATTTGAATTGTGATTCATCTTATCCTTTACAGTTATACACAGACATTAAAAAATTAAAGATGAATGCAATTTAAAAATTTGCATAATCTGATTCCATATCAGCTTTATGTTCCACTTGATTTTATAACTTCTTACAACACAGCACAAGCTGCAATTTTCCAACAGAGAAGCCTTTCAGAAAATTTGCTTCAACTTTCAGAAGAGAACAAGTACTCCCAGAATTATTAATACATTCATTTAGTCAGTATGGAAGGATAAAGTTTTTTTAGTTCCTCTGCTATGATGTTTCCTCTTTTGTTTTCAGAGCTGCACAAAAATTTTGCTGGTGTAATCAGGACTACTTTTGTCTTGTAATTCCTGGGAGTTGCTATTTTAATTATTTTAAAATGCATGATATGTGCAATAAATATTTAGTAAAAACAAATCACAAGGAAGATGTGCTTATGACTGAAGAGATAACTGCAAACCTTCCTGCTCTGTGCTTTGACAGTAACCAGTTAATCAACAGAGAACATCAGTGTGCTACAATAATATAGATGCTCAATGCAATCCTAGCATTCAATGTGTGACTTCAACAAGAAGAAAGCCTACTGAGAGCATGGAACTGTAAACTGGAAAGAAAGGTTGCCATTTTGCAACGTCAATTCATGTCTGGAAGTTTGTTCTACAGGCTGGAAGAACCTCGTAGGAGTTCTCCCCACTGCACAAACTTGTCGCCCACTGTTGAGCATTTCATTGGGCCAGAGGCCCAGGCTGGCCTTGAGTCTGGCTCATCTAAATTCCCTCTTTGTGCTCCCCTTTAGTTTTCTATGTCCTTCTGGGGTATGCTCACCTGAAGGACAGGTGTCCTGCTTCCAAACCCTCTAATATAAATCTGCAGGGAGAGGCATTACTAGGCATAAAATCTTTGTGTGTGAAAAGCTTTTCTAACACACTTGACGTCATGCCCCAGAATAAAATAATTTATTTTCATCCAAAGGAAAAAAAAAAAAATTAAACAAACATACGAGAGCACTCTTGCAGCCTCCCCATCCTTTCCCTTCCCATGGAAGACTTGATTCCTTTGGAAAATGTCATTCTAATCCTACAGGACACTTCCTTCGAGCCTCTATAAAAGGGATGAAATGTTTTGGGTTCACTTACTTCGTACATAGCTGGCATTAAAACCTTTCTTCTGAATGCTGAAGTCACTTTTAAATGACACGATCATTTCATTTCCAGTAGAGTTATAGGATAATCCTTTGGCAGTGATGCCACAAAGGTTCATTGGACTTTCTCCATTGTCTAATGTCAGTGAATCATAAATGCAGCCTGGAGCTTCTTCAATGTCAAAATCGATAAATGTCAGCTGTATGATGAACCCATGAGGTGCTCGGATGATCCACTTGCATGCTTGGCTGTTGGGATAATCACTAGGGAAGCATGGAGAAGTGAAAACTCCAGAGGGGTCAGTTAGCACGGTCCTACAGTCGTAGCATCCGTAAACTGGCAATAAAAGCAGAAAAAGGCCAGAGGTCAGGAAGAGAGATAATTTAACAGGAAAGTAATCATCAACACAATAACTGAAGGGATTTCTATACAGAAAAACAGGAACAGAGATGGGAGGGGGAAAAAGGCAGAAAAAGGCCTGGTTTCTAGTGGGGACAAAGCTGGAGGAATAGTACAGCGGAAGAATATTTTATATGAGAAATTTTACGCAAAAGAAATATAAGTTATGCAGCCAAATATTCATTTGCGCACAAATATATACCTGCTACGTATACAGACCTGACAAAAGCAAAGCAAAAGCAACATTTTTGAATTCAGAAAGGGAAATGAACTCTTAAACTGAAAGATTTAAAAAGATGACTGGTATTATCTACATTTTTTGGATGCTGGTCCCATGCTGACTGGTGGCTATTGCAGCAGCTCTGTGCCATGCTATTGTTTCCAGTGGAACGCCCCTGGAATGCAGCGGCACAAGAGATGGGTTGAACAGAAGCAGAAGTGGCAGCTCTGCAGAGCTCTGTTAGTCACCAGCATTTCCAACAAATGCTGTCAACATCACCCAGAAGGTGTGAATCAACAGCAAATTATCCGCTCTCTTCCCATGCTGACTCAGCTCCATTGACACATTTGTGGCAGTCAAGCTTTAAGAAATTCTTACCCTATTCCTCATACTCTTTTGCTCACCTGCTCTGCTTATCCACAAAAATTTCAGGCCCAGTTAGTCCCCAGGCTTGCGTTTCTTGTCTGGTTTACATTTGCTCATTTATCATGTTTACTTAGTTTATTATATAATTACCATGAACTGCCTGCTGCTAAAATCCAGGCCAGTTTGTCAAAGCAGCACTGAACAAACTAGGTAGGAACTGGAAACAGCCAACAGACAGCCGAAGAAACTAACTGGCGCATATGTGCTGAATCACTTTGCAAATATTTCATTAGGCCACAATCTCATGTCGAGTACAAGTATGAAGAAATATGACAATGTGAACATACATTATTAATTGCTTAAGTTAACAGCAACTAGAAAAATTGTCAAGTCTAAACTGCATGTGGAACAGCTACAAAATAAGAACAAACGCAACAGACTTCTCCAAAGAGACCTTGATGTTTCTTTTGGCTGCTTAGGTCCTGATACTGCTCAGTTGCATTCAAATGGTGTTTGCCCTAAGCAAATGGACACTGCCTCTGAACTGGCATGGTAAAAAAAGAAACAGTTTTCATCTGCAGGGTGTATTTTACAGAGTTTTTACTTTTTTTTTTTTTGCAAATCACAAATTCATATGTCCCAAAAGAGGTAAAGAGACTATTAACTAATTGGTCTCTGAAAGTCAAATACAGGCAGGTTATACTGGAAAACATCAGTAGGATGCTTATTTGTTCAGATGTGATAAAAAAGATTGTCTGGAAGGTCTGCACTTAGTGAAGAAGTGGCACCCATGATATCAGAAAGCTTGATCTGTGTGACTAAGCCTGTCCGCCCTTAGTTTCTCTTTACACGCTCACCTGCCCTGAAACCCTGCTGTTCCATTTATTAACCAGAAAAGAAATATTTACTTATTAGTATGACGACTATAAATCCTGCAGGTGTACAAACAGATGACGGCTTCATCCAGTGGATTTTGTTCAGATAGGTGCTGGTTTTCAGAGAGCCACCCTCGAGCGAGGGAGGAACGAACAGGCAAAGCATGCTCTGAGCCACAAGCCACCACAGTCTCCTGGTCCAGTGAGAGTGAGCCTCTATGGGTAGGCAGAGCAGCTCTAAGATGGCTCCAGCTGGAAGGCTCTGTAATTCATGTTCCTGCCTTCATTATTGTTAGGATGAGAGCTACAGGGGCTGGGGATTTGGCAGCATGCAGTAACCACTCTCCTACTCATTCCTGCCAGAGAAATACATGGCACAGAGGTATCTACCTGGCCAGTTGAGAGCTTTCTCTGGGCACCCAGAAGGACGTGAAGGCAGAGTATAAGCTGTTAAGTGATGTAAATACATTTAGGAATACATGGGTGTTAATATATGTTCATTCAGCCTCAGGTCCCTAAAGTAAATCTTAAGGGCACTAATAAAGCAATGCTGGAGCAGAAAGAAAAATCTGCCACTTGCCAGTTAAATTTTACCCCTCAGATTGGTAGAATATTACACTCAGCCTGAGACCAGAAAAGTAAAATTTGTCCATCAGAACAAACATATTCTTAAGAGAAGTCTGCCTTTGCTAATTCTGTTGATCACCATCAGTAAAAACAGGACTCGTCTCTTCTATTTACCTCACTCCTGAGTATTTATCAGTGTTTCTACGCTCTGTTAAAAAAAGTCAGTACACATAACAAAAATACTTTTATCCCTGCTGTCTGCCAATGTAAGTACTAAAACATGAACGTTATTTCATTTTATTATACCCATATTGTTTTGTTGCTTTTACAGAACTAATGCAAAAAAACAACTCCTAAATTTAGGTAGGAAAATAAGTGCTCAAAACTTTACATACACAGAAGAAACAGATTTGGAGAGCAAAATAGTTTACTTTTTTGAAGTGGGTTGGCTCCATTTTGGCATAGTAGCTATTCTGTCCATGACTGCAATTTGAAGGAGAAATATCCTGTTTTCATGCAAATGTCCACAGTAGTAAGTAAAAAGAAAAGAAAAACAAACAACAAAACTATATATAAACAGAACGGTTTTGAATGGAACGTTTTGCACAGCTTCTCATGAGACAGTTATTTTTCTATAAACACCACCTATTTTACTCATTAAAGAGAAAAATTGCTGTAGCAACCTTAGGCTGTCAGCCAAGGCTGACAGATATTTTGCAATCCCATTGGCCCAGACCAGTCTTGAACTGTGAATACTGAGTACTTTTTGCAATACACACCACAAACATTTCTACAAACAATCTGAGATATTTTATTGATCCTAATAGGAACAAATGTAGGTATGATTTTCTTGGTCAGGAACCCCAGATACACAGAATCTGCCTGTCAAGTATTTTTTATCATGCTGGGTCACAGGTAATTCACCCTCTAAATATATTTTACCAAAAAAAAGCCTTCATTTTTTTTCTCCCTCTCTTTTAGAATCATAGAATATGTTAGGTGGTAAGGGACCTTTAGAGGTCATGTAGTCCAACCCCCCTGCGATAAGCAGGGACAACTTCACCAGATCAGGTCATTGAGAGTCCCATCAAGCCTGACCTAGAATATGTCCAGGGATGGGGCCTCCACCACCTCTCTGGGCAACCTGTTCCAGTGATCCACCACCCTCATACTGAAGAATTTTTTCCTAATGTCCAACCTAAATCTACCCTTTTCTAGTTTAAAAAGTTACCCCTCATCCCAGTGGTACATTACCCCTCATTACATTATTGCTACTGTTACCCCTCATCCTGTTTTCTTCCCCAAACCAAAATAAATACCCTCCCACGTAGTAAAATCGAACAATTTCAACAGTTTCACTAGGCAATTCATTTGTCTCCATCATGAGAACCCCCTAGAGCGTGGTTTTCGTTTCATAATCACTTCTTTTTCCCTGCAGGACTCATACTTCCTGTAATAAAAGAATAGTTAACTATTTAACATGACACTTCTTCACTATATTAAACAGGAAAATCAATAAATTCCTCCAGAGCATGACAGATCTTTCAGCGCAGTTATCCAAGAGATTCACAAATGTTAACTGATTTCAGAAGGGGAATTGGCTTTTTCCCTCCTATCATGCCATTTTATAAGGATAAAGTTAGGCATGAAGACAATGGGCAAAAATGGCAAAAGTTTCCATGGATTTTAGGTTCCTAATCTGAAAAATGAGAGTACTGATTTTCCTTAACTACTTAGTATTTGCAAAGCATTTTATATGTCCAAAGCACACTATCAATGACTTTAAACTGCAGCTGGGATAGCAGTCTGCCAATCTGGCCCACTGTAGAAGATCCAAAAAACGTGTACTTAGTGGCCAATGGAAAATTCTGGTCAAAGCAATTTGGCCATATTTAATAGGAACTTATCGGTAAAGGCAGGGATAGAATCCCGTTATCACAGCTGCCAATTTTCCAAACCATGAGACCATTCCCCTACGTCTGCAAGTCTCCTGCCTATTTTACATGTATATCTTTTAATTTCTATGAAGAGGAAAGTACCCCATACCAGTCTTTCCTATACCATGTGAATCATCTGAAGACTGTCAAAAAACTAAAGAGCTAAGGGAAACAGTACATTACAGATTGCATAGACATGCACACAAGCACACCTTGTATCTATCCTATGGACCAAAATTAATCACCCAGTTTTCTCGTATACTGATTTTGCCTCTTTAGAGCCCCAGAACAGAATTTCATTATCTGAACTCATGAAGACACCTTTAAATACTGAGATACTGATTTGAAAGAGACTTTTGCAAACCATTGTGGGCAACTGAAGCCACAGCCAGAACCAGAGCCACAACGCTGAACTGCAGATTTGAGCCAGAAACATTCTGCAAAGAACTGCATCCCATACGTCTGTACTTCTTTTTTTTAAAAAAAATTTCTTACATGACTAACACATTCCAGCACTTGCCTCCAAAATCTGTGCTAATACTCAAATTTTCCTCTAGTTCCACATTTCTCTACTTCCCTCCATTGTCATCATTTCCCCCCAAAACTTCATCTTTTGCTGTATTATACCTTGCACTTCTGTCTCAGGCATGAGTTTTGACTTCTACTTCTCCACCTGCTTTCATTTCTGTACTTACCTAACCGTGGAGAAATGCTGGACAACAAATTTTGTTTGACCAATGATTATTTTTTCTAAAGAGAGAGCAAAAGCCATCCATCTTGGGACACTGCCTATTTCAGTCCTAAAAACTTAAAAGTTTGCACAGGCAAAAATCAAAAAAAAATAAGGTCTCTGGGGAAAAAGTCTGCACTTGCAATTCATGCATTATTATCCAGCTTGTTTTCACACTAAGTTACACCTTGCATTGGTTTTGGTTTGGCATTTCCTCCCCCCACCCCCCAGCTGTAGCATACAGCTGGCCTTCTGTACAGCATTTTCCACCTGACAGAAGTGTAAATGACTACATATGCGTAGGCAGCAGCACCGGATACCAATGATAGCCGGTGTGGGTTGAATTAAAACTACTGCTATTTTTTTAAAATCCATTAAAAGGCTCCCTTATAAAAGACAGAATGCTGCCGGATTCCATTTTGTCATGAAAATTAACTCTACTTCTCCCAGTGGAGGACACAACTTTTACACTAAAATATCCTGAAATAAATCTACCTAGCTCTGGGACTGAATTTTCAGAAAACAAAACAACCAGTTTAACTCTAGTCTTCTTCAAATGAACAATAAAATCTCCCCTGTCTGGCAGGAGCTGGCCAAACCTAAACCATAGAAAATCTTAGCTACCATACCTATCACTTTAGACATAAAATAGCAGTGCAGAATTAGTTACAATTTGCTTTCAGGTAGACATCCAAGTACCTTTAAGCACTTTACATGCATATGAAAAGGTAGCGCTCGTGAGGATGTCACTTTGAAGTAAGAGAGAGAGAGAAGTATGGGGAGGTCACACATCAGAGGCACTTGCAAGCATGTGGCAAAGCCCAAAATAGAAGTGAAACCTTAAAATATTTTACTGTGACAGCATAAAACAAATACCTATTCCGATGAACATTAGGCAGGAAAAAGTCTTGCTTTATAATAAACAATAAATTGTTTGTTGGTGGTTTGTTGGGGGTTTTTTACTTTATTTCGAGGATGCCATAACTGAGAGCTGGCCAAACATTAGGTTAAATGTATTCATGACTCCAAATAGCTGGGTGAATGAGGTCAGCAATGGGCACACCTGCAGACAAGCAAGAGGAAGGGCCAAACCACCAAGATGTGGGTGGGCTGGAATGGCTACAGAACAAACAAACCCTTGTTATTCCAACAAGACACAAACACTAAACCTAGAACAGCTATCACATGGCAAAGGCCTCAACAGCACCTTATCTTCACATTAAAAAAATAATTTTGGACCTAAAGGGGATCTACGGAATCACCTTTACACAAAACATGAATATATTAATTGTCAAGTGTCACAGCATTCACTCGTGGCAAAAAGTAATGCTTTTCTTACTTTTAAGTCAGTTATAAGAGAAAACTTATACAAATTTTTATGCAAAGCATTAAGCATGACACTCTTCTGTAGCATCTGTACACCAAATCATGTTGTCTGCTCTAGGCACAACCCACAACTTGATTGAGTTCTGTCAGAGAAAGTGCAAATGAGGAGGTGGGGCAGGTTTGGTTTTGCTTCTTTATTTACATACCAAATTGCAGAAGCCGTTTGATTTCCCGAAAAGATCTTTATTTTGCTACAGTATGCTGGCCCTGATGAAAATTACTATACATGTAACTTAAAGTTAGCATGCACAGTAATGCTCAAATTAAACAGACAATCCTAATTCTAACTATTTAGACATCCAAATTTTAAAAAAGAAAAAAAATAAAGGAGAAAAATAACAGAAAAATATTATCTCTGCCATAAATAGAAGGGAAGTAAGACTCTTATCCTGATGTGTATAAAAGTTTGTCCTTGCACATACAATGTTACAAGGCTGAGATCTACTAGTTGGAAATATGATTGTGATTGTGTTAATGCCCCCTGATTTGTAATGATAACCTAGAACCATTTCTCCATTGGCATTTCTACCCGGTGCGCAGTCTTAAATTCACAAAACTCTTGAGCAAATCCTAAAATCTCACAAGTACAATTTGTATTTAAGCATGAGCTTAAAATTCAGCAACTATTTAAAATTCTTTCCTGCACAATGATGCCTTTAAGTCCTGTATTTGAAGCTTTACAGTCTGGTCTTCAGCACTGCAGCTCCCTCAAGGCAAGGAGGGCATGACTCCATCACCACTGCCGTATGAAAACAGGGAGACACCGCACAGGCCCAAGCAGTGAGGAAGGCTGTGCTATCCTCTTTAGTAACTATACATTTGCTTTTCCTTTTAAGAAAAGGAAAAACAACTTGGACCAACACTTGCAAATACCCATTCAGGGAGAGAGATCATTCAGACACACAGGTTGCATGTGAAAACTCATAACCGTGTGATTAAACAACATGAACCGTTCTACACTTGGCCTAATGTCCACACAGCAATCCATACTCTTCCTTCCTTTCCTTGCCAACCCATTAGTCATATTCTAGATTCTAAAGCTGCTGATTGAATTTTGGGGGAGAGAAATGTTGTTCTTCGATATTAAACTGTCACAGAAATCATTCCTTCAAATCTTTGAATTTTCTTCCTAAATTACTTTCTGTCTAGAGACCAGAAAAGGAAAGGTTCCATTCCAATTCAGTCATGATCTTTCTAAAAATGCACCCCTCACTTTAAAATAGAAGCATTGTTCTGCTGGGTAGGGTTCAAACCCAACCCATCATCCTTTGTTAGTAGGATTGTATATTACCTTCCAGCTCCGCCAAGGCATCAGTAGCAGGCTTTGATGCCAGAAAACTTGTGTGCAGAGAAATACATTTCAGCTCACCTTTAGGGGATTTTCTATTTCTCTAAAGAGTTAAATTGCTGGTCAGTAAAATATCTGGCAGTGTAGTGTATGTCATCAGAAATGAAACTCAGTACAATTTAATTAATTTTTAAAATTTATATTAGTAGGTGTACAGTATCCACAACCCCCAACACAATAAACACTGCCAGATTTTATGTGAAACTGCTTGCATAGACTAACCAACAATATAACCAGCAAAATTTAAAAAAAAAAAGACCCACAATTGAGTTACAGTATTTATGAACTAAACTTTACATTATCCTATTTAAAGCTGCAACAAAATGAAATGCATTTTGCACAGTGTGAGTATAATAAAGATGTAATTAGGAAGAATCTTTCACCTCTGTGTTATTCTTAGTTTGCAAATAAGACTTTTTTTGTTGATTTATATGAAACCACTATTTTAAGCACTATTAAAAACTCAGTCCAGACTCTCATTCTGCATCATTCCCATTGCATCATCTACATAGTACTCCTTGTACCCAGCAAGAATTTAAAGCCTCCATATTCCTGACTGGAAATAGCACATAACCCTGGCAGAGCCTTTTATAATTCAATGAAAGACAAGATTGTGCTCTCACAAAATAATTCAACAATTGGGTTTCGGCCACTGAAACCAGGAGACAAAGGGAGTACTATACCCTGGCCAGTCATATCAGCTTGCCTCGCATCTTCTTCTGCTGATGCATTTCAACCTGCAGCACACGCCCCAAATGGCCAAACCAGCTGGTACACCTAAGAATAATGAAATGGGGGGGGAGGGGGAGGTGAGGGGGAGAGAGGGGGAAAGAAATCTCCTCACAGGCTAATACATTGACATATCTGAAAGTATAACTGTTGTCTGTCAAGTCATTTATTATTCCTGCTTCCTGTTGATCTTACCCTCATTGCTTATCAGATTATTAACAAATGAAGTTTTTCTTCACATGGAATTAGATCTGGTTATTTTCTCTCTTTTGTGAGACAAGAGTAAGGCACTTAATTACTGAAATGATACATGGCAAATTGAAAACTGATAAAAGACAGTATTTTCTCTTACGTTACAAAATCAGCATATGGAACTCGCGTTCCCGAAAAGTATCAAAGCAAGGAACACAAAATTCAGAAAGGCAACAGACATTTTTCCCAGTATCTTGTAAGACCTCTCAATCACTCCAGATATATAAGAATTGGCAAAGAGAGACATAACTGGAAGAAATTGTAAACCTCATGGCTTATGCCTGAAACTAATCTCCACCAACCAATCAGGAACAGTATTAATAGCTCCACCGTGATGGCAGGCATGATCCCAGGATCCAGGACTTGACTGCTGTACATCTGCAGCATGAGGCTGTCCCAACACTGCTCAGGAACAGCAAAGCCTAATTTTCAAATCTGAGTTCAAGATTAGCAAAGCAAAGGGTAGAAAATTACTGACTAAAGAAGTGTTTACTGTGAATGCTGGAACAAGCCACTGCCAAACCCAGTAGCAGACTTCACTGAAACCAAGACAAAAGAAGGTGTTCTACACTTGCTCACGATACAACTGTATGACATGATCCTATACCAAAAGAGATCTTGTTATCTATTTTCTCATAAACAAATACATAGACAACAGCATGATTCTTAAAGGATCTGTACACCAATTTGGGATGTACTGTTTATACCTATGACTTTGGACAGGAAATTTGAGGGAACTGACCTCTTCAAGACTAGCATCTTAACCAGCCCTCAGAGTCATCCAAGTATCGACATTATTGGCAATTTTTACACAGCAGATCTCCAAAACATTATTTTAGCCCTTGAAAGATCAGAGCTGATGCTCCTCGCTCTCTCAGAGCATGATACTAGCACAATAAAGAGACCATTAGAAATTCAGTACATTTCCAGATACCTCATGCCACCATTTTACACTGGAATTAAGTAGGTGTTTATTTCTCTTGGGTTGCCACTGCCATGAAAAGCTCTGACCCTTCTTGATCTCTCCAGCACAAATATCCTACACCTCCTGACAGCAACTGACTTTATCACAGCAGTGACTCCAGCAGGTTTTGATTGATCTGGGAAATTGAGGGAACCAGCTACAATAGAAGAAAATATGTTCAGAGCCAGGGTGGGGGCCCTGCACTGCCTGTTTCCCCTTAGTTGTTTGGTTTTCTGCCAATGAAAATGGAAGTGGAAACAAACACACTGACTGGGTAAATCTACCCTGACCCGTATGAGTGGAGTTCACACTGTAGACAAAGTTATGAATTTCCCCCAGAGGGAGGGGGTAATGTGAAAATCCTGTGTTACACCCATTGTAACTTAAGAATATTTTCGTTGGCATTCCTATGATAATCTTACAAAAATAACAGAATTCACTCGCTACTTTTGGTCTGAGTTGGATTTTATTTTTTTTTCCACAAAGTAGCTGCAGTCTGGGACAAAGAGTGGTATTGACAGTTCAGTTTATATATGCTGGTCAAAAAAAGTATTAACTAATAAGTATATGGGCAAATACAGCAAGCACATAAGCTAACACATTCCAGTAAAGAGAAAATTATCTTAGGAAGCAGGTGAGCTTCTTGTGAGGTTCCTGCGTGTAACATAATGGTTTCAAACTGATAGACGTATCACGCTCCATCACAAATCATGCTGAGATTTACAAGAGGAACGGGCATCAAGAATGTCTTATTTCTTGTCCACCCCTGCAAGAAGTTCTGGGTGCCGGCTACTAGCTGCTCAGTTGCTGCATTGCTACAAAGAGGATCACATACTCCGCTGGAATAAATCCATGACCACAGCTAGCTTCAACACAACTACACCAGGCATTACAAGCTAGGGAGCTGTATGGCTAACCAATTTCTTGGGCATCAATCACACAAGCATGTCTGGGAAGATGTTAAAAAATGAATGGGTAAACAGTTGACAATCTTTTAGTGAGTTCTGGTTTGTAGGAGTTTGGGATCCCACCAAACTGCACAGATACTGGTTAAAGTAATGTTATACCTGGGCACAGGTCACACTCTTAGTAAAACGCAGTCACACAGATGCATATGAGAAAAGTATTTCCTCTACGTATACACTGGACACAAACTACAGAACATTGTTAGGATGAAATTTCTGGGTAAGGGAATGTTCTGTGCAGGGAAAATAGAAAACAATGCCTCTTCACTGGGTGCTTTACCCAAGAAATCCAACTCACACCCAATATCTGAAGCAGTTTCTAGTTAATCCATGATGCATTCAACACCTTTTATTACTTCTAAGAGGACAGTTCAACTGCAGAGTTTTCTTTCCCAAGCTGTTGGAATGTCCTTTCTGACTGCCACCATCTCTTCAGAATAAGCACTATTCTTCACTCTTAGGAAGGCCTCTAGAAAGCATAAGGTAAGGTTCTTACTGTACTGCTAGTTGGTGATATTCTTCACATTTTGTCTGTTTATAAGCCAAATTTTGGGTCTAGAATTATTTAAATTTTTTAGCTATCACAGAAGGTCTTCTATTGACATCGACCTCTTGCAGTAGGGGTTGAAACTACCATTTGCTGGTATTTAACACACAATTACCTTACATTGTAATTCACTATTACAATACAATACCAAGGCATTCTAGACATACTAAGAAACATCGACTCAAAAATTATTTCATACAGAGCCTTTGAATAACTTTTAAGATTACCTGCTCTTTCTACTAGTTTTCAGAGTATCTATTTCATTATGATTTGGACTACTTATATTTCAATACTTTACTATTTTCTGTGTTTTCCGTAAGCTATTAAAAAAAATGCTGTCAGCAATATGTCTCATCTGATCTGCATGAAGGAGCAATCTAAGTCGAAATAGTTGTGTTTTTTTAGTATCACAAAATAATAGTTTTTCAGTTACACAGAGATATATTCTCTTATTCTCCATCACAGAAAATAAGTTATGCTTTCACCTTCCAAAGACAATTATATATTCAGTGTTAACACTTAATCTGTTTTGCCCAGAGCATACTGAAGAGATGTTCTGAACAATATTAGTTATTTTCTTGTACAGTACTAATTAAGGTGTCTTTGCTAATTGAAGCTTTCATCTCTCATCCTTCATTTAGGGAATTGCTGGACACAGTGAAGCTATACAAGTAAAAGTAAGAGCAGAAATGACTTCTCAATAGTTTGCATTGCTAAGAACAGAGTAACACTCTGTAGATATGGAACGAGTATCTGTTGGAGGAGATGAGATGTGCTGTTGGGGTGAAAGTGTGTACATTTTTGACGGATGTCTCTAGTTCTGTTTTTTGCTCTGTAGTCATTGTCATTTGAATAATTTCAGTAATACAGCAGTGCTTCTGCTTTCTTATCATGACGCTTATCAGACGTAAAAATGAAAGGGAATGGCATACCTAGCTCAAAATACTGATTTCTTCACTGCTTTGATTGAGTTTACAATGACTGACCTTTGTGTGACTGCACCTGAAACTTTTATTTTTGTCAGTTCAAAAGCTCTTGCCACTGAACTCACAGTGCAATCAATCAAGAAGTCTCCCTACACATTCCAGTGCTTTTTCCAACTCTATCAGCTTTTTCTGCCAGTTCCCTGGAGAGGAATATTCCATGGATGAATGAACTTCCGAGTCAGGAATTTGATTATGACTAGACAACATGAATTTAAGTCCTTGAGTGTGCACCCTATTTCTCTTTTTGCATCTTGAAAAACAGGATCACTAAAACAAAAAAAAAACCAAATTCACAATGATTAAATCCGAAATAACTGATCTGTGTCTTTCTCATGAACTACAACCACTTAACAGAAAAAGCAGAACATATTCTCTCTAGCTAGGAAACTGTGATGGATGTGGCTACATTTGACTTGAAAACACACAAGTTTTCAAAATTGTTTGTGTCTTGTTTTTACCATCTGCCTACTCCACATCTTAATGAAGAGGCTTCCAGATATCAATGTGACATTTTTATCGTGTCTGCTATGAAGCTGCACTGCTGTGTTCAGAACATGTATCACATCTAATTATGTGATACTGGGCTGCTGCAGCTCTCGGATACCAGGGGAATTCTATTGTTCACTGAAAGAGGAATTCTGAAAATAGACTTACAACTTCTTGTTTCCCCAAATTAAAATCAGCAAGTTACCCAGCTTATGATAAGAACAAAAATGCTTTCTTAGTCTTAACAGAACTTGCTTCATGTGACGGAACTTTATTTTCTGTGATGATTCTGCAGTCATCAGCATTATTTGGAAACAACATCTAAACCACATGCCACTAAATGGAAACTGCAGAGTTTTACAATTGACTTGCTCTGTAATTTCTGAAACCAGATCAAGCCAATCAACCAAAGGAAACCTCTCTCATGAATCTGTTACTTACATATAAAGCAGACAGGAAAAAAGTATTTTGTTAGCTCTGGAGACACAGTTTAAGGAGGTTTTAAAAGATTAGGAAGCATAATGACAGGTGCACAGTGTTCCTTGAAATGAGACGGGAAGTGAGTACGAGACAGAACTTCATGGCATCATCCATCTATAAAACTAAATGGACAAACTGTTCTCTTTTAATAATGACTATACACTAACCTTTATAAGCAAGTACTGTACCTTCACTTGACCTTTAACACATTGTACTTCATTAATTGCCTAACTATTCAATTGACAGCCAAGCCCCAGGTTACTCTCATATTCCTGCTGAGATTATTTTTTAAAATATTTTCCTGAAATATTAAACTCTGCAGTTGTCTTATATCCAAGATCTTTGAAGTTTAATCAAGCCATCATCTCAAAACTTAACATCCTCACAATTTTTCAGCTCTAACAAAACCCACCCTCAGATAAGATGAATGACAGTGATGCCCTCCATTCTTAACACTGTTTCCAATGCTGCTTCCAGCACCCTTCGAATATATCAACTGATCTCAAAGAAAACTGGTTTCAAAGGACAGCTAAAAAGATACATTTTTCTTTAGAGTTGGAGTCCACATCAATTTTTTTTTCTGTCTTTGCACATGAAGTATGAACTAACATGAAAATATCTGTTTAAGATCTGCCATGAGTTTTTGAGTATCTAGACAGAATATCTGGACCCCTCTGAGAATCAAACACCAGTTTGACTGCAGGTTTACTATAGCTAAAATTTTAAAAGCCTCAAAGACCAAATCTTTCAAGATGGTAAGTTCTCGGCTTTCCTGTGATAGGTCCTTACTGACATCTAAAGTAAAATGGGCTTAATAAAAAGAGCAACTATGGAAGAGAAAATAATTAAACTCGAATAAGTTTTGAGCTCACATTTTGCATAAACAACAGTGTGAGCCCAGGGATATAAACATATCAGCATGGAGAGCATAAGCATAATTCTCAAAAAGAGGGAGGGGTATTTTGCTTCCTGATTGCAGATTTACTTTGCAGTACCAGTCAATAACAAGAATTAGAAGCACACAGTTAAAAGACAATGTATTTTTACCCATGACTACATGCTTGTGATTACACAGAGTTAACCGCAAAGTTTGGCGGGAGAAAGCAGGAGAAATAGTTCAGTGTTGTGACACAGAACGATTAACAGAAAAGCAATGTGCCACATGCGACAATAAAAAACATATAAAGCATATGCCAATTGCTGTGGTACACACCCTTATGCTACCAGTACGAACCTTCACAATGTACCAATAGAGCAGCAAGTTATTTAAATTTACCTCATACAATAAATAAAATAAAGCAGTGTTTTTGGGGGTCTCTTTTCTTTCTTCCGCACTTAACTTCTTCACACATTCTGTGTAAACTATTAAACTGCAAACTTGCTTCATCATGAACCTATCAATGACTCTCAGACCTAATCTGGGCGATGTATTAGCTTCATAGAAGTAGTGTCAGAAAAGACAAGTGGCCTAAAAACATAAAACTAACTGCCTTTTGGTGAATCCTAGCTGTAACACAGACTCATGATTGGAAAACTACAAACACAGAAAATAAAGTAAGGCACACCATAACACCACTTTTTTCCCTTAAACGTTCATATCATTGTACTTACACAAGAGTGGAATAGAAAAAGGCAGACAAAGCCCAGTGAAGAAACAGTGAGGGCTGTATCTGACCCTCTCTTTCTCCTAATAGTATTTCCTTCTGAATATTATATATTGCATCCTAAGAGCAAGGAGATTCCAAAACATCTGTCAGGCCACTCTATGGGTAGGAATTAGGAAGAGGTATATTAATGCTGCATGGAGCCTGCTGTACAGACCTGCTAAAACATAGCTCAGCATACTTAACAAGTTGGTAAGTGTTCCTTGTTATGTCATAGTGAGAATTTTTTTAGCGGGCATATATTTCACTCCTGCAAGCAAGAGAAGAATGAGTCACAAATGATTTCACAACAGCTATGCAGAAATTTGTCCATCATCATGGCTGTGGGAAATATATGCTGGACAGGCTGTCAGAGCACTGAGAAACAAGAAGAAAGATTCCAAAACCATAACTGAGGAGTAAAGAGTACAGAGTCTGTGTAAACAGGAAATAAAGGAAGTTTTGCATTTCACCTTGACCATAGTGCCTAATAAGAAAAATCAAGCAATTCTTTCATGCTATCTATGTGATAACCAAGTAATCATATTCTGCATGCTGTGATGTCAACCTAAATCCACCTTACTACAGTCCTGTGACAGCATTGTTTCTTTAGCATGAGCCAGTGACTAAGCCTGGAACCGTGGTAGACTCCCATGGCAGGAAAGGCAGTATTTTTAGGCAGATCATCTGAGTTTTATTTTAATTTATGACAGATTCACCTTGTTAGGATTAGGTCTTTGGTCAAGAGTTCAGTCAATAAAACTTACTGACTTTGTGTTTTCTTTCCTCTAGATTTTTCTATCAAGGAGTCACACAGCAGTTTAACTAAGATATAGTCAATTTCAGGGAAAGTGTTCCTTCCTATTCTACTCACTCCAGTTGACCCTGGTGCCAATGTTTGCCAAACAGCTGCTACCCAATAGTTAAAGAATTATTGTACCTACTTTCTTAAGAGACAGGCTATTCCAGATCTCAGAGTTCTTATGAAATTAAATGTATCAAATCTATTTTAGTAGCTGTATGGCTGGCACTAGCAGCAATTATTCCAAGTTTTTCTCTTAAAGCTGCTGAGCAGTGTGTGCAAACTAGCAGAGAACTCTTCTGTATTCAGGACAGCTTCAGTACAGTTCTCAGTGTGCACTGAGAAATCTTTTAGTAACTGAAGTGGTTAAATCTAATTTAGACCCAATGACTGATCCAGCCACATTAATATGGTGAAGCAAAGAAGCAAATGGAAGATTTAAAATGTGGTATCTGCTAAATGGACATCCTGAAAATAAGCAGCATAGGAATAACTAGACAGGAAATCTTATTTTTTTAAAAAAAGGAAAAATTAAGAAATGTTAAAAAATATTCTGCAAAATAATGTCAAATAAATAGCTTCAAGTGAATCAAAATATATCATTATTACTTACTTTAAAATATTTTGGAAACCTTTTCAAAATATTTAAGTAAATTCAGAACTGTGACTCAAAACTGCTTTGAATTTTCAAAGCAGTAGTTTTTATCCATCATGAAAACACATCACATATAAATTTTAAAGAAAATTGGCATCCTAAAAATTGTATTATTTTCAGTTTCAACAAAAGCAATATTTAAAAAAACCCCAAAGCCAAAAAACCAACAACCAATCAGTCTGATTTAATAACAACTCCATTCCTCATCCAAAAAGCTTTCCAGGAATTTTGGTATTTTCTTTCCTGTTAGTAATTTTCTTAGGTGTTATTTTTGCAGTGAACTCTGTGGTGAGACAGAGAGCTGGAGATCCATCTGTAGTCTGAAAAACCTTCAGGTGTGCTAGACAGGACTCCTGGGGCTCTCACGGCTGCAGGGGTTCATCCATCCAGCCAGTTACCATCCCCATTCAGTCAAGACTACTCAGCCATAACAGCCAAAACAGGCTCTGACAGCATACAGTTCTAACAGCAATTACAGCATTTTATAGCATGTGATAATTGAGTCATTATGATCAGGCTGCAACAACTACAAGAAAGAAAATTCTTGCAATAGCTCAGATAGTAACTGCTTGCATGTTTTCTTTAGTCAGGTCTGGATTGATTATGAAAACAGCAGAGTGCTGCTTGATGGCCTGCTTTCCTTCCAGATGAGGAAGGCCAACGATGCTGAACAGATCCATTCAGGTACCCATTCATACCTACGCAATATCAAGGAAACAAAAGGCTGATGTAATCTTGATCTAAATGTCCGTGCAACTACAACTGCATCTTCCAGTACTGAATCACTATGTGATAGTAACAGTGGACAGCTAAACACTTCTTTGGCTCATCTGGTAACTCTGCTCCAGCCTGAACTCTAAACTTAACTTGCAAGCAGCAAGCTTAAGCAGTTTTTAGTTATGGAAATGGCAAAGGGTTGTTTGTAAGTAATCAGGCACTTCCTAGATTCGTTGCCAGTTATGCATTACAAATATTTGCCAGAAGTGTCTTCTTTCATTTATGACTAGATGCACACTTGCACCTTTTCTTTTCAAGCTTCTTGGCTGTTGAAAAGTGCTATCTCTGGGGCTGAATACCAACAAAACAAATGCAAAAGGATAACAGACAAAAATGTGAATACTGCAGCCTAAACCAACAAATCGTACCAACTTTCCAAACAGGACAAATCAACAAAATAAACACCACCATACTTACATTCAAATCTTCTCAGTACAGTAAAAATTATCTTATTTTTCCTGTTTGTGGAGACAGGGCTGTAATGAAGCAGCTCTACCAAAGCATGAGTGAGACACTGGAAACAGGTTACCAAGAGAGGTTGCGGAGGCCTCATCCCTGGCGGCCTTCAAGGTCAGGCTTGATGAAGGTCTGATCAACCTGATCTAGATAAAGGTGTCCCATCTCACTGCAGGGGAGTTGAACTAGATGATCTTTAAAGGACCCTTCCAACCTAACGCATTCTACGATAAGGGACAGAGTATGTTAAGTGATACAGGTGCGATGAGCTGTCATAAGAAGTCTGGAAAGCCAACCTAAAAGCAGTAGGTGCTACTATCAGTATGAGGTGTCATTGCTACTGCTTACAGGGATGATCCTACTTCCCACATTGCAGAGGACTAAGATACTATGGAAAACAAGTATGTTAGAAACTTATTACAGTAAGTACATGATTTTCCTCCTTTTTGGCACTAAAAGTGGTATATAACTTTAGAAACGTGGAAAAAACATTCTATACAAGATACTACCCAGATATAGATATGCTTCTACTGCTGTTTTCCCATGAGATTACCCTTGCACACCTGTAGTGTCATCAGTTTTAAAAGAATTCTACATTCTAGTTATGAATCATGCCCGCTATCTTTGTATATGTATCTATTATTTTCTAAAGAGGAATGTATGAAAAGCTACTGTTCCAACTGTAATGCCAATATTCCAAAAGAATTTAAATGCCTGATTTAAATACATTAATGTGGGCATTCTCATTCACACAGTTTTGTCTTGTACCTAAATCTGCTTTAAAGCAATTTTGTTATTCCCTGCAAACAGAAACCTTGCTATTTCATTTACAAAAAATGTTCTGAGAAAATAATTACTTTCCAGGAAGTAATAGCATTGGAAGCTTTTTGCTGTTTAGGTTTACTAAAAAAACAAAACTAGTACAACCGTGTTAACTTCCATTTATAACTTACTTCTGCATGGTCTTACAAACAGCTCTGATAAGCTGAACTAGCTCTGATCTCTCTGAACAGCCCATCAATAACAAATAATCTATTCTATTTATGTGACTATATCCTAGTCACAGGAGGATATGCAGCAGTGCTCCACCCTTTCAGGGAGAGGTAGGACTAAGTCCCATGAGTACCAGATCTGCACTGTCCAGAGTACCAGGTTTGTTTCTAGATTTCTGAGACAGAACGTATAGCATGTATGGTGAATTGCAGAGCCTCAGCTCCTTCTGCATTTCAGTTTTTTCCTGTTTCTTCTGTATTTCAGAAGAAATGCAGAAGTTCATGCTTTTTTTCCAATGATGATACTTTTCTCCCCTTCACAGTCTGAAGGAGCATTATATGAAAAAAAGACATTTGATTCCTTCCTCACACTGTGGTCTGGTTATTTGCTGCAGCTGGAAAGGTTCTGCTAACGCTCATAGTTGTGAACTGCAAGAGTGACTCTAGGACAAAATTATAATGAGGAACTGAGGAACTACCTCATTATGAGCTGCCTAAACCTTTCATTACATTTTAATAAAGTACTAGATGTACTGCTCAGTCCTTTCCACTGCTTGTCAACGTGATCAAACACATCCTATTATTTCTGCAAGATGCAGTCGCAGTCTAGAGCACTGGAACAGCAGTGTAATTGCTAGTCATACATTCTGAAGATTTCCTAATAATGTTAGCACCTGCAAAGGTTGCCAGTAAAGCTAGCTTACTCCAATTTTATTTTTCTCACTAAGCAGACCAGCGCCTTGGCTACCACAAGGGACCTCTCGTAGAAGAAATGCTAGAATTAGTGGACACCTGGATAAATAAAACCTATTTGGGAGAGTCAACACGACTTTTGTGGCATTTTGTCTTACAAACTTCTTGTAGCTGTCTGCAGAGTTCATTTGTACTATGCTGGTAAATGTGACCCACTTGACATAGTTCACTTGGACATCCAGAAAGTTTCTGGCAAAGACTTTTCACCGAAGGCTTTAAGGAAACTAAGTAGCCATTACATAACAACGAAGGTTCTGGGAGAGACAAACAACCAGTGAAGAGGTAGGGCATAGGAGAAAATAGGAACCTGTAAAAAGGCAAGAAAGTCCCCAGCAGAGCTCTACAGGGGTCTTTGCTGGAGCCCACATTACTGAGCCCATACTCTTCTACTGCTTTTCTAAATACTTTCTAGACACATTAAGTTTATTGATGACAGAAAGCTATTCCAGATAGTAGAAGATTGAAGACAAACCGTAAACAACTGAAAAATGGGTCTCTCATAAGACAGTCACTAGACACAGAACGATAAATTCAACTCAGATAACTGTGACAGTGCCCTGAGTGTGCTAAAAGCCCTTAATTAGCTTTCAGTTCTTCTGCGACATATGCTGTAGGTGTATCTGTTTCTGGCCTTGCCTCTGGCTGTTCCTTACCCAGCACCCTGGATGGAGGCTGGACCTGGTTCGCTGCCACATCCTGTCTGCTAACCTGGCTCAGACATGGTGGGACTGCACCCAGTCAGCAAGGGCTTCATCTGTGCTGGGGTCACCGCAGCTCCCAGAACCTCCCCCACCATGGGCTATCCAGCTACTGCTGCTCCCAGCTAGCTGGAAGCCCAGGGCATGTATAGGTGTCCCAGCCGGGGCTTAAATTAAGCCCTCATGCCACAGGCAGAGGATGCCTGGGTGGGGGGTGGTCAGGGCAACCTAGAGAGTAAAGTACTCCAAGCTGGGAAAAAGACGATGTAATGGAGATCTGACAAAGGTCTACAAGGTGGATGACAGGGAAAAGGGAGAGCAAGAGCATCTGCTTACTGTCTTCACTTGGTGGTCCCTTGTTACAGAAGCCAGGTTCAAAGCAAGGAGAACAAGGTGGTTCTTCATGCAGTGGGAAGTGGATATGTGGCACTCCCTGCCTGAGGACAACTGTGGATGTGCGAGTTCAAAGGGAAAGTGAGCAACTAGTTGGCAGAAATCCACTGCAGACTACTGAACAGTCAAGCCACACCAGCCTCAGTGTGATTTTCATTCCCAGAATGGAAACACTTGAAGACTGGGGTAATTTTGAGGGGAAGCATCATGTACATAGGCTTCATTTTAACTCTTCTATTCCAGTTGACCATCTATGAACACTGGGCTGCTTGGACCCCTGGGTTAGACCAGCCAGATGGGCATAAGACCTTGTCCACGGGTACAGGAAAATCAAATTATTTGATACCTTGTAATCCAAAAAAGTGCTGTAGTTTTTAAACATTTCTTAATTTCTGGAAGACTCATTTGTCCTACCACTAGCTACATGTCTGGAAGGTAAGAAAAACAACTCTAGAGCTAAAGGAAATCCTTTTTCAATTCTGATGTTTTAAGGATTACAATCCTTGTTCTTTTTGAGGAAGTTGGCAGCAAAGGCACTAAGGAAGCAGGGGGATACTTGGCATTGCATGCCAGTTGCAGTCTTTCATCTAGCAGATCTTCACATCAAAGATATCCTACCCCTGACTAAATATATTTATTTACTTATTTTATTTATTGCTAAAGAAGTAGGCATCTTTCCACATAACTCTGGGCACCCTGCCATTACTTCAGATATACAGAAAGATTTTATGTGTTTCAGAGAACACCACTTCCTAGCAAAATACCACCTTCATTCAAACCTCAGTCCACACAGAACCTACTCATCCAGACTTCAACATTCCCCAAGTACTCCATCAGAAACTAACACTGCAGAAGTAGAAGCCTTTAGATCTCTCCTCTAGATAGCAAAAGGGAGACAAGAATCTAAGTGCAACATTGAACCCTCTACTCCAAATGCAGATTGTTTTCTTTTTTCAGAAGAACACCACAAACCAATCATCAATAAAGTAAGAATTCCACTGTGTTAAAGAACAGAAAGAAAAAGCAAACCCAAAAGCAAAATCCCCATGCACAGTATTGCCCTGGAAAGTATATTGAAGAAGATAGAGAAATACTGTATTCCAAATGCAGAATCAGAAAAATTCCTTAATGTTATGGATGGAATAAAAAATTGAAGGAGAAAAGCATATCTTACAAATGATAGCAGCATATAGGAATTACTACATCAGGACACCTCTCTTTTCCTTATTTCTTTATGCCATATTATGCTCATTGATAGGTTGTACAGAACCAGGTTGCTATTGTTCTAACTGCTGGGTCATTCAAAGGCCACGATAAATAATTAAATTACAAGGAAAGTCGTACTCCTAAGCAAATTGTTTCACAGTGAAATGACTTGATTACTCTAATCACTGTCAATCTCAGCTTCCTTCAACTGTCTCAAAAACATAGTGAAGAACATCCTGATTAAGGTAAAATGAACAAAAAAAAATAGCATTTGGCCAACAAGACTTTCTGCCGTGCATACAGGTTAAATTAAAATCTCAACCATTAATTATTTCTTTATCTACATATACAGACACATACCAGCATTATAAACCCCTCCCAGAAACATGCAGACAGCATTAGGATTGCACAATCAAGGACACTGAAGTTAGGAAATGCCACAGTTAACCTCCCTTTGGCCTTTGAGCACAGATAATTAGAAAAAAAATCTTCAATTACATAATCATACACTACTGTTTTGCAGGACCTCATTCAGTGCACAGGAAGGACAAATCCCATGAAATAAGCAACATTTCAGCATCCTGCTTTACCTCCGTTCTTGGATGTGTGACTGTCAGGCCTGCAGCAATTCTGGCTCTCTCCTGAGACAGAATCACTGACTTCCTCTTCTTGTGGTGTTCACTAGTACGAGAGTTGAACATTTCTCCAACTGTTAACAACTAAAAACTTACAATATGACCGTGAGGGAAGAAATAATCCTCATTTCATTTTATAGAAGGGAAATTGTGGAATATCAAGGTTGGAAGAATCTTCTGACATTAGGAGTCTAATTTCAAACACACAAGACGTAACTTATTCAAAATTTGCAGTATTATATAGAGATTAATGTAGTTGAACACAGTTTGTATTCACTTCAATTACAATTACTGATGCTAATTATTCTATAGCTTTAAAGTAGGCACAGAAGAATGAGACCCATTAAAGACAGCCATGGAATTCATTTGCTTAGCCACCCCTAGCAAACATGATTCAGTGACAGCATTCAGTTTTCTAGCACAGCCTTCAACGAATCTAGCCATAAGATCCTCTTGCAGTCCAACACCTCATTTAATGTACATATTCTACTTCTGGCTGAACATTAAGCAAAGGCCTTAAAACCTGTGTTTGTTTTCAACCTCATAGCACACCTGCTCCATACAAAGCTGGAGGCCAATGTCAAAAAGCAAGTTACTGTGTCACCACAGTAGATGCGAAGATGGAAAATTCCATAGGCAACTGGAATTCTTAAATTCTGTTATTTCCAGATTACTCAATTCCAGCTTTCAAGCCGTAGCATTTTATTTACAATATTTTCTTCCTAAACCTTTCTTCTGTTATTTAAAGTAAGGCAAACATTGGAAAACGCCACTCTGTGACAGTCAAAGGAAACCTACCACCCTGGTTTATGCCTTTATTTCCACCACACAGGTCTCTGACATTTCAACCAAAGTAGCAAGTGCTGATTTTAGATTATCATTCTGTATTTTGGTTCACTAGCTGAATCCAAATCTTTACCTCATCTCCATATAAGTCAGGAAATTATTATAAAGTGTAAAAAAAAAAAAGGGGGGGGTTTCATTCCTACCAATTTGGAATGAAAGAAAGAAGGGTTGCATTACTTTAAAACAGTAATAAACAAGTAGGAAACATTTAATAGCATGTGAAATTTCAGAAATAAAAATACAGTGTCATAATTAGAAAAGATAAATTACAGGGAAATGGCAATATCCGTCGGCAACCAGGTGCCCGGGTAGTCACTCAAACCTCTCATATTGCTGCTGATAAATAGTTGCTCACAATGAAAAACATTATTCATTCAGGTCTCATACAGATATATTTTTCCATGACCAAAGCAGCCCATAGTCAAGAACACAATTTATTTAACCTGTGGACAAAGGCTCTACGCTGTTGGGCTAGACTTATCAATCTGTCAGCACCTACAGACAGTACAGGAGATCCACCTGCACAACCCAAACATACTTATTAACGTGTTTCCATACGGATATTCTCCCTTAAGCTATTCCAACAGTTTAGCTCAACACTCCCCTGTATTAAAGTTTAAGTTTTATCATAAACATATAATGTTTTATACACATTTTTAACACACACGGTTTATACTACTTACAGTTTTAAAGAAGCCCTAAAGAACAAGTCAAGCAACTTTATTTCTGGCAGTACACAACCACAGAACAATGGCTGATCCTATATACAGACAATATTTCCAGTGTGATATGGTGTTGTTCACTCGTATTAGTTTACTCATAAAAGATTATATTACATAGAGAAAAATAATAAAACCCCCAACACCATTATTACTATTTAACATGTCTGTCTTTAAGGAGACAATCCTTCTGGAATTGCATCGTAACTGTAAATGCATAGCAGGTGAATTGTTAATCCTACTGAAAACTCTGTATGTGCAATATATACCATAGCCCCAAAACTATCCATATAGGAAGTTATTAACCATCTCAATGCTTAGACTGGACACACTGGTCTTCAGTGGTATTTCATAATAGTTGGCAAATTGGTAAGTACAGCCCAGCAATGGTATCTCATGGTGCAGACTATCTCCTTGCATTTCAGCTAATGGGTTCTCCAATGTACAGACTGCCCTGGCCATGCAAAATTTATTTGTGCAGTACCTGCTTATCACAGTATTGGTTACTGTCAGTGTTGCTGTACAGACTTCTAAGTGTACACTCCAACACAATAAAATTTGTGAGGAATGATATAAAAGCACTACAGAGGACTGTATTTGGAATGTAGTGTGAGGGCCAACATAAAAGAACTGAATGACAAATATCAAGACAAATTATGACAAACTATAAAGAACAAATTGCAAACACCACAGAAGAGATTCTTGGCAAGAAAACTTATTTAATTTTCACCAACTGCTATTAAGTAATTTGTGTTTATGACTCACAAGATTCAGATTCTGATGACCAGATTCTAGTTTAAGACTTTTTTTTTAAATATGTGGAATTATTTTCCATCCTGCTGTCAATCTATCATTCCTTACAATAACTTCTGCAAAGGAAAGCTGATAGCAATCTAATGGGAAACACCATGAATTGCTAAGAGACCTGGTTTTAATATTTTTTCCCCAGTTGGTCCCTGCTAGCAGATATTTCTTCAGATTTTCACATATTTTAAGTGAATAAACACAGTAGCTGATTAAGATAAGAAGCACGGCAGACCTCACCCTAAAGATTAAAACTGTGGCCAGGCTGAGCTGTCTTCTCACCAGAAACACACACACTGCAGTAAAATATCAGGAAAGCTCAAAAAAAATCTTTCATGCCACTATAATCAAAAGAAATCAATTTATGAAGGATAAACAACCTTTCTATGTGTGTTGGGATTAAAAACCAGGCAGATTATGGATGGATGAGTAGGTAGCAACAAGAGTGGATGTCCAGATTCTTGAGTTTTTAATTGGCTCTGTCAGTTGCTGAACAATCCCCAGCAGGATGCAGGAAACCTAGAGGAAAAGGGGGTGATACAGCAAAAATGCTGCAGTCTTCTCAGCTCAGTTTTTGGGAGTGCTGAGAACACTCACTTCCCACTAAATCTCTGGGAATCTGAGGTGCTCCAAACTCATAGAAATGATACCATGTCCTGCATAAAGCACAAACTGTGCTGGAAAAAAAGGTCTATCAGTTATCAGTACTTTCAGGACAGTTTGGGCATTTGAGGTTTATTTGCTGGAGCTCAAGTCTGTTCTTATGTACCAAGTCAGGATTCACATGACATGGGGGATTACACAGACAAAAAGCAGAGCACAAAACCCTCTGCCATTTCAAGCACTACTGGCTGAGTTCACAGTAACCTGCTGACAAGGGACCTATTAAAACATACAACCACCGCCAAGTGTGCACAGCAACTTTTCTTTCATTCTTGAATCCTTTTTACCATCTGAGCACTGAACAGCAATGCTGCAGCACCATGCAAATTCAATCTTCTAAAGGCCTGGGGCAGAACTCTGGCTTCCTCTGACATAACAACACTGTTTGGACAATACACCAACTTCCAAATAGTTTCTATTTGGACATTTGGGGAAGGATTTTCAGGAGTGCTCAACAGTGATGTATCTTGGCTCTTATTCAAGGGGGCAGTAAAACTTTCACTGAATTTGGTGGGAACAAATAAAAATCAATGTTACACAATCCAGTAAAAATGGAGGAACCCCTAGACTATATGTAGCTGAACATTTACTTAAGAGTTTCCTTATATCTTATTCCAAAAGCTATGCAAGACTATTTCAGAGTTAAAGTAAATCTGTCTCAATTTCACCATTCTCAAGTATTAAAAAAGCAAATAGCATGCTTGCTATGAATTTATTATTTTTTCACTCACTTTATTAGTAAGAGTTATTTTTCTTTACTTTCTTGATAAAATCTCAGCTTATTTAAGAAAATGGATTATTGCTGTAAGTAGGAAAATATGGTGAAAAATTAAAATTAACAGTCTAATTTCCTCCTTCAAGTTCACAACATTTATTACATCAGAAAACTGGTTAAGATGATAAAACGAGATAAATGTTTTGAAAACAAAAGCCTTAAAAACTGGACTCTTCTCAGCTACATTTCTGGTATCTGACAAATTCCATTGCTATGATGTGCTATTCCAAAAAGATTTATGCAGCCAAGCAAAAGAAAATAAGAGATTTTTTTTCTAAGATCTTGAATTCAGCTATTGATTACATAATTAAATTGCCAGTCACTTAATTCTGGTATGTTATAAGCAATGTGGAACAATGTATGTTGAGGGTAATAGTCAGAGAAGTCAGTAACTACAGGAACTGCCCAACAAAGAATACTTGCATTGCATACATCAACATTGCTGAAAACGGGGAAGAAAACCACCCAAAAGTAAAGACAACTGACTAAGCCAGACATACATTACTTGCAGGTAACTTCTGAGTTGCTAGTGCTTGGCAAGGGATTTAGAAACCACTAATTCTAAATGGGGTGTGTGTGTGTGTGTAATATAAAGAGAGATGTTTGTCTCTAATCCTCAGTTATACCTTCTGATTGCCATGTGCCACCAAAGAGGAAAATGTATTATTACAATAATGTTACTTTTATAATTTTGACTTTCACTGAGACCCTCTTGACAACACAGAAGGGTTAAATGCAATTCATTTGTAATGCAGTGAAATAATCACTTAAGAGGAATTTCCTATATGGAGAGACAGAGAGAGGGAAGCACCAGCTGGTGATACTGTTCCTATACGATGTCTTTGTCAGTTCCAGTGGGAAGTTCTTAGAAGAAAAAAATAAGATCAAAATACTGGCCATGATAGAAAAAAGAAATACTGCCAAATCAGACAGAAAAAACCCTACATTTTCATAAACTGGTTGCACAATGAACTGTACAGAGCAGATGTACCAGCCTTACACATGGAAGTGACGGGGCTCTTGTTGTACAATTACACTTCCTTTAAATATTTTTACCAGTTGAACAGTATTTTGTTGGGGGCTTTTTTATTATTGTTGCTTTATAAAAAAACCCATAACTTCTAACTTACTGAATGAACAATGCTTTTGTTCAACACCAGCATTTCACCCTTTCATGTTTGTATGTATATTATGGATATGATTTCTTGAACGATAAGAACTGTCTAAATCAAAGTTAAAATCCAAATGAATTAAGCACAGTTTGGGCAATATACTGGAGAGTTGGACACCTATATCCAGTACAAAATTTCTTCATAATTTTAGATTTCAGTAGAAAAGACACAGTATTTGTGTTCCTTTGCATATGTTTAATGACTCAGCAGGCAAGGCAATTTCCAGCTTCTGCAGAATACAGTATGATATATAGCTAACATACCTTGGAATTGGAAATATTTAGACACAGAATTACATGAAAAAACAGTAAGATACTTAAAATTTCTACAGCCTTTCCTGTAAATTCAAGACAATAACAAATTAACAAACCCACAAAACCTGCACTTCCCCTCACTCCTCACACCACAAAACAAAAATTGCTGAGGACTGTGACTTGTACAAATGCCCCTGTTGTAACTTCGACCATGAGGTCTTTTGCTCCACCTAAAAAGCAAGTTCTGATTTAAAAAATGACTTCAGCTTCATAGTATGGATTTGTCACTGCACAGCTCTTAGTAAGAAGAGCTGTGAGAAGCCAGAGCATGCATCTGAACAAAACAAACTCTGTTCAAGATAGGGAGTTGCAGTTTTCTGCCTGATACCCATTAAGAAGCATATTCATGAGGGAAAAAGCTGGGATTGTAAAAACTCTGATTACATTGTATCCTTTCAAAAACTAGGTTAGCTATGTGATGAACTTTTCGTGGATCTAGCCTGTGTTCCGCAAGAGCTAACTCTTGCAGATACTTATCCCTGAAGAAAGCAGTTTTACAATGTACTGGAAGACAGTTGAGCTCCTTTGGGGATATCCTGAAAGTAAGTGGTTCCAAGAATGGGAACTAACTTTTTGTCACTCTTTAAAAAAGCAAAATACTTTCCAGCACGTTTTCTCAGTCTACAAGAACATTAAAAAAAATTCTTGAAAATACACCATGCTGACACTTCTATAGAATATTAAGTGTTTTACATCTTTACTGATATAGCTGTAGTTTGAGTATTAAACAATCTGAGTTACCACCATGGTGGCCTGCCTTGTCAGAAGTCACTATTTGCTACAGGGGAATTGGGACAAAACAGTAAATAATGAAAAAGTTGTTCAGAATTTACCAAAGGGAAAATTCACAGAATAGGAATTGGTGAGCATGCTTGGGGGCTGAATACTTGAGGACAATTAGCAAAATTGTTTCCAACTAACAAATTGAAAACAGTCAGCATACTGCTTGAGCTACTGTTGTGCCAGACAACAGGGTAAAAACAACAACATGAAAGATTAAAAAAAAAAGTACAAGTCATACCAAAAAATAATGTCTGGAGTTGGGTTTAAAGGGGGAAGTGGCTTGATTCTTCAAGAGAAGGCCAAAAACCAAAATAGATACCTAGAGGCCAGGCTATATAAGCAGAACCCTAATACTGTACCAAGAATTAGAACTTAATCTGTCACTTACAGGAACTGAGCAGACAAAATCTGAATGCTGAATCCAGACAAAAGATGACGTGTTACTGGAAGCCCTGCCTTCCCTTGATATGAGTGTGAGTATAATGATATTTAGGGCAAGAAAAGTAGTTTTGATTCAATGTATCACAACAAAGGACATAGTTCCCTGATGTAATTTACCATTATTACACTAGTATTTTAGTTACAGTAGGAAATGTTTACAGTCTATGGCTGAAATGCTTTATTTTCCTCTCATGGAGGAGAGATTTTTCTCTTCCATGACAAGAAGAAGAAATTCAGAGCCAGAACAGGTGAATTATATAATCAGATGTATTTAAGACACAATCTTAACAAGAAATGTGATTTTCCAGGTGGGTCATCTTATTTCATAGTACCTTGTTAAGTTTTAGCTACAATTCCTTTGCTTTTTTTTTTCTTGTAAGAATCATATATATTTTTTCATTTTAGTATGATACATACATAATACATGGGTATGTATATCTCTCAGACATCTCTGTGTTGTGGTTGTAATAAAAATGCAAATTTTAACATTTCAATTATCAGACAGTGATAACCAAGGCCTTGATCTAGTGAACATTACATGTTACACCTTATGCAAATATCTTAAGCAATCACATAGAATATTGCATTTGCTTACTCAAACAAAACAATCATGGACATAACAATAGGCATCAAAAATCTGCAAGATCAGCACTCGTTAATTGACAAGTGCTGACTTTACAGTAGTAATCACTCACTTCTAAAAGGTCCGGTAATATACAAAATCAACCATTTAAATCACTTTCTATTAATTGTACTATGTACTAAAATGGATGTCACACGATTGCTAGACTTACAAGGAACTTTTATCTACAAACCCTGTTCTATTCCTAGTTAAAATCTTTACTTCATGATGCAACATTTGTCACATTACTAATTAACAACAGAAAAAGCACAACTCTCAATTTTATTGAACAGAAACTCATTTTGTTCTAAAATGTTCATTCACCTTATTGAGAGCAACTGACCATAAAGAATTAAATGTCTTTACATAATCTTTGTCAGAGGCAGCATTTTGTAAAGCACAGTCCATCTGGTCACAAGTCATTTTGGTGATGTTATTTGATAAATCATGATCTAGGTACTTTTATTGTCCATTGCCATAGACAGCATTGACAAACTGAAAATTTGATATTTAGTTATGTTTTTAAATTTTATCAGTGAACAGAAAAAAATAAGGCAAATAATAAATTACAAATTGATTTGAAAATCTACAGTTCACACATATAAGACCTGAATATGTTCTTTCTTTAAAGATGTATTATTTAGAGAAAGGTACATTATTTAGCCTATCTTCAAGCGAAGGAGTACAAAGAACCTTCAAGATAAGGTCCTAGGCAACTTTGGATTTCTGTGATGGTTCACTATTCTAATTGGGTAGGGGGGGAAAATCAGAAATCACTGTGCTTTAAAAACACATTTTGTTATGGCAATGCAATGAGGTCCAATCATTTCAGGGAAAAGAATTATCGGCACCATCAAATAATTATAGCTTTAAAAAGTACACAGAGGTAATGAGAGACAGCTTCCTGTGAAATTCATTCCAGCAGCGATTTACTTTCACATTAACCATCTGTCAACTAAGGGAAATACAAGAAAATCAACTCCTAACTTTTTCTTTGCAAGAGTTATACAAAGATGCGCCTGCCTCAAGCCAGCAGAAATTTAAACAGTAAACAGAATATAAAGGATTGCTTTTGATTTGTTTTGCTTACGCTACATTAAAATATAAAACATGACTGACAGAGAAAGGGAAAATAATAAAAATACTTTGGAGCTTTATTAAGAGGATATTAATTAAATATACAGATTCCTTCTGACTATTATCTCAATTACACATAATGTATGTATGTCTGTGTAAGGCAAGAGACTGTCAGACTAAACACCAGTCTCAAACTTTTGGGGGCTTGTGCTGAGTGACTGGGTTAATGTCTGGGGGCTTTGGTCAGCGCTGTGCTCCTGGTAAGGGAGGGGAAGACGAGGGAATGTGCTGGCAATGGTTTCATCGTTGCTGTGTGATAGGATCTTTGGCCCTTGTCTGGGGCAGGCAGTTTTGGGCCACTGCTGAAGAAACATGCTTCCTGACTCGGGCCATTCAAGATAAAATCATTTTCGCAGAGGGCGATGTGACTAACTCTTGCTGCTCGCATGGGTGGCATTAGCAATACTTCCCACCTCTTATTAGGCTCCTGGGCCGCAGGGTCACTCAAATTCTCCCATAAACAAGGGAGGACTTTAATCCCTCCCTTATCTACACAGGCGTAGGAGGAGGAGAGACAGAGATGACCCTGTACTGGAGACTACTAGCAGCCATGTGGGCGAAGGACCTGCTTTCAGCTTTATTTTTTTTTCTCACCTTTTTCTTGATGAACTAAACCCAGCACTTTTTTCTTTTTTTAGTGCTGATTTAAACCAAAAGAAAATAAAATTTCAAGAACTTCAATAGAGCTTACTCTTGGGTGAGCTCCTGGAGGTTGATTCAAGCCCTCTGAGGACATAGAAATGTGACTGCAGACCGCAGTGCACTTTACTGAGGGATGAACAAAAGGACAAATGCTTACTCTGGCTTTACCATAGAATTACTATGGTGAACTAATAGCAGTAGGGAACATAACGCAGAAATAGTGTAATAAGAATTGCAAATGTACTCATGGCTTTATTAAAATAAATGCTTTCCACATCCTAAATAAAATGAAGTATGGTTGCATGGTCAAATGAATGGCTACTCACTCTTACATAATTATGTAGCTACTGATGACAGAAGAATGTACATCACAATCTCCTCAAAACATGCAAGTGTTCAAAACCCTGGAAGTTCAGTAACGACAAGACACTTGAAAACTAAATTGGCATACAATTATGCAGACTGAAATCTGCTCAAGGTCACCAACAGAACTCAGGTTCTACTCCTGGGTTACCATAGAAAGCACAGTCAAAACCAAGAGACAGCACAATAGTGAAACATTAGACATGTTGTTATGAGAGCAAAAATGCAAGGTGATTACTAAACTGAATGCTTTTTTGAGGTTACAGACACCTGAAGCAAACAGTTTTTACTTTCTGGTGTGTCCTTATGTCCTTGAACTACTGCAACAAAACAAACTCCAACACAGTGTTGCAGGCACAGAAAAAGCACTGTCACATTCTCAGAAGAGAAGCTTCCAGTATCTCCTCATTTCCTGGATTTTGAACCAAATTAGATTCTACAGGGCAAAGATTTAAGGAAGTACTATAAAAAAAATCGGAAAATTTAGAAATGGCCTAATGTATTTCTCAGGCCCAAGGTAAAAGGACTGTAGATTTAAATTATATCTGGCAGGTATTACCGAGATTCCTGAGCCTTCCTTGGCAATCTATTCCTCTGCTATCTGTACCTTTCAATAAGATGTCCTCCTTTTATTTATCTTTCTGTAACTTAAACCCATTCTATTTGCCCTTTCAACTGCACAGTAAGGTCGGTCTATCCCTTCCCACTGCATCTATTTCTTTAAAGTTTCTCAGTTTTTACGCATTCCTCCTCCTGCCTACTCAAAAAAAAAAAATTAGATCCTTCTGTCTGCTCTCATTATTTATGTTTTCCAAAACTCTGTTCACTCTTTTTGTTCTCATTTGGGCTTTCTGAAACCAACCTACATACAAACAAAAAGTAAGGAATATCCTAATCTGAAATAAAAGCAGATTTAACTAATTCCCTTATGAAACACCACCATTCTATCAGCTTCTATGCAGTTCTTTCACTGGAAGATAGGCAAGCTGTTTACATGGGAGACAAGACTCAATATAGGCAGGGAAACTGAGGCACGGTTCAAGAGCTCACTCAAGGCCATCAGGGCTATCTAGCCCAGACAGGAATGGAAAACCATCACATATTGCTTACTGAGCTGCTCTGTAACTTCATGTCACAACACATGTCCCAAAGCCAGTATACCAAAGCAGTTAGGGCTGCTAAGATTTTAACTAAAATACATATTACATGGATTTTTTTCTTCTGCCTTGAGTCCATTCATTGGTTCCTCTGAGTTATCAAACCTGGATTTTGGGATTGCATGCCACTGCTGCACCTGCTTGTCAATACCTTACTGATCAATTTGTAGCTAAACATTCTTTCTACAGACCATCCTGTTCTAAGTTTCCTGCTGTGGAATGCTCCTCCTAAGATTTGCTTCTGAAAGCAGGCCAAGTTCTGTAACTCAAACTGTAAAACTATTCCTTTTGATTTTTTTCCTTGTCACAGCATAACTGATATGTTTACCCTTATGAATAGCCCCTTAAATAATCCATTAAACCTGTGCCTGATCATCTTAATCTGTTGCTTGCACATAACCTCCTCTAGGCAAAGCTTAGTAAGCCCCAATGCCTTTCACTAGTGAAGCTGGATGAATGTCAGGTTTTATGATACTCCTACTGTGAAATCACAGCCAAAGAGACCAATACCTCTTAAGAACATAAAAATGCAGGAGCAACAGTGTTTCACACCTTGTCTGCCTTGCTCTATTAAAAAGAGCAGATGAGAAGACTCTGTTTTGCAGCATAACCTATGCTTTTACAGCAACACAAAAAGAAACGTGAACCCTGAGGGTCTAGCAGCAAGTACTGCCAAATGTACTTTTACCTTGTTGCTGTCAAGGTAAATGTCTTATTTTCGTTTCAGTTGAGTATTAACAACAGACTACCTATGATCTTTTTCGCTGTCAAACAGCAAACATTTGTCTATTGAACCTGGTTGTTTCCACTGTACCTTGTTTATCTACTCATCATTCAGGCAGAAAGGGAAAGATCTTTCCTGTTTATTGAAAGTTTTGGAGATTTCAAATCTTTTCTGGTTGAAGCAAGACACACACCACCCTCCACCCCCCTCCAGGGGCACACACTTGGGATGTAAGACTCAGGTTCAGATCCCTGCTCTGATTTCATCAGAGACCTGGTTCTGAGTCTCCTAACATGCCAAACCAGTGCCTGAGAAAGGAGCATGGACAGTAGCTATGAAAGAGTAGCTCAAATTAGCAAGAACCCTTTGGCTGGTTTTACCAGTCCAATGGCACCAAACACTTTATTGCCAAAGTAGCTAGCCAGGGGCATAAATGGCTTTGTAGAAGTGTACCTTGGCGGTTGGCACAGGGCTTTTGACCCATCTACTTGTTTGGTACCAGCAGAGGTAGCAATTTACAGATTCACAGAAGGGCAGGGGTTGGAAGGGACTTCTGGAGATCATCTAGTCTCCAGGCTGCTAAAGCAAGATCATCTAGAGGAGGTTGCAATGGTATGCTGAGATTAGCTCAATGCACAGATGAGCTTGTAGTTGGCTTTCTCTGTCCTTGCAGCATACTGGCTAGGGCCTTCTTGCTGCATCACCTGCACTTTCATCACCTAAACTTTTATCAAGAGGAATAAGCAGAAACTAATTTGGGTCTTAATGTTCTTGTCACCAGATAACAGCCCACAGCAGCTGTAAATTAAAGCGGGTTTTACTGATTTACTTCATGCTGAGGCCAGCAGCTGCATGGCTGAAGAACACAGGGACGCAAAGGCTGTCACTGATGGAGCCATGGCTGAGTTGAGTCCTAAATACATTTCTGGCTACATAATTTAATGGAAATGGAAAACACCTATTAAAGAGACATGAAGCTGGAAATTGCTACTGCACAGCTACTGCATTGTTTTTTCTCTAAATAAAAAGTGCAGGTTTAAAAAACAAAACAACAAACCCTGCACTTTTTATTTAGAGAAAAAACATAATCAAAGAAGCTAGAAACTCTTTCTATATATAAACCATGTTTTTTCCAATGGCAAGTCTGTAACAACAAAACTACCCATCTGATATGGAATTAGCTGAGCACTACAAACTGCTCCAAAATTTTCATATGCTCCAGAATAAACTCCAAAGTTTTTTTTTCCAGTAAAGCAGTTGGAGCTCCTAAAATATTTTGCACTCTAGTGGTTAGGAAAAGACATTTACTAAATGAAATCTCTCATTCATATGTTTAAGGAAAGCAGTCAGAATATATTTCATTACACTCAAGTGTCACTATAGACCAAGATTAAGTTTAAACTGATTGTTCTTTACAATGTATGCTTATTAAATGTACACATAGCTTCCTGATGTTTCTACTATTTGAATCATAAAAGCATTTAAAAATAACAAGCACAGTGCAGTTATTTCACAGCTTTGAGCTAGAGTGAAGTGTTACTGATTCTACAAGCACAGAGTACTGTGGAAAATGGAAGAACTACATGGGTACTTGCAGTATACAAATGACCAGAATAAATTCACAGGAGAGGTAGGTATTAACAAGGTAAAGAAAAAAAAAAATTGGGGGGGGGGGATAAAATCAGAGAACAAAGAAAAATATAGCAACAATTAATAACAGCAAAATTATTAAACCCCAGAAAATTAAGATTCAGCAGTAGCAGAAAATATGACCCAATCTATCAAATCATAATGCATCACTTTCACAAAATGTTATATTGTATATACTTCAGTCATACATAAACATAATCCTTAGTCATCAAAACTTTGGCTCCTAGACCATTTATTTCAGCAAGAAAATTTGGTGACTTACCTGCTTGCTGCATGCATATAATATATGTAGTAAACAAGCAGAGACAGTGCTGCAGCTTCCATCTCCAGTGATAGCACCACATTTCACTGACATGAGACATCCTGTGGAAAAAAAAAAAGTGAGCAAGAATTCAGAGAGCTTTACAAGCCAAGAAAATGGGAAAATACTGTTATTAGTCAAATTCATAACCAGCAGCAAATAATATAGCACTTGACAATTACGGATGGCCCTAGAGTTGCTTAAACAGAGACAGAAGTCTCTAAGCTTGCTAAAAAGGGTCAGAAATTATGTTGTTGTTCTTAGCAGACAAAAAAGCCAAAGACGGGCCAGTGCTGGGCTTCTAAGCAGATAAGCGTGGGAAGTGTTTCAGTAAGAAACCAGCAGCCCATGTGGTGACAGTCTGAAAGAGTTACGGTGTAGGGGATGGTTTTTGGGTCTGTGAAGGTGGGAATTTGCCTCTGCCTTTAACCAGCCTTCCCATATTTTTCAGTGCCAAAATTTTGATGGCCCCTACATTTTCTGCTGAAAACTTTAATGAAAATCCTTAAGCTTTCCTTGCCAAAATTTAAAGCCTCATCTGTGCTGGCAGTGAAGTCAGGACACCTTTATTATTTAATGAAACAATTATATAAAAATCTATATCTGTGACAGCCCAAAATTAAAGTTTCCCACATCTTGAAACGTAACAGGGTATTTAATGGCTAAACCAAAATGTTTCCTCCACAGCGGGCAGAAGACAACAGGCTCTTAATAAAGTTGGTCAAACTTTTCACAGTGCATCCAAAATGGATGGGGCTCCATTATATTCTGGTCTGGTTTTGTTCAACAAGTTAGCAACAAGCAAAAGCAAGCAACAAGTAATAAAACACAACACGCATTATTTTGACCAACTCCTTCCCCTCCTATTTGGCAATGATAACTGGCTTTTGTTAAGTAAGATATTATCTACTTAGAGATTTTCTCCCAGTATAACTGAATCCCCAAAGTATTCCCCAAGAAGCATCTATGAACATGAATGTCTTTCAGGTTAGTGCACAGTAAATGCAGAAAAGAGAAAGTTACTGGGAATGGCCACCAGTATTATTTATTGGGACTGAAGCATTACAGAGGCAAGTGAAAGAAAGTACAGAGTTCATACTCAGAGGCAAGAAAACTTAGCCTTCCTTCTGTTCCACAGACATCCTGTGAAGCTGCCAGTGAAACCTGTGGGCAATTGTAAATCCTTTCCCAGTATCAGCTTCTGTTTCTTCCCAAAGGAGAGTTCGGTAATGTAGACAAGCCAAACTTAACGCAGCAAGATAAACCATTGTAAAGGAACAACTAAAGTTTCACTTTTAAAAGTAGTAGTTCATCAAACCACTCCTGTGGGCTAGATGCCAGTGGGCCCAGGTAAAAGGCACTTCAGTGGACTGCTGCAATCGGTCCAGTTTCCCTCCAGTGCAGTGTTACACAGCACAAGTATCTGATTACAAAAGAAGTTCAGTTCTTTATGGGTAGTTGTATCAAATTAGGAATCTGAAGCTAATTTATTTCTCTGAGATATTGTAAAGGCAAACTTAACAAGTGTTGAAGACAAGCACAGAAAGCACTGGGCGTTGAAATACAAGAATCTCTTTGATGAAGCCAGACACACAAAATAACCAGATTACCAAACAATAGAATTATTGTCCTTCAACTTAATGACCCAAATATCCCTATTAAGATCTTGGGCAACAGAATGCTGAGGTTTTGGAATGCCTCCTGTTCCATGTATGGAACTCATAAATCCACAATATCTTCAACATTAATTTATAAAATTGACTTTGAACAGAAGTCCTTTTAAGACATGAAAAGGGTTACAGGCACATGCAAACACATATGGCATGCATGTGCGCTCAGAGAGTGCTGACACAGAAATCCTGAGGAAGAGAACATGACATACCAGAAATACAGAAGAGTACTTCTGTTTCTACAGAAGAAAGCGTTCGCAGCTACTGACACAATCATGCCAGCCTGCTGCACAAGCTACCAAGGCAAACCTGCAGAAGTGGTTACATTACTAGGTTTTGCTTCTTGGTTTGCTTTGAGCAAGCTCAGTTAAAGTTCCCAGGCTAGGAACAATCACAATCATGAATTCAGCAGAAATCTGGTGTTGCTTTTCATCACACTGACACATTTTCTGTGCGTTACAGCAGTCATCGCTTTCAGGTCTCTGTCAATTAGCTGAAGTTTTTGCTCATTGGGTATCTGGAGAATCCAGGGCACAACCTTTGAAATACTCAAAGAAAAATAACACACATTTCTGCTGCCCAGGAGTAAATACACTCAGTCACATTGCCCTTAGAGCCTTTCTTAAGGAATCTGAGATTCTCTGTTAGTCTGAGTGAGCTACTTAATTTGGCCAATTTCTATTTGTTCATGTTTACTTCCATTGCGGTAACGCTTACAAGCCAGTACTCCATGGTGTTAGTTTACAGTTGGTTTCCTCATCCCCACTCTTGTAAAAAGCTCAAGTTAAGGAAGATTTCAAGAACATGGATAATCAACAACAGACCAGAGTATAAATAAGTGAAAACAAGGTGGAGTAGCTATAAAGTTTCTCCCCAGTGAAAAAAACCTAGATAATTATACAATTGCTATAAAAAATTATGTATTTCTCCATCAAAACAAACAAACCCATAAAAAAGTAAACCTGTCTCCTTCACTTACATTCTCTACTGCTTAAGGACAAAATTTTCTTTACACCATATCACATCAGTTGATAAGCAAGATTTATCAAAATCAAACAAGGATGACCACAGAAGCAACACGCTACCAAACATTCCACCACTGCAGGCACCATGAGTCAGATCTGTTTCTTTTGGAGAGGACTCTCAAAGATCTATGCTACAAAGAATAACACCTACCTGAGTGCTATAAGTGTTCTTGAGATCTCACATGGACAAAAAGCCAAAATTCAGAAACCTGACTGCTCACAGCCTTAGACTGTGACATTTGTATGAACCCAGTTCACACAAGAAGTTGTCAGGGATGGAAGTCAGTGAACACATTGCCAACAGAAAGGTTCTTCCATAACAAAATCCATCCCTGATATTTTTATAAGTGAACATCCCAAATTGGCACACAATTAGGAAAAGGAGACAGAGCAACTGGTAAATACTTCCCAATCATTAAAAAACCTAAACAAAACACAACTTAGTTATAGATATTTATGACCTGTTAATGCCAACTGTGTTTGGTAGGATGTGTTCTGTCACCAATAGGCTAGAATGGATATCAGCACAGCAACATACTAAAACACGCCAAGAGTTTGAGTAATCAAACAAAGATCTCAGGACATATAAGCGTTTTCAGTCTTTAACCCTGGATACGTTCAAAATGGTGAACACGTTCAGAGTGCGTTTTCTTTCTCTATTTTGTTCCAGCTTAAATGAAAAAGCCCTGCTCTGTCCCCAGCTGGTAACAAGCAAGTAGCTCTGAGCAAATCATAGGAGATTGTCAAACACAGAAACAAACCAACATTTTACCCAATATGCTTGGGGTCTATTAGGACACCTACGGTAGGAATATGTTCATTACAGCTGGATAAAGTCTCACAACAACAATCTATTTTAGCACTTCTATTATTTAAGAAAAAAAGGAGAAAAATTAGAAAGTTAGAAAGCGGTGTTCTGTGCAGTCTGATAGAAGAACTACCGCTTTTTCTATAGACTTGTATTATTCTATTGTAGGCACTGGGTGACATGACCAGCTATGCACTTTAGCTACCAATTAAATACAGTCCAATCCGCAGCTACTTTCATTTCCTATAACATAGGGACACAATGAGCTTATTCACAATTCATGCCAGAAGAGCAAAATAGACATGTAATTTATCTAATCCATAAATGGATGGTAACTTGACACAGTTCAAGATCAAATTAGTGGGAGCATTGCTACATCTAACTACTAAACCTTTTACTCTACGTGCCAGCAGCCAGCTAACGCATCATCGTCTTTTAGCACGAAAATATACACAATATGTGAATAATCCTGGAGCGCTTCATTTGGATACTGTATGGTCTCAAAGCACGCAATACATATTTGAACACACCATCTTCCTTGTTCAAAGCTTCTGCAGAGTTCGCCGGAGTAGGATGTGAATTCTGCCTCAGGCAGACTGACAAGACTTTCCTTGGTCTTTGACATGTCTAAAGCTATTAAAGAGAAAGGTTGCTGACGCTTTAAAATTAAAAGAAAGATAACATCAACTTCATGATTTTTTTTTCTCAAGTAAGTAGTAAACAAAAAGGTTTTAAGCTTAATCACTCCTAAGTGGAACGACAAGTGAAAGGTGATTACAACTCTGCTTAGTCCCTGCAGGTTAACAGAGGAGCCGATTTGAACTCTGAAACCCTCCCTTTAAACTCTGGGACACGAAAATCTTCAAAGATTAATTAGACAATGCCCCTTAAAACTTTCCTTTTTGTTAAGAATAATTAGGAGCAAGTAATACTTACAGTCAACCTTGCAAACATCATCACACTCACCAAAAGAGATGAATAAAGTAAGACACTGCCTTTTAATTCGAACAGTGCCAGCTGTATCAGATCCATCTTAGTCCCCTGGCTTTCCTTTCAAAATGAACTTTTCCCAGCTGCAGGCAACTAATCTGCCGGCTGTGTGCAGCTCTGTAGCACTGCAACACTAGGGTCTCATCTGTGCCTTCTGTGCACCGTTCGAAAACACGACCCTCTTCCCCTCGCAGCCCTTCGCTCAAATCCGGACACGGGTCCCCTCTCTCACCCGCCTGAGAAACGCCGAATCCCGAGCCTCACTCAGTACCTCGCCTTACCTTCGGTGAGAATACGTCAGGAAAGCCGAAGCATATCGGGGAACACGCCTAGAGGCCACGGTAGTAGCCCGCCCGGGGCCAGGCGGCGTGCGTTTGGACAGACGGACGAGCCAGCGACCGACCGACCCACCCGTCCGTCCGTCCGTCCGACCCTCGCCCCCCGACGGCGGCGGAGCCCCGCGCTGCCTCTGCTCCGCCGTGCGCTGCAGGGAGGAGCGATGGGGCTGGGAAGGCTTTATGGAGCCGGCCCGGCCCTCCCTCTCCCTTTTTCCCTACTTCTGCTGGCACCGCACCTGAAGGGCTGAGAACGGTGTCTGTGGTGGATGGGGCTGCTCGACGTGAGAGAACGCAGCCCCGAGCCGAGAGGCCGCGACGGGTGGTGGGTGCCGGGGCACCGGCGTTCACAGCGGGCGGCGAGCGGGGCCGAGGGTTTCGCTACTTGGCTCCAAGCACGGGGAGTCTCCCCGGAGCAGCCCCAAGAACGGGACTGCAGTGCTCTGAAACGGGCAGCGGCCGCCCGGGACCCTGCAGGGCAGCCGCGGCGGACCCGGAGCCCGGACGGGGCACAGCCCTGCCCGCCCAGCTCCCGACGGGAAGCTCGTTTCCCCATTCCTTCAGCCCTACCTATCTGTACGGCTCAAACCTGACATTACTCATCGCCTACTACGGGGAGGGGTGGGGAGGGAAGCCCTGTCTATCTGCCGGGGTTTCTTGCCCCACGAAGGAAGCCGCGGGGCTTACCCGCGCTCCCCGAGCGCCGCGGGCGGCAAACCGCAGCCCTCGCCCCGGAGTCCGGAGTGGAGACTTACATGGTGACATTACGGGGCGGCTCTCCTCCGGATCTCAGCAACCATCCTCCCCCGCCGCCACTCGCTCTGCCTCTGACCCGCTCCCTCGCCTGCTCCTCGCAAAGGTCATCGCTGCTCGCTCACCTCTCCCCCACGCCCGCCCCCGCACACGCCGCCCGCGGCGGCCAGGACCTCGCTGATCCGCTCCTCCTCCGCCGCGATGCTCCCCCCGCCCCGCGCCGGGACCTGCCTCTCTCGGCGCAAGTCGAGGAAACTTCGGTGCCGACGGAACCCGCCCCCGCGGAGGGCAGGGGCCGCCGCGCCCGCCGGTCCCCGAGTCCGCCGCGCCTGGGGCTCAGGTGGCAGCTCCGGCGGGGTGTCGCGGGCTGGCCCGGGCCCACCCGCCGCGCGGGGGATCAGGACGGGACCCGCCGAGCCGCCGCCGCCACCGGGGGGGCCCGCGCTCTGCGCCGGGGACACTCTCGGCGGGGCCGGCGCGCCGCTCTGGGGACAGGGATGGCTACCGGGACCCCGCCGCCTGCGACACCCGGGAGGGGCGGTCCCCGGGCGGCATCACACGCCACCCTTCACGCAGGCACGGCCGCTGGCTAGGAGCCAGCCTGGGGGTGCACAGTGCCCGGGCGCGTTTATACCCACCGGGAGATGGTAGCCACAGGCCCAAAGCCACCTCTAAAGGACACAGGCCACCTCTGAGGAGATCACATACCAGAGACACTACTACCCTTGGTGGTCACAACCTCCTAGGCACACAACACCTTACAGCATCCCAGTGGCAGCAGGTCCCCGGGTGCAAACACACCCTGCACACCCACCACACGGAACGCAGCCCAGAGGAGCACACAAGGCCTGCCTGCACACCTCTGGGAAGCAAACCCACCCCACTGTGTCCTGGAGCTCCTAACGCTTAAAGTGTGTCCTTTTCCTCAGATGCATGGGGCACAGGACACTTGGGATACAAGATAGGTAGGTGAGGTGACACATCTCTGACCCATTTTCCAAAGCATACAAGGCTTCAGCATTGCACAGTATTGCACTTCAGCTAGGTAGGAGAACATTGAAAAGGTAGGAAGGGAAACACAGCAAAACACAAGCTCACAAGTCCAAAATCTTCACAGTACTCCTTGGATCTGAGTTGGCAGGATTAGGAAGGATGGGAAAAGATGACTTGGCATAGTGAATCATTCAATGAAGTTATCGGCATGCAATGGAAGTTAAAAGCAAACAGAGCTCCTATTTAAAAAAATAATAAAGAAAACCACTAAATTTTTCATGAATTTTATACAGAACATTAATATTTGCTCATTCTGGTCAATTTTTATTATCTGTCTTTAAAACTGGTAAGCTGTTTGCTTGCTCTCACTGCAACTTCCTGGCACTGAACACAGGCACAGGAACTGCTGGGGCTGGATTAGCCAAATCTACGTGGCCAACCGCGACCCGAAGGCAGTAGGAACAGCTTTGTACTCGGTCAGCTTTTTCTCCACGTTAGGAGCTCCGTGTTCTGAGTAGGTATCGTGCTGCTTTCCGCTCTGCAGATCCCCCCAGGGAAGGGTATGTGCCAGCTTTCCTCCAAGACTTGCAGTCAACTGCTTTCTGTAGCAATCTGCACTGCTTCTGGAGAAAGTCTGTGTAGAACAACTCTGTATCACATTTGCGAGGAGTCGAATGTGTCAATGCACATAAGATGTTCTATTACCTACAGTCAGTTTGTGCGCGGGCAATTAACCTACAAGTTCTCGCTGCCTGGGCTCATTGCACACACACAGATTGCATTTACCTCACATGCCCGGCAAAGTTTGTGCATCTAGAATGCGTTGGACTCGCGGTACGGATGCAGATCAATTGAAGATTAAGCTCAATATCTCCTGGGCATATTGGACTCACCACGTATGTAATGCACAGAGTAAGTGAAGAGCATCTGGAAGAAGTCGATCTGCTGTTCACACAGAGATTAGTGATAACATGGGTAGTGCTTATCTGCTAGCTGTGGTGGAAACTTGTATGTTCCTTCCCTACGTGGGATGCATGAGAGGGCACTGCAATTCCAGCACCTGGGAATCAAGGGAAAAAAAAGGAAATTATGGCATTTTTCTCCTATCATGCTTTTGTTGAGCTGTTTCTTGGTTAATTCTGTTCTGAATTTGCTGCCACATCCTTTTTCTATCATCAGTCTGCTTTCCCCTGCACAGCAGGAACACTGCTGCTTTTGGATCCCCAAACCCAACGCCGCCTGGTGAGAACTGCCGGTGCCGTCCGGTGGGGATAATGTGCAGTGCAGGTTTTCTGGATGACGAAGTAGCATGTTGCTGGAGACCGTCTCAGAGCTGCAGAGCAGCGAAGAGCAGCAAAACTGCTCACGGGAAAATGCCTGTCGTTATCTGGCAGCAGCCCACTGTGCCACATCTGCCTTTGATCAATAGTGAAACAACTTGTTATGGGGTGAGCAGTCAGAGAGGCGCTACGTCTCCAAGGAAGATATTTTTAGGTTCAATTATTTGGCCTAACATCGTTGTTGCAATGAATTCTTTGTAAGGGCAATGATCCCTTCAACAGGTAATTCTTACTTCCATAGTGTGGTGAATCATCATGAAATGTTAACCTATGCTAACATGGGATGATACCGGAAGGTTCAAGCCACTGGGAATTCCCCGCTTACATGTAACAGAAAAAAAAGGAATATTTGCTTTCAAAACCAATACAGACAGGAATGATGTTGACACTTCTTTTGTAATTTTGAATAAATAAATCTACTGCTACTGCCACAGCTGCAGAAGTCTGCTACCTCATACGTGTCATGCTGCTGTTTAGCAAGAGTGAGAACTTGTGTGTGTTGATTATGGTGATTTTTGGGTCTCTGTCATAGACCAAGAGGCTGCAGGTCACCTTACAACAGCCATCATATTGCAGGCTGTGTTTTGCACAATGTGAGTAAGAGGGAAGCTGAGTGATACTGACAGAAAGGCGAGCAGATGTTTTTATTCTTTCTTTCATATATCTGTAGTAACAATGTTGCTTTGTGCTTATTTTCATTGCACTACAAGCAGTGGTGTAAGAATATTGTTTTGTAGAGGGGTAGCATATTCTATGAATACTCCAGAGTGTTTCATGAATATTCCCAGGTGTGAAATATTTTGTATTAATACTGTAGGGTCCATTTTTTGGGGCTTTGTTCATGTATTTTTTTAAAACTTGTGGTTAGGATGGCTTCCTTATGGTTGGTGCAAGATTGCATGGATCTCTTAAAATATTTTATAAGAACATTAAATAATATTTTGTGAAATAATAATTTGAATTATCATGCTTGATGCTTGGATACTTAATTTTAATATTTAAGAAACAACATTTTTCTCTGAACTTTTGTTTTGAAACTTTCTTCCTTATTATATCAATTACGCTTAGGAAAACCTGTGTTTATTTTCCAGAGAAGTGCAAATACTCAAACTTTATTGCCTATAGCAGTGCAAAAGAGAAAACAATGCACAAGAATAAAAAGGAAGCTTAAAATAAATAGTTCAATACGATAAACCCATGAAGGAAATTCAAGACCATATGAATTGTCAAAGAGTCCAAGGGCAATAAAAAGATTGGCTTTGCACTCTACAACTATTCCTGGCTTTCTGCCTGCTCATTCTCCTATCTTGGAGAAAACATGATAGATACCCCCAGCTGAGTCTGAGAGTTCAAAGGTGAGCTCCCAGAAGTTGGTTTTGAGGATCAAAGTCTGGGCGTTGATCTAAAAGGTGAAGTAGCACCATTGATGTGAACTGCTGCTCCCAATACTTGTTACTCAAGAATTACTTCAGACTGCTGAGCTAGAACAGACAAGGACTCTCTTTCACTATGCTTATATAAGATAATCTTTACTGCCTGCAGCTTGTCCTTTCAGAGGGTCTTGTACCTCTCTGAAGACTACTTCATCAGCTCCCAGACTTCCCAAAGCCAGCCTTGTTTGTCCCTCGCTGGGTCACAGGAGAGGCCAACTTCTACAGTCTGGAGGACAGTCTGCCTCATCTTCCTGGCTTTTCTACTGAGTCTGCCAGAGGTCTCTAAACAGCCTTTCTTTCCTTATTTTGTCCTGTTTGAGAAATGAAGAGCCTTACTTTTCTGGGTCAGGTGTGGGTGACGTGAGAACAGGACCAGGCAGATCTTTGCTCAGTTCTTTTTTTCTGGAGAGATGTTTTCCCTCCAGACGCCATCCCCACAGGGCTGGTTCTCATTCCTGAGAGACTGAAGAATCCGTTTTCACTGTGGTCCTTAAAACAGCAGTTTCACGTGTGTGCTGGGCAGGGCTGGGTGAATGCTGGTTGAGGAAATGTTTCTTATAGGCTTCTTATTCAGTGGACAGAGGGAAATGTCACACAGTTTCTAGGCCTGACTAAGAACCAAGCAAGTGTGGGCTTCCTGGGACTTGAGGGGTAAGTTAATTGGAAGGACTGTATTGACTGAAGTTAGTAATGGGTGATAGTGACTATAAATGCTTGCACTGACATATATGTTCTTGAATTTAACTTTTTTGTCTCATGAAAACAAGCATAAAATGAATTGTAGCTAATATTTTTTTAGAAGGTACTACAGCAGTTCAGGGACTAACATACACTCAATATGTTTGCCTTATTGGTACTTGCTCTGTGTGCTTTCATGAGCATAAAACTTAAACTATTAAATATTTCCTGTCAGGGAGGTCACCAATGGCTAAAATGCCATGCTTTTTGCCAGATGAAATGTCTCTGATGAAGTGCTGAGAGCATGGCTTATGCAGTCCTGCACACATTGTACTTCATAAAATTCTGTGAAGTCTGTGACCTCAAGCAAAACAAGAGACAGATTGGGCAGCAGACTAATTCAGATGGTTTTCACATAACATTTCAGGTTTTTAATCACTTCATTTTTTCTTGTTTCTTTCTTTTTTTTCTTTTTTAGCCCATTTCAACACCTTACTCTAGATCCAGCACTCCAGGGGTCCTAGGCCTTAGCCAGCAGGATCACTCTGCCACTGGTGTTCTTCCACATTTGTCGTAGTTTTGCGTAGCTGGGTTCGGATGGAGAAGGGGGGGCTGCAGGGGTGGCTTCTGCAAGGAGCAGTCAGAAGCTCTCTGCAGGCCTGAGAGATAAACACCAGCCAACTCAACGCCAGAGTTGTTGTTGACCAAGGCCGAGCCCACCAGTGACGGTCACAGCACCTCTGGGAATCACATTTAGGAGAAAACAAAACCAAAACGCAAGCAGACGTTTTTTGCCACCAGAGAAGGGAGTGAGAAGATGTAAGAAACTGTGCAGACACCAAGGTCAATGAAGAAGGAGGGGGGGCTATGAGGCACTCCAGGTGCTGGAGAGAAAAATGCCCCTGCAGCCCATGGAGAAGACGATGATGAAGCAGGCTGTTCCCCCTGCAGCCCATGGATGATGATGGGTAGCAGAGATCCCATCTACAGCCCTTGGGAGGACGCCACACTGGAGCAGTTGAAGACACCTGAAGGATGCTGTGGTCCTGCAGGAGGCCACCTGCATCCTGTGGAGAGACTGAGCCATGTCGGAGCAAGTTTGCTGGGGGACCAGGCTGGAGCAATCTGGGCCTGAAGGTCAGCACCCCATGGAAGGGGGCCACACTGAGGCAATTGGTGAGGAGCTGGTGCCCTGGCAGTAAGTATGCATGTTGAAGAAGTTCATGGAGGACTGTCTCAGGTGGGTGGGACCCAGTTAAGTTTCTTAGCAGTTAAGTCTGCTAAGAAGGGAGGGGTTGGGGGAGGTGCTTTAAAGATCTGGGTGCACTTCTCATTACCCAACTCTGATATCACTGGGTGTGCAGTGTAATAAATCATAGTTTTATTTCCTTTATTCTGTGTTGAGTCATAGAATCATACAATCTGTCTGGCCCATAATGCTAACTGCAGAACGATCTCTCCCTGTCCTTATCTCAACTCCTAAGCCTCTCAATCTATATTTTCTCCCCTGTCCAGCTGAAAAGGGGAGTGATAGAGCAGCTTTAATGGGCATTTGGCCTCCAACCAGGGTCAAACCACCACAACACATTTCTCATCTGTGGGGTTAGACGGATGCTGGAGGTCCTTGCTTGCCCATGTGTAAAGTCCTCCTGAATTTTCATTTCTCTCGGGAAGATGAACCTCAGAACTTTTTCCCATCTTCAGATTAATGAACTCAGGAGCAGTGCTCGCATTACATGGTGATACACTCTATTGCTGTAAAGAACCCATAGGTTGATGTTGGTATCAGCAGTGAACAATTATCAGCATCCTGATCTGAGCTGGTGTCTGCTGTTTGGCCAGGAAGATAAACCTGGCAAGCAAGACCTTGTAGTGTCAGAGGATATGCAGGGAGAGCCAGTCGTTCTTGGTGTGATAGGAAGCATGGGGGAAGAAGCACAGTAAACAGAAGATCATAGATAGTGAAAACAGGGGCTTTATCAAAGAGATCATTCATTTCTGCAAAGTATACTTTGAACTTACTAGACACCAGCCAGCAGGGTAGAATGCATTAAGCTATCCAGTTCTTTTGTCTAAAAATGTGTCTCTGTGGCTGCAAGCCATTTCAATGCTGAGTTCAACGCCACCTAAAGACCCTCACATTCTCAAGAGACTAAATCAGAAATTTGAGCTATTCAAAGAAGTAACACTGATAGCTAGGAGATCCCCCAGGGTATTAGTGCGGGGAGGAAATACACAGGTATTTTTTTGTACTAAACTGAGATAACCTTTTCTCAACAGGATCCGTGTACTAACCTCTCATAACTGAAGAAATACTTGACTGGAATAAGAATAAATACTCAGCCCTAAAAGCTTCTAAAATGTCACCAAATTTTAATTTTGCCCTGCATATGCCTCTTCATAAATAACCAAATTCTACTGAGCAAAATGTTTCAGATGATTAGGCTCTAGTTTCTGATATGAATTAACCTGATTAATCTGTAATTCTGGATTCTTGATTTTTTTTTTTCAGATAAGAATTAGCCAGTTTGGAGGAATTAAAAAACTAGTCATTCTACACCTATTTTTAGAACCCAACTTTTCCTATAATACAACTTCTGGACAGGATTTCTCACTTCCGTTTTCTGTCCAGATGTTAAAGATCTAGAAGAACTGGAAGAAAAGCTGACCTCATGGTATTTCCATCAGGTTCCACTAGTGGAACAACTGGAAACCTCAGGAGGAAAGCCCTTCTCTGCCTAAGTGTTCAGACTAGTTTTGCAGACTCAAGAGCTTAGGAAACTTTGGATAAGTTTGAGTAAGCATCAAGATATTTGGATGCTTATCAGAACTGAAACCAAAGTGAACATTATGAAGTCCATTCATCATTCTTTGCAAAAACCACACAAGTGCTAACAAAATCACAGGATCGTGTAGAAGTGGAAATAACTGCACATTCATAATAATTGATTAGCTTTTTCCCATGTCATAAAAATAATAAACTTCTCAAGCAGAATGGAAATAAGATGCTAAATGCAAGTGCAACATTAAACCAAAAAGACTTTTCAAAGAGCAGAGTTGCAGTTGTAGGGTGAAAGCAGTAAACGTACAGATGTATAAACTGTTTCTGACTTTTAGGAGAATGAGAGAAAAATAGTGCTGTGTTTGCTATTAGCAAACTATCAGCTGCTCTTCTAAAACTTTTAACTGTATTCTGACTGAAACCATGGTAGTTACACATGGTGGTGTTTTAAGCCAGTAAAACATTGTTTTGAAAGTATGATAAAAAGTTCTTGCAATTTCACTTTTCAATAAATTATACAAAAAAGAAAAATATTCATTCAAAACTATGTGAAAATCTGGCCTTCCTTTATAACTTAAATTAAATTTCCTTTGCACAGGCATTCTTATGAATTAAACAAGCATGTATAATCTGTTCTGCAAGAAACATGACGGTTTCTTGAGCCTGAAGCACGTAACGGAGTGATACAGGTAGCATTTCACAGGTTCACAGAATCGTAGGGGTTGGAAGGGACCTCCAGACATCATCAGGCCCAACCCCCCTGCCAAAGCAGCTCCCCAGCTCATATTGCACAGATAGGCGTCCAGACGGGTCTTGAGTATCTCCAGAGATGGAGACTCCACCACCTCCCTGGGCAGCCTGTCCCAGGGCTCTGTCACCCTCACTGTGAAAAAGTTCTTCCGCATGTTGGTGCAGAACTTCCTGTGCTTCAACTTGAGGCCATTGCCCCTTGTCCTGTCCCCACAGATCACTGAAAAGAGGCTGGCCATTTCCCCCTGTGTCCCACACTTGAGATATTTATAAACATTAATAAAATCCCCTCTCAGTCTTCTTTTCTCAAGGCTGAACAGCCCCAGTTCATTCAGCCTTTCCTCATAGGGAAGATACTTCAGGCCCTTAGCCTCTTTGTAGCCCTCCCCTGGACTCTTTCCACAAGATGCCTATCTTTTTTGTACCAGGGAGCCCAGTACTGAGCCCACCCCCCAGGTGGGGACTGACCAGGGCCGTTCTCCCAATGGAAAGAAAGATCAGGAATGTTTTAATTGCTCAACTGAATAGGACAGACTCCAGTGTGAATTCAGAGTAACGATTAAACTCATCCTTCAGACTACCAGGCCCTGCCTGTACAAGATGAGTCAATTAAAATTAAAAAGTGCTTTACATTGAGTGTGATCTGAGAAAATAAAAATCTGAAACTTTCCGAAGTACATTTTAAATTACCCTCAGCATAACATCTGAATGCTTGATAACACAGCACCCTTGAGTACAAGGACTTATCCTTATTTTCCAAACAGGGAACTGACAAACAGAGAGATTAAGGGGAAAATTACAGAAAAATGCCTACATACTAAGTGTCCAGCCTGGAATTTTTAGGGTGTTATTTTCCTTTGTGATTCATGGCTTTATTTGAACACTTGTATATTTTTAAGATGTATTGCTGTTGAGCTCAGGCTTCCTCATAGTAATAACTAATAGGGAAGTGGAAATACAGAAGCTAGTAATGATTTTTATTTTTCAGTTTAAAAAAACACTATGACAGCAGCAGGAACCAGTTCTTCACAGCTTCCTTAAACTGGTTTTTCCTTGCCTTCAACTCCTTTCCCATGTGTTGTTCCCCCTGTCTCATTGGTTACTGGTATTGGACACAGTGAAGAAGCATCTCAGATTCTACAAATAATCCTGATTCTTGCAGATATATGTATATATAAGGATTATTTGTATAGGATTTATTTGATCAGGATTATATATAAAGTTAATAAAGATAGGGCCTTGAGGGGCAGTGAGAAATGAAAGAGTATAGCACAGAATGTATGTTATATGGCTGCTTTCCAAGCATTTCCAGCTCACTGAACTCCTCTTGAAACTGGATCGTCTAAGTCCAGAACCTCCAATTAAGCCATCATATTTTACTACAACTTGGCCTGACAGGAATACAACATCCTTGTTAGGACCTGCATCTAAAGAAGAAAAAGTTGTGAGGGAAAACAGCTTATCTGAAAATGTTATAATTTATTTACTCAAGGAAATACCGCTAGATGAGCCAAAATGAGTTCACAGTCACTAGATTAATCTGTATTTACATCACCCAAACCTGGCCTTTTCCAGAAGATGACTTACAAATCCACACCTCTGCAGCCCTCTTGGCTGCTTCTTTTTAGTATCGTCTCTTTTCCTTTCACAAGCAGAATACAATTAAGAAAAACAATGCAGTGAAAAAAACTGAAAAGCAAAGCCAGAGCCCCATTAGAGAATGATTCTGGAATAGGAATAACTTTTTGTGATTTGGAGGGATGAGGAGGGGGGAAGGTATCAGTGGTGACTTTCCATAGACCAGCTGCAGAACAGGGAAAGGAAATCCGCAGTGGAGAAACAGACACCAAAGCTTTAATTCAGAATTGTAATAAAAGACCTAGTCCACCATCTGAACATCCTTAATTCATTGTGAAAGCTGAGCTAGATGCATATGTTTTCAATTTATTTTATTTCTTTTTAAACACTGCTGTGACTCTCGTTATAGAAGCAAGACTGAACCTCCTGATACTGCAACATGAATGTGCAGTCCCATGAATTTTCCAAGACTGTGTGTCGGTAGGATGTGCTTATAATTTGTCACAGCCCAAGTCACATTTTTTTTTAATATTCTAAACCCTTTGTGAAAGCTTGTACATTTTCTTCAGTTTTTTAGAATAAGACATAATAAAGCATCCTACAAAATAGCCTCAGGTATTGAATTTACTTAATCTTTTAGTGTTACTTCTATGGGACATGTGTTAGATGGTTATATCTATGCTTTTTATCCTTAATTTCAGTGAGAGCGCGTATGAAAAAGAGTTGTATTTCTTCATGCTGAATAAATAAGACATGTAAAATTTTGTGGGGAAGGAGAATGAAACAAGGAATTACTACTTCCCTAGCTTGGAATCAGGGCTTGACAAGCGACAGAAACATATGCAAGGAGAAAATAAATATTTTCCACTTAACCCTGTATGAAACTGGTGTTTCATTCTTACTCTTACAAATTTTTTCCTACCATCCTTTCCCCTTTCTTCCCTTCCTGTCCTGCTGTTTCTCTCTTCCCTATCCCTTCTCCCCTTCCCTCAGCTTCTTTCCCTTCAAATATTTGATGAAAAAATTGTTTTAGTTAGAGATTCTAAATTAAATGTTATTTGACTTAACTATATTAAGACCTACTTAAATTGGAAAATTATGACATAACTTTTAAAGTATTAAAAAATCTGTATTTTGAATGTATTTTTAAAAATAGTGAGACTAATATATGTTTGGGGGAAAAAAACCCACAACAAACCATGAACTCCAAGCTTGAATTACTTAGATTTCCCTGAATTGTATAAAAATTTTCAAAACGTCACAAAAAGAACTGTATTACAGAACAAACTCTGTCAAAACCTTTACCTTTAAAAAAACCCCAAACCCAAACCAAACACCCCTACCTCTAATTTTTTCATAATTTTTTTCCATTTCTCTTTGGGAAGTAGAGGTATCTCCTTGTACTCTTTAACTGGGAGCTGGAGACTGTTTATTTTACTTCCCCAAGCATTACATTGTATGTGGATATGTGAAATAATCCTGTAGATTGTACCTGTGACTTCCAGGAGGAGTTTAAGTGCAGATATAACTGGCACCACAATTCCCTCCCCATACTGCAGCTGTTTCCCCAGTGCTGAGGTTAAAAACTCTCTGGACAGCATTTCCCAGTGAAACGATTACAGCAAGAGCCCATCATAGCTTACCCACAGAAAATCCCAACCAGTGAGAATAAAAACCTCCCCCATTACTTACCGAAGTGAGGAGAAATCTGTTCCTGCAGACCAGGACACGGGAGGAGAGGACGGATCCCACAGCACAGCAGTTGTAGCTGCTCCTGAGGCTCACTTCGTCTTTCAGCCTTAAGGTCTGACTAATGAGCTGCAACTACTTACATGTTATATACTAGTATGTATTAGGGTTACTGTGCTTTTAAGGTAAAAGAAATAAGCCAAATCTACTCTCATTGTTAATAATAATGTTAATTACTGGCAAACATATACTTTTAATCTCTGCAATCCATCACAATAAACAGTAACAGAGAGAAACTGCTGCAAATAATATAAATACAGATACAAGTATAATGTAAATACAGACACAAGTTCAGATTCCTGAAGTTTGAAGATGTTTGAACATCATTGGCATTTCACTGTTTGCTGTTTGCAATTATTTTCATTAGAAATGGGCCACCATGAGAATGCAGAAGGTTAAAGAGGAAGTTCCAAATAAACCCCTTATAAGAAAACAACTGAACTGAGTTTAATATTTTTTTTTATAATCCACAAAGTTTAATTAAGAAATACAGTAAATCTTTTGAAGTTCACCATTTTCATTGTGATATTGAAACATCTTCCTGCACATAACCTTTATCTAATCTATCCTGAACATACTTATTTATTTTTTCAAATAGGAAAGGAAATTCAGACAGTTGAATGTTAGTGCTGTTGTAGTGGTAGTTAATTTCACAACATTAATATTGTCAGTAATATATCTAACTAGAGGTATTTGGCGTACCAGTTAGAGTTAATGACTCAGCAGCTCAAATATGTCCCTAAAGCAATGATCTAATATACAGGTTCTTTTATGTCCTAAGTTATTGGAGTCCAGTTCTCAATGACTTGGTTTTACCATCATCACATCATAACTCTAAACATCTGCCTTGGGATCTTTATTTAAAGTCTCAATGGAGAAGTGAATGGAACCATAGTGAGGGTCAACCTTTCTCTTATGGCTGCTGTATACCATTCAATTTATGGACAAGCCATGTTAGCTGAACCACCTGGGAAGGCAGCAATTCCACCCCAAGCCCCTCCTATGTAAAAGTAGTAGTCTGCAGCGCTGGAGTCCTTTTTTCAACAAACCATCTTAGGGCACTGAAACTAGTATGCTAGAAATATTAACACGTTTGCAGAGTTATTTTGTGTATCATTAAATGATCCTACTATAAAAGGCCACATTTAGACATGCAGAGTGGATGTTCCTACAGATACTGCCTGTCCTTGCAAAACACGTTTCCTCCCCGTCTTCTCTCTGCCCTTATTGCCTCATACATCTTTAGAGGATGATGAAAAAGGAAACAGCACTGTGTCCACAGACCACAACAATGGCTTCCTAGTTGTATTTCTGGCCCCAGGCATGCAGCACTCCTCCCTCCACCTTCTTCTTGCTCAATAATAGGCAACTGGATCCACCTTGTACTGGAATTTCACACATCACCTTAGCAAATAAGGCACAGGTAAACAAAGGAGGGCAAAATCCAAACCGTTATTGAGAAAGAAGGGTGAGTATATGAGGGGTGGCAAAAGATGAATATCCATGGGGTGATTAAGAAGGAAATCTCAGGAGGTGGGAAGTTCAGAATGAAGACACTGGGGAAATGCTAGAGGTGTTGATGAAGTGTATTTGTATCAGAAATTGTGTGGCCAGCATGAGTAGGGAAGTGATCATCTCACTGTACTGGGCACTGGTGAGATTGCACCTTGAGTGCTGTGTTCAGTTTTGGGCACCTCAGTATAAGAAGGACATTGAGGCACTGGAGCGCATCCAAAGGAGAGCAGTAAAGCTGGTGAAGGGTCTAGAGAGCAAGTCCTTTGAGGATCAGCTGAGGGAACTGGAGTTGTTTAGCTTGGGAAAGGGGAGGCTGAGGGATGGTCACATTATCACTCTCTACAACTACAGGTGGTAGCTGGATGGGTGGTGGTCTCTCCTCTCGAGTAACAAGTAATAGGACAAGAGGAAATGGCCTCAAGCTGCACCAGGCCAAATTTAGATTGGGTATTAGGAAAAATTTCTTCACTGAAAGGGTTGTCAGTCACTTGAACAGGCTGCCCAGGGAAGTGATTGAGTAATCACCTCTGGACATACTTAAAAGATGCATTGATGTGGTACAGAGACATGGTTTAATGGTGGGCTTGGCTGTGCTCAGTTAGTGGTTGGACTTAATGCTCTTAAAGGTTTTCTCCAACCTAACTGATTCTGTGATTCTGCAGATCAGTGGAAGAAGGCTGGATGGTAAACTGACAAGATCCTGAAGAGATACAGAACCACATAATGGAGAGAAGAGAAATTGAAATACTGCTACAGAGTGAGAAAATGGCAAGAGACATCATTGTAGTGAGAAGAGGAAAGAATGGAGGTAGGAAGAGGTCCAGAAAAAAAAAAAAAGACAACTTAAATTTGAAATATTGAAAACATATGAAAAAAGCATCAAGTTTGGTAAAAATAAAATTAGATCAAAAAGGAGTGGGTGTGGAAAATATGATGCAAAAACATGGACCTACAGTACATACACTGCAAGCAACTATTTTTGCAAGCATTTTAAGAATTTAACTGGAAACACACTTTTCATATCATGTTTTAAGTATCATACACATTATGTAGGAATGTGTGTGTAGACATAAAGCCCGCTATACTAAATACTATAAGAATGAACAATTTAAATCATTAAAAGCCATGAATTTACAGTCATTACACTCTTCCTCCATTTTCCATCCCTTTTTTTTATGAACTTCAATGCAGACATCCATTAACCTAATGAGGAAAATGGAGCTGAATTTGCCCTGGTCTGCCTGGAATGACTCCCAAAGCTGCTTGGTTCAATAGTAAGATTTAAATCTGAGTTTTTGTAGAGTTTCCCAAATTCCTACTGAAGTCAATAAGAACAGTGTATATTAAGCCACTCTCCAATGTTGTCCCTTTATCTTGTATCAGAAGAACTTTCTCTACCATTAAAAACAATCTCCAGACAAAATCTGTTTTTTCCTGAGTTAAAATTACTAAATTACCTTGTATTATTGACATAAACATTTCAAAAGACAAGAAGAATCATTATGATGTCTCCAGTGATGGTTATTAATGACATAGTCTTTAGAAGCTGTACAGTTGTTCTTAATTTCTTACTCTCAGTAGAGAAGAAAGTTACTTATCTGTTGTTTTTCTGGCAGATGTTCCTACTTAAGCTTCCTAAAGCACAACTGAAAGAGTACAATAGTAACTTAAGACATCATCAACTTAGCAGTAGCGTTGGATCTCAGGACAGGTTACTGATTTCAGCCAGGACTTATACCATAACCAGCAGTGGAAATAATTTGAAAATGCTCTGCCTACACAAGCAGATCTGATTCCCCCTGAGGTCAAGGGAAAGGTTCCCACTGACTTCAGCGGGCTTTGGATTAAGCTGTGAGTAAGGAGCCGCACAGGGTAAATGCTGGTGTCAGAATCTGGGGCTCTGCCAGATAAACACAGAAAAAAGAAACGGAATTTCGGAATCCTTCATTCCTGGAAGAGATGAGACTTTCTATCCTTTGTTTTCTAGCCCTAATTATTCCTCATCCAAAAAAACATCAGGAGGAAAGAAACAGGAGAAAAGGTTAAATTCTTCTTTTGCTCTCAAATCTTCAACAGAATGTGAGAACACTCATGAGAACCCAATCTGTTTTAAATAGTCTTTAATTTGAGTGACAACCACCAAATATAGGAAGGTATGTATGATCTAGGAAAACAGTCTGTGGTGTTAGAACCCATGGACAATTCTTCTGAACAAGTTTTTGGGTTAAATATCATAATATTCACTTGTGAATTCCATCCCTGTCAGCATCTATTTTGTGCTTGTTTGGAAATAGTCTCGATGATTAATACTGGGATGTCCTCTTTGACACAATATATAACGTTACCCCGCTCTTACCAAATCTGTGAATATTAAGAGCCAAGGAATGTCCCTTTTATCAAACAGTCTTTTTATTGAGATTATAGTGAGGTATCCTTTGTTGATTTTGTGTGGGGGAGATAGCAAGAATTCCAATCTATATGGAGCAATATTTATCTTAATTTTTCATTGTTTTTCATATTTATAAATTAAATGTTAATGCCTTCTGAATTACACTAGATTTAAAAATTATTATGAGAGGGGTCATCACCTTGAAAATAAATAATTTATAGACCAGAATAAATAATTTATACACCAGAATGAAATATATTGATTTTTCTTCCATGACATAGGATGGACATGTATTAATCATAACTGCATGTGCTAAAACAATATATTCTTTAGATCATCAGTGGATGATTAATCACTGGTGTTGTCTTCAAGCATTTTCTGCTCAAGCAGACATGCAGAAAAAACACAGCAAATGTGAGCATTGTAATATTTTTTTTGTGGCACACCAGTGTTTTTAAGATATAACAGATAATTTTTACCAGAAAACCAGGTTTGAAAAAGGCTGATGTAGGGAAACAAGTTCAGAAAGAGTGTGAACTTCCAGCAGAGGGGAGAGCCAGAAAGGACATTCATCTTTCCCAGTGTCAGCAGTGCAAATACGTGCAATTTACACATTATTGTCCAAGCTTCAAAAAAAAAAAATGTGGCCCTTGAGGCTTTCTTCTTTAGAAAATAAACATTTTTTTGGTAGGAATCATGTAAAAACAGTTGGGAAGCACAATTTCAAAAAATCCTTTGACTGTAACCCATTCACCACACTCCCCAAGCCCAAACTTAGTAGGAAAATAATACAGTGATACATGAGGGTTGCCTTACCATGGCACACCTAAAACTGTCATCTTGACAATTAGATTGTTAAAGCATGGGGCCAAATTTTAGTTAATGATGGAGAAGATTTTTCAGGGCAGTTGGATGCAATATTTTATATTCCACTTTTGTTAGTAGATGAAACTGGTATATGAATGAGCCTGGATAAGATTTCAGGTCCTCTGCTTTAGTCCTCTTTTAGCATGGAATAGGTTTTTGCTCTAAATGCACAATAGACCCAAATACCTGAGGTTTTGGGTTTATTTTCCCTTGAGGTAATAGTTTCTTGGCAACTCACCATGCCTTGTCTAATTGTTTTGCATAAGACACAGCATTACAATATGAGTAGTTAGGACAAAAGACTTCCTCTTCAGAGAAAATATTCTGTGTCATGATCAAGATAGATGCATATATATATATTTATATATTTTTATATATCCTGTACATGCACACACACACATACATGTGTGTTAACTAATAACTAATTAATTTATTGTCTACATGCAAACTGAAAGAAACTGAGAACTCATAGGTGCACACTGAAAAAGAAGTGCTGTTTCAAGAAATAACATGGAAAAACAATCAGCTTGCCAATATGTGTATTGCCCAAGTAAAATATTACCTTAATAAAAGAGCTAAGAACCCACTTGTGTCTGTATAGACGTAAATATATTCTAGTTTATTATTTTAGCTCTAGCTTATGCTAGAATTACTCATTTAAATTACTGATGTAATAAAAACAAGTCTTGCACAGCCCAGTGAATAAGATCACCAAGACTGTTAAGATCTGGAATCCAAATGAGGGTAATGCTGTCTAACCAAAACCCCATGTTCCTTCATCTAATGCTATATCCATGTATTTCTACTTATATTTCAAGCTGCTTAAACCATGGCACATGCAGTCTTCTAGTCATCCTGCTCACAGCCATGAAGGATTAAAGTTTCAGAATTGCCTTATGGATGCTGAACTGGCTCCCCATGGTGTTGATTCCCTAACAATAGAAAGCAGCCACCTGGGAAGATTTTGGTATCTACATTGTGTCTTCCCTTCAATCCACATACTTCCCACCTATTTACAAAAACCCTTCCTCTTCTGACCTTCACTGTGCTGTTGGAAGCCCCAGCCCTGCAGCCTCCAGCACATCCCAACTAACCTCAGTGCTGGTCCCTGTGGTGCTCAGGACAATGTAAGAGGACGCCAAACTTGAATCGTCTTCCCAGCCTACTTTTCTCCTTGTTGTGTTCATAAAGCAAAAAATTTCCCATGCCATCATTTTTTTCAGACCACAGCCTTTTACCTTTATCTCTTTTCCTTCACAATCCTCCATCTCAGCCGGCTGCACTGCATCCTCAGACCTTGGAAGAAGACCCATTATATGAGAGGAGGCAAGCTGGCACGAGCAAGATGAAAGCAAGCTATCTGGCAAAATTTAACTAATCTGTAAACTGTTCTTGGAGAAGACTGAATTAACCTCCATGGAAGTGAGCTGTTAGGGAAATAGCCATATGTAAAACTTGCTCTGTGGTTATTCTCAACAGAAGCACAGAAAAACAAATAACCAAACACCAAGAGACAAGTTTTGTGCCATTAAACTGCAAGTTTTCTCACAGTGCTAATGGATATTTGGTCTGTGCAAGCGGTGTGGATTTTATAATTAATTTTATAACTGATAACTGAAGACATAAAGTGGGATTCACTGAGCAGATAAAAATGAAGCTATCTAGAAGACAGCTGTATAGTCTAATACAGACATCTATGCTACCCCATTCATTAGGGGAGAGAGGTGTAGAAGAGCCATTCCATGCCTTCTGTACATCTGTAATGAGGTGGGAGAAGTTGCTTGCTGAAGGATGCAATGACCACAGGAGTGAAGACCATCAGCTTACCACAGATGCCTAATAAGCTTGACAAGCATCAAATGAGATGAACCCTATACCTCCTCTGAAAATTCATCATTCGTCTTTCCCTTTTACCTCACTAACTCTTTAGAATCACACAGTCAGCTATCATACTTTCTCCAGTAATTCACAGGCCTATTATTTATAATATTTCATATAATTTCTCAGTAGAGCAGGTAAGGTATGGTATGTTCAAAATCATGGCTAATATACTGAGTATAACTGGCAGGGTTTGGGGACAGGTGGCAGCAGGGGAGACGTGTGTAAGAGGAGGCCTTGAGTTGTTCTGTGGTGGCTACACCTGGGTTCACCTGGTTCTGAAATCCATGTGGGCAACCAATCATACTGTCTCCAAAACCTGTGTGGGTAGGGTAGTGCACACCACTGCAGCGGAGCACCCAGCCCCTGTCCTCAGGCATTTAAGAAACAGCTGCCAGGAGCAGTAGCAACAGAGTAGGAAAGTAGATGGGACCTCTTGGAAAGAGGTGCTCCACACTGAAGGAGTTACGGCTTCAAGGAACTTCAACTATGGACAACCCATGCCAGGGCAGGGACACCCCAGAGTGACTGTGGCCTGTGAGTGACCCACGCTGTGGCAGAGGACAACGAATAAGGCATAAAGAGCAGTAGAGGAAAAGGAGTAAGCATGCAGTGTCAGAGAGCAACCATTATGCACCAGCACCAACCACATGCAATGCTGGATAGGTCCTGGGGCATTCTCAGTGTAACAGGTGATGGAAATGAAGGGAGGTGAGAGAAGAGTGGAGGAGTGGTGCTTGACTGAAGCTGAGAAGGGAAAAGGGGAGGAAAGATGTTTCCCTTGGTGCTGGTTTAATTGTTTATGTTTTCTTTTTCGGAATCAATTAGTATAATTTTATGTTAACAATATAAGAGCAATAAATAAAGTGAATTTGACACTGTTTTGTCCACACCAGTTTTGCAATCCCCTTCTGGTATTTGTAAGCCACTGCAAATTATTTCTTCCCTCTTACCCTTGCTCTGCTTCAATTATATTGCTGTGTGGTGGCAGGCTGTAGCGACTTCTCATATGTAGGAATACTCCTCCTTATTTCAATAACCCTAAGCATTTCTCAAAATGTGTCACATACAATTGTGATTTAAATATTAAACAGGAATCCCTAGTCAGGCTAACTCACTGCTGATGCTGTTACCTCTGTGGTAAGCGTGTTGAGACAACACAGGCAAATTCTTCCTAGGTAAACTAAGGCTTATTTTCATGAAAAGCCAGTTATATTTATATACACATAAATACATACACACATACATATATAAGCCAAATTCCTTTAATGCAACAGGCAATATCATGTTTATTGGTTGTTTTTCAAAATAATGAGAAGCATTTTTAACTGTATGGTATTTTAAATATAAGAGGGTGAGATGTGAAGTGAATAATTAAATTCAGTAGCAAAGAACTTGATATAGAACTCACAATACACTCTGCTATAAGCTTTACGATAGGAAACTGCAATTTCCCAGTACAAACACTTATTTTAGACTTAATCTAATCAGAATGACTGCAAACCAGTAATTCACAAGTTTTATGTGTACAATCCTATGATGTACACATAGCCATGCTTAAGAAACACATAGAGTGCAATGATGCACATCTACAACGTTAGACTGTGGGTAAACTCCAACAGAGCTTGTTCTTACAGTCACATAGTTCCTTTCACTCCAGAAGAAACTATTCTAAAATGATTTCTCATCTTGCCTTTCAGTTTAATGCATAGTCAAAAGATTGCAAATACTTCAGAAGACCTTTCCAGTAGCTGAGGGTGGTTTATGCTACGTACACAGAAATAAAGTGACTAGATTTTCCTCAAATGGCCATCAAATGAGTGAAGGAAAACATTTTTGTAATGGTTGCCATGACCATTTATAATATTTGTTAGCCTGTCATCCACTTCTACTCTTTCTTTTACAGAATTACTAAAAAGGGGGAATAGACCGCAACTTAATTCAATCACAGCAACCAAAGGATGGAAACAGACCCCACACAATTGCTGTATTTCCTTTCTCTCTTAAGAATGATACTGGCATCTAAACAAAGAAAATTCTGACGAGGAAAAGGAATCTGGCTTTCATTTCTGGAAAGTATAACAATAAGCCAACAACATGTTTATGGAGACAATCAATAACATCCATCTCTGCAATGGCTTTGGCAGTCATCCTTTGGTCTCAATTTCCCATTATGCAGCATCAGATCTTAAGGTACAAATGCTCTCTCCACCTGGTCCAATCTCCCTTCCTTCTGCCCTCCCAAGGTTATTGCTTATGGTGAATGAAGTCTCACTTCAGGAATGTTATTCCCCAAAAGAAGTAAAACATAGTCCAGACCGGGATATTCTGACTCCGTTCCCCACAAGCCCTTGTCCTGGGAATCTGAGTGGTTTTCTGAGTTGTCCTCTCATGATCATACTCACTTATTTTAGCCTTAGCTCACTAGATGCCTAGTGGGATCCCATCCTGCATGTGATTTTATCCATCTCCCTAGCTAAAGTCTGCCACTGCAATGCCATCAGGCAGGGCTGTGTCAGGGCTTAAATCTTCACATTGCCTGTCCTGATACTGAAACTGAGTTCATCCTTTATTTAGAATGCACATTACTTAGTCTTTCTCTCTACCAACCACCTTTGTAAAACGCAGGTTGTGAATTCTTTTAAGATTTTGGCTGTTGGACTCTATGATGGGGTCTCAAGAGAGACCAAACTCTTGTGGTTGATCTTCCTGCACTTCTTCCTGGAAGTTAGTGCAATGAACACCCCATCAAGATCTTCTAGCTATACTCCATACTCAGAATGCAAAGTAGAACCAGATGACTCAAAAGAGACATCTTTAGATCTGCTAGACTGATAGGTCAGACAAAAATCAAAGCATTTGAAAAGAGGTATGTGTAGTGCATGGTTTAAGGGATAAGAGTTACGGCTTTTGAAGAAAAGCCGTATTACCCATTCTTCTAGGCCGAACCTTTGTTATTGTCTTTCTCTTGAGATTAATTTTCTTGACTGCCACTTCAGGATACTTTACTTGCATGAGAGCTTCTAAAACTTTTGGATTTATTTCCAAAGTCCATTTGTATTTTGTTAGAATGACAAATAAATTAGCACATCATAACAGAAAATGTACCTGGCTTTGTCCTATCTCTGGAGGAAATTATGCTCATACTTTCTTTGTTGCATGGCAAGATTCTGTCCTCTATCTGGATTCTCTCTGCACGCAGTTTTCAGCAGGACCCAAAGTTTACAACGCAACCCTCATCTTGGTATGAGCTACAAAATACATCCGAGCATTGTGTTGCATTGATGAGCATTTCTATCTTGTCTTTTACCAGCCTCATCAGCAAGAAACATCCCTCCAACTTTAATTGGAACCCCATTAATGATGTAACTGATAAGTATCTCTGGTTTCCATTATGCAAAGCAGAAGCCTATGAATAGTCAGGGATTCCAGCTGAAGAACAGTGGGACCAATGTGCAAACTCTTCAGAGACCTGTCTGCTGAGTGTACATACAGTGTACATGTAATGCATGGAATATTGCAAGGATGAGATATGGAAGCTTGTCTTTGTGGCCTTTTTGAGAACTATGAACTTGTAGTACAAGTAGTTCTCTCTACAGGAAGAGAGAGACTACAGCTCAAGTTGAAAGATGCTGGGAGAATATGCCAGAATAAACGTGATTTTTTTCTTGATGGGTACTGCATGCTGAACTTGCCAGAGCAGATCAGGCTGAGAATCACTGATAGCAGCACTTAGCATTTATATCTGACATAAAACACTCATCAGTTAAGCTCAGATTTCAGTGAGTGGGGTATCAGTTGTTTCTCTTGATGCACCACAATCCACAGCTAGAAAAGGCCACCTTTCAAAAGAAGCTATTTACCCATCTGTTTGTAACATTAAACCCAAAAAAAATTCTTTACCTGCCCATCACTGTTCAGAACTAGAATTTAAGGTTTTTATTCTCCCTAAAATGGCCCTAGGCAATAGGTCATTTTTTCTCTATAGTCATTGCAGAGCCATATGAAACAATTCATAAACTGTATTACATCACTCAGGAAACAAATCCTTAAAGGTGACAGAATTTCACTTTTCAATAGATGCTATGGTAAATATAACTTTTGTCCTGTATGAAGTTATCATTCTACAGTCCACATTTGAAGGATTTCTTGACTTTTTTGCTCCTAATTGCTCAAGTCAACGCATCTGACGTCTCTGTTTCTTTCCCTATTGCACGTGAGAATTTCAAAGCTGAGGCTTTCCAGTCCTAAATATTTTTATACACGGTTTAATAGTTTGCAGGACGCATTTTAAGACACGGGAAAGGAACTTAACAATTAGCACATGTAGACATAAATGTATTTTTACAGTAGGTGGAAAGGGGCAGGGAGAGCGCACACAGTGCTCCTTTTCATTAATTCACCTTGGCTCCCACTGCGCCCCTGTTTGCTGGAACTCTTTTTTGAAGTATTGGAATTTTCTTTGAAGGAGTTTGCAGGTGGCTGCAATGCTCCATAGGTGGCTACTTCTACTCTGGATTTCAGTTTATTGAAACTGCTTGCCAATTTGCAAGTGATTTGTAGCTTTTTTCCACTATGGAGTGGAAAAATAGACCGGTGCAGTCCATTTCATATGGGAATGTGCTGCCTGACTTCCATTACAAAAAAAAAAATTTATGGAGGACAGAACAATGCTTCAATTATTTTTGCTGATTTCATTGCACTCCACTGTACATGTTAAGATCCCTGTGCACATCTTGTCATTAATTTACTTCTTTGTTTTGTTGAAAAACGTTTCTTTAGTTTTGGCTGGATGCAAGGAGCAATCTATACCTGTTTGTTAATTTGGCAGTGTCAAATTAAAAACGCTACACAGTATTATTCACCAGGATTTGACAAAAAATAGAGAGATTAAATATAAGGATAATTCCTGAGGTAAAGAATACTCCCTAACTATAGGGAGTATATCAACTGAGACAACTGGTGCAATCACACCCTGGCACTGACCTGTTAATACCAAAATAACCTACGTCCCGCTGGAGGGAAGACTAAACTATGCTAGTAAAAATGTGTATTGATGCTCCCAAAGGGCATCGTATTGTTCCAACTCCCTACATAGTTCCACCAAGACAGAAATCATACTGACCCAGCCCTAAGGTGTCACTGAAAGCACTTACCACATACTGCCTAAATTATCCAAACCAGCAACAGAATTACCAAGTTTGATGTAGCAACTATGCAATAAAAAACAGAGCCAGGGCAACGGAGATGCGCTGTTCCTCCCACTATCAAAGTGCGGGAAACTGTACATAAAATAAGGATACTGAGAGAGAAAAAACTTTGCTGCCGCCTGTCACTAACCAGGTTGTAATTGTTACAGCCTTCAGCAGCAAGATTTGATTAAACATACAAACAGGCACTCCCACAACAGGAAAAGACACAAGGAGCAGCCCAGAGTCAGTTTTAAGGAAGGACTTATCTTTCATGCCCAATCTACTATTTCCAGTTATTGTTTGCTGTTCTTTCATGTCAGAGCACTGCCAATAATGAAAGCACGTGTGTATAGTCAAGAACTACAACACCTAGCAGAGATGTAGGCAGTTCCTTCAATTTATTTGTGGGAAATTCTCTATCTACCTCATTTCTTCAGGTAACAATCAAATTATAATTACAATTCATCCTTTCTCACTTAAAAAAAATAAATCTATATCTCACAGGTATTCGGATACCTTCTGCAGGCTGGATACAGCTTTAGCAAAGTTTCCAACATCACACCAAACTGCTGACAGGGAGCATCTTACCTGGAACCGAAGAGCAGAAGTGTTGTTTTGGGAAGTTCACCTCCCTAAGATGAAATTACCTTTGAGGGATAACATTAAATTAGCAGCTGGACTGTATGCAGGTCCCTTCCAACTGAAATCACAGAATCATTTAGGTTGGAAAAGACCTTTATGATCAAGTCCAAACATTAACCTTATCACTGTCACATTCAATCATTAAACCATGTCCCTCAGCACCACATCTACAAGTCTTTTAGCCTCTTCCCTGGAAGCCTGTGCCAGTGACTGACAACCCTTCTGGTGAAGAAATTTTTTCGTAATTTCCAATGTAAACCTCCCCTGGTGCAACATGAGCCCATTTCCTCTTGTCTTATTACTTCTTCCTTGTGAGAAGGCACCAACTCCCACCTCACTACAACCTCCTTTCAGGTAGCTGTAGAGAGTGACAAGGTCTTCCCTGAGCCTCCTCTTCTCCAGGCCAAATAACTCCAGTTGCCTCAGCTGCTCCTCGCAGGACTTGTGCTTTAGACAATGTAGTCTATACTGTTCTATTTATTTTAAAGGGATATATATTACTGAAGCATAGCTGATTCCAAATACTTCCTTACATCTGATTTGTTGTGTTTTTGCTTGTACCATTTGAAAAGCATTTTTGCAAATTAAACTGGATTTGGTCTGGCTCTGAGGGTATTTCAGGGCACGTCAGGATTGAAAAATTATTCTGTAAGAGTAAAAAAGGTCTTAAAAGGCATTTTGACCTGAGGAAGAATGGACCATCACATTTCTGCACTAGTAGAAAATGCTGATTTAATGCCTTAGGAATAATATTCCTAGAGTAATCTCTTCACCGGTAAAGGGCATCACCAAAATGCTTACTTTGTTAGACAAGGGAGTAATTGAGGAACATATTTAAAAATCTAATTTAATGATTTAAGCATAATATGACTACCTAAACAGCAATGAACAGAGAACAGTGTTTTAATACACCCAGGTCTGGTAAGCAGCACAGACCACTTGCTGGATCCACCCTCAGCACCGGTGGCAGCGAAGCATCGCAAGGGAGGCTGCGGCTGCTGTGTGAGCTCTCCCAAATGCAGGCTGGCAGGGATAAACAGCATCTCGATTTTGAAACCCAAGCTGCCACACTTTCACTGCCAGCAGTGCTTCAGGTATGGTGGCTCTTGCTGAAAGAACGCTCCCCACTTGAAGCTAAAACGGCCTTTAAAAACACGTCCTTGTTTTGTGCGTGGAAATAAGGAACTCCCTGTTAGCTTTTGTCAGTCGGTCTAAATATTCAGGATTTCGGCAGCATGGGGAGTGGGAAAAGGATATTTACATGACCCGACTTTCGGAACTTAATGTACTTCCTTCCCCCTCCTTGTCTCCAGCGCCTGCCAGGTTTACATTTGCCACAGCTATAGCACTTCTGTCTCCTCTGGGAACAAAACACCAGAAACAGCATATCGCCTCCAGCTTTCTGATAAGCAGCAAGGAAACGGGATTTAAATTCACATGACAGATACTCAGCTAATCATTCTTTATAAATGAGAGTGCTATTATACTAGATATTAAACAGGGAAAAAGTGTTTGTGTGTACAGTGCGATTCCATCTACTTCAAGTCATCTACAGAGAAATACTTTAAGGGTGAGGTTCTGATTTACTTCATTGATTATTCTGTCTCCACACACACTCATGCAAGATTATGATGCAAGATGACAACATCAACAGTTCTGGTGAAATAAAAACCACAGAGAGATGTCAGAGAACATCACCTGGCTTTGAACTAGGCAAATAATTGATCTGCAGAAAGCTATCAGTGTCATCAAAACCATCACTGGAATGAGGAATATTGATATCAAACCAGGAAGCTACCTTTGGAATGGGACAATGTTGGATTAGTGACTATGAAGTTACAAGAATTTGTCAATCTATCACGTTTCCTACACTTACAGCTAGAGTTCTCATAGACCACTCATACTTGAAGCTTCCTCACCTTGTTCCAAGAACCCTAGGGACATATGGAAGTTCCCGCCCAGAACAACTTTCCCCCCACCCCTCCCCCATAGATACTTTAAACTGAACTGGCATCCACTGGATATTTTGAAAATGGAGAACTTTTAAATTAGTACATATCAACAAAATGCAAAATTTTTGCATCTCTGCGGGCATTTTAGAATGTGATATGATGACTCTAGAGTTTTATTCTACACTATGTCATATTGTTATTATTAACCTAGAATTACTAACCTTGCTCACTGGATATAAGAAGAGGTAGAAATAGGTACAGTGACAACAATGAAAGACTAATTCTTGTTTGGTGAAAATGTGCAGGAAACTCCACACAGCCCCATACTGCATTCCTTCAGCAGAAGAATTCACAGATGTCGTACCTGCAGGAATTAATACAGTCTTGCCTTACAAGATGTTTCTATGCATTTCACTGTAGCTAGTTCTCCCCAGTGAAGTATATAGTCAGGAAAGACAGCAACTGGAGGGCTAGTACGTCTCCCACTTATTTGGTGTTTGAAAAGAACTGTTACACTACTCAGGGTCATTCTCAGATTGTATCTTGTATAGCTGGTGAGAATTAAAAAGATGTAACTTTATAACTCACATAGACAATAACATCATTTCTATTACACTAATTTACTTGTTTACAGACCATTCTCCTGGTTTTCAGTGTGATAATTCCCGTAGTTTATGGTACTGGAAATCAATTAATTCATATATAACACCTCGTTCAGTTGTTCTCAGTCTAGGAGTTGTGATTGCAAGACCAAAAGCATAGCTAAACCGCAAGCAACCAGCCTACCTAGAGTATGAAATTGCCAGTATGAGAGCTACTGATAAGAAAGAATTGGTTTAGGCTCTAGAACCCCCAAACCTGTTTAATTCTAGACACGATTTTTATTTTCTTTTTTTTCCTCTTACAGCTTTTGGATAATTAGAGTGCTGTGTGTCACCAGCTGTGCATCTCCACTGTAATCCCTTAGTGATGCTGAGTGCTCAGATCTTCTGGAAGATGTAGTTCTCGTGATGGGTTGCCGAAAGTAGAATTTACTCCGATACCCTCCCCTCAAATTGTTACCCAGTTTGCTTCCCTTCTTCACCTCTGGCATCATTTATGTCTGAATTGCTGCATTAGCGCACAGCCAAGGTCCTGCATTTGTACAAAATACCTGTTAGAACATAAACGTTCCTTCGAGTCTGGCAGAACTACAGGGAAAAAAAGCAGAAAAACATTGGCAGAGGGGATTAAACTGAGCAAGCAGATTTGATCAACCACTGGAGAAATGTATCCCAGCTCCAACCAGACACAAAATTGGGCACAGCTACTACTCCGTTACAATCAGAGGTCTGGTTAGACAGAGGGGGAACGGCCTGTGCAGTATGCAACAGCCTCTGCCCCACCACTGCCTCTCTTGAGCCTGCCCCAGCACCTCGGCATGCTCGCTGGGATCCTAAGGAAACACAGCTCTGAAGAACCACATTTGTGCTAAGAATACTGCTGCAATAGCACATGCTCATTGTGTGTTTCAGAATTGCTCCTTGAAGATTTATGAATAGGTTTTACTGCTGACTATCTTTGCAGAAAAGCAGAGAGATTGGATGGGGAAGTCAGAACCCCCCCAACACATACGTTCCTTATGGATCACAGTGGTAATCCCTCTTTTCTGGAGATTAATTTCGTCTCTTGTACACCAACCGCGAATTCCTTTGGGAAGACAGTAAAATCTACTAGAACTTTATAATGAATAAATTTTATTATTACTAAATTGTATCTAGAAGCACTCGATTGTTGAAACTTTTACAGTTTTGGCTCCCCTCAATAGCAGCTTTTCTTAAAATTTATTGGTCTAATTGAGGTTGTGCTACAAAAAGTAGAAAACATGCTTAATAGAAGAAGGACCACTAGTTGAATAAGACTCGTAAGAATTTACTAGCAAATTAAATTAAAAGTCTAAACATTATAATAGAAATCTATCACTGAATCAAAGTGCAGGGTAGGTTTGTTTTTGGGTTTTTTTTTAGGTGCCAGTCCTGTGTTAGGAATAGTCCCATAAGGTAATCAAAATGAAATATAAAAAAGAGTAACTCTCCCTTTAGAAGCCCAGATCCATTAAGAAGGTATGAAAGCCAAAGCTCCTTCTGATCTTCTCTGCACGGCTCCTAGTTTTGCCAAGGAAGCAGGACACAATAACTGTTGACTCCCAATAGTCAAGAATAGGAAGTCTAATTAGTCTGCAAAGAGATGACTATTCCTTTGTAGTCTAATTGCCACTGGATATACTTCAACACATTAATACACTTATTAATCTTTGTAAAGATCTGGCATGGTTACATCCCTTGTTTCTTTTTTTTTTACAATGCATCATACTGTGGTCAGAAGTACGGCTCTTGGGTATCCATCAGAGCAGCTTCCAAGACAAAAATAATGCATTCTTAAATCTTATTTTGTTCTCAGAATGGCACTGCTGTTTGCAAGAAATTGGTTAGAACTGAATGGAAAAACACAACCAACACATGCTGAACAGAGGAATCCCCCATAAAGAAATCTGGCAGCTGTTATACAGGGTCAGCTGATGATGCGAAGCTGAGGGATGCTGTTCGACACAGTGGTCCACTTCCCACTCTCCTCCCTGGGTTCTCCTGGGTTTGTACCCTAAGGTTTTACTATCCAAGAATCTTCCCAAAGATGAAGCAAGTTGGAGTCTGCACCACAAAATACCGGCTTGTGCCGTCTGCCCCCGAACTAGTCTTGTTTCACTGGATTGCAATTTTTGGAAATCTAGTCCAGGTTCAAACAGCAACTAGAGAAAATAAACAGTTAAGAAACAATATGCTCAAAATTATAATCGAAAGAGCAACTGAAAGAAAAGTATCTGCCAATGTGGAATAAGGCTATATCGAAAACATTCTAATAAAGCAATGTCATTTTGTCCTTCTGGTTTAGAAATTGCTTGCATTACATAAGATGCTCCGACAAATACATTTAATATTATCTGTAAGGATAAAGAAATCTGCTGACTTTTAGAAGAGTTGGTAAAATACAGCAACAAGCGAATCCTCCCACCCAGAGCTAGGCTGATTTGAACAGGAATATGGATCTAAAACAAAGACTGAGAAGTTGTGGAAACCTGAACCCCAGACATGCTATTGAATATCCCCCAGGAGGATATTCGATAGCATGTCAACTATGTCACGGCAGAGGCAGAAAGCTGCGATCTCCAGGAGTGCCCAGATGGAGGTATGCCAGCTGACAACCGCAATTCCCACTCCCAACCCAATCTTGGAAGCTGCAAATACTATGAAGGTAGGAAGCAAAATACCTGCACACAAGTGACATGGAAAAGCTTCCACAACAGAGTCATGGTTCTTTTTGTGCCATGCACACCACAGATGCCAGACCCTACCCTTGCAAAGCAAATGGACAAAATCATGGCAACCACTCATGGCATTTAGTCTGTATAAAATTTGAAACCGTGTGAAAAAACTTAACGAGTGGAGTTGAGTAACTAAAATCTTCACAACAAATTAAGCCCTAGAACTCTGAACTGATTCTTAAGAGTATTTTTCCGTTGTAATCATCCTTGCTTTCTCTTAGGGCAATTTGGATGGAAGTTCTGCAGCATCCTCAAATTATTCTCCACCCCATCCCTGGAAGTTTTCCCTTCTCCCTTACATGCTCTGCAATCACATGTCACCAAAGATTATCTGTCCTTTCTCCAAGAAAGGTTTTTGTAGCAATTATATGGATTACTGGAAATCACCCTGGCAGCAGTGCATAAAACAGCATACATATGTCTAAGCACGGTCCATCTCAGGAGAACAAAGCAAGCCATTCATTCACCAGCAACTCACATAATTTTTACAGCGTACTGTTAATTAAAAAAAAATAAAAATAATCTACTGACAAGTCTTAGGTACCTGCCATTCCTGTTGCCACATTGCAAGGGTGGGATTGGGTTTCTTTTAAACTGTTGATGTGATTCGTTCATGACTCATAGCAACTCTAGGAACCAACACTCTGGCTGCATGCATGAGGCTAATTGAAAGCAGTAAGAGAGGTACACAGAATAAAAAGAGTAATTTTTCTTGCATATAAATATTCAGATTGCATATTCTTCTCTGCAGAGAATTCCAGGCACTTGTGGAAAGTTCTGATGTTGTCTCCAGGAAAGCGTTAATTTCATCATTTTAGTGAAAGATCTCTATGGCTGTAGATCCCTCCTCCCATAAGCAGAAAACTTGACATTTAGACACTAAATTGGACTTGATAGAATCCAATCATTACTAAAATGGAGACCAGTGTTCATAGGCTGAATTTTATTAGCTTTCCTTTCATGCAGAATCTGACCAGGTCACTTTCTTCTCTCCCTGCCTATTTTGATGACACTAATCAAAATTTGTGGTGCCAGGGAAGAGAACCACTGAGAGATCTTGATTTGTGTTGAACAGCTGAACGCTTGCAACAGATTCCAGGATTCAGTGTGATGATGAAGCATGGTGGCTTGTCTGCAAATGCCACAATGCATGTTACAAACCCCCAGTTGGTGGCAAGTGTAGCATTTAAAGAAGCAGAAGATAAACATGTATGTGCTATGCTCCTTTAAAGCCGCCTTTCCGAAGTGAGGAATACACTTAAATGCCTACTAAGCAAAATACAAATTTGCATCAACACTTCCCAAAATTTTTACTTTGCCTCTATCTGGTCTAAATACAATTTTAAGTACAATGGTAGTTAGTTGAGCACTTAAACTTAGTAAATACTCTGGATAAAAAATGTCTGTGCAAATCTCTCTCATTCTGAACAATCAGACGAATCAATGGTGTAATCCACTATGAAAAATACTCGAAGGGTGAGAGAATTTTGCTGAGGAAGTTTCTTCTCCCACTTCTAGCCTCTCATCTTTTACTGTCTTGAGACTTCAAATACATAAAACCTCTGGTTTCAATTATAACTTGCCAGAGTCGAATACTAATTACATTAAAAACTAATTTCTTTTACACTTAATGAAGCACACATTCATCTTATTATGATGCCCACATAGAATAAAAACAGAAGTTGATGGTGTTGAAAAGCAGAAAGCAGCATATCCCCAAATCCCCACTGTAACAAAGATTTAGGTAGTTCTATTTTAGAATCTGAGTTAATTTTTCTTTCTTCTATCCAGTTCTGTGTGTGGAAATTTTTGTGCAAGATGTGTTTTCCAAATAAAGTCCTTTTACTGGGCACTGTCCGTAGTACAGCTGGAAAGAAGGATAAATGTCAATGCCCATCCTAAATTTTCAATTATCTTATATTTTGCATGCGCATTATCTTTACATTGCATCAACAGCATCCACTATGGTCATTTTAGTGATGAAAAAGTGTCTTAAAAACTTGTATGAAAAAAATAAGTTACCTTTAACTAATTCCCTCCAAGGAGTATTATCTACAGATAATTGCAGCACTAGCTAGTGAATTTGTGGTTTCAACCATCTCCATCCACTCCTTTCCAACTGCACAATTCCAGCAGCATCTGCTCCATTGTCATCCATGGTTCTGTCTCTTCCTATGTCACCTTGTCACAGGCTACTGAGAAGACCTTCACACCAAATCTGTCAGTTGCTTGTAGACACAGACAAGAAAACAACCTGAATAAACTTCTCCTGTGAACAGGAAAAGATGAAGCCAACACAGGATTCACCTAGCCTTCATTCTGTGAATACACTTTGGATGAGCACAGTCAATGGCTTAAAGTTAAACTTTGATACCAATCTTCAGAAAAAACTTACGGCAAATCCTCAAAGCAACTTCATCCTAAAAGGCTGCAAAACAGCAGGTTTGTACCTTAGAAACTGACTCTTTCCTACTCTCCTGACCAGAAGGATAGCTGGTAGAAAAAGCATTTTGTGACAGGTGACAGTATAGCCCTTGGCCAAAAGGCAGATAAAAATAAATAAATAAACAGGACAAGGATAAAGGATCCTGCCTTTCCATAAAAGGAGAAGCCATCACCAAATGCTTCAAACGCAGTGGGCAAGAATATTCAGAAACCTGCAGCTACAAGCACATGTTGCTTGTACTCGGCTTCTCCATTCAGTGCTTGAAGCATTCAACCCATTGATGGACTTGCACGAAAGTGAAGAGGACCACCCCCTGGGACTAGAAAGATGACTCTAATTGGGAACAGTCCTGATCAGATCTGATTTCATTGAGACATCTGATCCCCTGAAGATGACATCTGTGATACTCTTCACACTTAAACTTGAAAATGTATTAATGTTTTTAAGGCTTAAGACTGGCCAATGATATATTCATTTTTGATGACAAGAAATAACACAGTCGCTTTCCCCTAGGCATATTGTGAGCCTGGTTCTATTAGCAAGTCTAACAACTTAATGGGAGTCTCATGGGAGGAGCTCTAGAAGAGAAACAAAAGAACAGGAGTTCAAAAGTAGTGAAGAACTGTTTCATAACTTTGAGCATGTCTGAGGTTACCAGTTGCCAAACACTGGAAATAAGTGGCATGTAAAATGACATTAGATCAAAGAGGCCAGTCACAATTTGGATTCATACTACAAAAAGACCTCAAACCAATTTCTTTATAGCTAGAATGTGTAACATCAGAGTTCATATCGGTACATCAATGCAGGTTCATATAGGTAGTCTGCAGGAAGGTGCCTCTGTGGGATTTGGGAGACTGAGGGCAAGAGCATAGCATATACAATAGGTTTACTAATTTTCAGAGCAAAGAGACATCCCTTAAAGACAAACAGCATCAAGTAGCTACCCATATCAAAATGACAACCTCACTGTACATGTTCTACATGTTTGTACATGTACAAAGGATAAGTTTTCACCGCAGGATAAACTTTCTTCAGTAATTAAAGAGAGACACAGCAGACATTAAAATGCATGGACTCTGCTATCCTCCTGGGAGGCCCAGGGAGTTGTATAAAAATAGCTTTGTGCTACCAACATATTAGAATCGAAGAAGACATACTTTAACTAGTCTTTAAATGTTATCAAATTATCAAGTGGTCAACAATCTTTTACTAAACACAAAGCCACTCAGTCTGAGGTTGTTCGCACTTTTCAAAGGCTGCAGCAGACATGGTGGCTACTGTGCTTGGTTACATGAACAAAACAAGCTTCTTCAGTCTTTCAAACTGTTTGTCAAAGCTCCTGGATATTAGGAGTATAATATCAAGTATTTTGAACTTAGCCACCCAGTGAGTTCCAGTCAGGAAGACCTTTGTTTGGGAGTGATGATGAAGAAACCTACCAAGATGTAGAATGATTCAACACATTATCCTTGCAAAGTACTTCTGCCGATTGCTTGCCAAAATATCAAGAAACTATTTTAAATCAAAGGCTTAAAAGACAGAGTTTCAGAAAAATGTGTGATACTCTCAGGCCTTCTCTAGAGTGCCCTCCAAAGACAAAGCCTCTTGAGTCTCTAAAAACATTATGTCTGGAAAACTCAAGGTTCCCACCCTGTGTTTTGCATTTTCCTTTTCTAAAGGCTTGAATGTGAAAGAGCTTTTAAGTTGGGAGCATAAACAGATGTTTTCTCTTGGGAGCTCTTCAATCTTTGTATTTTGCATAGCTGAAGACTGAAAAAACAAGGAATTTGACAGAAGATCAAGAAATTTCTAGACAGGAGATTAACAGAACACTAGTCACTGTGAGTGAATTCTTGTAGGAAGTCATCTTTTAATGTAAGACTGGAGCTGTGTGAACCAGGGGGAAAATAAGTGGGCTGTCTTGAGGCTTGTCCTGAAGATTTGCGCAGTGCACAGTTGTTTGTGGCAGCATTTGTGTCTACAGTGGCTGGCGAGACGGACCAAAGTAGTCAAAAGAGGCCAGATGGAAAAGATGAACTGTGACAGAGGAAGAACTTGGGTAATTCAGGTTTCAGTAGAGAGTAATCCTGATAGCTATTTCCTTTGCAAGGAGCTGAAGAAACTGCAGGTGATACATTCAGCAGCAAGGTGTTTCACATCCTCCAGTGTACTTAGGTTCAAAGAACTTAGTGGTTTCACCAAACACACGTGGATTTGTAAACCTGACATATACAGGTAAAAAGATTTACATACAGATTACTATACAGGAATGTGACTGAACAGTCCCAGCAAATATTATAGTTACTGCGAAAAGTGGCTGTAGAAAGAAACTTTCCCATTTTACACTGTATCTCACTCAAGCTTCAGCAGGGACAACTGCTAAGTACTCCAAAGAGCCTGTGGCAAAAATGTATCATTTAAAGCTATTTGGTAAGGGGAAGAAAGTTTCAACAGCGTTCACAATGCTCCCTGTGAGAGGGTGGAATGTTCTGATTTAGGTAGGCAGTTGAGAGTGAACAGGAACAGAAGTTGCCTTTTTTTCATGACCACCTGCAGTACACATGGCAGGGCCTTTACAGTGGGGCATGTTTACATTCCTGTTGAAGCTGCTGAGAATAAATACTTCTTAGCTAACAGGAGCTGTGTTTAGTTCTATCTGAATCATGAAATCACTGACAGAGCCTTCAAAGGGGTACTGTCCTTTTCCGCAAGCCTAGTGCAATTAGGTTCAGTAAGATTTATCATTATTTTCTATAAGGTACAAATAAAACCTCAGCATTTCGCAACCAAAAACTTAAAATGGAAAAAAGTTGAGGCTTCTGTCTCTAAATCCGTCAGCATAAAGGCTGTGAGATTAGAACCCCCATGCTGGATGATGACTAGCAGCATACCACACTTCTTCTAGCTGTATTTTACTGAACAAGCAGTGAAGCTTTCTACCCAAACACAGCAAACACTTCCATACACAAGTACTCTCATTGCCTCAATAGGACCATTCACATGGATGAAGTTACTCAGGCTGCATGTGTGTAAAGCTTCTACTATCCAAGTGCTGCCGAGCTGAAGTGTAGTGGTCATGAGCACCCTCATGGTTGTTTTACAAATAGAGATTTAATATCTACACTGAATAAAGTATTTTTCCCAAGACTGTGCTGATACCCTTGATTACCTTCAGCAAAAAAAAAAATCTGCTGTTTTTAACAACAGCTCACAGGTCCTGCAATACCTTTTTCTGCAGTAAGATATCCAGATATTTTGGGAGATGAGTGTCATTATTCAAGGTTGAGCAGAAGACACAAAGATCTCAAAAGCTCAGAGACTTGACAAATTGACATTTTAACTCCAGAACATTTAATCTTATGATCCAATCCATTCATAAATTTATCAAGATGTCCTAAAATGCTTTGTCCCTATTGCTTCAAGAATGTCATTCCATCATAATTTTCAGTAGATAAAACTGTAATCATCTTGGTAGCCCATCTTTGCATGTCTCACTAGTTAACAAGTTTAATCAACAATGATCCAAATCAAACCCAGTACTGTGGGTTTACTCACTCTCTGTACTAACACAATCAGCATCCTAAATTCTCATTAGCCCGCTGAACCAAGTGAGGCTGATCAGAGTGACTTCAGCTTCCAGTATCCTAGTTTTTATCAGTGAGTGACTTGGTATTATGTGTTTTCAGTTTCACTCCATTCTAGTTCTCCAAAGTCACAGAATTGTTCCCAGTTCTCTGGAATACTTCCAATACCTCCTGACTTCAACTCATCCACAAATTACATGTGACTTAGATGTTGAGCTCAACCTGAGTCACCGATAGATGAAACAGGATGTATCCCTGGGCTGATCTCTCTCCACTTGCATCCTGAAAATAATTTAGAATTTACCACAATCTCTTTTTCCACCAAGCTTCAATCCACCTTTCAATCTACTGATCTATTTCCATGTAAGTACTTTTAGAGCCTTATGTCAAGCATTACTTCATTTTAAGTAAATTAAATTTATCACATTCATTTTCTAAAAAACTTAAGTGTCCCAAAGCACCACTCAGGGTGGGTGGGTGCAGCAGAACAAAAGGGCTAGGACAAAACATATGGTAACATATTTTTTTTTTCAAACATATCCATGTTTGAACTTCAAGTCTGTTGTTCACAACCTGAATTTAAGCTTTTCCTTAATCTTATGGTGAACCTAACAGGTCTGAATTGAGAATTATTTTTTTTTTAAATACAATTGCTTCTTTTGGTATTCTTCTGCTGTAAAATACCAATTCTGTACTCAGAGATCTATTAAAAGTTCTTGTTACTGGATTTATATATTCTAGAATGGATATTATCTTGGTCCTCTGAAAAACCCAACATTTTAAGATTTGCACTACATGTTCCTACTCTATATAAAATTGCTGCCCATTGCAGCTGACAGCTGCACTGTCTCTCGATCTCCTCATTCCTGTCCATTGCCCCCTAAATTTGTTCCATTTCTGTCAGTCTCATTATACACAGTACTGTATTCAACCACAAACACCTCTCCTCTAGCTATGGGAGCATCACAGAATAAATACTCACAGTGAAAAAGGGGAGGCAAACCATAACAGGCAGGAAGGCACAAAATCAGCAGACAGCATTTTAAGGACAAACAAGGATCTCTGTAGTTGTCTGCAAATAGAACGCAGTTATTTACACAGTCTCCTGTTTTCCAAAAAGGACACATCAAACCCACTTTAATTATTTAATAAAATCACATATTATAAGAAGCTCAAAGGTCCCAAGGATGAGAACTGCTCCTCTGTTTTCAGAATGCTGTCAACTTGTATGATTTTTCTTCCCTTTTAGTAGATTTAGTCTCTGCTATAATTTCCTCAATTAGGTTAACTTTCTCCCACGCTATAACTCACATTTTTTTCACAGTTTGCTGTAAAAAAAAAGGGGTTTCTCACTCAGGTTCTTCTCGTTTCTCATTCTGGTTCTCCAGAAATGGGGAACTGGGGGGGTGTTCTCCCTGTGGTTCTCCTCCTATCTTCATGTAATCTTTTGGCTTACGCTCAAGCTTCTCTCTCATCTCTTTCAAGGTAAAAATCAGCCAACAACTCTAACCTCATTCCAGTCACTGCCCTGCTTCCACACCCTGTGGGATTATAAGTATTTCTTCCAGCTTCTTCTGCGATCATTATTGTGCTCCCTCCCATTCTGTGGAGAGTGTGAGTTCTTTTTCTCCCCTGGCACATGTCTCTACTCTCAAGCTTGTTTTCAATGCTCGTATTTACAAAGTTCCTGTTCTGAGATCATTTAGGGCACTGTATTCAGAACTGCCTCTATGATCTGACCGTTCCAATACTTTTGTAAGCTGAAGAGTTCTGCTCTATTCTTTTCTTGCTGATAGTGAAATATCTAATGGAAATTCATGTTTTCTCTAGTTCTCATTACTACGGCTGCACTGAATAGTGGTGATGCAATAAGAAAAAAACATTGCCCCTTTTAATGAGAAACTTGGTTAAAATTCCAATATTTAAAAACAGGTGCTCCGAGATGACCATGAAGAGCAGTTGCTGTCAGCATCAGGATATACTGGTGATTTAGAAACGTAGCATCAAACTTTAGGTTTACCTAATCCAGGTATCCAAACTCAGGCTCTAATCCCATATACTTTATAAGCAAGGGCACTTTGCAATCTCAATCAGAATATTACCACAAAGACTGTACAGTAACAGAAACTAGCTTTGATCTTTTGTACATCTAACTTGCTCTAAATCTGTGTTTTTCATTCTTTTTGTACCAGGCTCCTACTTTGCTGTTGACATGGAAAAAGAGAAAACCAAAGACCATTCATTTGGAATACTGCACAAAGCTATCTTTTAGCACTATATGAGTACATTTAAAGTTTAGCATTAAGAACATTTGTGAGCAGTATTTATACATTTGTATCTGACATTTTCCCAGTGCTCATAGAAAAGGTACTAATTATGTAATTATGTTTTTGGAAGGCATTCTTATAGCGTGCCCTTGAGTTTACATACATTACATTACAAATGGACAGACAACACATGTCTGTACACATGCCACCATCACCCCCCCACATGCTCCCTACCCCCAATCCTACTTCAGACAGTAAGTTTATCTGATGTTAATTTCTTGTAGGTAAGTATTATATAGGACCAAACACTACAATTGCAATCACAGTCTGCAAAATGACCAGTCTTAAAGTGTGTGCTTCTGAAACTTCATTTACAAAGGAAGTAACTTAAAATTCCACCTGAAATGACTGCAACAATTTGAAAAGAAAACCTCCAGCATAAGTAAAACCAATTAGGGCACATTAAATAAAAATCTCCACCTTTTCATAAACAATGACCTGCTCCGCAAGACACTTTTCAAGGACATTTCTGGGAATTCTTAAGTACAACATGAAACTTTCCCCCCCTCCAGAGAGGTGAAAGTACAAATAATTGTAAAATCAGTAATACCAAAAGCTCTTAAGTAACAAACACTGAACAGACATACTAGAATTCTGTAAGTAGCAAAACTGAACATCTGACAGAAACTCTTCTTTCTCTTTTCTTAAGCAAGACTGAGAATACTGGGAACTCTCAGTCCAAAGGAGAAAGCCCAACAAACATGCAGGTGGCAATCACACTGAAGAAGAAAGAACTGTTGGCAGTGGCATGCAACAAGAACGGCACTCTATTTAATACTGTAAGCGTATGTGTTGGGAATTCGTTTAAGAGGAGTTATGGGTTGATACTTTATCATTCAGAATGGCTGCAAAATGAATCTGTCAACACTTAGAGCTCACACAATATTTAACAATGGGACCATAAATTCCAGTGCCTACCACAAATTCCAATTTGGAATAATTACAGGCTACCTACCTACACTCTCCTGATACTTTCAAATATGTACACTTTTTGAAGTGTTCTGCAACATTGGCTTGTACTTTTGGGCTGTCTGCCACATTTAAAGCTATCCCAGAGGCTATACTTAATGGAATGGAAACGTTTTGCTATAATTTACTTTAGGTATTGGTTTGGATGATAAATCCTTGGAATCTGTGGCATCCAATGTTAGTGGTTTAAAGATGTGGCTTCAAACAAAATTTGATAAGCTGTTAAAAGACTTCTAAATTAAAAAAAAAATCTTCAGAGCAAAATAGTTTTATGCAAAATGAAACTCAACTTGCTAATTCAGGTATTGTGAAGTTTGATATTACCATATGTTTAATTATACAGAATTGAAGAGGATTTTATGCGATAAATCTTTTAAACACTGATTTATTTTCAGAAATAATGTCCTGATAGCTTCTCTAAGAAATTCTTCAATTTGTATTACTATTTTTATCTCCATTCTCCTCAGAGACACTTATTTATTTCAATTTCTTTCTAAGCAGAAGGTGGTTAAACATATGTAAATGACCAAAGAAACTGCCCAAAGAAACTGATTCTGTTTTTTTCATTGCCTATCATTTTTTCACTGGTGATTCCCTAGTTTCCTAGAGGAATCTAAAAGTCCAACATAATCACAGCCAACAGCCAATCTTTTATTCACTTTAAGAAATAATTAATTTTTTGTTTTCAACCTTCTTAGTTTTGTACTCCTATTTTCTATCAATCACCAAAAAACCCCACCAATTTTAATTGAAATACCTTGCATTAATACAGTATTATATCACAGCTTTCTTATTTTTCCATGTAATACAAAAGCCCTAAAGTTCTTTTAATTATTTTATAAATAAAACAGGAAAACTGACTTTCCTTCTTTGAGCCCTGGGGACTGAAGCTGGTATTAGTAAATAGTGGTATAATCTCCAAACAGAAGCAAATTCTCACTTTTTATAGCAATGAAGTATATATATTTCTACATGGATATTGTACTCCATTTTTACATGGAGTTCTGTATCTTTCCTTCACCTGAAAACCAGCCTTTCCAGTCACAGTATAACACCATAATAATATACATGGAACAATTTACAGTAATGCATTTGAGAATGAAGTGAGGGTTCTATCTTGCATGAAGCCCTCTGCAGAACCCAGGCTTACTGCCCAGCTCTGCAGACCTTTACTGTTAAAAAAGTTTCAGACTGATTTATTCTAAATTTCACAAAACAATTAAAATCTAATCCAAATCACTGTCCAGGTTTGCATACTATCCTATAACAGAAAGCAATACAAAAAAACCCAGTTATTTTATCTATTAAATCTCAGCCAACTAAATTGTTTAAGCATACATTTACAAGTATCATACCACCATTTTCAAACCTGCTGTCAAAGTGTCTACATTCTTAAAAACAATATAAACCAGCTAAATTCTAATTCATGCTTAATTGTCTTTTCCTCATCCTTTTTCTTTGAGTATCACTTATTTCAGTCATTGCAAAACAGTGCAGCTATACAGAATACGTGGATTTGATCGGAAAGACAGACAGATCAGAGAATATGCCATTATAATGATTACAAAAATCAGGCATGCTTTATGGTGTACTCAATTATTATGTCACGTCACTTAAAAGACTACTTATTCTTTCTTTTAAACAGCATGGATGGATTTTTAACAATCAAGAGCTCTATAATTGCAAGGGCAGACCTCATAAAGACTCAAAATTCAGTTTCCAAGATATTTTAATTAAATCCCAAGTCCAAAAAGTCTCCACAACAAAGCAGACAGGAAGAATATTAGCTGGAAATATGAAGCTGTATGACACTAATACCAGAGATGAACCTGCACTGCTTTAATAGCTGAAGAGCAGGCCTTTTTTTCTGACTCTTAAAAAGATGGAACAACTAGGAAGTAAATCTCCCTAAAAGTCCATGCTTTTTTAGAATTTCTGCCTCCAGTTTCAGGATCATCTCTGATACATATTAGTACTTTTAATTACCCATACATACACAAAATTGTAAGTGTTCACACCAAAGGAACAATAACCAAAAATACATGTAGCAGACCATACAGTTGTGGGGTATTGGGCTGGAACACCACCAACATTACTCTCTCTGAAGTATCAAGAGATGTTTTTTCCAGCATGTTTTAAAATGAAATACAAATGTCCTCAAGACTCCCTCAGCCTTGACTTATCTCAGATAATACCCAAATAATTTATGTATAGAAAAAAGTCCTTCCCATTATGATCTGTCAGCCTTCTCAAACGTTCTCATTTCAGAGGGAAAGCACTAATCTTTGTTACCGTTTTAAAGCTATTATGCTTATTAAATAATTGTTTGAAATAATAAAAACAGAGTAAGAATTTTAACAGAACAATCTTATGCTTAATTTTTTTGCAGATTCAGCATTTTCCCATTACAATATTCTAAATATTGCAAGATTAATTCTAATTCTTGAGCAGTGTTCACTGTAGTTTCTTCAGTATTTTGCTTATACCGACCCACTGCATTCATATGTTTCTAGTTCTGCTGTTTGTAAACTAGAAACAGAGGTTCCTACTGTACCATTAAATTGCTAATTTGACACTGAAATAGTGATTTCATTGCCACAGGTAATGGGATTGAGAACTTCTGTACAAATCCACTTCCCTAACAGGTACAGTAATAAGCTGTTAGTTCTTTAGGCAAAAGACATGAATCGGTTTGATAAAGGCTTCATTCTCTGCCTGTAATCAGTAACTTGAGGGCCTTTTGTAGATTCTGCACAGCAGTGCTCACATCTTCATACTGCAAAGCACTGCCAGCATATTTGCAATATTTTTGAGCTCTGGCAAAGTCTTCTGGAGTCAAGCGGACTTCCCCTGTAAAAACATAAGCGTTACAAAGTCACTATAAAAGAAATCTGACTGAGGCTTCCTTTCACATGATTTCTGTGTTTACTTATATTTTCAGTGATACTATAAAAATCAAGCTAATATTTGTGCTATTGCAAAGAGGCAGCTATGGTATTTATTCTGCCCATTTTTCTTTCCATTTTGTAACGCTCAACTTCTTTGTTGTTGGCATTTGAAAAACATTTCTGAACACTGGTACTTGGTACTGGTACTGGTACTTGGATCACCCAGTGCCTTTCAAAAGTAAGCCAATAACTTTGAGAAAGATCTACTCTTCATCTAAGGCAGCAAAGGAGAGCTTTTCAATGACAGTAAGTTACCTACAATTGCATTACAACCTGTAAGAAACAAGGAAAGTGTTTTCTATGTTTACAGAGTAAAAAAATACTTTGCTTTCCAGGAATAATACATAGAAACTTTTCCTTCTTAACTGGAATTTCTCAGTGCACATTTTTGCACATTTTACATTTGTTTTATCCAAGTCATACTTATGCTTCCCATTTTATGTAAAGTGACTGAAACCAAGATTGATCCCATTAAATGTGCCCATTTTTGTAATACTGGAGAACACTAGCAAAAAATATTCTTGTAGTGTAAAACAACAAACTGTTTGCTATCAGAATATTTTCTTGACATAAGTTAAAAAAATGGGAATTCTGTAATGGTCACACACATGCACAGGGTCTTCTAGAAAGCACAGTGGGGACTTATGTCCTAACTGGGAGAAGATTTAGTATGTGCACAGCATCACTGACGTGTGCATAAAATAGAGTGCAGTTATGTTACTGTCCCTCCTTCCACCCACAGATTCTGTGGGACTTTTAAGGCTAATCCCATGCCACTCCAATAACCTATGGATAAAGTGTTCTTGCAGAACAACATATCTTTTAAGTGCTTTTAAGTGACTGAATTTTAAGGCGATTGATAAATAATTATATACAATACTAAATAATTATCTATTTATTTAATAGGTGTTTCCACATCTTGCGAGGTGAATGAGATTAAGAAAAAAAGCAGTTAAAATGCACCACAGATTTTTATATAAAATTGGTTCAACAAAGACTTAGCAAAGATATGAACAGACTTTAACCCATTTGTTATGGTACAATTTTAGTCATCTTGGTTGCTTTCTTTTAAACTAAAGTTGCTGTTGCAATATTGTGAGAACATTTACTACAAAATATCAGTTCTTATCAGAAAAATGTCTATTATATTTGCTTTTCCTTTCCCCAGTCTTACTAGTTAAGAACAGCTTTTGAACAAATAAAACGGAAAACCTGGGAATATTAAAAACTAGACCGGTCTGATGGTTTTCAAAACAATCCTACTCCAATAAAAAGCAGGAGGGTAAGTGCTCTTAAGATTAATTTTATCAATTTTTAAAATATACTCTGAAAGTCTACTTATTTTCCCTTCAATAAATAAATATAACCACAGAGTGACTGTCGAATATTGAGGCACATGACAACTTGCAACACTGCAATGTATGTTAGTTAACTGCTGAACAAGTGAAGCCACATTAAATCTCTTAAATACATACACGTGAGTAAATACCCGTGAGGGAGTGCATAAACACAGGCACACACTTAGGTTATTTTGTAACCTAAATAAATTCAGACCAAAAGCAGCTTGGGTCAATCTGCAACCACATTACTGAACAACTTTTAGAAATTAAAAAGACCAAGTTCCCCTCAAAGTGGCTTTACGCTCTGATGCCAAAAGAAACTACAAAATCATTCTTTAAAAATTGGCCAAGGCATCAGTCCAGTATTCAACTCATTTATTGGAAGGAAGCCTAAATTCACCCGTCTAATCTTATTTTTACAGTATGAGCTCTATTAATGTTTTGCTGGCAAAAAGCCTTATTTATTATGAAATCTACTTCAGATGCTATTATGACATAACTTGAGAGAAAAAAGTTAACAATTTTAAATTTATAAACCAAGGTTTACACAGTAAGGGTGTTGATCTTTTGATGTACTCAGTGGCCTCAGCTCCTATTGAAGTCAGCACCTCACAATGGACAAGCAGAATGGAAATAAAAAAGCTCTGTGTTCTTACATTTTCAAAATGATGTGAAACTTAATTATAATATCTGCACTTAAAGACATAACCACAAATGTTAATAACTGGCTTCAATTTACATACTCTAAGGGTTAACCAGCTTCAGAGAAAAGGAAAGCAGCTTTGCAGAAAAGAACCTGGGGGTCCTGACAGACACCAATCTTTGCCTTGTGGCAAAGGGGCTAATGCCTCCCTGGCCTGCATTTTGGAGGAGTGTTGCCAGCAGGTGGAGGGAGGTGGCCCTTCCCCTTTTATGCAGCACTGGTAAGGCCGTATCTACAGCGCTCTGTCCAACTCTGTGTGCCTCAGTGCAAGACACAGACTGACATCCTGGAGAGAGTCCAGTGAAGGCCCACAAAAATGACAAAGGGACTGGAGCACCTCTCATAGGAGGAGAGACAGAGAGCTGAGCTCAGGGGGATCTTACCTGTATAAAAATACCTAAAGGGAGGGTGCATAGAGGACAGAGCCAGGCTCTTTGCTGTGCTGCCCACAGATGGGACCAGAAGCAATGGGCACAAACTGAAACACAGGAATGTCATGTATGAACATGAGGAAACATTTCTTTACTGTGAGGATGACCAAGCACTGACAGAAGCTGTCCAGAAAGGTTGTAGAGTCTCCAACTTGGAGAGATTCAAAAGCTGAATTTGAATTCACAGTGATTTTTTTTCCTCTAAACTTCTTCCTTCAGTGCTGTAAATCAAACCATGGGGAGAGTGCAAGGGAAGGGGCAGGCACAGAGGACATGGTTCTGAGAACCTGTTTTACAGGACCCTTACTTGAACAGAGGGGTTGGGCCAGATGACCTACAGAGGTCCATTCCAACCTCAATCATCCTGTGATTCTGAGCTCTAAAAAAGCCCAGAAACACTGACATGGGAAAAGTATACTGTATTTATCCTGAAACAAATGTGCTTCTGTGTTATTCTGAAATTATTAGCACAGTGGTTTTATTACTGAAGTGTGGCAGACATGGAATCCATAATTTATGTCAGTAAGCATAGAATCACAGAATGGTTTGAGTTGGAAGGGACCGCAAGGCCCACCTAGTTACAACACCCCCTGCCATGGGCAGGGACACCCTCTGTTAGACCAGGTTGCCCAAAGCCCTATCCATCCTGGCCTTGGACACTGCCAGGGAGGGGACAGACACAGCTTATCCAGGCAGCCTGTGCCAGGGCCTGACCATCCTCACAGGGAAGAATTTCTGCCTAATATCTAATGTAAGTATGCCCTCTTTCATTTTAAATCCATTGCCCCTTGTCCTGTCACTATGCTCCCTGACAAACAGTCCCTCTCCATCTTTCCTGCAACCGCCCTTTAGGTACTGGAAGGCTGCTCTAATATGCCTGGGGAGCCTTCTTTTTTCCAGGCTGAACAAGCCCAACTCTCTCATCCTGTCTTCATAGGAGAGGTGCTCCAGCCTCTCATCACTTTCATGCCCCTCCTCTGGTCTTGCTCCAGCAGCTATATGCCTTTCTTGTACTGGGGACCCAGAGTTGGATGCAGTACTCCAGGTGGTGTCTCACAAGAGCAGAGGGGCAGAATCCCCTCCCTTGACCCGCTGGTCACACTGGTTTTAATGTAGCCCAGGACACGGTTGGCTTTCTGGGCTGCAAGTGTGCATTGCCAGGTCCTGTTGATCTTCTCATACACCAACATCCTTCTATTCAGGGCTGCGCTCAGTCCATTCTCTGCCTGGCCTGCAGTTGTGCTTGGGAGTTCCCTGATCATGCACAGGACCTTGCACTTGGCCTTCTTGAACTTCATGCAGTTTGCATGGGCCCATCTATCAAGCTTGTCAAGGTCCCTCTGGATAGCATCCCTTCCCTCCAGTGTGTCAACTGCACTACACAGCTTGGTGTCATTGGCAGTTGCTGATGGTTCACTCCACCCTACTGTCCATGTCTCTGACAAAGATGTCAAACAGCACCAGCATGATTCTTTTAGTTTAGGAGGAACACTAAGTGAAAAACAAAAGGTGATCTGACTAGCATTTTAGAATGAAAACAGCACGTGTTTTCTGCTGATTTAATATTTCAATAATGCAGCTTGGTCTATAAAAACAGTAATGACAAAGGTAACCAAAATTATTTTTAGATAAGATGTTCTTAAGATATTTAGCATATAAATCCTCAAAGATTTCTTCTTGAAATCATGAAAACACGTAAAATTTCAAATTATTATTTCTATTTTGTGTATAAAAAATGAAACATTATAATATACACAACCAAAATGGACAAATGGTTTCTCTGTACTATGCCACCTGTAGAAGGGAGCATATGGTAATATAAGAAGATGTTATAAATACTCTCTGTAGCACAACCATGAATGCATTTAGTGTTAGTAAAAATCTAGGGATAATAACTTTTTTAAGCAAACCACACCAGAGAAGTGCACACACATGTTATGTAAAGTTGCTGTGTAGCTCTCATTCTGTTGTCAGAGACATTAACCAATGCTCAACTGCGGAAGCTTTGACACTTTCAAAAGCCAATGCTCTGAAACCTGTTACCCCAGAACAGGACAATTATTGCAGGATTCACGCTGACTAAAATCAAAGGAATACTGTTACTTAAATTTCATTTTCTTTTGATAAAATATTCCACTCTTCTCCACCAGATATTTTCTCCCATCACAGCATTAATCAAATTGCTTCTCCCATGTCATGGAAAGGAAAGAAAATATATGTTATTTTTAAAATATACATTTGATCTTACTACCAGAAAGAGTCTTGCAGGAATATGTGGAATCTCCTGTTTGGCTATGTCTATACTAGCACATTCAGCATTGCCAAGGAATGCATCTCAATGTCAGCACTCAAACTTGACTACCTACACTGTCAAACTGCTGGAACAGACTCCAGTATGGTTTTGGCCCATGCAAACTAGCACTTTCCCAAACAATTCCTGGGCACAGCTTGTGCTTAGAGCAGGCTAGAGACCATTCAAAACTGGCAGCTTTCACAAAGTACCATGTTTCAAGGGTTTAAAAGTTTAACAGTATGGATGTGAGTGGTTATGTGCCAGCTGTTCTCAGTGTCAAATATTTACAGGCATATTTAATTTATCAGCATATACAGACATTATGTCTAAATGGTGGAGCAAGTGTACTTTCCACTGTGCTAGCTTTATGGATCTACTGAAGGGCAAAACGGATTCCTCCTTCCCATCCAAAGAAAACATCAGCTCCATAGGAATGGTGCATACCAAAGTCTTAACCTCAATATGTAGCCTGATCTAGCCTGAATATATATGTAAATATATATACATATCACCTGAATATATACATATTGCAACTCAGGAACTGGGTTTAGTACATCTGTTGTGAGAGACGGGAATTTCTAAACTTATTTAGAGGTCAGGGAACAAGGCTACTATGCAACAGAGTATTGTTGACATAAAATGGGACTCCTCAGCAGCTTGAGGAGAATAATATTTCTTACATGTATAGCTGGAGGGAGGATGCTTTGGAGGCAATGACCATCCACGCATGACAGGATGGTGACAGGCAAGGACAAACACTTTCCATTGCTCTCCAGCTTCTTAATTCTATGCATGCAAAGAAAACTGTTACTGTATCTCTGCTGACGTATCCCTTATGCCCTCTCAAACTGCTGCAAAACTTAAGAGAGTATTTTTTTATGCTTTCAGAACCAAGGATCTGTATGAGCTGTATCACCTCTCAGGGTGTACTTTCGCAAAACTCCCTCCTTCGAGCTGTTACAAGACCCAGACTTGCAGTGACACAACTGCTGTGCCGAGGAGGAATGCAGACATGCAAATACTCAGGTTAGATCAAGTTAGAGATTCACCACTGTGCTTAGCAAGTGTCTCAATCTCCTAATTAGATGATAGTTCAGTGGTTATGAATCCTCACAAACACATGGTAACTTAACTCACTCAATTCCTTTTTATTCATATTTATGTATTAATTAAATCAGTTATCCCAGGTATGTGGCTAGAGAGTGCAATGCACTATCCAGGTATCAAATAATGAAACTTCTAATACCTACTTAATCATTAAAGCTTAAATCAAAATTCTGATATTTTGACAAGTAGAATTAAGCATTTGAACCAATAAACAATGATGACTGAAATTTTCAGAGCAGTCATTCAAAAACTGATTAGAATGACTATCTAGAGGATTGTGATATGCTGGTTAAATATGAAAGCACTGCTGCCAAATAACACAGAATTTGTTCTCCATATAGCAGTTACTATGGTAAAATTAAAGCATTGAGCTGTTTTGGATAAGGAGCTGCTGAAACCCCCAAAACAGTCCCCAAAACGCAAAAACTATCACAAATCTTAAATGGTTCAGCTACAGGTCTGAGGTACTTTTTTCAATAAAATGAATTAACTGTGACATGAGACATTACAGAAATATGAGAAATACAAGGACTTGCCTTTTGTTCTTCAAAAGAATATTAATGTGTCTCAAAAGTAAATTTTGTTACTTTTATCTTTTTAAGATATCTTCTACAAAAATGGCTTCCTAATACCTTAAGATAGACATATCTTTAAGCATACTGAATTCCTATTATAGCATTCCATTGAATAAAATCCCGCTTTTTCAGTAAAGCTGGTATTTTAACATAGACGCCTTCTTCAACAACACAATAAACAAAAATATCTAACTCTATATTTGTAAGTTACAATACACAAGAACATACCTAACTAATCTTGGTAGTCATAACAGGCAACATTTGACTGTAACTAGCACTGGAACTTACAACATCAATTACCAGCTTCCCCTGGTGAGGATAAACTGTAGGGTAGAATGTGAAGAGATTTTATATCAGGGCTTCTAGATCTCCTCCTCACTCAACATTCACATGACACTGCCAACAAAATTCTGATTATTACAAACAGATGGAACTTATCTTTTTATTATCTCTATTCCACTGACAGAAAAATTCCTAGAACACAATTCATAGCTCAGTGTTTAAATTAGAACCTAGGATGATTCCAGTGTTACTGTTAGTCACTACTCTTTCACAAACCATGTTTTCCCTAAGGTCAGCATATTGTATGCTATATGCAAGCAGACATAAAATACATGCAATATTGGTTACCAGTGACTTTAACATCAAATGCCATTTTAAAAGGTAAAAGCATTGACTAAAAGGTACATTAAAATGACAACTAACAGTACCTTGTAAATTATTTCATTTAATACAGGTACTACTTACAATTAAGAAGCACACATAATTATGCTGCAACAGAAAACACCACTGTAATGCTGTGATTATTTAATGAAGTGAATAAATAACTTATGTACTACCCTACAGAAAAAACTAATGTAAAGGGAATGTGCATTTTTTCCCAAAAATATAATTTAGGGAGGCCTGGAGGAACATAGGCTTTGCTAAGTATATCAGAACCTTATCTGAGAAGGAACAAAATACATATCACAAAGCGAGCTGTTTGGTTTCAAAAGGTCAGACAGAAAACAGTTATCATACACTACAGCAAAGTTTTTGGAAGCTGTATTAAACTCCCAGTAAAACAATGTTTATATAATATCTATTCCTTTTAAAATTTCCAAATGAGTAGAATTCAGGTAGCAATGACATAATTTCTCCAACCTCTTCCCTCGGTGCCAGGGAGAGACAGGACACAGGGTGCCCACACACAGACAGTATCAATGCCATCAGCTTACCTGCAGACTGAGCACTGTAAAGGGAAGGATCAACTAGAGGAATATTCTGAGAAGCAGGCTGAATGGTGTTACTTGTCACTCCTAAAAAACAATGCAAGTAAAATAAATTATTTTTATTTGTGGACTTCAAAAGTAAGCAGACTAATTAAGGCAACAGAACAGGTAAACTTAATGACTCGGTGATTTTTAAATTAAGCAGCTGAAAGCTTCCCAACTCTCCAAGTTCCTAATAAGTAATTCTAAACCCTTCACTTCAGATTACTAAAGTTTTACAAAGCAAAGAAATATAGAAGAATTTACAGGCCATCATTCATTTTATCAGTTGAGTATTTCAAGGAAATTTAATTTCAAGCAGTAAAAAAATGAGAAAACACTATTCCAAAACATACTGGCTACTCTAGAGTAGTGAGGAAAACCTGCATTTTTCTGTCTGTGTTCAAATTTGAGATGCTCTCATCTGCATTGATCCAACACTGTATTTTTGCAGTATGTTCAGAACATACCAGACTATTTCTACAATAAAGCTATTTCTACAACATTTGCTATGTAGGAAGATGGTATAATCACTTTTCTAAATTATCTGTTATTTCATGGAATGACTGATGGGGTTAAAATTATTTAATTCAAAGAATTCATGTATTCCAACAAAGCACCTATTCCATAATTTTCATATCTGGTAAATACTAAGAGGGAAACATTTACCTAGGCTGAATGTAAAAACCAACACTCTCCCTCTCCCAGACCAAAACCACCCACTTATCTGAAGGATTTCCCTTTGATAAAGTTGAAAAAAAGAGCATCCTGAACTTTTCACAGGGTGAAGCATTTTTAAAATGAGAAAGTAAAAGAAAAGGAGGGGCTGTGTGATAAAAACATCTCGCATGTCCTATAATATAAAAACATATCTGAACAAACAAATGATCATCAGGATTGAACTCCAGAGTTTGTAGCATTTTAGTCTTATTAAACATAATTACAAGAAGGTAACATAAGGTGAAAGAGTTGCATTTGCAAATAATTTAATACAACCTTAATATATATATGCATTATATATATATATTAAATACAGCAACTAGAAAGAACTCTGGATTTTTAAGAACTTGGGTTTGGTCTAAAAATGATACAAAGTAGGAATCGGGGTGTAGGAGCCAGTATGTTTAGCAGCAGGGACAAAATTTCCAGTAATACTATTGTTTGAGGTGAATCACACTCACTTACTTGCATGGGAAAAGGAGAATTAACAAACGGAAGGTATGATTGTTATAGTGCTGTTGTAACAGTTTCAAAACTATGTTGGATATGTTCCCACATAAAGAACAGCAGTCTATCTGCATGGGAAAAGCTAAATATGAAATTATGTAAGGTAATTTCATCTATCAAGTACAAGATTCAAATGGTGCTTTACCAAATAGAAGTTGCAAGGCATGATTCTAGAAAAAAAACCAAAACAATTCTGTCTACAGGAACATTCACTCTTTCATTCCATATACCTCTTCTGGCAAAGTGCTCCAAAATATGAATTACTTATTTTAAAAGGCATAAAAACATACAAAATATTTCCAATGGCATTGTTACAACATTAATTTACAGTGTTGCTTCTGCCATATTATTTTATTTGATACGTAATGGAGAGAGGGGCTAGAATTCACTTCTCAATAGAGGCATAAATTTTTTGGGTGTGATTCCAACATACCTGTGTTATGAGGTACTTCAGCTGGAGTGTTGGCTGGTGCATGGGCACCTGGTGGTATATGTATGCCAGTGTAATTACTAGTTGGTATGTTGTTAGCTTCGTATGTCGATGATGATGATGATGTTGGTTGAGTTGTTCCACTGTGGAGAGAAGATGACCCTGCTTCTTCTCTTTCAACATCTGCGGAGATGACACAAAAGAAGAATTACTTCAACTCTTCTATACAAACATTTGAAAATGTAGACTTTCTTTCAAATTTTTGTTAGTGTGACATAAAACATTTATCAACCCAAAAAGCCTACAGCTGATTTGACAAAGTAAAAAAGGCAAAATACCATAGAATAAATATTTAGAAGCTCACATACTTTCAATGTTCTATTTAAGTTGAAGTATTATCTCATTACTGGTCTAAATGTAAGCAATTTGTCTCATCAGTACAATCCCTTAGCACAAAATTGCAGTGATCTATATTTTTGTATACACATGATTCAGAATATGGAAAACTGTATTTGCTTCAGAAACACTTTTTAAAAACAGTGCCAGCCCTTTCACCCTGTAACCACAAATAAATGACAAAAAAAGAGCAATTTTGGGAAAGTAATACCAAACAAGAAAATGATACGCAGTTTAGCTGAGTCATAACAATCTGGAACAGTTAAGAGTACATAAAGCATTGTAGGAATGAGGTTAAATATATCCCATAGCATGTACAGAGAACATTATTTTTCAACACAATCATGTTCTCAAGGTTCTAATCTAGTTTATCCAATGTTGCTTTGAAGGCTGCAAGACTAATGGTCCATTTTTATTATGCTAATGACCCAGTTAATTTATATATGGTTGATTTCTGCTCCAATTTAATTCAGTTCAATTTATATTGAAAAAAACCCTCTTTTACTGTGTATGTCTTAATCTGTATCAATTATGTCAGGTGAAACGAGCACAGTTTTGGGAATGGCTTTGTTAACAGCCAGTTCTTGAAAGAGAGTAAAACAAACAGGGAAGCATAAAACTTGTGTGTGTCTAGAGCTGGCAAAAGAGGTTTTGTTTCTTTATGAAATCCACGCTACTCTTCAACCATACGAGACTATGTGTTATACAAACACGTCTACTGCTTAATAATTAAACAGTCAACTATTCCAAATATTACTATTATAAATATCAGAAGTTTTCCCATGCAAGGTCCTCTTCCTCCCAGACATAGTTCAGGTACTACCTTTACTAAAAATGACAAAACACTTTCTAATTTAGAATGTTATTTACCATAATAAAAGACTAAAATGCATAGTAAAATCAACAGTATTGTCATTAGGACATGCACAGCTAAAAATATATTTTCTTTTTTTATATTCAAAGTTGCAGTAGTTTACTTTCATTCAGAACATTCCAGTACTAATCAACAAATGCACAAATCTCCCAATCTCCAGTCTAAAACCAAGAATCTTTTTTAAAGTATTAAAAAGCAAAGAAACCCAGAAGCAAAGTTTTGTCAGGAGTGTAAAGCACTGTTAGCAAAATTTAATGTAAAAACACAGAACGTGGTAAAACCTTTGTATGTTACTCTTATGAAAAATACTTTCACTTGCTGCAATGTGTAATTCAGTCTGTGGTTTTATGAAGCTATTTCTGACATATGCAAACAAACATCTGGCAGATTTCTGGTAGGCAAAGGATATCTTAAGGTGCCAGATTTTTCCTCTGCTGTATTTTTTTCTAGTAACTCATGCAGCAGTATCATGTGGCTCACATGCTTGGAGTGAAAATTCATGTGTTAAAACTGGCAAAAAAGCAAGAGTCAAAAGTAAACACCAGATATGGTACCTTTTAAAGAACAGTGTGATAGGAATAAGCCATTGGTTGAATGCTGTATTTTTTCAGTGCTTTTGGTGTTAACAAAAAAAAAATTTTTAAAACCATTTCAGAAAAATAAAATTTAGTTTAACCAAATGCCAGACTTACTGTATGTAAGATTAATGAAATAGTTATGCACATCACTGTTGTCTGAAGCTAAGGCTGCCCAAGTTTATTTGTAACACTGTTATCAGTTATTTATAGCCTGGTCAAATTGTAGCCATAAAGTTGGATTTTCCATGTTGGGTATCTGCCTGCAGCTAGTATTTTGGGAAAGCCATTGTGAAAAATTACTAAGACACTTTTGAGAAGGAGGGAGTGGGACAAAACATGCTTTTGTTGTACTTAGCATCTCAATTCAGAGAAATTACCTGTAAGGCCTTGCTCAAACTTAACTGTCAAAGCATTTACTCCTTTACTCTGCCCCCTGCAGATTCCTGTTGCCCTCATCCAGCTCTTCAGTCCCATTCTGATTTCTTTCCCTCTGCACCAGGACTTACACCCCACCGCTGCAAACCCTTGCCCCATACTTGTGCCTGCCTTGCACTATCTCCCGATTTTCTCTCCAAGACATTCCCAGTTTCAGCTTGCAACTTCCTCACAGGGTAGTCCAGTCACTCTCGTACAAGTGCAACGCTTTAGGCAACACAGGTCATGGTAGACATGAACTCAAATGTTTGAAGTCTGGCAATGTTATACACAAACAAACAAACAAAAAAACCCAATGAAAAGAAAAGTGTTAGAAATGCTGACCACCCTTAAGAACAGTACCTGTAAGGGGCAAAGTTGCAGAAGGGAGATCATGTATCAAGAAACCAAGTTCAACTTTGATTTTCTCATTATGCCATCAGCAAATGTTGAACTTTGTAACATAAAAGAAGCTTTGTTTAAATTATGTCTCCTTAGGTGTTTAAAGTGCCCAAATGCCATCAAAGCATTGTAACTATTCTTTCTGAAAAGTAAATATTTAAAATATTCTTTATCAAAGGCTAAAGTATTAGAAGCACCCTTTAGACATGCACATGCAGTGTTCATGAAGAGTTTTAACAGTAGTGCTAAGTGAAGGATTTCAGGCTGCTGGAAAAGAACATTTAAGTCAACAAACTGTTTTTAAGTTCTGCGGTTAGAGCATCCATAACATTAACGAAAAATAAAACTCTTCCAGGGAATGGGAATGAATACTAGAAAAATCACAGAATTCATTTTGCACAGAGCAGTAATAAACTAGAATTTAAAAGTTCCTTGCCACTTAAGGATGCTGAAATACGAGGGTGTGAAACAGTGACACAGTTGTTACATGTTCGGTTTCAGGCCCAGAGGAGTTTCTTGTCTTGGCACCTCAGTGGCCTTTGTGCTTGGATTGCAGCACTGTGAATCCACGTGCTTTTCAGATTTTCTTGAGCTAGAGTATACCCAGACTATCTGCCTGGTTTAATTATTAATTTATTGAAGGGAAGACATTGTGGAATAAGGCTGATACCCCTTGTCCCATAACCAACTGCCCAAAGATACTTTCATATCAACAGAGGACTCAAGACTTAATGGCATTCCCCTGTCTAGTGTAAGGAAGCACCGATTATGACTGAAATTCAACAGCCCAGAGCACTAAATTTAAAACTAGATCTTTTTTAATAACTATTTTTAAGGAGTCTAGCTTCCTCCAGTTCTCTGGAGTCCTTAAAAATAGGAGTCCAGAGAGTTAAAAATGTAATATATTATTTTTAATTTAAAAACATTTTCTCTTCTCATTCTGCTGCACTGTTTCTCTTTAACTTGAAAGCTGGCTGAAAGATGCTGTAGGGTTCTATTGGAAGACTGCTTTTTTTAAAAGGTTTTTTTTCTCACAACAATAAGAAATTAACTAAAAATCTCATCACCTTTTCATAAGCTGTTCTTTTTACTTGTTGGGACTATAAAGGTTTCCTGGAATTCTGCAATATAAATGTAGCATGCTCCTTAAAGATTTCAATGAAAGTAGTGACATATAATGTATTCTGTTCTACTACGGATATACCATAACCATTTAAGAACTTTTTCATATTTGGAATTACATTTTTTAATTGTTTTCCATTAGTATAAAATCTTGTTGGATGACCTAGGGCTCCTGCTAAGTGACCTTTATGTGTACTCTAGGATTTGTATTCCAACTGCATTAATAAATCAAGCATGCCATTTTAAGGTTTCCATGGTGGCATCCTGACAAAAGCATCCATAAATCCAAGAGCAGAACTGCATAAAGCATGCCTATGTTACTGTAAAAACATCTCCAAGAGTTACAGTATGGTTTTGAAGAATTGCAAAGAAAATAACACTTTGGAAAAAAATGGTAATTTGTCAAGCTACAGAGACCTAGTTTCATTCTGTTTAAACAGACTTTTTCCATTTGCAAGGGGAGGAAGAATATGAGCAAGCAGAAAGGAATGGGGAAGGTCCAGTCCTACATTCAAACAATGCTGCTTTTCTTCTTATGATGGACAAAGCAAGAATTGATGCTTTTTTCCAATTATTCTTCCCATAAAAATAAATTTGCATAAATTTTTTGCCTTGGTCGTGTAAAGGATTATGGACACCTACTCCATGGAGTTAGTTTCCAAAAATAAACATCAACAAGTATTTTTCATTTCATTGCTCAGTAAAAGGATTATGAGAAATTCTCTTACATGAATCACAATTAGACAAATAAAAAGAAATTGCCAAATTATAGATACTGCAGTCACCCTATCAATAAGGATGTTAAAATTTTGGCTCGTTGTCTGCGTCCCTCTAAAGTTGTATGTAGACGTAACTAGTTAATGAAAGCAAGTCTTCATCTGTTCACACCACTGCTTGTAATGACCTGCAATGAATAACTAGCAAAGATTTAATTCAAGTCTGAATTCTACTTTCCACCCTACAATTTTTTGCACCCTTGAGCAAGTCAGTTACCTTTGCTTCCACATTAATCAAATGAAGAAAGTAAGCTACTCACTGATGCTAAGGAACAATTATTGTTTCTACATGAGCTGCACACAAGGACTTCTAGCAAAAGCTCTTTAATCTTTGCTTAGAAATTCCATTTCTGCAATTGTTTAGAATCCATAATTCATTTCACATAATCAGGTGAGCTTTGTAAACATTACCACACTACCAGCCAGAGGACTAAAGAGCACTCATTTAGAGCTACAAATATTTAATTGGGCTACTGATTACATTTGTTATGTCCCACATTGGCCTCTCCATTAAATTATCAAACCGGTATAATTTGACAGAGAAAGATGTGGTGATGTTTGCAGCTGCATCAGAAGTCTCTCTTGCTACAGCTGCAGCAGTAGTTAAGAAAACTGCCTCAAAAAAGATTGTATGTTGAATAAATTCTTCATTTCAAATACAGCTGTGACTAGATTGAAGAATACTTCAGTGGGGAGGATGGCCATTCCAGTGTTTGTAGGGCATCTTTAGGTAAGGAAAACATAAAAATGTATGGTTAACTTTGAAATAAAATTCTATCACACTCATTATTTGTTCACAAATACTTGAATTTACTTATTTTGCAATGTTTTTGAGTACTAAAACAGTAAACAAAGAAATTATAATTAGCACCCAGGGCTTTACACAGATCATGCCTACTTTTAACAAAAGAGGGAGAGATGTTTTGTACACATTCTGCTAAAAAAAAAATGGTGAAAATGTTTTTTTTTTAACTGTAACAGTGCCCAGGAGATAAAAATGATAAGAGATCACATTGTGGAGAGCCAATTTCAGACTTTTTTTTGCTAAATCTGAACATCAGAAGCAATTTTTTCTTTTCATTTCTCTTTCTCTTTTCTATATGCAACCAAATGATTTAAGAATCATACAAAGGCTGAAGGATCCCTTGCAGGTGACCTGGTCTAGTTACTCTGTCATAGTAGCAGTAACACAGATCATGCTGTGCTGGGAACAAAATAAGGTTGCAAGGGACTTCCTGAGATCATCCTGTCCAACCCCATGATCAAGCACATCAGGTTTGAGCTGGTTGCCCAGGACTATGTCCGGTTGGGTTCTGAATACTTCCAAGGATGCAGAATCCATAACCTCTTCTGGTCTCTCTTTTTCAACATCTGACCACATTCATGATGAAAATTATTGTCCTAATAATTAATTCACATTTTTCTTGTTGCAACCCTTGCCCATTGCCTACTGTCCCATCACTATGCATGTCTAAGAATAGTCTGTGTTAAATTTTTCACTATACTCTCCCATTAGGTATAGATTAAGAGAGCAACAAGAACTCTCATTAGACCCACTTCACCTTTTATGCCATGTTCTCCAGTTCACATTTGGAAGACAATAGTAAACTATACTTCAGGCAATATACTACTTTTCAACAAGGTGGGCTTGAAAGGAGTAAGACTGCCTGTCTTCTACTTAAACTTTGCTCACTGTCTGATAAAGGTAGTAAGCCAGACAGTTTTTATTCATGCCATGCTGCTTTGTCACTTTTTGTATTTTGCTGCACATTTGTCTTCTGCTACAGAAACAGCTAGAGAGAAACAAAGGGACCATTTATTAATGAAACTGATCACAGTCAAAAGCTTCTGGTGAAATGCAACAAGAATTAAACATTCATAAAGCACTATGCATAAAAAGCTGCAAACAATGGAAAAGTAAATGGGCGAAAATATTTTGAAAGTTAATGTAACATTTACATACCAATTTTAGTATATTCAAGAAATTAATAACTTTTGCATATGTTTTGCTTTTATCAATAACTGAAGAGCATGATCACTTTATACACAGAACAGTGTATATCAGTTTAAGCAGTTTAAAAAAAAAGTTTTGTACATTATTTCATCTGACTTCACAAAAACACTTACCTGTGAAGTTGTGGATCTATACTTAAGAAATAGGGTAACATTTATACAGTTATGAAATAATATGGGATCTCTGGTTTGACTTGTCAAGTTGTTTTACGTAAAAATATAGATAATGAAATAACAGATTTGAGCTATCTTTTTCAAAATAGGTCAGGATGTGACTTACATGCTCTCATAAGAGAGAGTCTGCTCAGTATTGTTTATGGAGAAGCTAGCCTGTGTCTGCTCACAGTGCTGGTGTTCGCCTTTAAAAAGCACTAAATGAGAAAGGTTTGGATGCACATAACATTTCTTATTGAAGAGCCAGGCTTTCAAATTAGCAGCAGAGTTTAGACAGGTCTGAGTGTATTAGAAGTTACAATTTTGGAGGTTTAAAACAACCTATCCTGATAAATGTTCATTTTGGTTTGAGTATCCTGGAAAATCAGCACAGTTATGGAGGCAGCTTCCAGGAGTCCTGTACAGGAAAGTCAGGTAGCCAGAAGAATGCAGGGAGTAACTAAACACCTGAGGAAAAGGGGGATGAGTGAGAAAACGGCAGGAAATCCAATCTAGAGAAGGCCATAAACCGGTTTTGAAATCCACATTATTATGTGGGAAGAAAGAAGTCAGCTCACAATCAGGTGTTTCCTCTGAAGTTGAATTTATCTGTGATCAAACCCTTTTTGACTCTTATTTAACTTCACAGAGAGGATAAATAGGCAAAAGTATCATGACTTCACAGAAGAGATTTAAAAGAAGGAATGTGTGCAGCATTAAAGAAATGCATGGTTCTGGCCCTTCTTGAGTGTAACTGTACTCAAAATAATAATCTTCACTACAGCAGGAAGGGAAAAAATAAATTATTAAATAATTCAGTCAAATAGTACAGTCCAATAAAAGTAAGAGTAGGGTAAGCAGCAAAGAAAAAGCAGAAGGCGGCCCATGGGAACAGAACATTACACAGGGAAGTTGTGCTTCCTGTGGCTGCTCCCACAGAACCACACATACTGCCTTTTTGGTCTGGGCCCTGCCCTCTGCTCGTTTTAAGAGATGGAAACCCCTACCGAAGCTCTCTCCTTCCATTCCGATGGGCCCTGGCTGTGGAGTCTCTCCATTCTTCAAGCAGTTATGAATGTAGGCTGCCTTCCACCTGGCGTACTTCCTGTGCTGGACATTCTGGGGAAGAGAAAAGGACAGCCAGGTTAACCACTCACTTCAGAGAACTAATGCACTCAAACCAGAAATATAAGCAGGTTTTCCACCCTGAGAAGAGATAATAAAACTAAACTGCTTTCTCTGTTATCATCTGACACCCCTTTAAAGATAGATACTACATGTGAAATTAATCAGTGACATACAAAAAAAAAAAAAAAAGAACAGCTTTAATAGGATCTCAGCATGAAAGGAAACTGTGAAGATCTTCAATTAGTGCAGCATGTCAGGAAAAGGAAATAAATTATACCAGGACCATCTAGTGTGAAAGATGGAGCACTTGGTACTAATTACTGATTTGAAATAACAAAGAAAAAACTTCTTATCTCCACAAACTTAGACAATTATTTACTTCAGATTTAAATATCTGGAATGTAAAATGCTACTCCTGCTGACCAAAAACATATCTCTTTTCTAATTACATTACATTTAAAAAATATATTTAAGAGCATGAATACAACAGGCTGCTGCAGTTGCAGTTTAAGGTCTCATGTGTGCGATATTCTAGCACATACATTATTCTGATTTCATATCTTCACAATATCACTAAGCATCAGCTGAAAGACTTTAGCAACATAAAACTACCTGCATAGCAAGGGGTTATGATAATGACAACTTTAAATAAATTGTCAATGACAAATAGTTCGGTTATTTGAAAAAATATATGTACTTCTCAAAAATTAATCACTATATTGACAGTCCGCATAATTTTTTGCCGAATCTAATTTTCTGAAATGGTGTCAATATGAAGCAATAGCACATGTCAATATGAACAAACCTGCTGCTTGCCCTTCTGATTCCATTTCTATTGTAACTGAAATTGAAATAACTTCGGTATTAGAAAAAAAACCCCACAATTTTTGCTATTTTTGGGCAAAGGAATTGAGGAATAGCATTTCACCTGGGTTTTCACAGATTTTTCTTCTCACCAAACATGAGTGATTGAAATAAATGTCAGAATCTAAAAAAAATTTAGATTTTCCATTTCTTTTTTTAAAAATATACTTTAGTATTCCAAGGTACAACTTTAACATGTTAAAACATAAAATGAAGATTGGCCACTTTATATCTCCACGGACTGTTACAGTAGTGGTTTTTTTAATCTAAGAATTCTCAATTGTTATGAGAAATCTTAAACTGACTGTGTAAATCAATTCCTTTGTCAGAAGTTGTCAGCGAAATAACCGGATCTGACAGTTATGAGGTAATATATCTCAAGGAACAAGGCTGAACATGAACAGAGATGAGAAATGTGGGAAGATGAGTGGAATAATCTGGCCAAGGGAACAATGCAGGTTGATAGCAGGTTTCACACTGACATCTTCACATGCAAGGTACTGGTGAACTCTAATTTCCACAGTAATAATCACAGCTAAAGTTGTTTGGAAACTGAGGTAGAGAGAATAATCTCTCTTTAGAAGTCCTGGCTGAAATTACACTCAAGTTTTTTGAGAATACGTTGAAATTTCAAATTGTACTTCACAAAGTCTATTGACTGTCATCTAGAATTAGGGTAGAAAGCAACTCTATAGTGGACATCTTCAGCTTAGTACTGTAAGCGGGGAAGCCTTTAATGCTCAAGCACGTAAGAAAGAAAAAGTATCTGTAGACTACCTGTGTGGATTTAGGTCTTGAGACATATTCAACACTTAAATGATCAGCACTTCCTGATTTTGTCTGAATGTTTAGCATTGTCTCTGTTTCTTATTTATTTTTCTAGGTATGCCAGCCTTCTTTTAACAATCTTTTAACTTCTCCTTCATGAGTCAGTAGCAGCTTTCTCTAACTTTTTCTTCTTTGCCAGAAGTTATCAACTATACCATTACATTTTCAAAATGAGCTGCTTGTTCAGTTAGTTTAGCAAGGAAACCTCACTTTCAATTTTCAGAACAAGAACTACTTTATTAACAGTACCCACTCCTCTACATCAGAGATAAATTCTTCTATGGGGCACAAATAACAGAGAGTTGCTGACCATGTACCTCATAGAAAGGTTTGTTTTAAAGCAGACTAAGAGTCAATGCTAGACTATGTATTTGATTAAAAAATTATAAGCAATGAAGAGCACTGTGTTAAGTTACTTTAGTAGATAATTTTTTGAACCAAACATTCATGTCCTAATGTCCAGATAACAAGCCATTTTTTAAAAAGTAAATACATCTCACCTTCTAAAAGTGGGGTTTGTTGCAAAAACAAAAATAAATGTACACATTATGACATTAATAACTAGCACTGAAGTTCTTTGCTTTCAGAGCAGGAAGTAAAGGTGGAGAAAGCCAGAAACCTTGTTTTGCTTCCCCATCATCATTCCTACTTGCTCAATGTAATGCTTCACAGTAGTAAATATCAGTTAGAAATTCAAAGTCTGATTAAGTCATGAACCATCTTCTAAAAAGTAACAGTTATCTAACATTTCATGCATAACTTATTTTAAATACTTAGCATGATTCCTTATGACTTAATAGCATGCATTTGACCACAATTGGACACCATTTCACTATATGACTATACTCTTTAAAGTTCATATTCACAACTTATAAAAACAACTTTACAGAACTAAAACAGTAATTTGCACCTGTGCTGGGAAAAGCAATCAGGGAATACACTAATATCCCTAACACTTACCTCCTCAGACAGCTCCCCAAATACAGTTAGAACGTCTATCAAGAGACTTGCAGTATAAAAGGACTTTATCATGTTTCTGTAAAAAAAGAAAACATTTCACTAATTTGGTCATGTCAGCCAGGACCACATTTTAGAAGCTGGTATTTTAGATAAGCATATTTATATATATTTAAGCATACTGGCTTACTTCAAGCCAATCATCACTATTTTTTTTCTTCTTTTCATCTGATGTTACAGAATTTACTTCATAATATTTAAATTTACTGATATATGTCTAATCTCCTGACTACCATGTAGAAAGTTTTCAGTATTTTTAAAAACTGGTCATGTGTTCTGCACTTAGCTTCCAATTTGGAATGTTCAATATAGGACAACCTGTATTATCCTAGAAAATGCCTAGCAAAGTCATTGACATGCTGTAGTAATTGCTGTAAATCAAACCACACAATGTATCATAACAACTATTTTAGTATCACTGGCCAGTAGAAACTGTAACATGCTTGATACCAAGCTCAGTATCAGTCTGGGGTTTTAGAAGGAAGGAGGACACCAGTTGATGTGTGAAGTTAGACACAAGCAAGTAGCAAAAATGTCAAGTTTTTCAGAGGAGAAATTAATTAAGTCCCAACTCTTTCTTCCAGTCGAATAAGTTTGGATATTCAAATTTTCTGACCAGTATTTTAATACAGATAACAAACCCAAAGATTTTCACCTACTTATGAAATTGCCCAGCTCTATCTTCATTGTCTGCATACAAAAACATTTTCAAAGCGTAATTCTCCACATGAGCAGAACCAACAATTTCCTGAGTAATTGCTTCATTATCACCAAATTGCTTTTTCATCTGAAAAAAGTTGAAAAAAAATACATTAATTACCTTATTAGACCCTAGCAATTCTGCAATCTAATTCAAACACAAGAAGATTTAGACAAAGCCAAGCACAATTTAAAAAAAGAAACAATATACACCAATTATTTTAAAAATCTACAGCTTCTAACATAATAAAAGCTAAAAGTAGCATAGTAAAGAGAAAGCACATTCTTTTGGAGGGAGAAATATTATTAATATGTAGTTCTGAATACCATCTTTAATCACAAAATACTAAATAAAATCCCAAAACAACCCAGACAAAAAAATCCCAACTGTTAAATATGACACAATACTGTGAAGGAACAGCCACAGGTATTTTTCCACTTACCATCCAAAAGACCAAGCATTCTGAGGCCTGTGTCAGGACTCCACACAAATCAACTGATAAAGTAACACATGGTTTATAAAGACACTGTAGGTCAGAGTGATCATGTATCTTCTCTCTGGTAAGGTTATTTCACTGCAGTTCATTACATCTTTCAAAGTGTTTGAGCCCTACCTGGACTGCTCTAGGGATCTATGGATTTACTGGAACTTTCAGTGCAAGCAGTGTACTGCAATTCAAAGACCTCTTTTCAAAGCTGTTAAGAGTACAAGAATCCTCAGGTTTCCTAATAAAAATCAGTAAAGTAAATAGCCTTCTAACAGTTACAACAGGTGGATTTACAGCTTCTGAATAGGCTTACTGTTCGCACGTAAGGAAATCTCAGGTTATCCTTAGAGAACAAAAACAGGAACACTGTATGATACTAACCAGCAGCCTTTATTTTGCCAAAAGATTTTAAAACAATCCCTGAATAGCAGTTATTTTTCACTGTGTGTGAGAAGAAAATGTAATCATGCAGGCCGTATTTCCTTATTTTTTATGTTGCTGACACATTTTTAATACAGAGGACATTGCCAGAAAAGTTACTTGATTTCAAAAGTGAAATATATACTGTCCAAACAGAACTATGAAGACTTTTGTCACTCATACTTTACATGGTTTCCAAAAAGTATCTGTGCTTTATGAAGTGTAATTGTTTTTCTTCTGAGTGCACCACAATCTGTAAGTTGCAAGATACACAAATGAAGTGAAATCTTTTAAGTTGAGCAAGAAAATAATTTGTTTATTTATATATTTTACCAGCCTATGCATACACTTTACAACTAGAAAATATCTTATTACTGTACTTGATTAGATGTTCAGTGGAGATGTTTTCAAATGTACAAATGACACTGTTACACATGGTTCTAAAAATACTGAGTGGTTTACTTCTGAAACTACCCTTCACACCATCTGTGATTCAGTGCAGCAGTACTGATGTTTTAAATAATGACTCTTCATTTTAATATAAAATCAAGCAAAATTGGTTTAATTTTACTAAAAACAATTAAATGAAACCGTTACCTATTGGAAAAGCAAAACAACACAACCATATGTAAAAAATCTTTTTGATAGAAATACGCATTTTGGATACAAAATCACTGTATTCAACTAATTCATATCTTTGGAATATTATGAAGTTACCTGCAAAGAACATATCTAATAATCTATTCTTCTATTCTTTGCTGCTATAAAGTTCAAGATTGTTTGTACGCTTGTGTCTCAACCTTTAAAATGATCTGTTGAAGTGACACACAGAAAGCTGTGAGGAACACGTAGCTGCAGCACCCTTTTGTGCCCCCGACTCGGTAAGGGCTGACTGAAACGTCTGCTATTGAATTACTGCATGACTTCTCAACGTACTTCCTAGCTTCCTAGATCCAAAATTGCTTTATTAGATCTGCTTAGGAGTGTTCTTGCTACACACCTGAGCGTCAGTTGTCACACAGACAATCTTAACAAGCAAATGAAGATGAAAACATGAATTTTTCCTGTTTTTCTACTCTTCCCAAATTTGAAACAAAAAGGGTAACTGCACAGAATACTTACTGCAGTACCACCAGAGACTGAATATATATAACAATTCTTAGAAAACAAAGTGGAAAAACATTTGGAGTTTTAACCTCATTTCTCCTGCTACCTCTCTTTTGAGCATGAAAATCAGACACATTATAGATGTTAAAATTTGATGAAAAAACACACCAAGAAGTGACAGTACAGATTTTCCATTACTAAAAAATAAGACATAAAACAGACAAAAAGCACAAGGTATGAATAAAAGACAAATGGTTCATGCTTTTTTTTTTTCTCCCCCTGAAGAACTGAAGGCTGTTGCTCTAGTTTCACCGATCTCTTGAAGCATTTGCAATATGCTAGATTTTGAATGGAAACAATAATTAAACCTTAAAATCCACGCACTACTTCCTTTAAGACTACTGGAAACTACATCATATGAACACAAACAGCTCCTGGAACTTACACTGACCATTGGTACTATGACTTTACCTTTTTTTAACAGTGTTCTCTTTAAAGTTTTTTGCTTTCTAATATTATGAGGTCCCCTCAAAAGGCCATGGCATAGCTATCTCTTACCTACACTAAGCTTACAAAATATCAGAGTATAAGATCCCCAATCTCTAACTGAGGACATGATTGAAGGTATCTTTATCTTTTAGAGAATGGTTTAAAAAATGCCTTGGGTACAACAGTTTAAGCCAAAAATTTCAGAATCATCAGGGATGACACTACTAAGTCACTACAGCAATGAAAACAACTCTCACAAACTTCAAGGCATCAAAGAAAATAAATTTTAAAAGTCTTCTAGATCTCCTGCATTTACTTCATATGCCTATCTCCTTTCAATCCTTCTGCCAATTTATTACATACAACTTAAATTCATATATTATGCCTGCATACAGAATAGCTGCACCAATGACTGATGACAGAGGAAAGGTAGTATTTGCGGAAGCTTAATAAAAATTAAAGTAATATAATGAATCATTTTAGAGAATGGTAATAAATTCTACTTACAGCTTCCAACTGATCCATAAGTTTGGATAAAAATTTACGGCATTCTGGGGTTTTACTATCAATCTTCATCCCTGTTTGCATTGCATACAAACGACCTTAAAAGGAGACAAAACACAGAAAAATCAGAAGTCCTTATTTAAGGCAAAACACATAAGCAAAGAAAGTAATGCTCCCCACCAACATATCTGAAATACAAACATATCTTGTGGTTTAACAATATATTCTTACATTACTAGTGAGCAATGACAGCAAAATCTAGGTATGTTCAGTCTTGCTAGAAGGTATTTTACTAAGACTGATGCCTTATTTTTCTCAATGAGCATTTCAGCTGCTGATTTCAGATTGACACTCCTATCATTATGATGCAATAATAAATGCTTTTGTAAATAATCACCTTCTTGTCTGCAACTCTCCCAAGCAGGAACTTCAAACTGATTTTTATGCCTAATTACACTTGAATAATTCTCATATGAATTAGGTATGTGTACAGTGTATATGGATATATCTTGAAAATGGAGGTTCATATAGCAAGAACTAGCTTGCTTTAAAAATCCACTTTAACAACTGGAATTAGGCATCTATTAAATCCATGTCTATGCATACATACCATCAAAAGACCTAAACCTGTTCTTTAGATTAGACAAAACAGATTTTATTAAACTTTCTCTGCAAGTAAAGTTGCCAGGTTTTTATATGATCTTGAAAATGAATGATTGATATGATTTTTTTAAAAAAAGTTTTTACTACAAAAAAATATTAATTTAGATATGCACATGGCAGAACTTTATAAGTCCCAGGAAATTGTGTGCAAAAACAAACTATTATTTACTAGGATTAACACACATAGGGAAGTAAAAACGGGCTGAAACATTCAGTAACCAAATGCATAATGTTTTTCATAAAAAACTGCACATTCCACCAACTGTCAGTCCTGACCCTCAGGGAAGTTGTACAGGACACCTTCAAATGCAGATCTTAAGAACTAAAGGCTGTAACTCTACCAATTACTATCATGAGCCAGACATGGCATAGACGAACGCCCTTCATCCTGCAGGACAGAAGAGTTCTGCAAGTGATGCTTACTTGCTTTACCATCTCTCTCATTCCAAGTGTCTCTTCATACACTAGAGATGGCTTTTTCCCTTCAAATTGTAGCAGTAAACGTAACAGAGTTGTTTTCAAACTGCGCTTATCCTGATGTTTGCTGCAGAAGCAAGCATTATCTGCTCAAAAGCTTGTATGCTTTTGCCGTCTATCATCAGCCTGCCTGATAAATTAGATATTTCTCAATAAAACTCAACTAGGTTCTGCAGTGAACATCATAATTTCACTAATTTAAAAAGCTATATTTCATGTTTCACAGACAATTGATTATTCAAACCAGAAAAAGTGTATGTTCCTTTCCTGGAACTGCAAAGCTGACAATTTTTTAAATTAACATTTAAAAAGCTGATGAGCTGCCCAATCATTTAAAGATCCCCCCCAAAATAAAGTACTCGTGGCTGCCAATGCTTCTCTACTTCTACATTTACAACCTCTAAAACAAGCTACCACCTTTGTATGAAAGTTTTTAGCATAGATCAATCAAATGAAAGCCTACTCTGGGCGAAACTTCAGGAATGAATAAACAATACAAACAATTGACCATGACAAACAAAAGAGCAATTTTAACACAAATTACTACATAGTTTCAATGCTGCGTAGGCATAATCCAGTGACAACAGTAATATTAAGCTAATTACTGCTATGTACTTTTAATCCCACCTTATTTTGATTCGTGATGTTGACATGTTGATATTGAAAATCATTAAAACAGCACATGTAAATTTGAAAATAGATTTCAAAGAAATGCCAACACAGGACGATACAGAGATTTGTATCTAAGGTTCTCAAATTAATTGAACTCTACTGCCTATGAAAGTAACCCAATCACATGATGAGGGGTTAATACTTAAAGAGTTAAAAACTACATACTTAAGAGTTAAAAAGTACATACTTGACTGTAAGCTTCCCCAAACACATTTCATGGTATGACTGAATAATGTAAGACTTAGGAATTCACATAATGGATGATAGACCTACAGGCCATCTAGATCATTTATTTCTTTTTGGCAGATGCAAATATCAAGACATTTTCAAAGGAAAGTAAATTAATTTTAGACCGATATGAGTTGGGGCATCATAAATTCAGAATACCCTTGGTCATTACCGGATATAGATTTATCTTATGTGCTGAATTATGCATCTTCATCTCTCTTCCAAAATTCATTTACATAAAAAGAGCCCTGTTTCCATATAAATGGAAATCTTGCAAACGTCTTTATCTTGAGGATGAGTTTAATGATTAAAAGATCTGCTTGTTATCAGTTTAACTGTTACTTTTCTGCTATCTGTATGTGGCTTTTTTTTTTTAATTCATTGAAAATTTAAACAGTAAAAGCAACTATTTTTTCCCCCTCAATAATATCTAAAGTGGTGCATTTACAGGACTGTGGCATCTGCATGCTTTGTAGGCAGCTCTCTTCACTCTTAGAATTTCAGAGACTGTGAACTCAAAGACTCCGTCAGGCATTCCAGTGAACAAACACGGAACAGTGAGTCTTGAACACACAGAGAACAGGAGTCAAAGAACAATAGTTACAGATAAGAAACATGTTTTTCTTCTCTAGATATAAATTTATATTGTGGGTGACATCAAGCAACGTTCCATACCAACACCACTTTCCTACTCACAAAAGACTCTAGGACCAAGTTACCCAAGAGCCCTCTCAGGTCATTCAAGATCAAAGGACTATTATCCAAAACATACAGACTGTCAAAAAAAATGAAGGTGCCCTAGCAGCAACTCCGCAGATAAGAACAGAGATAATTCTACAGACAGCAGAACTAAGATTAAATGTGTTGCACCTGTCACAGCAATTACATGTCTGTACCATCTAGCCATCAAACCCTGATTTCTATCGGTGTCCACACAAATTGGAAAGATTTCCTGCATGATCTTATTAACTGGTAAAAGGTCAAAGCACATTTAGGTTACCCTAACAAGAGTCTACTGCAATCCTTAAGAACTTTTATAAGTTCAGAATTTGTGCATACTCACTTCTTCAATTACAGTAGTATGTTCAAAACATACATAATGCATAACAAAACCTGCCCAGAAATAGGTCTTTGATGAGGCAGTCATTGTGGTAAGGGCAAAAACTATTCCTTCTTTCTCAAGTAAGTGGTGATCAAGAAACACTATGATGTTTGTACTACTGACAGAAAACCACACCTAGTAGCATTTGGTACTGAATGTGAGTCTTGACTCAAAGACCTTTGATAAAACAACCTGAATTATAATGAAGTAGGGAACCTGCAGGAGAGAAAACACAAACCATACTCAGTAGAGTCTAAGTCTCCTGGAACATCAGCTTCAACTGATGAACTGAACATACAGAAGAAAACATATTCTCCAGTGTCTGAAACTCACCAGTGACAAAATGTTGCTAAGTACATTTAGACACACTTGCTCCTTTACTCAGTGCTGCTCTAGCCAAAAGTGGGGTCTGAAAACCTCTGTCAAGAATCATTAAACTTATCAGTCAGACAGCAAATAAAATAGCTGAAAAACTAAAAAAAAACCCTAGGGATTTCTCTGGCAGCAACAGAATAGGAAGAAGAAATAATTTGGTATTTGCCTCTAGACACTACTGAAATAAAAATAATATTCTTTAAATGTTTTTAAATTTTGCATTTGAAATGATCTATATGAAAAGCAACATGTAAGTACATCTGAAAGCAATAAGTAATCCCTTGCCTTAATACAGAAAACAGGACAAAGTGTCTACTAGTTCTACTCTGCATTTTTTTGTATAATTATTACATCTTACTCCTAAAGCAAAGAATCCTAATTTATTCCCAAATGCTAGTTTTTCTTTGCTTACATCTTTTGTCACCCTTCCCTCTAATTCTGAAAAGTCCTAAGTGCTTGATATGAAGGCTGTCTCTAAGACCATATTAGCTTGTGTTGGCCTTTGCCAACTGAGGTGTCAGAAGTCTCTTGTGCATCTTTTATTTCGTGCGTAGTTTATCACACCAATATTACTTATGCTTAGGATACATGACAGTAACTGAAAGATATGCTGTAATCTAGTAAAGAAAATCATTGTTATTTTCCTGTCTAAGTTGCAGCCAATGGGCAAACTTACTTCATTATTGAATTTTCAGCAGTGATGAGGAAAACAGAATTTTCCTGTATTCCTATCACCAATTAAATTTTAAACTGGTAATTAATGGTCAAAGAACTATCATACATGTTTATGCTGACAGGTAATCTCAATAGCAAAGAACTCATAAGTAAGAGGCTTAAAGTTCAGCATCTTTAAGATCTCTGCTGAAAAAGCCAAATGTAACACAAGTTCAGTTTTCACCCCCTGTATCTGAAAGAAAACACTAATTATTTACATTCCTTTAAATACAGCTGTTCTGGCTTCTGTAATACTGCAACAGCAGTGGAATGTATTATTACTGGGCTTGCTAAGTCAGCAATTTTGCTTTAACACAAGAAGCTCAATTCCTAATAACTAGAAGTTAATCTCCTGAATGGTATGGACACCACAGAAATAAATCCTCTTAGTGTTCTGTATGACAATTGAATTATTTCACCTTTTAAAAATACCACACTTAACATGCCATTTTCCATCAAAATTATTTTAGAGGTCTTCTCTTCAGAGCTTCTCTCACTGACACATTTTTATAGTGCATGTTCCTAATGACCACAGCAATATACTGTAAAACTAAACAACTAAACAGGACCCATTTGCTTGGTAATTTTTGATTAAAAAATTCCTCAATGAAAAGCCAAGTTGCTAAAAAACCCAATATAAAATAGACACTAAACCCATACATTGTAGCTGCAAAAGTTTTCATGGTTTTAAAGCCAAAATGAAGTATTTCAAGAATGCAGACAATCTTGGAAATAAGTGACCCGTAATTTTAATCTGTCTTCACTATTACTGATGAAGATCTGGAAAACAAATAAATGAATGCAATTACTGGTCCTTTTTAAGCTTCTTTTACACGCTTGGCTTTATAACAGATGCAAACTACAGGTTTGGCCCCCTTTATCCAAATCAAGTAGCAAAAAAGATTTTTTTCAAGCCAACAGCAAAGCACTTAGGAGGTGAAGGAGGCTACACAGAGCTAATGTCTAAATATTAATATTATTAGTAGAGTTGAAATAACTTGTAATCTCTTATGCACAAAGACAGAAGTGTTTTACCAATTACTAACTGAAAGAGGGTTTGCTCTCAGTTTGCAGACAGGACATTTATCTTCAAATTCATAAAGACTTGGCAAGTAATCATTCCCAGAAAAAAGTTTTGCCAAGACAACTACAAAATTTATGTCTTGATTTGCTGCCCTTAATCTTTGTTCAGCAAATACTGAGTGTGGGTGTGCTGGAAGGAATTATACAGTGAGCTTTACAGAAACTTCTCTGCTTTTATTTATGTCACGTAATACCACGTTATTTTTCCTTTGCTAATACACAGTACAATTTCAGAGCGAGTATTTTGTCTTTAGTATGTGCCAAGCATTCATTCCTAATACACAGTAAGTTATCCCAGATTTATGTTTGGATAACAACTGAAACTCCCCTCACTCCCATTTTAAACTAACTCTGTGCCAAGTAAAAATACTGGAGAACAAAAGTTCCAGCCAGCAAGCATGCACAATAAGCTGATTCTATCTTCTAAATTCTGTCCTACTATCCATCTTTTTTCCCTGGTCTAACATGATCAAAAGATTACAATTCTTCTTCCCCTTCTCTGACATAGAAAAAAAATGCTATTAGAAACTGAAATATTTTTGACATTTAATACTAACAAATACATATTAAATAGTAACAAAACCCACTGCCATAAACTTTAGCCATATTTTGATTCTGATTAAGAGATGAAAGCTTTTTCAGGCTGCAATTTATTACTCATTCATATTCTTCTCCTTCTCCTTCCCTTTGTCACACCACTGACAGAAAAATGTTTAACTGCTTGGTACAGGAAAGCAACAGTTGGAATACAAATGTGGGAAGCAAGGGACATGAAACCATTAAATTGGGTTGTATCCAAACTACTGTAAATGTATTTTAATAAGGAATGCATCTGCAAATAAAAATTAATTATTCTTGCTTTCATGAACATTAATGTATCATACTTCATTCATCTAATTTCTGCATACAGATCATAAATATATGCCATTTCTACGTGACTAAATTGAAGTTGTCTGAATTCCAAGACTTTTAAAAACAGATTTAATAGCACTGGCAAACAACCTTCGAAGGGCCTTATACCTCCTTTTCATTACATGATGCTGAAGGAAACTGGCAAATGACAAGGTAAGCATTAGGCTGGCAGCATCAATTCCAAATCAGAAACATTCCAGAGAAAACAAATTACTTTTGAATGTTTATTTTCAAATAAATTTAGTTTAAGGAGAAATATAAGGGAAAAAAATGGAGACCAAAGTAAGGTAAAGGAAGACTACACACTTATTTAAGAAACTCAAAACAAAACCACAGTATCATGACCCCCCTCCTTCACAGTATTTTAACTCCTACAGAAGAAAATGAATTGGCAACAGTATATTTCAGGAGTAATAATTATTAAGGTGAGAAGACAAAACCAGCAATCTAATGATATCTATTATGAATCCTAGGAAATCAATCCATATCCTACACTGCCATTCTTTTGGTCCTGTGAAATTGGAGTAAGATTTCTATATGTGGAATTTATGGGTTTCTAAGCTTTTGCACATTATTTAAACTATAAGTAAAGAAAATGAAATATTTCTAATTAAAACAGAAAAACTGCTTTAACTGTAGGATTTATAGTAACTGAGATCTCAAGAAGGCAAAAGGAGAAGGCAAGTACTCTGGATTAGTCATGGTCAAGTCATGGAGACAGAACAGCCTGTAGTGGTTAGACTACAAATACGAAGCACTTCTGCGAAACACCCTCCAGTTTAATTCAAACTGGAAAAAAACCCTATTTCATGCTCTCAAGCTACTCTGTGAGGTGAATCAAGACACCGTAGATAGACATGACCATGAGACAGATATGTTTCAAAACTGCACTCCTGACCTTAATTGCTAACAGCATCCAGGGCTGCATTCGGAGAAGCACTGCCAGTAGGTTGAGGGAGTGGCATTTCCCTTCTGTTCAGCACTCCTGTGACACACGTGGGGTGCTGCATTCATTTCTGGGTTCCCAGTATGAAAGACATGGGAAGAGCCACAAAAATGATGAAAGGCTAGGAATATTTGTCATACCAGGCAAGGCAGGGAGCTGGGACTGTTTAGTCTTGAAATAAGGAGGCTCAGAGGGCCTTTCTTACCAATGTGCATAAATACCTGATATGGGTAGAGGGGCAGTGAGGACTGAACCCGAAACCAAAGCCAGACCCCTGTCAGTAGTACCCAATGACAGGACAAGAAGCAGTAGGTAAAAATTAAATATAGGAAATCTCATTTAAACGTAAGAAAAATCTGTTTGAGGACAATCCTACACTGGAACAGTTGCTTCAAGCAGCTGGGGAGTTTCCATCCCTGAGAATATTCAAAACCTGCTTGGAGACAATCCTAACCAACGTGTACTAGTGAGCAGGGAACTGGACTAGATGACATACTATGTTCAACCTAAATGATCCTATAATTCCACAAATTAGAATGCTGATACTGATGCATGCCTTCTTCAGAAGCAACAGGAAACCTCAGACAGGACAAGACAGTTCTTAATTTTAATTCCAGAGGTTCAAGTTGAATAAAGACACATAAAAACCCCTAAATTATATGGCAGAAAAATGCTTTTTACTATTTTGACACTGTAAAATTGAGTTTCAGGAGTTGTATACAAATACACATACCTCAGAAGTAAAGTTTTAATTTCTGAAGTACACTTGTTCTATTTTATGTTCTAATTCCTGTCTCTCTCTGAGTGGATTATTGTTAAATATTACTGATGCAATCAAAGCAAATGCCAAAAATACTACATAACAGTTAACATCATCATTAATTTCAGCTTCTTCCCACAGTTTGCTTTGAGCACTGAATGATTTAGGTATTTATCTTTGTTATTCCAATCACATCTCATTGTTCTTCTGTCTCCACAGACAAACTAGAGTTTTAAAAGTAGTTTTCCCACTTAGAAATATTTGAAACAAATCAGAACAAACAAGCTGAGTGACTAAAGACAGAGAAAATAAGCACAGGAAAAAAAGGAAATCAGAAACACTTTGTTTGCACTCGAAGCACCATCAAAAAAGTCTCATGATACACTATAAAATGAGTATCTGCTTCTAAAGTATTTGACCATTTCAATTAACTTGTCCCAAGCAAAGAACAGATTCAATCTATTCTTCAATATGAAATCCCTGATAATGGGCTTTAAATCACCTGTAGTATCAGTAGCACACAAAGAGTTTTCTGCCACCAGCAATATTAGAATACAGAAAATGTACTTTTACACATGGATTATATAAAACTAATGAATATTTAAACTGTAAAGCCGAGGAATTTTATGTTATAATGAATGTTCTGAGAACATTTTATGCGTTTCAATTCTACAATGTCCCAGTTAAATGAACTCAGGAAGAATGTGGAGAAACACTGCATTAAAATACCGCAAATACCAGTTACTTTTATTTCCACTAATAGTTCTGAGCTACACGGATCTTCTAAATTAGTAATTCAAAATGCATCAAGATACAATGAAAAGTTGAATAAATTAAAAGCTGAATTAAAATATTTGTCTTTTATTAGTCTCCTGCTGATCTGTAAAACATTAAATCTGATCAGTGAAATATTAACAGTAACTTAGTTATAGAATTAAACAGTAACTATATTTCCCAAGTTCTGAGTCAGGCCATGAATTTTATTTTTTGTCTTTTTTTTTTTTTTTTTAATAAAAGAGACTTGTAATTGGTGTGCATAAATTGTTGTTGAAAAGAACTTAACCAAGTTCCTGAAAGGCTGAAACAACAGCTATTAAGAAAAATCTTGCTTCAAACACCAAACCAGAAGTTTTCAGAATACAAAGCTACCTCTCAAACTTTACAATTTTTAAAAAAGTAACTTCTGAGTCAGACTGCTTATGGCACAGTTAGAGATATTTCCTTAGTTATTACACAGCCCAGAGATTTTTTTAAATCAAAGCCTGCCTCCTTGTGTTTGCGGAATTACATCTCAAAGTAGAGGCAAACAGCCAGACTCATGCTCATTCTTAAAATAAGAATATTACTTTATTCACCACCAATCACTTATTTTCCTTTTGCTAGACAATCAATGTAACATCCTTTACTGGTATTCTCCTATACCCACTGAATCAGGTGAACTTTATTGAACCTGAAATAGCTACAAATTTAATGACACAATGATTAGGAAAATATCGTGAAATGTGAGAAAAAGTATAATATATGGAGGTAAGCATTTTAAAAGGTGATAGATTACCACAGCGCTGAACTGCTACACTAACCATAAAGGTTATGTCTCCTTCAAAAGGAAAATTATTTTGTGGGATCATGTCCTGTACAACTTTGAAAAAATAAAGTTGGTTTCTTTATTTCTCTACAGCCTATGTTCTAATCAGAACAAATTTTACAATCAAGCAAATTTACAGTACAGTCAGGTAGCAAATACATTTTTTATTGCTTGAATTATGTCCATCTACTAACAGTAGCTAGGACTGATCACATACTACTTTTAATTTAATACCTAAAAATGGAGTTAAGCATGAAGGCTTTGTAAGGAACACGCAGGGCTATCAGAAACAAACCCATTTTTCAATTTCTGCAGTGCTTCTAGCAAGCACGATAACAAAAAGCATCTGTGGTATGACATAGTGCACAACAGCATTAACGTAGCTCCTCAACATTTTATGTTTTATGCGGAAAATTATGCTGTAGCTATCCATATTGTATATGTGTAAAACAAAGATTAATGTTCATCAAATTACACTTTCTTTACATCAACATATGCCAGCAGTGTTAACAAAGCCGGAGCCTTGTCTTTGCCCCAAGCCACTGTGTCTTGTCTTCCTTGTCTTTAAGGGAGCACAGCTGTTTAAGTGGTAGTGAATTGGCCTGGCTGAAAAAAAGCTTGTTGATTTTCATCATACAATTACACCAATGTTTGCTTCTTGTCCTGGTTTTGGTCAGGATGGAGTTAATTTCATTTGCAATAGCAGATGAATGCTGTGTTTGAGAGTAAAATGGGAGTAGTGCTGGTAACACCCTGATGTTTCTAGTTGCTGTCAGACAGTCAAGGACTTTCTCAGCTCTTCATGAGAAAGGAGGGGCGAAGCCAGGACAGGTGACCGAACTGACCAAAGAGAGTATTCCACGCCAGTTACGTCCTGCCCAGGATATCGGGGGGCTGATGGGAGGAAGGCCTGGGGCGGCTCCGGGACGCGCGGTTCTTGGGGGACGGTCGGGTTCTGGGACGGCTCTGGGTGGCACGGCCTGAGTTGTGTGGTTTGGTGAGAAACTGCATTGTGTATCAACAGCTTCATATATTTGTGCTTTGAAGTCCTGTTAGTATTGTTACATTGTATCTTTCTGTTATCTTAGTAAACTATCCTTATCCCAACCCACAGGCCTCTTAATTTCTTGATTTTGGGGTTATTTGCCCCTTTCTCTTCCTTTTCCCTTCCCTTACTTCTCCCCCCCCCCCCCTCTCCCCTTCCCTTTAACCTGCTCTTTTCCTTTAAGGAGCAGGCAGCTGCGTGGATCTTGGCCCTCAGCCGGGGTGAAACCACGACACTTCTGAAGCACATGAGGGTTGGGAATGGGAGGCCAGAGAAGGACTATAGTATCTTCTTTAGGTGACAGTGCTGGTTTAATCCTTCAAATAAATTACATCCAAAAAAAAAAAAAAAAAAAAAGAAGAAAAAAAATCCCAAGGGTGTATGCAAACAGAAAGTGTAACCGCTCTTCAGATGCCCAGCTCTGAGAGCACACCTCTAGCGCCAGTGAATGCTGATGAGAGAGAAAAATATTAACATGAGCAATAAATTGTCCCCTTGACAATTTAATTACTAAGCTAGAGAACGTAATATTTTAGGTTGGAAACACATGTTACCAGAGTTCACTTGCTTCTGATATTCAAATCAGTTTGTGTCACTGCTCTTATTATCAGAAATATACAAGTGGAATTGGACCAAAAGGCACATAAATCAACCCCCAGGAAACGTTATGTCTGTACTGAGAACCACTGTGCCATGGAAACATTAATATTAGGACCAAAGATTTTTTTCTAGTTATGAACCACTTCTGGCAACATTCCAGAGTTATCAATGCCTTACTCTTTATTCCAGACCGATAGTTATATCCATCATATGATCAAAATTCAGATGTTTCCCCTCATACAGTGGCTGTGCAGAGTTGTGACAGAATGTGCAGTGCTGTCCCATCACAGGACCTTTTGCCACAGGGTCCCCTTGGCTGGCTGCTGCACCGCACCACCCTCCTGGTCCCACACACCTGCTGAGGAGGAGGCTGGTGGAGGAACATCAGCACAGAGCCACATGTTTCAGCACACACCAAGCTATCCTCACACTATTCCTTACACACAGTACACACTTGGGACAAGTCCTGCCTGACAAATCTAGTGGCTTTCTACAATAGAGTGACTGCATCAGTGGACAAGGTAAGAGCTACAGATGTCATCCACCTGTCTGCAAGGGCTCAGACACAGTCCCCCACAACTTCCTTCTCTCTAAGTTGGAAAGATATGGATTTGATGGGTGGACTGTTCAGTGGGTAAGGAACTGGCTGGATGGTCATATCCAAAGAGTGGTGGTCAATGGCTCCAAGTCCAGATGGAAGACAGTGACAAGCGGAGTCCCTCAAGGGTCTGTGCTGGGATCAATCCTGTTCAATATCTTTAGTAATGATATTGACAGTGGGATTGAGTGCACCCTCAGCAAATCTGATGACACCACACTGAGTGCTGAAGTTCATGTGCCAGAGGGATGGGATGGCATCCAGAGGGACACGGACAGGATGGAGAAGTGGGCCCAGGTGAACCTCATGAGGTTCAACAAAGTCAAGTGCAGGGTCCTGCACCTGGGTTTGGACAATCTCCATTATCCATGCAGGTTAGGAGGTGATGTGCTTGAAAGCAGCCCTGAGGAAAAGGACTTGGGAGTACTTGTGGATGAGAAGCTGCATATGAGCCACCAATGTGCACCTGCAGCCCAGGCAGCCAACCACATCTTAGGCTGCATTAGAAGTGTGGCCAGCAGATCAAGAGAGGTGATTCTGCCCCTCTGCTCTGGTGAGACCTCACCTGGAGTACTGTGTCCACCTTTGGAGCCCTCAGCACAAGAAGGACATGGACGTGTTGGAGTGTGTCCAGAGGAGGGCCACAAAAATGATCACAGGGCTGGAGCACCTCTCCTATGAAGACAGGCTGAGGGAGTTGGGCTTGTTCCGCCTCGGGAAGAGAAGGCTCCGGGGACCTTATAGCGGCCTTCCAGTACCTGAAAGGTGCCTATAAGCAAGCTGGGAGAGAACTGTTCATGAGGGCCTGTAGCAATAAGATTAGGGGTAACAGTTTTAAACTAGAAAAGGGGAGATTTAGGTTGGATATTTGGAAAAAATTCTTCAACATGAGGGTGGTAGATCACTGGAACAGGTTGCCCAGAGAGACAGTGGAGGCCCCATCCCTGGAGATATTCAAAGTCAGGCTTGATGGGACTCTGAGCAACCTGATCTAGTGAAGATGTCCCTGCTTACTGCAGGGGGGTTGGACTAGATGACCTCTAAAGGTCCCTTCCAACCTTACACATTCTATGATTATACAATTCTAGCAAATGTATGGAACTTCTCTGAAACACATGTCAAAGACTCAATAGAGATGTTCAGGGTTGGTTTGATGTTTTTTAGGGTGAAGTATCTAATGAGAAACATTCCTTTAACTTCACATAAAATCTGTGCTGCTTCCAAAATATTATCTGAAAAGTATCATGAAATTTTTTTTGTATACTCAGTTACACTTTGAAAACTTTACCTTTTTAGGAAAACTTTTACTATTCATACCATGCTGTAGGTACACATCTTTTTTTGAGAGCACCAACATTAATAATTAATACTATTCCATTCCACACGACTGCTCCAAATCCACAAAGTTCAACATTAATTGTTCATAAACATTATTTCTGCTTCAGAGTCTGAATTAAAATGAGAAAAAGAAATATCTTATGAAACAGGGATTCTGCATTTCAGTCAATCCAAGCAAACTCATCAACCATGGGAGAAAGCAAGTGTCATTAGTGGGACACTGGTGAAAAATAATTCTTCTCCTTTTTGTATTTAAAATAGCAAAGGATCCAAGCAAGACCTTTTTTGAAGAGGAGGTGTCACTACTTATTACTTTAGGCAATAATGCAATGAGAAAGATATCTCTAGAATGTAGTACTCACTATACTCAGTAATGAATCAAATGTGCTGAAGTACTCAAAAAATACGATACAGAGGTTTTCAGACTACTTAGGACAAAGGAGGCAAAGGACTTAACAGAAAATTATAATTATTCAACACACTTATTTTTTCCTTTACAGTACAACTTGCATTGTTTCAAAATGGAAAAGACAGTAAGAAAAACAGGACAGCCACCAAACCATTTCTTCTTGAAAACAGACTTGTGTTTTGTAACCTGTACTAAATGCTAGTATTCATTGTAGTCAGACAGGGTGTTTTACATCTGACAAAAAAACCCAAACAAATAAAGAAAAGCAAGAAAGAAGTGCAGCTTGAACTAGCTGATCCTTCCTAACACACAAGGTATGATTTGTTCTATGTTTTTTCTAGAAAAAAAAAAGTGTGTACTATTGAGAATACCCAGTGTTCTATTTTGCTTCTCTGGCGGCACTTTTGCTCAGTATTTCTGTATAACACATAAAAGTTATCCTTGCGACAATGAGCTGGAAGTTTTCTTCAGAGCTTTCTGAAGTCTGAATTTCATTATTTCATCCTTCTAAACTTATAAATTAAGCTGCCAGTTCTATCTGTGTTTTATTAAACTCCTTTTGAAGACGAGCTATTTCCAAGTATACTTCCACCTGACCTCTTCACATCTCAGTAAAAATAAAAAAAACCCTAAACATAAACACACATTTCTGGTGATCGCTGGTCTTGGAAATTTTCCAAGTGAGGCGACTACCAGTGACAGCAATTTAAGAATAATAACTGGCTTGCATTTCTTAATTGACTGCAGAAAGGCTCTGACTACAACCCTGATGATCACTAGCTTGCAGCCCTGAGTTAGCGTGAAACATTTATCTATCAGTCTGAATGAGCTGCCAGAAGATTGTGCTGCGTCAATTACAATGAAGTACAGAGCCACCCACTCTGCCCCTCAGAGAACCCCAAAGAATCACAGAATCATTAAGCTTGGAAAAACCCTCCAAGATCATCTAGTCCAAAAAAGCCCCACAGAAAATGAAATGAATGCAATGAAAAGAACTAAAACCTCTCAAACCCAAACTGCTTCCTCAGATACAGGTCTCGGGACAGGAGAAAGGTCTTTTCAGCAAGAGAAAAACTCTGGAAAGCTGTTGAGTCTTTTGTGACACTTATTAAGACTACCCCAACGCAGAACACTTGATGTGGGACAACCGCGTATTTAGGCTACTGGCACATCCACTACGACTATAAAGAGGCTTAACTCTGCGAAAACAGGGCACGTGAAAGACGGGTCGGGGCTCGCAGCTGAAGGAGCAGCCAAGGAAGACCGTGAACACCCCGTACCGCCCCAAGAGGTGGGGCTTACCCCCGCCCCACAGCCCCGTACGTGCGATGGGCACGCCGCACAACCCAGCGAGCCAAGGGGCGAGAGGGAGGGGAGCGGCCCGCTCGGTGCAGCGAATGATGGCCGGGGAAAGGGGGGGGTGGTGCGGTGGCAGCCCCGACCGCGGGGAGCAGCAGCGGCGGGGCGGGGCGGGACGCGACGGACCGGGCCGGGCCCGGCTGGGGGCCGGCGGGGCGGGGCGGCCCTGCTGCCGCCTCACTCACAGTAGTACGCCACCACCGGCTCGCGCTTGTCCAGCTCCTGCGCGGTTCGCAGATGGTGCTGGATGCTCTTGAACTGCGGCGGCAGCGGAGGAAGCGCTGTGGCCGCCATCACGCGGGCAGCGAGGCGCAGCAGCAACAACGGAGGGGCCGACTGCCGCCCCGGCACCGGATGCTTCCGCTTCCGGCGTTGGACGCCGGGGCGCGTGCGCAGCGGGCGGCGGGAGGGCGGGCTGACCGCCGGCGGTGGCGGCGCTCCCCGGGAGAGCGCCCCCTGCTGAGTGGGAGGTGGGCGGCGGGGCGGTGTCTGCTGGGCCGCAGGCGGGGAGCGCCGGGCGGGTTGGCCCGCCCGCCGGGCTGTGCAGCCGCCCGTGTCTCATGCGCGTCTCAGGAGCGTTTGAAGCGCGGCCCGCCGCTGCTGTGCTTAGGGGCCTGGAGACCCCAGGGAGACCGGCACTTTTCCGGTCCCAGGCGGGGGGATAGTGGCCGGCCCCGGCCCTGCGGGGCCGAGCAGTGACACCCGCCCCGGCTCTCCTCTGTCCCTTCCGTCAGCCCCGAGAGCCTTCCAGCCCTTCTCCCGGAGCTACAGCTGCGAGTAAAATTCCTCCTCGGGTTGAAAAACCTCCCCGCGGGCTGTCCCCAGGCTTCCCGGAGGTCGGGGAGCGCAGCACCGCACCCGCACCGGTGCGGCTCGCTGGAGGAGCCCGGTGCCAGCGGTGGCCCGGCTGACGGTGCTTCGCCGAACCGGGCTGCTGCTTCCCGGCAGCACGGCCACCGGCCCTGGGAAGTGCATCTCGCAGGAGATGTCCCCGAAGGTTCCTCCAAGAAATCCTCTTTTTTGCTGAGAGGGGGTGGGAGGAACCAGTGGCGCCAAATGGTTTCAAATGGAGCTCATAAATTGCGATGTAAGTCATTTTAGTGCCCGCCGCCACCTCATTCTGACATTAAATGGTCCTGTTGCCAAACCTCCTCCTGGACTCGTAGCTGTCTGCTCAGCGGGAGAATGTCAGTGCCCCAGGGCATAAAGAAAGATGAGGCACAGGGAGGAGAGGTAGCTGCATTGTCTCATTGCTGTCATGGGAGAGCTGAAAAGAGAACAGGAGAGAAATGATGGTTCAATAGAAGAAAGGAAGATAGGAAAGGAGTGGAACAAGAAGTGGCTGAAGGATTGGGCTGCTGTGGTGTACTAGAAGCTGGCTGGCCCAGAGCAGCTATATGTTTGATGTAAATGCAATCACGTCACTTACTGGGTGTATTTAGCTTGTTTCATTGAAGATGACGGAGGGAACAATTACAACTCTCAGTTAAGTGAGAGCTGAAATGGGCATGATGTCTGTCTAGAGACAAAACTGACTGCAAATGCATGAGCTGGGGATTGCCTTGAGTGCTGTCTGTGAAAATGATGCAGCTAGAGTATGGTGGAAAACAATGAAAAAGTCAAAGCAGCACTTGTAATGTGACCCTGATGTAAGCAACAAAAATACTTGCTATTGCCTTCTGGGAGACAGGACTTTATGTTTGCTGTGTAAAGAAATAGAATTGAATGAAAGAATGCCCACGTGTATTATATAATTCCTTCCATAATAGCAAAAAAAGCCTTCAGGATCATATCAAATATTTGCTAAGTGTTTGAGCTAAAATCAGTGCAATGCTGAGAAACACATGCAGGCATGTTATAAATCTCAGAGGGAGTAAGGGTGGAAGGAAGCTGATAGCAATGTAAATGAGGAAAAAAAAAAAGTGGTGGGAGTTTGAATAACTAGGAGAAAGAAAAGTTTGGACACTTGAGAATACAATCAGTGCCAGGAAAACAAATGGTAAATACAGGAAAGAGAAGTGTTGACAGCCATGGGGAAATGGTATCTTTACGTGGATGTGATATCTCCATCAACATGTTCCAGAAAGTAGTGACGGAATCAGTTGCAGAAACACATTTGTGTGAAAAGGCAATAATGCATATTTTGGTTTTAAATGAAAAACTGAAATGGAGGAATTTGAAAGTTTTAATTTCACAGAAAATGCAGCCACCCCGCGCCCTACCCCCCCCCCCCCCACCGTTGCACCTGATTTGGAAGAAGAACACATTCCTGATTTTGACCACAAAGGGAAAGGTCGTGGTGGTGGGTAATTCAGCTCTTAGAGCCTCCTTCTACCCCTGGCAACCTCAGACAGCCCCGTGTCACTCCGGCCTCTGCAAGGCTTTTGATGGTAACAGGGGGGACATCCCCTGAGGGGGTGGGGATTTTGGCACTCCTCTGACCATTCTGAAGTGTTCTGAAATCTACAGAAGAAGAAGATGCAATGGAAAGAGGAAGCACCAGGAAAAATACTAACAAGGTTGTAATGTTTTGTTATTATACAAACGTCTGATTACCTGTGATTTGAGTACAGTTGGTCACAACTTTACCTAGCATGTGGAATTAACTTGTTCTTTTCAGTAGTAATATATATATATATTGTATTTTATTTATAAATAAAATCAATATTTTTTAACCTGAGATTACCAGTGTGAATTTCAAAGAATAATTCCAGATGGATACTGATGTATACAACAAAACATTAAACATATATCAACCAAAGCACATGGTGTATTACACAAACAAGAAACTCACACAGTTCTTCTTATTTGACTTCTAATTCTTGCAAATATGAGATTACCATCTTAATATCACACAAATCTAATAGTGTTGACTGGACTTGTATTTAAGACAGCATATAACTTCTGTAAGGAAAAAAATAACCCAACATTAATGCTTTCATATTGAATATTGAATTTTTCATCTTGTTCTTGATCAGTGTATAAAACCCACACACATCTGGTCATGACTCACTTTGATTTAAAACGCCCAGAATCAATCAAATCCAAGACACCTCATTCATGTAATTCCTTCTGTGTAACGAGAACTACTTTTGTGGGTGAGGATGACATGGCTTTTATAACACAAAGTTGTGTAAGACTGCTTAACTAACAGCTAGTGTTTAAAGGTTCTGTAGTAATTTCCCCAGAATTTTCAAAATGTTCTTGAAAGGATCCAAATGCTGTCACTGGTATCTCAACTTCTTATGCTGATTTTTATTTTACATAAGTTAAAACTAAAGAGGCAAAGATGTTCTTCCCTTCAGTGTTACAGACTGTCTCAGACAGTGTCGTCCATAGATGCTGATGGATTCCTGTTGACTTTACTTGTTCCTGGGTCACTGTTAAGTAGTGATAAGCCCGAGTCTCTTGTTTCACTGGGATTCAGAACAGAAATTGTTTAATTTAGTAGCCATGGAAAATAATGAAAGAAGAAGGGGAAGAAACCTTCCTTTCTCCCCCCCCCCCCAGAAATGGAGGGTATTTGAAAGTACTTACTGTATACAGGAAACTACCTCCTCCTTTCTTTCCAGTTCTGAAATCTGGTTTCATTTTGGGCTTTTTCCATTACCTCACTTCAGCAAAATGAATGAAATCACTTCAAAGTCCAAGATATCTGTTAGTCCTTAAGAAGATCCTGGCGCTCATGAGAACATCTGATACCTATATAAAGTTCAAGGCCTAACCTCTTCAAATGCCCTTATGGCATAGAATAATTTTAGTTTGCAGACTTCTTTTTAACTGTTGTTCTGGCAACTTTAGCCAAAGCATTAAGAAGTTAGATGTGGCATGCGCAGAAGATGATCCCATGGGCTCAGTTCTGAAGTCACACACAAGCTAAAACTCTCACTGAATAGGTGGCATAACTGGACCCAGAAAAGGCTTTTCTGTGAGATTTTCTTTTTACACTTTTAAGCAAAATGAAGTAATAAAATCCCTTTACTCCTTCAAAAGGTAATCATACAAAATTGGTAAAATCATACAAAATTGGTAAAAATCTTCTACATGGTAAGACACAGTTGAGGGTAAAACATTCCAGTTAGCCCAAAGAATATCATGCTGATCTTTTGCTTTTAAAAGGAGATTCACAGCTGGCAGAGAATGACAGCTGGGCTGCTGCAAAGTAACCTGATGCCAATGGATATATTGTCACCACAGCCTAACCAGGAGTCTCTGCCCAGGCCTCTGAGATGCAGGTTGCACCAGTGGCACCGCTTGGGTAAATATTTGAACACTTTCTGGTACTCACATACCACTTAATTTGTAAAACATAAGAACATGTAAGAAATTTGGAATAGTTTTTCCTGCAATGCCAAGAACATTATTAACTCCAGTGACATTTGTTTAGAAAAGCTGTAAATAAAAACATTTATAAATGACCTCACACCCACACACTCTCCTCTGGAGAAAAAAACATTGTGTCTGCAGGTCATGAAAACCTGTTACTCTTTTAAACCTTTGGGCTTGACATGGAAACATAGATTATTCATGTAATGAGGAGTGTCAGATGACTAATCATGAGTACAGTTCTCTTCTACAACACTTTGGAGAGGACAGGAGATGGGTTTGGTTATAGCTTGAAATCATTGTTACAAAACTGCAGGACAGGGTGGTAAATGAGATCACTGAGGTTTTAAGAAAACCAGCCTTCTCCATGAGATCTTAAAAACATTTAGCAACACACTGACCACTGTGATTGCACTAAATGTGTTCACTGCAATAAGAAAAATTGTCTTTTCAATCTGGCAGCATGCACTGGGTAATGTTAAACTGTTTTTCAGGTGCTCCCACATCACACATGTAGATCGCCTTCATTTTGAGACCAAAGAGCTGAATCTGAAGCCAAAAAGCCGCAGTTTCAAAGATAATCCTTAAGAAAACAGAAGATATAAAAAGAACAGTGTAGAATGACTTTTGGAGGGAATCTTTCTGTTTGGTATTCTTACAGGCAACACAAAGGTGAAAAAAAAGCTCCAGGTATCAGGTAAGTACCAGCTGTAATGCACAGAACACCTAAAATGTAGCAGAAATGGAGTTGTCAGATCATTTACAGCTGCATCGGGACAGCTAAAACACTCACATATTGGAACACTTGCAGGTCTGTTTTATATATATATGTATATATATATACACCAAATGAATAATCACTTAGATGATGGTGAAGGTAATTTTTTTAATTTGAAAAGTTTGGTTGGTTTCTGGAACAGGAGGGTTGTTAAGAAAGATAGAAAGCACAACTCCATATTTAGTCACAGATGAAACGTTATTAGAAGGAAAATATTAATGGAAAAGCTGAGTGATAATTAGTCCAATAAGTTACTGCATCTTATATGGAACAATTATGTCTAATTTTTTGCAGTTTCTTTACATTGGATCTCTAGAATAAAAGAAATTAATCACCTGAGAAGCTACAGTCCTGAACTGGTTGTAACAGAAAAGACTAACCTCTCTCTTGTCTGGATCACAGCTGAAATGCAAGTCCTCACTCCTATCAGCAGCAAAGCCCAGGGCACCAAGGAAAAAACATGCGGACTGAGCCAAAGAAAAGAGTGTGGGTATTGGCTAGGTATTGCTGGTCGCCCGAGCTGCAAATCACAGGGTTATTCAACATGAAACCAAAAATGAACAGCGTTATTGTTGGAGGCCTCCTTCGCTCTTTTTGGTTATCCAAATGTCATGGTTTTACCCCTGCTGAGAGCCGAGATCCACGCAGCTGTCTGCTCCTTAAAGGAAAAGAGCAGGGGAAGGGGAAGGGGGGGTGAGAGGCGAGGGAAGGGAAAAGGAAGGGGCAAATAACCCCAAAACCAAGAAACTAAAAGGCCCGTGGGTTGGGATAAGGATAGTTTACTAAGATAACAGAAAGATAAAATATAACAATGCTAACAGGACTTTAGAGCGAAGAATATATGAAGCTGTTGATGCACAACGCAGTTTCTCACCGAACCCACAACTCAGGCCGTGCCACCCAGAGCCGTCCCGGAACCCGACTGTCCCCCAAAAAACCGCGTGTCCCGGAGCCGCCCCTGCTCTTCCTCCCGTCAGCCCCACGTCCCCATCAGCAGGACGTAATTGGCGTGGAATACTCTCTTTGGCCAGTTTGGGTCACCTGTCCTGGCTTCGCCCCTCCTTTCTCATGAATAGAGAAATACGAAGAGCTGAGAAAGTCCTTGACTGTCTGACAGCAACTAAAAACATCAGGGTGTTGTCAGCACTGCTTGCATTTTAACTCTCAAACACAGCATTCCATCCGCTGCTACAAATGAAGTTAACTCCATCCTGACCAAAAACGGGACACCAAGTATTTGTTTTACTTGTTGTAAAAGGACTTTGCCTGTGAAGGCTGCCGTAGCTTTCTAACAAAGTAATGGCTTAGAGCACTTCATTGTTGCTAGTAATTCTATATAAACATTCATGTGTCTAGCACTCCCCGGTTAATTTGTTTCACTGCCTTTACCTGTACCTGCTGGGTCACAGTGCCCCAGGTCGAGCCGAACGCTTCGGCCGAAAGCCCGTTCGTTCTGCTGTTGTATCGATTTACGTGATGTCAGGTGATGGCAAAATAAGGAGCCTCAGGCCATCATCGAACGTAATGACACTTATTCTCGCAAATTACATTTCAGGTTCCCCACAGGCGTATTTCTAGCACCCAGGCAGGCCTGTTTCGGTGGGCGTCGGGTCCCGCCCGGAAAGCCCTGTGGCGGAGCGGTCCGGGCAGGAAGACATCCCGCACCGCTGCCCAGTGCTCGGGGATGGGGGACGGGCCGCGGGACCCCGGCCCCGTGTCCGCCGCCGCATACTCACACACCCCTCCGAGAAGCTCCGCGTGTACTGATGGGACATATCGAAGGATGCACGCAGGGCGGCGGCCGCCGGAGCTGGTCCCCGCTCGGGTTTGCGCTGCCCTTTTGGCCTCAGGCTCTCGGGCAGGGAGCGGCAGCAGCAAAAGCGGGGCCGGACGCTAATACCCGGCGGGCACCGTCAGCAGCGCCGGCCGCCACCACCGCCCCGCGCTGCCGAGTGCTCCCCCGCCACTACACCGGCGCCTTACACCGGCCTTTCACCCCTGCTTCGGGGTACCCGCAGCACCGACCGGCACCCCAGTCCGGACCCAGGAGCGAGGCGACCCCGCGCTGCTCGCTGCCCGTCCCGGTTCTGGTCCCGGCTACGCAGCAGCCGCAGCCCCGGCGGAAGGAGCCGAGACCTCACGAACCGCGGCACAGTGTCAGCGTCCGCGTCCGGGGCTGCTCACAGGTTCAGTTTACACCATCTAGAGTTTAATAACTTCCCTTTAACTAATCCCAATGAAAAGTAAGGATGCAGTCGAGTTTGGAAGCCGTTAGATCCCGTATTCGGCATTCAAAGACGTAACAGCAATTGGATTGAATAATATTAACCCCTCCAACACAGCTACAAATAACTTAATGGCAGTAATTGCTATTAATAATTTGCCAGCATACTCCATATTATGCAGTTGACAGAAATCCCAAAGAGCTGACTGCATGACGTCACTCAGCCGCAGGGACGTACCTCAGCGCATCATTCTGTACCTAGTGGGAGTTTTCTGAGAAGACGTGGAGCGGAAGGATGGCGAAGGGAAACCAGAGAAGAGGTAGGTCATCATTCAGATGCTGATGCACAGTAGCTTGTTCTGAAGTCATTCTGAAGAGGATGCACAAATACGTGAAATCCAGGCACCAAATCCCAAGAGGGGCGTTTACTCTTGTGCACCCTCTGTAATGTACCTCATAGGCATGGAAACAGGCAGGACAAGGGAAAACAGGGGAAGTGGGGTTCGGTTTAGGTGTATATTTAGCTGCTGTGGCTCTGAGGTACCGCAGTGATTGTGTTCATGGGATGATTAGAGTAACTGTTGTGACATGGAAACACTCTTCCTAAGGGAAACCTGCCCTGCATCTGCTGAAGTAGCGAGACTACAGAGAAGGTGAAAAGTGCTTCAATAAGTGTGTGTTATTTACAGCTCATTTTTAAGCCAGTTAATTAAATGGCTATTTATCTCCCGGAGGACTGTAAAAGGTGCGATATTAATAGGTCTGAGGCTGGGTTTCTAAACTTGTTTTTAATGCAATCTGCTGCTCCACTGCGTAGAGACGCTGAAGTTTGCGTATACCGGATGGACACGAAGTGACATGTCGTCTGCAGTGAAATACTGTAGTTCTCCGGGTTTGTGATTAACCTTCAGAAAATGGCAGTAATTGTGATTACAGTGAAATGTAAATTGTTACAGTGAATACACATGGACCTTAATTATCATCCCAAAGCAATTTTTCACGTTCCCACAATACTATAAAATTACTAAATTAGCTGAGTATGCTGGACAAAGGTTTAATATCAGGAATATTTCAATAACTTGATTCTTTGAAAATGTGAATGCAATTGAAAACCTACTGTTGAATACACTTCGAAGAATACTTGTATTGGTATTTTTCACGATCTCTGTAAGCAGAAACGGGTTTTTTTTTAAAAAAAGCAATAATGGGAAAACTGAAAGGCTCCTAGTTTTAATGGAGATAGATCTTTCAATGCTTTTTATTATGCTTGGTATAGTAGTAATTATTTTCACATTAATTGATGAACATGAACCCGTATTGACCATTAAGTTTGGTCAGGAAGCATTTGGTTTCACCATAGATAGAAACAATATTTAAGAACACATTTTAGGTAAAAGATTTTATTGTAGGTGGGCATAACGTAATTACTTACCTGACTGGATTGTCTAAGACAATGGAATAATTCTCTGTATGATCTCAGTAACATTATGGACATTTGAATTTCTGTCCTGTGCTTCTGTCATAAACACGATGCTTAAAGATGGGTTATGTGGCTATGCTCTGCCTTTGTTCTGGGAACACATAAGAAATACAGCTGCACTGAAATAAACAATGAATTCTGGAGACGTTGTCAAATAAACCCAATACGAACCCCATGGGTGCCTGCCTCAAACCCCACTGAATGTGATGAATGGGTCCACAATAAAACTGTTGGTTTGTTTGAAGTGGCTCAATAAGTGTCATGTGAGCTGAAGCACAGGAAGCCCATTATCTTCACACTAGGAGGAACTAATAGCAATGTTTTTCTTTTGTCATGTGTGTTCAATAATGTGCTTCTTAACACCACATTAAGAGGATGACTTTAGATGGGAGTAGAGAAAGCTGGCATTGTGCAGTCCTTTTGAATGCAGGCTGCTAACGCAGCTCAAGCCGTTTCCTCTTGACATAAAAGCATAATTTGTTTTGAAGCTACAGGAATTGCTGTCTGTTGGTTGTCTGTCATCTACAAATGGGATGGAAGATGTTGATATCACACTTGTTTCTAAGCAAGTCCTGAGCCTGGCTTTCAGCTCAAGGTTGCCACTCAGCAGTGTGTTCTTTAACCTCTTAATGAATTGATGTCCTACTGACTAACCACAGTTAAAGAAATGGAGCTTAAATGCATGCATAAAGCTGCAATTGTTTTTAGAGGGATGAACTATGTGTTTAACATTAATTCCTCGGTTCATTGCTCCTCCTGAAGGCCTCCTGGTTTATGTTCAGCACGGAGTAGGGAGCAGAATGCAAAATCTGGGAGTTGAGTGTTTCATATCCAGTTAGAGAGCCCTTGTCTCCATTCCCTCCTTTCTCCAACTCTGCCTACTTTTCCCAGCTGCTTCTTGGGCCCACGACGAGCTACCCACATAGTAACAGTAGCAAAGACTGTTAACTATTCTGAAACCTGGGGACATGGCAAGTGTTCTGTTTCTGTATCCTCTTGCCCTTTAAATAGAGCCCCTGTCTCAAGAAGATGAAGGGTAATGGAATTCTCTGCCAAATAAAGAAAGCCTGGATTCAAATAACAAGAAAGAAGACAAGACTTAATGTTATTGTGCTGTCTGGAAGAAGTCACTCTGTGCTGCAATGCATGTCCACTTTTTCCAACTGTATCTGCTGGTATGTTGTGTGATACTGCAAAGGTTTCTCTTAGGTTTGGTTCCTAATGCTCAGGGTTTAAAAACAAATAGTATTTGTTCCTGGTTTGTTGCCTTGTTTCTTTTTAACACAACTGATGTTCAGGCCTTCAAACATGATCACTTCCAGGGTTGCATTTGAACACAGCTCATACTTAGTTTGCAAGCCTGTGTGCTTAACTAAAGGCTGCTTACTGCCTTACTGCAGGTAGCTTTGACGGCAGATATACCTGGCTCTTTATGGGACTACATGAAGTTTCTTGTGATATACAAGTCTGGAATTTGTATTGTAATTACCAAGTGCCCCGGGCTGCACGAACGCGTGAAAGGAGCCTGTTCCCTTGTTAGAAGCAGTTCTCAGTAGAGGGCGTTTGTGAGATACGTGGAGTTCCTCATTCCTATAGGGGCTGGGATTGCATCCCTACCTTTGGGAACTGCTGACGAAGCAGATTTGCCTCCCACATTTATTTCCCAGTGGTTGCAGTCCCTGCACTGTGGTGCTGCACTCCCAGGCAGGAGCTGGATGATTTCAGCCTGTGCACAATTTCTCTCCCACCGAGGCAACTTACCTGTGGTGCTCGCTCTTTTGTTCCTGTGCTAAGTGCTGCGTCACAGCTGTATGATGAGATTGTCTCTAGACTGTAATCCAAAATAACTTCCAAAGAGTCAGATGGGGACCTTTGTTTGAAAAGAGGATGATGATCAGTTATGCAGGGATCTGAATTCTGTCTGCTTTATGTCGGGGTCTGTGGATATTTTCCCTCTCCTTTCTGCCTCTGTAGGGAATTGCATTCATGTTGTTTGAGCATGTTCCCTTGTCTTTACACAGACATCTGCTAAATGGCATCAGAAGGATAATCTAACTTTCTGTTTCCTTTGAGCTGGAGATACTTGTGGTCTCCAAAGTTTATTTCCTTGCTGTTCAGAGTTCTGAAAGTGTGAAGTTGATAAAATGAAGGAAGTACAAAAACCAGGACCATTAATTCCCACTGAAGATGTGCCCAATTCCTCAACCTTAAGAGTTTCATCCTTTGGATTAAATGACAGGTAAACACTATTAGGATAGAAGAAATTCTGTTTCTTGTGTTGTGCAATAAAAAAGAAAGGGGTCCTACCTTTCTCCACACAAAGTGGAAGAAGTTCATGCCAACAGAAGCTTTTAAAGTGTTCTTCTGTTGACATTCGTGCAAAAAGACTCAGCTTCTTGATGTCTCAGGTAAATCAATATTAAAGATGTGTTGACTAAACTGGTCTCCCAATGGGAATCATATTGATTGCTCACATATAGACCCATTTTCAAATAAATTAGGAAAAGGACCATACTCTGAGGTCACAGTGTTAAAGACACATGTTGGATCCCAACAGTGGGAACTGAAAAAGACTGATTTGGGCTATTTGCAGAAACCTGGATATTGATGGTCTTAGAAAGGTTTGTGTACACTCAGCAAAGTAGAGGGTACCAGCAATTGTGATAAATACTCAAGCTGACAGTAAGGCTGCCTGGAAGAGAGTGTAGTTACATTTCACACTGTGTGGAGGAAACTCGATCAGTAACAAGAATCACTTCCAAAGGACTCTGTGACAATTTCTGTCAGCTGCCTGGTGTGAAGGTGAAGTCTCTGCATTTCTTAGGACTAGCACTGGCTGCATATTCTAATAAACTCATCAGCATTATATAGATCAGTGCTTTACAAAGCTAATGTTTATAAATTCAGGGAAGTGAGAGAGTCACAAGAATCAATGACCCAATACAGATAGGCATAACTTTTCAGAATCAGTAATAGTTTTTGTTTGGCAATCTTAGTGAAAGATTATTTAAGATAAATCACTGATGTCTTTTAAATTTAATTCCAGCATTGTACAGTGTGCCATGGACAGGCTATGTATTACTGCACTTATGATACATTTTGTTTCTGGTATTTCAGTGCTAAAACTCTTTCTCCCACTTCAGCAAGTCTGCCATACATTCCTTTGCTTTCTCCATACAACTATCATAAACCTATAGGGCTTCAAAAGAGCTGTTTTAATAATGCAAATATTTTAATAATATGTTTAATAATATGAATAAGCAAGTTCACAGCAAGCTCATATATCCTTGCTTTTGAGAAGAGGAAGGGGAAGAGTCATTCTGCAGAAAACACTACTGGCAAATACTGTTATTACTCTGCCTTAGCATTTTTTCTTGAAAACTCCAGTCCAGTAGGTCTGCCTCTTTGCCAGCATATTTATACTGCTGTCTACATTCACCACTTCTGCTGGGAACAGCTCGAGCTGATTGGAAATCCCATATATGTGAGGACCCTCGGAAGAAAAACGTGTTACCTTGCTGACACTAGGAACAAATGTTACACTTCAAAGGGGCAAGCAAGGTTTATTCTCTACTGTCCTATATCATTTGCATATTAAGTCATGGATAAAACACATCACCTGTCTCCACAGCTGAGACTGATGTGAAATGCAACTGCAAATCGAACCCTAAAACTTTAAAGGGAGCTGATGTCTTTGATTAGAATCTACCCAGAACGTACAGCTGGATGACAGGAATAAAATCTTCATCTCCAAGTCCCTCACTCTCCGTAACCCTGCAGCGCCGTGGTTTCACCTGGATAAGATGCTGGAAGACGGGTTTCCCGGACGCGATCCCGCCTTCCACTCGACGTGGCGGACAGTTCCCCGGTTTGCCGGGCGAGCGCCTCTGGGGGGGCCGCTTATGGGGGGCAGCGGCGCGGGGAGCGGCTCTCCCTCCCGCCCTCCCTGCCGTCCCCATCGCACTCAGGGGATGATACCCCGCTGTATGACAGCGTCGGCGGTTCCACACCCCGCGTCTGCCGTCCGCGTAAGATCCGTCTCGATGCTGGGTCGAGGACACAGGCGCTTTCAGGAGGAGAGGCGGGGCGGCTCCTCCCAGCACCAGGTATAAATCGGGGCTGCGGAGTAAGCAGCAGGCTTGAGCTGCACTTCGCGCTCGGCTCCAGGGCCCGAAGCCGCTGGGAGAGCAGCACCGGCGCCCCTGGACAGCGCCGGCAGCTCCGCGGCAGTGCGGTCCGGACACCCGCGGAGCCGCGACCGGACCGCACCTCCGCAGCGGCGGCGGCGACCCGAGGTTGCTCCCGAGGGGGAGGGCAGGCTGCCGTCCTGATGGCAGCCGCTGTTCCCGAGGCTCAGGATCTCGCCCTCCTGCCCCCTGGGTGAGGGCTTGTCCGAAGAGCCGAACGGGAGCCGCACGTGATTTTTCATCCTCCCCCACGGCAGTGCCGGCGGACGGTGCTTCCTCGGCATTGCTGAGAGAGAAAACTCGGCAGGAAGACAGGGGGAGGAAAAAAGGCAGGAGGGAAAGGGAAGAAAGTTTGTTGCCTTGCAGAGAGGTGAAGCTTTCCAGTAACTCCCACTGCAGTTTGCACTGGAGACCTCCAGTCTGCCTGAAGCTGGAGGATGGAGGCTTCCAGTCTGCCATCTGAGCTCCTGGCATTGCCCCTTGGAGAGAATGAGAGTGCTCAGCTGGTGCCAGATCCAGCCCTGCTGCCCCCGGCGCAGGGCACGGCCATGTTCACTGTCCGCTGTGTGATCCCTTCACTTTACCTGCTCATCATTACTGTGGGCTTGCTGGGCAACATCACCCTCATGAAGATCTTCATCTCCAACAGCGCCATGAGGAGCGTGCCCAACATCTTCATTTCCAGCCTTGCTGCCGGCGATCTGCTGCTGCTAGTGACCTGTGTGCCTGTGGATGCCTCCCGGTATTTCTCTGAGGAGTGGCTTTTTGGGGAGGTGGGCTGCAAACTCATCCCTGCCATCCAGCTCACCTCAGTTGGTGTCTCTGTCTTCACTCTCACCGCCCTCAGTGCTGACAGGTAGGACATCTCATGTGCCCCTTCTAAGCCCTCTGCAGCTTGGGCTAAGGCTAGCTGGAGCTGGCATGAAAGGTAGAGCACCCCTCTGATAAAGTATCCCTGGTTTGCAATCCATTCCAACTTTTGAGGTACCCATCCACACTTCTCTTGCCCTTGCTGACTGATGGCAAGTCTGGTACTAAAGTTAAAGGGTTTCTGGAGATGGGTGCTCCTGGGCCTCCAACTTCCACGGGCCAGCTGCAATAATTGGTTTTAGTCCTGTCTTCTGCACCTCTGGTATGGTCCTGGAACAGCCCCTGTGTTGAAATCCATGACAAACCACAGTGGTATGGCAACAGGTAGCGAGCAGCTTATACCAAGTCCAGCACAGAGGTGCTTTTAATAGATCTGTTGCTTTCTGCTAGAGGGGGGTGTGTGTGTGTTTGTTCTCTAACCAAAGAGGAAATTACCAGGGGTGACTGCCAGAACCAGTTCAGCCTCTAAGAATTTGGAGGCACTGAACTATTCTGGTGTAATTGTTAGTCTTAAACTTTTGGTTCAAACTATACATTTTGTCGTCTTCTGAACTGATAGAAAAAGGGGGGGGGAGGGGGGAAGAAAAGAAAATCCTCAAAACAAACTAGAAAGCAACACTTCCATCTCCAGTTCTTGTCAAATTAGGAAGAAACAAAGACCTGGATCCTAAGTTTTTCTTCCCAATTGATATTAGGTACTTAAGGGATTTATAGCAATTGAGTAGCTGTTGGACTGTGCTTCAGGCTCTGAAAGACATAATCTTGCAGTGTAATTGGTAACCTGAAATTAAATGAAATCATATTTCTTCCCTTCTCATAGCAATATTTTTTTTTAGCCAGAAACAAAAATATTTAATTCCTCCACCAAGGGAATGACCCCATTTTCTATTGTTGTATTTTAAATGGAACAATTGTATTACACTGGTGCATGAAGTAAGGGCTTGAGTTTAGTAGATACTTACAGTAATGTTTCTTTAAAATTCTTAATCTTTTTTTTTTTTGTAATGGAGTGTATCAGTAATTTATTTCTCTTTTTTTGCAGCTAGTTCACTAAATAATTTGGTTCCACCTGAGAATAGACTTCAGTGACCATCAGTTTCAGTGGTGTTTGAATCAGGACCTAAATAAAATACCTGTGTATAAAGACTTAGGAAAATGGATTATATTTTTGAAAAAAAGCTTGCAAAAATATACCTTAAAGTGAACATCTGTAACTCTCTGATTAGCTCAGTTAAAGAATATGTCCAGAACTGTCCTTGGAGAGACAAGCAAACCTTGCTGCCTTCTTTCTGCTCCATTTCCACTGTTTATAAGCATGACTGTGGTACCTTATTTGAAAAGGGAAGAAGTAATTTGCAGAGGAGATCGTATCTCTAGTGAAATATAATGTGAGGGAATGCTGGAGGTTTAATGTTTAAGGATTCATTCATTTACTTTTTATATAGCTTTGGAGCATTCATTGTTTGCTTTTTCCATATAATTTTATATCCTTCTTTTAATATCAGTAAAGATTCAAGAAGTAATCATGCTGAATCTGTTTACAATGAATGCATTTAGAATTACACGTCCTAGAAAACAGCTACACATGGTGTGCTATGACCATATAAGCTCATAATAAATACATTGCTCCAGCATTTTGGAATCCACAGTATCTACATACACCAGAAATGGTTACACTAAGAATTTAAGAACTCTTTTTCATTAACCTTTGCAGTTACGTTTCTAGTTACTGAGAACAAAGTAATTTCTTTCCCAATTGGAAGAGCAGCCACTGACTTCACAGATCAGTGTCATATCTCCTAGGGGCCCAAGTCATCTCTGAGTGAAGCTGTCTGAACTGTCAGTGGAGTTTGGGTTGGACTCAGGTCTGCTTTTTTGTATGGCACACCTGTGTTGAACTAAAGGGGTAGTGGTGTGAGGGGAGTTTTGTCACACTAATTTGTAGCCAGATCCTAAAATCTGTCATCTTGAGTGGGTTGTTTATGGGTATTTGGCAGACCAGGAGTGGTGGCAGCATCCTGTACCCAAGAGGTGATGAAGAAGTAAGGCCTGGCTGGTGGCAGTGTTATAAGTGGATCTGGCATGGGATGTTAGCAGTGTTATCCATAAAAAGGCTCTATTATCATAGATAATCCAGTACATATTTGATGCAGTATACAATGTCTTCTCAGCGACCTCTTTTTTCACAGGTAATGCTCAAAAGATGTTTTAACACATGCTCATGATGCCCTTTCCTGATTTTTACTCCCTATTACCGCCGGATGGAATAGAACTCCAGGCATTGATTACACTAAGGAACAGCTTTATAAATATTTAGAGTTCTGTACAGTGTGCCTGTGTGAATTAGGATAAGGGAGGTTGTCTTCGTTTCCACAATGTAATTAGCACTTACTGTTTATGTGAAAATTCTGCACTGCAAATTGCATGTATGTGATACGTTTAACAACGGCTACAGAAGCAATGAACTCTGAACAACCAGTGCTTACAAATGGGAGCTATAAGGAAGAAAAAGTAGTATTCAGTGTGTATACATCTTTTCTAAAGTAGCTTTATTTCATATGGCTCTTTGTCACAGAAGTCTCAGCATCAGTGCGTTCAGTGTGACAAATGCACACCGTCTATATGGAAGGTTCATTATCAAGTCCTGAGATTGTTTGGGTTTTGGGTTGGTGGTTTGTTGGGGTTTTTTTTGTGTGCACAAACATGATGTGATTTCTAACAGTGCTTCCCAGACTTCTCTAGAGCACACCATCAGATTGAGGTTGGCAACACACAGCAGATCTGCCCAAGGTTGCCCATCCCCATCCCATAAATAGAAGCTGGTCCCATCAAGCAGCCATTGCCATCTTTGAGCTTGTGTGGGTCTGGTTGCCAGGGGTGGGTGGTAGTGCCCTGCTGAGGTCCCACACATTCTGGGGTAGAGAGGGGTGGGAGGTCATGGGCAGTGGTGGGGATGGTAGTACTGGAGATATAGTGTGTTGCAGTCTCCCTCTCCTTTGGGGTGCAGTAGTCAGGACAGGAGCAGTGCTGCTTGTCCAGCCTCCCCCTCTTTGCCATGCAGGAGCTGTGCAGGGACAGCACCTCTGGCATTCATGGCCACCACCATTTTCCTGTACTGCAGAGAAACCAGGCCACCTCTAGAAACCTTAGTATTTCTCTGGTTTAAAAAAGAAAAAACAAACAAAACCACAGGGTGGATCACAGGAAGAGAAAGCTGAATAATTGCAGCGGATGACAATGGAAAAAAGGAACGAGACTAAGGGATAAAAATGTACAAACCAAAAAAATAGGGACCAAAGGGGCCATAGGGAAGAAGACCTACAAGAGCACTCAGCACACCCTGTAAGTGCCCACAGTTCTGGTGTATGATGGCCAGGCATGCACTTCCCAGAGGTGTGGATGGAAATGTGTCCCCTGTCTAGCTTGCTTCTGCAGGGGCCATGGCCTATAGTTTTGACCGGGACTAATACATGTTGATGAGGAAGTTCCATGACTTGGTGTGGTCTAGGAAAAGGAGGGTAGAAATAAAGTGTTGAAAGTGTAGCCAGAGGGACTGCAACATGGACACATGAAGAATACATGTGCCAGTGTCTCCGCACTGCAAAAAGGACAGAAGCCAAGAATGCACACGGCTTAAACTATGCCTGACTTAAGCCATCCAACAAACTTGTTTGCTGTTTCAGAGGGTGCTTTTCCAATTTATGTCCATGATGGGCCCCGTGGCTAGCCCAAAGTGCAACATGGGGCTCCTCACACTCTTCTTAAGGCTGTTTTGTGCCTGGCAAGAACTATAGGTTAAGGAAGAGGAGAAGCACAAATATGGAAAGATGTTTCCAAGATGCCTTTCAGAGCTAGAACACTGGATGTTACATAAACCTCAGTGAAGAGAGGTGGCTGGAGAAGCTCAGGGTACCTCGGATAAGAATGAATGCTACAGTGTGCACCTCTGACCATCACCACGTTATTGTGTATGCTGATGAGAAGCAATTGCATCCAAAAAATGTCAAGAGACCCGGGGTGAATAGACATTGAAGGAATAAATGGCAGCTCTGTACAACAGCTTTAGATCTGTCCCACATACTTTTTCTCTTTAGCTGTCATGTAAGTCTCATTTTTTATGTGGTCTGTAAAAGTAGGATTAAATTCAATTCTGTTACTTTTTCTAGATTGAATTTTCTTTCTAATGAAGGGTTTAAATGTGTTAGCTCAAATACAGTACTGCTGCGCTCTAATGAAGGCAGCAATGCTGAACATCAGAGCAACTGGCCCTTACTGCAATTGAAATAATATTCTTCCTAAAAAGTGTGATAGAAAGGCAACTTTGATGAGACACATACTTGATTAACTGGGTAACAAAGTTATTTTTCATTAGTGCCATGACTCTTTTCTTATAACTTAATAACAAAGGAGTCTGAAAAATTGAATTCATACTTAAATAGCCAAACATGGTGCCTGACATGCTTAATGTACCCTATAGATTTCAACAGCTAAACTCTTTGATACTTTTATTTTTTGCTTGGTTTATTTCTTTATATATACCCTTTAATTTTGTAAGACTGCAATATGTACTTTTAAAAGGAACAGAGTCTCAGTAATGTTTCATGCAAGTTAGTACTTACATGCTGACTTCTTACTACAACTGATGACAAAAGCCACTCTGGCTCAGTTTGCATGCCTACTATCTCCTACTTTTGGTAGGAGTTGGAAATATTTTGAAGACATTCAGAAGTGTGAAAAGGTGCCCTAGTAATGGCTTTAGGATTTTTCATTAACAAAATCACTCCTAAGAAAAAAAAAATAAAATTACTCATCTTCAGAATTTATTTAAAGTTCCTTCATGTGTTATGTTAGATGCTGATTCAGGCTCATTTGTTATTACATGCAGTGGAGCAGGTGAAGGAGGAAAGTGGACATGATTTCCTTTTGAGGTCTAATAGTTATGTTCAGGGACTAAAGAAGCCTGACAAATAAAGTAGTATTAAATGACACCCTGAAAATTACCTATAATTAACCAAGGAATAAAGAAAAAAATATCAAGGATAAACTGAAAGACTACCTGTATAAGAGAAAAACAATACCTATAGTAGATGGGAAAGCAAAATTATATGGAACCAATAGAACTATAATATCTCTAAGCAGAGCTATGCGATTTCTGAACACCTAACTCTAGAGGTAAATACATTGAATGAATGGATTACTGAGGGAGGTTAAAAGGAATGATGGTCTGGATGATTCTCTCAATGTATGATGTATCACTGTAGTTATAATTATGTGATAACAGGCAAAGAAAAAATTTAAAAGAAATTGGGCAAGCTTTGTCTCTCACATTTTTGTTTCTGCTCACCCTTTAGTTTGTATGTGTAAATGTGACTGACAAAATAAAGCTTGTCAGAACACTGTTAATGAAACTCTGACATGTTTTGTCAGGAGCAATCCTTTTTGTCAAGTGAAACAGTGAAGCCTGACTCATCTGTCCCCACCCCAAAATGTTCTAGTTTGTTTGTATCCATTCCATAGAGCTAAAAGGAATGTGAAGGTAAATATTCCAGAAAGAGAAAAAGGATGGGGGAAAATATCCCATGCAACAATACAGGAGAAATTATATATCTGGAGTAGATTAAGGAATTACGTATTTTAGAGTAAGTTTGTCCAAGAGGATACCCCCTCCCTGGCAGTGTTGGATGAGGCTTGGGGCACCCTGATCTAGTGGAGGGTGTCCCTGCCCATGGCAGGGATTTGGAACTAGGTGGACTTTGAGGTCCCTTCCAACCCAAACCAGTCTGTGATTCATGTGATACGAAGTCAGGCAATTCAAACAAACTGCTGGAGAAGTTCCTCTTGTGACCAGTATTACACATCTGAAAATGATTTATCAGTAAACAAGAGTTTCCTCTCAAATTATGCATTTTTTCCTCAGCTTTCACAGACACACACCTCCTGGCAAGGGACAACTTTGCTTTGATTAATGCAAATGCCAGTATCCTATAGACTGTTGTAGGCTGCAACCTAAACCCTGAGAAATGCTTAAAAACCACTTCTTTTTCCCATCTCTGACCAGTTCAGTAAAAGCCTGTACCTGTGGCAGACAGAACATCTGCTAAACAGCGGATCCAGGTGAATTCTTACCAAACAGACCTGAATGTAAATCTTCCTACATTTATTTTATTTGTCTCTCTCCATAACAAGGTACACAATTCCCTCCATATTCCATTGCAATGAGTTTATTGAAATCGGACTGTTGGAATTCCTAAATCTGCATTCAGCAGGTACTCAGAAATAATGCCAAAGATCAAATATGTTTTGTCTAACATAAATGTTTTAGAGAATAAATATGTTTTAGAGAATAATAAATATCTTTTATAAAGTGATGGATCTCTCAAATACCCTACCCAATTTTATTGCATCCTGATTTTAAATAGTTTATTTATAGAAGAACTGGTGTATTAGACATGTTTTGCTGCAGCATGATTCTTCCAGACTGCACATTCCTAGTGCTAAATTGTTTTTCTCTTCTTCATATGTACAAATGAAACAAGGCATATGGAGAGTCCCTGTGTACCTCTGCTAACTTCTAAATCTGAGAGTCAGCCCAATTTGACAGTGTTATTACAAATAACAAACGATATTTTACAAGTTCATGAAATTTGTGAAAGGTAAGAGCATGGACACTAGTTTGGTTTACATTGAAGAGAACTGTGTTTTGGCATTAACTTACACAACTTGTCAGATGTCAGAGAAAATAACCAAGAGACAAATGATCCATACAAGCCCTGGTGTAATTAGTTCTACTATGCATAGATTTAACTGTGTATTTCCAGCTTTGTATGAGCACATGTACATATAAACCCATGATCTGTGTAGGAAAATTAAGGAAGTGGATTATTCTGATATGATATCCTACTATCTTGTATGATTCTCTTTGGTCTTCACATGATTATCCCAAATAATTGTTTCATTTTCCCAACTAATTTTCACGGTATTTTTTTTTTTAACATAGTGGGTGTTTTGGATCCAAGGGGTTTTTTTGTATTTTAAAGATTGCTCTATTTTCCCTTTGGGATTTTTTAAATATTCCTCTTTTTACTATGGTGTGTACTTGGTTTTTTCCATCTACGTTAATTTAAATGCAAAATTACAACAGAAGTTGCAAATGAAATTAAACTGGAAACATGTTTGGAAATGGAGCCTTCCAAATAATGATACTGGATCAAATAAAAGAAGTTTCAGCTTTCTCAATTTAGAAATTAGAGATTTTGGGTCTGGATTCTCAAATGGTAAAACCTAAGTCTGTTGCAGGTACATTAATAAAAGTTTGGTTATTTAATTCTTCCTGGCTTGTAACATTTCTGAAAATCTTCTGGCCTTGTAATATTGGCCTCAATAGTTATGTTACCTGCTGCAGCAAGGACTATTACTGGATTCATCGAGGAAATGGGAGGAATGATTTTGTAAGAGCAACTATTTTATAAAGGTAAACTGAGCATATTTTATGCTTGGGAATTTTGCTTCCAGGCATCTTAGTTTCTGTAACCAATGTTTTGTATTGACCACCTGCTTCAGCAGTGATCATTTTATGAGATCTTCATTCAAGTATGTGTGGATATCATTGCTGGGGATCATGCAGTAAACATATAGTGGATATGCAGATAAGCATGCATCTCGTTTCATCAGTCTAAAGGCAGGGATATCAACAAGATTTGTATCCAGCCCATTTGGGGAAATGTTTCCTCTTTCCTTAAACCTCTTTGACCCCTCAAGATTCAGAATATAAACTCTGAAAGAATAAGACAATAATTAGGGGTGGTTTTCTAAGATTTTTTTTTCTTACAGTAGGATTATGGAGAAAGAGAAATAATATGACAAAATGGAAAACAGCACTAGGGAACAAAGCCAAACAGTATGTAAATTTGTCTGGGCTACGTATTGCAATGCCTATTCTCTAAACTATGTGTTGACCTTCCCCTTCTCCTGTCCGCCCCTCATGAGCAGAATAAAAAAATCCATAATTCCAAATTAGTGTTGCCATGAGGTAAATGCTCCAGAAAGGCAATAAAAGCCAAGAGAATACACATGCTAAGCTGCCTTATGCTTCCCAGTGGGAAATACTAAATCCAGGGGCTTTTATGACACAGTCTAGTAGGAATAAATTTCTCTTCTCACTGGTGAAGTGCTAATTTTCAGCCACTGTCTAGCAGACCTGGGCAATGACTCCTGGACCCCTGAGTGAATGAACATTTTATTCTTGAAGAGGCAACTATCAGAGTTGCCTTTACAACACCATTTTGTGAAGGCTAATGGCTTTGGTGTGCTCCAGCCATTATTTCAACACAACTTTGACAGCAGACTCCTCAGCCTTACTGTGCTTAGTTTCAGGATCCTAATGGGGCTTAGATGTAAACTGAGTAGGTCTGGTCACGGGAGCTCCCGGCACGCAAAACAGGGCAAATGCAACTACTTGCATAATTTAAAGGTCAAGAAAGAAGGGGCAAAGAAGGCTGGGGTAGGCCAGCCATTGTGGGAGTTTTCTGGGTGGTGTTCCTGGGACCAGGCACCTGAAAGTGTGTGGTTTACTGTGCACATATGTTCATATGTACATATATGTATGTGTGTGTATCTGTATGCACAGAAACATATTCCACAGTGCCAAAACATGGGCCTGAGCCCTGGAAGTCAATAATTTGTTAAACTGTTAGAACAGCCCATAGTGTGGTTTTGACCTGAGGCAATATCATCGTAAACATTTTGTGGGCATCATTAAGGATTAAACACAAGCCCAAGGGCCATTACCAACAGAAATGTAAACTGCTTATTTTTGGATGTGGTGGTCTCATATTGGGAAACTGAAGAGTTAAATCGATTGTCATAGGTGTCCAGCCAATACTACCTGGCCTCCAAGAATAGCTTCTGGCACCGTTTGCTAATACAGATGTAGCATATGTAATTTTTTTTTACATTTGTATCCTGTTCCTCTCCTCTTCTCCTCTTCATTTTCATACTAGAAAATTATAGAAACTGCAACTCTACTGAAGACATATTTGTCTATCTTAATATAGATTAAAGTATGTTCATTAGTAACTTGGCATTATGAAACTTAAATATCAATCTACTGGTAATATGGATATATATGAAATCTTCTAAGTCAGTGAAACAATTTCCTATTACTACTCTTGTGAGGAGAATTGAACAAATTGCTAATGGTATTTTTAACTAGTGCAGTTTTACGTAAATGTGTTTAGACTAAAAACCAGGTTGCAGGCGGTGAGGTAGCATTGCAAGATTTGTATTAGGTGGTAAAATATATAATTAGCCAATGTGATTAGCAAAAGAAAGAACCTGCAAGAGGAGAAAAAATGAAAAAGAAAATTTATCCTCTGAAATGCTGGGTGGGCAGGACAGGTAATATATTTCCTGCAGAAAAACATCCCCACCCTGGGAAATTTATGTTTTGATTCTTTTCAAGGTGGAGAAATCATAATTCAAAAGATTAAACAGACTTTTTTTTTGTTGAAGCATTATTGATACTTTTTCAATCAACACAGCATATTCCTATAGAGGGGAATTTTTTTCTGTTTAGGAAAATCTTAAGATTTAACCTTGAGGCACACAGAACACGTCATTGGCATTCATTCTAATTAATTTTAATTATGTTTACAGATGGTCTCCTACTCTTCATTTCAAACACTATTCATTATATTCAGCTATCAGATGTCTGAGATGCACACTCCTGGTGACTGCAATTCTCTGCACTTAAGAGATAAGCACAGAATAAAAACATTAGGAATAACTATAAACACTTTTAATAATTTACTTTAAATTTCAAGAATTTAAAATAATAAAATCAAATAAATGCAAGTCCCAGACTATGTGTGTTGTGAAAGAAGTTCTCCTCATGCAATGACAGAATAAAATGCTGACCTAGAAATGGTGTTGATAGATGACTAGAGGACTCAAGTTTACAGGAAATGCAGTACCAAGACACAGCAACTTCTTAGAACAGAAGCTTTATAAAACAAATGATATCAACCCCTCCAGCTCCAGGATTAAGATGCAAATTAAATCAAAGTAGTATGGATCTACCTGGCCTGAATTAGGTCTTCTCTGCTTGTTTTATGGAAATTCATTATTAGGTTTATTTATTTGCATTGGGATGGCATGCAGGAAACTGGGTGATCAATTAGGGTCCTATTTGTGGTAGGTGCTATCTGAACAAGAACGAGAAGAAAGTCCATAACCTGAAAGGTTTTTAAGTATAGAGAACACAAGATACAGAGATGAAAGGGCAAGGAAATACTGAGACAATTCTGGTTATAATGGTAGGCTCTAATCATAGTCTTGTAGCTGCCAAAGTGTCGTCTAGCTGTTTTGGTTTTTCTTTTTACCTTGTTTTTGAAGAGCGTCACAACAAAGAGCTCTAGAGAAAGAGGTAGTGCTACAACGAAGGAACAGCTCAGGACTAATCCTGAAGCAGCTTCATTTGGAGTCCAGTGCTTGGGAGGGGAGTAGCATTGTGGAGACAGCAGAGGCAACAGCAGAGACAGGAGTAGAGCTTCCCATACTAATTGGGAGCTGAGAAATACCTATGCGAAGGCCTTTGGAAACAAAGATGGGGAAGAGTAGATAAGTGCTACTGGAGTTTAGAAGGTAGCAACATGTTATAACTCTGGAGGAAGAGGTTATTCTTTCTTTTTTTACTTCTTTTTTTTTTTTTTCATTGTGTGGAAGGGAGGAGATTGCTTTATAATGAAAATTACACTCTACAAAGCAAGCTCGTATCTGTAGAATGGGTGAGTATGTGCTTGTGTCTGTTGGCAGAAACCACAGTTCCAAAGAAAGGAAACTTATTATAAAATTATTTCCTGAGTTGGGATGCCTTTGTCAGCAGTGATAATGATAGAGGATGTAGGAAGACAGAATTTACATGGAGGCTTTTAATTAAAACCAAATGCATATTTATAATTATTTCCTGATCTTCATGGCAACCTATAATTTACTTTTTTCATCTGTGAAGTAAAGGAAGAGATGGATTTCACTTACTAATTTGACTAAAAAATTTGCACCCTTACCCTGATTTACCAGTGTTGTTTATTGATAGAAAATATGTGCTTTGTGATTTGAATGGTTGGTGGTATGTTGTAGTCCTACACTGGTTTTATACAATTGAGAGGCAGGGTATTCATTTTGGGAACACTTCTAAAGTACACACAGTTTACATTTGATTTTATCTGTAACCTATCTCTACGCTGTGTATCTTCAGAGATATAAACAAGATGACAGATATTGTAAAGCCCTTAGTGCCTTTTCCTTTCCATTGACACTGGGTACTGTGCAGGGCTGAGTCCTAGGAAGAAGAGTGCCATCTTGTCAGCTGAAGTAGCAAGCAGAACTTCGATAGGGTTAAAGAAGTTTTCTGTGCTGAAGCCAGCTGTTTTTGTGAAAAAGGGCACTCTGCTCCAATGCCTTACAACTTGGAGTCAGTTGTAGCTCAGGGGAAGGTGTGCTATTTGCTGAAACAGCAATATATGCCAAAGCCTGAAATATACACCACATTTTCTGCTAATGTAAAAGCTTTTGAAAAGGTCTTCTGTTTAGACATTAATGAGAAAAAATGCTGCTAAAACAATTAATTGTACACAGGCACTGTCTTGGGGCAAAGGACTGTGGTCAAAATAGTTGCAATGGAAAAAGAGGGGAAAAAAACCCTGTAGTATGAAACATGATTTTCATGCAATATCTTTCCTCTCCATAAAGTCCCCAAACCAGCTCTTCCCCAGAAATGTAAAGTTTTAAAGTAATGAGCAGATGTGAACGAGTTGACGTCACCTCAGTTGCATGAAATGGTCTGTCTTTATGTAATGAAATCAAGGCACACAGCAATAGGAAGCAAATTATTGAATAATAAGGTCACAGTTTGTGCTGGGGAGCATTTGTGTTTTGTGCAGAAGCTTCTATCCATCCCATGGCAATATAAAGGATTTCTTTACACCTTGGTGTCCAGGGAGTTTCTCACTGTGCGTTAGAAGAAATGGTAAACATAAATTAATGGAGACAGTTTAACTGAGTTTAATTTTCTATGCTGTAATAATGGAGAAGACACAGCAAACATCTTGTCTCTGAATTCAGAGAGGATATGAAAATAAATAGCCATTATTTTAATTATTTAGATAAGACAATTTATCACAGTCCTGAGAAAAGGACTCCAAGGCACATTTTGACTCAAATATTCTCTGAAGAAAAATTTTGCTAGGGTACCAAGACAGTGCTGTACTCCAGACATTTTCAAGGCATAGCCCTTTCCACTGTTGGCTCCCATCAAGCTCACAACTTGCAGCATGGGCATGGTAGCTTTTACTCACAGATCCTCAAACACATGCTGGAGGTTTTGAGGGGTTATGATATACCTGTCAGGACTGGCATGTCAGCCAGAAAGGGTATATGGGATTCCATTTCATACCATTCCCTTCAGCAACTATGTTACATTTAGCCATAACCTAACCCTGGGTATGTATTTAGACACCTGTTCATACCCATACATATTTATTTTGTATATGCTTATATATGTCTACATGCATGGACAAGGAGTTTTATCACCAAATAGAGAAATCTAAGTTACGGTTCTTCCCACTCTAAGCTCATTGTATAGCTAGCAGAGAAAAATAAGTACCTCAAAGAATGATTCACCCTTTGGATGTACGTCTCCACTGACTGGAAAGACCTTAACAAGTATAAAGTTATGTACTTTGACTCCCTTCTACCTGTTAAACTTTTCTTTAAATGTTGAAGAAAAGTAACTTTTCCATATCTGAAAACTTCTGCCATTTCAGTAACCCCCTCATCCATCTCAAATCAAAACTACAAACAAAAAAAAAATGAAGAAGAAAGAAAAAAATCAGATAAAGCAACATTCCAAATTACCACGGGATAGACAAATTGGAATGTTTTCTTCAATGCTCAGTTTTTAATGAAAACATTAAAACATAGTTTACTTATATGTTAAAAATAAATGAGTTCAGAATAAATGTAAAATCTAAGCAAAACATTAAGGTGTCCTGAAATAATTTTCTCAAAATATATTTAGACTTCTAAACCTGACCTTTTCTTGTGTATTTTTCCCTTTCTATCACCTTCTGCAACAATTCTTTTTTTTAATAAAAGAATTCCTGACTCAAGTCTACTACTGTTTATTTATTTTACTTTGCTGTAGTGCAATATTTTGTTTCTCTGCAACACTTACTGTTTTCATTGTAATGGTTATGAAATTATCAATTCTGCAAAGGTTTATAAGTAATCATATATTATGTGATGGTCTCCCAAAACACGGCATAGAGCAGCAGCCTCCGATTGTTTATGTGGAAATATTTACTTTCTCTAAGAGTTTAATACTTGGGCCGTTGGGAGTCATTCCTGCCTGCCTTTATGAAGATGCTTATATTCCAGACATTACAGCCAGGACAGAATATCTGTGTGCAGACAGGTGCTGAGGTAGAAGAGAGGCAAGAGCCACCACATCAGCAGTTGGTGCTGGTCTGGCAAGAGGTGGACGATGCTGATTATTGTCCCAGGGGGCTGGGGGACTCTGAGAGTGGGAAAGACATGGTGGAAGCAGGAGGGAGCCTTGGGCTGTGGGAGCTGAGGGAAGGAAGAGTGGAGTCATGGCTCCTTCTGTGCTTTCACCAGGCTGGCACAGCCATGCATTGTATTCAGGGCTCCGTTTGCTACCTCCAGTGGGTATCTGGGCAGATGAAGCTACAGATTTAGAGAATGCCAGTTTAAGAAATATTACAAACCCAGCTGAATTTCAAATCAGAACAAAACATGACATGGTTCTAAACAAAAGTAAGAAGTGGCCTTATGAATCACATGTTGAATTTGGAAAGATACCTTTTAACTTGCACCTGTGTTTTGATCAATTTCAGGTACAAAGCAATTGTAAATCCCATGGACATCCAGACCTCCAGTGCAGTGCTATGGACCTGTGTTAAAGCCATTGCCATCTGGGTGATGTCTATGCTCCTAGCAGTTCCAGAAGTGGTGTTCTCTGAACTAGCCCACATCAATGACACGAATAATGCCACTTTCACAGCATGCATACCATATCCTGTGACGGATGATATGCACCCGAAGATCCATTCTGTGCTGATTTTCCTTGTGTATTTCCTTATCCCTCTTGCCATTATCAGTATCTACTACTATCATATTGCAAAGAGTTTAATAACAAGTGCTCACAACATCCCTGGAGAATACAGTGAGCATTCCAAAAGACAGGTAAGAAATTTTTACATCCCGATGAAAGATTTGTGTTCTGTATACACTTGTAAATGAAAGTGCAGGAACTATAACATCCAAATTGTTGGATTTTGCAGAGGATTAGTTCAGTTTCCACATGCATGAACTAAACTGAGGATTATCTGAAAAATCTCCTTGTTTTCACAATTACTCAGTATTAAGCCAGTATGTAAATTAATATGAACAAGGGAAAATAAAAATTCAAGGCATTCAATGAAGATTCCAAAGAAGAAATAAGATTAGTATATCTGTTTGTATGTGATGCTTGTATAGCCATTACTTGTGTTACTGAGGAACAATGTTTTTGTAATTAATGCTTTTTGTAGTCAGGCTTGACCTATCTCTATAAGCAGCTGTTTTGAGAAGAAGTCTTATATGAACTTTTTGAGACTTCTCCATGGTTTTTTTTTGTGCTTGGGAATGAAAAAACCCACAAACAACCTGACATAGGCGGGGAAAACTTTCCTAGGGGATCTAAGGTTCTTCTCAGACCAAAGAGTGCTCAAAATATGAGCACTTAATCTTTTTTTGGCTCACTCAGTAGATCTTCCTTGGATACAATCCTGAACTCATGCCTTTCTAATACCCTTTCTACTACAGATTCTGTAAAACTTTCAATATAGGTTCTGTGTTCCTTTAAGAAAAAAATTTTAAAATGCTGGACAAAGCAATCTTCCCTGTAAGGCACAGGAAGCAATAAGATGGCAACAGGTTGTTTATTAGCTGGAACATTTATATATACAAACAGCTTTTGTAGTGAAAGTGCCTCATCCACTTTACAAAAGTGATAGTATTGGTAGAGAAAAATAATTACGCCCATTAAAACAATTTGGAAGGGTCTTCTCTGCCAGTGTTTTAGAAAATACTTTCATACTTGCTGAAATTTCTTTGTCTATATAGCATGTATATAATTTTTAAAAAGAAAGACCACATTCCCTCATGTCCTTTTTGCTCAGCATTCCATTTCTACTCTAGCCTGCTTCTTGTCAAAAATGCATACATATTAGCACTTCCTGTAGTATTTTATTTTCCAGTGAAATATAGAGAGCCTTTTGGTTGAACCCTCAGGATGGAAACAATATTTAATTTATATCACATTTCTGAACCCACATGTGTTTTCAAAGTAAGAACATATTTTTTCATTCTACTCAATTTTTTTCTTTCTGTTAATCTATGAGGCTCAGAAGAATTGAAAATTCCCAGCAAGAGGAAGTAAATTCAGACTACTGCTACCAAGTTCTGTTTCTTTAAGCCATAGTACAGAAGTGTAATATCACCCTATACCTCTGTGCATTTTAGTCTGCCTTTGCAATCTGTCTGAGTGCAAATCCTATCAAATTGGAATGGTAGATTTCCAATCTTTTGTGTGTTCCCCACTGGTTTAGGCTTAGATGGAGCCAAGAAAACGATTTACGGTTTTGTTTCACAGATCTTGAAACCCTGTTAGAATAAATTCACTTGAATTTTTCAGGTTAAAATAGATAGAAAATTGAGCAAAGCCAGAAAATTTTCCTGCCTCTGCTAAACTTTGGTACCTGACATACATAATAAAACTTTTGGGAGGAATATGTAGGAAGATTCTTCCTCCTTTCCTGCTACCTTCCCAGTTTCCCTCTCTCTCACTGTTTGGAGCCACTGTATAAGCTCATTTCCTGTCACCTTTTCAGCCACTCTCAATATCTACATTGTAATCCAATTATACTTTAGCACTGTAATTAAGGTACATTTCTTTCATGTCATTATTGAAGATTAACTGAACCTTTCACCTTACCCTGGAATTAAGATGCTGTGGACTGTGGAATGCAGTTTAGATGGCTTGCCTAGGAAAGAGGTGCAAGCTGAGGCATTTCAGGCAAAATAATGGGATATAAGTACCATTGTATAGCTAACACGCTAGCAATGGCTCTACATTTCAAAGCCAATGGTTTCTAAATAGCTTTCTAACTAAAGCTAGGTTTCAAGCCAAGCGGTGAATTCTCATCAGAAGAGGTTGTATTTCATGGCATCCTTCGGTGGGTGCTTTCAGGCTAAAAGCCAATGTTTACTTGGGTCACGAATCACTCTTGCTGCGTATATCACATAGAGAGAGCAACCTTCTGTAACTGCAAACAGCTAGGCTCTGTCACTGAAAGTAAACTGAGAGGAAAGCAAATGAGATGGAAAAAGTAATTCAGCCCCTGAAGGAAACATTTTTACTGTCCTCACTTATGATAGTTGTTAAAGTTAGTATCAAGCAAAATACTACACGTTTTAATTAAGTCTGCTGTGTGGAGTAGTTTTATTCCTTGTTGTTCATTTGGGTTCTCTTCATCTTTTTAGATGGAAACTCGGAAACGTCTGGCAAAAATTGTTCTAGTTTTTGTTGGCTTCTTTGCTATCTGCTGGTTTCCTAACCATGTGCTATACATGTACCGATCTTTTAATTACAACAAGATTGATCCATCAACAGGACATATGGTTGTTACTTTAGTGGCCCGAGTGCTAAGCTTCTGCAACTCTTGTGTCAACCCGTTTGCACTGTATTTTCTCAGCGAGAGTTTCAGAAGACATTTCAACAACCAGCTTCGCTGCAGAAGGAAAGCTCAGCAAGAGAGATCTGCCAGCTACTTGCGCAACTCTTCCGCCATTCAAATGACGTCCCTGAAAAGCAATACCAGGAACACGGTGACTAGCATGACACAACTGAATGGGCACAACTTGAAACAAGAAATCTCATTATGATTTCATAGGTGTGATTTTGACTGCGGAACAAATTTGAACTATTTCTTTGCAGTTTGTAACTCACTGTTGGCTCTCATATCCATGGACTGTTTGAGTCCTCAGCACAGACGATCTGTTAAAGTCTGGCCAATCTGAGGTTATTTCACACCTAGTCTTACTTTTAGATGGAAACGATGAGTATGTTTTATTGAGCAAACAAAACTGACTGGCTTCACATCGTACTTTAAAGGAGATGCTAATATATGTTTAACATAAAAGAAAATAATGAATATTAGTGTAGTCGATCTAACATTGCTTCAAAAAGTATAGATTTTCTGATCTGAAAAATATGTATTTTTAACTGAATATTGATCCACGCTTATGTCTTACTCTAATAGATTTTGCATGATGTTAGCTGTTCTGTGTGTACAAGGGTTGATCATTAAGACTGCTAGGCATTTTTTGGATCAAGTAGGGAGCTATAGCTATGCATAGATTCTAGTTCCAGATTAAATAATATTCAAGCATCAAGTGACAAATCTTTACCTCATTTGAATCCACCTTGGTTTTTTTTCACTTTGGGAAGCATACAAATGACAATTTACTTTTTTGGGGTTCTGTTTGCTGCTGGGGGTCAAAATATTATCTGCTAAAATTACATTCTTTTCATGATGAACATCTTGAAAGAAAAGAGTGTGCAACATGCAGTTTTTCTAGAACTCAGTGTCTGAAAGCTCATTTCTCTGATTTCTTAACTGTGACATCGTTGTTTTAGAACGTCTACATGCTTTATATTTGCTACTACTAACTGATACCAACATGCAGCTAAGATGGATGCTAAGTGTGATGGGACAGCTGAACTTTCAAAGATGTAAAGTTCTGAGTGGCTTTTTAAAAGATGGTCGGTGGTAAGGCTTCCCACAGTTCAGAGCAGTCTTAGAGCAGAATCCCACCTGGTGAGATCTATAGTATATAATGTAGTTAAAGATGCATGTAGCATTCAAAGGACAAGTTGTAATGGAGTTCAATGTGGACCAGCTCCTTGGAAGACTTTACATGAAGGAGAAAATTTACATGATCTTGTAAATCTATCTGTAATAGTTTATGATGTTGTCATCTGTAACTGCCTAACACTGCCTCATCCTCCTTTTTATCCATTTCACCTCTTCTTCACTCTCTCTATGCCTTAATTCCGCTGAGCCCAAATGCTTTCTGCTTTAATTTTATGACACTAATTTTTCCTGGATGTCAGCCAGAGTTTTGGATACTTCTGCTCTGATCAGTTTTGAACTGTTTTTATTCCCAGATATTTTACAGCCACAAAACACGCAAGCTTAAAGCCTTCCTTTCTCAGTTCATAATGGTGATCATTGACTGTGATCAAGTTTCCCTTTTGTTTCTGCATTTATTTTTTCTGGTTCCCTGCTTCTCATTTTGTTTGACAATCTCTCTACACAGCAACACATTTCATAGGACTTCTAAATCCATTGTGTTTTTTATTTCCTGAAGGCATTTGTCTGATGTGGACATTACTAGATGATACAGGTACCCTACCGGAAAAATAATAATCTAATTTCTAGTAGATTTGATGCTTGTGTTTGATTTATACTCTTCACTCAGTGTCTTAAATTGCTGTGTGTGGTACGGACAGCATGAGTCTGCCTTCTGGCAGAACTGCAAGCTACAGCCTGTTCTTTTTTGTTGTGTGGGGAAGGTATTCCCAGGTAGACCATAACTCCTTCCTGTCAGGAAATTGGAAATTGGCACAATTTTGGTTCATTATTTCCCAGACCTAATACTCAAAGCCTGTTTTGAGTAAGTAACCTAAATTTTATATGCCTCCTCTCAAATGCTTGTAGCATGGTTTGGGGGAATTAGAAAATCTGTCTGGAGCTTTACTAGGTGTATTGCTAACCTAATATGCATATTTTGGAAGCCTGTCACTCTGCTTTTGTACACATTGTATGCATTTGTATGTATGATGCTATTTCCAGACAAACACTGCTTGCTAACAATTAAAAAAACTGATTGTAGAATGCATTATATGAAGCATTTCCTTCTAACTCTGTAGTGAAAGAAACAAAGGAAATCTGAAAAAGAGATCATGTTAACTTTTCAAGTACTATATTGAGATCAATGCCAAATACCATTTGATTCGTTTTTATTTCTGTTGTGAAAACTTTCTTAATTCAGAAGCATCGGGTTTTTTCTATCCTCCTCTCTTGAATTTTGGGCTGGTTTCTTTCAGTCATACATTTGCAATGACTGAGAAAACTGCCATCCTTCCTCAGACTCTGAAAAATGAGAGAATAGTCTAGAATTAGGACAAAATAAGTCTGATAGCATCTTGTCACCACACCCTGCCTGTAATAGAAACATTACAATGCTGAATCCTGAAGTGTCTGTAGGATTGAATTCTCTACAGACCTAAGACACCTCATTTAGCATTACACCGTGACGTTATAATTGTCATCAACAAAGCCACCTCAGTTACAGTACAAGAAAATGTCTTTAATTTTACAGCACACCTGCTGCATAAATATTTTTCTTTACCCATTCGAAAATGATTCACAGAAATATAAGCACAGGAAGAGTCAATTTGGGAGTAGGAAAAAGAAATGCTTTCTCATAATCTAAACAGATTGATATGAAGTTGAAGATTTGCAGTGTTGCTTTCCAGTGCCATTTATTTCTTCATTTATTTCTGAAAGTAGAGTCTTTGACACAATAGTCAGCCTTTCAATGAAATCACAACTCAATCTCACACAATCACTGGATGCCTTTTGCTTGGTAATAGCTACTACTGGCTTATTAGAATCATAGAATCACAGAATCATAGGGGTTGGAAGAGACCTCGAGAGCTCATCGGGTCCAACCCCCCTGCCAAAGCAGCTCCCCAGCTCATATTGCACAGATAGGTGTCCAGCCGGGTCTTGAATATCTCCAGAGATGGAGACTCCACCACCTCCCTGGGCAGCCTGTCCCAGGGCTCTGTCACCCTCACTGTGAAAAAGTTCTTCAGCATGTTGGTGCGGAACTTCCTGTGCTCCAACTTGCAGCCATCGCCCCTTGTCCTGTCTCCACAGAGCACTGAAAAGGGGCTGGCCATTTCCCCTGCATCTAATACTTAAAATATTTATAAACATTAATAAGGTCCCCCCTTAGTCTTTTCTCTAGGCTGAACAAGTCCCAGCTCACTCAGCCTTTCCTCATAGGGGAGATGCTCCAGGCCCTTAATCATCTTCGTAGCCCTCCTCTGGACTCTCTCCAGGAAATCCCAGTCTTTTTTATACCACGGAGCCCAGAACTGGACACAATAAAATAAAATTCCTTCTTTCTGGTACCGTGATGAGTCTTCTCATTTTCCTGCCTCATCCACTGTTCTAGAGGAGCCCCATACACTGTGCCAGAAGCGGTTATGTGGAGGAAGAATGAGAACAAGGCTAGACCGAAAAAAGATATGTCTTCAAATGGTCTTTGCTGGTCCAGATTTTGCCAGTATGACTATTTTTGGTAAATACAGACTGAAAACAAAAATGTTTTAGTAGAGTAGTGGTTCCTTGGGATCTGGATGTGAAAGACATCTGAAAACATGGATGCTATAGCTCAAAATGTGGAAGATATAGCTTCCTAATATAGCTTCCTAAAGATGTTTTATATTTTAAGCTCTGGAAATACACAGTAAAGGTAGAACAGAGTACAGTTTACAAGTATGTTTAGACACTTCTGGGACTGGCCCTGGTCAAGGAGAGGGAAAGGGACATCAGACTGAAAAAAACTTGACTTCATGCTTTACATTACAGCACATTTTGCAGCCACTAAACTGGTAGGTTGGCACCAAAGGTATATTGCTTAGCCAGATCTGCTTTTGATTCTCATTTAATTTAGACAATTGTTTAATTCAGTTTTGAAAAGTGGCCTTAATTTCTGATTGTTTCTGACTTATTCCTGACTCCCAATGCTATTGCTATCTTAGTGACTAGCTATAATGTAAAAGAATTGTGTTTGCTTTTAACAAGCATCCATTAATGACTTTTATGACCCAAGCCAACAGGAAAATGGCAATATAGTGGAGATTAATATGTTCATTTTTCTTTTAAAGGGCATAGTTGAGGATTGTCAGTATATAAGGTAATTTAAAGAAGTTTGGATTTTGTGTTTCAACATGATAGAGTTAGTAAATTTCTATAGATTGATTTTCCACAGAAAATGTGTAGTATATAGCCATACGTAACTAATCCAGTGAACTGTTTTTATTATATCAGGAGAGGGATTTTGTTACTCCATTCTTTAAAAAAGGGGAGTATTTTGTGAGTCAGATGCTCTGTATCATTACTGGCTCAGTCATTGCAGATTCAACTTGTAGTGCGTGTTTAATTCAGAAAAAACACTTTTATTGACTGAACACGAGAAGATATTATTTTTGTCTCTCTCCCAGGAGGGATGATAACGTATGATAGCTGTTTTTAACCCTTCCTGACCCTGGGCTGCTCCATGAATCACTGCCTACAGTGCCTACAGACTGCATTACTCATCCATCTCCAGCAGTCTGCCTCCAGCAGACCCACTGTGTGGAGGTGGGCTGCAGCTTTCTGCTGTAGCTCCCATAAAGCTGGAGGGTCTCATCTACATGGTGTCAGAGACATGATATCCTTGTTGATGTCAGCAATTTTGCAAGACCTTGGTCTATACTAGACAGCCTCTCCAGTGTTTGTACCGTGTAGCACTTACCGTATCATATAAGGTCCTTCTCATCGCAGTCATCTCAGCATTTTCACATATCATGCCCAAGACATGTAGCATCCAGATTCTCACAGTAGCCAGATACTTGGAAGGAAGAACAGGAAAAGGATAAGGAAGAGGTGTTTCAGATGTATCCTATATGTGCTCCCCATATACATAATAGGAAATCAGGTCTACTAAGGTGAACAACTTTGGAAACCTAGCTGAGCTTGATGTAGCTGACTGTGGTCCATTTGGACTACTAACAAAAATGCCATATATATTTTAGGCATAAAAGGCAAGTGCCTGATAGCCCCATATGCCTTCTCCCCATGGATTGTGAATGTCACTCCTCTCACTGCAAGCGCCAGACTTTCACGAATCCTGTAAGTACATCCCAAGCCTTGTCTCCTATTCCTGAAACTTCTTGCAGCACCTGGCCTGGACAACTAGCCCTTGCCTGAGTGCCATGACTGCTGTTGTGAGAGCAGCCCTGGTCCCAAGGGACATACTGTCTCTCGGCCATTTTGCAGTGCTCTGCACAGCTGTGACCGGCTTTTTGCCCGGGCTGATATGGAGAGTGCAATCCAGCCTTAAGTTATGCATAGCTTAGGAATGTGTATATATTTCATGGGTTGCGAGAGTCCAGAGTTATATTTAAAGCTAAGGGTAGATGCTCTCAAGAGTGTGAAATAAAATCAATATGATCTAAAAGCACTGCCGGTTCTAAAATGACAAAGCACCCTTACCTTCAAGCATCCCAATGTCTGAAACTAAATGCTGCCAAGCCCCCGTTAGCTTTTCTGATCTGAGAGCAGAGCTACCTAAGTCCTGTAACAGTGCAGCCATTTCAGGAAAGCCAAGCACATCTTTGGGTGGGCTTGTGAGTTACAGCAGCTTCCCCGATCTGATCCTGTGGCTGCAGGGAATGTGGCTGTCAGCAGCAGGGAAGTGTCCGTAGGAGAAGATGGCAGCAACAGTAGATATTAATAGCTTTTACTGTGCACCAGCCTCAGTCAAATGCATCTTGCATGTCTAGACACTGTTTGCTTTCATTTCCTCTCCAGGCAAAGACAGATGTATTCGCCATGTTTCATGATTATCGCTTTCCTACAGACTCAGCAAAGAAAACCCGGGGACTGCAGCATTGCTTCACTCTGTGAAGGAATGATGCTGTTCTAAACCACCCTTGTGCTTCCAGGAGCTGTATGAGCTCCTGTGCCTTGAAGCCTCAAAAAGCCGGAATCAAAACTCAGTAGCCTTGGTTTAGCATAACGACTGCGGTGGCTCTAGTAGCCTGGCTCAGCTGCTGGACCTGAGCACTGACAGAGAAGAAAAGCTGAAATCACCAGTGCCTCTTGCTTGTCTTTTGAGTGAGATGTCATTGAGGTTGCTGTTGCTTCTAGGCTGACAAGCTTCCACTCTCACAGGACGTCTCTTTATTCACGGCGCAGGGCAGGAGCTGAAGATAACAATGGTCACAGTAAATACAGCGTTTCCTAACTTTGGACAGCTTTGCTTTGCTACTTAAATAATGACCTTTTACTAAGATATTCTTGAGTGTTCTGTGTGATGTTTACAGAGCAAGACTGTTTTTGTGGGTTTAGCCTGTATTGAAACAAAATGGCTCGGTCACCCTAACAGCTTGTATCACAAGAAGTCAGGCTGCTTTTTCCAGCATACTGGCCAATACTAACAACAAGCCCAAACCCACATTTCAATTAAGCATTAAAGCTGCGAATCAGCTTGTACCTGCACAAGAGTTAGCAGTGCTTGACCAGAAAAGCAACTAAAAAGGGTGTATTTTGAAATAATATTATTGAAACCTAAGCAGATGCAAATCAATGACTTAGCTCTTTTACCCACAAATGTGACACAGAACAGAGACTACACGCAGAGGAAAGGAAGCAGTACTTTTACACAGCATGTATGGAGGCAACGGTGTGCTGGTGATCACACCCTGTGAGATTTCCAAATGGGCAAGTATGAGCTTGGAAGTTAATCAGCTTCTCAACTACTTTTAAAAATATGTTTTTCTGTTTTCGCCTAGGATGTTTTAAGATGATTTTTTTAATGACAGTAGCAGCCTGAATTGGGTTAAAAAATAATGGGAAAAGAAAAGAGCACATTGCTATGGACTTTTCTACCTTTCAGCAGTGTGTAATCAAGCATTGAACGCTGCAGATCAATGATGTGTGGGAGGCTGCAGAGTTCTGCCCCCTCTTTAGGAACACTCATCAGCTTTCTGCAGCAGCGCTTGAGTTGTGGATGCAAGTGTGGTCTGAAGAGTTATGTGGCAACGTACACTATAAGCATAGGGTGACATTTAGCTGCCAACAAGCAGAAATACTGGCAATTCCCATAACAATATTAGGTCAGAAATCACACTGGGTAACTAGAGAAAAATAGATACAATCAAAGGATTGTTAAGCCTCTTCAATGTAAGAAAACGAGAAGTAAGAGGAGCTCTCTGTTACAAAATTGAAGTTTTTTAAACTGTTAACAAAGCACTTATTTAATACACTTACTTGTTATCTTACTGCCATTTGGCTGGCCTGAAAAACCCGATCATCGTGGAGATTATTCAGAAAATAGCTTTTAAAATGTAGGCATCTTACAGAAACTGTTGACAAAAACACAAAAAAACTTTTGGGGAAAATAGCTTGAGTTTATCAATCTGGCCTAAGTCCACATCAAAATTATCTTATAGGGAATGATAATTGTGTAACTAATTACCATTCAATCATTAACATTTCCTGTTAGAAATTAAAAGATAAGCAATTTCATCTATTTCTGACTTGAAATATGACCAAAAACTGTTTAGAGCATGAATCAAGATGGGCCATTTCTGCAGACTGACTATTTCTTCACTGTTTTTTACTCTGCTCATTCTTCATTGTCGTATGCCTTATGTAGAGAGCCCATGAAGATGCTTTCTGCTGTCAATTCTGGTCATGTAATTAACCAGTAATTTTAGATACAAGCCTTTAAAAACATCAGAAATTCCCTGAGAGAAAAATGGTGAAGGGTCAGCAAAGAGTCTGGCAAAATATCTGGTGTTTTTGTTTGGTTTTGTTTATTTGTTAACTTTTAAGTAATGGATTGACATAGCTTAGATGTGTTTCTTAAACCTCATTTAAAGTCTAGAATAACTTGAAATCATAAATTCAGAAACGGTTTGGGCTCACGTTGTTCTAAGTAGATACAAAATAGGAAAACTTATTCTGTATTTTTTAATGAAGGTTTTTCTGTGTTAAAAAAATTAAGGTTGTACTGATGTTTCAAAAAGATTTACATACTTTCCTCTTTACCTTTTGGAAGAAACTTAAAGGTCCTGAAATTTAATATGAATTTATACCTGCTTATTCTTGGCAGTAAAAAGCCAGGGTAAATATATAGTAAACCAGGGTTTCTTATATGTATTTATTTAAATTTTTTCTCAAATATATGCAAAATGGCCATGCAATTCTTATTTATGTAAATAGGAAATTCATACGAATGTAGAGAAGACAGTAAGGCAGCTCCTCAAAGTGCTCGTGGATTATAAATCAGATCATATGGGCCCGAGTATACATTGCACTAAGTTGTCAGTTATTTAAATTTCAATATTAATGGGTTCTAATCGTATTTTAGTTTTGGAAGGAAAAGCTAAGAACATCTTGGCAAATATTCATTGTAATAAGCCTGTTAAAAATCAATTTATTCATCTCATATAGGATCTATATTTCCCAGGGAAGCACAAAGCCAACAAAGAACAACTGAAACCCAAACTCAGGTGTCCTGACTGTTGACTTTCACTAGCATTTCTTGCAAAATGGAAATTCTTCCTAATAAATGAAATTATATTTAAAAAATCAACTTTTTTTTCTTGAAAACATCACATTTCCAGTGAAAAAAAGTATTTTTATATCTATTAACAAGAAAGGCAGTCTGGTTAGAATCTAGGCAAATAGCAGGAAAAAAAAATCATATTCTATACTTAAAATCAGAGATTTCCTGGTTTGAGGAGTAGCCCAAACTGTCCAAATCAAACTCCCTGGCATTAGTTTTAAATCTACTTTGACTCTTTGACAGTCCCCTTGCAGAAGTGATATGTGCAAAAGATCAAGTTTTAAAGGATTTGTCTTGTGTGTAGAGAAATTTTACTCGAGAATCCCATTTATATTTAAATAAATTACATATTATTTTTATTTCAGGTGAAAGATATTTACCTGATCAAGCACAACATAGTAATTTCACTGAAAGAAAGTACAAATGATTACTCCATCAGTCTGTGAGGTGAAAATAAAGATATTTTCTGAAAGTCTTTTATAAGACACTGCACAAGAGAAGCCACAGCACATCAGAACCCTTCAGTATGTTTGAAGAGCTTGCACAACAGCAGAACTAAGAATATTTTTTAATGCAAAAGAAGTTTCTCCTCTTACTGAAGAAAATGTCAAATAGATTAAAATCTTTCCTTTTTTGTAAATTGTGTTTTCATGCAGTCTTGTTGGATCAATGGCTGTGCAACAATGCTCATAAAGAACAAGAGAAAATGTCAAGTCTGTTACTTTTTAATTCTTCTATGTTTTGAAAGAAAGGCAAATAAAGGGTGACAAGTGAACAGAAAATACTGTGGGTGGTGTAAACAATGGAATAATTCTAATTTTGCAGTGCATCTGTTTTGCACTTTCTTTGCTAAGAGGCAAACAGATTTAGAAAGACAGAAAACCCTCACAAGCCATAAATACATAGCAGAGAACCAGAATAATTCCTGTAGCTGATACTGCTGAGTAGACACTGCTGTAGGCTTACTGAGGGCTTCTGCACACTTCAGTGTGTTGCCTTATGGTATTAGTCAGAAGTGGGGACAGCTAACAGCACAGGACTCATTAGAAAAGTAGACTTGACAAACTTTCCTCAAAACCAGATCAGTATTAGTTTTTAAATAAATCAATTAAGATATTATATTTTAATTTATGCTAATAATGTTAATGTAAATATTAACAGTGCGCTTCATCTGGTTTAAGTGTTCATCAAAACACAATTTTCCAGATTGATGCTTGTTTTAATTGCAGTCCACTCCTTCTGGCACAGATTTGTGAATTCACCTTCTACAGGGTGTGTTGCAATGTAGATGTCTATGCCCTCATCTAGGGTAACGCACAGCAGGAATGCCTGGATGCTCATACAATCTGCTACTAAAAAGGTGTTTGCTGGGCACCCACAAATGAGCACACTGGTTTCTGTAGACAGTTCTCCTTTCTCATCATAACTGTTGCTAAAAAAACCCAATCAAGAAACCCAAAGGAAATGGAACAGAAGAACCCCATAATCTGCCAATAGTGGTGTTCTTCCAGGAGAGAAAGGCATAACCTCTGTAAAAAAGTGTTGAAAGCAGAAGCAGAAGTGGTATCTTCTGTTAGGAATCTCAGAAAACATTGTACCACAACCATAGTTCTTGATTCATTGTCATAAAAAATAGCCCCCCTACCATGGCTGGAAAAGACTGCTTGATCAGTCAGTCCTGCAGACTTTCCTGAACAATTCAGTAGCTACTCAGCATGCAGAAGTTGAGCATTACAAATGCTCTCACCTGGGTGCTACAGTGGCATGTTCACCCAGAAGGAGGAATTCCTCTCATGAGGAATGGGGAAATAACAAGAAAGAAGACAATAGGAAAGTACCAGAGAAGAAGCTATTAAGTTTTCCCAAAACAGGAGACATTCCTCTGGAAATGTGACTTGGTTTCATCTTGGGACCTTACAGTCTAGAGGGAGGTGGATGGGTACTTCAATAACCTTGTCATATTTTCTCAGGGTAGGGGGAACTAGAACAGGCCAATGCCATATATGTGTTCGTATCTCTTCCTGGTAAGGGAGTCCTTTCTGTAGGAAGATGCATGGGTACAGTGTGGCATGAACAAAGAGGAGACCTCCTTCCACTACTCAAATGGGGCGTACAGGAAAGCTGAAGAGGGACATTTTACAAGGGAGTGTAGTGATAGGAGAAGGGGAGATAAGCTGGAGGAGGATATGTTTAAATTAGATATTAAGCAGAAATTCTTCCCTGTGGAGGGGAAGAGGCCCTGGCACACGTTGCCCAGAGGAGCTGTGGCTGCACCCTCCCTGGCAGAGTTCAAGGCCAGGTTGGATGGGGCTTTGGACAGCCTGGTCCAGTGGAGAGTGTCCCTGCTGATGGCAGGGGGTTGGAACTGGATGAGGTCCCTTCCAATCCAAACCAGTCTGTGATTCTGTGATCCTATGAAACCAGCAATACATTCCTCATCAGAGATTTTGTATAGAAATGGAGCTTCTCTTGCTCCCTTTCAGTGGGAACTTCTAATTGTCTATTACAATGCCATGCACACACAAGGACATTCCATTCTATGAAATATTCTAATAGTTCACACCATGAGAAACATCTGGACAATTTCATATGCTGCAGTTTGTGCTATAGCAGTTAAGAGAGATATATTTTCTCTTCTTATTTAAATTCAGTGAGTTTTCCAGCTCCACAAGAGGAAGTAAAAAACCCCAAAGCCAGAAATTAATCTTTCATATAGTAATATAATGATAGAAATGCCTTAACAGAAAAATAGAAGGAATATGATATTATCAGTCTGTTTTTATGCCCCTAGGTTATGATGATAAATAACATTTTGCTTTTCTTCCATTCCTGTGGCAGTGGTAGTGCTGTTCCTTCTGGAAAAACTCCATGGTGCAAATAAGATAAACCCACTTTCTCTATGGTGGGAGTTGAAGATGGAACATTAACTTGAAAAATCAATGGTCCTCATAAGATTATAGTTTTATGGAGTGGGGAAAGGATACATTGGAGACCAACCTTTAAGTCTTAAGAGATAATACATGAGACTTCACAGACTAAACTTTACCTACAGAAATTTTATGGTACTCAGGAAGGCAAAATATTTAAGCTATCTATACAGAGTACTGTCTGTGATGTGCTGGAGGATGTAGCATGTGCTAAGGTCTTGTGTAGAGTTTTACCTTAAAAAAAAAAAGATAGGTCTTTGTGGTAAGACCCTTACTGGGATTTGGATGAGCATTTTATTAGAAGTACAGCAGGGAGAAAGTAGCTGAGAAGGCAGGTAAAAGGATCATGAAATACTATTATTTATTTTAAAAGTAAATCTCAGCATCCTATGTAGACAGAAGAGATCTTACTTGTTTTAAAAGCCTCACAGAAATAGGAGACTGTTACCTCACCCTGAGCAGATAAAGTAAATTTCAAGGGCAGATCACGTCTCCAATAATTCTCAAACTCTTGTGGAGAGCAAAAGTTACTTCAATATCTTCTTTCCAGTCTTTACATTAAAATCTGCCTGGTACTGAGGCCCCACAAAAGACTGAGAAGCATCAGACTCCTGGTACATGCACCTTTTGTGCTGACCGTGTTAGACTAACTTCTCCAAAAGAGCCAGCTTTGGGACCGGTGTTAGCCACACTACCTGCACTGTTGTGGCCACCACCTTTTTAAGCAGTCCATCATGAGAGGCAGCTTGTGCTCAATGCACTCAAGCACGAAAGACACAAAGGCAGCGATGTGCTGGCTCTCTGGACCTTCCCGGGGCTGCACTTTTAGGCTGAGTAGAACTTACACCCCCTATGAACTTCTTCTATACTTTGGCTTATGCACATATTCGAAGCTGCTGATGGATGGGCTACACCTCCCTTAACTCCGTTATGTAGATGCACCTGAAAGTCACAGTGCCCATCTCTGGGTACAGTGCAGGAAAACAGAATTATGGCCCATGAAAAGAGTCCGAACATGCCTCTAACACACACTTGCACACACACACAAGTACTGACAAGAATTAATGGACTGCCCTGGTGAAAATCATGATCATCAGTACGTTTAATAACATTTAATTTCAAATATTTATGCCTTGTTGCTATGTGCTTGTATAACTGCATTCTCCTAGTCATGTAGTCTCAGGCAGGTTCAGGCGTGCTAAAGTGCAGGTCACTGCTAAGATGGTCCAGCATGATGAAAGCAGACATGACAATTACAGTGGTGCGGTCTTTTCTTGGCCATGATGTGCTATGAGATAAGTGGTCTTCCATTTAATTTCCTCTTCTTTCACTGGCTTATCTATTTATCCTGTAAATGTGTGTGTATAGTAGCTTTGAAGGTGCCCACTCGGTACTGGTGTTTTAAGCATTAGTTTAAGGAAATCAATGCAAATAAAAATAATGTTATGTTATCCATTTCTAAAGTCCAAGTGTAATGTTAGACAAGAGTTTTCATTACATCCTACTCAAAATATCTGCTTCATAAATCTTATTCTCTGTAAACGCTGATGTATAAAACACTTGCTCTTTGTATACTCTGTGACCCTCAGTGGTTTACCATTCAGGTCAATAATACAGTGAAGTTTGAGAGCCAGAATTTTACTAGTCTTACAGCTTATTTCTAAAAGAACATTTTATAAACTCAGACTTACTGTCTCCTGTACCGAGCAGACAAGTAGATGTATCATTAAATTACATAGACATGAGTTTGCTTTTCTGTTATGAAATATTTTCCTTTTTTTTTCCCTATTTCAGCATGATAAATACAATCTCACTTAGAAGAAAAATGCTGGTCTGAACGATGCATTGTGCTCTTATTTGAAATAATTTTTGATGAAACTGACAAAAAGTGTCTTGATTCCTCATTTCCTCTCTCGAAAACTATTTCATTCAGCTGTTCAAAAGGATAAGAGCAATATGCACAAAGGTGGTTATTATGTTAAAAAAAAAAAAAACCAGAAAAAATCAGAAGCCTAATCACTAGTTTGTGTATATTAACTTTAGTCCAATACTATGCCTTTCCCCTAATGACAATATTCAATACCTAGAACATATAATAAATAATTTGTCTCAGGTGGACTTTGTATTTCCAAAAACTGTCAGCAGCTGCCCTGATCCCAGACTTCATCAAGCTGCTGGAATATCGGTAATGACTGCCCAGAAGAGGATTGATTAGTACATACTGAGGTAGCCTTTCTAATTAAGGCTTTTCTCTCTACGGGTGCGAATTTCACGTTTTAGTAGCAAGGCACAAAGGATTAAACTCTTTGTTGACACAGCTGAATGGAATGTGAGGTTACTTAATCCCATAACGACTGGCCCCTCAAACTTTTGCCAGTTCACTTCCCCAGAATAGTATTTCATAATATGCAACTTAAAATCTCTATTATTTTTTATTTTTTTTTAGTTTTCAACATAGAACATTTAGCTGGTGTTATTTGTACTAGTTCTTGCTAGATATTCTGGTTCTGCAGAAAATATAATCTCTTTTGATGCAGGATTTCCACAGGATTAATGTACTTGGAATTGACCAAATAGGTACACAAAGATGTGTATTTCTCTTAAGTAACTAATCCTCTAGCTGTTTGCTTAAAGAAAACTTTTTTGTTATGCTGATATAATCACACAGAAGACTTAAGCTTCTTGGGAAGAAAAAAATGAAGCTGAAGAATCAATGCAACAAAAAAGACAAAAAATTCTCTTCCTTGTGTGAAGGAGTGCTCTTTTGGTGTGTCTACCTCAGTGTGACTGACTCTACGTAGCAATGGCTCAGTCTGCCACATATGAAGTAAAGTGGCTGCAACTCTGCAAGCCACATACAAAAGAATGTCCTTGAGAAGAAGAATTTCCAAAATGTCATATTTGGAGTTCTAACAGTCAGGAAAGCGTCAGCATGGGTACTAATAAGGTAGACGAGGAATTGAAACCTGTGAGGTAAGTTTCAACAACTAAATCTTATTCACTAATATACTCTCCCTCTTTCTCTGGGGATTCAGAAGAATTTAAGCCTGGTAATTCTCCAGTTAGATCTTGGATTTACATGCATCTCATTCCCATTTTTTTAACCTCTTCTAAGGCATGTTTTCCATTAAGGTTGCCAGAGAAGCCAGTAACTCAGCTAAGAGTCTGGATTTCCACACATTGTACAGAATGTTGGATCCTAAATCTGAAACAGGACTTATCTGCTGGGACAAAGGTAACAATCCGCTTGTGACCACATTGGCCTTTGAGTAAATGACAAGAGGGAAAGGGGAAGGAGAGAGGGAAAGTACTAATTTGCTTGCCAGCATTATCTAGAGTGAGGTAGGTGTTGGAAGATAGACTAGCTGTGGAGAGTAGGGAGGTGCCAAGAGGATGTCATAAGGTAACAGGGGTGTGAGAGCATGCACAACAAAGGCTGGGGTCAGCTAATGAGACCAAGTAGTGACTCAGGATTGGTTAGCTTGGAGATCAAACACACTGCTGGGAAGAGGCAGCAGGGAGCTGGAATGTAGGGGCTGGGTTAGCTGAAGCTACTCAGTATGTGTGTCAGTAGGCTGCTGTCATACATGCCTTTTGGCCGTGCAGAAGCTCTCATAGCTTCAAGGAAGGCAGCTGCACTAAGAGAAGATGGCTCAGTGATAAAACTGCAGCACCTGTGGGGCTTCTTCTGACAGCTGCTGTGACAGTTTGATTTGTTTTTGATTTACTGTATATTGTTTTCTGTGAAAAGGGTCTGGCTGGGAAGCAAGGAGGAAGGTTGCTTATTTCTAGGTGATGCTGCCTGTCTCCTGTGGCATTCTCTGGAGGCTTCCTCTCCTGAAAGCAACTGGGTAATGCCAGAAAATCTTCTGTATGGCCAGATAGGACAAGCAAGCAGCCTGCAGTTAGAAACTAACTCCTGGAAGGAATGAGGTGAGTTCTTATGGTAGAAAACAGACACATAAGTGTAAAAGAGAAAGAAATTCAAGGAAGCAGAGGGAAATGTTTGAAGTTGCTGGAGAGGAGATCTTGTCCGTTAAGGAAACAGTGGGAAGGGAAGAAACTTGCAGATTCAGCCCAAACTACATGATTCCTTAATTACCTTAAGGTAGTTAAAAATGTTTACTCTAGCATCAGGGATATTGGCTTCTCTTGGTACATGGCCATTGAAAACTAACCAGTCCAAATCCTCCAGGATCTGTGCTCCATGGAATATCCAGACATTTTCTGCAACAGCTACCGTGGCACAGAGGAAAGGACACTGCGAATATCCCTCGGAGAGGCAGGTTCAAGTAAAAAATTGGACAGAAATCTTGTATGCCTTTGCTGAAAGCTCCAGATCCTGGCCCACTGGTGGGTGCTCACTAGCACTGCAAGTTGCAAAGTCAATAGTTATACAGATAGAACAAATTTTTTGGCCTTGTACACGTGTATGTCTTAAAAACACCTGCCAGACAGCTAACAAATTGCTGGCTAATAATCTTTGGACAGTGTGTTGCATGGTCTCTTTTTCATTTCAGCTCATTTATTGAGGCAGTACAGAACAGCAGAAACCTGCTTCAAATGAAAAAAAACCTAATTTAAAGCTGCTCTAGGTAGTATCTCTGCCACTTCCAGTTGCAGTGAAGAAAGGATCCAGCCCAGGAAGGGACTATAGTTTTGTCAATACAAAATGATCTAACAAGTTACTTTGTCAATGCATTGATGCTGATATCCCAGACTTCATTATTTCAGTTAACACTTCATGTGAAGGTTCAAATGGAAAAAAAATTGAAAAAAATGACAGTATCAAGCCTTAGAGGACCAATCTGAAGAGAAAATAGGTAACTGGTTGTTAGGACTAAGGCCACTTATTTGCTTATCACAGAACCATAGAACATTAGGAGCTGGAAGGGACCTCAAAAGATCATCTAGTCCAACCCTCTGCCCGAGCAAGATCACCCAGACTAAATCAGACAGGAAAGCATCCAGGTGGGGTTTGAATTGCTCCGGAGAAGGAGACTCCACAGCCTCTCTGGGCAGCCTGTTCCAGTGCTCCATCACCCACACAGTAAAAAAGTTTCTCCTTATATTCACATGGAATTTCCTATGCTCCAGCTTGCACCCATTGCCCCTTCTCCTATTGCTGGCCATTACTGAGAAGAGCCTGGCTCCAACCTACTGACTCTTACCCTTTACATATTTATAAGCATTAATAAGGTCACCCATCAGTCTCTTCTTCTCCAAGCTAAGGAGGCCCAGCTCCCTCAGCTTTTCCTCATAAGGAAGGTGTTCCACTCCCTTCATCACCTTGGTGGCCCTGCTCTGGGCTCTTTCGAGTTCTGTGTCCTTGAACTGAGGGGCCCAGAACTGGACACAATATTCCAGGTGGACTCACCAGGGCAGAGTAGAGGGGGAGAAGGGCCTCTCTAGACCTACTAATCACACCCCTTCTAATACACCCCAGGATGCCATTAGCCTTATTGGCCATGAGGGCACATTGCTGGCTCATGGTCATCCTGCTGTCCATGAGGATCCCCAGGTCTCTCTCATTTATGCTGCTCTCCAACAGTCCAGTCCCCAACCTACATTGGTACCTGGGGCTGTTATTGCCTAGATTCAAGACTCTACACTTTCCCTTGTTAAATCTTATTAAACTCTTTGCCTAGCTCTCCAGCCTAAGCCTTGCTGAATGGCAGCACAGCCCTGTGGTGTGTCAACCACTCCTCCCAGTTTGGCATCGTCAGCAAACATCCTGGCTGTGCATTGTATTCCCTCATTCAGGTCATCAATAAATATATTGAATAGTACAGGTCCCAGTACTGACCACTGAGGAACTCCTAGATACAGGGCCTCCAGCAAGGCTCTGTCCTATTGATCAAAAATTGCTGGCTTCGTCCCTTCAACCAGCTCTCAATCCACCTCACTACTCGGTCTTCCAGACCAAAGGTATATCCCAGAGGTGTATTAATGGTTTTGCAAGGAAGGTTTTCTGCCTTCAAGGGACATAGACTTCATCTTCTAGAAGCAGAAAAAATACCATTTTCTTGCTCTATTTCACTCTAGCTATTTTATTTATTTACTGTGGTGGACAGTTAGTTGTGACTTAAGGTGAAACCTCCAGCTGTTAATGATGGCCACCAAAAAACATGGGCTAACATGGGTGTAATGAGAGTATTTCTTACCAGGTTACCAGCTCAGGTACATACCTGTTTTCCTACAGTCTGTTAACAACTCATGTGACAGCTACAAGACTGCTTTTCCTTCACTGGGATTAGTTGCTGTATTTCAGCTGCCACACTGTGAAAATGCCTTTTTGTCCTGATGAAAACAAGGCACAAGGAATCAGTTACTCAAACAAGAGAATTTAGGTGTTCTTTCCTCACCAAATTGCTTGCAAATGATGATAGAAAGATGGGCAAACTAATTTTCAGTAATGTGATAAGAAAGAGCTAAATTAATGGATATGTAGGTTAGAGAAAAGAGAGGGTGATTATAAATGAAATATCTTTAATTTAGATCTGAATATGTAGATCTGCTTTGATCAGTTAACAAAATATATTGCCTTTTCAGCACAATATTGGTTCTTAATAATATTAAAGGCATTTGATTTCTTTGACTGGGAAGAAGGCCAATGCTAATCAGACACTGTAAATGCTCGCCTAATCCCTTTCTCTGTTTTATCTCCCACATATCAGTCCACAACTTTTCTGCATGTCTAATCATTTATATGCATTACTAATAAATGACAGTCTTCTAGAAGGTATGTTATTTTATTCTATAAAGATCAAAAATGGTTTCTGCACTTACTTTCTTAATCACTTTATGCATCACATGGACTCCATTTGGTTTTTGAAAGAGCATGAGTCACCATTGCTCACTACAATTATTGTAGCCAAGAGTGAGCAGAAAAAGAAGAAAGGGGAAGAATAGCCAGAAAGACAGTAGAGAGGGAAATAGGGAATCATCATAATAAATCATAGAATCACAGACTTGTTTGGGTTGGAAGGGACCTCAAAGCCCATCTAGTTCCAACCCCCTGCCATGAGCAGGGACACACTCTGCTAGACCGGGTTGCCCAAAGCCCGATCCAACCTGGCCTGGGATACTGCCAGGACGGGGGCAGCCACAGCTTCTCTGGGGAGCCTGTGCCAGGGCCTCACCACCCTCACAGGGAAGAATTTCTGCCTAATATCTAACTTAAATCTCCTCTTCTTCAGTTTAAACCCTTTACCCCTTGTCCTGTCACTCCACTCCCTGATAAACTGTCCCCCTCCATCTTTCCTGTAGCCCCCCCTTCAGGTACTGGAAGGCTGCTCCAAGGTCTTGGGGGACCCTTCTCTTTTCCAGACTGAACAGGTCCGACTGTCTCAGCCTGTTTTCATAGGAGCAGTGCTCCAGCCCTTTGATCATCTTCGTGACCCTCCTCTGGACGTACTTGCAGCTCCATGTTCTTATTTTGTTTGGGTCCCCAGAGCTGGATGCAGTACTCCAATTGGTGTCTCAAGAACAGAGTACAGGGCACAGTCACCTCCCTCAACCTGCTGGGCATGTCGAAGGAAAATAAATTAATTTTTTAAAACCTGTTTGATCTATTTTAACTATTCATAATAGCTCCTTAACAGGAAGTGGACTTACAGAATTTCATGGCAATTCAGGAACAAGGTTAAATCACAAGGATGAATAATGTCTATGAATACATTTAAAGAACTTTGCTAACTTCCCGAATGATTTGTACTTTCAGGAAATCTCAAATCCAGACTTTTTCCAGGGCAAAATATTACTGTTTATCTCACAAGGTGAAAGGAAAGATAGACAGAATGTAACATGAACTGAAAAGATTTTTAAAGGCCTGCTCAGAGAGTTCTCTATAACAAGAAGTTAAACCACTGATATTTTGTCTTTGATAAAGAATTATAAGCTCTACCTTGAAGTAGAAGGATAATTCCAATCACTGATTCCATAATCTGACTTTCTATATGAGTACCATTGACCTGATGTTTGATACATTTGCATTATTGAGCTTTCCTTCTAATATTTAACCTTATTGTTTCTTCTGTATATTTAAGAGGATAGTAACTCATTTTCTCCTCTGAGTAACTGAAATATCTGGTTCCCATCCTAAAGCACTGATTTACATGACCTTTCTCAGAATGATCTCCCATTCCTCTTTTCTCTAATAAAGAGTTGAATTGAAGAAGTGTCACTAAAAAAGCCCCTCTGATCTCTTTGTCACTCGTTAAGAAATTATTGTTAACCTTCTGAATTATATTAATTAAAATGTTAAGTTAGAATCCTTTCCTATCTTCTTCAATTTAACTAAAACAAAAGGGAAGTTCAGAGGTAATTAAAAAAATAATCTTATGATCTAGTTTGTCTTCCACACTGGGAGATCCCAAAGTGGTTTTCCTTTTAATTTCCTAGAAGTCACTCTTAGGAATAGCTGAAGTGCTGCTATGAGCACAGTCTGAGCCTTTAAACATTTTTACATGCAATGGAAAGCATGTCACCTCATGCCACAGCCTCATGCAGGTCTCCCAGAGGCGATACACCTTCGCAAAGCGAAAAAACTTTACACTGGAAACACTGACAGAGGAGTATCCTGTTGAATGGCCTTCCATTCCCCAGGGCTTCTTTCACTGTAGCTGCAGATATGCTTTTATCCTCTAAAACCTTGTATCTCCTTGTACAAATCAGCTGCTGGCTACTTGCACACTGAATACAAGACCATGCCAATGGGATTCTGAGGAGCTACACGTTCAGGAGAAAAAAAAAAGAAAAAGAAATTAAGGCACAGGAAGTAATCTGAATTAACAATAATTTTCTGTCTCTTGGACTGTAAAGGGGAAGTCATAATGTACTTAACATACAATTGTCTTCTAACATTTAACCTTAACATTTGTTGTGAGTATCCAAATGGTAACTGCACGGGGACATCCCATGCATCCCGTGGTGTTCATGACCCAGATCACACAGTTTCCTGTTGGTTCCATGATGACACACAGACAATGCTCCCTAAATGGGTTGTCAAATGAAGGTCTTTGTACTAGTATTTAGATTATATTAAAACAAAATACAAACATCTTGCCTGCTTAGCATAGGAAAAAATATTTGCCATTTTGGTTAAGGGATATGGCTTATCTATCTTTTATTCTTGTTTTATTATATTTTAAAAAGTAACGTTTCCTCATATCACCATGTTAAATATGAAGACAGAAATAGAAAAGAGAATGAGCTCTAACTTTTCTTGCTGAAATACATTCAGCATTTGTGTGTGTCTCTGTAATGAAAACAACCATGCTTTTTATTTCTTCAGGGCTCAGTACCTCCAGCAGCAAAGTATCTTCTAATCTTTTTAAGATAATATGTTTGTGAGAGGCTTCTTACAAAATAAAACTGTGAATAATACCTTACATCAACTCACACTGCAAATCTGAATGCTGGATCGCACTTAATTACATTAATCAATGCCATTCTATTACTGTCTCCATTAACAGCAAAATCTTGACTTATCTGCTTGAATAATTGCTGGCTGTGATCAGGCATCTGACTGAGCTTTTGAAGAATGCCCTTTTACATGAAGCCTAAGTGAATGTTTGCTCTTACTGATGCTTGAGTAAAGTTCAGCTTGTGAACATGTGCTCTCTGATTTGCTGAGAAGAGAATTGGTCTTAGGCACAAACACTCCAGCAATGCTTCCTAATACTGTAGGGCTTGCAGGTGTGATGAGTCGAAGTTTAGCATTGGAAATTAATTTCAATAGCTCACATGAATGATTTAGTTGTCAGGTGTTCTCATTTTGTGTCTGAAGATAGCACCATTTCCTGATGGCTAGGCCTGAAATAATAAGCAGCCTCACAAGCTGCTGGGCAGATACTATAAAGGATGATTTCAAACATTTTCAACATTTTGGAATGCACTTTGCATTCCAAATCATGTTTAGATTTAGTTAATTTCTCCTGATTGTTAAAAAATTCCATTTAGCAATGCAGCCCTTAATTTCTGGAGATCCTTGCGGTGTCCTGTCTGCTTTCTTCTGCATGGTGGCTTGTAGGAAATAACTTTGCTATCCCCTTCTGACAAAAGTTGCAGCTCCACATGATAGCATTAGGACAGTGCTAACATTTTGCCTTGTGACTACTGAATCCTTGCTTCACTTTCCACAGGAGAAAAAGGACAAGGGAAGTGCAGTGGAAATGGGTTCTTGTCAACCCAAAGTCCACATTTCATTAAGGCAGAGAGTTTAAATGCTTCCTGTCTGCTGTGTAAAGCAAAAGAGAACGATTTAGATCAGAGAGGACCTTTAAGATAAGTCCAACCATTAACCAAACACTGCCAAGTCCATGATTATACCATGTCCCTAAACACTACATCTACACATCTTTTAAATGCCTCAGGTATTGTTACTCAACCACCTCCCTAGGCAGCTTGTTCCAGTGACGGACAAACTTTTCACCTAATATCCAATCTAACCTCCTGTGGCACAACTTGAGGCCTTTTCCTCTTGTCCTAGTACTTGTTACTTGTGAGAAAAGACCAACACCCACCTGGTTCCAACCTCCTTTCAGGTAGTTGTAGAGAGTGTCTCCCCTCAGCCTCCTCTTCCCCAGGCTAAACAACCCCAATTGCCTCAGTCACTCCTCACAGGACTGGTTCTGAAGACCCTTCACAAGCTTCATTGCCCTTATCTGGACCCATTTCAGCACCCAATGTCCTTCTTGTAGTAAAGGGCCCAAAACTGAACACAGACTTCCCTAGTCCTGCTGGCCACACTGTTCCTGATAGAAGGCAGGATGCTGTTGGCCTACTTGGCTCATGTCCAGCTGGCTGTTGACCAATACTCCCAGGTCCCTTTCCACTGTGCAGCTTTCCAGCCTCTCTTCCCCAAGCCTATATTATTGCATGGGGTTATTGTGATCCAAGTGCAGGACCCAACACTTGACCTTGTTCACAGATTCACAGAATTGTAGGGGTTGGAAGGGACCTCCAGAGATCGAGTCCACACAACTTGGTGTTATCTGCAAACTTATTGAGGGTGCACTTGATCCCCTCATCCAAATCACCAATAAAGATATTAAACAGAATTTTCCCTGGTGCTGAGCCACTTGTGAGTGGCTGCCAGCTGGATTTAACTCCATTTGCCACCACTCTTTGAGCCCAGACATGCAGACAGTTCCTTACCCATGAATAGTACACTGGTCTCGTCCATGAACAGACAAGTAATGGTATATCCATTGATTAACAGGAATGAATCTTTAATAATGTGAAACTAAGAGGTTTAGTCCCATTTGCATCTCTACCATTACTAGAATCATTAGCAAATCAAGCTGACATTTGCCATAGCTTTGCATCTGTAATTTATCTTAAATACTCTAGCAAGAGCACTCCAATATGTGTAGCTCTATGAGCAGAAAACCAGAAAGTCCTATGGGATCCAGTTTCAAATTTGCTCATGTCTCTGCCTGCTGAGAGGAGGAGTAAGTGGTATTCTCAACATACAAAGTTGCACCTTCACCTGGAACCTGACAGTGAGCATCATTTAGACTCCTGGGGTCCAACCTTTTCTTTCCAGGTTGATACCATGCTCTGTAGCAAAATAGTATCCCTTTATTGTTAATAGCACCACCAAAACACCACCTCCTTTTACAATGCCTGTTATTTTATTTTCTATAAATGCATTCAGTTCAGGAGATGTAGACATTTTGCAAGTGTTATTCCCTAATCCATTAATTAGAGTACTTTAGTTAGATTATATCAGTACATCAGACAGTAATGCAAAATGTTGGCATACAAAATTTGTATAAAACAATAGTCTGTATGTGGTTTTTGCTCAATTTTGGGGTGAAAATCTTAAATATTTGAAGGTTTTCTTTGATAACTGAATGAATTGGGGTTTTTTGTAATAGTGAAATATGAAAAAAAATAAATTAAAAAGTTTATTGATTTCATTACAACTGTTCCAATACCTTAGTTATTTTTTTCTTTCTTTCTATGTCAGTTGTTCTTAATGCACCTTTATAATAAACTGTTAAGTACAATCTCCTGAGTTCTGTTTGATTCTTCTTGGTTTTGATGAAATAATCTTGGTTATATTTCAACAAAGTGTTTTGATAAAGAATAATATTTAAGAATGACCACATGTATTTTTTGTTATTGTCACCCTATATAAAGCTATAATTTGCTGTGATTTTAAGACAATGTTCTCAGCAAGAGACTGAAACATCACAAAGAATAATCTCCTGGTGAGAAAAAAACAAAAGACAGATTTATCTCAGCAAAATGCAAATTCTTTTCATGGGGTTCTGCTCAGCATAACAAAGGGAACCATAGCAACATAAGTAAGCATATGCATTCAAAAACTGTAATTGACTGGTACGGTTTAGACAAAATTAAAGAGCAAAATCACTATTGTTCAAAGTTTGCATGCAAAGAGGCAAGGATATTAAAGGTTTTTCATTTGAATTCAGAGATCATACAAATTCAGGGATGTCACAGATAAGTAAATTTGAAATCTCTGGATTGCATGTCTAGGATATAACACATTCTAGTAACTTGAAATGTGCCTTGTGAAATATAAGGCTTTGTGCAGCATGTAGGATGTTTTGTGGCAACTTTCCCAGTTCCTGGACGTTCAAAGAAATTGGAAAGACAATCTGCCATGCTAGTTATTACTGCTTATATTAATTACACTGATCAGGAATCCCAATCTTTTTCTGTAGACAGGCTGTCATGAAACCAGCATCAAATGCTGTTTTACTCCTCCTGTAGACCAGACATATTTTGCTTGGAGCGCCACAGTCTGCTTAGGAATAATAATATAAAAAAGTCAGATTGGATTTAATCCATAAAGATGTAGGCAGAATATTATTAATGGCATCTACGGTAGCTCCTTGTGGGTAAAAAAAACCAACAACAAACTACTCTCCCATAAACTGAAAAAAACAACATGGAGTATAGCTGTGATATTGAGATAATGACTTCAGCTGATAAAGGCTCTGTAAAAAATAAAGCTTTTTGTAAGCAGTTTGATTTGTACTTTATGACCTTCTGATTGAAAACTGGCATTTATGCACATGATAATGCAATGAGAACTGACCCGCAGCTCTCAAAACTTGTAATTAATAAGGAATAACAAGCAAATGGAGTTTCCAGTACCGGAGTTTCCATTGTGGATTTTCAAGGAATGTTTTTCAATGTACCATGACTCAATATTTTCATCAGTAATCAAGAACAAGATTTTAAAAAGAACAATGGGCACATTACACAAAGATGCCACTGAGTGGCAAATAATGAAGGCCAGATATTCATACTTGCAATTTTTGTTAAATAATTTCCAAAGAAGATGAAACATAAACATTACCAGACCCAAATACCGAAATTGCTGCTGCATTTCGGTAATGGCAAAATGCATTTTTCAGAGGTGTGAATAACTAAGAATAAAATCACAATGTTTTGTTGTAGTAAAAAGTCTAATGGTAGCCTTATTTACAGAAGGAGGGAATTAGCAAATGCCTTTACCTCTGTAAATGGCTTTTCTCATGCAGAAGGAACATACTGAATCCCACATCTTTCCACATTTTTAGAAGGATGATGAAAAATAGTACATAGAGAGGTGCAAAGACTAGAAGTGATGAAAGGTCTGTAACAAATGGCTTTCTCCAAAAGAATAGAAGGGTTCATTTTGTTTAGTATATCAAAATGAAGAGTGAGAGACGATGTGATTCAGTTGTAAAGGTATCTTCAGGAGGACAAAAGACTAGGTTTATTAAAATTTTTTTCAGCTCACTAAAAATAAAATGTGATGAAAGTCAATGATCTGGAATTAAAGCTGAATAATTTAGATGAGAAATTAAGTACATTTTTACAAAAGCCATAATTACTCAATTATGCAAACTACCAAGATAACCAATAAATATGAAAAAGAACAAAATTTTTACTATCACAGTTATTAGTGATTGAGGTAATCAATGAAGGTTGAATTATTTCTGGGAAAACATGTTGGCCAAATCGAAATTACTAAGGTTAATATGAGAATAACTGAGAGAAAATAAAGATAACATTAGAAGTCAAAGAAATTATGGGTTCTTTCCAGCTTTCAGATTCTTCACCAGCATTTCCATGTTTATCTTTTAAACCAGCATACTGTAGGTAGGAATGCAGAGAAAGGACATAAGAGATCTGTGTGTTGGAAAGGAATAACGGTGGAAAGGGGAAATCTACTTCTGTAGATCTCCTGCAATACTTTCCACACTCCTTTCCTCTCTTTCTCCGGAACTCTCAGTTTCCTCACAGTTAAGTTTGATAGAGAAGGATTTATCTTAGAAGGATAAGAAAGATCTATGGAGATAATACTTTGGCAAAGTCCTTTTATATTGGAACTTGCCAGTTGAGCTGATAAATTCAAAAAACATATTAGAGGAGACAGGGAGAAGCTGTTTTGCATATCCATTCAAAACCAGCTGTGATATTTAATATAATCTGGAGAGTGGTAATAAACATCACTGTTCCTAATTTTTGTTCCAAAATGCAGTAGAATGTAATTTCTATAACCAAAAATGGAGCAGATGGACAGTGAGAACAACACTGTAGCTGACATCAGGACCTAGCTCTGGAATTCTGTGGCCGTGGCTGGCTAATCAAAATATTTACAATGCAGATTTAGCTTTTATTCCTCAGATAATGCTTTATATCAGACTTGGAAATTTTTATTTTTAAGCAAAATTACAGAAAACCTGATTTAACACTGGAAACAAGTTCACATGGTGAGGCAGAAATGCATTGCTGGTATAGCAGGTCAGATCCAGGCATGGTCAGGTGGTGCTGTAGGCTAGGCATGTTAGTTCGAAGGCCGTCTTAGGTGAATACAGCTTCAAGGATTGGCTTTGGAGGATTGAGTGATGGTAGCAGTAGTCTGAGGGGTCACTTGGCATGAAAGTCTTCTGGAAAATTCTACCTCAGCGCTGTACCTTATTGAACCTCTAGCTTCACTAATACACCACCCACAATCATGATAATTATGCTGAAATTTCCCTCTTAAATGCCCACGTACATAAAATGGATTGCTTATGATGCAGATTTTACATGGGAATACCTTGTCTTTATTACATGCTGTGTAATTTTTTTTTTTATTTTTAGATTAGTACCAGCATTATATTTATAAGCTAATTTTACTTGCTCACCTTATTTTTCCTCCCTGTTTATCCATGACAGAGCCAATACCAAGCTCTTTGAAGTCATCAGAAAGACAATTACAGATTTCAAAGGAACCTGAATGTGTTTTTAAGGACATGTCAGACTAAGCCTTCTCCTGTGTTGAAAGGATCATTTACCAAGGGGATGTGAAGTACAACCAAAGACAGCACCAAGCTGTCATACCCTGTAAAAAAGTATAATTCTTCCAAGCAGAGCAGCTCATTCAGGCAGATTGCCTGTCATGTTTGGGGGACATATGTTTGGGACAGTATTGAGAAGTCTAAGAAGACAGAAACCATTTTCATTTGTGCTTGGTTAGAAGTCAAGAACAGTTTATAAAATTAAAAATTTGTTGGTGGAAATGACTATACATCTTTTTACTAACACATCTTTGCACTGATAATGTATCCTGAATTACATCTGCTTTGATCTGATTTTAGCAAATTTGCTAGTGATAATTTTCCTATGCCAGAGTCCCATGCTTTCCCCCATACAGCCTGATGGACTTCTAAGTCAGATATAATGCATTTCTCCTTACCATTGATGCATTTCATAAGCCAACTTGACTTAGTCACGATGTCTTAAATAATGTGAAATTTTTACTAAGCAGAGGTTCTGGTTTCCACATCTGGAAAGAACGGGATCATTGCCAAACCATTTTTGTTGTTGTTTTGTTTTGCTTAAATTTACCATACCAAGAATGTCTACTTATGTCGATTTGCTTTATGTTCTGCTAGAGTATCCATATATATCAGTTGTATTTTTCTTGTGCAAGGGAAAACACTCTATCAGCCTGCTCTGCAAAACACATTTAAATTAATCCTTCCTGCAAGGCTAAAATACATGAACTTAGTGGCTTTGACTTATTGTCAACAAAACCAAGTAAATGTATTGACATTTTTCTGTGCTTATTGACCTATCAATTATGACTGATATAATTAGCTTTGTACTTTTTACAATGCAACTGCCTTATCACTTGCCATTTTTCCAGTCTTATGCAGTAGAATACATTTGTTGCTTTGATTTACAAATGGTTCATGAACTAAGATCCCATTAAATCTGTGTGTATACCGTTTTCCTCTTTCATTCTTATCATGCCTCCATCTCATGATCAAAGGGCACAGACACTGCTGAGGCAATTACAGATACACAAAGATAAATAAAACTTTATTTTTTATCCACACGGGAAAATCTCCCCTCTTTTAAGCATGCATGGGAACTTCTACTGAAAGGATAGCTTAGGCCAAGTTAGCGATTATTTATGTTGTGAATGGAATTAGGATCTAATGATACATACAGAAGCACAACAATTTGCTTGAGCAATTAGCCTGAAGCTAATGTGCTTTCCTGACTGGTGATGTGACTCCGTGAGCTCTGTGTTTTAAATAATATTATCTATATAATTAATATAGATTGAGGAGATGTCCAGAATTATAATGAATATGGTAACTCTTGAGCTAAACAGATAATTATATCAGGAGGAAAGAATTAGCCAAATTGTGTTGGGTTTTGGCAGACACTAACGTTGGATAACTATATTCAACTTCATTTGTCCCCAGCTGATACAGGCAATCCAATCGCCAGAGAGGAACAGATGCACATAGTTCACTCTCTCACCTGGTTCAGCATCTTCTCATGTGTTGTGTTCTTTCTATGGCAACAAGCTGCTACTGGAAGAAACTTGGCACAGACAAGGGAGTGAAGCATATCTGCATGTATCTGAACACACGGAAAGCATTTGAATTATTACAATATCTTTAAAAGTGTCCCGTGTCCCCAGTCCCTCCCTTACTTTGTGTGCATTGTAATAAATCAAAGGTCTCTGAAGCAAATGCATTAAGGCTCAGCAGAAATTAATTGTTCTAGATTCAGCTACTATAATTTTAGCCTCTTGGAAACAATTAAAATTACTTTAAGTGCTCTTAATTTGTAGATCTTTTGATTCCAGTAGTCTGTGTGGTGTCTCTTAGTTTGGTCTTGTAGGCCCCCTTTAGATGCTCAAACCAAAATGAAGGACAAGACGTCAAATATTACAAATGCGGGAGATACGTATATATGCATATGTTGCATTATATTGTACACACATATTACATTACATTGTATTTGTGATTACTCCTTGTTCTGGATGCCACCTCCAAGCAATTGGAAGAGAAGATCATGAAGAGTAGTCAGCATGAATTCACCAAGGGGAGATCGTGCTCGACCAATCTCATAGCCTTCTATGAACTCATCGGATGGGTAGATGGAGGGAGAGCAGTGGATGTTGTTTACCTTGACTTCAGAAAGGCTTTCAATACTGTCTCCCATGAAATCCTGATAGCAAAGCTGAGAGAACATGGGATAGATGAGTGGACAGTGAGGTGGGTTGAGAATTGGCTGTCGGATTGAGCTCAGAGGGTGGTGATCAGTGGAGCAGAATTGACTGGAGACCTGTGACTAGCGGTGCTCCCCAGGGCACGGTGTTGGGTCCAGTCTTGTCTAATGATGACCTTGATGAGGGAATAGCATCCACCCTCAGCAAGTACCCGATGATACAAAGCTGGGAGGAGTGGCTGACATGCAGGAACACTGCGCTGCCATTCAGCGAGACCTGGACAGGCTGGAGAGCTGGGAAGGGAGAAACCAGATGAGGTTCAACAAAAGCAAGTGTAGAGTCTTGCACCTGGGAAGGAATAACTGCTTGAATCAGTACAGGCTGGCGAATGACCTGGGGGTTCTGGTTGATGACAGGTGGGCCATGAGCCAGGAGTGTGCCCTGGTGGATAAGAGAGCCAATGGGGTCCTGCGGTGTATCAGGAGTAGTGTGGCCAGCAGGTCGAAGGAGGTGATCCTCCCTCTCTACTCTACCCTGGTCAGGCCCCACCTGGAGTATTGTGTCCAGTTCTGGGCTCCTTGGTACAAAAAAGACAGGGATCTCCTGGAGAGAGTCCAGAGGAAGGCTACAAAGATGATTAAGGGCCTGGAACATCTCTCATATGAGGAAAGGCTGAGTGAGCTGGGACTGTTCAGCCTAGAGAAAAGAAGACTAAGGGGGGACCTTATTAATGTTTATAAATATTTTAAGTATTAGATGCAGGGGGAATTGGCCAGCCCCTTTTCAGTGGTCTGTGGGGATAGGACAAGGGGCAATGGCTGCAAGTTGGAGCACAGGAAATTCCGCACCAACACGCGGAAGAACCTTTTCACAGTGAGGGTGACAGAGCCCTGGGACAGGCTGCCCAGGGAGGTTGTGGAGTCTCCATCTCTGGAGATATTCAAGACCCGTCTGGATATCTATCTGTGCAATATGAGCTAGGGAGCTGCTTTGGGAGGGGGGTTGGACCCGATGATCTCTTGAGGTCTCTTCCAACCCCTATGATTCTATGATTCTATGATATATTATGTAGCATAATCAAAATTATATGCATATATATTAAAAATGTACATTTTTGTGTCATATGTATAATATATAAAAATATAAATTTACCTATATATGAGCATAGCACTAGGCCCTGATTATTTTTAGGATTTCCTATGTTTGTTGACTGCTTCCTTTTTACTTCTATTTTTTCCTAACTTTATTCAGATTCCCCTATGAAACTACCTTTTCTACCAAACCTAATGAAAATGTATTTTATTCTCATTGCTGCCACTATGACCTCTTTTGGTACTTGTGCATTTAAAAAAAGATGGTGTTGATTGTGGGATGCAAATATAGGCTTGGAAAAATATATTTGTGTTCTATTTTCCTTAGTCTTCTGTTTCTACTGTCACACTTTGTTATGTACATTCAAGGACAACTGTTATGGTGCTGACTTTCCCGTAAGCACTTTCACATTTTCCCTCATAATGATTCACATCTTTGTTCATAGAGTGAGATGAGGTGTCCTGCAGCTTCCTTGCTCTAGAGAATCACTTTTTTGTGCATTCATGGCACTCATTCAGGGGTGCATAACTAAAAAAAAAAGCATAAAGACAAAAACAAAATTAAAAGAATTTTGCATTTGTTGTATACAAAGACTCATTCATCCTTGGCAGTTGTTAAAAGAAACTGGATAATATAGACTTTAAACATACACCCCCCTTCCGGTATCCTGTGTTTTATGAGGTTTCTATCCAAGTGATGGATATTTACTTTCTGTAGGAGTCACAGTGAGAACTCTGATTTTTCTTTAAGACTCTTTATCTCATTAAAATTACTTCACTGTGTTATCCAATCTTTTGGTATTTAATACTGTTCTGACATGGCTCATGTTTATTTTCTGAGTTTAACATTGCAGGTAAGAATTGTGATTTAATCACCATGTAGACCAGAGTGCTCTCAGGAAAGTATCAGAACGTTCTTACTGAGTGCTAATGCTGCTGAACAAATTGTGTCTTAGAGATTAAAGTCTGTGCTGTCAGACAATCTTCATGGTCCAAGTAACAAGAGGTTCAAATTTGCTTTTTAAATGTAAAGCACCCATGTATAAATCAATGTTTGCAGTAGTTAGGAATTTTCTGCAAGATGAATATAGATGATATTGTGAAGACACAGATTGGTCATTTAATTTTCATTTTCCATTTTATCACATGGGAGAGATATACAACATTAACCACATAAAACAGATTTATAAGAATAATTTTCCAAATTTTTAGAACAAAATACTTTTATTTATTCCTTATTGGTTATAAAAAGAATCCTTTTTACATAAAAAACCTTGAAGTACTGTAAATTATACTTACCTTTCTTATATGAATAGCTTTTATATTGGTGAAAATGGTATAATTTTTCTGTTTAGAGCAACCATAAAGTTGATATAAAGAAGTAAGTGTCAAGTCCACACTGAATATAATTTATGAAAAATCTTTTGCATATATCTTCATATTTAACTTGCTTACTTAGATGATGTAGGAAGTACAATTTTCAGTACACAGGAAAATATTTGATATGTAACTTTTGCCAGGCATAGCACATCTGAAGTTTCATGTCTGATAGCCAGCTACAAATTTACAGCACGGAAATGGTTAAAAAGAAATGCTTGTAGAATTCTTCAAGAATTCCAGGTACAGCTGAACTGCTCATCTGTAATGGAGTTTGTGTCATCAGTAGATCATAATGGAGCATGAGTAGATGATAGAATTTAATCTTTAGTAAGTCTCTATCTGCTCAAAGAAGACACTAACTCCCCTTTGACTTCTATCCTGAGTGGCACTGACTATCCCACTGATCAGAGAAGTTGGGGAATTGAAACAACTGCATATATTTGGTGGTTTGGTATCCAAATCCATTTAACCTTCACACTGTCGCTTGGTCTTAAACCATAACACCCATGAAAACTTTCTACTGATTTTAATAACCTTTGAATCATACTCTGGAGTTCCACTGATTGTGAATTTGATTAACTAACACCGTTACAGAGCATTTTCAGCAAATCAAACAAAACCCCCATACACCAAGGAAAATTCCAGTAAGGTTCACAATTAGGGGATGAGATTTATGTGTAGTTTACTAGTTTAACTATTCCATGACTCATGGAATGACATGCATGATGAGGTTACAAAATTAAACTTGTAGAAAAGAGGCTAAATGGGAGGTTTGATTAGTAAGCCAAATAATTGTAATCCCTACACATTGTTCTATTTGTGCAAAGTATTTGTGTCATTTTTTCATTACACAATTGTGCTAAATAGAATTATTAGCTTAATGAACCTCCAAAGTATCTTATTGACTTCCAGTGGCTTTCCCCACTGATGATGTTCAAACACCCTCAGAACTGGTAGTTAAATTAATAATGCAAGTATCTTTTTGCAGTTGCACCAGTAAAAACCTTTACTGGCTGTTGCAGTTTTGTGAGGCTGTGCTGCTGAGATGGGTTTTTTAAGCGGCAGTTAAGTTTTCTGCCAGCCTAAACTATAAACAACGAGAAATTCAAGGCCAAAGTCACGGCCTGAGAGATAGTCATAGCACCTCTGAGAATCACATATAGGAGAAAACAACCCGGAAGCAGCTGCGTTTTGCCACCAGAGAAGGGAGTGCGAAGATGTAACGAGCTGTGCAGACACCAAGGCCGGAACAGGGCGGGGGAGGAGGCGGCCCAGGTGCCGGAGAGAAAGATGCCCCTGCAGCCTGTGGAGAAACCCATGGAAAAGGCCGAGACCCCACCTGCAGCCCGTGGAGGGGCTCCATGCTGGATGGAGCAGGTGGAGACATAGACGAGATGCTGTGACCCTACGTTGGAAGAAGCCGCTGCCAGCACTCGCAGCCATGAGGAGAAACAGAGATGAGTGAGAGAGAGATTTGCACAGCAACAGGTTTGCTTGAGGGTGGCTGGTGGCCCCGCAGAGGACTGGGACTGAGAGACATTGTGATTTATGAGTGCCTGCCATAGCAGTGACCCACGCCAGGGCAGCTGGTGAATATATAAAGCCCTAGGGAAAGGATTCATGTTGGAGAAGTTCGTGAAGGACTATCTCCTGTGGGAGAGACCCCATGGTGCAGCAGGGGGAGGGTGTGGAATGAATGTGTGTCGTGTCCATTCCCCCCCCCCCCCCCCCGCCCCCCTGCCCCGGCTGAGAAGGAAACCAACTTGCAAGGGACTGACCGAAGCCCCCATCTTCCAGTCCCTCCCCCCCTGTGCTGCGATCAGAGGGAAGAAGGGAGTGAAATCATGACTAGAGTGAAGTCTGCTAAGTGGGGGGGGGGGGGAGGGGTGGGGTGTTAGAGGTGTTTTAAGATCTGAAAGAGGAAAACAGCTCATGAAGAAGTAACCAAGAACCCCATGTTTTCCCAGTCCCTGCCCTCCCTGTACTGCAAGCAAGGGGAAGAAGGAAGCAAAATCCTGACTAAAGTCTGCTAAGAAGGGAATGGTGGGGGGGAAATGTTTTAAGATCTGGTCGTGCTCCCAACTCCGGTTTCTTCATTCTTCTTTGTCGTTGTAGTGTAGTGTAATAAAGTAGGTAGTTTCTCTCTTCTTCACTTCCTGTTGAGTCTGTTTTGCCAACGTCGTTGATGACAGAGTGATCTCTCCCTGTCCTTATTTTGACTTCTGAGCGTCTTAATATATATTTTCTCCCCTCTTCAACTAAGAAGGGGAGTAATACACTGACTTTGGTAGGTGTCTGGCCTCCAGCCAGGGCTAAACCACCACACTGGCTAAGGTATTCTACAGAAAAATGCCAGTGCTTGAACTACATATCTTGTTATCTTTATGAAGTAAACTCCAGCAGCTGCTAGGACTGAGTGGTGATCTGGCTTAAAATCCACAATATTCTTTGGGACTAATTTGCCCTATTATGAATTTCTCGTAGGATTACATGTATGTTAAGACTAAAGTACTCCAGAGTGAGTTTAGGGTCAATGCATCCTTTGAAGATGAGGGTTTAGTGTAACTGCAGTGTAATCAGTATGTGGGATAGATGGTATCCCTTATATCTCAAGGAAACAGAAAATTGTCATCAATATGTTAGTTATTTCTATGTTCTTTGTTCCCCTTAAACAGAAATTATTTCAAATTTATTTTTAAAAAGAAAATCTACAGTAGACAAAGTAAATCACCACTGAAGTACAATAAAAAAGAAAAAAACCAACCTTACACTTCCTATCCTCTTAGGCACTAGCTGCTGTCTTATCTCTGATACAGTCCTAGCAAGAAGGAGAATTGCTGATTTTAGCTCCTACTGAGTGCTCAGTTCTTGATCTTTTTTCAGTTTTCCAGTAGTGTTGGAGAATCCAAATAACCTGAACAAGCTGTCTGTCTTGAGCCTCTGTCCCTCTGACCAGAGTCTCTGTCGATTACACCTTGCTGGCCATGTATTATGATACTAAAATCAAAGCCAAGAACTGTAAGATGTATGTTTCTCATGGGTCCCTTTGGGCATCAAGGCAGCCACTGATGCCAGACACATTAGCCTGTGCTTAGCTCATCTGCTCCCAATGCTGAAAACTGGTACTGCTTGGAAATCTTTAGACACCAAAATCTTGTTGCTAATAGTATGACTTTTCCCTGGAGTGGGAGCTGCTCTGGAGCTGCTTGCAAGCTGCAGGAGATTAAAGGATCAGCTGTCTTGCACCATATCACTCAGTTGCTCTAAATCATATATACATCTGCTTTACTTCATGACTATTAATGGGGAAAGGGAGTGTTTCTTTCCAAACCCTCACTTGACAAAAAACAGTGTCACTGATGTGAGTAGAGCTGTAGCAGTATGTGCTGGTCTGTGCTGTGATCAGCTCCTCAGAGTGTCTTTTCTCTACATTAAATTTTAGGGACTCTCATCCCCTCAAAAATGTGTTGCTATACTCTACATTACCAAAAGCATGTTTTATTCATGTGCTATTAATGTCCTAATGTTCTAGATAAATTAATATAATGTATCCTTAACTTACTATTTAATGCAAATAACATAATATTGTAAAGAAGCACACATAATTTTATGCAAAGAGCATTCTAACCATCTATTCTTAGTATCCACATAAAAAGCTGTTACTATGATATATCTTCGAGGCTAAAAGTTGTTATGCATTTCAGAGACACTTACTTGTATAAAAAAGAACAAGAAAATATATTTGCTAAATTTAGCCAAATTTCTCAAAATGGGTTATTTTAGAACATACAGAATATTTGTGCTAGTTTTGGTATTTCAAGAAGAAAGAATGGTCTCTAGAAACTTTTTCTCCCTTTGTTGTTTTTATTTGTAAACCTATTGTGTATCTTGAAAACATTGTTCTGGTTGTACAGGAAATTATTAATTTCCTCTGTCTGTTTCCATTTTTCATATGCTCTGTCTGTGATTCTCAGGCTCTATTGCTTCCTTTCAGTTGCTCTACTATTTGCAGGGGAGAGGGAGGAAAAGCTGCCTCTTTTTATTACATACTTCTCTTCCATTATATCTGCCCTGTTACATTTGTGCAACTCCTGTCCCACCTGTTTCATCCTATTTTCTCTTAGAATTTAGTTGATACGAATTTTAGGAGAGTCTTTTTAATTTTTTTTTCTTAAAACAGGCTTATTGCATTGTAATAATTTTACTGGTGAAGTAAAAGGATCTAGACTTCAAACATATTTTTAAGGAAAGGATTAGACTAAAGGCAACATCCCCTGGGGAAAGCTGTAATTTTAACCTGCGCTTGCATGTGACTACCAATACTATTGCAAAAGAATGGGAAGGGGAAGGGTAGTTTAATGTATTTCCACTTATGCTTTTGCAGCTTCTGCTACAGAGGTGCCCTGGAGCTGATCTTCAGAAAGCGATGGGAATGGGGGATAAATTAAGTCCGGAATCATGACTGAAGGTACCAATGTGCAGAGTGCCGGGTGACACTGTGCAGACATGGAAAGGTCTTGTACCAGGCCTCCAGTTGCATTTTAAATGCCTACACATGGGAGAAGGTGTCAAGTCATCAAGAATGAGGTCAGAGTATCTGTTTTCAGTTCAGCTATGTTAACAGCATTTGATAATGCTGACAATCCTATGCAACTGTGAGTATTTTTTGTATTGCTCCATATTGAAGGTATGTGAACTACAGCTTTTTATTTATAGAGATGCCTTTTCAAGAAGTGGAAAAAAATTGCCTTTACTGTATTTGACTGATAAGGCAAATGTTTCACTTTCTATCTGTTAGTAGAGGAAAAATTCTGAGTACGCATGGGAAGTTTTGATTTGCTGGATATTGCAGGGAAAGAGGCATATTAGGGATATGGACTTAAAGGAGCTGTCTCTGAAAGATCCATATCCCAAGCAAAACTGAGAATTAGTTGTACTTTCAGGGAAATTCAAAAGACATTTAAAAGCAAATAATCAGAGAAAGTGTATCAACACCAATCTCATACAGAGGAGTAAATAATGAATAAATAAGAAACATTTGCAAATGTTGCACTCTGATATTTTCAGGAAATTAAAAAATCCTCAAAACTTTTTCCAACTCTACATTTAAAGGTCAGAAATCACAACTGAAAAGTAATTCCTGTAAATTCCCTCACTCTGTAGAGTGGGTAATGTCAGAGGTGTGACTCTTTATTTGGGCATGTTGAAGTTCACCCCCATAAAGAGGTTTATACCCTTTGGTCACATAATTCTGCATGTTTCTCTCCTGGCCCTGCTAGCCCTCAGCCAGCCCACTATATATTTAAAGATGGTCCAGTACTGAGATTATTTCTCATTATGCCTGGTCTGTCAATGCCAATGACATTTATATTCACCAAACCATGACAGACCTCATAAAATTTAGTGGGAATGATGAAAAACTGTTAGCTGCAGGAAATGGTAATGTGTCATAAACTATCAGAAGATAGCACAAAGGGTCCCAGCTAGTCAAAAATTAATGCTTTGGGGAAATCTGGGATTTAGTTAATCATGTAATGCGTTTTATGAAACATTTCTTAGTTGGGGGTGTGTGGGTTTTTTGATTAATGTCAATATTTCCTCTGCTTTACTCTTCTCTGTCTGTGATGGACCCAAGGAAATCTCTGAGTGCTAGAGTCGCTTTCTGTGCCCCAACCCTGCTGCAGGAGATGGTATGGTGAGATACAGCCTTTTGTAGGTTCAGTGTCAAGTCTGATTTGTGATAAGAGATGGTTTAAATGCAGTTATCCAAACCTCTTTCCCTTAGAATGATATACTGGGAAAAAACTGGGGGCCTAGGCAGAAAGAAGTTGGACCGTGAAATGGAAAAGAGCCAGGAAGTTTCAGTTAACAACTAATTAAAAAGCAATTTCAATGCTCAATCTTAAGGGCAGAGCTATTTCTGAATGCCCTGGTTATTGTATTTGCTAGAGCCAGTGGCAAGCAGTGGTAATTCACATCAATGTCACACGCTTATTGCAGCATTTCACCACAACAGCAGTAGTGAGTCATCTTGGTATTTCCTACCACATTTCTGGCACTGTCATCAGACTGGTCAAACCTATGTGTATGATTGCTTTCTTCTGGAGGGTCCCCTGTCAACTCTTGTCATACCTGCACTTGCAGGACACCAGAGAACTGTGAGTATCAGGAGTGAGATATTTCCGTCTTGTACAGGGGATGAAAAGCTCTTACCCTCTCCTGTATATATGGAGTGGGAAGATGCTGTAACATTACAGATACCCCTGTCTCCTCATCAAAATGCACTCTTTTGTAGTACAACTTGTTCTAAGATAAATAAGTGTTTGACTACTAAGAACAGTCAAAATTTGTAATATGTATAAGCAGTCATTAAACCCACTGTGCTTTCTAAACCCGTTTGTAACTCACACATTTATCTCAGCTTCCTTGTAATGACTATGAAATAGAGTTTCAGATTATTATTTACCTGCTGTGTTACAATTAGCATGTTCCTAATAGCTTCAAAATGGAAAACTAAAGCTGAACATCTGAGCCTAATTAACAGTTCATGTCACACATTATAGGAACTGATACTTGTTGCTTTTGGCAGAGTGAAGAGCCAATAGAATAGCAGGCATAATGGTCATCCTAGGGTGCCAAGCTCAAAAATGTAATTAGTAAAAAACAAATGTAATTTGATTTCTGGAGAGACTGCTGCCTCAGGAAGAGGGGGATATTACATCACGTTTGGAAGACTGGGAGAGTAAGGGAGAGAAAATGAGCTTGTATTCTTCACATTGCAAATTCGAAACCAGTAGAAAGCTGATTCATTTTCATCAGCATTATTAAATATAAAGCTTACATAGAAAGTAGTTACATCAAGAGAGCATGAAAAATCCATCATTTGGATTTCTGCAGCTATAATCTCTCACAGTCTTTCATCAGTTGCATGGTGAATGACTGTACAGGTTTTCCCTGAAAAAATTACTTTGCCATTGGCAAGTGGCTTCCAGTTAGTGTTATCACTCAGGCAAGAAAATCCTTATTCTTACTTCTCTCAGGATTTTCTTGAAGGGTTAATTAAGCAATATCACTGAATATCATCTGAATTCCTGGCTGGGAATTGCCAGCCTTGTTCTAATTAAATAGAGCCTTGGAAGGGCATCTGTTTTGAAATTTATTACAAATAATAAATTCCTCATTCTTGTTCAGAAAGGGAGGTTTTGATGTTCAACACCGGAGTATGTTCACAGTAGAAACTACCTTTGACAGATGAACACTGAGTGTTGGAACAAGGACCTTTTAGATCTGACATGGTTATAAGGGAGTTCTACTAAAGCAAGAAGTTGGGAACTTATGTTGATACCTGAAAAGAGGAAAAATACAAGAACCAATCTATGAAAGAATGACAAATAGCAGGAAAACAAACCAGAAAAAATGCAAATCTTCATGAGAGTAGCAGAAATCTAGATAATAGAGGTAGTTAGATGACTTTTTTCACAGAGATTAAAAAATATCAATAAAATACAGCTGAAAATTTATAAACTTACTTCATAAAACAAGACACTAGAGTAAAACAAAATGTCACTAAAAATATGGTAACTGGATATGGTTTGCCAAATCACTGATCTCCAGGTCACTGAAGACAACAGATGATTTGTATGTATTAGCCAGAATGTATGTAGAAACCAGAAGGTTTCTAATTGGTAAAGAACTCAATCTTCATTTTGGTATAGAGGAGCAAAATCTAGATGTTTTAAGATGGAACTCAATTAATTCACCAAAAAGGTTATTGCCATAACTACTTCAACAAGAACTATCTGGGACTTGTTCTGCTTTTGGTTTTATTTCCCACAAAGGTACACCAAGTCCAAAGTCATTAAAATTAACAATTGGAAACCTACCATTTTTTTTTAGTTATGTGCCCAGGGAACTTCACTCCAGGTTTATCACTTAGCACATATTTGATCTTGGTCTGAAGTCTAGGCTCCCCAGTCACTCACACATTTACACGTAAATAATGGTCTGGCACAAATTTCAGTAGAGATTTTTTTTTTTTATATTGTAGATATGTGAACTCTACTTGACACAGACCAGCTATCTGACGCTTACCTCTTCATCAGAACAGTGTGAACATTTTAATTCTGACCTACAGACATGTTGCCAGCATGAAAAATGAGGCACTTGAAGGAGATCCACTCTTGACCTGACAGCTCTTTCCCTTTAGGGTTATTCTGACCTTCAGCTGCTGTTCCAGACTCTCTGTCTCCATCTCATACACTTGCCCCTCTGTTTGCTCTGTCCTCGCACTTTTGCAGCTTGGCAAATCTATAAACCCACATGGTTTGTCCGACATACCATGCAGATTACTGCACTGACCTGCCCATTCATCATGCTTACAATTTTAAGATGACCTAACAGTTCCATCTCCAAAGCCAAAAGCACAATTCTGATGTGTTCATTGGGTTGAGTCTCTAGTCCTCACAGTTCCAAGCAATTCTTGGATCACAGTCATTTGCAACTTTCAGTATAGTACTATTTGTAGAAAAAGTTTCCTTTCTCCCAATTATTTTTTCCAAGAAGTCAGCTAGTTAGGATTTCTACAAAACCCCAAAACAACCCCCCCACTGAAAACATTTTAAACATCCGTTGTTACTTGATTTATAAACCCACTCAGATTGGCAAAATAGATAAAAAAGAGCACATTTTAGTTCAAGTAGCTCCTAGAGAAAATTGGAGCTATTCCAAGCCTCTTGGCTTTGCTGGCACACATGGTACATCTGCCTCACAGCTTCCACTAAGATGTTTTTAATTGTCCCACAACTGTTATGACAAACAGTAAAAACTGAATTGGTTCTTCTGCGTTACACTTGCAAAACTTTTTAGCAGAACTGCTTTATCAAAAACCAGAGCTTTAATACCTGTGGCAATTTCTCTCTAATCAACGGGTTTTATCCTCTACTAAAACAGCCATAGCACCTTTTCCAAATGACTACTAACCAGTAACAGCAACTAATGGAAAGATGATATGTCAGTGCCCTTCATGTGGATGCCATTAAACAGGTCTGTTTTGCCACGGAATATAAAATACGTAGGGGCAATGGAGAGAGTGGAGGGAATGCCTTGCAGTTCAGTTGTAAATGGCACAGAGTAGGGATTTGATCCAGGAATTGCAGAGATTTCCCAAGTAGCTGTGCACTGGAGGGCTGCACTTCCAGCCATCTGCTGTGGGAGAGCCACACTGAGACTGCAGATGCATTACTCTGCCTTCCTCTTCCTGCACAAATTCAGAGCAGCACAGTAAGGTGGATGCTGCATCCTTCCCTCATCTGTAAACCACGGTGCCACTTAGCGTGGTCTGTTTGCAAGGCTTATGTGATGTCTCCCCTTATGTTAACTCACTCAGCTGTGATTTCTGGCTTGGTGACCAATCTCATGATGCCTTCAAGTCTGCTCCTCCATTGTAAGGCTATGTTGCACAAGAAGTATGCAGCAGTATTCTGAAGCATGAGAAGTAAAATTTACTGTTTCTGTATTCTTTTTCAGGTTTAAAGGGCTCCTGTTTTCAGAGTGGCATCCCAAACTGGTTTTAAAACATCCTTGATGTGACACGTTTCCACTGTTTCTGAATCACATTGTTATAATGCACTGTTGTTTCCTAGCAAAACCAAGTGGAGGAAGAAAAGCAGCGTTGTAACACAGTCAGGAAAGAGCCTGGGGAAGAGCCAGAGCATCCCAGTGATGTGCTGAGGTTGGGCAGACTTTTCACACCTTCCCAGAATTAAGGGCACTTTTACACTGTGGGAAGGATAGGAGAGACAGTCTGTTTTAATGAAACTCTGTATTTCTTATTTTCTCCCAATTTCTTTATCATTGCATTGCTAAATCCCCACTCTTGAGTTCCTTTTCTGGATGAACATTTAAGCTCCAGCGGACTTATAGCACGTGCTGTGCCTGCTGTTCAGATATAGGAATATACTGCTTACTGCTTCTCATCTCAGGACTTAAAAGCAGCTGAGAGATCACTGCAAAGATAACTGTTCTTTGCCTTTCAGTATATAGAATAAATTAGCACTGTACCTTTTTTCACAATGGAATCCACTGAGATCTCTTTTACAAGATGACTAGTTATGGTGACAAAACTGTGACAGGAAGTATCACTTTTCTGATCGTCTTTTAAAGTTTTTGGCAATTCAGTATGCCTGAATTAGTTCTATAACTTGCAGCAGTATATGATATGATTTCAAAGGTTGAACTGCCTTTAGAAAAATAATCCTTATATAATGAACAGCTGATCCGTCAACTTTGCAAGGATCCACCTTGCATTTATACTAGCTGAGTAAAAAATTTCTGCTTCATCTGGCCTTGCTTCTGGAAAGAAGCCAAATTGTATGTTGTCAATCTTAATTCTGAATGACAGTAACACACAGCATAGTATAGGTTCTTGTACTGACTGAATAAATGTATTTTTCAGTGTAATTGTTCTAGATAGCAAAGATCATAGCCAATGTATTTTCTGGTGTTATAGTTCCTTTTCAGATCTTATAATGCTACTAAAGTATTTATTTGGAGTATTGAATAACCAAAGAGTCCTGAGGGAAAAAATATTAAGTGCGATAATTAAAGACTTTGCCCTAATAATAAATGAGGAATAAATTAAAATTGCAGAGATCATCTTGAAGTTTTGCAATATATTGTTAAGGTAAGATTACATTTCTGTGCTAATTCTAGCAAAAGGTAGTTTGAAAACTTTCCCTGAAATGTGACTTGAAAGAGAGCTGATTAGGAAATCAGCTAATTGGATTAGGGAATTTGGACCCGTGTATCTGTCTAAGAACCAGGGTTCTTGATTCCTGGTTCGCTGGTAAAGCTAACTTCAACTGAAATAGCTGTACCCCTCCTGTCTGTCTCTTACTTCCTGTACCATCTGTTTTTCGGACAGAAGTACATGGTGCACCCCTAGGTCATAAAGCTGTCCCACACCTCATGATGGAGCAAGCAATGAGATGCATAATGTACAAAGCTGCCTAGATCACCTCAAGGATCTGGAAAAGCCAAGAGGTATTTCCAGAAAAGAGAACAGTAATTATGGACATGTCTGTGGCATGGTGAAGATATACTTGTACTGGGTAGAAATCACTGAAGGCAGTACATTTGTTTATCTTCCCTTCTTATATAGTATGGTACACACTAGAGGCTATGTACTTGCAGAATCTTGATAACAGGACAGAAGGTACCACACAAATATGTTTATATTGTATCCAGATCTTGGATAGTTTAGGCATTACCAAAGTGACCATCTGCTCTCCAACATCCCCATTGATTTAGTGTATGGAAAGAGTGAAACTGGTAGTCTATGTCTGTGTGCTTCTAAGCAGAGCCAAGGGTTTTGTTATTTTTCTTAATCAGTTCTTTAACTCTGACAGAATCACTGTATTCAATAGTCCATGAAGGCTACAAACTTCTTCATTTTAATTTCATACGTTTTCAACAAAATAATTTTGGCTGGATTTTGAACAGTGAGAATGATTTCATTGCACATATGTCATCATGATTACACAGTGTTTCTCTAATCTTTTAATTAACACAGATAAAATTCCTGATAGTGTATTGATGTGGCTTATCCCTGGCTGGCAGCTAGGTATGATGCTGTTGCTTACTTCTCTCTGCCTGGTAGGATGGGGAGGGGAATCAGAAGAAAAAGGTAAAACTCATGGGTTGGAATAAGGGCAATTCAATAGGAAAATAACAACAACAGAACTAATAAAAGTGTATACAGAACAGGTGATACAGAATGCAATTTTCTCATCTCCCAGAAACCAGTGCCAAGCCCAGCCCTGAGCAGCGATTCCTCCTCCCTGGCCAGACTGCCTCCCCCTTTATATACTGAGCATGACAGCATATTATAACAAATATCCCTTTGGTCAGTGTGGGTCAGCTGTCCTGGCTGTGTCCCTTCTCAGCTTCTTGTGAAAATTACTCCATCCTAGCTGAAAACCAAGGCATGTGTTTATTTTAATTTTATTGCAAGTGATGCACATGATTTCCCGAGTGACCCAGACAATTTAATGGAAGAGCTAACTTTTGTAATTTTGAAATAATTGGATTTTTCTGCACCTAGCTGGCTGGGTTTATTTTAAATAGATTTTAAGCAATTTTTAGTCTCATACAACAATTTATTTTAAATAACTGCAAATAAATACATGGCCCAACATCTCATTCCCAAGAGATTTTCTGTTTGGCGAATATCTGATTAAGAAGTTCCATTTCTACTTAAAAATTCTTAACGACCTCTGACATGTGTCTGCCTTATATACTGGGAATATGATCCTTGGCCCTGGTACAGGAAGCAACATCTGCTTAGGTTTTGACTAACACAAGCACAGCCAGAATGTTTGTTGGTGTCAAGGAGGGGACTTTAAAATTTTAAAAGGCACAATGCTTCCAATCTCGCAGCAGTTTTCCATGTACACCTGCATCTCTGTGAGCTTCACAGTGATCTATGTACATTTGTCAAAACCATGGGCAGAAAAGTGAAGATGACCTTTCATTGCACTAAGTTGATCTTTGAAGAAGTTTCTGCAGATTGCAAGGGTTGCATAAAGTATATCTCCAATAAACAAAGGACATAGCGTGACATTATAAAGAGTATTCTGCTAGGCATTGCTGACTACACTTCCCATTAGCTTTCAGCTGACTATGTACTTCTTTGTACAGTATCCTCATAATATCCTTATATTTTCTTGAATAAAAGTCTTGCTGATATATTGAATAGCTAATTAATTAACTAGATATAATAGACCTAAAATTTATTACAGTTTATCCTTGTTTTACACCAATTAAACTTTAAAGTTTGTTAGCTGTAAAAAATAACATTAGCGTTACATTTCTTACTTCATCCATTTAGTTATACATGTCATTGTAAGCTGATAGTAGTACAGCAATGAGGCTATTTGGGAAAAAAAATACGAGTATGGATTAGTGCTATATATCCTTTAGTCACTAAGATACTGAACTCAAAGAAGATAATGGAACCTAACAATGAGAGAGTATATATCCTTATCATGTATATTGCCATAGCCAAACCATTCGGGTTATGAGGTGCATTGGCACACCTTCACAGTGCACCACGGTCCCATTGTGCTAAGAAAAAAAGAAACAGAGGCATAGAAACAACCGCTGCTCTATTAGAGCTTCCAGTACAAACTACAGTTAAATCTGCATGTGCTGAACAGAAAGAGAAAGGTAACGCTATTTCATCAACCCCAAAACTGTAGGTTGTTCAGCTATGGTCCTGTGCTGACATCAGAGAGCTCCTCTTCAGCACTGCAAGTTTCTAAAGCACAGCACAACAACAATGCAGTTCTGTGATTTTCTAGATTCATGGTTGTGCCTCCATGGCTTCTGTGCTCCTCTCCTAATGGCACTTGGTCAGTTGAGTCATGTCAGCACACTTGCAGCATGTACATTTCTGTCCTTGTGGAATGGGTGTTTCATAGGTGCTATATCCACGTGCTTTATGATGGAATGGAATTCTGTATCCCAGATATCTCATCTGAAAACATTCAGAAAGATAAAAACAAATAATCGCCATACTTTGGGTGCTATGTGAAGGACTTGAAAGTCTGTTAGCTCTTTGTAGATTTTTTGATGATCATGAGAAATGATTTCACTGCACCTATGTGCCAGAAATCTGTTTAAGCATTGCAGGATAGTGGCAAAATTTGGAGTCTGAATGGCCCCTGGCATCTCCTTCACTCTCTAGCTTTTGGAGGGAGCAGTTCCACATGACCTGCTTGCACGCTTTTGAAGGAGAGATCTCCCAGAATCACAAGCAGCATGCAGAATAAATAATGGCAGGGTAATGGGTAGTATTAAGAACACTAGAACTGACTAAAATGAGTAACCAGTGCTGGAGCTTTTAACTATGGGTTACTAGCAGAGTAATGGTCAAGCAAAGGAAGTCACAGTTAAGAAAAGGAGAAATGCATTTGTATATTGCATCAAGTGCTCCCCAGTTTTTAACACAGAGTAACAAAACATAAGCAGATTGTCCTGGGAGGGACAAGTGTTTCAGCACAGGCATTTTCAAGGACCAGTTACCCTTTCAATAGGAAACTCAATGGAGTAGTGTGTGGAAGCTTCAGCACCAGGTTAAACCAAAAAATATTGAAAGAAAGACTACACTATATGCCTTGCGCACTGGACAGGAGCTAAAATGAGATCTATCACAATGGAAGGGTAAAATTCCACACTGAAAAGAAAAAAGAAACTGTTATGCAGAATAACCTTAATTAAGATCTTAAGATGCTCATAATATGTTGAAGAATGGGCAACTGATCACCTGGACTGCTGTTTTTTTTTTTAACTAGGCTGACTTGTTCAAAGTTTCCCCCATGCTGAGATCATCCCACTACATTTAGCTAGAACTTTTCTTCTTAAAGGACAGGCAGCCTTGTCTAAGGATAAGAAGAGACAGAAATGGCAGTACAATCCTTGGTAATTGATTTTCATGGTTTAATCACTGTCACAGGAAATTATGGCTAATTTTTTAGTTTGAATTTGGGATTTTTTCAGTCACTGGTTTTATTATGCCTTCTGCTCTAGATTAAAAAGCTAATTAGTGACTGGTAGTTTCTTCCTGTAATGAAAAATATACCCTGTAAACAAATATCTTCATCATCCTTTTTCATTTTAAAGACGTAAGTACTTCAATCCTTCATTAATTTTTCCATGCTGTTATCAGCATTGTCTCATTTCTACCACCCTTCTAAACTTATGGAAACCAGAAGTAGATGTATTACTCTACTGTAATCTCATTAAAATTTTTTATTTTTCAGAAGTAATGCTGCATGCTAAAAGTATGCTGCTTTGTAGGACAGGAAATACTGTTCTGTCAGATCTATTACTCTGCATTTGCTAGACTGAAACACAGGGCTTTAGCAAGTTCCGTTTGCCAAGAAATTCAGAGCAGTGCCTCTGATTGCTCTCTCCTTATCAGTATTTACCACTTTGTCAGCTCTGTCATCTGCAAATATTATGGGATTGCCTTTATGTACTTCTCATCACTGGGGTACTGAGAGCTTTCAGTCTATTATCAGGCTCTGTAAATGATAGAAATACATCTATTTAATGATGGTTCCCCCTTGAGAATGGCATTTTGTCATCAGTTAATTGTATAAATTTTAATCCATTAAATTTATGCTTTATGGATGCTGTGTCTACCCCTCATTTTTAAATCAGATTGTTGCACAGCACCCAGATGAATGTCTTAATTCAGCCTATATTGTGCCTTTACCCACTGTAAGTGAAATCCCCTCTGAGGACGTCAGGTTTGTTTGACATGATCTTGTTTTCGTAAGATTTTGCTAAGCCATATTCATTATATGCTTTTTCTTTAATTCTTTATGAGGTAATTTTAATTCTTTATACTTCTACAGGCTTTATAGCTGGACTAACAGGCCTACACACCAACTGCACGACACATGAATGAAGATAACAAATATTGGCTGTTCCAGCTACAGGGCTGGATCTGGGTTTTCTCAGTAGAGATTCCCATAGCAGCAGTCATCACACCCCAGACAAAGCCCTCTTTTAAGCAATAAACCTGCAGCGTACTATAGATGTTGAAAAATTAAGTGCTTGTCTATGCATTCATGGTATTAGACTGAAACAGCTTATCTTTTATCTTTTTTTTGGTTTGGGGTTTTGGGTTTTTATTTTGGTGCTTTACACAACAGTAATCTTCTTCTTTGAAGGTTTTTCCTTTTAATTTGCCTCATTTTAACTGCTACTTTATTTTTCAAATATGTAATAAAAACATACCTGATGATAACTATAATTGTAACTGTTCGTGGATATGGAGAGAACACTTTTACCTTGAAACATGAGGAACATTAATTTTTAGAGTTCCTTCCTCAAAACACAAGTCTGATTTTCATTTGTCTCAGATTGCAAGAAATCAGGTGTGTTATCACTGCTCTATGTTTTTCCCTCATGGTGTGTATCTAGACATGGTAAACTGCATTCCCTAGAAGTTTTACACATTTCTTTCACATGGGAGGGTAAAGGATGCATGCATGGATACTTTTTGGATCTTATTAATAACCTGGATCAAAAAACATGTAGAGACCAGTGACAGTGACAGACTGGTGTCTCTATTGTGCAAATCTTGTGGCAAGTGCTCTGGCATGTCATCCTATGTCTGCTGTTGGGTACAGAATGGGCCCAGAGCACGCTGTGCAAGAGCAGTGTCTATTTCTGAAGCTGTAGCTAGGATGATGCTGTTCCTGCCCAATGTGTTACTCTTGACTCAGAGAAAGAACATGACTTTATCTCTTTTTGCATTTCTTTAAATGCAAAGGTCTGTCACTAATAAAGAAAGTGTCTTTGGCAGGGAGGAAAGCGTGGACTTCAGATCATCTCAGGCTGAACCACTTAGGTCAAAGGAGTTTGTTGACAGAGAATTCAACTTTGATAGCTTTTGCAGCACTGAGGCCACTGGTTTGTAGAAGGATATTACATTTTGTAAACATAATTTTAGACGTATTGCTGTTGGAAATGACGACCAACATTTTTAAAACTAGTTAAATTGTGAGATTTTTCCATAGAAAGCAGGATCTTCCATCACATCCCTCCATGTTCTAATCTCTTCAGGAAATGTGTTCTACAGCTGTACCTCCTTTATTTCCAGCACTGTCCATTTCCTGGGCTTTCTAAGATGCATTATAGAAAGAATTAAATTCTAATCTGAAATAAAATGCAATGTGTGAGTGTAAATACCAAAAAATGGGAAATGGAACTTAACACAAATGGCTTGTTTGAGTTTTGATTAAACGGAGTTATTTCAGTCAGTCTCTGAAAGCCTGTTCTTCATCATGTGTAGAACTATACAGAGAAGTGTGGTAATAATTTAAAAATACTTAATGGTTTCTGCAGAACTTTTGTATCTGGAAAGTGTACTACCTAAAAAAGCTTAAATGGGTGTTTATATTTCATTGCTTATGTGACACTGGTAATATACCTCTGTTACTCTACACCTGGAGCGTTTATATGTCATTTAAAAATGAACAGAGATGCTGACATGAAATAGCTGGAGATAAATATTCTTCAGTGCTTTTGACATTAATGAACATACTAACACAAGAGTTCTGAAGTTCAGTGTAAAGTAAATCCTTTTTTCATATTTGAAGGAGTCTGAATACCTGAAAGTGACCCAAGCTATTCCTAATGCTTATTTTGAGGAAATTTGTTATTGGACATTGCATATTGTATTCTGCTTCTCAATAACCTTTTGAAGCACTAAGGGACTATAGATTTTGGTAAGAGTATCAATAAAAATATTTTAGTCTGTCCTTTGCATGACTATTTGGGAGATGGTTGAAGCTATTTCAGTTTTACTCATAGGACATAATAAATGGACACTGGATTACCAGTTCTGCAGAACACAGAGAAATTGCTATGTGATTTCAAGTATCTTGAAATGCAAATACTTTAGTTTAACTGTGACTGATGGTAATTGTCGTGGTTTCACCCTGGCTGAGAGCTGAGATCCACGCAGCTGCCTGCTCTTTAAAGGAAAAGAGGGGGAGAACGTGTGTGTGTGTGTGTGTGTGTGTGTGTGTGTGTATGTGTGTAGGTGTGAGGCAAGGGAAGGGAAAAGGAAGGGGCAAATAACAACCCCAAAACCAAGAAACCAAAAGCCCGTGGGTTGGGATAAGGATACTTTACTAAAATAGCAGAAAGATAAAATATAACAATGCTAACAGGACCTTAGAGCAAAAAATATATGAAACTGTTGATACATAATGCAGTTTCTCACCAAACCCACAACTCAGGCCGTGCCACCCAGAGCAGTCCCGGAACCCGACCGTCCCCCAAAAAACCGTGTGTCCTGGAGCTGCCCCTCTGCTCCTCCTCCCATCAGCCCCCCTTTATACTGAGCAGGATGTAATTGGCATGGAATACTCTCTTTGGCCAGTTTGGGTCACCTTGCCTGGCTTCGTCCCTCCTTTCTCATTAACAGAGAAATATGAAGAGCTAAAAAAGTCCTTGACTGCTTGACACAACTAAAAACATCAGGGTGTTAACAGCACTACTTTCATTTTAACTCTCAAACACAGCATTCCATGCACTGCTACAAAAGAAGTTAACTCCATCCTGACCGATACCAGGACAGTAATTCATTTCTCCTGAAGTAAATTGCATAGCGCTACACAATCAGCAATAATTTCCACCTAGTGTTTTATCCTTTGTGAAGGTACCATTGATCCAAGTTCCACCCCAGCTAGTGTTAATCCATCAGCAAGGATATTTTTTACCTATGAACAGCTAGTGTTCAAGTTGTAACACTGTGTTATAACCCAAAAATAAACAGCTGCCTTGTTTCCACATTGCAAATAGTAGTAGAAGAAGAATACTGATTATTAACTGAAGCTTGGAAAAACTCACAAGGACTTGCCTACATTTGTGAGTGCTCTGAAAAATCCCATCCCTTTATACCAGCCCATAAACAAACACAAGGAGAGTGCAAGTCCTAACAATTATCATCGCTTTTAGTCTGTGGAAGCAAGGAATAAAAATTAAATAATTTGGCACCCAGATCTTATTTAAATTCAACAGATGTTGAACTTCTCAGACGTACTTAGAAATCTTTAAGTTTGGGGCCAGATTTTGAAAAGATTGTCCTTATTGAACAGAGACATGCACACAGCAATGTGCTCAGAAGCATGCTGGATACATAGTACTGTGACATTCCACATTAGTGAAGACTTCTATATCAAAATATTAAATGTTTTTGCTTACTCATATGCTTCTATATCTGGAGCCAAATAATGCCAAAAGTAGGTAAAATGTTTGAAACTCTTTAATACATTTTTCTTAGGTATTGTTGACTGTTGATGACACATTTTTTTTGTCATTTAAAAGTACTCTATAGTTATATTAATCCTTATTCAGGAGTCAAAACACCTCATAGCATATTGTGGTCCTCAGACTGCTACAGTAATCATGCACAATCTTACTTATCCCAGTTCTTCTGAAGCACACCTTCCTTTACAAGTGTTGCAGAGACTTAATTAAATCTTTCTTTATCAATACTAATCTTAAAAATGTATTTCCAATCCTTTACTGATTAAGTAAAAGACTTTTAAAGCTTTTAAGCTGCTTATTTTTGAAAACTTCAAGAAACAGAAATGTTTTTCAATTAAAACAGGAGGCAAAAAATAAAGGCTCTGTGATTTTTCTAATCCAGTGTTAGCTACACTTGACAGTAATTTTTTCTAAGATAGACTTGAAATGAACAGTAGGCACAGTTTTAGGTTGTATGTATACAAATTAAATGCAACTGTATATGTTGTATGAAGAGCTTAGAAAAAGAAACTACAATACTGTGTACCAAAAGAGAAGATTAATTTACCTACATTTTCTGTTCAAAGCTGAGAAGAGTGCAGAGAGAGAGAAAATTAAAAATCCTATCAGTTACTAGTCCAAAGGCAGAGTTACAGAAGTTCCCACAGTTACTTTTTCTCGATATGATTCTAGGTTCTTATTATCTCTTAAAATATAAGGATTAATATTAGGCTAAAAAAGATATATTAATAATATATGAAATTTGGTCATAGTCCATAAGATAATGATCTCCTATACACTTGTTTTTCATAAAGTTAGCTGTCCACCTCATTTCACCTGTGGGGAGATGCCATCCTTCTACAAAGAGACCTTGCAAAGCCCATCACTATGCAAAGCAGCTACCTGGCTCCCCACATAAAGTCCCCACATAAAGTCCCCACAAGTCTCCAATAGTAGGGAGACTATTACTTTCTGTCACTGAAGTCAGAAAAGGAGCTCGAACTAGGGAAAGGAAACAACTTTCTAAGCTTGGAAACACCTTATGCTGGTCTTATGGAGCAGAGACACATTCAATGTGTTGGTGAGGATAGTAAAGTGCTCTTGCAGAATTCTGGACAGAGGTTGCAGCAGCAATCAGGTGGCAGGCATGGATAGACAAGAGGGAAATTGTGGACTGCTTGTGAGAGCAGGCTCAGAGCTATCCCCTCTCAGGCCCCAGCTGCTCTCAGTGTCAGACAACTGAAAAGGGAGGAAAGAACTTGAGAAAAACGGAGGTGGTGTCTGCCCCTTGCAAGAGAAGGGAGAAAAAGAGATGACACTAAAAAACTCAAAAAACTGTAGCAACCCAACATGAAAAATCCCAGTGAAAGAAGTTCCCACAATCTACTTCCCAGACCCAACAGTTTTCCAGTAATAATTTTATAATCTCTCTAACTCTTAAATTCATTGAGTTCTTTTTGATATAAGTAAAAATTTTCCTCACCCTGCTCCCAGCAGATGCACTAAAAGACAGTGATTATGGTAAAAAAAAAAATGACTCAATAACACTCCTGCTCTTCCCAGAGACTGTCAAATGCCTCCTTACCACTGTGGTAGTAGCTGCCTAATTAAAATTCTGTGCAGCTCTCTGGAAGTGCAGAGTGTTTATCTTAGGGTGATATGTACTCTATTCTGCATTGTCTCACTCTTCTGTTTACTGAATGTTGCATCTGTTTGATACCTACAGTGCTATATATAATTGCTAATGGTCTCATGATGCCTAATGAGCATATTCCAGTTACATCTGATCTATACGTTTTTCTTGGAAACTACTAGGAGTGTATTTCACTGTTGTAGCTACATCTAACAATTGTGCTCTGGTATATAACTTCCCGTTTAGAGAAAGCTGTGCAGAGGCTGCCTTGACAGCTGCAGTTTTGCACAAAGTATCCTGAGCAATTGCTCAGACATAAGGGAAAACATTATGATGCTTCTATCACAGGAGCTTCTTGCTGCAAAGAAAATGAGACAAGCATGGCAAACAGATCCATGCTCCCCTGTGCAGGTAATAATGGAAAATATCTGAAAAACATACATTGTGATTTGCCCATAAGTATGAGCAGGGATCTGTGGGGAATTGTGCCTCTATTTAACATATAATGCCTTCCAATGACGGAACTATTGATTGTTATCTCTGCCCTCTGTGCTCAATCTGTCCTGTCATGAATGAAGCATCTGGGAGTAGAACTTCAGCAATTTATTGTTTTGAGTCTTATTGCCACAGAATAAGATCACTTTTGTGTGTGATTCAAGAAGTCCAAGACAGGGCTCTTCAATCATCAGTTCCCTGTAAACGGTAACAACCCTTAAAGTTCATCTCTCCATGGAGCTTTTTCTTACAGAATATATATTTAAAGAGTGCATGCTTCATTGCTGCTCTACATACCATGTAGCATATGGTTAAATTGCCTTCAGGATGTCCATTTCTTTGAACAGATCTTAATCATGTTTTTACTGTTCCTTTTCCTCACCCATTGCTCCATTAACCATAAAGTAGTCAATTAGTGGAGATTAAAAGATCTGGTTGCAGTCCAGACACCTGGCTGTATGATTTCACTCAGATTTAGGTTTTTAGGTTTATCTATCTGCAATCTTGTTTAAAGCTAAAGCCATTGCTGGATTTGAAGTAGTAACATCATCGTAACTAAATCCAAAAGCATTTCAGAGAAGAGGTAAAAATAGAGGTGCTGAATCTGGAAGCTTGAAGGCAGAGTAAATGTTCTACAGATATTGTCTCCAAGATTAAAAACAAATAAACAAACCAACAAGCAAACACACACACACACACAAAACTCCAGGAAAATGTTAATTGAAAAAAAAAGAAGAAATAACATCTGTTTGTGAAAAATCTAAATCAACAACAGCTAATCTCTCCAAGGAGATTACCAGGATTACCAGGGCTAATCACATGATACTGATCAATTTAGATGTCTATATTTATACTCCAGTCTGTTTGACACAGAGACTGTTCTTTGCTTGTACAGAACTCGATCTACTCTATTGCTGTCTTTTACTCTATTATTCTTTATTACGGAGTAAAAAACCCTCTCTCCTCCCAAGTTATGGAACATGTTTAGCTCTGTAAACTTGTTGGTTCTTGTAGCAGAACTCAGGAATAAAGAAAAAGCCCTAAAGCATCTTTCTTCCACATGTCCACTGCTGGTTACAATAAAAATATAGTAATTAATTAGGAACTTTGCCTAAATATATAACTGTCATATAAATATATACAAATAATAAAATGTATATAAATATAGTAAAAATATAAATTTGCCTTAATATATATAAACCTGACTTAGAAAGTCAACCATTTGATAGTACAGCGTGACTCTATCACTTTTAATGTAGTTCTTATACTACTACTATATATTGTATGGTGGTGAATGACTGGCTAAGGGAGATTGAATGTCTCAGATGCCGTTCATGACTGTTAATTATAGTGTAGTGCTATTTCTCATGCCATTATCTGGCCAGGGCTATTAGTTTTAGAAATTAAAAAGCAATCAACTAAAGTGCATTTTTTTTTCCCCAGCAGTAATGCAAGATTTTTTGTTTGGACTAAAATCCTGCTCATGTTTAGTTTTAGTAATTTAAAAATGCAATCCATTTTACATTTAACAGGCTTATTATAGGGCAATTTGATAGTTTGACATTTAGCTGTGTTAAGGAGACATGAAATACAACTAGTCTTTTTAAGTGTATGTCATCAACAATTACAAACAAGGCAAATATGGAAATTTTTAGAGTAAATAATTAAGCTGTAACTGAATAATGTGTATCTAACTGTGATCTAACATCGATGCAGGAAGGGCAGTCAGCAAACTACTTCTCTTCCATGTAGATACCAGATTTAGACACCACTCAGGCTCTGTTCATAATCCCCAGTGGTCAAAATGATGACTACAGGACCTAGGCACTTGGTACTGAATTAAGGATACTGTTGCATTTTTGGTTCAACCTTTCATTGCCAGCAAAGAATTTCATACATATGAGCTCCTGTTCTTTCAATTACATAGTTAGAAAAATAGGAGAAAAAGACATAATGAAAGGATGTTACAGACCACAGCATAAGTATTGTTTCATTTTCTAGGGCTGAAAACTTATGTGAAATTATGAACCGGTTTCCAGAGTATACAAAAACACCCACTGGAATTCTGACATCTTGAAATCTGTCAGTTCATTGTGAGGATATTGTGAGCAACAGCATAGCCTTGGTGAATAATTCAAGTCAGTATTTTGTCTTAAACTTTCTATTGTTGACAGCAATCTTTTATTAACTTTCAGACAAGAAATCACTTGAAAATAGCAACATTAGTAACACCTCTTTGCAGTAAAGAGATGAGAGAAAACTTACAGCATAATTTTCCTTCATGGTCATTCATGAATTATGGCCAGAAATTGGTTGTCTTCAGAAGACAGATTTAATATAGTTCTGACATTAAAAACCTGCATGAAAAAAGAGTGACAGTATTCTACACAAGCTAGTCTTTGAGGCTTTGGTGTGAGACAATGTCTACCTGTGTTGTGAAGAATGAGCTTTACCACAAATTTTGGCATGTTGAATTCGATCATTCCTGAACTTTTAATTGAAATTGCTGGTCATTGTTCAGCCTCAGATTATTCTTATTATATTCAGGAAGAGCTAAACTTGATATATCTAGCACCCAGTGTGCATGACTACATCTGTGTCTGACCTGACTAGGTGATGTGAACCAGGAGCAAAGCACAAAGCATGGTTTAGCCTCAGCCAGCAGCTAAGCACCATGTGGCTGCTTGCTTATTCCCTTGCCCCCTCCAGTGGGATGGAAATAAGAATTGGAAGAAAAAGCTAAAACTTAGGAGTTGGGATAAGGACAGTTCACTAGGACAGCAAAGGAAGAGGAACATAACAACAACAGTAGATAGAATACACAAAAGGTGTTCATGCAAATTCCTCACTCAACAGCCCAATGACCTGACAGTCAACACATGCCCAAGACACCGGCTCTTCCACAGCCAGCCTCCTTTATATGTTGACTATGACATCATATGGTAGGAAATATCCCTTTGCCTAGTTTGGTTCACTTTTCCTGGCTGCATCATTTCACAGTTTCTTGTGAAAACTGAATCTACCTTAGTCAAAATCCAGGACAGTCTGTCTGGGCATTCCCTTTTAGTCATCTTATCCTAGAAAATGTGGGCCCCCTCCAGAATGAACAGGAGACCTGGTTACCTAGGGTATGGAGGAGGCTGAGGTACTCAATTTTTTGCCACAATCTTCACCAGCAAAGGTTCTAAGCACACTGCCCAGGTCACAGAAGGCAAAGGCAGGGACTGGGAAAAAGAATTGCCCCCTGTAGGAGGAGATCAGTTTTGAGAATATCTAAGTAATCTGAAGGCACAAATCCATGGGACTTGACAAGATGCATCCACAAGTCCTAAGGGAACTGGCAGATGAAGTAGCTAAGCTGCAATCCATTGTATTTGAGAAGTGGTGGCAGTCTGGTAAAGTTCTCTTTGACTGGTAAAAGGGAAGACTCGGGGAACTATGGAGTGGTCAGTCTCACCTCTGTGCCTGACTTGTCAAGATCATGGAGCAGATCATCTTGGAAACTATGCTCAGGCACATGGAAAGTAAGGAGGTCTTTGGTGACAGCACACATGGTTGCATGAAGCAGAAATCATACCTAATTTGGTGGCCTTCTACAATGGGGTTATAGTACTGGGAAGAGTGACAGACATTATCTACCTGGAATCATGCAAAACATTTGACACTGTTTTGCACAATATCCTTGTTTCTAAATAAGAGAGATATCAATGTGATTGATGGAGCACTTGGTGGATAAGGAATTGGCTGTACAGTTGCAGGCATGGAGATATCGAAGCAAGTCCAGAGAGGGGACCTGAATATGATCATCAGGCTGGAGCACCTCTTCTATGAAAACAGGCAGAGAGAGAGTTGGGTTTGTTCAGCCTGGAGAAGAGAAGGCTCTGAGGAGACCTTATTGCAGCATTCCATTACATAAAGGGAGCCTACAGGAAAGATGTAGAGGCACTTTTTATCAGTGTGCAGTGATAGGACAAGGGGTAATGGGTTTAAATAAAAAAGGAGTAGATTTAGGTTAGATACCAGGAAGAAATTCTTCATTGTGAGGGTGCCCAGAGAAGTTGTGTCTGCCCTCTCCTTGGCAGCGTTCAAAGCCAGGTTGGATGGGGCTTTGGGCAACCTGGTCTAGTGGAGGGTGTCCCTGCACATGCCATAGACTATTGGGACTAGGTGATCTTTGAGGTCGTTTCCAACCCAAACCATTCTGTGATTCTATGATTCTGTCTGAACTAGCCCAGTCTGAAGAGCAGACTCAAACCCCAATCTTTTAATACCACGTTCTAAATGTTAAATATTTTGACATCTTTCAATGCTGGTTTTCTTTTTCCATTTTTATAAGGGCTTTTTCTTAATCTTGTGAGATATTTGGTGAAAGGATTGCACTCTGCCATGCGAGTAGATGGAGCTTAGCACATTGGGGTCCTCCTCACCTTGGCCTCTTGGATCCTCGTTTAGTATAACACAGAAAAAGATTCACAGAGCCACAGTGAATAGCTGACTTTAATGAGGCATCAGATCACTGCATGGAACAAAGCACAGGATAATTTTTAAATACTATGTCCCTATTCACATCAATTAAAATGACAGGCAAATACATTTTTTAACGTAAATACTTCTGCACTAATTAAGTGCATGTCAAAAGCAAAAAAAACATGAAAGAAATGACAGTAAGACACATTCTGTTTTAAAAGTGGGACTAAAATAATATCTTCTGTAGCATACATTTTGAGATAAGTTATTAGGGACAGAGTATGACTTTTAGTCTTTGGTATGGATGACATATTTTTGTCTTACATTTGCTTCTTATAAGGGAGAACTAGAGATAAGAGAGGGCTAGGGAATAAGATGGGTGATCTTAGACTTCCCTTAGAACAAAGAACAAGTACACAGGAAGAATAACTGAAAAAGAAAGAGCGAGTAAGTAATAAAAGTGTCTTTTCTTAATCAAAAGAGTAAGTACAGAAATACTGAAGAACTGCCCTGCTAGCATAAAGGAGAAGACCTACTTTATTCCTTTCTCTAACCCAAACCACTCTATGATTTTGTGATTTATATCATATTGGCACTGAAGAATCACCTCTGTCTTTATCTTCAGGAAAGATAACAGAAGAAAAGGCATACAAGTGGGTTGTGTTGTTGACTCAAAATCAAAATGTTGTCAAGGTCACAGCATATCTACATGCAACCTGTTATGACACCCAGATCAGGCGGGAAGCAGACAGCTGAGTAGTAGTTTAAACCAAGGGACAAACTAAAGTAATTAAGTGCTTCTGATGTGAACATAAAGAAGATGCTTGCAGATTTGAGTGATCCAGGGAGAGAGACTGGAAAGGTGGACAGGTAAGAGACTCAGATAGGCAGACAGGTAAAAAATTCTAATTATATACAGGGGTGACACCAAAAAAGAACATCTAAAAAAGGCTCTATCTAAATGTGTCATCTTGTGACCAACTTAGAAAGAATCTCAAAGATATACCCATGACTTGAGAGCTGGTGTTCCTTGTCCTCTGTGAAATTCTAACCAACCCCCTTGGATATAATCTTGGTGGTAGTGAGCATGCTGGTATAAGAGCATGAATGTTTATACACCTTAGAGTGATCTCCTTAGGAGATAAGTCTCCTCACTTCCTTTCTTTCAGAGCGTTCAAAAGTTTCTTCCAGATGGATGGGAGATTTTTTTGTGTCCAAATACAGATTTCATAAAAGGCATAGAAACAGAGAATAAGGATGGTCAGCAGGGGCCTCTGCAGGTCACCTCATGTTCTACACGTAACTCAGGTTAAAGCTGGGGGATTTCCCAAGTTGTCTCTGAAACCAGCAAGAAAGGTAGTTCCACAGCCTCTGCAGTCAGCCTATTCCAGTGAATGATTATGTTTTTCATATTACTCACCACCCCATTCCAGAATTAACTTTTTTCTTTCCTTACCTTGTTGCAAGTTAAATATTGTTCTTTAGTAAATGCTCTTTTATAAAATCCTAAAAAAATGGAGGATATGTCAAGAGGCCAGTGCATTTTCTCAAACCCTTTGCAGAAGTTTGTAGTTAATCCTTCTGTACTTACTGACACAGAACCCATCTGGATAGATTGCTTAACTCTCTCTGATATTCTTTAGTCTTTTCACTTTTGGCTAAAGTGAAAGTGTGTCTTCTGCAGATTTTGCTACTTGACTATTCCCAGTGACTGTGATTTTATTATGATATGAATTTCCAGACACTTCATTCCAGTCCTTTGCAAGGGGGAAATTTGAACTTAATATCTGAATCCTTGCCAGCTTTTAGCTCTCTTTCCATTACACTATGGTTGCTTAGTTTCTTCAGAGGCTTCCTGCATAGTAAACAATGATGAAAAAACCCATTGAAATCTAAAATAAAATTTTCAGCAAATTCTCTTTTTCTCTGATAATGAACACCGGGAAACTTGGTCTGAGAGACATGAATGAGGACTTTTCAATACAGAATCACCATTTTAAATGCATATATTTCTAAAAACACTTGTGTGACACCCAGGAACAAAAAAGAAGGAAGGCTTGAGAAAAGGAGTTGAAATTGAGGAGAAAAAAAAAGGTCGTGAGGCATTGATCCAGCAATTATATCACAGAGACGACTAGATGCCCACTGGGGCATCCATGGATTAAAGCACCAAAGTTTTTTCCCCTGTTCTAAAGATGGGACCCTACACTAAATGAGCTGTCTTTTTGAGATGTACAGACAGCACAGCATATCCCATCTCAGGAGCGGCCTCAGGGGAAGCTCAACTGCAGAAGTGTGGGTGCAGCCTGCCAGAGCAGAAGTCCTTTCTAACTCCGCAGCAATCAGGAAAAAAAAATAAATATATTTGCAGCTCCACCTCTCCTCAGAGTTCTTCCTCTTCTGAAGTAGGGGACAAAGGTTAAAAAAATAACAGCTGGCAAGAAGTTTAGAAACAAGAAGTGGAAACAAAATGAGTAAGAGAAAAATGGTCAGAAAAAGCAAGAGATGGCTAAGTAGAAAATATATCTGGAAAGGAGAAGGGGGGAGTCTTAGACAAATGGGGAAGAAAACAGTAAATATAATCACTGAATGCCACATGAAGGAATACACAAAGTAGAGAGCACTGAATCATGAATCCATCACAAGGGACTTTGACACCCCAACCCACTTAGTAGAAAAATTTGCATGAATATTTCTGTGGACTGTTAAAATTTTCCAATTTAAGGAAAAAAGGACTTTTATATATATATTAATTATTTAAATTATTTTTAGACAATTAACTAATCATTGTAATCCTGACTGAGGTCAGTGGAAATTTTGCCATTATTTTTTTGTAGTCTGGAAAGTCTTTAAAGTGTTAGTATTAAATTTAAAAATGAAAGAAAAATTATCTGTAGTGCGAGTGATGATCTCAGATGAGTGGGGGACTACCCTGGAAGATTGAGGATGTATTTTTGAAAGTCTTGATGTAAAAGCTATGTTTCATGTTGCTTCTGATAATAGTGACATTGAGCTGAGATTAAATGAGAAGATGGATTTTATTCCACTGGAAATAAGTGTCAGAATAAAGCAAAATGAAATGGCTGACAGAAACAGAATGGCAATGAAAAAGTCTCTAAGGTGTCAGCTCAGCAGTGCAAGTAATGTACAGCCAGTGCTATGGTACGTGTACTGTAAACAAACATCGTGTTGTTTTGTGTTATATCTTCACATCCAAAACAGGACTTATAACAGAAAGTTCCATGGGATGGGAGCTTTATGGCTAATATCCCTTTTCTCATGTGAAAAGAAGTAGACCACCATCATGTGTTTCACAAGCATTATTATCCCATTGAATAAAGAGGATACTCTCCCTTAAGTTTGGTGTAACTTGTAAGCTAGTCTTTTGGAAAAAATAAGTGGATTTTTTTCCCAAAAAAATACTAGGGTTGTTTTTTTTTTAAAACATATTAAATATTATGAACAGTAAAACCATACAGATTTACAAATTCTAAGTAGTTATAATTTTAAAACACCACAATTCTTTAAAGATTTTTTTCACATTTGTGATGAGTAAGATCTTCGTTAATTCCTTTCATATTTGTATCATCTGGGCTGTCTTATTTATTTGGTTGATTTCTGTTCAGAACAAGTATTATAATTTTAGTGAGAACAGCATGTTTCTAAAAACGTTTAACTCTTTCAGTTTGTATGACAGAATTTACCCACTTGTGCTACAGTGTTGTAAAGGCATTTTTCTCATTTCTTGCTGAAAATTAGAATCTATTAATGTTGTGTATAGGTTGGACAATGGCATAGTCACACACTTGAACATTACAGATTGAAATTTCAGGTGTGCACTCAGATATATGCCTTGTATTAAGGAAAGGAAAGGAAACTGATTTGCACTTTCAGAGGCATCTCGAATTTAACAAATACTCAAACGGAACTGACTAGCTCTTAACTCCCATTGAGTGAATTATCTCTTGGTAGACTTCTGAAACCTTTTCCACAGACTTCAAGGGCTAGTACTAGCTATGTATGAAAAAAAAGCAACTGGAGATCTGTTAAAATGAACAAATTCTCAAGCAATCAGTTTTATATACAAAGCCGTGAAATCTGCTTTCCTCCTCTGGAACTGATGTAGCTACCTTCCAGGCATCTCCAATGTCAGCATGTCTGTAGCTTCTTTCGGTCCATAAATAACTGAAGTTATTTGAAGTGTCTCAGCTCTGCTAATTTCCGGCTATTCTTTTTCTTCCCACACCTCTGTGAGAAACATACACCTAAAGGATTTCTTCAGACACAGTTCATGTCTGAAAGCCAGAGGTCAAGTAACAAAACCCCCTACATCAGGCCTTGTGACTCAGTAAGTCAAACATGCTGAACATAAACATAGACACGGGAAATTCACGGTGAGGAATGCTCACTGTCAGGAAATGGTCCCCAATGCGTCTGTAGGACGCATAGAGTTGATTCACAGTCATAAAAAGAGCTAAAACAAACTTTTGAGAGAGTAGTTTGGTTGACTCCCTCTCCTCCCTTGCATACAAATATACCAACCTGCAGTATGTTATGACTTACACTAATTACTCAGATTGTGCAGATCCAGTCACTTATCATTAAGTGTTAACTATGTCATTTGCAAAATGACAACAAAACATGCTGTTTAAAAAAAAAAACCCTAAAAACCATTCTAAGCTGTTTTGAATATGCTTTCCAACAATTTTATTTCTGAATATACAAATCGGCACTTCATATGAGAAATGGTTCATTAAAGCAATGAGAAATGTGATCTCTACTTTTGCAGAACTCTCCCTTTGTAAATTCACTGTAAAAGGATAGTAATTAAAATTGAAAGTTCCTTGGTTTCTGAATTATGAAATGATGTATTGAAAACATTTAGTAGGTGCAGTTCATTATTGAAAAGGTATGTAATTATTCTGTTCTTAAATAAAACATTCACTAAATTACTATGGAATTAAATAAATAACACAAACCACACAGAGATTGCTACCATAATTTTAAAGTAGGCAGGCATTTGATTCTATTACTTTAGAAGTGGAGGGAAGTTAAAATTGCTGATATTTCTCAATAATTAGAGGTTCTGCTGGTATTTTCTTCTCCCTAAAAAAAGAGAAGTAAACAAGTTTTGTGAGTTATTACATTTCTGTAATGACCTGCAACGTTTAGTGCTAGGAAACTTTCAGGAAAAATTGTTAGTTAAATAAGCATCAGTGGGCAAATACACTGCATGTTTAATGAAAATCCATTCTAGTATGTAATTAGGAAAAAAAATTATTTATTGAGATTACTTTTTTACCTTTCAGTTCTTAATCCAGAAAACCTTATTACTTGGATCAAAGGTTGTTCAATCCCCGTTGATTTAAATGGATAACACTCTGACAATAGTGTTTTTAATTCACTCTACATAGTTGCAGGGCTAAAGTACAGAATTTAGGACATTGAGATTTTGCAAACAGTTACACTTGATAGCAGTAAAACGTTTTAACACAGAAGGTAACTTTCAAGGAAGATATAACAAAATACCATGGATTAATATTAAATGGCTTTGCAGCCTTAAAATGTCATTATAAGGAATTAATTTAAAAGGACATAATTTCTAAACAAAATTAAAATTTAGTAAGATAAAATTCAGTTTATGTGGAAATGTAAGAAGGATACAAATATAATATACAGTTTTCACCCGTTGTTTGGGCAACTATTTGACTGCTATTTCTCTTAAGAATAATAAAAGCATCACATGAAACATCCAGTAAGCAATACTTTTATACAGTGCTGAAGGGCTGGTACAAAATATTTAAAAGTTTTGGGGCAAAAAATTATGTATTATATAGATGAATGAACTTGAATTGCCGTAGGTAAAGCAAATGTTACAGAAAAAAAAATTACTGTTTTCAGTTTGACAGATATTTTTTACTATTTTTTTCTAAATTGCAGCCAAAAGCGATTTTCAAAAATTAGGGAAGCATACCACATAATCCCAAGTGCAACAGGGGAAGCTGGAAAGTTTCAAATACTGAAACCATTAGTAGTGGGAATTAGCAGACATTTCATGGCTGTGCAAGCCAGCATATATTAACCAAACTAGAAACAAATGACAAATCAAATCAGATTTGTCAAATCAAATCAGATTACCTCTTATTTTACCTGAAGTAGAGCTTCCTAGCAGCTCCCTGTGATACAGTACACACTGGCTTTGTCCTCACTTCTATCCTTTCCCTATAGGATGAACTGATGTAAACAGTCAATAATTTTACAGTAGAAAACTAAAAGGCAATTGAAGGAGTCATCTCAAAGTCAAAGAACAAGCAAAACTCCTCCAGACATATTATTAGAGTGAGCTTCTTTTTCCTACCACTAGAAACAAACTTGTTCAGTAACAATTTCCTAAAATAGCTGCAACGTATATTGCATGTATCTCTACATATATTGTGCATATATCTGTATCTTTGTATACGTACACTTAAAGATATTTTATATGTATACATGTATACACGCACACACATATTTGTAAGTTTGTAAACTTATGTATACTTACATTTTACATACATATATAAAGCAGTATTTTATCTGTTAGTATTATCCTGGATCATACAAGATATATTTATGTTTATGTAATGATATATACACACACAGACAGATATATATAAACATAGATATATATTTAAAACCAGTACATCCTGCATTTTATAGGATATTACCAATAGCCTACTAAACCTGTCTACCTCTAAAGTCTGAACTTAAATTAGTCTTGTTAATTCACCTTAATATAGTTAGGTACTGTATTTTACAAGAACATTGGTTGGTTAAATATTTATGAGAAAGAATAGCAGAACTTGCAGCTTAATTTCTAGCAGATGTCAGTGAGCATGGCAGTGTCAATTAAATTTTCCACATTTTGTCAAGCTAACGAAATGCACAAGCTTCTTACTGTCAGCTGTGAAAACTTTCCCGTGTGTGAATAGGAACCATCTACTTGTAATATCCAGACAGGCACAGAGAACACGTAGCAGGGAACACTCAAAACCTATTATGAAGTGCAACACAATCTCAATTAAAAGCTGTTTTAAAGGCATGAAAATCACATAGAGATGTTGGAAATGTGAATGTGGGACAGTAAGCTGACAGCTGGTTGCTTTACACAGGTCAAGCTCCAGCTGTCCATTGGGTGCTTTGGAAAAGCAAGATTACCCATTCATGCTGTGATGTAGCGCATGTGGACCTACCATCCAGCCCTTGGGAAAGTGCTAAACATTTCTGTGCTATCATGAGCAACCTGTATGACTTCCAGGAGATTTCTTGCACATAAAGAAAATGAGTTGGTTGTAGGTGGTGACTTTCTGGGTAAAAGAATAGTGCTAAGACTTAGAGCAAAATCTGGGTTTTTTTTATGGGTTGTTTTATTTACATATGAAAACCTGGAGGCGAAAGGGTGGGTGCAACCCTGATGGAGAGTAATGGGAGTTACTGAATGGAAAAGGAAGGTCTGAAGAAACATTTCCCAGCAATTCGTAGTCTCAGTATCCCATAAACTCATCACACTTATGCTATTATTACCACAGGAAAAAGACTTGCTTCAAGACTTTCCCTGAGAATGATACACAGAAATGCCAGCTGGCTTCCATTTTTATTTTCCTTCTCTCAGGTGTTAAGAATTGTACTCCTTCTTGTTTTAGCTGAACTGTTTAAAATCCCTTTTATCAAGCAAAAGAAAGTTTCTTATATTAACTAAAAGATAGTCACAAGGACTTTTTTTTGCAGCTCAAAAAGTTATTTGGGGAAAACAGGCAGTGATTTCCTCATTGTGTCTAGTCACAGGAAGATTAAAAAGTCTCTCATGTCTCTCCTGTAGTTACACACAGAAAAGAAAGCATTCAGAGGTCACCAAGACAAATACTTAGATATCCCAAAGAATATATTTTATTTTTCTTAAGGGTGGTGATTATCTAGTATTTTGACTATTTTAGAACACCTAAACCTTTATCGGGGAGCACAAAGTGTAAATCCAGTCTAACCTAACCATGAAACACGATGCAATAGGATTAGCAGCAAAGTGGGGATTACCCACTTGTGAAGTGTGGAGCATGACAAAACCAAAAGACTATTTTCCAGAATAAATAATTAAATATTATTTTCTTTTTTTATTTTTTTACCATCTGTGGGAGTCAAAAGAAGAATGAAACCTGCTGAAAAGCTGAAGCTTGGAAAAAGATCTTGGCGGCCACAAAAACAGTCGCTTTTCCAGGTTACATAATAATTGTTACATTTTTAAAGTGAAGACTGGAAAAGACTAAGGACTTCTAGCTGTGTACTGTCTTCCTCTTTTCACATGGAAGAAAGAGCTCAGTATGAATTCATCTATATTTCAGAACCAGGCCCATTTCTGATTTCTGTACAGCACATAAATGATTTCTAGAATCCATTGTCAGCAGACATTCCTGAGGTCAGATGCTTAGTCTGGATGAAAATGAATCTAAAATACCTAAATGCAATTGAATACCCAGTCTTATGTAAAGAATGTGGAACTATGAAGTAATAATATTCCTCTAGTTTGAGGCGTAAGATTATGGCTGACATTACTGAGAGGGGAACAGAAATCTTCCCTTTGGGCAGGCTATCCCATGGTGAGGTTTCCTGTATCTTTCTTTCACTTAAACATCTGCTGCACTAAATAACCATTCTTACAGCTCCCAGTGTGAAGCTTTCATTACCCACTGTAGCAGACATAATATATAAAGCACAATCCGTGATCATATTTTACACATCATTCATTCAAGGTCATATATATTTACGCATCAGGCCACATGCTAGTGAACAAACACCTCAAATGTAATTTATCAGCAGCCATATCTAGCTTCCTATCAGTACTCGGACTAGTTAAAGCCACCAGAGGCACACGTATCAGTGACATCCATTTGCCAGAGTAGTTACAAGGGCAGAAGGCCTCTCTGTCTCAGTCTCAGTTATTTACAGGGACTGGAGCAATATTTTTTCCCGTAGCATGTGATACGGCCACCAATTTGAAGCTCTTGCACCCAAAGAAGGGTTAATTCCTCTCCTGCTTTAACAAAACATGGTGGCAGCACACATTTCTATGAATCTGGCCAGCTTCAAATTATGGTTTATACAGTGAGAAACAGACAACCAATATGTCCTGAAGGAACTTCTTTTCTCCCATTCATTTATGAGCAAGTAATTGGGCACACAGGGAACAGATGATTATATCAAAGCAGCCAGTGTTTGGGCTCCTATACCAATGCAGCACATTTTTTTTGGCAAGTGTTGCTTTTGTGTAGATTTAGTGTGGTCCCCTGGACCAAACGTTCTTATCAGGTGTGTGGTTTGGAGCCAGTTAGACCACCACTATCAGGAGCTGGAGGCAAAGCCTCTGGTATCTTGAAATGCATTTGAGCTACAGTCAAACATTGTTCTTAGCTTTGTGTTTCTTTGATATTTTTCAATGCATGTTTGGGGACTTACTCCATTTCCAAAACGCAGTTTTACTAAACAGGAAAAAAATTTCTTGCGTAAACCACGGGTAAATCAGAAACAAGGACAGAAATAATGGTTGTCACCTACTATTAAATGGAAGCTTACCTCTGTGTTATTTGACTCTGATGCAGAGAAGTAATTAACCTTTTGTGCACTGGGTGTAACTGTTTTCCCTGGAGTTATTTGCACCTCCTGCAGCAGTGAGACTTCAGGCTCTCTAGTGGGAATGAAATCAGGATGTACGAGTGATCCCAGATCTATGACTTTCAGCAGTCTGCAAACATCATTCATCTGCCAATAATATATTTCCCAAGCTAGTGTATTCCAAACTGGGATTATCTTTTAGACCATAAAGTGTCTAACGAAAGTCTATTAACACAAGTGCAGAGACCAGATGGATGCTTTTATGCAGTTCATCATCCAGAATGTGTAAAAACAAAGGGACTGTTAAATCTAACAAGCCTTTGTTCTGGCACACTGCAGCTGGGCCCGTTGGACCCATCCACATCGGGGGGTGATTTGGAAGAGGCAAGTTATAAAATTTGATAGCATCTGCACTGAGGAATCAACTGGTAAAATTCGTAACATGTCCAGTATGAAAATCTTCTACTTTCCCTGCTTTTATGTAAAGTGAAATCATGGCCCTGAGTGCTGGCTGGTGCAGGAACTGTGGATACAAGAACTAGGCTTTTCCAAAGGAACCTTGAAAATACAAACATATGGGTATATTGCCAGCAGTATATTGGGCAGTATTGTGGACAGGATTCAGTGCATCCAGATTTCTTGATCTCTCATTACAGTTCACATACTTGGATTTCCAAAATGACCAAATCCTACTTTAGTGATATTGACTTTATCAGCATTACAGACAGCATTACCTGTCGGTGTCTTGTGTTGCTGAACACACCTAGAAGTACAGTATGTAGGTCCCCAGAAATAAGAAACATTATAACATAAGCCTTTGAATACCAGGAATATTTGGACATAAATCAGCCTTGATTTCTTCTATGCATGGCATAGTGGGCTATATCAAAAGAGGATATTCGCTTTATGTCAGAACTTTGTGGGTATACTAGGGGATTAGTGTTTTGGAAATAACACAACCCAATGTTTTCAGATCTGCCTCATAATCTTTATTCCAGTCTCAAAGAGGAGGGAGGGCTCCAAATCCCACTAGAAACAAGAATGGGAAAGAAAGGAGAGATTTTCATACTGAGTCTTGTACTAAACTGGAAGAGTGGAAGGGACTCTGATCATCACTTCATGATGAGGTGCACGAAGATCAAATATTTTGTCTATCATCTCTGTGTGATGTTTTCAAATGGAAGAGAACATCTACCAAGTACCCAAAAGTACCTGAAACTATACCTGTGAGAAATCTGCTTGGCTCCGCCTCTGGCAGCATAGCTCTGCTGTGATCAGTGCATCTGTAACAGGCCACCTCTTACGCTACTGGCTCATGAAACATATTTTACCCAGGGTCTTAGTGCTTCCTCATGAGACTTCAGGACAGCACTGGCAGTTGCTTTCATGCCAAATTCTCAAAATGTGACTTTTCAATAAACAACTGGAATATCAGCCCAGCTTTATGATAGGTTTCCTGTCATGCAAATGTGACAACTAAAAAAAAAAAACCCAAACAAATGTTTAATAACCCATATTCTACCTATTATTAAAATTATTCATTTTTTAAAAAAAGGAAGTTTATACAAATTAAAGGAGTATTCTTGTAATATTACAGATTAAAATATGTAAAGTAATTATTAGTAGTTTACTTTCTCAAAATCTGTATGTCCACACACATTTTTACATATATAGGCACACAACAAAGGCCTTTTTTTTAATCACTTCTAGATCCCTCAAACTCAACAGTTGGTAGACACTGTAGATTGTTTTGTTACTGCATGCCTGAAAAGCCCTGTAGCTGTCAGCTTACTAAGCACATTTGGTATCTTTTGTGGTATGGGGTGACTCTGAACTTCACAAAATCTGTCTTATCATCCATCACTACTCCAGTCAAATCATTCCAGAGGCAAGAGGACATACAATGCATCTTAAGTGTGATTACACTCAAAAAAAGTGACTCTGCATTTCTATTCAGTCTTTGTCGACAGTCTGTAGGAAATACTTATTTTCCTGGCAAAAAGATAATCTTTTTGTGATGTCATATTTCTCTTTACTATTAATGAAGTGGAACGGTGAGCTGAGTTGAAAATGAATCACCATATAAATTATTTGAGAGCAAAACTAAAGGACAATGAAATATTGTTTATGATACTGTATGCAAATAACCCATTGTGCAAATGTTACATTTTTTTAATCAATTCAAACTCTCTCATGCAGTAATACTACCTATATCACTTAAAGAGTAATCAGTGCTTTGTGCCAAATACTATTTACTAAAATAAAAAACAATAATCAAGCATGTAATTTACTATAGATACTTTCACATATATTTATAAAAAATTTAATCTTTAAATGCTACTCTGGATTTTTTCTAAAATGCATTGTTTATCTACCAGATTTATAGTGTCTGTTATTGTTAAAACAAATTAAAACTCATATAAAAATCTTTGAGAGATGCAAAACCACAATTTGCAATCATAGCTGAAACACCTTTATTCTCTTTTTCCTCTGTGTGTTCAGGTTTTAATATAGGCTGCTGTGAGAAGACTTTTTTGGCTAGCAAAGTGGGCTGGAACTGAATACTGTTAGTTATGTGATCTCACTTTAGCTCAGCCTACATTTCAGTGGCAGGATATTCAACAGACAATGATCTTTCAGCCAGTGCCACACTGCTGCATCCATTGTGAAGTGTGGGCTGGTCAGAACATGAGTGGAGGAGAATGGTGAAGGGAAAAGTCATCTCAGTCATGCTGGAAACTGGTAACAGTCAATGGCCATTTTAGGGACAACCAAAGAATGCACACAGTGGGATGTTTGCATTGTAGATCAACAGTTGTTAACAGGTGTGAGACCTATCTATAACTTCCAATTGTATGGACATCTCTGGATAGTTGCTGAAGTTCAGGGTGATCTGGGGTACGACGTCTTGATTTTACTTTGTATTTGTAGAGAGCCTGATGATGTAGGAAGGACATCTTGTCTAACTGATACGGGATTTGTGATGTTACTGTAATAACAACTGAAATAGATGAATTCTATGGACCAGGAACTATGCTGAGGCCTACCTAGACAGTAGATGATAAATAATTTTACACCTTTAAAAATTGTAAGATACATAAGGTTTACTCATTTCAATAGGATTAAGACAGCACCATCACAAGTGTCAGAAAACTGCCAGTTCAGTCGTTAATTACATTTGCATCAGTGATACCTTCTGCCCCACTGTCACAAGCCTGCCAACCTGTCTGGGAGGAAACATCATTTTTGTTGCTACTACTATTTGCAGTAGTAGTGCAAAAAAATTCGCTGGACCAAAACCAGCCACCAATTATGCTAAATCTTGTAAGTGAATGAAAATAGCATATAGCTCTTGCTCTAAATAGTGTATGATCAGAATAGAAACAGTGTACAGAAAAGAGGAAGAAAAGATGGGGTCCAAATGTCATCATCCCCATTTTACAGAAGGGAAACCATGATACAAAAAAGCTAGTGTAAACAAAAAAGCTGTTGTAGATCTGGGATTGGGAGATGGATATCCTGGATTAATTTTCTATTAAATAACTATTTAATAGGAGATTTATTTTCTGTCTCTGCATCTCAACAACACCATTTTAACTTACCATCTTAGCACTCTGAGAGGTGAATCACAAAACAGAAACTTGTGTTCTTTTGGCTGAATATTCATATGCCTGTTTTTCCAGGGATCTTATTGAATTCATAGTTGCCGTCAGGTGTTTCTCCATAGTTTGATTTTCCCAGAGTTAAAAAATACTTTATTTGCTCTAAATAAACACCACACAGTATAAAATATACTAAACAATTTTTAACATGAGACAGTACAGGAAAACAAGCACAATTGCTTTCACAGTCAAAAGGAATGCTACTTTGCACAGATCATCAACATCTATGAAATACCTTTCTTACATTTGTTTTTTCCTCCAAATGTATCTTCTATTTGGATTCCCCTGACTTTGACAATTTTGCCTTGCCTTTCTTAGAGCAATTAGTTTTGCTTTTTCATAGGATGTATCGCAAGGTTTCTCTGAATTCAGATGAAGTACAAGTACACACCCCTAGATAAATATTCATGCATAGAAAACAATGCTGAATCCTCACAACAAAAAACCTCTGCTAGACTTTTCTGTGGTCCCACACACCTGATACTTTCTGCACCCCTGAAGGATACTCCAATGTTTCTTACTGTTCTCCCTGCCTTTGGTGATAATGTTGAAAGCCGGATGCTGTATGTGCCTGGCTGCTGACACACTGCTTCCTTCAGTAAAAGCAGAGACAGTTGATATCACTCAGATCAACTTGGAAAAAAGAATACTGGAGTAGCTTTGTCCCAGATGTTTGTTTGGGACCTCTGCATCTTGTACTTGCCTGCTCAAACCCATTTGCTTTGCTTCATTGGCTCTGGCTCCTGTGCAGACCTGGCAGATGCCTAGGTAAGGGCAACACTCTCGAGCCACTGATATGGTTGAAATTATGTCCCCATGAGAAGTATTTTGGTGGCTTATAGTCGGCTAGGTTTTCTCTACCTCCTGGTGATGATACAGCCCTAAAGGAAACACACCTTTTGGACCTGAGAAGAGTAAGTGACCTGTGGGCTGGTAAAATTTATATCGAAACCCCTTTGATTACAGAAACAAATCCACTCGTCAGCGCTTTGAACAGGACAGCACACCAGCTTCATTGCAGATAATAAGAGTATTGGCTGGGAGACCAAACTAGGATCCACTGATGGCAGTAATTTTCCTGGTTAGTGGTACCAAGCTTAGCAAGGTAGGACAGCTTGGATCACAAAAAACCCCCCAAAAAACCCCCAAAAAACCCCAAAAAATGAAGTGTAAATAAACCAAATTGGATGATTCTTTTCCATTTTATTAAAAGGAGAAATAAAATATTTTTCTTAGTGTTGAGTTGCAAAAGTTTTCCCAGAGAAAATCCACTAAAGTTCTCTGAAACCTTTGCAATAAGTGAAAATAAACTACCCTTTCAAGAGAACGGCAATAAACAACGAATTTGAATTTAACTATACTGATTTTATTTGAGCCATTACTTGAGACAGACATGCAAAATAGCAAAAAGTGGCTTTGAAATTCAGAAAATATTTATTCTATGTAAGTCATCTTAAAAGCTTTCACTGACTTTTGGCAACAAAGGAATTAATCTAGTAACAATAACATGTCAGTCTCAGGCCTCTGTTGTTTGGTTTTGTGTTGTGGTTTTTTTACCTGGCTATTTTCAAGTTTTAGCTCTACTGCTTTTCCTATACTCTATCCTTTCCTTTTTGGGTGCTATACTCCTTTGATGTTTGCAGTTCATGTTTGAAAGAAAGTGAAGGGACTATGTTCTTTTTTTTTTTCTTTTTTACACCCCAGAGATCCCATTAACCCCACAGATATTCTGAAAGTAACCTGAAGCTTTTATGATGCAGAGGTTGTCTCTTGAAGATTCTGCTGTGGGTGAATCTCTGTGTTATTACTGTTTCTTTAGTGATTCCTTACAGACCATCACAATTTTCTTCTGTTTTGGGGAATATGTTCAAACCATTCCTGTTCATTGTTGCTCAGGCTAGTAACTGTACATGAATACTGGCAGTATTGTGACCCCTTGTCCTTTTTAAACTGCAACAAAGATGTGCTTACTTCTCTGCTTCTCATCTTCCTCTGTGATTTGGAGAAAAGTTTGCTGCCCAGTACACAGAAACTGAGTATTGTTTCCTGTTTGGGATCATTAAGAAATGTACTGTGCAATGTTATGGATCCAGTAATAATTCCATGTATCAAGAATTCTACCCTTTCTTTTAGGTGCTTAATTTAACATTGCTTTCTGAAACCTTCTAAATGTTTAACAAAACATTTTTCAGGATTCCTGAAGTATTAGTCTCAGTTTATTTACCTCTAGTTATTACAAAACCTGGTTGTATCACCACCTCTGACATTTTATTTTCAGAAAGCTGAAGAGCACTCAGAAAGGTCTATTGCTCCTTTGTACCGTAGGGGAACCTGGGCCAAAAAAACCCCCCTCCCACAGTAGATACTGAATTCCAAAGTAATTGCTTCCAAATTCCTAGTTAAGCCACTACAGAATTTCAGGGAACCCCCAAGCACATATGCCTCCTAGTTTTCAATGTTAAAATGCATCACATCCTTGTGGGATTTCTCTTCCATATGCCTAAAGGCCCCTGATCACTAACTGATCACTATTTCATTCTCTGCTCAACTAGCTCTCTACAGCCGTTATTTTGTTCAGCTTCCTAAATGTAGCAGAAATATGCTGGTTGTATTACTAGGGTTTGTGACACTGAACTATAGGCTATCTGCAGTGTAACTGCCTGGCTGTGGGAGAATGGGAGAGTATTTTAGGCTGGGGAAAAGTTGTAGAGAACTTGTGAAATCATCTGGTTGACGTGTGCCCACCTACCTTGGATATCTACCTGTGTCTTCTGGGAAAAAGTGCTAGAGTGGAAGTTCTGAGTGATGCAGGAGACATTAACATGAAGCAATCTGGTTGGAACCAGCTGTTCTAGTAAGAAGCTGATGTTGCAGTATGTACATCTGTATATACATGTAAACATGTACATATACACATACACATATGTACATGTAGGTCAAATCACAATGAAAAAAAACAGTCTGTAAATGAAACAAACCTCTGTCAATTTCTGTCAGCAGATAATTACTAATGTGCCAAATACAGTTTCATATTCCCCTCTTGAGGTGGGTTGAGACCAGCATTTGTTACCAAAATGATTCTTATTTGACCAGAAATTGTGTTTAGAAAAAAGCTCTCTAATGACATCCACGTCAGAAAGGTTTAAAATTTAAGATTTCAAAAGTGAACTTTTTCTTACCTGTTCTTACCTTTCGTCATCTGATATGTTTGAAATATTAATTCTTGTGACTTCCTGGCTGTGCATGCCAACCTACACCACTTGCTATTGTCCTGCTTCTAATTTCCATATTGACCTTTCACAAAAAAAGCAGGTATTTAGCTCTTTTGAGTTCCCCTGCATATGTTCTGTTGCCAAGGAACATAATATCCAAATTCAAGTCTGTGTAAGTCTAAAATGCGAAAATTTGTTTCTAGCTCAGATTTCTTTTCAAAGAAATTATCCACTCCCAACTTGGGCCCATTTTCAGGCTTGTAGAATGTTTTCCTTACGTAAATGGCTTTCTTGTATACAGTATTCTCTGAATCATGATAATAGCTTGCATTATAGGCACAGTGCTTACTTTCATTTTCATATGTAATTGCTAAATTACTTGCTATTTTGTTTATAAATAATCATTCTTTTAATAAGCTTTGGCAGAGGAACCTTACCTTCAACCTGTTGCTGTGCACAGTTAAGAGTGAGTTCACTTCCAAATCTCATTACTAAACAGAGGTTAAGTTTCTCATAAATGCATACCATTCTTCAAAGTCCTAACTTGTCCTTTTGCAATTACTAGGTAGGGATCCTTCCACATGACATGTCTGGATCTTTTTACTTGTATTACCTTGATATCCAGCATTGTCCTTGTGCGTTTGTACCCTGAGAATTGTTTTGGTATCCGTGCTGAGTATCTGACAGATTTGCTGGGTTGTGATTTGGCTAAGGGCTTGAAAGAAAAAGCAGATGCCTATTTGATGTATATGAGCACAGGCACCTGCTTTAGACAACTACTAACTTAGGTAAACCCTGACACCAGTGTAAAGTACTTTTACATTCACATCCTCAAGATGTCCCATTTTTCAATGTATGTACACAGTCTGATGATTACTCTAGTGATGTTAAGTTGCATAGGACCGAATTACTAAATTCTTAGCAAGTTTTTAATCACTTGTTTCTCATTTTTGAGGTAAAGGGATTTTTCAGCCTGCAAAATTTTCACCAAATCACAGAATTACAAGGTTGGAAAAGACCTTTAAGATCATCGAGTCTAACAGTTCCTGTCCTATGCTAAACCGTATCCCTAAGTACCTCATGAACCCTTTTTTTGAACACATCCAGGGAAGGTGACTCAACCACCTCCCAGGGCAGCCTGTTCCAGATCCTGACAACTCTTTCAGTAAAAAATTTCTTCCCAACATCTAATCTGAACCTGCCCTGGCACAGGGGTGATAAGGAGGTGATAAGGTCTCCCCTCAGCCTCTTCTTCTCCAGGCTAAACATCCCCAGCTCCCTCAGCTGCTCTTCATATGATTTGCCCTCTGACCTCTTCACCAGCCTGGTTGCCTTTCTCTGGACTCACTCAAGGACCTCAATGTCCTTCTTATGGTGAGGAGCCCAGACATAGTACTCAAAGTGCAGCCTCACCAATGCTGAGTAGAGGGGCACAATCACCTCCCTAGACCTACTGGCCACACTATTTTTGATACAAGCCAAGATGCCATTAGCTTTCCTGGCCACCTAGGCACACTGCTGACTCATATTCAGCCTGCAGTCAGCCAACACCCTCAGGTCCTTCTCCATCTGACAGCTCTCCAGCCAGTCTCTCCCAAGCCTGTAGTGCTGCATGGGGTTGTTATGTCCCAGATGCAGGAGTCTGCACTTGGCATTATTAAACCTCCATCCCGTTAGTCTCAGCCCATTGGTACAGTCTGCTCAGGTCCCTTTGAAGAGCCTCCCTACCCTCAAGCAGATCAACCCTTCCTCCCAGTTTAGTGTAATTTGAAGATTTACTGAGGGAACATTCAATCCCTTCATCCAGGTCATTGATGAAGATGTTGAAAAAAACTGGACCCAGGACTGAGTCCTCGGGGATGTAACTCATGACTGGCCTCCAGCTGGATTTTGTGCCATTTACCACTATCCTTTCGGCCCAGTCATCCAGCCAGTTTTTAACCCAGCTGAGATCCACCTGTCCAGGCCGGTAGCAGCCAGTTTCTCAATCAGAATGCTGTGAGAAACTGTGCCAATGGCTGTGATCAAGTAGACCACATCCACAGCCTTCCCCTCATCCATTAAGCAGGTCACCTTCTCATAGAAGGCAATCAGGTTAGTCTGACAGGATCTACCTTTTGCAAACCCATGTGGTTTAATTCACTTTATGCTTAAAAACAAATATTTTCTCCAAGTTTAAGATTTAGATTTGTGAAAACATATACCATGTATACTTTCTCTATCTTATACACAGCCATACCCATCTGTCCTGTTTTTAATTCTCAGCTCTCCAACACAAAACCAGTGTTTATGCATAGAAAATGACATTCCGGTTTGAGCAACAAATAATTTGAGGTTCCCTTTGCTCTGCTCTCACCTCTCCTTCTTTGTGAAGACAGAGGTAAGCCCAGAAGAGACATCAGATCTGGGCTGCAAACCAGGGCTCCCTTCTGCTCCAGCAAAGGGATTGTCCCCAGCCCACACAGAAGAGCCAGGAAATGATAAAAGCTCTCACCCCGCTGCCTTGGTGTCTGTGTCTCTGAAGAGGTTCAAACAGACCAAACCAAAGCATCAATTGAATGGTGTTGCTGCATATTTCCAGCAATTCTACATCCAGTGAGCTGATCTTGATTCATGTCTTTTGAACTACTCCTCCTTCTGGTCAACTGTTCCAAGATGTCAGCTGATGTTAAGCCCATTGACACTATATGGAGGTGAAACATTTCCATAGGACGATTGTGCTGATACAGGAAAATGGGAAGTCTTCTTGTGGGAAGATGCAACAGAGAAAAAGGGATCAATAAACAGTTCAGTACCGATTAGCAGTGGGGATAAGACCAGTACTGCCCCCCTCTGCAGTTTTGGCAAAGACATACTAATTGATACTTCTGATAAGTGAGCAGTGATGCTTGAGAGTTCTGAGACATTTGTTTTCCTAGCTGTTCTTGCTAAATAACAAGCCTTTAAAAATTCCCTTATGGATGGGTGAGAAGTGGAAAAATTAGAAATAAACATATGTCAATTAGACGCATTAGAAATTCTTTTCACATGCCACAATTAAATTACTTGTAGTTGCCTTGAAGAAAGTTTAAAAGGCTTTCCTTATTACAATGGGTTTTAAATTGCTTTTTTCTTTTGAGATGACATATGAGTTCCTTTTTTAAATTGCCATTTGTTAAAAGTGCAATTTGATAATTCGAGTAAGAACCAACGTAATAGGAAGAGAAAGAAGACTGGACATAATGAAAGTCACAATTTGGGACATTTAAAACCTTTTCCCTTAGAAAAGTTATAGACTGAAGAAAAAATAGATTTGACTAACCTCTGTAGCAAAACATTCACACTAGTTTTCTTTAACACCAGATAAAATGCCTTGCTTTGTTTTTTTCAGAAATGGCAACACATTATAAGACTGTCCACTTTCCACCTATTTTATTTTGTGGTGAATAAATAGTTGCTTAAAAAGTTTCAAGAGATATACTTTAATAAGATGCTTTTTATGCTGCAAACATACAAGCTGATTTTCATGAGAATGTTATTTCTAGGGTTTATGCTAGTTATTCAGCAGTCTTGGAGGGACCAGGACCTGCAGTACTTCAAACAGACATGACAATGACATCATGTTATTACAACATAACAAAGCACATCACTAATCCACCCAGGCAACCCACATTTTGAGATAATCAGGGCAAACTAAATTCCTGTTATTTTGTCATTAGTGTCATTCAAATCACCTTTAAATTGGTGAAGTACAGAACCTTTTAAAATTTCTATGTTTGAAGAGCATTAGGATCACAAAAGCAAATGGTGTTTCTGGCACATAATGTGTGGTTAGGCGTGGGCCAGCTCTGCATACAGACTGTGCTGTGCTTCTTTGAACTGTTGTATGAAGTCAACACATTTGAAGTGAAAGATAATTTGGGCAGGGAGAGTCCAATTTTTGCATACAGAATGTGAAATCTGGCTGCAACAACAGTTACAGGAGACAAATGCTGCCCTCAAACAAAAGCTCTGAATCTTAAATTGTGCAAATATATTCAATAACATAAAGGACGGTCATATTTGGAAAATTAGAAGCTTTTAGACTAGTCCAGAAAAGGGAATTGAATTATTAGATGAGGTTGCTTCAAAAAGATGTGGTGGACCTGACTTTTGACATACCTATGTATAACACAAATGTTCTTATTTTGCCAGAATGGCTAGAGGAAGAGAGGCTGTGTCAAAGGACTCAGTTTCTACATTTATCAGAGATGCAAAGCAACTGAGTACACATGTTGGCTTGGATGTGTGTGAGGAAACATTTTGGAACAGTAAGAGGAAAGCAAGCTAAATAAGTTTACGGCTTTGCCAAGCAACATCAGCAGACATGGATAGTTAAACATTTTACATGAACAAAAATTATCTGATAAAAAACAATCACAGAGAGACTGAAATCCAGGTTTTTCTTTTGCAATCAAATGTCACAAATATCAAGCTAGAGAGGTATGCCTCTTCCCTCTTTCTGGCCTACAGAAACACAAGTTCTTTCCTGCAAGATGGAGAAAAGTCTAAAGGAGAGTTATGAAAAATTTGCACTTCCCAGGCAGAGACAAGAATGAGTTTGGTTGCCCTGAATTTTTTAAAATCTTCCTACCACAAAGGTAATTTTGAGGGTTCCTTCTTCCACATTTGAAAAGACTAAAAAAAAAAAAGACAAGTTTAATCCTAGAAAAGAATCAGAAACTCAAGGACCAGGTGATGAAACTGGTGAGCTGAAGGCAAGGAGAGGATTGGTCCACAAGTGAAGTCTCTTTGAGGTGGCACAGCTTTCTGAACCAGCGGAAAGGATGAGCTTGCCTTGGAGGGCTCACTGATTCCCAAGCAGGTATGTGTAGTCAGCCTAGGAAGGTTTTCACCACCATGTCATACATGTATATGGAATGTGCTACAGGAAGGTGAATGAAAGAAACAGGCTGCTGCTTTGGGAACTACTCACTCTCCTCTATGTGATGCATTTTTCCTTTGACTCACTATATCATTTTGAGTTTTTTAACATGTGTTTTACTAGACTATAGGGAAAACGCTGCATGACAGTTTTAAAATTTCTAAAATTATATTAGTTAAGAATTGCTGAAAGAGATATTCTGGATTTCTCCCTATACATCTTTGATCTGATATAAGGTGCATTTTAGAGAGGGCAGTTCTAATGACCCAGAAAGCAGTAATATGTTCACATAGGACAGTAGTTTCAAAAATCTCAATTTCCAGCCTTTTACATTTCCACAGTCCTTTTTTATGTGGACAGCCATGAGCAGATTTTTTTTCCCATGAGTTCTTTGTGTAGGTGAGGCATCACTTCAACAATGATGTTAGAACTAATGCTAGATAGAGATGTTAAGTTAAGACAGTAAGGAAACAGCTCCCTTGAAAAGATGAGCAAAGCACCTGTACATCCTCTGTTGACAAATCTGTTATCATTACTTTTCCCCCTCTTCACAGACACACAATTGAAAGATTTAAGAAAAAAATAGAATTTATAGAGATTTTTCTCTGTCCTGCCAATTTCAATCAGTGGATTTGAAAGCTTAAATCTTAGTTCAGATTTCTGAAGTGTTGTGGTTTTGTTTTGTGGATAGGATTTTTGGCTTTTTTTTGTTTGTTTTATTTTTTTTAAGAGATCCAAGTGAAAAAGTGACTTAACTACATGACTCTAAGCATGATGAAGATGAGAAATATCATCCTTTTAAACTTATAACTTAACATCACCATATAGCTCCATACACTGAAATTACCAGGAGTGAGTTGTAAAGAAAATTCTTTCACTCTTCAGGCACAGTAACTCATATTTTAAGACTATCAAAGTAGGAGTTGCTGATGCTTTCGCCTTTATTTTTGCTGTTTTAAGATTCTTAGATTCCTGTGCTACTTCAGTGTACAAGTGGAGAGTTCTGCACTGTAGCATAAAATACAATTTTGTTTTGTTTCTAGTGAGAGGAAGAAAACACTTACCCTGCTTTCAATTTTCTTCTGCATCAGGGCACATCCACAGGTCAACTTCTTCTTGACAAGATGTGTCATTATTTTATATTTATGCGCTGAGCTCTTGGGAAACTGCTGCTAACCACAGTATTAGTCCACAAATCCACGTCTGCTAAACTGTGGTCTAACATTAACTTTTTGAAATGATAAGCCCAAGAGGTGAAAAGGCAATTCCAGACCCAATTCCGATAAAGATCATATTAAAGGAAAAGGAGAACTTTTTACAGATCAGTAATTTAGCATTTTGACAAACTCCTGTAGTGTTTGGTACTCCAGTGAAGAAGTCAAAGGAAAGATCTTGCTAAAGGGTAGACAGATTTTAAAGGTGAGTACAGTAGGAAGAACAGTTGATGCTGGGTTTAATAAGGGCTTGAACATGTTATCGATTTTCCTAGTTATCACAGCACAGCATGGTATCAGTGAAATTATAGACATTGAGTCAAATTTAATTACATTTAGGAATCTGTTCTAAAGGAAAGGAGACATAACTGATAAGAAAGGAAGTGTTTTGCTTGGAGGGAAAAGAAAAGCAAATATAACCACTTGTATGTTCTGGTTAAATTAACCAAAGTATTTTTCCCATGGATTCAGTTTTTAAAGTAACAATATTTTATAGTGCCTTCCTGCCCCCACATACAAAAAGATGTTTTACTCATGTTAGGTATTTCAATTTTACCTGAAATAATACATGATTAATTTTAAGTACTGTGTGTAGTTTGACCGATTTTTATTTGAAGTATGAGGAGAAATTACAATGAGTTTTCTTACATAACAGATGATCTTTTTTCCCTGGTTAGCTTTGCAATGGAACATCTCTGTAAGGTAGGGCAATCTATCACCCTTTTCTCAGATCATTATTCATGATAACTGTAAGAGTGTGTTTTATTTTTCCTACCATAAATTCATACAGGATTCCTAGATATGAATATATATTATTGCCATTGCTGACTTATGGCAGTTCTTACGTTGGAGGTGAACATTCAGATGCCCTTTATTTTTGGAAGCAGTGCCTGGAAGGCCTGATTTGAACATTACCTGGCTTTGTGTGGCTTAGAAACTAAGAAAGCACAAGTGGAAGAGATTCACACTCAAACCAGAATTGGACTGATGGAACCGTAATCAGTAACAGATCTGGAAGGAGATGAACAAGACTAATCCTTTAGGCTTGTTAATACTGATGAAAAAGAAATTGGTTTGCTGTGCAAAATTCAGACCAAAGTTCTTTTGAAGTTTTATGATTATATGTAGCCTACCTATCACAAGACTCATCACTTAATAACTGGTATTGAATATCTTAAGACTCGTTGCAAAAGCCTTTTTATTTAATTAGTGGCTTGTCTACTATAAAAAGTTAAACCTCGCCCATGAATTTTTAATGTGGCCCTTTTATTTTCTATGATTTGCTACCCCAGTTATGTCATCTTGTAGTAAAGTGTGAGACGTGATCTGTACAAGGATATCACTGCTCTGGCCAGGGGAAAGAGGTAGCATAGAAACATCATGTTCTCCAGCACTTATCCTGACTGACGTGTACTTCAGATCTGCACAGGACTTGAACACCTACTGACTTGGCCAGTCTTATAAACTTCAGCAGCACACACCCTCCAGTACGGCTCCTTTTTGTGCCTTCTCTTACATCCTGCCTCTCCTGTTGCATTCTTGGAAGTAGCTTACCAGAGAGCCAGAGACCTGTTTCCAACTTGTCCACTCCATCATGTCCCATCAAGGCAAATGTTCTTAGGGTGGCACCAAAACCAAAACTTTCCATGCATTCTTAAACAAAACCTAGAGCTGAACCTAGCTCCTGGAGCAGAACCACTGTGTTGAGCACATTCCCTCACTGAAATAAAACATTAGCCTTGGGGACTAGGTTAAAAAATTATTTCAAATTATCTTTTACTGTGAGTGGCTCCAAATTTTTATCATTTCACGCATGAGACAACTGAGCTGTACTGCAGTACAGATATCTATCACTAGATTCTAAAACTCATTAAAAGGTGGTACTTCTGACATTAAATTTTCCCAGATGGCACTGACACACGGGAAGGAAGCACATGATAGGAATAAGATTAAGTAAACACAAAGGTAAATAGGTAAATAAATACTTAGTACATTACTTTTGGACTTCCGTAAAGAACTGTGAAAATAAAGGTACACCTAAGACATCTATGCTGATTTTTGAATTGGCATTATCCAGAAAGAACTTAAAGACAGATAAAACCCCTGTGATCAAATAAAACCTGTGACATCAGGAAAAAAAAAAACAGCAACAAAAAAAAAACCTCATCAAAAAAGCCCCACAAAGCAAAAAGCCCAAAGAATCCTAAATCCACAAAACCAGAATAAATCAGCGCCAGCCTGACTATACTCAAATCCTTTATGACACTACCATGTCCAAACAATTTATACAGATACTGTTAATATCTTAGGGAAGGTGGCTACAGATTTACTTTCTCAGCAAAAGGTTCAAAGGGTTTCCATTCTTGATGCTTCATTGATTTTTTTTTTTTTAAGAATTGTAGTCCTGCCTATTTGAATACTTTTAAGACCTCTGATGGAAATAACATTTTCAAGCAGAGAAACGATGAGGTGCCTGAACAGTGTTAGACCTACTGGGCTCAATGCCTTCAAAACCTTTGGACCCTCAGAGTCCTTTCAGACTGCATGCAAATATGGGAAAGTACTCTGAAGTGAAAACCCCATCTCCTTTCGAAACTATAAGCAGGCATGCTGAAAGGCATGGGAAATATATGCTAGGAACTTTAACACACACCACAAAATGCAAAACACTGTTCTAGCGATCCTATCTAGAGACATAAAGTGCTGACAGCTGCAGACTCAAACTAATCTTAGTCACACTGGTAAGTCATCAATTTGCTTCAAAATACAGATTGAGAGTTTTGAACTTCAAAAAGGGTAATTTGCAGAATTATCAATGTATTATATAGATTTATACATATGTATATACTCACATGATATTTCATATCAAATTATATTGGAACATACTTGCTCAGAATCTTTCCAGATCTGTCTCGCCCTCACACCACCCCCCCAAAAAAAAGAAAAAAAAGAAGTGCTTATAAAGTAATAACTAAAACAACTAGTCCTACGTTTGGAGTTGTGAGAAACCAAGACCCAAGAAGGATATTTTCATCAAAAGGTAAGATTTTTAAGCTCCAGTTATGCGTTTACAGGAATCATTGTTTGTGAAAGAAACAGGATTTTTCCTTTATAGGCCTGTTATGCTATTTTGATTTGTAACTGTGCCAAAATTATGAGGAAAAAGTCACAGGAGTCTAATTGCTGTATGCTAGTGTACAAGATATTATTAGAGTAATCATTAGGAATACTAGTAAAACGTTTTACCATTACAAATAACTGCTATCCTTTTCAAGATGGTCTTAATAATACATTACAATTCAGCGCACTTACATAAACTGAACTAAGGTTGGAGAGGATAAATAAGAATTATTTAAGATTTACAGCAAGACTTTAGCTAGACTCTTACATTGTGAGCATACTGAGATTGCTACTCTCATCAGACCACGGCAATGGAAACGATATCAATACCAGTGCAATGAAAAGAATACAGGTTGTGTCCAAGAACTCAGCAATTAAAGCACTCATATCTTAGTAAGATAGCATTCCATTCAGTTTATTTTTTACTTAAATGTGCAGAAATATACATTCTCATTTGTGAACGTATTTATTACTGGAGACTGAAAAAAAAAAAACCCAAAAGAAAAAACAACAAATATATGTCACGAGCCACATCTCCCCGAAAAGATTTTTTTTTTGCATTTTAAAATAATTCTGAATCAAAATAATAACTTACATTTGGTCTTAGCTTGATCTCAGAGTGGACAGTTTCTGCAGTTTTTCTGTAACAATTCCTATTTTTTCTATAAACATTTCCTCCATTTTGCCTTTTCTTTTATGTCTTTAATTTGTTCCTCAGAGATGCATACTCTCTCAATAGTCATGAAATAACATATCCTTTAGGCCATTATTTATTTTTCTTTTGTCACAGTACAGAGAACCAATTAGGTAATAAAATATCACAAGCATCATTCATCTTCAAATCCTAACTACTGTATTTAAAGTAGAGGTCACTGGTATAGAGGTCACTGATATACAAACAAGCCTTATTTTAAATATATAGTATGTGTTTTCTGACTCCACAGTACAGCTTCCTAGGATAGGGCAACTTGACTGTTCTCTTTTCTCTGCAGCTTCCTATTAAGGTACTAATCAGCAACAGAATCAAATAAGTAAATAATAAAAAGCTCAAATAGATGAATAAAGAAATCACTGTATCTAAACAAAGTAGTCCACTACTTTTATGGACACAGAAAATGTAATTTAGCAATTCCTTTTGATTTCACATACTTAGAATTATTTGCATCTGTTTCCAAAATAAAATATTTGCTTTCAAATAATAATAAAAAAGAATGTATAAAAGCTTGAAGATTAATCAGATGTAAAACTTGTGAGCACAAGTTAAAAATATGAGAGTTTCTGGATTAGATTTTGCTTAAGTTGACACATTATTTGGCTAAATTCTTGACATACTGCTACTAATTAATGTATTTTATTTTTTCAGGGCTGTAATATGTGCCTTCTTTTATTGTGCTCTCTGCACAGGGTCAACTGGACACTGAATAGTCAATGTCTGGTCACAAAAATCTTGGTAAAATATTGTATCATTGAAGTATGAGAGATGAATTTCAAATGAGTTTGAATATTAGAGCTGTATTGAATGACATTTGAATATACACTTTGTTATTCTCACTATGCTGGTTAGTTGAGTGGTTTGGGTGCTTTTTCCCCTTGGACCATATGTTACCGGTGACAAGTCTTGCCATTAATTAGAAACATTTGGATAATAATTATTCCTTTGTGAAAGAAGCATGTTATCTGATTTTTTGAAGGCAATTATACCAACAACAGCAGGTAGAACACAATCCTCCAGCCTTTACTTCACTTGCATGTGAAATGAAATCTGCACATAAGCTTTCTGAGGAATATCACTATGTATAAAGCTACTTACAAACTTGTGGGACACATTTCTTTTCTAGATATTTCTACCCACTCAACAGTGGAAATTTAATTTTGATTTAAAAGGACAGTTTTTTTTACTGTGAAAGTCACTTGCAAATTGGTCTTACAATAACCATTTATTTATGTACAGGTTTTTATCTAAGTAGATACTTTAAATTTTAAAAAAAACCCAAATTGTTATATCTTCAGACAATTCAAAATCAATATTGAAGTACAGATGAGTAATAAATGGAAAATTGTAACTTGCTGAAAGAAGAAAGAAACCTAACCCGTAACTATTTTACAGACCTATTCACTGCTGGGACTTCAGTTACCACCAGAGAAAGCAAAACAACTTGAATGCAGATTGGATTTGGGCTTAAAACTGAAGTCCATTACAGCTTTAAGAGCTGTCCATTGAGGTATGTGACCAATTTTTAAGTTTCTTTTTCCCCTTTGAAAGCTGAGACATTTAGGCAGACACATTTTGCTCCAAACCTGCACTGGTATAGGGGAAAAATGCAGTGCTATTTTTTCATATCCAGCCGTAATCAAGGAACTTATGGTAAATTTGTCCAAGGTTCATTGTGAATGTTGATGAATCACTGCAACAACTATTTATAGTCAAGTTGAAAGCCTGTATGGAACATTCACTACATCGTGAAAACGGTTGCTTGACCAAATACTGAGAAACTGTAGCATGATTAATTAATGTATTTCCAAGGAAAAAAATAAAAACAAGTAACTTTGCTTCCATGTAAGTACTATATTATAGGTTTTTGCTGGGAATAACAGAACTGGTAAAACAAATAAAAAATATATTAAAAAATAAAACCAATACAGGACCATATCCATAAATACCAATAACAGTTTCAGCTGTAATCTGAAAACCCCTTGGCAGTAAACAAAAATGAAAATATTCAGGGATTGATCACTGGTACCACTCTGATGGCACTGGATCCTCCATAAAAGCATCATTAATGTAACTGAACATGATAATTGGAAGACTGCATCTGAAATATCCAGTAAAAAGCTCAAGGAGGTCATATTCGGAGATACTTTCTGTGTCTATGATGCTCCATCTTCTTCAGTTCTGTATTTCTGATCAATGAACTTAAGCATTTAATATTCTTACTATAGCTATGCTGATTAACACCGACTTTCCTTAAAGAGGTATATATGACATTCCATACATATTTAACTAGTAATGATCAAGAATAGATAAAATTCCTCAATGTATGCAAATAACTTACACTGTATAAAAATGTTTTGCTTTATATTGCTTACATGATTTCATTGAATAATTTCTTTAGGGTCCATTTCTTGATGTCATTGACCAGACTGCTGACTGTAGTCTTTAATTTGGAGGAAAATATCCCCAAACATTCTCTCCATGACCCTGCCCTCTGATCTAGATCAAACCACATACAGCAGCAGATGTGTAGTCGTCAATTTTTTTAAAAAAATTCATTAGAAAATTATTAACTGAGTTGTTATGTGACAGTAAAAGTCTAGTGTAGTCTATAAGGTGCTTCCGTCTCCCTGATCTTTCTAGAGCTGAGATGGTTGAAAACCATACCTGGAATTAAAGAGTTAAATATACACTACTGCTACCTAGAAAGGGAAAACATAACAGAATGATGTACCATTATACAGAGAAATCAAAAATGTAAAGCATGAATTAAATAGGATTTGTTGGTAGCAAAAGCATTTTTGAAAATGATGATAAAAGCCCTTCCCCCCAACTTCAGGTTTAGTTCTGTGTGGTTGCCATAGATGGATCGAGGAGTAGTGGCTAATTAAGTCTATGAGATCCGCAATGTATACCGTCAGGGATAGCATTATTATGTGACACATTCAGTTCCCAGAAAGAGTTTGATAAATGAACAGGAATAGTTGTGCTAGTGCCCAGTAATTCTCAGATGTGCTAGCTAAACTTTTCTGTATCAAATAGTCATCATCAGTCAGAACAGATGATAGTGTTTGTCCCCTAGTTTTTGAAAGAAATGAGAAAATTGCAGAGGACTGATGATACAAAATAACTTGGAAAAACATCAACAGAAGCAGGTTTATTTAAAACAGAGGCAGCAAGCAAAATTAAATTTTTAACTGAAGTTCAGGCTTTGGAAAAGCAAACCTGAGTAAATTTAAACAGCAAGCTAGTGAAACCAGTTGGACCAATGTACTTGGGTATTTGAGTATATAAAGCGTTTGGAATGTCTCCAAAAGAAAACTGGAAATCATGCCCAGACTAAGGGGCAAAAAGTGCCTGAAATGTATTATCTAAAAGGAGTACTTTTAACAAAAAAAGTCACAGAGGAAATCAAATAAAAACATCTGAAGAGTTAGACTAAAATTCCCAAAGTTATTAACCCACACAAATTAGAAATAAATAACAAAACAAAGTGCTCTGAAGTTAAGATGGAGATGAAAACCCACAGTAGCAATGTCTTCAAACTTAATGGTCTCGTAGAACATGAAGATTTTTAGCAGCTTTATCTTTTATCTTTTTTTTTATCTTTTTTACAGCTAATTCCAAGAAAAGTGGTCATTGCTCAGTTCTTACAAGGGGCTTAAGGCAGCATCACAACCTCCCTTTCAGCCCACGCTCCTTGGAGAAGTGTCTTCACCATGAAGTTTCATAACTTCTTTTTATTCCTCCATGTCTTCTGTTAGTTTTTGAAACTGCACTACTTTCTTACAGATGCTCTAGCTAACTGCATAGCTGATCACTTAAATTTTACTCACCTTTGCTTTTTATTCCAGCTTTACAATCTAAAAACTTGGCTTCACCGGTAATGTATCAACATTTGCTTTGACAGGATAACTCTGTCTTGTGTAAAGAAGATGCATAGCAAATACCTGCTTTTTACTGCTTGGTGACAAAACATAGGAAATTGCAAATTTGAAGAGAAGTACTAGAATGCCTTTCTAATAAAAGTTCACCTAGTCATATCTTTTCATTGTACTATCTTATCATTAAATTGCATGAAAATGCAATGTATAGTATAGATTTACAGTAACATAGAATTTTTAAAAAAAAAAAGGAAAAAAAATCCCAAAACAAATGCATGGGGAAAGCAGAGGTTTTTATATTGTCATCAAGGTGTAATTAGGTGAGTTGTAGTTTACATGTCCCTTTGTGTTTTCTCTTTTATGAACATTTGTTATCAGTGTTGCCTATTTAACATGTTATGAATAAATGTGTTCATCTGAATGTTGCAATTCACTTGATACAAATTGGGCATAAATTGAAGCATTCCTTACCCAAGACTGTAGGAAGTGATACAAACTTCATATGTGGTCTACTACCCCAGAATATTCTTGACTATATTAAATAGAGTGGGTGCCTTTTTTTTCAGAAAGCCCAGAATTCACAGGGAACTTGTCACAACCCTGTAAACTTAGTATAATTTATTACTGAAGCTGCTCTTGTCTCTAATGCTGGTTCTGAAGTTGGCACAGGTTTAACTGCCTTAGGTCTACTCCACCTTTCACCCAGCAGTGCTGATGGCTGCTAAGTCATCTAGCTGGGTGTGAGACAGACACCCCTTTGCTGCAATGTGCATTCATCTCTTATATTGCTTTATTTTAAAATGATGTTCCCTGTCATTGCAGTTTGCTGGCCAAAACAGGAGTATGATGCTCCAGGGTCCTGCCTACGTCTGCCTCTATCTAGTGCTTCTTTGAGGGCAATGCTTTAAATGCTGCCCAACCCCTCTGTTTTAGTAGCCCTTGCAGCTGCTAATTTTTATTAGTCCTGTTCATCCCTTTACTCAAAATGGTTGCTACTAGAATCACTGAATAGATGACTAAAATTATTAGCTATTATTAGTATAATTGGTTGTTCAACTAAACATTTATTTATTTATTTATTTGAAATAGGTGTTAAAGGATGATTTAACCTCAAGGTAATACACACACCCCAAAAACTGTGGCCTAATGATTTCTTCTACTGCCTTCCAAAAGGTATATGGGTTACTGATCTCTCATGGCTCCTCTCTTTTTATGAGGCAACATGATGTGAGCCCTGAAAAGAGTGCCAGGAGCAAAGATGGCCACACAGAGGGGTGTAATAGGAGTATTGGGGCTGGTGTGGCAGGCAAACTGGATGCAACCAGAGGGAGGGAATTTTCCTTTCCTCCAGCAGTACTAGGATAGTGCTGTACACCCTCCAAAACTTGTCATGGAGCAATGGGAGTGGTGAGTATTTGCTGGTCAGCAGCATATATGTTGCACAGCCTCTCTTGTAGCATGAGTGGAGAAATCGATGCAGACATGGGTCTTTAAATATGTATGTTTTTTCTAACTATTTAATCAATTTCTTAGGATGAAAATTAGACTGAAGTTATTTATAGTATGGATGAAGTTTAGTATGTACAACACAATCACCTGATACTGGAGGTGGGGTGTGGAACTGGTTGGAATAAACATGGATATACTTACTTCAGTTTAGATTAAGAGGTAATTCCTCTTTGTGCGATTGAAATCATAGGATCTGAAATCATCTTATGCTCTGTTTCTGTCTTCCCTGTGACATAAAAACTTTCCCTTCTTTGTAAATCTGAGTTAAGGTCTGTGCAGGGGTATACTAGAGAAATCCATATGTCCTTTGTTTTCTAAAATTGTTGGACAGTTTTAGAAACAGAAGCTCCCCAAATTAATCTCTACATGCTGTGAGAACACGTCTCTGCTGGTAGTAGCAGAAGTTTTAAAACCCCAAAAAGTAAAGATTTTTCTTTTTCATCTATTCACCCTAATGCTTATAACTGCTACTATTCAAATTAGTTAATTTTGAAAGGTAGTTATATCTTTGATTCTATCCAGGACTGCAGTTGCAATATCTCACTTATTGTTGTGCTAATCCAGTTGTTTGTAAGAGGAATACCCTCTCCAATAACACTGCTTGCAAAGAGCTGATCTAAACTGAGATTCTATTTGTAAAGTATTGTGCAGTGGAATCATCATGTACTTTCTGCTGCTTGTTTAGGAATGTGGGAGATGATTAATTGAGGAAAAAATGTGCTGTTTGATGACAAAATCAAAATAATCATGTAAGCTTTTAAAGTTTGCTCAGAAAGCCAATGAAGATTACTAAATGATGGCACGACAATTAGCCATGACACCCATAAATCCATTCAATTAAAAAGAAGGCAATTAATAGCTAAATGCATCCTTATTCTTATACTGTGCTTGTAGTAAACAAGCATATTTATTTTGCCAAGCTCATGAATTAGTGACAAAAATCACAGAATCACAGACTGATTTGGGTTGGAAGGGGCCTCAAACATCATCTAGTTCCAATTCCCTGTCATGGGCAGGGACACTCTCCACTAGACCAGGTTGCCCAAAGCCCCACCCAACTTGGGCTTGACTACTCCAAGGGAGGCGGCAGCAACAGCTTCTCTGGGCAGCCTGTGTCAGCGCCCCACTACCCTTACCATGAACACCTCTTTTTTTTCTTTTCTCTTCTCTGTCATAGTAATTTCCAAGAAGAATGCCTACTTTAGAAATATAGATGATTTTTCAAATTACTTCTTTCATGAACTATGAGTTTTATTCCTAGAGCGTGTTTTGTGATGTGGTATGTTTTGTGTTATTTTATTGCTGGAGAAAAAGTTGTAGTGCAACATGGAGAGCATTAAATATAGCAAGTGTCTTCTCCATTCAATAAATATTTTCAAAAACTATTTCAGTTCCCAACATTGTTGAAAAAAAGAGTTAACTTGTATATTCCTTCCTACTTTTTCTCCTTCTAGCTTTCTCTGAAACCTCTGTGGATAACTAAAATTTGGTTTAATCTGGGAACTTTAACAACTGAGATTTTACAATGAATATACACTACAAAAACATTTACACTGAGGTGGACCCCGACCACCGAGAATTTCTCAGGTGGCTTTTCAGCTTTTCCAAAACTTTTCAGCTTTCAGAACGAGATATTTCTACCATTCAATACTATTTCAGCTAGCATTTTTCACAGGCTTTCAAATTTTTTTTTTTTTTTAGTTTGGGTTATATTTTTATAGAATGACTCATAAATCTTCATTTCCACTGGAGCTTCAATCAATCAGCTTGTTAAAGGAAAAAGTTCAGTTGAGAATGAATGTAGATGTACACATTAATCATGGGACAAACACTTCAGGCAATATATAATTTCAAATTAGCATAATTTCTAATGGCTATGGATTTGAATACAGGATGTGATTTTTTTGCCTAGCCTCTTCTCTTTTCAAAAGGGAAAATACTGTCCTGGTATTTTAGGTGGTAGTGGGAAAGCGAAGCAAATATCAACCCACTACCCTGCCCCTTTCTGCTTCCTCTAGGCCAAGATGGTAGAAGCTACTGAACTTTATGGCAATAAGGGTTATCATCTTCCACAGTGAGCAACTTTAAGTTTCTAGAAGTAGTTGCACATAAGAATGGCTGCTTTTACAAGGGTGGGGAAGATAACTTTTAAATGAATATAAATCTGAAGAACTATTAACCCATTCCAGTACTGCTTCTTCGTAACTTGGTGCTCCTCAGCATAAATTCTGGTCCTGCTCGCTTGAAAGACCTTGAAATGTATTTGTGGGTATGTAAAAGCAAATTGCACTAGATGTGACCCAGTCTTCACTTCAGATAAACATCTCCACATGCTACCTCACACCTACCAGTCTGATTTTCCCTCATGCCCAAAGAACTGCATCTCGTGAATCACCTTTCATAGTAACCATCCTGATAATGCCATAGATAAATGTTACTGCACAAAAATGGCTTTCTCTCTCAAATAAAGCTGACAGGATACAATTCCAGCAGGGAAATTATTTGTATGGCTGGAGTAATCCCAACTTGAAATTAATGATTGGTTGTGTCTAGTTGAGTGGCTGAGTCTTGGGAATGTGTACAAGGCCAGCATGCCTTTATTTCTTCTAATCTTCCTTTGGTTCAAAGCAAGTTATTTTGTGGGAAGATTGTGAAAGGATAAAGTTCATTTTCTCTGATATATTTGTGTGACAAATCCTTAAATTAAATACATATCTCATCCTCTTACTCAGCTAAGCATAATTGTAAAATTCCTTTTAATAACTAATCTGCCGCAATTTAGTGTTAGATGAAACTGAACTGATACTGCTTTGGATAAATGTTCATTAAAGACAGAGATAAAGATCTATGCTGCAACTGTTTTCTTGTAAAGTAGCCAAGAACTGTCTAATTTATAATAAATGTCTGCCTTCATCTGTGTTTTGAAATACTAGTTTATAATAGCTTAATATATTTCTAAAGGGGAAAAATTACTCTTGACCTAATGATATAATGGCTCAAAGACAACCTGGTCAGAGAAAATGAAGCATTATTTTAATCTTAATTTATAACCTTTTTAATAAATAGAAATCCTTTCATTGAGATAAAGTAGCAAATGAAATAATCATGCTGGAACCATTGCTGGATTTAAATACAGATTATTGATTTACATTGCCTTACTTTGCAATCAGTCTTTGGTTTTTCCTTAATCTTTTGAAGAAACTCCCCAAAGAAATTATTTCCTTTAATCTCCATGTAAAGATATTGAATTATATGTGATATGTCATATAAATTGCAGTTATATAAAAATCTATAAATAGCACACTTAGAGATATTAAAAGGCATTTGACCCAATGACTTGCACATCCACAGAGTGGATTCCACAGTCTTGGAAGCTTTTATTCCAAATGATTCAGTGGAGCCAGAATCTTCTGTTGCAGCAGAAATCAAGTTACGATTAGAAACAGACAATAAGAAAGTTGTTAAATAATTCTACTGAATCTGATAAAATTCTGCAATAAATAAGGTAGTATCCAGAGTTTTTTGTATGAAACAAATGTACAGTATTGTCTAATAAAAAAAAAGCCTGTATGAAGGTAGTCCATGATTTTAGAATAGTAGAATAGATATATAAGTAGCTGTAAAGCTTGTATTTATCATTTTGTTGCTGTAGTTCACTTGGTTTGGTGGGGTTTGTGTTTGGGTTTTTGTTTGTTTATTTGGGTTTTTTTTAATTATCTTTCAAAGCTTTCATTCTTAAAAACCCCCATGAAGTTGAATTCTATATTTTATGAAAACCACATAGACACTTTGTTCTTAACATCTGCTAGTTCAGAATTGACAACTAGTCACAAAACAGACACTGCTGTACACTGCTTTGATGCAATAAGGCATTTTTGTTTGCTATCCGTTTTCGAGCTATGATTTCAACTACAAAGTCAGGGTGGAAAAACACATTGACTAGAGGTATAAAATGACCTGAAGCTAAAAGTAAACTGATTAAAAAAAATAAGTCTTTTAAAAGATATTGCTAGGAATATTAATACAGAACAGGATTTCTATTTTTGGCAGATAGAGACTTTGCAGTCTGAAAACCTTGTCTCTACTGGGATTCCTTCTCCTCTCCAAACATCTATGCGGCTACTGCCAGCAATCCCTGTTGATGAGGACATGGTACCCTTGCAAGATGTAGCCCCATGACAGAATGGGGAATTGTATGACTCAGAGCTCTAGAAAATTCATTCTGATTTTATGCCCAGGCGTGAACATTCTTTTTCTGTGTCTGTATTATCTTGAGACTGGAAAAGCTGCTCAGAGTCCTGGTGAACAAAGTCATATCATATCTTCACATGTTAAATGGTGAAAAGAGGATTGTATTTCCAGCTTCTTACCAACACAGGTTGGTGGAATTTTACTATTTCCATATTTTGTCTTTCTGAAAGAACAAGGTATACAGCCACCTTACTTCACACACAGAAACAATGCACTAGTTGATGTAAATCTAGGTGGAGAATATGGCATTTGTAATGTTTAACTCTGCATACATTTGTCTTTGCTATGAAAAACAGAAAAATAGGACTCATAAATCAAGAAAAGAGCATGACTCACAGTATTTAGCTTTAATATAACATCTCCTAAGTATGTGGACCTAAAAAATCTTGACTTTTTTCAGTAAACCAGTGAGCTGTAAAATGATCAACTGTAGTGTGTGGGCATTGTGAATTTAGAAACAGCTTGTGGGAAATCAATAACTGCCTTTATTTCATTTGATATTCAAACATAGTATAGAAGACCAAAGACACATACCAAGGATGAGAGTTTAATCCAGCATAAAATAATGTTCGCTGTAGCCTCACTATAAATGTTTGATACGCCCCTGGAGCTACGTGGCAAAGTGCTCCATCACAGCCAAGGCAGGAAGCAATCCTCACTGTGTTTCTATGGTCTCTTAACGATTCAGCTGGAGACAAGAACAGGGTCTGAGTTTCAAAAGCTGGTGACAAGGACAAAGACAGTTCAGGGAATGAAGTAATCTCATCCTGGGATGATTAATTTGATTACTGCTCCCTCTGGTGATCTCCACTACATGACCACAAAATACACTGAATGGACAAAACTTCTGAACAGAATAATTCTTCAGGCACAAATTATGCCTTGTGGAAAATAGAACCTCTTATCATGCCATATATAGCTCTGGAAGAGGAATGCCTTTTGTTTAAATAATTACAAAGTTTCTGGTATTTGCCTGTGTAGGAATGTCAGAAGAACCACTCTAACTCAATGCAAAGAAAAATGTGCAGTAAAATGCCCTTTGATGGATTAATTCTTGGTAGTTAATTCTGTGCTGCTCTGCAAAACCAGAAGGTATTTGTGAAGGTATTTATAACTAGTTTGAGTTTCAGGTGCAATTGGAGAAAATAACAAAAGCCCACCAGGCAGTACAGAACTATTAATTTTAGGCAGAGGTGAAGGTGATTTTCGAAACCCAAACTGATTGTGGTCTAAGAACAAAGATCTTCAAAATTTGGTGTATGAGGAAGAATGATTTATCGTTTAATAAATATGGAAAACAGTCCAGTTGAAGAACCCCATTTTCAATCATGGATATTTTCAGAGCATTAGCTCTGCTTTTAATTATGAGTCTAAATCCTGTTGTTTCAAATGGACTGTTACTTTGAATTACTTTGGCTTATTGGTATTACCACTTAGAAAGAGTGGAATAAAGGTTTTAACTGCTGTGAACCAGGTGAGATGTTCTATATTGAACACACTTAAAGTCTCTCCCTCCCATCAGTTTTTCTTTGAAATGGGACATGATGATTTATATATTTTCTATTTATTTTCTGTCCTCTTTTCTCTGTTTCTGGTTACCTGTTAATCATGTTTCATGCTTCAGGAAATAATGGGATGCAGATAAACCTTGTGAATGGAGTTATTTTAAATGTCAGACCCTGACAGAACTCACACAGCTATGCCCAATGTGTTACAGCCCTTCTCATGGGTCAATTTGTTTAGAAACCATTAGTGGGACATCTGTTGCCGCTGTACTGTGACAGCAGAGAGGGAAGGCTCCCAGTCTGTCCTTCCTGGGCCCCCCCTTGCACTGTCTCCCAAGGCCCTCCACTTTTCTTTCCCAATTTTGCTTCTCTTTCTTATAAATAAATAGGATTTTTTCTTTTTTAGTCTAAGGCAGACAGTGCCTCAAATAAGTAAAATACAACTTTCAAGATCTATTATTCAGCTTGACATCTGAACATGTACTGGCAAACTGATTTAAAAATATTCTGAACTGTGCTATAAAAAACCCTGTTATTGGATAAAAGAGGGAAATACATTGAATTTGCTCTCCTATTATGTATGATTTGATCACCTTTTTTTATAGTCCCTTTTTTCCCACACTAACATGAACACAGGATTCCTCCACAATGTTTGCATCCTTCCTCTCTTATTGGGGAAGATTATTCACCTATGCTTATTATGAGGGGTTAGAGGTGAAGAGAGAACCAAAGTTTCAGCAGTTCTTCCTCTACTCGCATGGTGGACTGTTGTCCCAATCCATTCACAACAGGAATTCTTTACCTACTTTTCTACATCAAGATACCTAAGGCTGCGAGGAGGATGTTATTCTTTCAGTTGTTTAAAACGATCTTTTTCTAAGTCTCTGTTTTCTGCTCTTCTCTTTCAATAGACTTTGTTTTGCCTTATGTATCAGCCAAACTAACTTCCTCTTGAATTTCTCAGATGTTACTACATTTTACTAATTTCTTCAACCAGTCTTTACTAAATAACTTTACTCTGGCTTTCAGGGTTGGGGCTGCATGTATGTCAACAAGACACTAAGTGGGTATGAAACACATGCAGTGATTTCTGCTTATCAAGCCTCCAAGTACAAGTCACATGGTTTCTGTCCAGTTGTGCAGAAAATGCAGAAGGCAGACAGTTAAAGAGTTTTTTCACCTTTCCTATGTCATCCAAGAAAATGTGCAAGCTGCTTTGCAGGTTGCTGGATGAGTGCAGGCTGTCCCCAGAGATGCTCTGTGGGAGAGTCACTTCAGTCTATTGCTTTTGATTAACCTACTCAGTAACCTCTCTGCAGACAGCATATCCTTGGCAAGATTTTAAAATAAATGTGTAGATCCTTTCATGAATTAAGTCAAGAGCCAATTCAATAGTACTGTGATAAATGCAGATATAACAACAAATCTGTATCTACAAGAAAACCCCATCAGAATTTTGAAACACTTTTGTCCTGCAGTCATCTCTTCAGAGACCAGGATAAAAAATGAGCAGCGCCGTGTACAAGATCAGAGTCACAGAATGGTTGAGGCTGGAAGGGATCACTGGAAATCATCTTGTCCAATCCTCAAGAAGGCTTGCTTAGAGCCAGTTGCTCAGGACCATGTCCAGATGGCTTTTGAGTATCTCCAAGGAAAGAAACTCCACATGTTCTCTGGGAAAACTGTGGCAGTGCTTGCTCACATTCACAGTAAAGAAGTGTTTCATGGTGTTCAGTGGGAACCTCCAGTGTTTCGGTCTGCTTCTGGTCCTGTCACTGGGCCCCACTGAAAAGAATCTGGACCTGTCCTCTTTGCACCATCCTTTCAGGTATTTACGTATATTAATAAAATCCCCCTGAGCCTTCTCTAGGCTAACCAGTCCCAGCAATCTCAGCCTTTGTCCATATGTGAGGTTTTCTAGTCCTTTAATCACCACTGTGGTCCTTTTTAACTCCATCTAGTATGTCCATGTCTCATAATCAGAAGTCCAGAACTGGCCACAGTACTCCAGGTGTGGCCTTACCAGTGCTGAATAAAAGGGAAGGATCATCTCCCTCAACCTACTGGCAATACTTTTTTTAATGCTGCTGAGGATAACATTTGCCTTCTTTGCAACAAGGGAACATTGCTGGCTAATTTTCAAACTGATATACTACAGGTCCATTTTCTGATAAGCTGCTTTCCAGATGTGTGGTCCCAAACATATAGTGGTGCCTGACATGGTTCTTCTCTAGATACTGGACTTTGCGCTTCCTCTTGTACAACTTCGTAATGTTCCTGTTGACCAATTTCCCCAGTCTCTTGAGGTCCCTCTGGATGGCAGCACCACCCTCTGGTGTATCAGCCACTCTTCACAGTTTGGTGTCCTCTGTAAACCTGCTGAGGGTACTTTCTGGGATACACTTCTGATTACAGGCTTCCAACTAGACTGTGCTGCTGATTATCACTCTCTGTGCCCAGCCATTCAGCCAGTTTTCAATCCAACTCACTGCCTGCTCATCTAGTCTGTTCATCAACAGCTTCTCTCCTGAGTATGTTACAGAAGACAGTGTCAAAAGCCTTACTGAAGTTCAGGTAGACAATATGCAATGCTCTCCTCTCATTTACCAAGCCAATCAGAATATTATAGAAATTTATCAGATTGGTCAAGCATGAATTGCCCTGGCTGAAGCCATGCTGACCATTGCTGATGATTTGTTTGTCCTTAATGTGCCTGGAAATGGTTTATAGGATTAGGTGCTCCATCACCTTCAAGGGGAAAGCAGTGAGGCCTATGGTTCTATAGTTACCTGGGTCTTCCTCCTTGCTTTTCCTGAAGATGGGTGATGACATTTGCTTTCTTCCTGTCTTTGGGCGTTTATCCCAGTCACTATGATGGATCAAAGACTGTTGAGATGGATCTCCAAGTGTATATTTCTGAAACACAACCATAGATATGTCTCTTATTGTGAATGACATCACTGATCTCAGACTCAAGTATTTCAGTGCTAAGCTATCCCTGTGCTTACAAAGCTTTGCCTGTTTTCCACTTTGCTGCACTGTAATTCTATTGCTTCTTGCTGTGTCCAGAGCAGATATGGAGAAAGTGATCCTTTCCTTTTTCTAGTTAGGTTTTATGTACTTGTCCTTTGCAACTCACACTAACCTACCTAATGCCTTTAAAATTTCTTCTAAGATCATGTATTTTAACTAAACACACTGATTTCTGGATTTTTTCCTGCTGTCTCACACCTTTTCTTCAAGTGGAGAGTCTGAAACTGGCAGCTGAGGAAAAATCACTTCAGAAGTCTTTCATACAATATATAATTTTTTTCCAGCAGTGTGATCCATATGATTCAGTCTCAGGCTATGATCCTCTGACAGTTATAGGGGTGACACAGGACAAGAGAGGGGCCACCAAATAGGGAGACAAGAATGCAGCAGTAAGAGTAATATGCTCTCTTGAGATTGGGATCACAGGCAAGGTGTGATAAATGGATACAGGCTGTGATGACAGTCCAACAGGTATTTAAAAGCATTTTGCTGCCATCTAGTACTTGGTATTATTAGAAGCACTATTATTTGGAAAAGCACTGAAAAGAAGAGTAACAGAAAAAAAGACCCCAACCCTAAGTATGTAACATCTAACATGACTGTTTGGTCATATGATCTTTGTCCTGTACTACTCCACCTTTTGAAATCTAGGTAAAAAACTTCTCATTAACATAGAATCTATAGTTCTCTGGCTATTCTACTAGCAATAAAGAAAAAACCCTCAACCTAATCATATCCTTTGCTAACTTTGCTAATCAGTAGATACATCTCTGAAAATACCTTATTCTATTGCATTTCTACTACCCAGAAACATGTACTCCTTGGCAAAGTACAAAGAGGTATCTCCCTCCTTTTATCCATGGCTGATACTCATAATCAATCCTTACTGTTATGCTACTATGGCAATAGTTTTTTATTTTACCTTACTAAATTTGTTTCATGCAATTTAAGTACTCTTCAGCAGAGGCATGAATTATGTCCTACCATGATATAATTGCCTATATTTCCTAAAATGGGCAGTTTGTGTCCCTTAAGTAGCACTTCTGAGATATCCTTGACACTTAAACATGGAACCAAGAACCCTGAAAATTACTTTTAGGATCCTAAAAATCCATTTATGCATTTCACTCTCTAAACCATCAGTAGAGAGAATTTCTATTCTTTCCTATATCTGCTTCCAAATAACACAGGCAGAAACCCTTCACACACAGCTGAGGAAATATGAGTATTGTGAACTGTACTGACTCCTTCCCTGGAACTTAGCATTTATGAGACATGCACATTGCTCTAGCGCAGCAGTTGAGTATACATATAGAAAGGACCCTTGTTTATCACCTTTCCAAGTATAAGTAACTCTTTTTGTTTCCTCACATTTTTTACAAATGCTTGAGAGGCCAGGTTGGATGGGGCTTTGGGCAATCTGATCTTGTGGAGGGTATCTCTGCCCATGGCAGAGTGTTGGAACTGACAATATTTGAGGTCCCTTCCAATCCAAACTATGCTCTGGTTCTATGATTCTATGAGATGTGCATGAGCAGATGCACAAATACAAATCTTAGTAAGAGCTGTTGTTTTTGTAACTTTCCCTCATGGGGACTGAGTTGGAGTGTTTTGCAGAGCTCCACTCATCTATGAAGAGTGACAAAAATTCTGGGATTAACTCACAATATATTTATCTTTAGAAGATACAAGCACTTTTTATGCATTGAGAGATTTTGACCTTTCAGATAACTTGCCTTCAGCACAGTAATACAAAATAAGGACATTCAATTTAGTTCCACACTGTGATTCCATTTCTGAAAGCAGACGTGCTTGGAAAAGGCTCTGTAACCTGTCTGCATCTACAGGCAATAGAATGTAAAAGGACTTTGTTTAGTCTGCATGACCACGAGCCTTGGCTTTGTTTTATGTATAATTTAAATCCTCCAAAGTGTATTGTTTTGCCTTTATTTTTAGTTCTCATTTGGAAGTTTAAACTCTTGCCGCAGGGATTTAAAACATCTGTTGTTTTTAAGCACGAGAAATGATGGATATTTGCTGCTTTGTAAGAGTTATTGGATAAAAGGATGTATTAACATTGACTGGCCTACAGATTAGAGCTAGGTTTAGAATTCAAATACCCCTATAGATTTCACATAGGCTTCTAAAGGAAAACAGGTTCAACATTTATCTTACATATAAATTAGAGACACAGGAAAAAGATACTCAACATTGGCAGTGTTTTGACAGAAACCAAAATATTTATCAAATTCCTTGCTTCTAAAAAATGTTTTGGAAATTGCATATGGACATAGAATGCAATTTGAAAGAAATGACTGGTTAGAAGTGAAGCTGGTTTCTACTTTGCCTCTTATCACAGTATCTCATTGGTTGTTGTGATTACTGGCATATTATATTAACTTTTTTTCCAAGTGCATTATTATAAATATATATATACTAAACCTATATGTAATATATGGTAGACACATTACACTCTGGCATTGGGATATTTTGACTATAATTATGTCACTTATTTTTCAGTTTATCATAGAGGAAAACATTAAAGATAGCCACAGATTGAAATACCTCTTATCATCATTTAAAATATATCCTATTTATATTGTGGGTGAAATAATGTGGGATTGAACAGAAGCACAGGACTGCTGGACTTAGCATTGACAGTTACTAAAGCCTGTAGGATTTACTACGTGTGAAAGAATGTTGCTGGCAGGTCTGACAGAGAGGAAAGTGACCACAGCTCCTATGGACAGTACTGAATCCATAAAACGGCTGCACTTACTTGCTGGCCAATATGTTTTACCCATAAGGGTAAAAACAGTCCCAACCACACAGAATCATAGAATCATAAAATCACAGAATGCTTTCAGTTGGAAAAGACCTTCAAGATCATCTAGTCGGACCATCTATCCAGCCCTACTAGATCCAACACTACACCATGTCACCAGGTACAACATCTACTCTTCTTTTAAACACCTCCAGGGATGGTGACCCAACCACCTCCCCGTGCAGCCTGTTCCAATATCAAACAACCCTTTCAGCAAAGAAATATTTTGTAATTTCCAACCTAAACTTCCCCTGATACAACTGCAGACTGTTTCCCCTTGTCCTGTCACTAGCTCCCAGAGAGAAGAGACCAACTTCCACCTCACTACAACCATCTTTTAGGTAGCTGTAGAGAGTGATGAGGTCTCCCTTAAGTCTCCTTTTCTCTAGACTAAACAATCCCAACTCCCTCAGCTGTCTCTCACCAGCTTTGTAGCCCTTCTCTGGTCATACTCAAGCATCTCTCTGTCCTTCTTGTAGTGGGGAGCCCAAAACTGAACACAGTACTCTAGGTGCAGCATCAGCAGCCCTGAATACAGGGGAAGGATCACTTCTCTACTCAGGTTGGCCACACAGTTCCTGATGCAGGCCAGGATGCCATTTGCCTTCTTGGCCACCGGGGCACACTGCTGGCTCATATTCAGCCAGCTGTTGATAAACACCCCTGAGTCTCTCTCCCCCAGACATCTCTTAAGCCACTCCTCTCCAAGCCTGTAGCTTTGCACAGGGTTGTTGTGACTCAAGTGCAGGATGCAGCAATTGGCCTTGTTGAACCTGATGCAATCGCCTCGGCTCATCAATCCAGCCTGTCCAGGTCCCCCTGTAGACCCTGCCTATCCTCTGGTAGATCAACAGTCCTGCCGATCTTGGTATCATCTGAAAAGTTACTGAGCACACACTCGACTCTCTCATCCATATCATTGATAAAGACATTAAACAGAAATGGCCTCAGTACTGAGCCCTGGGGAACACCGCTGGTGACTGGCCTCCGGCTGGATTTAACTCTGTTTACAACAACCCTTTGTGAATGACCATCCAGCCAGTGTTTCACCCAGTAAGGCGTATGCCCATCCAAGCCATGAGCCAACAGCTTCTCTAGGAGAATGCTTTGTGAACCAGAACCATCGGTGTATAATTTCCCAGGGCTATGTATGTACTTGGCCTGCCACTGCAGAAGAAAATGACAGGTCTTAGGATATGGAAACAAGAGATTTTTGCACTGATTACCTGCTAAGTTTTGTGTTTCACAGCACAGGTAGGAGGACAATTGTATAATCAGTATGTTCCCCCTCCCATCTTAAGAATTGCCCCTCAAGTGCTCCCTTACCATGGCTTTGTTTGATATCACAGGAACTTTGTTGAATTCATTCAGTTCAAACTATTGACAGTTCGCTAGCTTGAGCTTCTAGTGCAGTTGGCATTCTGCAATGGGAGGAAAGACAACACTTCAGGGAATTTGCAGAGACAGCAACATCTACCTGAATTTTCAACATTCTCTTTGTATGTCTTTGTGAGTTTAGGACAATCTTTAAATACATACCAATAACGAATGCACCGTCTGTTATTGTTGCATTTTTAAATGTGTTTCTCATCAAATCATTTGAGTTAACATCTGCAGGAAATCGCCATGGATGACAAAATAGTGTCAGATCTTTCAGGAAAGAATTCTATTAAGTAAATGAAGATGTTCCAAAGAAATTCCAGGTGGATCCAGGGAAGAGTTAGAGAATACAACTTAGCCTTAAGATGTCTTAACACATTTAAATACAAAATAGTAAAGCTTTTACAGATGTTGATGATATATGTGCTAATTTATGCATACAAATAGTAAATTTACATTTCACAAAAAATGCCATATATATCTGTCCATCCACCAAACAAACCTGACAAGGAAAAAACAATAACTCATATTTTGTTTCCAAAAAGTTATCTGCTTTTTCCAAACTCATCATGGGAATGGGTTTAGTATACTTTTTATAGTCAGAATGGGTCCAGGTGAGAAAGATTTTCTGTCAGTTTTCAGATATTTATATTATGTCATATTATTTTTCCTGGAACCATTCTTCCAAGTCACTGTTCCTTGTCTTCTGATATATTTTTAAATTTTCTTTATATGCTTTTTTTTTCCTTTCTGCATTTGATTGTGTTAGAAACCATTTCCTTCAGTTATCTCTGACCTGTGGATTTCAGTTTTAATTTATTTTCCACATTTTTATTTCTTTTTTATTTATTTTAGTAGTTCCTTTTCAATAAAACTTTCCCTTCATGTCAAATGCCATTGCTACAACTTCAGAAGTCCCATTAACTTACTTTGTTCTGTCAAAGCATATAAAACCCTTGAAACTGTTGTTTTGACCCCTAAGTGAAAAAGAGAAGGCACAAACCAAACCTTCCTCCTCCATTTTACTCAAGAAGGACACCACAGCAAGAGATGAAAAATACAAGTCCATGTTTGTCTGGCAGAAAACAAGCCTTAATGCTGTTTATCAACATATAAATTCAGCAAAATCAAAAATTTGAAACCATTAGTTTTTCTTTAAAAAGAACAGCTTGTGCATAATCTTAAATAATATTGTAAGAAAACAAGTGTAGCATTTTTGTCCCAAGTCCCATAGTCTGAAGACTATGACAGGAGGGACATACTTTTCAGCTGTTTTCTGCTCCCTGGGGTAAGATTTCAAGCCTGTTTCACCCTGGTATAAACAAAGTGAATTCCACAGAGATGGCAACTTTCTCCTTTTTGGACTTTTGCTATAAAAGAGGGTGATGGTCATTGTGTTGGCAGTGTGGTAATACAGCTTTTTTCTTTATCATCAGGTGAAATGCCTAATTTTTACTGGTACTTAATTGAGAGACATGAGGGTCTGGAACTACATTTGTTAAAAATTGCAAAGATTTTCCACAAAAGCTATACTTTGTGTGATATACCATCACATAGAGAGAAGGAAAAGCCTCTTCATGTGCAGATATGCATCACATATATTAACATGTTTCAGTCTCCAGACACACTTAAATACCAGCAAATGACTCTCTGATCTGGGAAAAATGAAAGAATGCAAACTATACTCTTTTCTGTAGTGTTTTCTAACAGAGTAGAGACATACAAAGGCAACTGATTGGTTGATTGATTAATTTTCCACGTGGAGTGATGAAAAAAACCTATGATTTAGCACAGATAGGAGATAATTTGCAGTAAAATGGCTGGAGAGTAGCTGCTGGTACTTCTACTCTGTGCCTTCCATTCTGCTATCTTTACTTACACCTATGAGTATAATTACCTCTCTTTTCTAGCATGATAAACTCTAGGGTGAACTCTACACCTGCAGCATAATCAGAAAACTGTTTCTATATTACTCTCAACATACATTCCCTATACATACCCTTCACAGAGAAAGAACTTTTAATAACAAGTGAATAATTAGAAAAGTTTTTATGGGATTTGAAAATTATTATCAAAGCTAATCTGTGTTTTGATAGGCAAAAATATTAATCTGGTCAATGGATCATTCTGAGTATTAAAAGATTCAGAAATTATTTCATTACATGTCTTTTATGAAGATACAAATATGCAGATTTCAGAGTGTTTTTAGAAGTGATTGAGAAGGAAAACTGAATGGTCTGTCTAAACCTGAAAGTAACCATCGTCTGTGATGGGCCAAGTATGTCTGTTTCTGAACTAAAAATCCTGAATTTTATTGGAGGAGAGAACAATTACAACTTTTTGTTGCCCAAAAGTTATGAATGACCAGCCCAACTGCTAATAATACTTGGTTGATGTGAAATTACTCTGTTCCCGGAGTCCAGCTTTAGATAGACAAAGCACTGTAACTATAATTTTTGACAGTTGTAATCTTTGGCTTTCATTCACATGATTTTTTTGAAAACTCAGCCATTTCAGCTTTTAAAAAAATGTCATTTTCAGAACATTATTTACATTTACCGGAGAAAAGATAAACAACTTAATTTGCCTTAGTTTATACTAACTTTTTCTGTATGTCACAATGACTTCAGAGCTATGAAGTGAACAAAGAGGAAAAATAGAGCCTGGAAAAACATCCCAAATCTACAGCACACTCTTTTTGACTTACTGTACTTGATGACAGGTTTTAATTCAGGTTCTCCACCTTACTCATCATCATAAATGGCAGCAAATAATTTAATTAGCTGAAAAAAAAGCGTGCTTTAATCCTCCATCTAAAAGAATGTGCTTGAATATATGTTTAAAAATGTTCATGCATTAGAAAAAACAAAAGGAAATTCTGAGGCAATAATAGCAAAAATAATCTTATTAAAACCAATAACCTTAAAAGGGATTTAAAACCTAGTTAAATTTTCATTATGTAGTATTGTCCAGACATTAGCACCCATTCGCAAAGACTCAGACTGTAACCCTCTGCCCATTAATTCTGTAGAGATGTTTAAGAAAGAGAATGTCTTTTCTTGTAGAGTCTCTGACCTTGCTATTCAGTTGCAGTGGATTAATTTCTCTACTGCCACTCAAATAAGACAATTCGGTGCATTTGGAGTCTTACCTTCTGTACCAGATGTGGAGCCCTTGCTTTTTTCCATGTGTCACCTCATGAGAGAGATCACTCCTTATAAATCTTTCGAGACATTATAGCTTTGTCTACAATGGGCCTCAGGTTAACAGTTGGTCAGGAAAAGGAATACAGTAAACCCACAAAGCACAGCACATGAATATATGTATGGTGAACACTCATCTGAGTGGCTCCAGATCAAAACTTTTGTCCTGGAAAAGAGACGAGAAGTGTTTCTATCAGCTTCCATAGGTTGGCACAAAATCTTTGAAAATGGAGAGCATACTTCTGACCTGAGTTTAAAAAAACCCAAACAAACAAAACATTTCTGGTGATTTCAGTTTTGCTCATCAGACAAATTATTATTTTTTATTTATAAATTGTGCAGACAGGGTTCTATGTGAGACTTTATAGCTATATGGATGTAAACAGTACGTCTATATGGGGAAACTTGGATGTCACCAGGATGTTCTTGGGTACTGAAACCAAATTTCTAATACTAGTGATTTGTGCAAATGTTGACTGGCATGTTTTTGTTCCCCGTGTTCTCTACGGCAGTTTGCTGGTGCTGCTCACAGGTTTGCATCATGCAAGGACCAATGGAAATTAGCACCATGAATACAGGCATGTGAATCCAGGACTAAAAAAGTCCACTAGTATAGTGGTGAGACAGTCTTTCCCAGGTAGTCCTAGTGAGCAACATTCCCAGTCAAATGATTTTACTAGTTAAAATGCAGCCAGATGGAAACATGACAGAAAATTATGTTTCTTATAAGTGAAGAAACAACTGTATAATGTCATACAATAAAATCTCATCTCTTAACACATTTTTAAAAGTCATTGCAGAAAATTTATCTTGCTCTGTCTTCCCTGAGTAATTTGTTCTGTATGCGAACTCTGATAGAAAAATCCACAGATAAGGTTGGAAACCAACAGGCCTTTTAGCAAGGTTACAAAAGCATGTCAAGCTCAGTTATCCACACAGTCATATTCTGTGCAGAACATGGCCATTGGCAGCAACACCCTCGCAGACCCAGCACGAGCACGCAACAGACTGGCCTAAGAAACTGGGGAACTCATTTATTTTCTCTCTCCTTTTCTCCTTAAAGCCTTGCTCACACTTCCAACAGAGACCACACTTGCAAGCCCAGCACACCTTTACGTCTGCATTATGTATTTTGCACTACTACTGCTGGTGTTTAATGCATTCTTTCAGAGAGAACAGAAGATAAGTAGCTGCAGTTGAAATAGAAGTGATTAGTTTAGGCAGAGACTTGGCTTTTGAGTTGCTTTTCTTGAATTTATCTCCAGGAGTTTAAATTTGATTCACTAATAAAACATGAAAGCCAGGACTCTTCTTTCACTGTGACTTTGATTCAGCCAATCTGAACCTAATTCTGGATTGTCAGTAAAGGTCGAGAGACACTTAGAAAAAACCCCAGCTAGCACATTGTAGAAATCTACATAGATTAAAGTCTGCTATTCAGTTGAAAATGAAGGCTGTTTTGCCTCATAGAAATAATTTATTTACTTATTATTTTAAACTTAGTTTGGTCAACCTGGCATGTAAAAATATTTAGAAAAAGAATAAATGATTAATTATAACATTTTAAACATGGTATTTTGCAAGTTTAATAAGGGAAAAATGTTTCATTTCATATTTCAAAACCCAGCTATGTTTAATTCAGAAAAAAAAAGGTAATAATATATGACCAACATTTCCAATAGACAACCTAAGTACACCAGAGTAAGAAAGCTTTAATCATCATCATCAGCAGATCCCATCTGCTATTACAGGCAATGAAACAATTTTATTTATGGATTTAGTGAGATTTATTATTGTTTATATTAAATATTTTTGCACCAAATATTTTTTCATTTTACACCTAACTAGGAAAGACACACTAAAAATGCTTAATATCAATTTATGCTTCTTTAATTTCTAAATTTAATAACTCTCCTCTCTTGAAGAATCCTCTAAATTTCTGAGATCATGCTTTTCAATAAAATAATACTAGATCTACACTTAGAAGCAAAAAAGTTGATTAGACAAACAGAATATATTACTTGAATTTTCAACTTGCTGCTACCAAGAATTTGTAAATGATCAGGATTTTTAATTTGAAAAGTAATGTACTACAAGCAACTCAAAATAGAAACACTGTGCTGTGGGTGTTAGACTAGCTCAAAATTTAAAAAAGAGATGTGTTAGTGTATTGATTCTGTGTTTTGCACTATGATCATTACACTCTTAATTATAAAATGTAATGAAATGTAAGCTGATAAATGGTGAGGGGTTTTTTTTCAGTTCTACCATAAAAAATTGTGATTTACACATTCCTGGGCTAAGCACATATCACTATGAAGCAGGAGAAAAGAAACTATTTATTTTATCTTCCTTCTATTGAAAATTATTTTACAATGCACTTATTCATAAGATCATGATGATACAGAAAGTATTCTGTTTTATTTCTTATGTAAAATAAAATGTATTTTGATTAACACTGAATATGAATTTGTAATGGAAAATAAATTTTTCTGTTCTTACTGTCACATATCATAGAATCATAGGGGTTGGAAGGGACCTCAAGAGAACATCGGGACCAACCCCTCTGCCAAAGCAGCTCCCTAGCTCATATTGCACAGATCGGTGTCCAGATGGGTCTGGAATATCTCCAGAGATGGAGACTCCACCACCTCCCTGGGCAGCCTGTCCCAGGGCTCTGTCACCCTCACTGTGAAAAAGTTCTTCCGCATGTTGGTGCGGAACTTCCTGTGCTCCAGCTTGCAGCCATTGCCCCTTATCCTGTCTCCACAGAACACTGAAAAGGGGCTGGCCATTTCCCCCTGCATCCTATACTTCAGGTATTTATAAACATTAATAAGGTCCCCCCTTAGTTTTCTTTTCTCTAGACTGAACAGTCCCAGCTCACTCAGCCTTTCCTCATAGGGGAGATGCTCCAGGCCATTAATCATCTTTGTAGCCCTCCTCTGGACTCTCTCCAGGAGATCCCTGTCTTTTTTATACCAGGGAGCCCAGAACTGGACACAATACTCCAGGTTTGGCCTGACCAGGGCAGTGTAGAGGGGGAGGATCCCCTCCTTAGACCTGTTGGCCACACTCCTCCTGATGCACCCCAGGATCCCATTGGCTCTCTCAGACACCAGGGCACACTGCTGGCTCATGGCCAACCTGTCATTAACCAGGACCCCCAGGTCCTTCTCCACAGAGCTCTTCTCCAGCAGGTCATCCCCCAGCCTGTACTGATTCAAGCAGTTATTCCTTCCCAGGTGCAAGACTCTACTCTTGCTTTTGTTGAACCTCATCTGGTTTCTCCCTGCCCAGCTTTCCAGCCTGTCCAGGTCTCGCTGAATGGCAGTGCAGTGTTCCTGCTTGTCAGCCACTCCTCCCAGCTTTGTATCATCGGGTACTTGCTGAGGGTGGATGCTATTCCCTCATCAAGGTCGTCAATGAAGATATTAAACAGGACTGGACCCAACACCAAGCCCTGGGGAACACCTCTAGTTACAGGTCTCCAGTCAGATTCTGCCCCACTGATTACCACTCTCTGAGCTCAGTCCAGCAGCCAATTCTCAACCCACTTCACTGTCTGTCCCATGTTCTCTCAGCTTTACTATCAGGATGTCAGTATCGAAAGCCTTGATGAAGTCAAGGTAAACGACATCAGATGCTCTCCGTCCATCTACCCAGCCGGTGATGACATCATAGAAGGCTATGAGATTGGTCAAGTACAATCTCCCCTTGGTGAATCCATGCTGACTAATCCTCATGACATTCTTCTCTTCCAGTTGTTTGGAGATGGCAACCAGAACAAGCTGTTCCATCACCTTTCCAGGGATGGAAGTGAGGCTGACTGGCCTATAGTTGCTGGGATCCTCCTTCTTGCCCTTTTTAAAGACCAGAGTGACATTGGCTATCCTCCAGTCTTCAGGCACTTCTCCTGTTCTCCAAGACATGTTGAAGACGATAGAGAGCGGCTCAGCAATGACTTCCGCCAGCTCCCTCAGGACACGTGGATGCATCCCATCCGGGCCCATGGATTTATGTGTGTTAATCCCTTTGAGATGCTCCTGGACCACCCCCACCTCAACCAGAGGGAAGCTCTTCTTTTCCCAAACTCTATTATTTTCTTCCAGTGTCTGTGGGTCCTGAGGGGTCTTTGAAGTGAAGACCGAAGCAAAGAAGGCATTCAGTATCTCCACCTTCTCAGCATCCCCCGTTACCAGGACACCAGCCTTGTTCAGCAAGGGACCTTCACTTCCCCAACGAGTCCCCCCTTGTTGGTAAAAACAAAGTTCAGTACCCGCCCTCCCCTTGTAGGTTCCTGCACCATCCGTAGCTGGAAATTGTCTTCTACACACTGCAGAAATTGTCTAGACTGCATACGACTGGCCATGTTGCTTGCCCAGCAAATATCTGGGTAATTGAAGTCCCCCATATGGACCAGTGCCTGGGATCTCGAGGCTACTTCTAGCTGCTTGTAGAATGCACTATCAACTCGCTCCTCCTGATCAGGGGACCTGTAGTACACACTCACAACAGTGTCACTCACACTTGCCTGCCCCTTGATTCTTACCCACAAGCACTCAATTGATGGATCATCCTTCCCCAGGTGGAGTTCAATACATTCTATCTGCTCTCTCACATAAAGAGCAACTCCTCCACCTCGCCGCCCTAGTCTTATCTTTCCTAAAAAGCACATAGCCATCCATGACAGCGTGCCAGTCATCCAGGCTGTCCCACCACGTCTCTGTGATTGCAATGAGATCGTGGCCCTGCGACAGCACAAAGATCTCTAACTCTTCCTGTTTATTACCCATGCTACACACATTCCTATATAGGCACTTCAGAGGGACAGCAGATGCAGGTATCCTCAACAGGTCACAGGGAGATTTCTGACAGGGGATGGGTGATGGTGGCTCCACTGAGTCGTCCTCGGGGCAACCCACAGTATTTTCCCTACTATCATGTGAAACAACATCCCCAAGTCCGTCCCTGTGCCATTGGCATTTAACTTCTTCTGCCATCAACTCTCGTCATGTCTCCCGGAACACTTGCCTGACCCCAGCAGCCTTCATGGTATCCCCTCCCCCTTTTTAACTAATTTAAAGCTCGCTCAATGAGCCCTGCCATCTCCTGATCTATATAAAGAATTAATTTAACCAGAAAGAAAATATTTTTAGAGAAAAAAAGTCCAGAAAAGCAAAGAAAATCTAATTAACCAAATTACTGCAACAGCTAGAAGAATAATTTTCTTTGGTGTCCTGCCCTATTAATGATCTCAGTTATTAATACTATTAGTAAGGGAGTAGTGAAACTTTATAGCAGGCTTATTTCCCTATAATTTTTTATAGCCAGATATAAATAGCCTCAATACCCATATGTCTTAAACGTAAACAAACACAAATCATGATTATCCAATCTGTAGAGACTTTTGACAGAATAGGATATCTTATTGATAATACACTGTGAGCTGTAATGCAACATGGGAAATAATATAGTGAGTAGCTGTGCTAATATATTCTAGGGCAAAAATCTTACTGGTATGAAAAAAGATCTAACTACAGTCTGCTAAAAAATAACCACAGCTTGTAAAAACATTCAAGTGCAACTTAAGTCATTCTGAACTCAGCCAAAGCAAATTTGACAGTCTATGTGAGGATCTTTGGGTGGCAAATTTTAAAAGTTGTGTTTTTATCACTCTGAGCTGTAACTATGGTTTTATAATAATTCCAGCTTGGAAACTTCTGATCTACATGATTAATAACTGGAATTTAACAGTATACATAATCCATATACAATTTAAGCCTGTGGACAGTGGGATACGTTTGCCTGTCAACAATGGGAATCTGAATCACTTTCACATAACTCTGAGAGTTTCTCTTTGAATTTCAGTGTTTTCTCTTCTGAAATGATTACTGACTTACAGAGGATCAGAATCATCAACAACCTGTACTGTCACCCAAACTGACATCTGTGGCACTAGATTGAAATAACAGTAGGTGGTCTGCAGGCCATCACTGTGCTTTTTCTCCTTCTATTCTGCATTTCTCTTGGTTGGCTAATCTTTGTTTTTGCTGTTAGTGTCTGTCTCTTAGGGGGAGACCTTTTGGGGTACACAGAATCAAAGAAAATAGCCACAGCATCACTGTGGCATTATTACTTACACGAGGGCATTGTGCTGTGTCAACCACTAATCTCTGAGCTGGTCCCTGATCTGACATTAGTGGAGAAGAATATTATTGCTTGACCAAAATAATCTCTTTTTACAGGAAATGATGAAGAAATAAACTCACTGTCTGTCATCTGTTCCTCTGTTAAAGAACTGGGAGCATGGCAATTCTAGGGCAAACTTTGAAATGTATGTTTGAGTGGGTTCAGCAAAATTCTGCTTTTTAATGGAACATGTGTTTATATGCAATGAGACAGCTGGTCCAAAAAAGCATATCTTGGCAGATCCCATTTCTATGGCAGTGAGACACAAAATAAATGTGAATGGGAGTTCATTTTAAAATGATACATTAACTTGAAACTTCCATTCCATCTAAATATATTTATTCCATTCCTCTTGCAATATTGATTGCTGCAATTTATAATTTTGAATTATTGTAATTTATTTACTTAATAGCAATGATGATAATGAAATGGTCCCTGATGGTATTTTTGTTCAAAAAGGACTGTGCTATGCCTAAGCAGTTTCACTGACTTCATACTCCACTCTCAAAAATAACAGGTGTATTAAAGCAGAGGTGTGGAAAAGTGTAATAGGAAACAAATGTGTCAGACAAATTTCATCCTCCTTCCCAGTTTGGTTAAATATAAAGCCTGTGGATCACAAACGCCTCTATAATATAAGGAGTTAAAGTCCTTTTGGGGAAATAAATTTTCGGTCTTGGGAAAAGGGAACTATTAAAAATTCATGTTCTGACATATTATTCCACAAAATAGGCAACAGAGAAGTTAGTAAACATTTTGCACACGCTGGTGTTTTAGAGCTATATACCTGCTCATGATCTTAAAAAGTATGTTCATTGATTAAATGAAAGGTGTGTAACTTTATTTAGGATTGATCCAAGCTCCAAGCAGTGGAGCTTGCCACAAAGTGTTAAGTAAGAGTTATGATAGAAAGACAATTATAAATTACAAATTCAAATTAAAGAAACTACGTTTGCAAGGTGAAGTAACATCTTTATTCTTTTCAGGGATTAGTAAGGTCTTTACCTGAGATAGTTTGCTTTTTCCAACCGTATTCTCTAGTGGATAATACTTCTGCTCTTGTGCCTGTAAGTCTGACTGGATCTGACTACCACCGCTACTGCTACTACTCTTAGCACTATAGAGTCACATTAGGGAGCTGAAAAAGCAGCACTACTAGATTTACCAGTACCACAGATACATAAGCACATCATGGCATTGTTTTGTATCATCCTTTACATCTGACCCAGAAAGAAAATCATTGGTGCAGGCATCGTGGCATAGCCCTTCTCACCTCCTCTATCTGCTCAGTGCAATTCATATTCTATGCCGCCTTTGTAGGCAGAAGTAAAAACTTTGTTTAGACCATGATGTGTTGTGCCAAAAACCAGGTCAACTTTTGGGCTTGAAGATCTGAAATAGAAGCAGCAGACTCCAAAGCTACATTCAAGACAAGAAAAATTACACAGTGTTTAATTTGTTACATATGAGAACAGGAAGTCAAAGAGACACAATAAAGTTGTTTCTCCAGAGGAAAAAGAAAAAAGAATAAGTTGTTTATTGCTTTTGGATTATGGAGGGTTAAATCAGGGTCAGAGGGATTGTAATATAGCACCAAAGCAGTATTTCTATGGAATTTTTGTATCCAGCAGAATTATTAATTCTCACTCATTTTTGGAAGATACTCCTTAATTCTTTGACGATCCAAATTAGAATGGGTATAGGGTAAATTTTTTGTAAAAGACACCTCTCCACTTGTAATTACAAACTCTCTATTAATAGCATGTAGGCAAATTGCAGGGAAAAAACCAATAATTGTGAGGCAAAAAGCTGTTCAGATAAAGATCAACTGGCATCATGACAACATAAAGCAGAGAAAAAACAGACAAATGCCCAAACCATGGTCAAAGCAATATTAGCATGATGGAGACTGTATTTCAAATCTAAGGTATGTAAATACACACACATGTAATTCAAACAAAGGAAACAAAACTTTATGCATTTACTAATAATTAAATATATAATAAAATTCTTTTACATATTCTGTAGCATTTAAAATACATATTGCTTTGCATCACAAATAACAAGCTTTTCTTACATATGAAGTTACTGAAAAAAATCAGAATATGCTTAAAATTACCTCCACAACATCTCTTCCTTTTTCACCAAGGGCTTTGCTGATCCATTGGAGTGCAAAGAAAGCCTCAAAAATGGCTGTTTTGGAGCATGGGCTGTAAACAGGAATTAAAAGTTTATATGTATAAAGAACTGTTTCAGCTGCAAAACAGTACAGAAGCTGAAAGGGTAAAGAAGCTGTTAGTTTCTTCTGGAGCACAGAGATCAGAAAGACCATGATTTACATTATAAGGCTGAATTGCCAAATGTTGTGATAGGACATAATGTTTTCCATTATTCCCTTAATACTTACTACAAGCCATAAATGAATTCTTCTTCATTTATGTATGTTCTGCTTTTCTTCAAATATACATTTCAATCTTAGTTTTCCTGGAGAAATAAAAATTAGGTTAAAATTAGGTTAAAATAAAATTTTCCATCTTTTGGAGGAAAAGGAAAATTTAGTAAAAAATTACTTTTTCCACTGGGAAACTATTCTTGCTCTCTTTTTATATATATATATATATATATATATATACAGTGGGATACATATCTAAGATTACACCATTAGGAAAAGAGAGGAAAAAGTGAGAGAGACTGGTTACCTCTCTTAGGAGATATATGCAGAGGATAAATCAAGTAAAGATGAACTTTTATTTTTTCCCCAGTCTTAGAAACTGTTAGGAATGCATAGCTTAATGTCTGTATAGGTTTGAGCCATCTCAAAGGTCAGACATTTTCCATCTGTTATGTATCCGTGCACCAGTTTATATTTTGGAGTCATCTGTCAGTGTGAAAATCAGAGGCTCATCAACCTATTAGTTCTTCAGCCTTTGGTGTTTCTTCAGAATGTGATGAATGATTGCCCATGTAACTACTGCACTTTGCTCACTTTCAACTGCATTACTGTCTCTAAACATACGCACAAAGCAAGAAAGATTTTTTTAGTGTTCAAAAAGTGGGGTAGAAAAGTAATCAGAGGAATTTTTCCTGCTGTCATTTTCAATGCTGCTTCATCTACTAATACTATTTCAAATCAGGAAGGACTCAGAAAAGGCTAACACTCCTATTTGCAGAATGGTATGGAAGGAAATATGATAAAAGAGTGAAGCATGACATTGTTTATGCTATCTTTACTGACCGCCCAGAGTAATTTACTATAAAGAGCTCTCAGCTAGCTAATAAGGCTAGTATCTAATGAGTTAGCTAGTGTTACAACACAGCAACATGCAGCTTTACATGTTAGGTAGCAAAGCCATTAGGTTTTTTGTCTCCAGTGTGTTCAAGTACTCTTCAAACACGGCAGAGGCAAAATGCCTCAAATATACAAGCTTTTGTCTGAGGCTGCTGTTGCTGAACCAAAATGGTAGAAAGCTATTGCAGTGTTGATTTGGGTTCTCTTTGCCTCCAGAGTCTCCTTCAGGATGGAGTGTGGCACAGGCACTGGGCTAAAACAACTGTCAGGCTAAGTGTGAAAAAATTTGTTCCTTCAAGGTATCAACAGGACACTAAGCATATACAAAACCAATAGTTGGCAGCAACAGATGTTCCATGACACAGTGCAGTCTTTGAGCATTTCATTGTCCTGTAACTCTGCTCAAGGTCCTCTGAGTTCTGATTTAGCTTGTCCTTTTTATCTTTTTATGACTGTGCCACTTTAGTATCAGTGGATCATTCATTTGTTCATTCCATCAGACTTTGTCCAAGAGACACCACAGGAAAAAGGTCTGTATGTTCCTGGCAGTCCTAAGTAATCTGGACATCTGCCCTTCAGACTCATAGAATCACAGAATCATAGAATCTTGAAGGTTGGAGAAGACCTTTAAAATGCAGTCAAGTCCAACTGTCTGTCCAATGTATCAACTAAACCAGATCCTGGTGTGCCACATGTACACGTTTTCTGAACACCTCCAGGGATGGTGACTCCACCACCTCTCTGGGCAGCCTGTTCCAATGCCTCACTACTCTTTAACTGAAGAAGTTTTTTTCCAATATCCAACCTAAACCTCCGCTGACACAACTTGAGACCATTATCTCTTGCCTTGCTAGTTACCTGGGAGAAGAGACTAACCCCTACCTCACTACAACCTCCTTTCAGGTAGTTGTAGAGAGTGATAGGTCTCTCCTCTTCTCGAGGCTAAACAACCCCAGTGCTTTCAGCTGCTCTTCATAACACTTATGCTCCAAACCCTTTACCAGCCTTATTGCCCTTCTCTGGACCCACTTCAGCACCTCAATGTCCTTGTAGTGAGGAACCCAAAACTGAACACAGTACTCAAGGTGCAGCCTCACCAGTGCCAAGTAAAGGGGCACGATCTTTTCCCTAGTCCTGGTGGGCACACTATTCCTGCTAGAAGCCAGGAGCTTTCTAGGCCACTTGGGCACACTGCTGGCTCATGTTCAGCCAGCTATCAACCAATACTCCCAGGTCCTTTGCTGCCAGGCAGTTTTCCAGTCACTCTTCCCCAAGCCTGTAGCATTGCCTGGGATTGTTATGACCAAAGTGCAGGACTCAGAGCTTGGATTTGTTGAACTTCATGCAAATGGCCTCAGCCCATTGATCCAGCCTGTCCAGATCCCTCTGCAGAACCTTCCCAGCCTCAAGCAAATGGACACTCAAATCATGCTGCTACTTCTTGTGAATTTCCTATATTCATAGACTTCACTGTACTTTTCCAAATTTCCACAGAGTGGTAATTGACCAGTTGTCTTCTCTCTGAGGCCTGACTTTTATTTCTGTATTGGATTTGTGCAGCAAGGTTTAGGTGGAGGGGGGACCTACAGAAGTGGCTTCTGTGAGAAACTGGTAGAAGCTTCTCCTATGTCCCACAGAGCCAATAACAGCTGGCTCCAAGACGGGCCCATAGCTGATCAAGGCTGAGTCCATCAGCAACAGTGGTAACACCTCTGGGATGACATAGTTAAGAAGGGAAGAAAAACCTGCATAACTGCAGCTTAGGAGAACAGTAAGAATATGTGAGAGGAACAACTCTGCAGAGAGCAAGGTCAGTGAAGAAGAAGGGGGAAAAGATGCTCCAAGTGCTGGAGCAGATAATCCTCTGCAGCCTGTGTAGAAGACCATTGTGAGGCAGGCTGTCCTCCGGCAGCACATGGAAGTTGATGGTGGAGCAGATATTCACCTGTAGTCTCTGGAGGATCCCACACCAGACCAGATTCATCTGAGGGAGGCTGTGACCCCCTGGGAAGTCTATCCTGGAGCAGGCTTCTGGTAAGGTCTGTGGACCTGTGGAGAGCCCATGCTGTAGGGTCTGGTCCTGAAGGTCTGCACCCACTGGAAAGGACGCATGTTGGAAGAGTTTGTGAAGAACTGTACCCTGTGGGAAGGACTCACATTGGTAAAGTTTTTGGTGGACTGTCTATAATGGGAGGGACCCCACACTGGAGCAGGGGAAGAGTGTGAGGAGTCTGCCCCTTGAGCAGGAAGAAGTAGCAGAGACAACATGTGATGAACTGACTGCAACACCCATTTCCTGTCCCCCTGTGCTGCTCAGAGGGAGGAGAGAGAGAAATCAGGAGTAAAGTTAACCCCAGAAAGAACGGAGGGGTAAGGGAAGGTCTTTTTAGATTTGGGTTTATTTCTCATTACTCTGATTTGATTGGCAACAAATTAGTTTTCCCCAAGTCAAGTCTGTTTTGCCCATGATATTTAGCAATGAGTGATGGCTCTGCCCTTATCTTGATGCATGAAACTTTGTATTTTCTCTTCCCTGTCCAGCTGAAGAGTGACAGGGGAGTGACAGAGCAGCTTTAGTGGGAACCTGGCATCCAGTTAAATTACCACAATCTCCATGGGTATTTTCTTCTGAAGTTAGCTTGTCTGGTTTGCCTCCTCCACTACATTCTTGGCAAGAGGGTTTACAGTTCTTCGAAACTCCAAGACATGAGTCCTTCACCTGATGTAAGTGGAGGATGGCACAAATCCTCAGCTTTCTCCTGAAGAATCATAAGGAAATAAAAGTGTGCTTCCACCATTTCACCCATTTATTAACAAATGCAAACTTGATTAACTAATACAAAAAGTAAACAATAAACTACTTCATGGAGGTATACATTGGCAAGGTCTTCATGACTTTTCTCCCTCTTTTTTAAGATCTTTCTCCCTCCCCTGTTTGACAGCTGACATCATCAGTGACCTTACTGTGAAATTTCCAGAGAATGAAAATTTCCAGTGGGAGATAATCACTTGCCAGGCAGTAAATTTTCAACTTGGAAAAGAGAATGAAATAAAAAGGATCAAGAAAAAAAACATCCAAAAAGCCTCAACATCAGCAGCTAAGTGTTGGGTTGTTTTTTTTTTAATTTCATTTCATTTTACTTTATTCAGTTACCCATTCTATAAGGAAAATTCCATGTTTTCCCTGCCACTGAAAGGCACTTCAGTTTAGACTGGAAAGCATTCATGTCAAAATACCATAAACAAAATACTCTAATTTAAAGTTCACATATGGTTTAGGCATACAGATTTCATAAATATCGCACTGAGGCTGAAGATCAGACAACATTATTTTCTGGAAGGCTGATACTCCAGCTTAATTTTTATCATTTTCCTAAGTGAAAGCCAAAGAGAACATTTCCATCAGCCAGGTAGTGAGTCAGAATAAAGGGTACTCCATGACACAATACATTTTCATTTTAGTGAAATCAACTCAATGTATTCCCAAGGTCCTTTGTGTTGGTAGCAGCCATCCATTTCCCTTAATTAACACAATATGTCCATATTTCTCAGATGTCCCATGTGTATGGAAATAATTTCTAGCAATCAATTTTAAATAGCTATAGGCTTCTTTATTCTACAACCCTTGGTTTTCAATTAACACAATAGTTTCATAGATTTTTCAACATGCGTACGAAATCTTTTCATACTAATTTTTGGTTAAAATCATGAGTCTTTTATAGAGTTCTGCACTGTCACTGATCATCCTAATGTATGATAGTCTTCCACATAAATAATCCTTGGAGAAGCATAAAATTTACTTTACTAACTTTATTTCAAGAAGACTTTTCCAAATATGTATAACTATGTTTAAGTAACAGCAGCTTAAGCCTTAACAATGAGTTTTAAAACTGTGTGTAGTTAAACTCACAGATTTTTAAATTACTTTTTCATTTTAAGAATTAAAACAATCAGGGCTTTTTTTAAAAAAAAAAAAATCAGCATTCTAACCAGTGGGATATGTAACTGATAACAGTCTTTATTGAGCTGTGGCTTTTATTTCCAGAATCTTTTCCAACAAGCATCTTAATTTCCTGAGTACCATGAAATCTGTCATCTTCAATGCATTCATAATGAGCATTGTTCACACTCTGTTCATATCATACCCACAGGATTCATTGAACTGTCATACTTTAATCAGAGTTGTTTACTAAGAATGCCATACATTGATGTAAACCACTAAAGCCTTTTGAATTTTTGCTAATTCCATTTTTTGTAAAGGTGCATCACACTTTTGGTCACACTCTAAGCTTTCTGTAATTGCTACTGGTCAGATTTCTTGATAGGCTCTGGTTTTCCTGAGAGGTTTCTGCAAAATGCTGTTGTGAAGCAGTTGACTTCCTTTTCTTTTAAGAGAAGACTCCACTGTGTCATGGAGTATCCTTTTCTCTGACTTACTACCTGGCTGATGGAAATGTTCTCCTTGGCTTTCACTTAGGAAAATGATAAAAACTAAGTTGGAGTACCAGTCTTCCACAAAATAATGTTGTCTGATCTTCAACCTCAGTGAAATATTTATGAAATCTGTATGCCTAGATCATATCTGAACTTTAAATTAGAGGGTTTTTTTTTTAATGGTATTTTGATATTAATGATCCTGAATACTTTCCAGACTAAACAGAAGTGTTTTGCAGTGATTGGGAAACTGTGAAATTTTCCTTAACTGAGGAGACAGTTTTTGTAACAATCATCACTTTTCTACTTCAAATATCTAAAAAAGAGAGACCTAAAGTAATGCTTAGAAATACATTTGAATCTTTAAACAACTGTTATGGAGGCTGACTTGCTTAGAATCAGAACAGTTTTTGAGAAATAAAAAAGGCAAAATCTCTCTTCTTCTTGAGGCTACTGGTATCCTCAGCTGGCATGGTTTTAACAAACCTTACTGAAACAGCTAGAGGAAAGCTCTCAGTGGCCAATAATCTCATCTTCTTACTGTGCTAGTAAGAGAAAAAAATGTTCGCTGCACTCTCATAACAACTGGAAATAAATAAATGATGAATTGTGGTTTTGAATGCTCATCTAAATGTACTAGGTCTGTAGGCTGAAAGATATTTTATTTACTTGGTTGAACTTGTATTATTATTAATTTTCTGCTAGTGTTTTTAGTTTAAATACTCTCAACTGAAGGATATGTCAACGAGAAAAAAAAGTCTCTGATATCTTTAGAACAAATACTGTAATCCAATAAAATGCAACCAGAAGACTTTTGCATCCAAGTCAAATTGGAGTATTAGAGATTTATATATTCAGATAAATGCTTATATTTCTTAAGAAAGTAAACTGCTGCCTTTTGGCTGTGTGAAGGGAATTACACTGTGCACTGACAGTGTCTGAAAAAGGATGGCCTACTTTGTAACAACAAAAAAAAAGGTATAGAGAAATACATGCTTTTTTTCTGTTCATCTGTTTCATCTAATTTCAAATAAGTATTTCTGGTTTGGGTATATAATCTAGAAAGTTGTAAATTTTGTTTAATTACTCAAGACAATACTTCCTGAATTGTGGGGCTAAGATTCAGTTAAGTGTGCTCTTGGTGTCACCTGGAGTACCGAGGGAGGAGAGAGGTTTATTTTAGCTCACTATTTTGGATGCTTTTAACTGCAGCTGAGATGGACTGATGTGGCAAAGGTCACATGAGATAAAAACCCCCAGGTAAACAGCTTGAAAACTGTTGAAAGATTTTCTAACTGGAAACTACTAGAATCCTGAAGTACTTGGTTGATACATTTGGAAATGTACTAAAGTGTTAACTCCACTAACCAAATACATTTCTCAAAGAATTTATGGCAAATGCTAGCAGCTGCTTTTTGCCATCAGAGACGGGAGTGAGAAGATGTAAGAAACTGTGCAGACACCAAGGTCACTGATGAGGGTGGAGGGGAGGACGTGCCCCAGGTGCTAGAGAGAAAGATTCCCCTGCAGCCCGTGGAGAAGTCCATGGTGGAGTGAGTTGCCTTCCTGCAGGCCATGGAAGATGACAGGGAGCAGAGACCCCACCTGCAGCCCATGGAGAGACCCCACGCTGGAGCAGGTGGAGACATATGCAAGACGCGGTGACTTGTGTTGAACCTCGCAGAACCTGCAGCCTGTGGACAGAGAGAGAGAGAGCGCGCGAGAGAGAGAGCACGATCCGTGCAGGAGCAGGTTTCCTGGGGGAGGGTGGGGAGGGAGTTGTGGCCCTGTGGGGGACCAGGCTGGAGCAGTCTGGGCTTGAGGGACAGAGAGACATTCTGTGATTTATGACTGCACCCCATAGAAGTGACCCACGTCAGGGCAGTTGCTGCAGAGCTGAAGTCCCATGGGAAAAGACTTATGTTTGTGAAGTTCGTGGAGGAGTCTCCTGTGGGTGGGACCCCATGCTGAAACAGGGGAAGGGTGTGAGGAATGCCCCCTGAAACCCCCATCCCCACCCTTCCGCCCCTCTCTCTCCCCTCCCTCCCGCCCCGGGCCACCCTAGGTGGGGAAAATAGAGAGAAATCACGGGTAAAGTTAAGTCTGCGAAGAAGGGAGGGGTGGGGAGAGGTGCTTTAAGATTTGTTTTTGCTTCTCATTATACAACTCTGGTGTCACTGGGTGTGCAGTGCAGTGTAATAAATCAGAGTTTTCCTTCCTTTATTCCATGTTGAGTCTGTTTTGCCCATGATGCTGATTGCAGAATGATTTTTCCCTGTCTGTATATCAACTCCTAAGCCTCCTAGTGCATATTTTCTCCCCAGACCAGCTGAAAAAGGGAGTGATAGAGCGGCTTTGGTGGGCGCCTGGCCTCCAGCCAGGGCCAAGCCACCACATCTATTAATGGTCCTCATGAAAGCCATTCTGTTAACATTAGTAAATTCTGTGCCAGCCTATTAAAAAACAAAACAAAACTAAACAAAACAAATTAAACCAAATAGAATAGCAAGTTAAAACCAGTATTTTGTCATGTCCTAAAATTTGGAATCTCTTTCTCTGTTTTTAAGAAGACATTTAGTAAGGAAGGAGCAAGGAAAATGCTTGCAGCAAATCTCATTAAGTAAAAGGGAGGCAAATAGAACCCCTGATATGAATGAAAATATACCCTTTGACAGTTAAGTTCCAATGGAACAGAACAATACCACATTCAGATAAAGTAATGAACAAATGTGTCTTATTGGAGTGTTTCCCTTCATATCTCCATATATCGTTTAATTCCCATAGGTCTGTTTTTATAGCATAGCCCCGATAATGTGCTCTCACAGAAGGAAAATAATATTGTCTTTCTAGCTCTGTTCAGAACAAAACTGATTTTTTTCTGTGTGTGCATTTAGAGGCAAAGCAGAATTTAATAGTGTTTATTCTGTCATTAAGCTGAATAGAAAAATGCTCATCTAATGTTCCAAGATAATTTAAAAAAGAATATGTCAATATCTGAGGAGAGTTTGTGTATGTTGCTTTTTCAGTGCCAGAGAAGAGAAAAGACTGGCTGTTTTCCTGCCCTAAGGGCATTAATAGTTTCCTGTCGGACTGCTGCAGGTCCAAAGAGACACCACTGACTCGCAGAGTTACTTTGAATTAACAGCAGTGTGACTCAAAGTAAAAGGTGATTCTTTGGATTTAGATTAGAAAAAAATCAGTTTATTCCAACTTTCCTGATTCTGGGAGCTCACTGATACTTATACAATATTGTTACTTATAGAAAGCATGCAGCATAATTAGAAAGCAACTGGAAAAATCAAAGAATTTGAGTAGAAGTTTGTCAATTGGCACTGTGGTTGTTTCATCTTCTGCTCTTATTTGCCTCAACTCTGCTAAAAGCAACACTTCTGCCATATGGATTCTCAGTATGAAATGAGTGAATCAATAATTCAAGAGGAGCTAATTCCATAACTTTTTGGGCCCCTTCCTACAGGAAGGACATTGAGATGCTTGAGAATGTCCAGAGAAGGGCTACAAAGCTGGTGAAGGGTTTAGAAGACAAGTCTTATGAGGAGGGGCTGAGGGAGCTGGGATTATTTAGTCTGGAGAAAAAGAAGCTGAGGGGAGACCTCTTCTCCCTGGTAGCTAATGAGTGGACAAGGGGAAACAACCTGAAGTTGTGTCAGGGAAGTTTATGCATCAGAGGAAGTTTATGTGTCAGGGCAAATTTAGGTTGGTTATTACGAAAAATTCTTTACTGAAAGGATTGTTAGATATTGGAACAGGCTGCCCAGGGAGGCAGTTGAGTCACCATCCCTGGAGGTGTTTGAAAGAAGATGTTGTACTTGATGACATGGTGCAGTGTTGGACCTTGTAGGGCTGGATAGATGGTTGGACTCGATGATCTTGAAGGTCTTTTCCAACTGAAACCATTCTGTGATTGTATGATTCTACAACTGACATAAAATTAGACCTTGCTGCAGGCAAGGCTCTTAAAGTGCCGGGATTTTGCGGCACCGTGGATGCAGTGCAGCTGTGCACGTGACCACTCTTACCATTTTATGAGATGTTTAATCATGTCTCACTGTGCCCTTTATATAAAAGATTCCCTGAACTTGAGGCAAATGCAACTTACCCAGCACTTAACCTAGCAACTGTAGGGCTTAAAGTGGCAATGAGCTCTAAGTATTTGATGTTCTGTAAAGCTGACTTTCTAATGTACTGTTCTTTTTAAAAAAAAAAAAAAAAACACATGTCTTTTTAGCCTTGATTTAGACATTCACAGACCTGCTACAAAGGAATGCAAGTCTACTTTCTGTAATGCATATTTTTTGTATGTTGAATGCAGAAATAATCAGACGGTTCATAGCATGTGTATTCAACTTTTTACTGTTCATTTATACCAAAACGAAGAACATTTTTAATTAATTTCACTCAGCTTTATCATTATGCTCATCTTTTCGATGAGTACAGTACTGTTAACATGCAGATGAAATAGGAATATTTTCTACAACAAATTGGAGTTCTATGTCTTTATATAAACAGTATAATTTTTTATTCACAGTGGGTATATTGGCAACATAATATGTTATCGTGATCACAGTTTTCTTTTTCTTTGTAATTGGTAAAGATAAAAATGGAACTGCAGGTCTCTCTCTTTAGGTTTTCTTTCCTGAGACTGGACAATATCGTATACAAACTACGAGACACTTTGTGGGTAGTGAGTTTCAAAAGTTATCATATCGTAATTGTTATGCAATCACAAACCCCAAACCAAGTAGCACTAACTCCAGATTGCTTTGCTAATCAAAGACCTGTCAAGTTCACCTGTAATCAGGATTTAATTCAGTGCTTATTGTAAATTATAATTACAATGAAGCCATTATATATTGTATGGGATGTTTTGTGAATTTCAAAAGGGCTTTTCCTGTACCTCTGCATTAATTAAGCATTAGTTATGAACACATAGATGCATGAGTTTCAACTATTAGACAATAAGCACTAGGTTTTATAGAGCCTCAAAACCACATGTCAGTCACAGTACCAAATGCCACCAAGATAAAGTGAAGAAAAGCATAGAGGGTTGTTTCTGTAATACACATTTAATTTTTGTACTACCTTTGTTTCAAGAATCAGCATCTGTTTTGCAATCCAGAACTTTTACTTCCAAAACCATTTTCCTTTTCCTGTGCTAGCCAAGGGCCATTTATTGAAATGTAAAAATTTGTAACCTGGTTCATGGTAAGCTATTTTGTTAGAAAGACCAAACAAACACTGAAATGTACAAGTCCTGATTCTGTAACTGTTAGTCATACAATGTTCATGTGAAATCAAGGGGATAAATGTCTGACTGGTCTCAAAAATTATTCCCCAGTATCAATCTGAAAGGTTATATGTGGAGTATTTAAGGTAAGGACATGACACACTATCTTCAGAAATTGTTTTACTTGTCACCCTATGTAACACTGTCTTAGAAATTTTTTTTCTGTTAGCTATTTAAGTCTGAAAAAAATATTGGCAAAAATCATTCTATCATCAGAACAGTACAGAACAGATCTATACTTCAGCTGGTACATCCATTATTTATGTACCTTAGTTCTATAAATACATATAGATCACAGGATTTTGACTTATCTTAGTATGCTACCTTTATTTACAGTATCATCTTTCGCTGGAAGTTAACAATAAGAATAACTTATTGGGCAGAAAGTTAACAATACAGCACAGTCATTTGCTTGCCTGGCTCCAAGTCAACTGCACAGGATTATTATACAAATACAGGAAAAGAGAGGCTTTTAGAAGCCTTGCATTTCTTCTGGGGACATAGAAGTTCAGATGGCTATTCAAAGTGATTGTTACTTTAAATGAAAATCTTCTTTAACCTGTTGGATCTTGGCACATGGCATAAATGACCCACGGAGCAAGAATGAACAATATGGCAGCTAAGCACAAGTAAGAGGAAATTGAATAAAGGTGATCTGATAATAGTCTTTATGGGCATGAAAACTTATTCCTCAGTCTTCTAAATTATCTAAACTACACTACAGGAAAGGAATTTCAGCTAAGCATAATTATGTAGCATAATTATCTGATACTAGAGACTAAAGCGCAACTGTGTATGAGGGGACTGTAGCATCTCCCACATTAAGGGTCTTTATGAAGCAGCTTCAAAATATTTCTCAGTAATTGTGTACTTGGCTGATCCAGCCATGGGCAGAATGACAGATTCAGGGGGTCTTGCAGTGATTGTAGTTGATGCTGTTCAGAATTTTTGATTTTGGGATCTCAGTCTTCCTGATCTGTGATCACTGTAGCAATGTCTTAAAACACAAGTCCTTGCAGAACTTCATGTAAATTCTGTAGTTAACTGTTGTTGTTGGCATCATGAATCAAAATTCTAAAAGTCAGTAATATTTTTCCGGCTGGGAATTTGCTTGGGAAATTGCACAAATGAATATAGGAGTATGAAAAGGAGTAATCAGTGCTGTGATTCTATAGACCAGTTGGCTTGTCACAAAGATTTTTGCATGCAAAAGACTTTTGTTTTATATCCACTTTGATTTGATACCCCAGAGGAAAGAGGCTCAAGTGTACAAATGGAGTAGGAAATACATTCTTTCACTTTAATCCTTTGATGTAATGACCAAAATATCTGATAAGAGCCATTGACTGGCTGCCAGCTGTGATAAAACACTGCAAATGCACTCCTGAAGGGTGATAATGCTAGAACTGTTTTGTGCCAGTTCTGATTTAATGAATTAAAGATATGAATCCAGCAACAAAATCTCATGAGCATACAATGTACAAATCCCAGTTTAGATGACTGAATCTCGAGTCAAAGTTCTGAAACAATACAGAAGACAAGAATAAATAATAGTAATTAAAAAAGATCTCCCAGACTATGAGGCTGTGGAACTGTCCTGTTTTTAATTCTTGGGCAAAAGCTGCATAGCTGCATGTCTTCTTCTGACCATTGTCATTGTATGGTTTTGTTAGCATTTTTCATTCCATTTAACAAAATCAGAACAGCATTTACAGCTCTGAAATGAGAATGTGTGGAAACATGTTTCCCTTGAGTACCTGCTTCCTGCAGGTTCTTTATCATGCTACTCCTGTCTATTGGACTAAAAAGAACTCCCCAACATCTATACCTCCCCTAAACAAGACAAAGTTATTGTGAAAAATTAAAAAAATAAGCAGGTGTTTGCTTGTGGTTTGGTTTTGGAGGTTTTTTTTTCTAAAACACAACAGTCACAAAAGGGGACAAGTACATTAACTTGTGTTCAGAATAGAAGCAGCCATCAGGGATTTTGATATCATTGTCCCAGAATGGAGTGGTAATTGTGGAGAAATAATGCAAAACATAGTATTGTGTGCTGGCAGCTATTACAGGGAGAAAAAGATATAGAAATGTACAAAAGCTTTCATAAGCACTGTGGGTTTATTTAAATATTATTTGACTACTACTGCATTTTCCAAAGTTGATTTGTTCTGGGTTTTTTTTGTTCCCAAAACCCAATAGTTTTCTCTGAGTAAAAGACAGCATTTCAATAAATAACAGTGAGAAAGAAACAAAGTGTAATACTAGAAACAAAACCTCTGATACAGGAAAGAAATTAAGAGCCTATTACAGTAGGTCAGATGTTTATGCTTCAGAATAGCTTGTTGCTGGTTGTAGAGCCACTAACAGGAAATATATTTCCAAACCTCGACATGAGAGATTTAATTTATTTGATGTCTTGAAGATTTTATTATCTTACAAGTTTGTACAATTGTGGGAGCCAAAGAATGTCCCATGTAACTAGCTGGTACAGTTAGGCTGCTCACTGCCAATTGAAAGCAGTGGTAGCTGAAACAGATGGAGAATAGTCACACAAAACAGCCATCAGAGTGTCCTAATGTTGGTGACCTGGGGGTCCTATCTAATGACATCCTGTATCCACTGGTGGCAAAAAAGCTAACAGATTCCAGGTGATGCTTTACAATATCTTGAGTGCATATCTGATGTTGCTGGGTAGTAACACAGCCAGAGATGTTGGTGATTCTTCATTTCTCACCCACTAGTCATCTGTGTCATCCTTTGCAGATGAAGTTTAGGGCGAAGAGCTGGAAGTGTGTCCTTTGGCTTTACCAGCTTCAGAGAAGAACCACTCAATCTCCTTTAGCTCTGCACCTGTACAGAAAATGTGTAGGTATGGAGGCTAGCAGGGACCTTCCATTACTCCTCATACATACCGAAAGCATGATGGTCTCCTCTTTGCAGCTAAACACCAGCTCCTGGTTCTCCCTGTCATTCCTTCAGATTTGCAGCTGCTAAATGAGACAAGAGCCAGGAAACAATTATAGGACCATGAGTACGAACTTCTATACATATGGTGCAGAAGAGGCAATAATTTATTTTCTGTCTCATTTCACTTGACAGGTTGAGGTAAATGCTAGCTGTCTTCTTTTCAGTAATTGATATATTATGCAGAACATAAATTCATGTAAAGGAGTGAATATTTTGGTTTGAATTAAAATGCTTCATTTTACATGCTGCTTTTTTATATTTTCCCTGTCTGATTCTTTCCAGTGCCTATTAATTCTATAAAGGTATTACATACTAGTAAGTATGTGGTCCCAGAATGTGATTAACTAGTGCGTTGCTCTGCAGTCTAATTTGTAACTTTGTGCATACACAAAAATGAAGACCATCAACATTATTCAGGGGAAATGCATATTTGCTATCCGTAGATGATTTTTATTTTCACCATCTGTACCACTTAATGGTATTTCTGTTCAGCTCAAATCAATGTTTTGTAACATACATCACTATGATGTGATAACATCAAATAGTAGTTTGTAAATTACAAATATTTTTAGAACATGAGAAAGGAACATCTAGTCGTAAATAAAAATCTCATATCACCTCTCACTGAGATACAAATTGGAACTATCATAGAAGCATTTGAGTAGCATGAGACATCTATCTCAGAGTAGCCAGGGGTTATTACAGCAGTCAATATATTTATTGAAGTTAGAGAAAGCTTAGTTTTAGACTAGAATCTTCTATTTTTACACTATTTTTCTTCCCCCTTTAATTTTCTCCCCCTGCTTTTCATCCTTTCCTCCTTTCTTCTGTTTTCCTTTTTTATTTTCTTGATTTCTCACTTTCTAAAAACAATAAAATTGAAAACTTTGTGACTTCTTGCTTTTATCTTTGCAGATATTGGAAATATGTTTGCAACTTAAATTACTCCACAAGAAATTTTTCACTCAACTCTAGCATTAGTGGATTTGTTAATGCATTTAAAATCAAAGTCCAGCTTTTACCCTTGCAAGGCCTCAGTGTTATCATGAAAAAGCTAATGATCACACACAGTTTATAAGTATAGTTCTCTTCTAGTATAGGAAGTGCTACAGATTTCCAAGAAAACTTTGATACACCATTTTGAAAAAAACTTTTTTATTAAATACTGTAAAGCATATTGTTAGATCAATAATAATTAAGCTTGGAATTTCCTTCAGATTCCCTACTTGCTGTTTTCTTTGATGGCTGGCTCCAGAATAGATTTTTTTTTACACCAGTAAGACTTCATTATATTTAACATGATGCTGCAATGAATATTACTTCCTCAAGCTGTGAGGGAGTAAGGGCTAAACTGCTGAAGAAGGTTTTTCCATGAAATATATGCCAGTCAACATGGACACTAACACACTAGTTTAGTCCTTTATTTATATAATTTCTTCTAAAACATTGCTATAAATTCTTGGGGTTTTTTAGGTATCTGAACCCAACTGTATACGTTGACAGAAAACTTGGCATTTCTGCAGCTCTGACATTTTATATGAGGCAAGTATTTTCTCTCAGATTTAAATTTTCCTAATTGCTGTAATCATGTATTACATCTCTCTTGCCTTGTTAAAGAACTTACTTCACTTAGTCTGCCTTCCAAAGTAAGGGGTACCCCTTGTGGACACTTGCCTTCCATTTTTATTGCTAGTGAAAGGTCACTTGTTACAATAATGGTAAGTGGTATGGAAGCGTGTGAGGTGTTATCCATCAGCTGCTTTATCTCCTCTGTGTTTGTAAGGCACTCAACACAAGATAGTAAACACTACTGCTTGTCATTCTCCGTGGAGCTGCTACAGAGAGGAAACAGCTTAGAATGGTTTCTAGTGAAGCCTCAACATGTACTTTTCACCTGCAACCAGCCAAACTTCACCTAGAGAGGTTAAATTAAACTGCTGCCTGGAGAACTGCTGTAGACCAAATGAATGCATCTGAGCCCTGAGTGCTCTTGCCAGCATTGTTGTTTCTCTTCTGATAGCCTGCACTCACCAGCACACTGGCTCTTCCCTGGAGGCACGAGAAATCTCCCTACCTCCAACATCCCTTTAGCCACAGTAATACTGTGGTGACTGATGATCAATGACACACTTGAATACAGCAATCGGGACATAAATGAAGAAGAATGTACTGCACCAGGCACCATGTAAAATATTAAAGATAAATATTGCCTTTAATAATGAAACTGTGTAACAAACTGCAACTGTTTGTCAGTGGTGCAGAAACAGACCCTTCAAAATCTTCCCAGAAGTTAAGGTAACACGATTTTACTGCATTTTGCCCAAATGCAACCCAATCTTACTCTATGAAAACACACACAGAGTTTTCATCCTTGTAATACAGAACACATGCAGAAATTCCACTCAGAGCATGACTGGAAAAGATTGACATTTAAATCATGTCCCAGTCTGCTTTCATCATATTCACATACATACAGAGTCATTTTAGTGGCCCCAAAACAGACCTCAGTGTAAGAACTTGGGGTGATTTTCTGAATAGTACATAAGGACAAAAAGGTTTCTAAATAACTTAAAATTAAACTTTTGAACAAAACAAAATCTTTTCCTTGAAGATGTGGTAAACTAAAATCTTTTCCCATAGAAACAGATCTTTGTGGTTTAAGAATGATGTTCATATGAGAGAGGTAATTGTTATCTGTGACTTGTACTAATAAAGATTTATCCAGAACTAACTCAAAGTTCAGAGTACTTTTTTTTTTTCCATCCTTTTTTGCCCATAACTTTCTGTCCTATGTGGCATCTCAGTAGGTATCAGCATTATTTTCCTTTACAGCGTGGCCATTAATTACAAGAAGAAAAAAAAAAAAAAACCCAAGAACAAAACCCAAAACTGCTAAAAAGCACTTACTTTTAAATATGTACATGGAATGTCCAGCTTTTCTTCTTGAAACTCCATTGTCTTGTCTGAGGCAAAAGAATACACTGCAATCCATTTTTTGAGTAGCTAAACAAAGCATATTCCATCACTTCCTGACCCTGGCACTCTTTTCTGATCCACACCATGACAGAATGCTTATCTCCAAGGCATTTAAAGAAGTGAGTTTTTCAATTTTATTTGCCAGGTTCAGAGATTTCACCCTAGATCTGTGGGATTGGCAACTTGCCCTACAGGCAGTAAGTAAAGGGTTGGTTATGGGATCTTACTTTGGTTGACTATTTCAAAATAAACCCAAAAGTTTTTAACAATATTTTGGAAGGTATGATATAAGCTAAATTAAATGACTGAAATAATGTGTTGGTGCCCCTATTGGCTGTTCTTGGCTGACATGTCTCACAAAATTTTTTTTTCCAAAAATGTTTGGTTTGGATTTATTTACTATGAAACTCTAAGAGCTGTGACTGTCACTTTGAAGGTGTTTCTAAACTCAGATGCTTGCAGAAGATTTATTATTCATTCACAATATTTCTGAGCACTGTGAATACTTTTAAAAAACCATGCTTGGCAAGTTCCATTTAATGAAACTGCAAAAATGAATCTTAAGATTTCAAAGGTTAATTTAAAACAACTTGTTATTGACCAGATAAGAAAATTCATGCTTCAGATGCTCTGAGATAATATTTAGAGCCCAGGAATTATATGGATCATCAAATATTGCAGCCATTTTGCCATTTCAATCTCTCAGAAAAGAGGCATGTTTAGCTGGTAATATTTATTCAACAGCAAACATTCCTTCCCCTTTTCCTGAGTATCATGAAGCCAGAATTACAGTCCTCAGGCAAATAGATTCACTAGTCAAAAGTGATTTTTTTTTTTAGTCTTCCAGAATTTTATTTCTGATGTGTTTTGTTTCACATATAAATGTTTTATAGAACAAAGCAGAAATGGAAGCAATCTTCATACAACAGAAATATTACAGAAGATGGAGACTGAAATTATGACATCATTAAAGTACATGCCAAACTATAGTCACCTTTGATTTGTCTAGGGTGCTACCATGAGTCCATCAAAAAGACAGCCTGAAAATAATTTCAAAAGCTGATAACAATTTAATTAATTTTTAAAAATCCACAAAATAGGACTTAAGCACTTCAACAAGGGGAAATGCAAAGCTCTGCTTCTGTGGAGGAAAACGCCACGTGAAAGTATATTTTGGGAGCCATCCAGCTGGAAAGCTGCTTTGTGAAAGAACGACCTGAGAATGCTGGTGGACAAAAATTGCACATAAGTCATTAATGTGTCTTTCTTGCAAAGACTGCTAGTGGTGTCCTGGGCTGCATTAGAAGACCTACGGAGGTCCCCTTCAGCCTCAACCATTCCGTCAACATAATTACATAAAACAAGTAAGTTTTGCTTTTCTGCTTGATGTTGTTTACTTCACTCAATTTGATAAGTGTAAAAATACAAGAAAAGATGACAAATGTTATGTTAGATTTTGAAAAGAATCTGGAGGATGGCAGGAAGTACTAGAAACACATTTTTAGAAACAACTTTCTGTACACTGGAAAAAGACTCTTTCATTGAAAAAGACTATTTCATCTGAAAAAATGGATGATAGAGATGAACAAATGAAAAGTTCCTTAGCAGAACTTACTGGGGCTCTGTACAGAAGTTTTCTTGTCCTGAAAGTTTAGGCATTGTATTTAAACTACATCATAGATATCGGTCAGTTGCTGAATGCTATAGAACTGGCTACCGTCAATGCATTTTTTTCCTGCTGGTGCATTCAACTTTCTTGTGAAACAGATGCTCATTTATGTGTCTCAGGAGGCTTTAATAGCTAAGCAGTGGGAGGTATAGATTATGCAGAACCATTACAGTGATTTTGTAGAATGTAACTCTAATCCCAGGCAGATTCAAAAGGATTCATCTGTGAAAAATAGTGGGTTTTTTTTATTTATTTTGTCACATTAAGAAAGCTGAAGACAATAGTCCCCTGTTCCCCCTCAAGTTGTTTCTTGGCTTTAACTGTTCTTTATCTTTGTTTTTAATATACCCCTAGAAAATAATCTTAACCTTAAAAGTTAAAACAGAAATTAGAGTTCCTATAGCTAAAGTAATTTTGCAAAATATATATAGGCATTTTTAGTCACTGTTATGAATTTAGAGTTATTTCACACAAAGTATGTGTTTCAGCGATAACCTCTGTGGTCTTAGATTCTTTGAAAAACACACCATAACTTCAGAAAAAGTGCTATATTTGGGATTGTGCCCAAGACAGCAAAGCCTACTTTCATCTTTTTCCTTCATTATTCTGTTTTCTTTCATTATTTTTCCAAACCTCAATAAAAATGACATCTGTACATTTGTATCAGGCCTGACACTGTAACATGAATATACTTCAAAGTAAACTTCAATACTTTAGATTTTACAGACTGAAACAGCAACAAGTCTAGATAATGGTTGGCCTTGTGGAGTAGCATGCAAAGTAGATTGCTTTCCATAGCCTGGCTCACCTAATAGGGGTCCAGTTTATTTTCCTTTGTTTTGCCACACAGAGGGTCCAGTTATCCTTTCATTAACACATCAACATGGAGTGGGAAACTTTGCACAGATGGGGTAAAGGTAAATTCCCACTTGGACTCCGGAATCTGTGCTGAATTAAAACCAGACCTTGGAATACATCATGATGAACTCCTGGCAGGTGAGTTTGATGCATGCCTTGTGATGACCAGTGAGACTTCTTGATTTTCAGTGTGTACTGAGTTTCTCATGTTTTATCATTCTGTGCTTTTTTTCATGAAAACCTCTAAGTTTCTGCAGTATGATATTGAGGCCAGTTCTGACAAACTGTTACCAGGAAACATTTTCCAGCATGACAGAAGAATGTAAACTGCTGTAACCTTTGACAAGCTTTTACCTATCCTCAGGGAGTTTGAACATATCATGTAGGAAAAAGGCCTTTCAGATGACAGAAGTTGACCTCAGTCTGTCTGGACAATTTGAGCAAATAAGCTTGGTTATGGGCTGTAGTTTCAGAAGCACTTGCATAAGAAGGCAGTTCAGTCCCTTTTCACATCTTTCCAAGCCAGATGTTACAGATAGCTCCAGGGTAAAAAGATGAAACAATCTCAGTGAAACAGCTTCAACACTTTTCAGGCATAAGTTCATTATATGCCCACCATGAAAGCAGAATTGCTGTGTCAATGGAGAAAAAAAAAGGAATTAATTCTATATCAATTTGCATCACTTCTCTGAACAGTATTATAGGTTTGGATGATTTTGTTTCTTTACTATCTCTAGGTAAGAGGTGGGGAAGAGAGATGTAGCTATTGTGGCACCAATATCCAGTGAAGTAAAATCTGGAGCATATTAAGCATGTGTGTGCTGGAAATAGGGTGCACAATCTCTGGAAAAACAAGAATGGGAATGACCTGTTTTAAAGAGAGTGGAAAAAAAAAGAAAGATCAGTAGGTTTAAGCACAGAGAGATATGCTTGTAAAAGCCAGCAGATCAGAGGTGATAGAAATACAGTGGTGGTGGAAAGAAAAATAAGGGAGTACCTCACCTAAAGCTAAAGAAAAATACATCTAGGAAAAAAATATACCTGTAAGCGTAGTAATATATATTTAGTAGAAATTGTTTTAATTATATGAAATGAATGCATGTAACAGCAATAAGGCATGCTAAGTTAAATGCTAATATGGTTAGAGTCAGAGCGTTTCAGAGGTCCCTTTTATTGTTAATCCAGTTAACATGAAATTCAGAGGAAATAATATCCTCCATAAGTTCACGAATACCATGGATCTGGAAATGAAATTGTCTATTTCTGGTACTACTGTCACAAACCCAAAAGGCAACCCTTACTAAAGAAGATTTCTACATCACGTAACAATGAGAAAATGGTCTAATAATAACCCTATAAAAGGTATTGGTAAAATTGCACATGGAAAATTTATGTTTGAACAATAAGTACTTGATAGTTGGCACAAGTGAGTTTAATAATTGTTTAAAAAGGCCACAAACACAAGTCTGTACTGGCTAAGTGCAATATAAAAATACATATGACATTCATACTAGCAAGAAAATTGATCATCTAAGGATAACCCTTCAGATGGATGTATTTCATGTATTGTTTCTCATTGTATTTAAATAAATTAGTGCTTCTAAACTCTTCAAAGGCTTTAGTAAATTAATCATGGCTTCCATTTTGTAAGTAAATTTCTGAAGATGGACCACCACTCTAAAGTGTGGCAGAATGATGGTGAATATCTTATTTAGAAAATATGGACTTTTGTTTTGTTAGTGAACTATCTTTACATGACCATGCTTTTTTCTACTCTATATCATTGACTTATTTCTTATCTAAAAGAAATCTTAAAAAAATAAGTTGGTCAAGCCAGAAGGCTGTCAGTGCTTTATAGGCATTAATAAGGAATAATGTAAAATTTTAAGATAGTCACTCTTGTCTTCATAGCAAAGCAAGAGAAAAAAGTAGCTGCCGGCAGGGAAGTTATATCATCCTGCTATTGCTGGAAGACAAGACAGAACCAAAGCTTCATTATTAAAACTTAGAACACATGAATCTCAGCCTAAATGTATCTTTAAAACAATCTACTGATTTTCCTCTTTTTTTTCTTGAAATCTCAATAAGTGAAATGCTATGGTTTGTTCAAGATTTTTGCTTACACAACTCCCTGCTTTTGAAGCCATTGCTAATAGCTATATTATCAGCAATTCAGAAGGGAGAGATGTAATTGCATCTCATAAGTAATTTTATTCTTTTTATTTTTCTATATTGTAGTTGTGGAAATGACCTCCTGGCGTATCAGTTCAGGAGGTCCAGGCTGGCATCCAGGAGTATATGCTACGCTATTTTGTGTGATACAGGCTGCTTTTTGCTTAGTCCTCACTCTTAAATGGTTGTTTTGGACTGGTGATGACAAAGTATTGTATTGATTTCTTTAGCTATATGTAATGACTGGATCTGTTCTATATGTGAATACTCTCCACATTCGCATTTTAAAAACTTTGGATCCAATGATAACCAGTGATACAGAAATGTCTCCATGAAATCTTTCATCCTCACTGTTTACTTAAACAGATGTAACAGTTCAAAGCTACAGTAAAAGTTTGCACATTAAAAGGGGCAGATGAATTTAGTAATATCAGGAAAATATCAGTAGCACAAGATGAATACAAAAAACTGAACATCCAATTTTCTTTTCAAGAGCCACCTGCAAAAAGCTTCATTGAGTTTCAGAAAAAAAACCACTTATACAGATTCTTATACTTTCTCAAAAGTATCACTTGCCACCATGTCATTTTAAAATATCAACATTTAGGAATAAGCAGTCAGTAAAGTGTTGCCACACTGCCAGTTTCATTTTCTATATCTTAGATAACTGAATCTGAAAATTATTAAAATGAATTTTTTCTGCCCTTAATCATCTTTGTAGCCCTCTGCTGGACTATCTCCAGGAGATCCCTGTCTTTTTTGTACCAGGGTGCTCAACTTATACTCAAAGAATATATACTTATATATTCAGTATATAGGTAGAAGAAAACTCCAGTAAAATACTGAGTATGAAATGCACGAGTGTGTAATCAGTAGGGACTTTGCTTTTAGATGTCTAAAAGCCAAAGACTTTCTAGTATTTTATGGAGTAAATTGTCAAATTTCCTAGTTTTGTTAGAGGATGCAACACCTCTGATTCAGCCCCAGTCAGCACAAATAACAGGTATGGGAAAGAAATGTTCTTGTCTCCTTCTTCTCCGCTCTAACCTACAGCATAGAAGTGTAAAGATGAAGGAATAATATGCTTGGTTTTGTTCTAGCTCCTATAGAATAAATGACAATAAAATTGTGAAAATCAGATTGCAGTATCTCTCCTACTCTAAGTACATTAAAAATATGGTAGGAAAAGATTCCGCAAATTGTTATTGTGTGGATGTATAAAGTTTAGAATATGTGAAAGATATTTTCAAACCCTCATTTTTAGCACTCATTATAAAACAAATTTATTTTGCATACAGAATCACAGAATCACAGAATTGTAGGGGTTGGAAGGGACCTCTAGAGATCATCGGGTCCAACCCCCCTGCCAAAGCAGCTCCCTAGCTCATATTGCACAGATAGGCGTCCAGACAGGTCTTGAATATCTCCAGAGATGGAGACTCCACCACCTCCCTGGGCAGCCTGTCCCAGGGCTCTGTCACCCTCACTGTGAAAAAGTTCTCCCACGTAGATGCAGAACTTCCTGTGCTCCAACTTGCAGCCATTGCCCCTTGTCCTGTCACCACAAACTACTGAAAAAGGGGCTGGCCAATTCCCCCTGCATCCCATACTTAAGATATTTATAAACATTAATTTTGTCCCCCCTCAGTCTTCTTTTCTCAAGGCTGAACAGCCCCAGCTCACTCAGCCTTTTCACACAGGGGAGATGCTCCAGGCCTTTAATCATCTTTGTAGCCCTCCTCTGGACTCTCTCCAGGAGATCCCAGTCTTTTTTATACCAGGGAGCCCAGAACTGGACACAATACTCCAGGTTTGGCCTGACCAGGGCAGTGTAGAGGGGGAGGATCACTTCCTTCAACCTGCTGGCCACCCTCTTCCTGATATACCCCAGGATCCCATTGTCTCTCTTAGCCACCAGGGCACACTGCTGGCTCATGGCCAACCTGTCATCCACCAGGACCCCCAGGTCCTTCTCTACAGAGTTCTTCTCCAGCAGGTCACCCCCCAGCCCGTGCTGACTCAAGAGGTTGTTCCTTCCCAGGTGCAAGACTCCACACTTGCTTTTGTTGAACCTCATCTGGTTTCTCCCTGCCCAGCTCTCCAGCCTGTCCAGGTCTCGCTGGATGGCAGCGCAGTGTTCCTGCTTGTCAGCCACTCCTCCCAGCTTTGTATCATTGGTGTACTTGCTGAGGGTGGATGCTATTCCCTCATCAAGGTCGTCAATGAAGATATTAAACAGGAGCATAAACACTTACATAAAACATATTTGGATTATAATTTTTCATTCAGCTCTGAGCTAAACCAATCAGAACTATTTTAAAGTTAGCGATCCTAGGTGACAACAGTAAATAGCACTATATTTTCTATCAATTCACGGAGTGAATTGGTTCCACAATGCTGTCATTATCCAAAGAGACACAAGCGTCCAAACAAGGAATATGCTTTTCATTTGTGTGTATGAAATAACTACAGTATCTGAAAGAACCTGATGATTATATCACTTGTGGGAATGAAGGAATTCACCATTTGAGAAAATGACTCTATTAGCTGTCCAGTTCATTAAAAAACATTTTCTATCTCTGTTTTTCATGGTGATATTTTAATGTAGAAATGAATGCTTGTAAATAAAGAGGTTTATCTTTATCATTTGCATTTAAATTAAAGTGGAAATGTTTGCTGTGTTTTATATAATACAAAAAGGAATTGAGGTTTGAAGGTTTTTTTTAATATCAGTGAATTTACCATTCAGAGATTATAATGATACCATAGGTCAGGTGCACATGACCTGTGATGTAGTGGATCATAGATGTAGTCAATTCATCCCAACAATGGAAACAATGGGAAGTTGAGATTTGTTCTCTAAATGGAGTTTCCAGTTTCTCATTTTATGATCTAATATCAATGGCTTCTTCACAATTGTTACTAGCTGCACAGCATAGGTGAGAAGAGTCTCTGTGCTTTTGTAATTTTGCAGCAGAAGATTAAGTCAAGCTGTCTAAACACTTGTGGTTTGCCACTAGTTCAGCTTTAACCACAGTTGTGGAATTGATACTGCAACATGTCTGAGAAAGTACTTTGCAGGCAGAAAAGCTATTATCTGTGCAGGGCACTGATGAGGGATGTTTTAATGATGCTTGATTTGATCAGAAGAATTAGGAAAAATATATTAACTGAGCTCTCAATAATATTTCCAGTTAAATCAGTAGATGTTCAAAGAAAATCAGGAGAAAATAAGTATGATCAAACAGAAAAATGTTTGATTATGAGTACAAGGAGATTTTGCTTTCACCAAAGCATTGATTTTGGCCTTGTGTGGAAGTGAATGTCAGGGGCAACAGAATCAGAATGTGGATTGTGACTTGATGACAAATTAACCTTATGTGATGAAGTTTTTGCCTCACACCTGCGAGGGCTTTTATTTCATTATATGGCTACAGAAATAGGAAACAACAGAAGACTGACGCTCCAGCATCTTACATAAATTTATTTCATCCAGCAACTAATACAAGCCTATGGAGACATCAGAGACAAGAGTGACAAGTTAGTGATCCTCAGGAGAGCACCTGTACAACTGAACTATATAGATTTGTGTTGCAGTGCTATACAGAAATATCGGCTTGCAGGGTGAGACACCTGAATCACTAGAGTGTTGCTCTACAGTTTGGTACTGCACTGTGTGAGTTTTAGTACTTGCCTGGTTTCCAGTAGCTCTGAGATGTCTGATCTACCACTGAGAACAAATGCTCCCTACTTGGCTTTTATAAATGTTAACCCTGGCTTCCAGTTTGACTGGTGAAATAAGCTGTCATTCAACATAAATGCATCAAGGCAAGGAGATATCGAGGAAACGGGACTTAGTCTTAATCATACTCTGATTATCACCATAATATAAACAGCACTAGTCTATCACCATCAAATTAGCTACGTGGAGAGAAAAAAACTCACAACATATCCTGTCTTTTGCTCTTCTACCATAAATGAGCTAAAAGATTAGCAGCTTGAACTCCATTGTCAAGATGGTCTTCAACGTTCATATACTAAGAACAGAACGTATTTTCTAACATATCTTGTAGATAAATTTCTAAGAAAAAAAGAATTTCTGAATTGTCTTTTTCTTTGGAATAAAAATACGGAGGAGTCATTTTTCTCTTATTTTGATCTGGAGGGAGTTGAAGGAAAGTTCATTCTGAAGGATCATATTGTGTGAATTACATTTCTTATATAAAAAAAAAGTGTATGATATTTCTTTGAAATACAGGCATAATTTGACACTCCAAAATGTTTTTAATTTATGTTTCATAATTAAATTACCAAGATTCTTCTTGTTTACTATAGAATTGAAACACCTTTCTTGAAAAATATCAGTTAAAGCATGTAATTTAATTTTTTTTCTTTTTCTCTCAGTGAAATGTTGTTTTTTTAAGCTGCTGATTGAGGTTAATAGTTTGGACCCAAGTTCATTTGTGCAAACATCAAAACAGGCAGGAAAAAACAAGGCAAACTAGTGTCTAAAACTTCCCAAATTCCAACATTCTGTGATTTCTGCTTGTTCACTAATGAAACTAGGTTCAGAGGTGTTTCCTAACACTGTCAGTTCTGTGAGAAAACAGTGGTTTCTGTGTGGAGCTTTTCTTTGGATGATGAACTAGCTGAGAGTTTATGGGTTAGGTTTAGAGAACAGAAAAATATGGACGATATTGTGGTGGGTGTCTGATACAGACCCTCTGATTGGGAAAAACTTGATAAGGCCTGCTTCAGAAAACTGGAGAAGCATTAAATTTTCATTCCCTGGTCGTTACACGGAACTTGAATCATTCTGACATCTGCTGGCAAAGCAAGGCAGCTGGTTAGAAGCAATTCATGCAGTATGCATAGTGCATTGACAACTTTTGCACACAGGTGACCATGGAGTCAGTGGAGGTATTCTGTGGGACCTCATACCTACAAATAAGAGCATGCAATATTCTAACAGGACTGAATTGGCTGCAGTGGTCATGAGGTGCTAGAATCCAGGATCTTGAGATAAGGCAATAAGACAGATATCAGGATCACTACTCTGGACTTCAGGAGAGCCAAATTTAACCTCTACAAGTAGGTACATTCCTGGAAGAAGCCCATGGGATACAGCTATGGAGAGAAGAGTGGACCAGGAGAGCTGGTTGATCTTCAGGGATAACCTCCTCCAAGCTCAAGAATGGTCTATCCTTATGCGCAGGATGTGAAGCAAAGGTGGCAGGCCTCCTTCATGGACGAACAGGTTGCTCCTAACTAAATTCAACCATAGTAAGAATGTATACCAGAGGTGGAAGCAGAGGCAAGTGGCCCAGGAGGCATATGGAGGCTCTAGCTGACCATGCAGTGATAGGTTTATAAAAAACAGAGTTTATGTCAATGATATTCTTGGAGATGCTCAAAACCCAGCTGGATCCAGCCTTGAGAAATCTGTCATAGCTGAACCTGCTTTGAACAAGGGGTTTGGACTAGATAATCTCCAGAAATCCCTTTCTATTTCAATAATTCTGTGATTCTATAAGGTAGTGAGGATATGGTCTGCGAGTTCCTGAAGACTGCCTGTGTGAACTTCATTCTCTTTGTTCTTTTCATGACAGTAACTGTGAAAGACTTAGACTTTTGCAGTGACAGAAAAAATACTGGAAAAGGTGGATGCTATTATATTTCATATTTAGAATGTTTCAGTGCCTTTCCCTGTTCATCCTGCTGAGAAAATTACTGTTTCCTTTTTCAGCTGTCAAGCCTTGACACTTCTGAACAAGATACAAAGCTTGTGTTTTTCTGTCTGAAGGGCTCCATTTTACCTCTGGTGCAAAGCAATACATATATCATATGTACGCTTTCACTACCTACATGATGTGTCACTTGTGTTTTGACTGGTTTAGCATCATAACAAACTCTGTCTTCCTGACCATATGGTACACTGGTTTCTGGGCAACAAAGAATCATCTATTTCATAGTTTAAAACAAAATGAACCATTATAATTGGAATTATAAACAATCATGCATTTATGTGTCACAAATACTAATTTTAGTGAGTTTCACAACACGTAAATACAGACACTGGTTCTATTAATCAAGTGATAAGGTAAGAATTTCACTACAAGAAAATGTAGGAAGTCTTGCTTTGAAAATATGGTAGTTTTGGGAGACATAATTGTCAGTGTCTCATGATTTAGAGGGGACTCTACACCCAAGCTGGATTTCATTGACTTCTTGAAGGAGTTATCAAGTGCTGTATTGGACGAACCCTTTGGCATTTTCACCCAAAGCCTGTGTGACTATACCATTGACCTCAGCGCTTCTTAATAAGTGTCCGATCTTAACATTCACCTTAATGCTAATCTTGCCACTGTTTTCCAAGACTATTTTAGGTCTGAAGAACATTATGATATCTCTTTCCCAACATGACTTTTAAGTCCAGCTGTATACTCTTTTGGAAAGCAACTCAGATGGAAAGCACTGAAGTGTCAAAGATATGCCAGACTTAATGTTCTCCTGTTATTGATGGGTGAGCGCTCTCTATCAAATACATGAGTAAGTGCAATCCTGATCCAAAATATTCTGCTCTTGAATGATTTCATTAATTATTAAGTACTGACTTTTTTCTTCCTTACTCCCTGATTTATCAGCTGGGGAGCATAACTATCTGACTGACTACACTACCTACACTGACTCCTTAAAAATGCTTTTCATTCCTATAGAGACTCTCTTTCTTCCACCACAACTTTTGAGGATATGCATGCAAAAGCTTGAAGCTTACAGACTAATAGAAACAAACAAACAAACAAAAAACAACAAAGTTTTGGTCAGATGAAAATTGTAGGAGGCAGCAGCTGAGAAACTATCTATGCAGACAGATGTATAACTCAGGTTACTCCAGTTTTCCAACTATTCTTTTATCAGTTTGTTTGCATGTGGGACTGTTACATCATCTATGATCCCCAGTAGACTCATTTTTTCCCCTGTGCATGTAACTACTTCCCTTCCTTAGATCAAACATTTGTGACACATGACTGGAAAGCCTTTTCCTATTTATACTCCTATTATACTCATGAATGTCACCAAGCTAGATATTTTGCAGCTCATGAAAAACAAGATAAAAGCCTGCAGTCCTATGGATGGGCACCTAGGATTAGAAACATGGGACCACTAAATTAATAGGCTGCGATGGAAGGTCCAAAGTATGTAAGTTCCACATGTCCCTATACATTACATACTGGAAAGCACTGACATTATTGCTATTATGTATTATGAAGAATTGCAGACATGCCGAGTTGGTTTAGGTGTCAGATGCATGAGTCAGTTCATTGATCTCTGCTAGCTTAGTGCTGTGGGTTGCCCTGCAACAGACATGAAGACATAAACCTTGGTTAAAGATATTTAAAGGAAAATGCTTTCCCTGCATCTGCAGTGGCTGAATGGAGGGCATACAGCTTGTTACTTTCCCCCAGGGGACACATGGCAACTCTACTGATTTGTGGTAACTGGATTAGATGCCTGAGTCTATGGGGAGTCCTCAAGTATTCCAGCTGCTCTGATTCTACTGCAGTATTCGCACAAGTTATTGCTATTGGGGAATCTACAGTGTTGGAGACATAACTGCTGAAAATTGAAAGAAAACACTTGCTGCTGCCACAAAGCATCTCAAATGTCACTTATGTCAGTGTTCTATAAAAGAATACATCAAAGATATTTTGTGCTGACTGCAAACAAAACTGTGTGACAGACAGCAACGGCAGCTTGAGATGTCTGACTGATTTAAAATGTTCCAAAGCTATATGGTATTATCCATATACTTGAGTAACTCTGCTTCTGTAAAGCAATCTCCACATCACAAAAATCTGTATGTAAACAGACAACAATAAAGCAGTCAAAATCTTCAAGGGAAATATGTTCTAGGGGGTTGAATGATGCTAATAGAAGCAACCGTGTAAATGAGAAGAGTTTGCAACTTCCGGCAAAATTCAGTGACTAGGGGAACCCTAACTCCCATGGGACTTTGCAGATTTATTGAGTATTAATTCCTTCTGGAAGGCATATATTTCCATATTTATTTGTTTATTCTATTTAAATGCAGACAGTAAATAGCTTTCCAACAGAGGAACCATTAACACTGTTTGCTTGTTTTAATGCTGTGCTGCCTCATATTAAATCTAACGTTGCATCTGGAATGCTAATACAATAATTCCAGGTTAATTTGTGTCTGTATTAGGTTATGTTATACCTTTATGGTGTATAAATCATTACTTATCTTGGTAGGCCATGTGTCAGGTAGTGGGCAAAAAAAATAATTGAAAACTGAATATAGGTCATTATCAGTGAAAAATGAGACTGATTTATTATTGGTAAAAGCTGACTACTCCATCTTCACAAGTGGAGATGACAGCTGCATAGTTATGTCAAACCCCAAGTTTTCAAAAATTCCTGTCGTATTCATTGCTCTTGAAACTGCTGCTGGGGATCTTTAGAATGTTACTGTAAGTGGTTGCTCATCAACTGACACTTGAGCTTAGATTGGTAGAGTTTTGCATTGAAAATACTAGCCATCTAAATGACACCCCTGGAAAATCTACTACATATTTTCTTAGTTGTACAGTAATACCTGAAAAGCATTATTTTTTTTCCAGTTCAGTGTCCTATCTAATATGGATGAAGTTCATTTGGTAGAAGAGATGAATAGTATTTTAATGCTAGCTAGCATCTCATATTAATATTTCTTATTTTGTGTTTATATTAGCATATTTCATGTTAGTGGATTTTATATTTGCTCAAATGTTGTTAGAAAGTTCATAATCACCACTGCCTCCTTTTTAGTGGAAACCTGGAATAATGCAGAGATATTTAATCCGAAAGCATACAGGAGAATTAGAATTCCTTGCAGCAGAGAATGCAGTCCTTAATCCTCAGATCCAACTGAAAGACACTCAGGCATTTTGAGAGGGAAAGAGTGCAGATATCTCAGCATCTCATAGTCATTCAGCTGACTTACTTAACTAATAAAATGAAGAAAACAGTTTCAGAATATCATATTAAGCCTCTTGACAATGAGCTCACTCAAAACCATTTTTCATTATTACTGTTATGATTGCTTCTAGTTGTAAATGGTATTCACCAGCACTATTCAAATTATTCATCCTAAAAGAAGGAGCATACCAATAAGCACTAATGTCAATCAATTAATCAAACTAAACACAAATAGATTGTGGATATTTCATCGAACTAGTACTCCATTTATTTCTGTTTCCCTGCCAATGACTAGAGCATAACAAGTCTAATAGCTTAAGCATATATATGTAGAGAGAGAGAGACCTAAGAGCATAGCCTGAGAACACTATATTTTAGGATTTTAAGTAGTTGTCTATGAAGTAGGTGCTTTGCATGTGCCTCAGAACTGATGTCTGCAATGTTAAATTGATACCATTCAGACAGTCATATGCACAAGCTAGCAGATTGAGTTAGCTGAAGTAATGAAATATTGAGCAAGTTATTTAACAAACTTGGCTGTAACTATTGCTTTAGTTGGAGAAATAATTAAATTTATTGAGTAATTTTTTTCAGTTATTTTGATACTGCATTCTATCATGGTCTTTCTCACAGAAGCCATTAAAGGATTCCCAAAGAGCAGAAGCAGAAGTTCAAAGATGTCAGGCACATAGGAAAAGAATTTTTTGGTATATATTGACAGTCATCATTTACTATACATCAGATTTTCTAAAACTGTAAATTCCCCCTGGAATTGCCATACACAAGTTTAAAAGTTTATAAGTTGCTTAAATGCCTGGACCTCATTATTTTTTTTTATAATGTATTTAACTTAAAAACCTGATAGTAATTTTACATATTAAAAATGCTAATCAACACCAAATAAGGGAATTTTTAGCAGGCTTTATAGTCAGGAATTTACCAGAATTTTGTGTTCTGCTTATCTTACATTTAATCTTATTTTTTGGGGAAAAAAAGCCCACCAAAAAAATTATTATTTTTAGTCATAACTTTCAGCTGAGGGGTAAGGGAAACTCTCCTACTAAATAATAGTGATGGACAAAAGAAGAATAATCATCAACTAAATCACTGCCTTTGCAATATTTACTTTAGAATGAATAAGCCACTGAGCTACAGCAGTGTTTTTAAATCTCTCTGCTTCCTCTTCAGAACAAATCTTATGTGAAATCCTTATTCATTCATGAAGTCAGTAATGTCATGAAATCCTAAGAATATAACAGGGAGAAATCTCAGAGAAAGTAACAGGATGACGGGAAACTGAAAGGCTGGCTTCCAAGGGAAAACTTGCAAAGCTTAATATACATACATAAGATACTAGAGAATGAGTTACATTTGTGAAGTATCTCAGACATTACAAGCATACCTGAGGGAAAAAGTAGAGATTAGGAGAAGGAACATAACCAGCTATTGATTTTTTTCCCCAGTGAGAGGCCTACTTAATTTCAAGCAATACCTCCCTGCTCTTTGCTGAAGGTCAATGCACAGTAGATTAATTTCTGGCTCCTTTCCTGAAGGTTTTATCTTCTTAAGTTTGTTAGCAGTAATTTTCTAGTCTAAAGGAAATTAGCCCTACACTGGTAGTACTCTACAAATAAGAAATCAATAATAATTTCTTTGCACATCAAAAGAATTAGATTGGCAACTGTTGAAATTTTCATTTGCCAAGATAATATTGTAAAATTAATAAAGTTATAACCAAAGAAATGATTGCAGCATTAAATATAGCAGATTAATTCTAAATGGTTGAAACTGAGAGGCCACGCACTAAACTTGGTATAATTTACCTGTTACCCTTATTGGAATGAAAAACTGTCACTAATAATATCTATATTAAATCACTTCTAAAATGTCAGGAGAAACCCTTGATGACAGTAGTTTTCTGTAAAAACTGGAAGGGAACCTCTGGCTTATCTTCAACAGACTCATAATTTCAGTCATCTTTGTAATTGTCTTCAGACAGAAGAACTGGTTCACAATGTTTGATACCATCTTCCAGCATAATGAAACAGCTTTTATTCATTCTTCCAGCAGAGGAAATTGTTAGCCTAAGTTATTTCCCTGACTGAAAGAAGAGCATGAAGTATTTGAAAGAAAGTGTCACAGCAGTGATTTTAAGGAAAGAGGGACATATGAACTCCTAGCATGTAAGAGGAATGAATGCAGACAGGTATAGGCAGAGTGCAAACTGAGAGAAGAAAGAAAAATCAAACACATTATATTCCACCATGATTATGTACTCTTTTTTTTTGGGGGGGGGGGGGGGAAGGTAATATTCAACTCAATTTCATCAAGGAAATGAATAATATTAATGAGGAAAAGGATTAATGGGAATCACAGAATCATAGAATGCTAGAGTTTGGAAGGGACCTCAAAAGATCTAGTTCAACCCCCCTATCAGAGCAGGATCACCTCGATTAGGTCACACAAGAGCATGTCGAGGTGGGTTTTGAATTTCTCCAGAGAAGGAGACTCCAAAACCTCTCTGAGCAGCCTGTTCCAGTGCTCTGCCAACCTCACAGAAAAAAAGTTTTTCCTTATGTTCACATGGAACCTCCTGTGCTCTAGCTTGCACTCATTGACCGTTGTCCTATCCTTGGACATCACTGAGTATAGTCTGGCTCCATCCTCTTGGCACTCACTCTTTACATATTTATAGACATTTTTGAGGTTACACCTCAGTCTCCTCCAAGCTAAAGAGACCCAGCTCCCTCAGCCTGTCCTCATAAGGAAGATGTTCCACTCCCTTAATCATCTTAGTGGCCCTGTCCTTGACTCGTTCAAGTAGTTCCCTGTCCTTCTTGAACTGAGGGGTCCAGAACTGGACACAATATTCCAGATGCTGTCTCACCAGGGCAGAGTAGAGGGGGCGGAGAACCTCTTTACCTACTAACCACACCCCTGGACACCATCAGCCTTCTTGGCCATGAGGGCACATTGTTGGCTTATGGTCATCCTGCTGTCCGTCAGGACCCCCAGGTCCCTTTCCCCTATGCTGATCTCCAATAGGTGCTTCCCTAACCTATACTGGTACCTGGGGTTGTTCTTTCCCAGATGCAAGATGTACACTTGCCCTTGTTGTATTTCATTAAATTTCTCCCCACCCAACTCCCAGCCTGTCCAGATCTCACTGGATGGCAGCACAGCCTTCTGGTGTCAGCCACTCCTCCCAGTTTTGTGTCATCAGCAAACTTCTTGACAGTGAACTCTATTCCCTCATCTGAGTTGTTGACGAATATATTGAATAGTACTGATCCCAGTACCTTCCCCAGAAGGACTCCACTAAGTACAGGTCTCCAGCTAAACTCTGTCCCATTGACCACAACCCTCTGACTTTTTCAACCAGTTCTCCATCTTCCTCACTACTCAATTATCCAGACAACACTTCCCTAGTTTAGCCACGAGGATGCTGTGGGAGATGGTGTCAAATGCTTTACTGAAATCAAGATAAACCATGTCCACTGCCCTAACTTTGTCTATCCACCTGCCTTTGTCTTCATAGAAGGCTATCAGGTTGGTCAAATATAACTTTCCCTTGGTGAAACCATGCTGACTGCTCCTAATGATGCACTTAACCTTGTCCAGAATGGGGCACACACAGAATTGCTGGTATGTGGGAAAAGAAAAAAGTAAGAGAAGGAGGAGGCAGACAAAACTCCTTACACAAAAGCAAAGAACATAAAACATTGAAAAGAAAGGAGTTAGTTCTGGAAAGTGCACAAAGCCTATAAAAAGGAAAGGAAAGGACAGTGGGGAAAAGAGACAATGATACCACTCAAGCTGAGTGAATGAAAATGAGAAGCTGTGGAAAGGAGTCAGAGATGTGGAGTAGCAGTTGGTCCCTAGGGATCAAGGATGTGTATTCAGGAAGTGTGTGAGAAATTAAAGTCTCTGACATGAGATTATACTCAGTTTACCACAGCAGCAATGTGAGCCTGGCATCTGTGCAGTGCTCTCCAACACAGAGAAACTCTTTGTCAATACTTGTACTCTTTCTAACCCTCTGATTCTACTGTCCTTTGGGGTGCTAAACTATATAACTTTTCCATCTTGACTCTTTTATTATGTTGACTGAAGAAATTAATATGTTTAGCTTCATGTTCCTGAAAGCTAGACTTTTGTTTTCCAAAGTAGAGTGACAGCAGGAAATATCATACCTTCCTTATATCACTGTTTTTAAAAGGAGTTTACAATTTTATAGGATGAAGGGGTAGCCAACATCTGCCAGTCAAGAAGGAATACAACAAAGACAGCTATGCAAAAAGCACTCTAAGTGCAAAACAGAGGTCACATAGCAGCTTTAAATGTAAGATAAATACATGAGCCTGAAAGAAAAAAACAAAGTTTGGAAGTGTAACTTGATCAGATATGTGATAACTTGTTTTGAAAGTTTAAGCAATACCTGTACATTTTTAGATCATCAAAAAGAAAGTGAGCTTTGATTATGTCCATCTTTCTTGGATATATTTTTTATTCCAGCACAAAGCAGTTGTAAAAATGAACAGAATGTTCCTATCCCCAGTAACATAGCTGCTGATTTTTTTTTCTCCTTTAGTGGCTGCTTGAGAATTACCTTTAAAATGGAAAAATCAGTTCAGTGATGAAGGTAAGAGAGACTTATTACACCATCAGTTTTAAATCTCCACTTTTTTTAAGTGTGATGTCTGCTTAAAATCAATGAACAAGTGGTATAGAATATCTTAGTATATGACCCTTGGGATTTGGATGGGAGTTTTGTGCAGACAGGTTATTTAAACTCCAGTCTACACTGGGAAATTTATCTGTTGGTTTCAGTGGATAGTAGCAATGTGTGATGCTGAAATGCATGGAACACCAAATGTGAAAAGGCCTCAATCATACTCTGCTCAACTTCAGAGACCATAGCTGCTAAACAGCGTTATGCATCATTTGTACCTTTGCAAAATTGTTAACACCCAGAAAATAATCATTAATAAGAGAGAAGCTGTTTAGGAAACTAAGCACAGTCATCTTTAACTTCATCTTTGTGACTTATTTTTAAATGGCTGTTGGTTAATAGGAATTTCTGTAACAAGGAAAGTGAAGGCCAGCAGCTTCGATCTGTGTTTTTCCTATAGCTGACTGCATGGTGAGTTATTTGCTGTTTGTTTTACATGCTATTTTTCTCCTAGAGAATTGAGGACTGCATCTTGCTATTGTTCAGATAGGACCTGGTTCATCAAAACTCTAAACTGTCTTCATCTCATTGCAGAATGGGGACCTATGGACAAGTTTCAGTAGAAATGAGGAGGGGCAGGATGGGAAAAGAATAGCTAGACACTTGAAAATCACACACAACATATAACTTACACAGATTGCAACTCATCTTGTTTAAAGTATTTGTAAAACTATTTTTCATATACCATATTATTCCAGATAAAGCACACATACTGGATTTCTTGGAATGTATATGCTTGGGGTTTTTTTCCATTCTTGTTCTGAATGCAATTTGGAGCTGTCCTGGAAGAAGGACGAGGATAAGAAAGGGAATACATCTCTACTTAATACACGTGAGCTGTTGCAGAGAGAGGGAGTGGAGATGGAAATATTGACATAGTTGATCACTGCCCAATGCTGTTGAGCATTATTGAATCAGAATTTTCATAAACTGCATGTTTCAAGAATGATCTAGAGAAACATTTTGTTGATACTGTGAACACTAAAAATCTTAGACTACAGAAATGCAGTTACTACAGGAGTTACTACGGGACATATTCTAACTGTGTGGCTTTAATTGATTTATTTGCTGTCTTAAAAGAAGTGAGAGGAAATCAAATACATTTTGAAATTTTGACGTAATTGGGATATCCTTTATGTCTATGAGAGTTTGAACTAAGTTACTAGAATATATAATCAAACCTTTAAGATGAGTCTGTTTGTGCTAGAAGAGGACTTTGAAGATAGACATCATGCCATAAAAAGTCTTCACAAGACAAATTGCTATGTCCTAATACTTTACTAGAGAGAGGTCAGAGTAAAGCCAGTGCAGCAACATTTGTGCCTTTTTTTTTTTTTTTTGGCTACTGTGCTAATAATTTAGTAAAGAAAGCACAGGTTATAAACTTCTGCAAGGTGAAAACGTATGATATAAACATCTTGGCAGATGTGAAGAATGGGGAAAATGAAGACTGAAGGACATCATAGGACACTGCTAAGATGTAGCCATGAATGTCAGAAGGCCAAGAGAAAATGAAAAAACCCACAACCCAACAAATCAAATACTTGTAAACAGGGAAAACCAGTATCTAGGAATCAGAGAATAACTGTCTTTGAGTTGCACTGATCAACTCTTTCACATATGAAAAGCACAGAAAATGAATAAGTTGAAGAAAGAACTGGATAGTCTCTGAAACCTTCTTTATGTATTTTAAAGGATCTGTGCAGAGATTTTGGAAAACAGTACTTCCAGTTCATTGAGAACTTGATAAGTTCGAAATCTTAAGGTATATATTTCAATTAAAGGGAATTAGATCAGTGTATAAATTTGAACTAACTACTTCTACAATGAATTTGCATAAACACAAATATCTATGTTTACATGAGGGGAAACATGGATTCATAGACTTTGAAAATTTGAAATTTTCCAGAAGAGAATGAACATCAGGCAAACAGTGCTTCAGGTAACCCCTGAAAGACATCTTTCCTATTATGGGTTTTCAAAGATAGGCAAAAGTCATACTTGAAAAAAATGGGAATACTCATAGAAATGTAACTGATTCTCTTATTAGAAAGAATTAAAAAAAAAAAAATCAAGATTTTTTTTCCCTGTTAAGATCTGACCTTAAAAACTTTTGACAAAAAGGAAAAGAATGAAAAACCACTCCACAGTAACATTAGAATTGACTGGTTTTTAAATGTTAACTACTTATTTAATACTTCTATTATCATAAATAACAAATTTGCTTGCTAACTAACTCAGAATTGCTTACTTTCTTACTGTGGAGTCAGCACAGTAAGATCATCTGCTCATTTATCTCAACAAACAGCAAAGTTTTTCCTTTTCACACCACTGGATGTTTTTCTAAATGAATGTAATTCTTCACAAACAAGTGTTCCACTCTAATTTCCTATGCACAAGCTATTTCATAGGCATTTTAACATGCTGTGCTATCACTCAGGACAAAGCAATTAATTCAGCAAGAGATAGTCCCACTCAATCAATTTCCAGTGAAAAGCTGCCAGACTTGCCGCAAGTGAGGATAAGACGTATGCCATCTGCTCCACTGATGTTCAGGTGATCTTACCAAGTCTGTCTGGCAGCTCACCATCTGAATGCCCACTATACATCTAGTCAGAATCAAGGCACTGGTTGAAGAGCTGTGTGAGGGCAGAGACAAACAACTGTAGGCTGTAGAAGGTCTGGAATGGAAAAGGAACAGGAAAGGGACTGCTACTTTGACACTGAAGTTTGTGAACAGAATGAAGTAACTGTCCTGAGCCACTCTGAAGATGTGACACACATGACCAATGTAGCCTATTTTAGTGATCTCCAGTAGCCCATTTCACTGTGAATGGTGAAGTGTTTTTTATCCTTGAGCATTTATGTAAATACTGGCTTTACGGATCTGATAGAGAATTGGCTGACCAATAAAGGTGTATCGGGAGTCTTGGGCAATGCATTGTGTTCAAGGAGTTAGTGATCTTGAGAAGGCAGTGTCTTCACTACTGAGACTCTCTATATAAGCTCCATAAGAAAAAAAAAAAAGCACTACTAAAGTATATCTAGGTATTATAATGTTCTAATAACACTATTATGATATAATAATGGTATCTTTTTTGCTTTATTCCCCAGTGCTGCAAAGGAATCCCTGTGATTTTTGACTTGTCAATGTTGGAGGTACATGCTTGGTGTTGAATAGTGGGAGAAGAGATAACTAGGTAAAATAACTTCATTTGGTATCATTTTACACTGGCCAAATTAATGTGACAATTTACTGATAAAATCCTGAGAACTATCTCCTCAGAGATTATAGTATCTGGAAACAGATTAATGACTATAAAACACAAATTCTAGAAATTTATTATTCCCAAATACAGTGTGTATTTATATTCACTAGATAATTTGGAAAAATAGTGCTGTAAATTATTACACATTTATGTCCCTAATATTAAGACACTAATAAATATTTTAGCATCAATATTATTACCGATCGTTTACTAGAGGGGTCTCAAAGATTAAATATAAGGAAAATGTGCATTCTTATGGCTTCAAATGATCTGAATTGTCATTGGTTAATATAAAAAGCAATCTCTCTAAGTGTGTAATCTTTTCTCAGAAGTCATTCCAGTCCCCAGACATAATTGCCAAAGGTCAATCTTCGGTCGCAGTTATCTCTGGTTGGCTCTGAATTCATGGCTGATATTGATAAAGTATTTTAGAGATTAAAAAAAAACAAGCCCAAACAAAACCCCCCAAACAACTACAAAACCGAGTATAAATGTTAAATATAATTAATATTACGTAGTCAACTTGAAGAATGTCCTTAGTCTTTCAGAGAAGGCACATGACTACGTGAATAATTTAATTTACAGACATAAGGAGGCAGTGATGGAGGACACACTGCACTCTAATGCAATGCTGAGATAAAAATTACCATTACACACACTAAATGCTGTTTTTAGTGTGTATAACAGTTGGAGATCTTCACAAGATGGATGACTATTGATTGGATAATTTTGATTTTAATAAAATTCTCAGTGGAATTTTCTTAGGTTTGTTTGCTTTACCATTGTTATATTTATTTCAGTTTTGTCAGATGTGTCTATATAGTGTTCTTGGTACATCAACAAACAATTTATGCAGAAGTACATAGGCTGAACCAATTAATACCTTGGGATGTCTCCTCTATTCAGCTCTTCAGATGAATTTCCCATCTTTCCTCCCTATTGTATTTTTGCATGGCTGGGTTCTGGTGGAGGAGTGGGGCTGCAGGGGTGCCTTCTTCTAGAAGCAGCTAGAAGCTCTCTGCAGGCCCGAGAGATGGACACCAGTCGGCTCAAAGCCAGAGTCGTTGCTGACTAAGGCAAATCCCATCAGCAATGGTCACAGCCCTCTGGGAATCACATTGAAGAAGAAAAAAAACACTAGAAGCTGTTTTTTGCCACCAGAGAAGGGAGTGAGAAACTTTGCAGACACCAAGATCAGTGAAGGAGCAGGGTTGGGCAAGGAGGTGCCCCAGGTGCCAGAGAGAAAGATTCCCCTGCAGCCCATGGAAAAGGATGAGACCCCACCTGCAGCCCATGGAGAGGCCCCATGATTGAACAAGTGGAGACACACAGAAGATGCTGTGACCTGTGTTGGAGCAAGCCTCTGCCAGCACTTGCAGAGGCACAGAGATGAGCAAGAGACATTTGCACTGGAACAGGTTTGCTGGGGGGGAAGGCTTGTGACTCCATGGGGTACATGGCTGGAGTAGTATGATCGTGAGAGACTGAGAGACATTCTGTGATTTGTTACTGCACTCTATAGCAGTGACCAGCGCTGGGGCAGCTGGTGAGGAGCTGAAGCCCTGTGGGAAAGGACTCATGCTGGAGAGGTTCCTGGAGGACTGTCTCCCATGGGTGGGACCCCACTTTGCAGTCTGCTAAGAAGGGAGGAGTGAGGGGAGGTGCTTTAAAATCATAGAAGTAGAGAATCATAGAATGTGTAAGGTTGGAAGGGACCTTTAGGGATCCTCTAGCCAACCCCAACATCTTCACTAGACCGAGTCACTTAGAGCCCATCAAGACTGATCTTGAATATCTCCAGGGATGGTACCTTCACTACATCTCTGGGCAACCTGTTCCAGTGGTCTACCACCCTCATAGTCAAGAACATTTTCTGAATATCCAACCTAAATCTGTTACTCCTTATCCTGCTGCTACATGTCGTTGCGAAGAAGTTCTTCCCTAGCTTTCTTATGGGTGCCTTTCAGGTACTGGAAGGCCACTTATAAGGTCCCCCTGGAACCTTCTCTTCTCCAAGCTGAACAAGCCAACTCTCAGCCTATCTTTACAGGACAGGTGTTCCAGCCCTTTGATCATTTTTGTGGCCCTCCTCTGGACCCATTCCAACAATTCCATATCCTTCTTGTGTTGAGGGCTCCAAAGCTGGACACAGTACCTCAGGTGTGGTCTCACCAGAGCAGAGTAGAGGGACAGAATCACCTCTCGATCTGCTGGCTACAATTCTTCTGATGCAGCCCAGGAGGTGGTTGGCCTTCTGGGCTGCAGATGCACATTGGTGGTTCATGTCCAGCTTCAAAACCATGAGTACTCCCAAGTCCTTTTCCTCAGGACTGCTTTCAAGCACACTACCTCCTGACCTGCATGGATAACAGGGATTGTTCTTACCCAGGAGCAGGACCCTGCACTTGGCTTTGTTGAACCTCATGAAGTTCATGTGGGCTCACTTCTCCAGACCGTCCACATCCCTCTGGATGGCATCCCATTTCTTTGACACATTAACTTCAGCACTCAGCTTGGTGTCATCAGCAAATCTGTTGAGGGTGCACTCAATCCCACTGTCAATATCATTACTAAAGATATTGAACAGCACTGGCCCCAGCATAGACCCTTGAGGAACTCTGCTTGTCACTGTCTTCCATCTGGACTTGGAGCCATTGACCACCACCCATGATGTGACCATCCAGCCAGTTCCTTACCCCCTGAACAGTTCACTTAGAAGGAAGTTGTGGGGGACCATGTCAAAGGCCTTGCAGAAATCTGGATGTACTTCTCGTTATCTGACTCTGATTTCACTGTATGTGTAGTCTAGTGTAATAAGTCAGTAGTTTTCTTTCCTTTATTCCATGTTGAGTCTGTTTTGCCCGCGACGCTAATTGTGGAATGATCTCTTCCTGTCCTTAACTCAATTCCTAAGCCTCTCGATATATATTTTTTCCCCTGCCCAGCTGAAAAGAGGAGTGATAGAGCGACTTTGGTGGGCATCTGGCCTCTAGCCAGAATCAAACCACCACACTTCCACACCTTCTTCCTCTCAAAAAAAACCCATATTAAAAACAAAACAAAGCAAAACAAAGACTCATCTTCTAGGTGATTCAATAAGCTGAGCAAAGTACATTTGACATATATGTATTTCAACCCACCAAGGACATTGTCTCAGCAGGTAATGACATGCAAGAGGGACTGTTAGATAAAAGAGCATTTTTTTGCTATTTCCAGAGTATTTTATGAAAACAGAGAAAGCCTGCCACTGAAGTATAAGTTTTAAAAAGACTAAAGTATTTTGGGAGGAAACATCCTGTTGGAAGTGAATGGAAATTGTACTAGGAGATGAAGCCAAGGTTTTCAATTGGCCATTAAAACAAATTGAAACTACTGCAAACCACGCAGTGGAGATATAATAAGGTATGGTTGAGTGGGTGAGCAATTACATTTTACATCCCACATTGATGAAATGTTCTGGCAGTGCTATGCCAGAATGACTCCATAGTAAACTATGATAATTGGTGGAGGTACCAGTTGCCTGCATAAATGTTCATAAAGGAGCTTTTTTGGTCAGTGTGGCCTCTGTATTCATTATTTGAACCAAGCATTTCTGGAATTGCTGAAGATGCTAATGTGTCAGAGAAAAAGAAAAAAATACCTAACATTCCACTTTATAAATGAAGCTAGAGAACACAGACAAAGCAATTCAATTTTGAATAGTGGATTCTTCAGCAACACCTACTTTGTTAAAATTTTATTGACAGTTTGTCAGAATTTTCAGAGAATCACAGAATGGCAGATGTTGGAATAGACTTCTAAGGTCATTTGCTGCAATCTCCTCACAGAGATCCTGCTCAAGTAGAGCCAGTAAGTTTCACAGGACCTTGGCCAGGCAGCATTTCAGTATCTCCAGGAATAGAGACTCCATGACCTCTTTGGAAAACTTCTGACAGTGCTTGGTCACACTAACAATAAAAAAGTGTTTCCTCATGTTTAGACAGAACCTCCTGTGTTTCAGCTTGAACACATTGCTTCTGGTCCTCTTATTGGGCATGACTGAAAAGAGCCTTGGCTCTTTTCCCTTCCTTCCCTCCCATCAGATATCTATACACATTGACAAGATCCCAATGAGCCTTCTCTTCTCCAGGCTGAACAGGCCCAGCCCTCTCAGCCTTTCCTCATGTGTTCCATGCTTCAATCCCTTAGCCATTTTTTGTAGCCATTTGCTGGACTGTCTTTTCTATGCCCATTATCTCTCTTGTACTGAGGAGCCCAGAACTAGCCACAGTAGTCCAGGTATGGACTCACCAGGGCTGAAAAAAGGGAAGGATCATAACCCTCACCAGTTGACAATGTGGCATCTTTTCTACTGACAATTCAAATTAGGTTCTGCATCTTTGATGATAAATCCAACATTGACTGTTTTATATACATCTAACAGTCTCAACAGGCAGATTATGTTCATTATTGAATTAATGTTGTTTATAGTTAACAAGACTTTTTATTAACAAAAGCAGATTAAAGTCATTTCTGAGCAGCCTGTTTGAAAATGTCACATCAACATCATTTAAATGAGAATTATCAGATTCTTTAAAGGACAGCATGACGTTTATGAATGGTGGTTGTCACAGTGAAAACTAGGAGTAAAATAACCCTAAAATGCTTTCTCATACCCTCATGTTTCTGTATCATCAATCAGGATGCAGAATCATTGGTGGTTCAGATTACTGGAATCAAATTGTGGGACTCTCCTTCACCAATAGTAAAGGCTACCTGGACTGAAGCTGCACACACACAAAAGCAAAGCATGCTTCCAAGCTTGTTTGAGCAGGGGCACTATGCAAACCTTGGGTATAGAGTGAAGAAGATCAGCTGTCAGCATAATGGAGCTCCTGTGGCTTTCAGAAGAGGGTGAAGTGTTGGGTGGAGGCTGTTAGCTACTGCATTATAAGGGAAGAGAACTATTGACAGAACTGTTTGATGGAACTAAATATAAATCCAGTTTCCCTTAATGTTCTGTTGTTTTTGCTAAACTAATTCAGTTCAATATCTTTAGGCTTTTCCACACAAAACACAAAAAATAACAGCTTTATAATGAAGGAAAATGTAGTTTTCTTTTTTAAATGTCAAACTGATATTTTAATTTTGATACTGAATCCCATTTTAATAAAGAAGAGACCACTGGTTTCTTTTAGAGATGTGAATCATCAGTTCTTCAAACACATCACACTTCTCCAACCTGCTCCCTCTTTCTTTTTATTTCTTTTTTTCAGAAACTCAAGTCTAAGTATGCTCTCATTCTTTGTTCTGAGGCTTTCTCTAGCAGCAAGTAGATAAGAATAAGCTTATTCTTATTCTTGATGCTGTTTTTAGAGTTTATTTATTTAGAAGGATAGAAAGCAGTAGTGTATGGTTTAAGAGTTATAGACTGCACACTTCTATTTTGAAGGCTTTATGTTATTAATTTAAAAAATAACTTAAAGCATCGGGTTATAGATCTGAACTGAGATCACATATAGTGCCAAGCTAGGTCTGAGAAAAGAGAAGGGAGGTAGGAGAGGTCACAGATGAAGTCACACAGATGAAGGGTTTTCTTCTGTGTCTTGTGGCTGTTACTAAATCCTGCCTAGAATGTATCAAAAATTTGATTGTTTTTAGAAGGTATTTCTAAATAAAGTAAGACAGATAGTAATAAGGTCTGAAGTCAGACATAACCTACCCTTCTTTATTTGCTACTGTTATCTGGCAGACAGCACCTTTTGTGTCCAACTACAGACCAATTATGTGACAGTGGCCCAAGTACCTAACATGCTCCTTTCGAATCCCTCAGCTGCCATGTGCACACAGAGCATCTGAGTTCAGGCTGCTCCTTCCTTTCAGCCAGTGCTATCAGCACCATCAATCACAGAGAGCATCTCAACAGCACAATTTGTTGGTTTGCCACTATCAGGTCTGCTTCATTCTCTTTTCTAAGGTCCTGGAATGTAGATCTGCTATCCTCTGCTGTCCATGAATAAGACCCTCTCCTCCTCTGACTTGTCACTTCATGTATAACTTAGAAACAACTCCACTAATTAAAATATTTCTCAGTGTTACAGTGATGTAATTCACAGTAGCTAGTAATACAGTTGTCATGGTAACAAAGGAATTGTAAGCATTGATTTTTTACTTCTATGTTCGTCAATCAGTGAATACCACGCTTTCCGATCCTGAATACCCAAACTAAATGGCTGAACTCATAAATATCCCAGCTGTCAAAAATCTGAAACATCTCAGCCCTCACTGTCCTCTGAAAAGACACCTTTATTCTGTTTCTAAAAGTCAGTTAAGAAATCCACAATATTATCTGTTGCAGTTTTGTGAGGCTGTGCTGCTGATACGGGTTTTTTAAGCAGCAGTTAGAGGTTTCTGCCAGCCTAAACTACAAACAACAAGCAATTCAAGGTCAAAGTCGTGGCCTGAGAGATAGTCATAGCACCTCTGAGAATCACATATAGGAGAAAACAACCCGGAAGCAGCTGCATTTTGCCACCGGAGAAGGGAGCGAGAAGATGTAACAAGCTGTGCGGACACCAAAGCCAGGAAAGGGTGGGGAGGAGGCGGCCCAGGTGCTGGAGAAAAAGATGCCCCTGCAGCCCATGGAGAAACTCATGGAAAAGGCCGAGACCCCACCTGCAGCCCTTGGAGGGGCTCCACGCTGGATGGAGCAGGTGGAGGCATAGAGAAGACAATGTGACCCTACGTTGGAACAAGCCCCTGCCAGCACTCGCAGCCATGAGGAGAAACAGAGACACAGAGATGAGTGTGAGAGAGATTTGCACCGGAACAGGTTTGCTTGGGGGAGGCTGGTGACCCCACAGAGGACTGGGACTGAGAGACATTGTGATTTATGACTACCTGCCATAGCAGTGACTCACACCAGGGCAGCTGGTGAATAGGTAAAGCCCTGGGGAAAGGATTCACATTGGAGAAGTTCATGGAGGACTATCTCCTGTGGGTGAGACCCTACGGTGCAGCAGGGGGAGGGTGTGGAATGAATGCCACCCCCAGCCCCTGCTGAGAAGGAAACCCACTTGCAAGGGACTGACCGAAGCCCCTGTCTCCCAGTCCCTGCCCCCTGTGCTGCGATCAGAGGGAAGAAGGGAGTGAAATCATGACTAGAGTGAGGTCTGCTAAGAAGGGAGAGGGGACGGAGGTTAGAGGTGTCTTAAGATCTGGAAAAGGATAACAGCTCATGAAGAAGTAACCAAGAACCCCATTTTCTCCCAGTCCCTGACCCCCTGTACTGCGAGCAGGGGGGAAGAAGGAAGCAAGATCATGGCTAAAGGGAAGTCTCCTTAGAATGGAGGGGTGGGGGGAAGGTGCCACCGAGAACCCACTCTTCCCCAGTCCCTGCCCCCCCTGTACTGCATGCTGGGGGGAATAAGGGAGCATAATCCTGACTAAAGTCTGCTAAGAAGGAAATGGTGGGGGGAAAGTGTTTTAAAATCTGGGTACGTTTGTTTTAAGATCTGGGTGTGCTCTCAACTCTGGTTTCTTAACTGTTCTTTGTGGTTGTAGTGTAGTATAATAGAGTAGTTTTTCTCCTCTACACTTTGTGTTGAGTCTGTTTTGCCCACGTCGTTGACAGAGTGATCTCTCCCTGTCCTTATTTTGACTCCTGAGCCTCTTAATATATAATTTCTCCCCTGTCCAACTAAGGGGAGTAATAGACTGAATTTGGTGGGCATCTGGACTCCAGCCAGGGCTAAACCATGACATTATCTTAGCTGCAGACTGCATCTATGATTTCCATTGATAAAAAATAGGTGTCTTTGGAAGACAAAGAATAAACAGAAAAATAACTGTTATAATTTTGTACACTTTTAAATTTTGAATTCCGTGGTATTTCTGTAAGCAGTTTCACCAGTCCTATTTGTGCACCAACTACAAGGTACAGAAAAGGAAAAGAAGAGACAGTTTTTATAATCGTGTCCAATTATGGACCTAAGCCATGTCATAAGAGATTATATTTTGGTGTATGGTGGCTCCTCAGTAGAGGGACTAAAGTTGTTCTTATGGATTGATTTGGGACTTGTTTATATTAGCTTAACCACATATTTTACTACAAAAAACTTGAGTCTTCTAAAATAAAAGACCAAAACCCTCAAAATTGCAGTGGGACCTAGGAGGAGAAGGCATGTAGTCATGACTATGTTATCACATAGAAAGAGGTAAGTTTAGTATTGGTTTGCATTTATATAGGCAGTAGGAACTACTGAGGATACTGAATAAATATGAAACAGTAAAAGAATTTGCCTACTTAGACCAAAGTTTATTAGCACTTACAAATACAAAATATCAAAACTACCTGACTGAAGATCCCATGACCCTTACAATCAGCAGTAGATTCCCTGCTCTTCGAAAGTGTCATCAGCACTCAATGCCTTTAGAAACTGGGCCACAGATTTCTTTTCCTGTGAATACAAAACAAGTATGTATGAATCACTCCTGCATTCATCTCATCACCATTACTTCACTTTCTGAAATTACATCTATAAGGCCATTAAAATATAAACATTTTTAGTTACTTGGTAAAAATCAGCATTTCCAAAGGAAAGTTTTGAAATATGTTTCAGCACAGAGGTGTTACATGATGTAAAATGTCTCTCTGACCACAGTGACAATATCATAAATTGTTGAGGATGTTATCTAAAATGATTCTAATTAACGATTTAATCTGAAGGAATTCAGTCCTTTAATCATTTTCACTGGTCAATCTTAGCAAGAGTTGTAGTTCTTACTGTGAGGAAACATTCTCCTTGTATTCTGCACAGTTCTGTAAGCCAAAAGATTTTCCGTGGGCATCTTGAAAGTTGGAGAAATAATAGCTGTATATTAAATTCAGAAATTAAATGTCTCTTACCTTGCAATAGAAGTGCAATAAACAGTAGTTAAAACTTTTTGTACTGTTTATGAATATGAGTGAATGAATGTATCAGGCAAGCTAATTACTGTCAGAAGAATTTGCCACTACTTATTTGATCTTTGAAGTAACAGACAAAGGAATCATTAATGTAGATCTAAGAAATTATTGTTGATCTGTCTGCTGTGCAATGTGAAATGCATTCTTTAGTTATTCTTGTTCAAAGGCATACACACATTTTCTAAAGGCCATAAGTAATCCAAGAAGTCTGTATTCTGTGTTCAGATTTTTTTCTGAATGTGTTTTAATATGCTTTTTTGATAACAAAATAGTATCTGGGGTCTGTGAGTGGTTTGTTGGTTTTATTGTTTTAATAATTAATATTATAAAAGCAAACTGCAATTTAGGAAAAATTTCTTCCACTGGTTGTGGTCTGTCAGAAAGGTCCTAGAAAAATTTATCAAACATTAATGTGTAATTATTTTCCTGACACAGATGAGGGGTTTTTTAATAGCTTTTTAAGGATCAATCCAAAGAAATATTCCCTCCATTAAATAGAGCAGCAATGTGTATACTGGTATTAATTACTCCAGAAAATCTTGTAGAAATTAAAAATTCATTCTAACTGGTATCTGTAGAGAAGATTAGTTTTTTGCAGAAAAAAAGGCGACTTTCTTGCAACATGTGGGCACAGAGTTCTACCATTCACTTCTGTGAATAATACCACATACTAGGAACACAGAGAGTACTTGCACAATGACTTAGTTTTAGACCTTAACTTCCACTTGCAGAAGAATAACTTTTTTTATTATTTTCTTTTCACTCTGAGGTAGCAAAACCAGCCATAGGTGCTCAAAGAAGTTATGGATTGTCCATCCTTGGACATCTTCAGAACTTAAGGCTTTGAACAACACGACCTAATGCTGCAGTTGGAACTAACTTCATGGCTGGTTCTGTGGACAGCCAGAACCTTAAAACTTGGACCACAGAGACTGGACCTGCCAAAACCTAGAAAATCCATTCTTTGGGGGTTGGATTAGATGACCTTTCAAAAGGTCCCTTCTAGCCCAACACATTCTACGACTGAATCTAAAAAATTCTATAACTTGACTACAAATTCAGTTAGGATGTCTGCCTTTCTCTGGGTGTGTTTCAGTTTTTAAGAAAAGGTAGTTCTGGAAAACTTTTTGCTAATTGTGTCTTTTTTTTTTTTAATGCTGCTACTAGGGTCTGTGCTTGGAAGGACTTTCAAAGGTTATCTGACATTAAACACATACTATTCAGGAGCTGTTTAATACTAGCACTAATCTACTCAATACAAATATCACTTTTAAGGGATATTCTATGCATAACTTTTTTAAATATACTAAACTTTCCATATTAAGTTTTATGCAAGAAAACTTATAGTACTGTAATAGAGCTTATGTACGCTGTGAGGATCCAAGAAAATAATTGACTTTGCTCTGTGGGTAAAATCACGCAAGTGCTTGCCATCAGCTCAGGATTATATTACCATCTGAAAGACGTAAACAGGGACTCAGCCAGTAGCAATGGGTAGTTGCAAATGCCTGGTGAATGCAGCATTAGAGAAATGGAATCCTTCTGGGTTCAATAGCTATAAAATCAAAAGACAACAGCACCCACACGCATTAAGGTTGTTGTCTTTAGCTGGGGACTTTCCGTGATATAAAATGGATAACAAAAATTTTAAAAGACAGTTGAAACAGTTCCAAGTCTTGATTATTCTGTGTTCCTGAGAAGTCTAAATCAACTTGAGAAAGAATGTGTCCAATATTTTTTTCTTAAAACAAAAGGGATTTTATTCTCAGATCTGAAGAGCCTGCAGGAATCACCTTTCCTAAACTAAAACATAGTGTTTCTCATAACAATTCTGACCTTTCACACACTGAGTTTCTTCTTACATGCGTTGTACTTCAAAGACTTTCTCATGCTTGGACTGATACAGTAGACACCTACCTGGCACTTGTTGCCTGTCCCTTGTAAACATCTAAAATTAACAGATATTTGGTTTCATTAATGAGAAAAAAATAAGGGCAACACACAAATCATTGCTATGAATTTTACTACATGTTTTGAGTGTTGCAGCAGTTTGAAAATTGTCATACCCTGAATGGGTGCTTGCCTAAAGTACCCTGAATAGGATTTCTTGGGATTTCTGGTGCAAGATAGAGGGAAACATTAAATTTAAAGTAGATTTTCTTAAACTGAGTTATTTTCATAATATTTTGCTTCTACAATTGTTCTCTAAAAGTCTTTTATTTAGAAAGAAGATGCAGTGTTGTGCTATCAGTGGAGTCACTAGATTATTTAATAGATAAATTTGAAGTGAAAAGCAAACTACACGAACCAAATAACACTTTTCCCTCATTAAAGAAAACTCTTTAGGAAATAATTTAAGCCATTCTGAAGGTATTCTTGCCTAATTCTTGCAAGTCTTATTTAAACACTTCACTTAGATAAGCTTAGAGGTCTAAAAGAAAATGTAATGTCAAACAAAGATTTTTTGCAGCCTTTCAAGTGTAACTGCATGTTAAACATCAAGTATTACTTCAACTGAATACATTTTTGGTATTTTGAACCTCCCTATCAAGTCACTCCTGGACCAGGAAAGGCTTAATTTCTCTCAGATATGAATCCAATATGCCCCAGTTTTCCATCTTCTCTTTTGTACAGATCTGCTAAGACGCCCTAACTGAACAAGAGGGAGCTCAGTTTCACTGTCTTAGACCTCTGTCACCAGCATGTCAGCAGTGGTTCTATAGCCACTTGCTATCAGGTTGCACTTGTGATGACTGATCTGTGCAAGCCTTGCTCTGGATAAAACGTCTTTCCTTCACCTAACTACTAATCTTTGAACGAATAATTTGGCTGAATATGACCAAAATTACTTAAACCATTATGGCTGGTTTTCTGACAGAGATCATGAGAGCACAAGCACATTTCCTTTGTGAAGCCTAGCCAAAACCAGATTAAAATTATCTTATTCTGCTGTTATTGGTATCAATTCTGTGTCATTTGAATCATCATGACTCAATAACTTTGAAATATGGAACACCAGCACGCAATGTATCTCATAACAGAGTGTGACTTTGCAAATTTATCTGCAGGTGACTTCTGGAAAAAGAATGACCTACTCAATAATTTCTCTACCTGAAATACCTATGGCATAGAAATATCTTTAAAAAAAAGTTGGTGTTGGAATATATTGTTCTAAGCATGTACACAATGTTAAATGTAAAACTCCACTGATGAGCAGTGTAAAAAGTAGTACTGGCTTTTTACATATATGCTCTGCCTGTTTCTGAATTTTGATGTTTGTTGTCTGCATGTAATTAGTTAGTCACATGTACAAGAAACATCTGGCATGTGTTCCAATGAGATTATGCAAAATAGTTTGGATTAAAAAAATAGCATTTAAATGAGGTTGAGCTATTCAGCATTAAAAAATTCTGGGACAGTTTGTTACTGAAAGTGCTCTGAGTAACCTTCTATTGCCTGACATCTCCTGGGACAACAGTTATCGAAGCTCATAAAAAAATGTCTGGACATCTTTTTTTTTTGCCCTGTGTCTGGAGAGAAGATGGGGAAGGGGGAACAAGGAAATAAGGTAGTAAAGAGAATCTGAGCAGGTAGCGCTTCCTCACTAAGCTGGACTCAATGATTCTTATGGGTCCCTTCCAACTCAGTGTATTCTATGATTCTATGATTAAAGGACCTATTTCTTTTTCAAGCAATACAAAGAAGCAAAAGCACCTGAAGTTAAAAGAATATATAAACTCAGATTGAGCTTTTCCAAATGGGAGTGGATTCTGTCAAAACCTCAGACAGAAACTTAATTTTACCAATTTGTAATAAGCTATATTATTTTGACTCTAAATCTCTTTTTGAAACGTAAGAGATGTACACTTTCACATCTATACATTGAATGGAATTCAAGAGAATATTAAACTGCCTAAATAGGCTCACAGTAAAACCCAGGAGCTGAGGGGATTTACACCTTTGTATCAATATTCTTAGGTGCAGAGGCATATTTAAACCAGTATGAAATATGAGAGTAGCGTGCAAATACACCTTAAGTGGATTGCAATTATCAGACTACTAACTTAAAACACAAATTCAGTGTGCACAACAGAGGCAGAAGGGCAATATTTTTACACTTTGAAATTATTCTTGACAGTAAAAAGGAGGACAATAAAATAGAAAAATGCTTTTACAGTTCTGTCTGATGTTATAGTATAGGTCTAGTGCCTGTTTTGTTTTGAAATCAAACATAATTTATAGTACTCTTAAATTTATAGTACTGAGGCAAATAAAGCTTAGATCTATAAGAAGTTCTGTGATTCTGGAAACAGCATTCAGAATTTGGATACCTGCTAGTTTACTTTTCAATTACAACTTAATTACAAAGTAAACTGACAAATCTGTAAGTTCTTTTGAGGGTTTGTTTTTTGCATGTGTTTTACGGTAGGGTTAGCAAAGATGTTAGTAAAGATTGTGAGGTTACTTGTATTTCAGTCATAGTAGTACTTTTAAATAAGAAGAAAAATAAAATGTTTTCTCCTAACATTATGCTGAGAAGGAAAGGGAGGTATAGAAGGTTTTCTTAGCACATCTGGAGGAAAACACAATATGCCTGGCTGGAGGTGAATTTAGAATATATATCCACTTCACCTGCCTACAGGACCAAACAGTTCATTCTGCTTGTGGACAAGCCAGTGAAAGGAAAAAAAAAGAAATCACAGGTTTATAGGCATTTTCTCACATGTAATATAGGATTATTTTAGTTGAAGAGAAAACGTGTTAGAAGAACATTTTAACTCCCAGGTTAAAAACCCCAACCATAAAGAATCAGTTACCAAGAATAAAATGATGGTATGCCCAGTCCTGTTGTTTTTCTTCTAAATTTCTTGTGGAACTACACAGAACAAAACTGCTCTTTTTTTTTTATTCATTCCTTGCACTTTGAGTGAAGAAATATAGGAGTATTATATATTTCTATATGTTTTAGAATTGATTGCATTGCTCTTGAGATATACTAGATTTATGGCTGTGAAACCTAAAATCTTCATGTTGTTCTCTTTACAGTCCCAGTATCAGAAACATCAAGAGGTGTCTCCACATTATTTTTCCTAGAAGTGACCTAGAGGAACATGCTTAATGAAAGAAAAAAGATTAGATCAATCTTTGTGTTCATGCAGTCTCGTGGTTTTGTTGAAGCTATAAATGTGTATTTTATTGGTTTGTGTTTTTGGACATCATTCCTACAGAAAAATCAATTGGCATTCCCTTCACACAGTTAGAAAAGCTTTGGAAGGGTGTATATACTTGAAGTAATATATTTATAGCTGTGGAAATATAAAATATTTAGCATAAGTAATTTTGGGTCATTTTCAGTCTACAGAAGTGAGAAGCACTGCAGATTAATACCAGGGAGATCATCCTAAGAAATTTTCTGTTCAGGACGTGCAGCATAGTGTAAACTATCCTAGAGATGATTATTTAGGATTCAGCCCTTCAGAGTTAAAAATGTCTCTTTTCCTAGTTCAGAAATATAACCTATTTGTTTCTGTGGGGGTTGGGGTTTTTTTCCAGTTTTTCTTTTGGGTTGTTTCTCTGATTCTGCAAGAGGAAGATAAAGGCATTACTAGCCAAGGAAGTGATGAGCAGGGCACTACAGTTAAACTACTTTGCTCACCTCTTGTAATTCTAAGCAATCATTCTTCATCTGTATGTGCCTGACATAGTCAAGATACTGGGCCCAAGTAATACCAGTTGACCAAGGGTATACAACACTATCCAGCTCATACCATATATCATCTATCTGGTGTACGTGCCAAAGGCTGATCATCTTTGCTTCTTTAAGAACTGTGGTGTCTCAGAATAAATATCTGTAACTGCTTAACTTGAATTCTTTCCTTTGCTATATGCTGTTTAAATGTCTTTGAAGAAAATAGTATGTGCAATGTTCAGGTGGAATGGAAATAAGGAGAACCTGTGTGAAAAAAAACCCCTCACTTATCACTGAAACGTGGATTCAGAAATGTGATATATGTTAGATAAAAAAAGAAAGTGCCAATTTAGTTTTAGTGAAGAAAAAAACCTGTATGATTATTCAAGGGTTTTTAGAATAAATTCCTGAAGTATGAGCTGGATAGAAAATAGCTTTTTTTAAAAAGGCCTTGAAAATTCATACCCAGCCATTGTTTGATCCTGAAGAAATCTTGTCTCTATGCACCCTTTTTCTTTGCTTGTATGGCTTCCTATAAATATGTACCTTGTGTTCATCATGAACAGGAATCACTCTGACTTTGCAAGGCCTGATAATCTCGCTTTTTATCTTATTCTTGGGAAAATGGATTTTTTACAGCTACTTGTTATGGAAGATTTAAATACAACTTGAGAGATTTGAATACAAAAGTCTGCTCTGGGAAGGTCTAACAGATTTGCTTACACAAAAGGCCTTTCTTTTAAAAAACTTATATGTCTACTCAAAATGAGAAAGCTTTCAAAAGGTGAGATATTGAAAACTGGTCATAAAATACAGTTTAAGAATTTAATGACATTAATGAATCATCATGTCATTCAAAACCAGGCTTATTTTGAGACCATAAAAACAGTGAAGTATGTTGAAAATCTTGTATAGTGAATTATTCAACAGGTCTAGGAGAAAAAAAGTAACCCTCATAACAGATTTAGAGTAATAATATTGCCAGTGTATCTCAAAGTTAGTTTACAAGCATCTGTTTTTAAATGCCTTCCATATTAATCTTGAAGAATAAATGAACTCAGGTTGATAACTAATTCAGATGTGTCAGGAATCTTACTCAGAAGTCCTCAGCTTTTCTGGCCAAGTGGCACCTGTAGTGAACCAGTGTGACACTTCTATATCATGCTTTGTACTTCTGAACAAACCAAAGAGGGATGTGAAGTGGGAAGCAAAATGTAAGACTGTGAGCAAAATCAGAGTCCTGCACTTGGCTCATAACAACCCCCTGCAGCGCTATAGGCTTGGGGGAGATTGGCTAGACAGTTGCCTGGCGGAGAAGGACCTGAAGGTGTTGATTGACAGGACAAGGGGCAATGGCTGCAAGTTGGAGCACAGGACGTTCCGCACCAACATGTCAGAGAACTTTTCCACAGTGAGGGTGACAGAGCACTGGCACAGGCTGCCCAGGGAGGTGGTGGAGTCTCCTTCTCTGGAGATAATCCAGACTCGTCTGGATGCCCATCTGTGCAATATGAGCTAGGGAGCTGCTTTGGCAGGGGGGTTGGACCCGATGATCCCTTGAGGTCCCTTCCAACCCTACAATTCTGTGTGATTCTGTGTGATTCTTATCACTGCCTACAATTACCTGAAAGGAGGTTGTAGAGATATGGGTGTTGGTCTCTTCACCCAAGTAACAGGTGATAGGATGAGGGCAAATGGGCTCAAGATGTGACAGGGCAGGTTCAGATAAGACATTAGGAAAAAAAACTTAACTGAAAGGGTTGTTGGGCATTGGAACGGGCTGCCCAGGGAGGTGGTTGCATCACTGACCCTGGATATATTTAAAAGGCAGTTAGGCGAGGTGCTCAGTTATATGGTTTAGTAGAGATATGGTTGGACTTGATGATCTCAAAGATCTTTTCCAACCTAGTAATTCTGTGATTCTGTGATTTGAGAGTCTTGCAAGCAGTGTATTGTGTTTCAGCCACATGTTCAGGACCATGGGCTTTGACATCAGAGGCATGAAAATGTCATGCATCAGTGCTTACCTACTTTGGTAACAATGCTGAGTGAATTCCAACAGAGATAATTTGATTTCTGAGAAATCATATAAAAATCACACAATTACATTAAAACTTTGAATTTATCAAGACTTTTTCTCCATTTTGAATGGCTTCCTTTTTATTCCATTTAAATCCCTCGTCTTGCCTTTTCAACTGTGGTCAGTTGCTATTCAGAAGATAAAAGAAACTGACTAATCCTTTACATATATTTTTCCTAATTGCTTCTAAATTCGTTTTCACTCCCATCTTGAAAGTGAATTTTGGGCAAGTATGTGGCAGGAACCCTCATTCTGTGTGTTAGCATCACCTGCTTGATTCCTCCATTCACGCCCATTTTCTACTGCACTTGGGTTATCCTCTTTCAAAAATGTAATGAAATAAATGTCTTGTTGGCTCACTGAAGGTGAGCCAGCATTGCTTTTGAGTGTCCTCTCTAATTTAAGCTATTGTGCTGGATTATTTGTGTTCCACATGCAGAAAGGAATTGTGTCCAAAAACCAGCTCTGTCTAATGTATCAGTATTGCTTATCTCAACAATCTGTACCAAGGAAAAGATTTATTAAAAGTCCTTCAATCCCAGAGTCCTACAATCCCCTAATAATTGTGTCTTCCAGCAGTTTTTTAGGATATTTTTTTCCTGTACTGAATACCTTGGATATTCAAACCATTTAGTAAATGAAATAGCTGAAAATATCAAAAACTCAAATTCTTTTTGAATTCATGGATGTTGAAGCAGCATACAGTTTATATAAGGGCTATGAATCATCAATCTAACTATAAAAATTATTTAACTTTGCAGTAGTAATTTTGTATTACTATTAGTTGGTGAATAATGGATCAGATGTCACCAGAGTTTCTTTCTTAAATCAGGGAGGCAAACAAAACTAAGTGTTTGTGGCATAAGGTATAGGTGGAAAAATTCATGACACACAGAACAGGTTAGATAGAAAATTGGAAGACATCAGATATTCCTCACTATCAAACTCAGTTGATCCTTTCCCCATAGAAATTTGAATTTTTCATCTAAATGCTGCTATGACTCTCCTTGCTTAGCCAAGCACATGCCATCTTCTCACAGCTGGAGCTGGCACAGTTTCAGACAATTTTCTGCTCCTGCTGTGCAAAAGCATACTCCATTTCACTGTGACTTGTTCCTCCTCTCTAGAATAGAAATAATTCAAGTAGTAAAAGACCCTAACAAACTATTGTAGCAATTAGACTATAAGCATGCAAAAAAACAGTGGAAATCCCAGAATTCACTCATATTCCAAAAGGTGAAGGAAAAAGAAGAAAGCATTGCCTTTCTCCCAGTAAATATCACATAACTGCTACGGTCTTAATGTCTCCCTTACATCTGTTATCTTCTAATTTGCTAGTCATTTCCATCACTCAATACTTATCTAATTTTAGATAGTCTATAACTATTTTATTCCAATGGATTTTTTGAAACATGAGGGATTCAGTATATTTAATAATAGTAACAAAGCCATAAAATCATTTAGATGAAGTGTACTTTTGTTTAGCAAGAAGGTACAGAAAATCTTATCATGAAAAACATATTACCAAGTTCAGCAGGATCAGATGCTTTTCCTTGTAAAGATAACAAGCAAAATGAAAGGTGAGAGGAAAGCTGAAAATGAATAGACGATAATTTTACCATTGATTAATTCTACAGCATTTCCCATCGGCTTGTAGGAAACAGAATTGGTCATATGAGGATAACAAGATTTTGAAGAAATTAGCTAGTCTTTCTACTAAAATTGTAAGATTATTTATGGGGGTTTTTTAGCATTAGTTTTTCAGTTAAGTTGGGAAAAAACAAATCTTAAAATTCTGAAAGGAAAAATTTTACTCGCAGTATCTCTCACTTCACTTATTGCTGCTATTTCTCTGAGCCCCGTTATCCATGTTGGCTTTTAGGTAGTCAGTATAGGTATGCTAAATAGGAGTAGGAAACAGTTATGATATCGACGGCTGAGCAAACAATAGAGAATAGAGCTTGAAAAATTGTAGACGGATTTCCATGCTGTCTGAAACCATATTTTTTATAAAACTAGGTGAAAAGGTGGTTATTAATTGCTGTAGAGTCAGCATTCTTAAGAAACTTAAGAAAGGCAGAACCAAATTAATGAACTGAACTGTGAGCAAAGCTGGAGTTATCTTAGGTGCTGTCTGTTCTGCCTGACCCATTGGCTGCACAGGTGATTGTCTGGTGACCAAAGAGTTAGTACAGTATTTATCTCTGCTAAATACACAAACAAATGGAAATGTTAGAAATTCAAAGGAAAATAATTTTACAGATGTGAAGGTAATGACAGCAAATAAAGTGCATTGAATGTTGTATACTTGTAAGAGGTTTCAGGGTCAGATTAAAACTATGTGTAACTAGTATTTCAGCCTGTAATTCATTTTTGTTCAACTGAAGATGTGTCAAAGTGTATTTTAGGGATTCCTGATTTAAGAGATGATAATAGATGCTCTTAAAGAATGTTTTACTATGGCCAAAATAAAATATGAGGAAAGCTAATTTCAGTACCAGAAACAGAGACACTAAATAAGAAGCAAGCAATCACAGCAACAATTAAACATGACAACTCTTACCAGAAGAGTGACATGGAATAAGCTGGAAATACTGTCAGAAGAGTCTTCTTTCCGAAAGTGAGTAAGTCTGGTTCCAAGGCAGTAGAGTTTTCAGAGGCTCTAGAAGATCAAGAATGTTTGCAGAACATGTTGTGCAATCTGCAGATCTTTCTGATTTCCTGTCATCTTTCCTTATGCCCTGCAATTCTGTCTCTGACACGAAATGTTAAGTACAATACTTGTTTCTGAAAAAAACCCAAACTTCTCTTGTTTCCTACAGGAAGATTTTCTCAGTAAGAAAATAGACATTAGTTTCAACTACTAGAGAAGGGCTGATTTTACTAATTTTCTGGATACAATATAGCATAGCAGAAAACGAGGAAAATGATAAGAGAAAAAATACATTTCAAGAAATAATGTTTGCAGGAATGAGTAGAAGTCATGCACATGTATTGGGTCAGGCTGGGATGGAGTTAACTTTCTCCACAGCAGCCCTCACAGTGTTGTGCTGTGTATTCATAATCCTGAATCATGTTCTTTCCAATTGCACTGGAGTCAGTTAAGTTATCCTGGGTTGTATCTGGTTTAAGGGTACACATGCTAAATAAAGAACATTCAGTTAACTGGAAAGACACTGAAAGTGGCTTAGTGCTCTTCTATAACAAGATTTCATCTACTTAAAAGCATTTATTTGCAAACCACACTTAATGTATCCTGGCCCAGGAGCCAGTATTTGCAAGAAACATTGTTTTGTCCCCTTTTCTAACCAGATCGGGGAATCGTATCCTTTAGTAGCTATTAGCAAATTAAAGAACTGAAATAGGCAGGGATTTTAAGTTGGGTTCTTTTTTAATAACGTGTATTTTAATCCACCTCCTCAATATTCAATCTCACTGCAGCAATTTATCGTTCCTCTCAGAGAAACACTCACTCTCAAGAGATTAATTCACCTTCATTGAATTTCCAGGGTTTTATTTAGTCTCTTTCAATCTTAAAATTCTCAAGGAAACACACTGGTATTCACATTCTTAGAGAAGATTCCTACCACCTTGTGGCAAAGTAAATGCAATGTTATAGTTTGGATCAGGAGTAACCTTTGAAGAGACTCTTCTGATCAGTCCTCCTGGTGCTTCTTGCAGAAAAATTTCCAGACCTGTGGCACGAAGACAGTGAAAAATTATCACTGACTGATAGATCTTGTTAAGCCTGTTCTTAAGCTCAGTTACACACCAACCAGGCTTTAGTCAAGCTAAAGCAATTAAGAACTCATGGATGAATACTTCAAATGAAGTTCATTTATTCTTCATGCTTTACAATATTTTAATGAGTTGGAGATTAGCTCATACGCCTCGAAAATCAGCAACTGTGTTAAACTAGGCTGTAATATATACCTCGATTCACTTCTAGCTGATAACTGTATTTCAATTGGGAATATGCTAATCATGTTGCTGGTATTATGGAAAGTATTGTAATAGAAAAACAAAATTAGTTTCTGTGGAATCATAGGAAAGTTGTGGTTTGCATCATTTGGAATTCATTTAACTTCAAGCTTTATAAGTAAATTTTAACCAAACAATATACTCAGTACACCATGAATATGAGTTTTGCCAACTCAGGATATCAAGAATAAAACTGAATAACCAAACAAAGCTTGAAACAAAGGAAGAAATGGAAAGGGGAAACAAAAAAGCCAAACTACAAGGAAAAAAACCCAACTGGTAGCTAAACATCTGCTACGCATTACATTTTCTACTTAAAAGTGCTTCTGAACATTCACAGTTACTAACTATTCAAATGCTAGAAAATTGAGGGTGACTGTGTACAAAATAAAACTTGTCAGATATTTAGTTTTCTGCATAAGAAATCATAGCTCTTCTAGACAAAATAAAACCCTAATCTTCTTCTCTTGAACTGACATAGTTGAATTACAGAAGTGATGAATTACTGTCTTTTGATCACCATGTATCTTTAAGTAATTCTGAATGTTTCCGCTAAAATCCAGTTCACAATTTTTAGCCGCTCATACACTAACATTGAATTTTTTAAGTGCTTACAATAGGCTAAGCTGTTCTCACTGACTTCCCTAAAATTTGAAAATTATTTTTTAGAACTTCCTGAACACTACTTTCAAATAGTGTGCTAGCAAATTCTCAAAGAAGGAGCAAAATATATCACACAGTCACAGCATCACAGAATCCTCTATATTGGAAGGGACCTTTTGAGAATGTTCCTGCTCAAGCAGGGTCATCTAGAGCAGGACACCCAGTTTCTTGTCCAGGCAAGCAATTTGTTCCAATGTTTCACCAGTCTCACAGTAAAATAGACTTTTTCTGCGTTCAGGTGGACTTTCGTGCTTTTTAATCTGTGCCTGTTGAGTCTTGTCCTGTTACTGGGCACAACTGAGCACAGCCAGACTCATTCTTTATGTGTCTTGCCCATTTATGTGCATTATATGCACTGGTGAGATCCCCCTGAGTTTTCTGTTCTCCAGGCTGAACAGTCCCTGGTTTTGAAGCCTCTCCTCCTGTGTCAGATATTCCAGTCCCTTAATCATCTTTGTGGACCTCCAGTGGACTGTCTTCAGCATATCAATGTCTCTCCTGTACTGGGGATTCCTAGACACAACATTCCAGATGTGTCTCACCATTTCTAAGTATAAAAGAAGGATCACTTTCCTCGACTTGTTTTAAAGGTTATTTCTAACACAGCCCATGAATAAAAACAAATACATAAACCAATAGATCAGAGAATTGAAAATTTCTGAATGTTTAAATTTCATAATAAATGCCACCTTTTAATAAATAATAGATTATCCCAAGAATTAGTTCTTATTCGTCTGAATGAATAAGCATGAAGAGGCAATTGAAAACTAAGATTTTATCTAAATTTGTCTTAACTTTAAAATCCTAAGGGGTTAAAGTATTGAGACTTTATAAAAATACATTTATAATACAGCCTATTTTTCAGTTATATTATGCAATTTATAATTTTTAAATTAGATTACTATCAGTTATATTCCTTCTTCCAAGTCCTTTCCTTGTCAACCAAGTTTGAATTTATAAATGAAAATTTCAAATAGATTATTTAAATATAGCCAATGCAGACCAATAATTTTGTTACAGTACAAATTCCTGCTTCAGAAACTCTTTTTGCATAATTAATGACACTTCTGTTTTTTCCATTTAAATAAGACAGTATTTGGGACAAAAATACCCCTCACAAACCAGTTCTGAGGATCAGTAAAATTTTTTTTCTTCACATATAGACTTTACAAGCATTTAAGTATGACAATGTAAAAAGCTATTTCAAAATAAAATTGATACTGAATTGTCTAACAACTGAGACATCAAAATCAAGTATGCATATTCTTGTGTGTGTTTCACTTCTGGTTTTTTTTCCTCTTTTGGCCTGATCAATACTCAAGGTCCACTTTTTGTTTGATTATTCCCATTGACAGAAGAAACTTCTAAATATGAGTGTTTCTGGATTAGTTGTGTTTAGCAAGATTTGGAACAGAACAGAACACAATGATTCAGTTAGAAGAGACCTACAACGATCGGCTGACCAAAAGTTAAACGATGTTATTAAGGGCACTGTCCAAATACCCCATAAGCACTGACAGGCTTGGGGCATTGACCACATCTCCAGGAAGCCTGTTCCACGGTTTGACCATCCTCCTGGTAAAAAAAGTGCTTCCCAGTGTCCAGTCTGAACCTTCCTTTCCCACATGTCCTGTCATTGAATCCCAGGGAGAAGAGACAAGAACCTCGCTTTCCACCTCCCCTCCTCAAGAAGCTGTATAAATTAATAAGGTCACCCCTCAGCCACCTTCTCTCTGAACAAGACAAACCCTAAATTCTCAGCTACTCTTCACAGAACATTCCTTCAAACCCTTTCACAAGATTTGCTGCCCTCCCCTGGATGCATTCAAGTAGCTATGGTGTTTCTGTGAGCAGAGCTTTAGCTCTCAATTTGACCCAAGACGCTATTCAAAATTATGGCTGTATGGAAGACAGCAATGTATTTTGGATTTTATTGGAACTTTTTTTGCCATCTGACTAAAATATGTCTTTGTTTCTCCTTTTAAGCAGTGAAGCAGTGTATTTTGTTACCCTTAGCCTGAATTGTGATTTTTTTCCTGGGTTAGTTATTGAAATTTTTTATCTTCCTTTATAAAACACAATGTTTTCTAGGTACTGATTCAATGATACATAATAATGCTGGATAGATTGATACAGATGTATCTTAAGTGATAATTAATTAATATAGTTTTCATATAAAGAGAATTTGTGTGTTTTGAGAATAGAAAGTATTTGCAAGTTTGGGATTTTAGTAGAATATGGCTGGAGCTGTTTGAGCTGTTTTGTTAGAGTAGCTACAAAATTTAATCGTAACAGTGGAAAAGCTTTGAAGATAAAGGAAATTAAGATAGGGAAGTAATAAATAATGAGACCAATGACCAATTGAGAGACACAGTATATCTTGTTTTCAGCTAAAAGGTGTTCCTAACTAGTTTGTGCAGGAATGTGTTTCTGAGACTATGGAGAAAACCATAAAGAGCATGAGCTGAAGAAAGAGGTACTAAAAGTTCACAGGGAGGAAGATGTTCAGCCTTCATCCCTGAAGACCACCAGAAGACCCCCTAAGCGTCACTAGGCATGGTCTATCTGGGAGGAGTTAATGTAAATGACTTCTGGAAATAATTTGCAGAACCTTGCCTTTTCTTATAAATTATAATGAATATGTGTAGTTAATCTGTATAAAGATGAGAAATTTTGCTCTAAACAGTGCACACATTGGGCGCTGCAATTAAGGGTACCTGCTTAATAGTCACCAGGGCTAGTGAGTTTTGAATCCAGCTTTTCAAGGCTTCAGTACAAAAAGGAATTTTAAAAATAACAAAGCTTCAGATAAGCTGAATATTGCTCATTATTGCTCTAATGGTGTCTGAAAGATGGGGATTTGCCATTCAAGGGGTGAAAAGTGAGGACTTTTTGATTGTTGATGGAAAGAATTTTTTAAAGTTGCCATTAAACATTAGAACCAGACTATTTATTTCAGCAAAAGTTATAGTTCAAAGTCGAAATTTATTTTTGAGCATCCAAAATAGAATGTTATGATTCTTTAAGACCTGAGGCTGGTTGAAATATTACATATTTTTACATTATTCTCATTAAAATTTGTTATGATTAATACTATAAAGTTTTTAAGATATAATTTCTGGTATCTGGATACAAGCTCCTGGTATTTTTCTGTATGCATGACCTTTTTCAATGAAATCTTGAGACATCCCATCCTATAAACCATATATGCTGCATTTTTTTATATAAATCTGGGTTTTAAATGTACTATACCCTGTTACAGCTGCTCCTTTTAAAGTCATAGTAGTTAAGGACATGCAGGTTGAAACCTGCTCTTCTGGAAGCTCTCACTAAAAATCAATATCCAAGTAGTGACTGCAAGAAAATATATTTAAACAGAATTGATTTTTCTTTTTCATTGCCTTGTTGGAGTTTGTAAGTTGTTTTTACTTAGCTAGAAATACTGATATCCAAGCTGATCAAATATGTATGGAGCCATCCTCAGACGATAAAGGTAAGGAGGCTTGAAACTCATTGAATATATGTCTCCTGAATATATCTGCTATGCATGCCACAATGGTACCTGCCCACTCTTCACTCACTTGGAGGTCTGACACGAGTCACTGCTGACAGAAGGAATACAGGCAGCTTCTTGCCCTTACACACTTTTATTTAACAGGTCTCTTTTTTTTTGTTAATTGACATGATGATTCTTTAAGGTTGACATAAACTGTCCCCACTACTTTTAGGGGGGAAGAATGAACGGCATTAGGCTGTGCCTACTTTAGGTTTTGAAGCTTTATCGAGCATGGGGCTGAGTTCTCATGCTGGTTTTAATGCAGAATACCTAGATTCTCTCCATGGGAAACTAAACTGGGAGTTTTACTGTAAAAGTGCTTCAGCAACCATGGAAACCTTTGTCGGTGAAGCAGTGTGGGTTATGCTCTGGCAAGACCCACTGAAGTGTGCAGCAGAAGGCTCCTGACCTATCTAGAGGTCTCACAACTACCTGAAAGGTTTCTGAACAATATTTTCTTTCCCTCTGCTGCTAGACTTCATCTCATTCTTCTGACTCAGCAGCTCCTTCCTCATTCATCTGTTCTCACCCTTTTTCAGGACCCTTCTGCTGCTGCTATCTGAACCGCTTTGTTTTGTCGTCTCATCCCTGATCTTACTGAGCCTCTCATTGGTCAGATGATCTTTTTATATGATTTTAAATGATTAATTTTCTGCCTTTTCCATATGTTTCTGATATGTTGACACTATTCATTTCACTGCTCAGAAAATCTGGGGACAAGGAACCTTTGGCAGTAGCGGGGATTGTTAACATCAGTACTGCCTCTGTGCATGAAAGATGGTTGTATTGAGGCAGAGCATAAACCTCAGTACAATGATGAAATGCCCTTGAAATCATTCTTTGGAGGTACACACTTGTTCCTTGAAGAGCACTTGAGAGGTCTTTGGCTAGAAGTGTGATTCAGAGAGCAGCAGGTCATTCATGCTCCTTCACTGGGGTACCAGGTCTGGAAAATAAGAGAAATCAGAGTACACAGCCCTGTTTCTGCAGAAGGCTCCCACAAAGTCATGTTCTACACCCTTTCTTTGCAATGGTCTGCACCAGCAACCCCTCTATCAGTGCTCCCATATTCAAATCTCTTTCAGTGTCCTCTGCTATGTGGTCTCCCACGCACAAGCATGATCAACCATTTAGAGATAAACACAGACAGGAGTACAGGTCTTTTAGATGTTGCATATGCACAACCAGCAATCATATAAGAATGTGGTCTGATAAAACTCAGGGCTCATTAGCAGAACTTACTCATGTGTGTCTCTGGTAATTGTCTCAAATTTATGGTTCCTCCACTGTTCAGTCTCTAAACCTCCTGAGCTACTTTCCAGCTAGCTCAGCTTGAAGTTTGTTTCACATAAAAATGAGTGTGTCCAGCAGCTAGTCCAGAAATCTTGTTCTACTCTCAGGCTAGTCTAGCTTAAAGCACTGCAGACAGATACACGTTCACACACGGAGCGATGAGGACAGTTACACAGAAAATTAATTTGAGTTTAACAAGAAAAGTAGAACAGAATGTGATAGGGCTTGACCAGACAAGTGTGCTGAGCAATGACTGTTTGCACACAGATGGTCCTGTAAAATAAATAAACAAATAGATAAATAAACAAATAAATACATAAATAGAAGCATGTGTAGCGACTGTGGAGACTATAGTAGGACACTGGGCACCTTGCAGGGCTGTCAGGAGTCTGTGTGTCTGCAAAGAAGAGTGACAGAGGCACAGAAAGCTCTGGGGAGGTGGTGGGAGTTTCTGAAGTGCTTGTTGGAGGGCTTCTGCCTCTCTAGTGCTGCAAAACTGTGCTCCCAGGCAACAGCTGGTGAGCCAGATGTAGGAAGAAGAAGAAACTCAGACATATGATGAAGGGGTTGATTTCCATAACTCCAGGGTCTAATCAGGCAGTTCTGCCTCTCCTTGCTGCCTGCCTACCCTTTATCAATTTCTCCCCCTCTTGAGCTGCAGCTGCTGCTTATATTCTCCCTGTGAAACTTCTTTCCTTTTTTCCTCCCTCCCTTGCAGCTCTTCCCTCCTTCCATTTCTCATGAGCTGAAGGTATCCCATCATCTGCCTTCTCCCAGGCTAAATACCATCATCCCTGTGTGAGAACAGCATGCACACTACAGAAGCATACCAGCATACAGGAGATGTCAAGAAGAGTATTGAAAGTCTGAGGAGACACAATGAGAGTAATTATACCTGTCTTGAAAGGACTTTGGAGTAAGAATGATGGGGGAGAAACAGGTGAAACTTAAAGGGAGTGAGGAAGAGAGTATGACACTAACCCTTCAGTCTCACTTTTTTTCTTTTATGCTTAGGAAGCTAGACTGTCATTTTTTTCATTGCAGTTACTGCTTTACTACTAGAAAAGGCATGACATTTAAGCATATTCCTTCTGACATACTCAGTTCACTCTTAGATATATATTCACAGTCTTCAATAACCAGGGATTAGAAATTATTCTTGATAGAAGAACATCCTTTCAGGTGATCCAAAGTGCTCACAGAAGGAGTGGAGGGCTGCACATACAGCTTGTGCAGAACAGTTAGATACAGTCCAGTGTGGGTCGAGGGGCTCTCCAGAGCCCTTGCAGTATTTTCAAAGGAAACAGGCATTGAAATTAAGTCTATTTTTTGGGCCCTGTCACATGGGGTGATATGTATCTGACGTGGTTTTACACCGGCTGAGAGCCGAGATCCACGCAGCTGCCTGCTCCTTAAAGGAAAAGAGGAGGGGGAGATGGGAGGAAGAGGGAAGGGCGGGGGGGGACGGGGACGGGACGGCGACGAGGCAAGGGAAGGGAAAAGGAAGGGGCAAATAACAACCCCAAAACCAAGAAAACAAAAGCCCCTGGGTTGGGATAAGGATACTTTACTAGAATAGCAGAAAGATAAAATATAACAATGCTAACAGGACTTTAGAGCAAAAAATACATGAAACAGTTGACACACAATGCAGTTTCTCACCGAACCCACAACTCAGGCCGTGCCACCCAGAGCCGTCCCGGAACCCGACCATCCCCCAAAAACCACGCGTCCTGGAGCCGCCCCCTCCTCCCATCAGCCCCCCGTTACACTGGGCAGGACGTAATTGGCATGGAATACTCTCTTTGGCCCATTTGGGTCACCTGTCCTGGCTTCATCCCCTCCTTTCTCATTAATAGAGAAATATGAAGAACTGAAAAAGTCCTTGACTGCTTGACCACAACTAAAAACATCAGGGTGTTACCAGCACTGCTTGCATTTTAACTCAAACACAGCATTCCATGCACTGCTACAAAAGAAGTTAACTCCATCCTGACTGAAACCAGGACAATCTACAGACATCTTCACACTGAATTGGCCTATTTCTTCTTAAAGGAAAACATTGGTGCTCCAAATGATCCTGACACTGAAATTACAGAGGCCAAGCTCACGAGGATGACTATCTCCTGGTGATCCAGCAAGGCTTGCAAAACAACTGAATGGTGGGCTTTGTGATTTGTATATGCAGAGTTGCCCTGGCCTAGGGACCAGAAGAGAATATATGTCTGTTTGGCTACCCACAGAGACCAGAGGTCTGGAAGACTTGAGACAAGTTGTCCAAATATACTTTTCACAGAATGAGGTGTTGGAGGATGATGCCAGGGAACTCAAACACTGGTTTTGCTCACAAGGGATTTGCCACTCTGACGGCATAGTCACTGATTGCTAGGAGTTGGGTTTTGCAAGGATTCACTTAGATAGAATGATCTAGCAGTAGATTAACTGAAACATGAAATACAACATATACTTTTATTTAGAATCAGGGAAATGCCTGACACATGAACTAAGTTTAAATGCAGTAACACCTATAAAGATTTGAGTGAGAATCTTACTATAGACCAAAAAATGCAGGAGCTGATACTTGGGCATCTCTCAGTCTGAGAGGAGTGTGGTTCTACACAAGGTGGGTCTATTTTCTTTGTGATGGTTTTGCTCCAGCGATTAAGAAATGTGCAGAAATCTTCCTAGCACTATGGGCAGAACTTCAAGTTCTCTTCTACCAAATGAAGAGTTTCTGAACATCTATTCTATAAATGAAGAAAGGATTCTTGTATTGTGTCTTGATATTAATAGTTGTTGCAACAGTATTCGCTATAAAATCATAGATAATTGGAAATATAGTATCAAACAAAAGAATAGAATGAGATAAGCATGTCTATATCTTAATGTTGACAACTAAAATATCTGTACTGTATGTAATATAATTAGCAATTTATGTTCCACCAATAAAGTATAAGTCTGATTCACATGGTTAATTAAAAATATTTAATTAGTCATAACTGATCACTTAGTCTGTGAAACATGCAGTAGTTTTTAAATTGTTTTGCTTTTGAAAACTTGACAACTTCCATCCGTCTTCCCCCAGAACTGAAAAAACCCTAGGGATTTTAACTTTATAATGAAGGAAATTAAAGCTCAGGATTACCATTTATGTAAACTGGGTTAACACTACAGTGTTCCTGTGTTTTAATAATTGATTGAACAGGATGCCTTTAATCCTAGCGTGTGAGGAGCCAAAATTCCAGTCCAGGTTTAAAATACAGTAACAGTGGCTTTTCTGACTCAAAAGAGCGTCATTTCCCTCTCCTATTGAGCCATCTTGTGGTTAACGGCTGTAACGCGCTATGGAATACACAATGGTACAGTTGTCTGTCTAATGTAACCCAATGCTTACGTCAATAAGAGTTACTATCCTATATTTTGGGATATTATCACAATAGGTTTCTCGGGGAGTAAAAAGACATAGTGTACTATGACACATATAAGTATAAACCAAGGTATAAATCAAAGAGAGGAAGTAATTAATCTTTAAAATAAGTAACTATCAGTATTTCAGTATCAAATAAAGAGACTGCTGAAGTAAACCACAAATGAGACCATGACATTTTTTGCATAAATAAAATGCATGTTAATAAAACTGTATTTTTCCAGGCATGAAAACTAAAGCTGGGTTGTCTTAAACATGTATGGAATCTCAGGAGTGAAGTTTGGGAAAAAAATATAATGCAAACAGTCCATTTTTATGAGCTTTAGTTTTTATGGCCATAGAGATGCTAAACTCTTCTATTTTCCAGGTGGACTTTCCTATTATGTAGAGTGAGAAAATGTTTGATATGGAGATGGTAAGACAGTAACCATGAAAGAGACTTATTTTGTGTATAACAAATACACTATATTATGCAGACCACACAAAAAGGAACATGTCAAGTGGTCACAGCTCTATAACATTATTTATAAGGCTTACAGTAAAGGAGTCTTCTGGCAAACAGAAAAATCCCTGAAAATTCTCCATTAAAAGACAGGTAGTCCTTGCTGTCAAACACCTTTGAGCAAATGTGAGTAAATCAGTGATTAGCCAGCATTCAACAAGTCTCATTCCTTGTACTAGTGACATTGTTTCATGGATAAACTTCTGAAGCGGCATTTTCTCCATCTGCACAGTGTAACTCCACACATGGTGAAGCAGTTCTTGTTACGGATTTCATAAGCCTTTAACAACATTTGAAGCCCATGTGATATCTGGCATAAAACGGATCAGCAGCAATCCTCTGAGGGGAAAAGCAGAGCAGCGAATAGATTCTCCAGGAGCTCTCTGGAACAGCTGAAATTAAAGAGAGAAGTTTGAAACACTTCACCCTATGTTCCCAGCTGGGGGACTTGCCTGAAAGACAGATCACCATGAGATAATGCTAGTACTGACAGCAGCTTGTTCAGAGTCCTTGATGAAATATGATTTCTTACTTAATTTTGTCAAAGGATGCTGACTAGGCGGCTATCAAAGACATTCAATATCCAACATAAAAAATTAATATGTGAGATTTACACTGTTAAGCAGAATGTAGGAAAAAAAAACCAAAGGAGATCAAAACATAGGAAGATTTGTGCCTGAACAGAAGATCAAATTTTGCAGTTAAGTGGGTTCCTCCTAAGGGACTAGTATCCTGGGAGAGGTAACTCCAAGGGATATTACTGGTGTACCAAGTGTTCATCTTGACAAATTAGTAAGAATTTACTGAGAAAAGGAAGTAACTTTATTAAGAGTCGGGTTTATGAAGACTGAAAGTGTTCTGATAGTAAATGTGGTCACGAAACTATAATATTACTAGAAATGAGGACTGGTGCAATACTCAGAACTAAATGCTAACAAATAACACAAGCCAAGTGTTATTGATGTGTGTGTGTGTGTATGTGTGTGTGTATGTACATGTTTATTGTGTGTGCTAGGTTTCACAAGCACTAGCACATTGTGACATCAACCAAAAAGGCAGCAGCAGCACAATTGCACCTGATAAAAACTTCATAGAAAAAGCATGTAATTTTTACAGTAGTGACTGGATTGAGTCAACCTGAAAGGCAAAAGGGAAGTTTATTAATAAGCGTTAATGACTGTGGTAGAACATTTCTACTGGTAATGTTAATACTGTAAGAAAAGTTGCAGGAATAGGAGAATACTTTGGTAGAATTCTGCTTTTTAAGTGGCTCAACACATCTCCTGTAAAAGAGTATATGTGTGAAATGTAGGACAATTAAATACACTTTTAAAAGAGACAGTTTACACTATCTTCACAGATGGAGCAGCAATGATTGGATTAAAAAAAGACATCAGTGCTTTAGCCCCCTCAGAAGGGTGCGATACTGGGTGGGCGGAAAACCAATGTTACGAAAGAGGAGTCCAAGAAATTCATGTTGAGATATTTACTTGGCACAGGCTAAACAATGCCAATGAAACAGTAATCAAGAGAGGTCATTTAATCCCTCAGGATGCAAATGAGCATGTTCAGCAGTTTACCACACTTTGCCAAGTAACAGCAACAGCTGAGGATTTAAATAAAGCAAAATAATTCCTAAATGAGAAGAGGAGGTTTGGATAGACAGAAGACAGATTACTGGACCTGAAAGCTAGCAGTTAAACAGATTTCTACTTTCATAAGAGAAATCAGTGAAGAAGCCTGTAAACCACAGGAAACCAAGCAGAAGGGAACATTAGTGTTTCAGTTTTGCTATGTCAGTATCACAGTCTCCTTTACAGTGTGCTAAGGCACTGTAAGGTCAGCACCTATTTAGCAGGAGCATTACCATCTAACATGCCATCCCATATTCTCTCCTGAGGTTCCTTTGTGTTTTAATGTCCCAGTACCAAACATAAGCACTTCTGTTTGAGGTGTCATAGCTCAGGAGAGAGTAGTTAAAAGTACAAGGAAGAACATTAGGTAAACCCATAAACTCAGATGTGGTACAACCATTTTGGACGGTAAATGCTGATTACAATATTTAGAAGGAATAGCTCTGACAGAATATATGAGATCAAAAGTCATCATTCCGCATTTAGAAAGGGACTGAAATATTGCAAATTCATTACTGAGCTTACATCTAATTTCCCATTTAATAAACAAACCAATTGAACAACAACAAAGTAGTCCCCAAACAATCAGATAACTCTAGAATAGGCCTAAATATAGATCAGGTAGGAAGACTAAGTAGGAGAAGGCACATAGCAATCACTTGGGATATGTCTGAAATATTTGCTGTCACATCTGAATATGTGCATATGTGCAACTCCTTTGCTTTGGAGGGCTTCACCAACAATCAGCAGAAGTCCATTCATGCAGTTAAGCCAAATAGCCCATCGCTGCTTCAGGGGACATAATGGCTTCATCTTTTACAGTTACTTGTGTTTCTATGGTATATATAAAAGTAGATAGCAAGTGGTGTAATTAATGTGAAAAAACAATAAATGTTGGAAATTGGAGTGACTCAGCCCTTTCTTCTGTGAATACAAAAGCATTTAGAAAACAGAGTCTAATAACATGTTCAAATGTAACATTGCGTGTCTGGTTTTGATAGACATGTATTTGCATACAGCTGGAATAGTCCATGTGCTAAAGAAGAATTAGTTGCCTTCTCCTATGTTAGGAAAACACATAAACACTCTGACATTACCTCATGGTTATCTGCCCTTCACATCTTAAAATAATATGCTTAAAAATGAAGGTGAAGGGCAGAAAAATTCAGAATGGGTGAAAAAATAAAAAAAACCCCCTCTTTGAGCAAATGCACAATTCTCCAGATCATACTTGACAAGAGGCGTAAGATGACACTTATGATTCCAGTGAAATGACCGGAGAGCAGTTAAAGGCACAGATGGTGCAGAACACATTTCCTTAAAATTAGCTAATAAAACATATGAAGAAAATCCTCACTTCATGAAAATTTATAGAACATTTTACTAATATTTTACTGCAGATATAAAACTAATTCAGTACAAATTAAATTGACTAGAAAAAAAAAAGAACAGTAAAATCTATTGAAGTTTAAGATCAATACAGTAATAAAAAAAACCCCAAACCCACCAGGGTTAGACAAAGAATGATCGCTTTCTGAATGAATATTTCTGTAGCCGGGCAGAAAATGTTTTTGTTTCATTATTACCTAAATTCTAAAGTGTAATAAGCAATTTGATAATGGATGGGGTGATTTTATTGCGCTCTGAAACCCCCGAGGGTGCTCTGGAGACAGCTTCCCGCAGGGGGCAGGCTTGGGCCGCCTTCGGCCGCTGAGCCCGGCTCGGCCGCTCTCACGCCCGGGTCCCTTCTCCTCCTGCTTCTTCTTAGGTCATCTTTTTCCCCCCTCCCGCTCCGATTGCGACTCCTCTGAGCAGCTATTTATCTCGGCAGTCCTAAATCAGTTATGGGTTAACATCAGAAAGAAATACAAATCACACCTTACTAAACCTTAAACTGGACTCCAAATAAGATGCGGTAAGAGAATCACAACCAAACAGAAGAAAACCACAACCCACTGTACATACCCTCCTCATCCCAAGCCTCAAGAACATTTATATAGTGTTCCATCTTTTTGGCTTTTTTTCCCACTTTCAACTGTGAAGTTTCCAGTGTTCCTTTCTAGAAAGAAAGCCCAAAAATGCCACAAAAAAGGTTCTACAGCACTGCATTCCAAATAAACTCCAGAAACTTGAAGCTTAATTTGCAGCACCCCTCGCCCACCCCCCCCACCCCCCCACCCCAGAGACAAACAAAAAACCCACCAAACCCCGTTCTGAGTTCCCAAAATAGTTTTGGATAGAATCTTACCAAATTCATAGGAAACATTTTACCTCTTAAATACATCATACAATACATTTGGTTCATTGATGGAGCATACACGTTTTACAGCTGAAATGATGATGAACTAAACTGTGAAGTGCATTCAATGGTATAAGTGAGGTAGGAAAATTTTCATTTCAGATTTTCTCATGATATTTCAGCATAAAAGACACTATATATTTATGAGCTTTCCTCAAGATTCACCAAATCTGAATCCTGAAAGTAATTGAAGATACTATTGTTGAAATTAGTACTCCAAATTTGTTGCTGAGCAGTGTTTTAAAGAACATTGTAATGTTCACTAGTCATGTGGGTAACTAGAAATCTTCCTCTAAACATAGAGTCTAAAGTGACTGAGCATTCCTGTAGTATTACCATGTAACATATTCATTGGAAACCTCCCTGCAAAAGTACAACAGTGAGTACCAGAGGTTCATTCTATTTCAGAGGACACACATGGGATTTTATACTTACACTGTACAAACCTGAATTTTACAGAAGTGGGCTAGGGTTCCCATGAGAATACACTCTCATACAAGACTTGTAGCACACCTGGCTTTTCTAGTAAAAGCCCAATTAATATTTATAAAAAAAAAAAAAACAACCCACAAAGCAACATAAAACTCAAAACCCAAGCATTTCCTGTGGGACCTGACTAAAGCTAGAATTAAAGTGTCTCAGAAAACTACTAAAGGTTACCACCATTTTTTTGTGATGAAAATGTTTCAATCTAGATTTAGTAGAAAAATAAGTATGGAAATGCAACCTGAGACATGCACAATCCCTTCCTCCAAGAAAGTACATGGAGATTCATAGAACAGTGTCTGCCTCTTAGTCACTGTTAGTCATTCTCTTAGTCACCCTTTCTTCTCTTATTAATACAGAAAATAGTGTGTCCTGGAACCATTTGAGATTTGTATGTATTTTGTCATTCTTTTGGTCTCTGGTAAGAGCAGCAGAACTTCTCACTTCTTTTTGGGTGAGAGGAATGGGAACTGATACTTCAGAATAGCTGCATTTACATTTTCTACAATGTTGATCTTTAAGGTTCTACAGCATTTCATAGAATCACAGAATCATAGAATGGTCTGGGTTGGAAGGGATCCCAAGGATCATAGAGTTCCGACTCCCCTGCCACAGGCAGAGCCACCAACCTCCAGGCCTGGATCTACACAAGGTTGCCCAGGGCCCCATCCAATCTGGCCTTGAACACCTCCAAGGATGGGGTGTCCACCACCTCTCTGGGCAGCCTGTTCCAGCACTTTACCACTCACTTTGTAAAAAAATTGCCCCTAATATCTAACCTAAACCTTCCCTCCTTTAGTTTTAATCCATTCCCCCTTGTCCTGCCATTATCAACCCTTTTAAAAAGTTGATTCTCCTCCTGTTTGTATCATCCCTTCAGATACTGGAAGGCTGCAATGAGGTCCCCATGCAGCCTTCTCATCTCCAGGCTGAACAAGCCCAGCTCCTTCAGCCTCTCTTCATAGGGGAGGTGCTCCAGCTCTCTAATCATCTTTGTGGCTCCTCGGAACCCTCTCCAACAGTTCCACATCCTTCTTGTATAGCAGGCCCCAGATCAGGACACAGTAATTCCAGCTGGGTCCTCACAAGGGCAGAGTAGAGAGGGACAATCATCTCCCTGTCCCTGCTGGCCACTCCTCTTCTGATGGAGCTCAGGATACCATTGGCCTTCCATGCTGCAAGAGCACACAGCTGGCTCATGTTAAGTTTCTCATCCACCACGATAACCAGGTGCTTCTGAACAGAGCTACATTCAAGGAGTTCTTCTCCCAGGTTCTTCTGGCACAAGTGCAACAAGTTACACTTCACTGAGGTGAGCTGAACTGAAGCCACTATAATGCCACACAGCTTCATGCTGTGAGGGGGGCTTACAGAAAAGCAGCACCACATTTCTTTCCTGAAGCATAAACCATGACTTCCCATGGAGGATGCCACCACTCCTTGTAGTGTAGATGGAATTGATAATATTGTCATCAAATGGGAAAATGTTGTAAGGCATAAGGAGTATTCTGAAATGTTTCACATTGACTAGGTTACCCTTCTGTTACCAAACCTTCCCCTGTAAGACCTGTTTCATCTATTCTACAAGACAATTAAACATAATTGGACAGAGCACTTAGGAAAGGTCATTCATTTTAACAATTGCTACCAGATTTTTCTTTCAAGATTTCTTCTTTTTTCTCTCCCTCTTTAATTTCTCTTAGAGTGTTAACTTTGCCTTAAAATAACAAAAAATAAAGAAAATCTTATTTTCTTGTTTGAAAAAGAATGTTCTACTGTATAAGAGAGTTCACGTATTTTTACACTAACACTGACAACGTCATTTAAGCATATTTTTCATAATTTTAATTAATCTAATTTGAATAGGACTTTTTCTTTAACATAGATTTTTCACATATATGCTAAAATCATCATATGCTTGCAAGTAAGATCAAGCCCAAGATCAAGTCAACACAATAGTAAAACATTTCAAAGCCCCCAAATCTCCAAATCTCTCAGTATTTCAAGGCTCAAAAAAGACCCATTTTATTATTAACAGAACTTACTCTCGAAATCAGACATTCTTCTCACACACACATGCATATATACACAAAATGAACCAGCTTTTTTTTTTTTAGTAAATGTACGAGGAAGTAGAACGTAATTCCTTTCCTTCTTCCAGAAAGGTTGAAAATATGAAAAAATAAATATATGCAAAAAGTACTGTCAGTTGGATTTGCTCAAAAGACTTTGCCTCTGTTTCACTGGTTCAGGTGGAGATTTACTTTCAAGTGTGCCTGATAGTGCTTTTATTGGTTGCTTGAAGAATGAATAAGTGAAGATAGTAAGTAAAGAATTATTAATAAAACAGAATCTTTAAAATTTCCTTTTCTTTTCCCCCAGCAAAAGGGAAACAAGTATTGCAATAGTTGTAAGAATAACTTCAACTAATAATTATGGAAGAGAATTTTTCTGCCAGAGATGGGAGAAATGTTTCCAAACATGCCTATTTTGGAGTGAGAACTGAAAATTTTCACCCTGTCATTGTTTATAAAGGATGAAATATTCCCAGCAAACCTGCTGTGCAGAATTCCGTTATCAGCCATTACCATTGCCCTTGCATGTACCTTTAGTTAAATAGATGTTTATGAGATTGAAAGAGGTAGTAGCGTCTTCAGAGCCAATGGACTGAAGGAGCTGGAAGTTAAGAAAATACTTTCCCCACAAGCAGAAGAGACTTAGAAACAAATGCCACCCTATCTGTAAGTGATCCATCTATGAAACTCCACTATAAAGCACGTTCATAACTACCTAGCCCTGAAACATTTCATTTGGCTGTATTTGTTGCAACATGAAATCTAGCTGTAATACCTAATTATTCCTACTAGATCAAACCTCACATACAGCATCCAAGAGGAAACTGCAAGGGTGAGGTACTTTCAGTGCTCAAGTGCCAACTAACGTAGGCTTAGAAGCTGGCTTTAGCAACTTTAGTAGCAGAAACACAGGCAGTTTTAAGTTTAAGAGCAGGTATAAGTGTAGGTTTTTAAGATATGTGTTTAAGCAGTAGTAATCGACACCATCTAATGTAGTACTGAGATTTGGAATTCTCTGGGTGGCTCTAACCATTACTTATGTCTAACATCAGTAAAAATTGTGCTGATAAGACCGAGATTTGTTTTTCCAAACATATAAAGTCCACCTTGTTACAGTAATTAATGAAATGAGTCCTTTAAATTACATTAGATCCCTAATTCACAGCATTGCTAAAATGCAGTCAGTTCCCCATGTAAGTGGCGTGCATGTCATAGCCCAGTATGCAGATTGAGGCCCACAGTTTTGCTGTTCTACCCAGATCTTTACTTCTTCTATTTCCTTCAGGCTCCTACCACCACACTTGAATAGCATGCAACCAACAATCTAACACCAACTTTTCTCCCTAGATGAACACATCTCACTTCCAAAAAGTAATATAAGGTCCATGTTAGATCTAAAGCAGGTCTGGTTTGAGCTGCAGCCTCAAAGCTGAACATTTACATTCAAAAGCTGAAATCAGCACCTTCTTTTGCTTTGTCTCAGCTGGTTGTAAGGGATTTCTTAGGATATTGCACTGCTTGGGACTCCTGTATCTTGCCATCATATGAGTTTTATTAAATCAAACTATAATTACTCATTTATAATTCCATCCCTTTAATCTTAAAAAAATATTTCCCCGAGTCTTTCCTTTGATATCTATCAAAAGGTGTGGTCTATTCCACTTAAAAAATGGAACAGTGAAATGGATCGTAAGAGCAGGAAGACATAACCATTGTCACTCTATTTTAAGATGAGGGCAGACCTTTCTGGTTATTAAGTCAGAGCAAAAGAATAGCTGCTAGAGAGTTTAAATTAAAAAAAAAATCTACTTGAATGAATTCCAGTAAAGATAAGAGAAGTACAAATGATATATTCCATTATAAACCTTGTAATAACTTAAAATTGATTAGTGTTTGAAGACTGCTGGATAACTACAAAGCGTTACTATTATAAAGCAAAGAGCGATTTTTGATACCGTGCAACTACTTCAAGATCTCTAATTTTTTCCTCTTTTACAATATTCACAGCAGAAATAGAGATATCTGTCATTCATGAGAAATGAGTCTAGTTCTGAAAATTATATTGTTAGTCATGTCAAGTTTTAATAGAAATAGTGAAATAATGATTTGGAAATAGGGGGAACCAGGATCAGAAGGAACGGTTCAGACATGCAAGCACAGGAGGTCTCCATCTGCTTAGAATCTCAATTACAGTAGGTCAGAACAAGGGAGTTCAGCTGCAAACATGAAGCTGAACGGGGGAAAAGCTCATATAGGTAAACAACAATTCATTCATGAGCTCCTGAGTGGACTGATCTCCTCCTTATGTTTTTTCACTAGCTGGCATGTAAGAAGAATTTATAGGGCAGTAGTTAGAAATTGGGCCATGGAAAAGATGTGCTGGCTTTAAAGAGTAAGGCAGATCCTCAGAAAACATGTGTGAACTCAAGTTATCTTTTACCAAACAATGAATAAAATGTTGCATTAGAAAAATATAATTTGAAATCCAGTTTTAAACTCCATTTAGAGGAACATTGTTTTAACAAAGCCAGCACAAGTTAGGATGGTAGTTGAACTATTTAATTATAATCCACTGAAACAAATATGGTTAACTTCTTTCTAACTTTTATTTTCCCAAAGAAATACATTTCAGAATAATTAAATTCTCTTTCCTTTGCTGAATTTTTAAATTGTAGAAAATCCCAACTTCTTTTCTAGACTTCTATCAGGCTTCAGAGAGGGACAAAGATAGATAAATAGATAATAGTCAGACAGATAGATATGGATGGCTCTCTGACACAGTGTGATGAAAGTGAATGTGATGAGTCCTCATGAGAACCAGAATGTAACAGGGCAATGCACTGAACCTGTTGAAGATGTAAGGATGTGTGGTGATAACACAGATGCTAAGGTCGCTGCTTCTTGTAGGAATGGCACCCCCTTGCAGCCTTCAGCTAGAGTTTTCACTTCTCTGACAATGCAGTTAAAAATGAGCGCTGGAAAAATCATTGATTTTATTTAAATTTAAGGTTCCTGGCAGGAAATGAACAAATTCATTTAAGACGAAAAGTAAATTACCAATGATTTCTGACTGATTTTTTGTAAAGCTCTCAGTAACAAATGTGGACTTGACAGATTTCCAATGGAGCTGCAATAATGTGGAGAAGGGCAGAAAATAATTTGGCTGAGCTGTGAACAGTTACCATTGATAATTCTCTTTTAGGTGATAACTTTCACAGCTGGGAGAATTTGCACATTCCAGGTGTGGCAATGAAGGGTGGGTGTACTGTACTTTTACAGTTGGAAAAAAATGCTCAGAGCATATCAAACGGGGTGAACAGAGTGAAGAAGTGTCTCTTGAACTTTCTTGTGATATAGTTCATTCAGGCAACATGAAAGAGTGGGTTCAAAATTTAAGCTTATGAAAAACAAGCTTCTAATCGATAAACTGCAGTCTTGACCTATCAAACTGCTACTGTTAGTTGAAGAAGGTGGTTGTTACTGCAAGCTTTCCTCCTCAACATTCATTAGCAATTTTTCTGTCTGATTCCTTATTTATGTTTTAGCTTCCGGCTTTACTGACCTCAGCAGTCTGATTCTGAAGATCTAGCAGAACTAGAGAGGAGGAGGAAGGGAATCTTGTTTACCTTGGAAAGTACTGTTACATCTTTGACAGGTAATGGCTCTAAAATACTTGGCAATTAATATGTGACAATCCCAAAGAAAAGGAACATACACAAAGCTTCTGCTCCTTTTTTATGTCTGCCTCAGAATTTCAGGCAAATCTGAAGAATTAAAAAGCGGATTGGAACCTCATGACCAGTATTTATCTGATGATCACCCAGGTCATTTCTTCTTCAGTCCACTCAGTAATGGTAGTACAGGGTTTCTACCTGTACTACGTGCGAAAGCAAAGCAAAGTATCCCCTGAAAAATACAGCATCCTTGGAGTTCTCTTTCTGTAATAGCCTGTTAAAAATATATCATGTGCTTTCATTTCTCTCTCTCTAAATCTACATGAAACTCCCAAGAAGTGTTTTTCAGGGTTCCTGTCCATGTGATATAACGAAATCATAATACAAATGCCATTAGCCTTGTGGTAATGACCCAGGAGAAAGTTTTCTTGCTTGCTTTACATACTTCATGTCTCTGTGCTGTACAAAACTACATGTCTTATTGAAAAACATCATTAATTTTCATTGGCAACTGTTAGCAATAAAATCAATGCTAGTAGTAATAAATAATAAACACAGAGTAAAGAATGAGATTCAGAAGAACCTCACTTTTTCTTTGGGGGTAGTGAGGAAACAGGTGCCAGGTTTTTCTTAATGGTGTCTCGTCAAAGTGCCAGAGGATATGGGCACAAATTAAAGCAAGTGAAATTTCATCAGAACATTAAGACCCACTTGCTGGGTTTTCATGGACTCTGCAGTTTTGTTTCTACATTCCTAAGCAGAGAAGAGGCCTAACAAATGTGCAGCTCATTTTTTTTAAGGCTAAAAAATAGATATTATCCTTTTCTTATAGTAAGCATGTGAAACCATAAAAGTGTCTGGGCTTTTTTCAGTGGATGACCATTTGGCTCATTGCATCCTTCTGATACTACTTCTTCCTAAAGTTGTATGACCTGTCACTCCACCTCAGTGGTAAATTCATCAAGGCCGCACTTACCCATTATCATCTGTACAGATTAATTTTTAATTTATTTTTTCTTTCCTTGGCATACCTTCAGTCTATGTCATGTGAAACTCTGAGAGAGAGCCTAAGCATGACTTGAGGAGTACCTCAGGCCTGAAACTCCCCCCATTTGCTAGAGTGCACACAGGTCATGCTGTGCCACTTGCTCTTACAGCTAGAGGAGTGGTCTCAGTCAGACCTGTTAAGTTTGCTAATTGAGATATAGCATTAAATCACAGTAGCAACTTGGTGGACCCTTCACACCTATGCAGAAAAGTTTTCCCCTATTGTAGTGCATGGGGCTTTCCAAAGTCTAAACTCTGGCTCAATGGACAAGTAAACCATTGCAGTAGCTGAAGACACTAGTAGCCTGAAGTTGTAATATTAACTGTCTGCTTGCAGTTATGATTCCTCTGGCAGATTTCGTAGAGTGCAATGTGCCCTGGCACTTCAACCAGTTCAGCATGTATCTTGACACTGTTCCCCATTTCCCACTTACCGCTAAACTATTGCACTAACCTTTGGACTGAAACGTCCAGCACATGCATTTTTCTTCTCTCTGCTCTGCTAGAGAGATGCTCGCCTCCAGAAGATATACTGGTGCAGCAAGATCAGCCAGAGTTCATTTGCCAAGGACTTTGAAGGAAATAAGAACCAAGATCCAAGTGGACTCCTTTGGAAAGTGCCATCCAATACCTCTTGGAATTTCTAGTGATCTGTGGTGTAAAAGATACAGTTTATCCTGAAGGAATGGTGATAGCATTTGTTCTAAATGTTTCTTTTTACATGTGACCTGCATATTTTGCACATGGTGTATTGTGCCACCATCAGTCCAAATCATTACATTCACAGTTAAAATAATGGAATAACCCTAACTAATAAAATAGTTTAGGGGAAGGAGAGTTACGAATGTAGAAATTAAGGCTTTATTACAAATGGCTAATACTTGCCTATACACCAGTAGGAAAAAAACATCAAGAAACTTCTCGTGATCTGTTGCAGATGAAGAAAGCAATTAATTCTCAGCAGCAAGTGATTTTGACAGATGCCATAATATGCAGGTAGCATTACAGGTTGGTGAATAATTTAAATGGCAATCTAGACAACCTCTAAATACATTTGAAAATAGAAAATTTATACAGAAAAATGTGCTGCTTATTTCATTTTTCATCATGCATCTTTGAAAATAACAGTAATAGTCCTAACATGACCTTAGCAGGAATAAAAAATTGCTTATGGGAAAAATTGTAATTCACTCATTAATTCTGAAGCCTTGCTGTAATAAATTGAATTACATAACAGACATCAGTTCAGTTTTGCATGGTTTAGTTTCTTAAAGTGTGATGTAATCTATCTTTTTAAGTGTTTTTGAACATGAAAGAGGAAGTTCTTAAGAGTGTAAGGATTTTATACCAGAACAGAGCAAGAGTGTCTCTACTCCAGGAGTCTACTTTGAACAGATGCCACCTAGAAACTTCAATGGGAAAAATAACCTTTATATAATGCATAGAATTGTCCAATTCTGTATCATGAAACGAAATTTCTTCTTGATTCTAAATGGTGATCACTTTATTTCCCAAGGTATTAGGGTTGATTGATGGTTTGCATTGTTTGGCCTTACTTGAAGCCCAATTGAAGAGAGAAAACCCATTTATCCCTATTAATGTTGTTTATATTCTCATCTTAATTACTCTAGCATGATTCGAGGGTAACTCCTTCAAGATGAATTCATTGCTCTGCCTTTCAATTGATGTAAATGCATCTGAAGTCAAGGGTCCATTTTTGAAACTTTCATCAGTATTTAATCTATCTCCCAAGTAAAGGCAAAATTATATGGAAGTTAATTCCAACACAAGTCTACAGTACATTTTATGCTTTATTTAGACAGCACCTCTGATTTAAAGCAGCAGTAAATGATAAATAGTGAGCATACAGAGAACCAGAGTCATACAAGGAAGTAGGAACAAGTTATCAAGAGTATGCATAGGAAGGAAGCAAAAAACTGTCAGGAGGTCATTAAATCTGATTCAAAAGCAGTGGTAAAACAAGGAAAAGAGAAAGGTTTAAAATAAAAGTACAGGATTAAGTTAGGGAAATCACCTGGAAAATATCCTCTTTGGGAAAATATCCCTTTGTGGAGATCAACACTACTCAGAGTGTAACAAATAAGAACATTCATTAAAGAATTGCATTTATTCCGCACTGCCTTTGGTTAGTGAAAGGCAAATCTCATGCTGCCAGAGAGAAATAATTGTCTTGTTCAGGAGGAAAATTTGTAAACTGAATGTTTGCATCTTAAACACTGTTTTTGCATGAAGACATGAGCATTAAATACTGACAAGGCAAGAAAAATACTGAATTTCTTAGAATACTAGAGCAAGAGAATCTGCCATTCTCCATTACCATACCTGCAAGTTATCAACTGCAACTATCAGGGAGAAGTTGTCAATCAACTCTATTGCAAGGATGAAAGAGTAGATGGTACAGTTTAATTTTATTATGGAAATTGATTTGCATCTTTTATATGTCTTGATTGAAATCTTTCCAGGTAATGGCATTGAAGAATACTCATAAAACTGCCATGACTGTGGTAATAACTATTATTATGATGGAATTTAATAATAAAAAAACCTGCCTGCAAGATGGGCAATATGAATAATTCATGTACAGTGTTGCTTAAAATGTGATAGAGAGAAAAAGACTTGTAGGAAAATTCTTAATGTATCCAGACAGGGATGATAATTGGTTTTTGCAACTAAATGAGTACTTCATGTACAAGACAGCACTAACAAGGCAGGAGAAGAAATTTACACATTGGGGAGACAATTTCATTTATCTGGTTACAGCAGGATAAGTGGAATAAATGGTTTTCCTTAAAGGAATTGACAGAAAATGCATATCCTGATAATAATTAGTTTTGTTTACAAGTAGAGAACAACAGAATAGGAGACACAATAGCATCTTTTCAATATGTAATAACATATGTACCATGTGCTTGTGTAGGCCTTACTTGTGCTATTAATCAAATACCTGAAAACAGTTGACCAGATCCTCTTCCAATGCTGTCTTTTAGGTGTAAGCATAAACAGGAGTCCACCATATGGAGAACTGTTTCACAGTTGCACTTTATTTAATTTTGTTTGATTTCTTTTAAGTATACAGTATCAGATAAGCTTGTGTTTCCTGCTTTTATTGCCTACCATCTGGTGGAAAAAGCATGCAATAGCATAAAGAGGGACAGATGACTAAGACAATATTTTAGTGGCAGGATCTGAAGTTACAATGCGTAATTCATCAAGGATGTCAACTTCACGGACAGAAAGCCATGCAAAAACTCATATCTCTGTCTCTGCCCAAAGGCATTGATTAGGTTTGAGAGTTGTCACCTTACTTGTAGACATGCCAAGTAGATTTTCTTATAATGTCTGCAGTGTCTCTCTAGAGCAAGAGAAGCTTGAGAATAAGCCATCCTCACAAGTAGCAGTCTACACTCTCCAGTTTGAAAGTATTCTCTTTGACAAGGTTTCTTCAGTGCTGAACAAACCTCAGGACGATCTGCAAAACCAAAAAAAAAAACAAAAGTAAAAAAGAAACCACAACACCGCAAAATAAACAAAACAAAGGCCATTATAAAAACGATCTGTACATTTTTAGGTGTGAGAAAATAGTTCTGTGCCAAGAATCTTTCTACTGGTATTTTTGTAATGCTTTGATTTTGTCCTTCCTGATGTTCATGCATAGACACTTCAGCATTTGACTTCCAGATAACGGTCCCATTCCTTCTGCTCTCTATTTATAACCAGGGCTAGGCATACATACGTAAAACCAGAAAGCTGTAGGTCCTTGTAAGTAGCAGCATGGAAGGGAACATAAATCCATTTGGAGTGCACCACCTTCCCAAATTATTAAAAACAAATGAAACTAAATGTCCTCCCTCCAAAATGCATGAGACAAGCCACTTGCAATAACATACCAAAATCAGTTAAGTAGACTGAAAAAAAGGCTTGGGAATTGGATTTAGTCAAAATGTGCTTTATCCATTTCTAATTCTCTCTTACTTGAACCTGAAATCAATCCTCTTTGTTCTGGCTTGCCACCAGGGTCTCCGATCAATGTTGATAAAACAAAATGACAATACAGGAGGTTTGAAAGCCACTGTGGAGAACTGTGGGAAAAAAACAAACCAAAACAAAACCGTATTCTATAGTTACGACTATGGTCTGGGCCTCTGTGTGTTTGTTTATGATGGATTACTTGCTATGGTGATAAAATCTAAAGGGAGTTACACTTGAGAAGCTGTACAATAATCTAGCTAAGAGACATCTCATCAAGTACTAAAATACAGTAGCCTCGCTAATATGCCTATGGTTGCTTTGCCAAGATTGAGATCTGGAAATGATAAAGGGCACAGAACCACTTTATCAGTTAAAAAAAATCTGCCCCATGAAGTAGTTTCCAGGATGACGCAGAAAAAAAAGATCAGAGCTTGAAAACTATAAATTGGTTCCTAAGAAACCCTGGGGGCCTGAAGGGAATGTTGTCCAGAACCCAGGGGAGAGATCAAAACACATAACTGACAGCTGCAGACACCCACTGATGTTTGCCTGGCTCTCAAGAGTGAGCTGTGGGCTGGATAGCTGCAAGGAGAGGTGGCACAGCAGGACTGGTTAGGAGTAAGAGTCACTGCAGCTGCCAAGCATGCAGTTGACTAAGATTTGTGGTAGCAACCCACCATCCCAAAGAGAATCTCAGTTCCAGATGTCGCAGTGAGAGCTCCCTATGTACCTGGTCTCAAATCAACAAGTTGCTGTAAGCATGACCAGGCCAGCTAGTAGCCCACTGCAGATTTCCACATGTGATCAGTGCTGCACTGAGCTGCCTCCACATGAATGACAGCTCCTTCCAACTCACATTTTCAGGAGCCTCTCAAAAGTAACAACTTCTCTGTGGGAAGTGTGCAAGTCATGTTGAATACCTTAGGTTTCTGTGTGCATGCTGTGGGTCATTTATGCACAGCTACAAATGAACTTAAGAGTGTTTCATGTTGATAATGAGTAATAAATCTGCCCAGAAGATTGAGTTATCAAATTGAATAATCTTATTAATTTTATTAAGTGGCTCATGTGGGCCAAACGCAGGCATTTCAAGTATGGAGACTGCATTAACTAGAATCAACATAACTTGACAAAAGATATATTTGATGTTAGCTGCTCTTTTCTCTGAGTTTGAAGTCCAGAAGGCACTCCAAACTTGTGTTCAGGATGCAAATATCTGCTATCAAAGCTGTATACTTACTCAGGATTTGGTTTTACTGGAAATAATTTTACATTCTTAGAAGAAAAGAAAGATCTGAGCAACATCAGGTGTGCTGGTTTTGCTGGAGATAATTTTGTTCATAGTAGCTAGTATGGGGCTATGTTTTGGATTTGTGACGAAAACAGTATTGATAACACAGAAATGGCTTAAACGTTACTGCTGAGCAGTGCTGACACAGAGCCAAGGCCTTTTCTTCTTCTCACAACACCACAGCAGCGAGGAGGCTGGCGTGCACAAGAAGTTGGGAGGGGACACAGCCAGGACAGCTGACTACAAATGACCGAAGGGATATCCCATACCATATGATGTCATGCTCAATAACATAAAAAAGATGGTTAAGAAGAAGGAGGGGGGGGGGAATCTAAGTGCTAGAATTTGTCTTCCCAAGTAGCCATTACACTGAACAGCTGCCTGATGATGGAAAGTGGTGATGGAATCCCTTGTTTTCCTTAGAATCATAGAATCACAGAATGGTTTCAGTTGGAAAAGACCTTCAAGATCATCGATTCTAACTGTCTATACAGCCCTACTAGGTCCAACACTAGACCATGTCACCAAGTACAACATCTAGTCTTAAACACCTCCAGGGGTGGTGACTCAACCCCCTCCCTGGGCAGCCTGTTCCAATATCTAACAAACTTTTACTGTCATTTTCAGTATTTTTCCTAATGTCCAGCCTAAACTTCCACTGAAGCAACTTCAGACTGTTTCCCCTAGTCCTGTCACTAGCTACCAGAGAGAAGAGAAGAGAAGAGAAGAGAAGAGAAGAGAAGAGAAGAGAAGAGAAGAGAAGAGAAGAGAAGAGAAGAGAAGAGAAGAGAAGAGAAGAGAAGAGAAGAGAAGAGAAGAGAAGAGAAGAGAAGAGAAGAGAAGAGAGGAGAAGGGGAGAAGAGAGAGAACAACCCCAACCACAACACACAACCAACAACAACCACATTTTAGGCAGTTGTAGAGTGTGATGCGGTCTCCCATGCATCACTTAAGTGCATGGCTTTTGCTTTATCTATTAAACTGTCATTATCTCAACCCATGATTTTTCTGTTTTACTCTTCTGATTCCCCATTCCACCAGGGGTTAGTAAGCAAGCATCTGTGTGGGGCTTAGTCACTGGCTGGCATTAAGCTACAATATCAAGTATTGCATGTTCTGTCATTCAAATACAAAAGTTCTAGGTAACTTTCGTGAGTTAGGTGAACATTCACAGAGAGCTTTATGGACATGCTCAAACTGTTTGAACAGCTCTGTGGGGCTAAAAGCATAAACCATCTGTCTGAGCCAAATCACTTCTGAATTTTGACTCATTGAGTGGCTACTTTTCACTTAAACACATTCTTATAAACAGTGTTTCTGTTACTAACACATGTACAGAACTACAGTTAGAAGTCTGACTCCATCGTCTTGTTCTCCTTTGCCATTTTTAAACAATGCCATCCTTCTGGATCACAAAAAAGTTCTTTACTATAAAGTTGGTGAGACATTGGAACAGGTTGCCCAGAGAGGTGGTGGAGACCCCATCCCTGGAGACATTGAAGGTTAGGCTTGATGAAGCTCTAAGCAATCTGTTCTAGTTAAATGTGTTCCTGCTCACTGCAGGGGGGTTGGACTAGGTGACCTTTAAAGGTCCATTCCGACGTAACGCAGTCTATGATTCTATTCTATGATCCAGATAGGCTTTCCATTCCACTGAGAAACATAAATTTCATTACTTGTGAAACCTCTATAAATTTAGGATCAGTGTGTTCCCTTCTGCTCACAAGAAGTACATTCACATTGCGTTTTGTGACTCAGAGTGAACATGTCCTACCATACCCTTTAAAGCATATTTCCATTACAGATCAAATATGAATCCCACAAAAAATGAGGACAGTTCTTATTGGGAGGCCAAGCTGTGTTATGGGCTCCCCACCATAAAAAGGACATTGAGGTCCTTGACCAAGTGCAGAGAAGGGCAACCAGGCTGGTGAAGTGGCTGGAGGGCAAATCATATGAGGAATGGCTGAGGGAGCTGGGGATGATTAGCCTGGAGAAGAGGAGGCTGAGAGGAGACCTCATCACCACCTACAGCTACCTGAAGGGAGGTTGTAGAGAGGTGGGCGATGGTCTTTTCAGCCAGGTGACAGAAGATAGAACAAGGGGAAATGGCATGAAGCTGTGCCAGGGCAGGTTCAGATGAGATGTTAGAAAAAAAAATTACTGAAAGAGTTGTCAGGGCCTGGAACAGGCTGCCCAGTGAGGTGGTTGAGTCACCATCCCTGGATGTGTTCAAAAAAGGGTAGATGAGATACTTAGGGATATGGTTTAGCATAGGATGGGAATGGTTGGACTCGATGATCTTCAAAGGTCTCTTCCAACCTTGTGTGTGATTCTGTGATTCTGATTCATTATGAGAAATAAATTCCAGGTCATGTGGTATTCTTTGCCATACCAAGGGTTTACAGGAAGGAAAATGTGATGGACTGTCATGCTGTGTTTTTTCAAAGGTCTACAGATGAAGTTCAATACATTTTTCAGTCCTTTTTTTTCAACTTTCAATATTTTTAATATTTCAGAGAAGGCCAGGATGTTCTTTACTGAAGAAGGAGACATGGATGTTAGCTCACATTATATGCACTACAACAGTTTTTCTTTGGCAATGGGTTTATGGTCTCATTTCATACCTCTGGATATGTCCCACATTGAAAGTTACTACACACACATCCCCAGGCTGGGGAAAATAAATTTTTTAAAAAGTGAATCTTTTGCCATTCAGAAATGTCATTTCTCTGAAATCAGTATGTACTGCACAGAGATACAGAACAGATGGAGGAATCCAACATGGAGAGAGGATGGTTTAGTAATTTGTGAATTCAGTAACATGAGACAGAGATCCAAGCACAAGTCCCTGACCTTAAAAGAGGAAGTATCACTTCTGGGTGTTCAAGGAAGAGGTTTGTGAAGGAATATGGGACTGGACAGGAGTGAAAGTATTGTTTTGTTTCTCTCAAAAATCCAGAAGGTCTTATTCTGATCCCAGCTGTGATGAAATAAAAACAAACAACACATAAATTTTCAATGTATCTCACAAATTTTTTTTGGAACAAACTAATTTTTGGCTCTGAGACAATTGACAGTAAAAACTCTAAAAGCAACACAAACGTGTGCTGTAATGCAGCACATTTGGGTGGGTCAGTAGCTACAAGGGACAGAACCTGAAATCTTTTCAACTCAAAAGCACAGGACTGTACTGTCCACTCTAAAAAAAATCTTTCCTCTGTCAGAGTAATCAGGTGCCAAACCCTCTCCTGAATGCCAATAGGAATGAATTTGTTACCTGGAAACACATATAAAATACATGGGTGGTCTGCTTTGAAGTGTCAGAGCCTTAGATTTAATATGCTAATAATTTATGCATAAAACACAGGTTGCATTGAAGGAAAAATCCAATATTTTCAGTTTCCATGACAACCAGTGTGCTACCAGATTACATTGTCTCACATCAGATGGTTGCCAAGGTTGTGACCTATTTCTTAGTTCTAATCATTTTGTTTGAAGAATTTGGAAATGCTACCTGGAACATAAATGATAAAATATTCCACATGGTAAGTATAGTCCTTAAATATAGAAGAATCTGACATGCTAAATTAAGGATTAGGCTCAGAAACTGGGAAAGTATGAAGTAATAATGCAAAAAGTGATGGAAGACTTGGACAGTTGTGTGAACTGGCAGTGGGATGGTGTATGACATTTCAGGATTAAATCAGTGGTTATGTACAGTCCATGCCAGTGTCAGGTACCTGAACATCTCTACCAATTGTTTGTGTGAAAAATACCTCATACTTATGTCTTAGAGGCAGTTGTGCTTAGTGTAAAACCTACCAGTGATACTTCCTTGAAGTGAAATTGGCAATGTAGTCAGCACCACTTGGTGCTCTTACTATCAGCAAAGAAATCAAGAGGGAAAGGATGCAGGAACTGAATCATGCCCCCAGTCACTGACAGTCCTTCATAAACACATCAAGGAAGGCTGCCAGCACTGATGCCCAGGTTGCTTCCTTCTGTGCAGACAGACACATTTTGCCAAGTGTTATCACTCTGAGACTTTTCCCATGTATGACACCAATTATTAAGAACAAACAAAAAACCTGATAGTTGGCATCAACCTTTTCCTAACCTCAACTGCAATATTCTCCAGATAGGTCAAAGGAATGATCAGAACTTTCTGGAGATGATTTTTAAAAATGGGTGAAGAAGAGATCAGAATTTTATAGGTTGTGTGCCAGAGTATAAAAATAAATCAATTACTGTTGTAGTTACATGAAAAGGAGCATTTTCAAATACAAACATGTGCTAGTGTACTAGATGATGTCACATCTTCTGGATTTTTCACTGAACAAAGTTCACTACAGTTTGAATAATATTCTCACTCACTATGGTTTGTGGTTTTGCTTTGGTATTTTTCATGCCCAAGAAAAGTATCAGGTTGCCTTTCTTAAATAAATATGTTGCAGTAGTACCTTGCAGGGACTGACTGTCATTTCAGGTAGCAAACAAATGGTCCTCCACCACTTACGCGTTTTACACAATCCAGGTAGGTAACAGTTTTTTTCACCAGGACTGTTAACTGACATTTCCTAGTTGAGCAAAGAATTTGTCTTTTATTTTTCTCTCTCATCCAGCTACCAGCTTGGAAAGCAATCACTGTCAATCATGATGGTGAGATCAATACCGTAAGCCCCAGTCCATACTACTGAAACCTTCCTTGCTTTCTATGGTCCATAAGACAAATAGTCCATCTGCTTGTTTACTTAATTTGATCTGGCCAGATCAGTTGAGGCAAAATGGAAAAAATCTCAAAACATTCTTTTTTTTTGCAGGATTACTGAAGTCCAATCCAACTGCTATCAAGTGTTAAGAGTTACAGTAACTGCAGCAGAGATATGTAACCTCAGTAATCCACTAGAATTGGACTTCAGTTATCACAATATAATTAGAGAATTGCAAATACTTATAATTTGAAAAAAATGATGCTTCTACACCAGTATTTGTAGACTTGCTTTGTGGTTAATTTTTGTACTTTTTCCTCCACTTATCTCTTAAAAGATTTCCCATCATGGTTAAAGTTATCTTAGAATTGTAGGCTCTTTTCAGGTTTGTTATGCTAGATTTATTTTTTTTTTTTGTAAGAGAGGCAAATAATATGCAAAATGAAACACTATAAAATCCGTTTCATGATGTTCTATTTTTCCTTCAAGTTGTTATTCTTTAACCTATTTTGTTCATGGCACATACATTTATAACAGGCCTTTATTGGGAGGTGAATTAACTCTAATGAATAAATACGATAACGGATGTTCCTGCTTCCTTCTGCCCCAGGCTGGTCAGCTAGTCCAAACAGAAAGATTTGCACAGAACAACTGTTGGCATTGATTTGAGTGATTCCCTCCCTGCCTGCTTTATACAGAAATGCATTTCATGTAAATAAATGTTGTTCAACTTCCTCAGAAAACTCTTGTTTCTCTAGATCACTCTAGTTTATTCATATAACTACATTCCCATTCTTAGGATTGTCTTGCTTAGGGATCTGGAAAAAAAACCCTCATCTGGGGTACTGCCCCCTTTTATTGATATTGTAACTTCTTTAGTGGATTCATTGACTTACTTGAGAGAAGTTAAAGTATAGCATTAATGGAAGTAAGAGGAAATAAAAAATGGGAAAAAATGTGTTTTGCAACATACAAGTAGCATGGCTCCTTTATTTCTACCTGCTTCTTGCTATTTAGTAATAAGTTGGATAAAATAGAAGTGTCCCTGGAGAGACATGGCAGCTCCTAGAACTAGTATCTATGACTTTCTGTCATTTTGTAGAATCAATTCACCAGCTCACTGTGACTCAGCCCACATACACAGGAAAAAGGGGCTCTCAGCAGGAGATATAAGGGAACAGACAAGCATAAAAAAAGACAAAATATCTAGATCATTTAACAGCTGAGCACTTGGCATAGTACTCTGGTGACACATGAACACTTATTTGGTGTGTGGATCAGAAAAGGTGGAATGGTATTTTTTAAAGTTTCTCATGGGTAAATATGAGCTGAAGACAAGATGCTGCTGTTTGCTCCCCTGCTATTACAAGAAAAGACATCTACTTGGCTCTACATTACAGTATCAAATTTCAGTGCTCTGGTCAGCTCCTATGAAGGAGTGATTTGAAAATCCCTCCCCTTACTGTCAACCTGGTTATGAGATGCTAGGAGCCAACTTGGGCTGGCAGGATACCCTGGATGTAAAGTCTACACATCTATTTTTCTATTCTGTCAGAGAAGCCCAAACTGAGCCCAGGCTAAGTGAGCCCAGCAGTGTGGCTCCCATTTCTTTATAACTGTGCTCTCCAACATACTTTGGTGGACCAACATTGTGCTGAACCTCAGCAATTTACAAAGTATTAACAAAGAAGAATATGAATACTCCTCCATCACTGAAAGGACACAGCTAGGTGAAAAACAGGCAGTCAGTAAGGTTGTGGAAAGAGTAAGCAAATTGCTCTTTTCCCATAATCATATGCAAATCACTTCAAGCTACTCAACCTTTTTTGTGGCTGTTTTGTTAATGCATTGTTGCTTTTTTCATTATTCAAAATTATTTTTTAAATAATCCCACAGGACTCGCGTGAATATAGATTTTTTTGCTAGGCAGGAAAATATTTCCAACACTTCTGTTTGCATGGTCCTCTCTTAATAGGGTAGGAACAGAAATATTTACTGCACTTTAACCTCTAATAGCAAGCCTGCTATCCCTGTGAGTGACGGTGGTGTGGGAGGAAATCCATCTGCAATTCCCTTTGTGTCTCTCATGTTTGTACATAAACCAATAAATGAAAAAGTGGAAGACGGTCAGTATGTATGTAGTTAACCATTGCCAAATGGTCAGAGATCCATAGTTTCTACAGATATACACAAATACATATATATACACATATAAGTGTATGCATATCTTATGACAGTTGGGATTTAAAAAGAAAAAATCAATTTGCCTCCAAGATAGTATCAAGATCCAGTATAAATAACTCACTCTTGAATAATTCTGTGGTCATCAGGAAAAAAAAAGAAAGCTTCTACCTAGGACAGACTTATCCCAAGAAGTACAGAACTGAGGAATAAGAATGTCTGGAACCACGGAAGAACCAGAGCAAAACTCATTTTTAAGCAGTAAGGATCAGGAAAGAGACCTGATTTTGTGAAGGTACTAAGTCAGGCCCCAGTGGGAGTATTGTACATGTGTTCAGCTACCATGCAGAGACATGTGCACTTTGTTTTGTCTTGGGGGAAAAAATGCCCTTAGTGCAAACTCTCATACTTTTTGTTTCAGTTGTCATGTGTCTATGAAAGGTGCAACTGCAATGCAGTTGAAGCTTTGGGGAAGGGGACCTGAGCTAGACCTGGAGGTCAGCTGAACACATGAAATCATAATAATGTTTAAAGACTATGCCAAATGTTTATGCCATGAAGAGAGTCTGTCTGGCACTTCGACTCTGGAGAGCTTAGCTCTCAGAGGCGTGGTGAGCTCACGAATGCATCTTACTGTGATATTCATGTATGCTGCATTAGCAACAGTGATAAGAATAAGAAATAAGACATAATGATTTCAGTTTGTTAACACATTGCAGGTAATAATTTATGCATTACTAGAACAGAAAAGAAACCCTAATGGAAGCTATTGGTTTATCCAAAGAATCTATTACATTTTAAGCAGCTGTAAGGTAGAATATTAGGTAGTTCTCAGTGAAGTTATAAGATGAATCTTACTTATTATTTGGAGGCAGACATGTAGTTTCCCGATAATTAAATCTCTGATTTCTTTTTTGAAGTTTTAGACTTGACTAAAAGATTCTTCTGTAGATTAGTGTAAGCAAGAGACTGAGTTTATCAGCTTACTAGGTCCACTAGTGCCAAGTAACTGATGTTGAACACTATCTCTAGCAAGATAGATGTTATTTAGTTATGTGGACAAGAACTATAATGCCTAGAATGAAGCTGATCATTACACTGGGTGCTTTTAAAGCATCAAACGTAGATACTTGAAGAATATGTGAGTATCGGACATACTGTTATGAGGGAAAGTATTTTGAAAGAGCAGACTATGTGATCCAGGCAAGGTTGTTGTGAAGTCTGCCAGTTTGGGAACAAGGAGGACTGAGCCATGCAAGAGTTACAGATAAAGAAGGAAAGATGTGAAGATATGGAGAGCAACATTTGATTGTGCTAAAATAATTTTGATGCAATCGTAACTTTTAATTTTTTTAGTAGAACCTCCATGGACAGTTAGCATTAGGAAGAAGTAAAGCATGTAAAAGGTAAGGATAAAAATGTTTTTTGCTTTTGCAACAGGAGAGCATTCAGCACAAAAGAAAAGCAAGTTTGTGGCACATAGCTACTATAGAGAGGTACACATTTTCATCAACTTGTTTGCTCTTGAACTTTGTATTTTTTTCCCCTACATTTATATTTGCAGAGTTTTGAAAGGTGTATTTATTGACAGGCAAAACATGTAGACAAGGCCATTCAGTTGTTCGTGCCTCTTTCAGTAGCCCATTGCCTAAAATATGACATGCAGACATTTAATTTCCAACTCAAATTCCTCTAGAAAGATTCAGTCAGTAACCATCAGGGAGAAGAGATTATTTTGGAATGGGGAACAGGATGGCAAAGTTGGGAGAATTCTGAGGGTAAAGGGTAACTTTCTTTACACCAATGATTTTGAAGCTGTAATTCTCATTCAGACTACAAAGTTGAAAGAGCTATGGTGTTCTATACATGCTATTTCATTCTTAGTTTTTAAAGAATAAGCCAGGTTTAGTGAAATATTCACCCAGTTTTCTATGAAGTGTGAGTTTCGCTCTGCAGTGGTAGTCACAATTCAGTGTCAGACCTTCTCATGGGATGTCACTAAAACTCAAACCAGGAGAACCAAAGAGTTTGATTTCTTGTGGCATCAGACCCACAGTGAGTAGAAAAACTCACTTTCTTACCGCACACTTCTTATGTAACATGGACAAACAATCTAGGTCTAGATTTTTTAGAGTATCTAATCTGTGTACCATTTTCAGTAAAACCTAGGCACTTACACAGGAGATCACTGTCTTACCTTTGCATTATGGGCCTCATTTTTTCTGTGCCTGAGTTTCTTATCAAGGAAACGGGATAGCAGCGTCTAGCTGAAAACGTTCACTGAAGATTGCAAAGCACTACTGTCACAAGGGCTTGATAAGCTGGCAAAACAGATGAAAGGACAATAAAGGCTTTCTTTTCCTAATATTTATCAAAGAAAATCCAGAGGTCAAAGAAGCACCTCAAGGTTTTTCCAAGCATCCCCACACATCCGTTTCTTTCCTTAAAGCCGGCTTCACGCAGTCTGTGAGATCTGTGAAAATCCTGTTCTTTTGCCTCTGCAGCAGGGAATATAGGGGTAGATCTGGCTGTGAGAAGACTCATGTATTTAGAGGTGTAGAGCCCTTTCCCTTAATAAGGAGGATGACAAAACCAGGTATAACAGGAAGCTTTGTACTATTGGAACAAATTAAACCATTTTTATTAAAACAAACGAGGCTGCTGAGGTCCTTTGATACATCCATAGTGCCTCCATCCTGCAGATGTCTCACTTCAGTCAATTAATCAGCCATTTCCCAGAGCATGGTAATTGTTTATGCAACCCACTTTGATATGTTTTATAGCATTTTGTTTAATAATCCCCAACTTTTCATCCCTGGCAAGAGCTTTATGGTAACATAAACCGTAATTGTGCAGTAAAGAAAATCACCTTATGTTACAGTCTACAACTGCTTTATCACCCTCATCCTGCCATACATAACCTACACTCAAACAGCTAAACATGGTGAGTGAGGCTGGGCAGCATGCTGCTTTAATAGCATGTAAACACAATGAGTTCTTGACAAAGAACTTAACCTCTACCAGGAGATGGAGTCAGAACTGTCTAGAGGATTTTTATATTTCTCAGTCAATGACAAGAAAGGGAATATATTGCCATTATAGCTGGCAGAAATTTTTCTGCATACAAAAACCTTTCTTAAAGACAAAAAGGAAGCTAAAAGTCTTCTCCAAACCTCTTTCTCCTTCCTCAAAAGACTTTTTTTAAGTGTCAGCATTCTGAAATAAATTATTTAATGTTTAAATTAGAAATAATTTGTTCATTAGATTCTTATCTTTTTATTTAATGAAAAACAGAAATCAAATTAAATACTAATGAAAACTTGTACTAATATAAGCAGATTATAAGAAATAGCTCACAATCTTTTGCTAACGTATTCTATTGGAAAAGTAAAAAAAAAATAATTCGCAACTGAAACTACTTTCAACTTTTATTTAAGTAAAAAATGCATTGGGATCAGTCAGGCTCTCTGATCCTTTGTCTTATTCAGAGCTTTATTGTCAGAAAAAAATCCAGAACAGAATAACAAAATGTCTAATCAGAAACTTTTGGCCAACACAACCACAACGCACATCTGTGTATGTCCTTAACAGTTGCGGTCACCAGAGAGGTGGAGAATCGTTGACATTTGTGGTATCCTCTCTCCAGAAGTAGACTTAGAGTATTTCCAGATCCTCATCTGCCTATGTAAGTCTGCCGACAGTAGCTGTCCACCTCTATATAACATGTATGGCTTTAGGACATAGGCTGCATACCTCTCTTTGCTCCTTTTTCCTTTGCCGCCACACTGATAGTTTATCCCTGTGCTCACTGGTGTGAATTTTGGACAAGTCTTGGCTTTTCCCCACCAGCCTTGCGTATCTATATGTGGGTAGGAAGTGAGAATGGCTCAGACTAAAATGGTTTCTCTGCTGACCTTGTGCTGGTTACAGACCGAGTCTTTTTTTATTCTCCAAATAACTCTGAGCAGGAGCATGGCAGTCAATTTGTGACAATGCAGGAAGAGTCTTCCTGGAAAGAAGAAATTATGAGATAGGACACTCATTGACACTACCACTACTTTCTGCCTGTCACACATAGAGCACACTTGTCTTCCTCCCTTTACAGGAGAGAGGGTTAGGAGAAATGGTTTGTTGTCTGCCAAAGCCTGTGTGTCTACCGACAGTGCCTGCAACCATTGCTGATGGCACGTTGCTAAATGCAACTCAGACCTTGAAAGTAGGAAAGCAACTGCAGTGACAAATCAAATTCCATTTCTTCAGTGGCTAGAGATGTAAAGAAACCACTGTGATGAACATGGCAAAATAAAATGTTGGGATTAAGATATAAATACAGGGGACAAAGCAACTCCCCCATCCAATTCCGCTCCCAGATGAGGTCAGTGCCTTTGAAGTTTGTGCCTGCATTACTACAAACATTTTCTGATCTGTTTGGAGGTGCTGCAACTAATCCCTGTGCCACCCACACTGACTCTGGTAAAGAAGGTGTTGGACATGTGAGGGGTGCTTATAGGCATTCAGGAATCTCCTCTAGTGTCATATCATAGAGCATAAACCTCCATGACCACTTCATTTTGTAGCACACCCACCCTCGTCCACGTCATAATTGTTGAAAACTACTGCACTGATTCCCACTGGTCAAGAAATAAACTTTCATCTTAAAACTCAATCTCTTTCCTCACTCCTTTTCCTCCTCTAACACTTGTTGGTTACCACTCATAAAATCTAAGCCTGTGAAAAGATTCTCTAGGATTTATGACTAGGATTTTCATGCAAATTAATCTATGTCAGCAGGTTTGGTTTTGTTTATACTTCTCCTCCCCATCCTGAAGAACAGATGAGCTGTTTCCTCCTCAGCACTTGGCCACAGAGCTTGATGATATATGGCATCTGTAATTCTATTCTTTACCCTAACGCTGCATATTTTTTGGCTATGGTTTTTGTTTAGTTGTTTTGTTTGGATTTTTTTCTTTTTTCTTTCTCTTTAGGTTAGAGAAGTGTTATGTATTACATTTGGATCATTTCCAGACTTACTGTTGTGTGCTGTACTAAGTACCACAATGATCCTTAATTGGCAGTAAATAGAGAAAAAGCAGTCATCCTTAGAAAGCAGCTGTTCTATGAATATATGGTGTGACAGGAGTGTGGAGGCTGTGGTAGGAAGGTTTCAGGTCACAGCTAGCTTAAATGGAGGACTTTGACATACGACACTAATAATAACTCCATTCCAAATCTGAGGACACAGTATGGGCAGGAGCATCAGACAGGCAGTCTCATCCTGGGACAGAGATGAGTCCACTCTATTCTATGAACTAGACTTTGCTCCCTTTGTCCGTCACTGCATTAATTGGATAAAATTTTACTTTTGAGTACTAACCATCATGCTGACTTTGTAGCATTTCATACTGGACTGTTTTAGACATCACCAAAAAGAGTGGAACATTGGGACCTGGATGTTGAATATATTTTGCAGAGCTTTGCATAGGAAGAGTTTGGCCTGTTTTTCCATAGGGGATGCTCTCACTTCATTGTTAACATGATATGAGTGGGTTACCATTTTTCAAAGACAGGAAATAAATGTAATTTACTTGGTAATTTCTTTTTCTTATCACAAGGCAGAACATAAGTTATCTCCAAATTCAATTTGTTTGAATAATACTGTTAAAAGAAACAGAGAGAAGTGTGCTCCTTTAATTCTGAAATACAGCAAACCTGGAGAGCTTTTTTGAGTGAGCAATTGCAACCAGGTGGATGCAAATTCATTGCCCAACAACAAATTAATTTACTTAGGTATGATACATCTTCTTCCTCTTCCCATTATGGTAATTGAATATTCATCACATAACAAGTGCAGTTAATTAGCAGATTACTCATTTACTGGACAAATAATGAACATCTTATTCTGAACAAAGAAAGGGGATAGGAAAGCCAGAGGGAGAGAAAAGAAAACATACATTTTTATAAGGCTATTATTTAAATTTGTCTTCTTTTAAATAAGAAAGGAAAAAGGAATCACCAAAAATATGCAATTAACTTTTTATATTATTATTTAATGATAGCTATGCTGTATCCAGAGATAGTGTAGCTCAGGCTTTGTGCACAATAGGGAGGCTGTTTGCCTCTGTGGTCCCACTGAAAGCCTCCCACAACATCAGTGGGGCTGAGGAGTGAAATCCAAATACTTGAAGAACAGAGTACTACCACCACTTTTTAAAAAAAAGGGTAAACCTCTGTGACATGTCAAAATCAATAGATTCACATTTTCTTTAATTTATTATGCTGTTTCCTGAAGCTTTTTTCTCTGCTTGCCTGTCAGCATCATTCTTTTTTCTTTTGTCTAATGTTTAGATTGTAAAGATCTTTCAAAAGACCATTTTTTCCCCTTCTGTTTGTGCACAGTGCAGTCCTTGCCCATAATTCAGGCTCTTGCATGCTACATTTTAGCTATTCCTAGCCAGAAAGAAATGTTTTATTGGTATAAATTGGCATGGCTCCATTAAGGGGAATGGAGCCAACAAAATTACCTTGATGGGGAAGGATCCTTATTATTGAAGTTTGCTTATTTAGACTTGGGATTATTTTTTTCTTTTCTTCTTCTTCTTTTTTTTTTTTTTAAAGCAGGTGCTGTAAAATAATTCTGTTTTCTTGCTGAGCTACCTATCCATTACCTAGAAATTTACCAGAACCTTAAATGCAGAAGAGGCAAAATGAATCTCTGATATAATTCTGCTAATGTCAGTGGACTCATGCCAGATTTAATTGCATTCAGCATCTTTAAGCTGTGCCAAGTATAAATTCTTGTTGAAAAATTCAGCAGTGAGAAAAAACAATTCAGTTCTCCTGGAGGAAGCTAGAGTGGGATTGTGTGCAGTTACGTGGCACGCACCACTTCTGGGAGGTTTTCTCATGTGATAGTTTATCATTAAAGCACAACCTGTTAGCACCTCCTATGAGAATGTTTCTGATATTGGCTAAATTTCACATGCTCATGACTCTGCTAAAGCAAAGATACTGGACCAGAAAAATCATGTTTGGAGGAAATTTTGACAAATTGAATGACTGAGGCAGAGAGCAAGGAAGGATGAGGGAGCGTGGAGGGGAAGAGGACAGAATAGAACAGAAAACACACAAAGCTTTCAGCTGGGTGGATCAAGAAATACAGGAAAGGGGAAGGAGGCAGGAGATGATAACAACTTTATTTTATCAACTGCCCATTTTCCATTACACTAGCCCAAGAAGTTCCTGCTATCCAAAAAATGAGAATGAATTTTATTGAGCGACTGGAAGTAGTTGCATCAGCCCTAAATTTATATTTAGCATCACTGAATGACTGTATATTAGTACCTCATAATTTACTCAGTAAAAATTGATAATGATTTAGAGCTCTGCTAAGCTTTGCACTAAGTTTATACAAAAAGAACTGAGAGTTATGATGTCTTTAATGTTTGTGAACTTTTAGTGGCACTGCAAGAGGATTCTGACAACTGGTCTGATATCACTGCTGCAGTGGAATGTAATAATTTCTAGATTAAATTGTTACATGTAGCAATTGCTGTGTCTTTTAGTGATTTTTTCCACTTGCAATTTCTCTTGCCATAGACTGGACAAGATCAGCCCACTGTTCAGCTTTCTTTCTGTCCTTGACATTTATTAGTGAAACTCCTTGTTGTGGGCAATGTGCAGAACTGCAGTGAGAGCTGAGGAATGGGGCAAACCACCAAACAACTCACAGTTCAGCCCCATGCTAAACTCCTGGGTTTGAGACTTTCTCTTCCCTTCTGTTTCCTTTCCCACTCCACCACCATGTTGACTGGAGTTGCAGCAGTAGAAATTGAAATTGTCTTCAGTGGTTGTTAAATGTGAAATAACGTAAAAAAAAGTGAGAGACTGTGCCCATTTCTAAGGAGAAGGGAAAAGATAAACATACTTTATGCAAGATTATTTTCTACACTTAATCTTCCACTACGTCTCTAATTATTGATCTTCTCTTTACTGATCACAGAAGACTGCATTAACTAGGTCAGATGCTGCAGCCTCCTACGTATGGGAGGGTAAGTACCATTCCTGAAGGGAAATCTTAGTCTCACCTCAGATAAGAATTGATCCTTGAGGCTATCATAGGCAGACTGTCTGTATTTCAAGGTAAATATATGGTTTTTTTCCCCCACTGAAATCCTAATATTTTACACTAAATAAAGGTCAAAATTAATGTTTGTCCCAGCAACAAAATCAGATGAAAGTTATAACCAGAAACATCTCAGTGTTTATAAATTACACCATGCACATATCTTCCCTTATAATTCATGTTTTTCAAAGATAAATGACAGTTTTTTTCCACATAATCCTGAAGTTCTGTCAGGAAATCAGTCTGTATGTTACTCCTGTCTGGATTACCAGCCACAGAAATTTCCAGAACCGTGGTAAAAGGCTCTGATTTTGAAAAGATTTATTAAAAAAACCCCAACATTTAAAACAAAAACAACCCCACCGCTCTTCATTTGACCTCCTTTGGCTTATGTTCTGTTTTTGAAAAATACTTAATATCGTAATGGGCAATTGTACTGAATGGGAGAATATTGTTTAGGTGCTAGTTCTATGGAATAGTAAAAGAATTGTTTTATTCCTTGAGTGACTTGAATATTTTTCTCCATTAAAATAATCCATAATTCAGAAAATATTGTTATTTACCTGTTCCATATTTAGTTCACCTGGAAAGAATGGAAATTTATCATGGCAAGTCATGGAGCACAGGAGGGAAAATACGGTTTGGAAAGAAATTAAAAATACTTTTGAGCTATGCAAGAAGAGGTATATAAAATTTTATTTAAAACCACTGTTTTAACTCCATGGGCAGATGCTGGATATAACATATCTGAACATGCTTATCCTAAGGGTGATACATGGAAGAACAGGTTGAAAACTGCCCTCAGGACATTCCTTTTTGAGACAATGGTGGTGAGCTTCATCATGCTAGATTTGCACTCTTCATCCCTAGCAGCACTTTTGGCTAAATCAGCTGGTAATAGCTATGTCCTGGCATTCCACTTGCTGGAGTTAGAGTAGACAAATTACAAATGGCTTATAAAGGGGAACAGGCAGTCATGGTGAATGGCTTCATTAGCAAATAAACACGGTGCATATAGCCGACCTTCAGTGAAGAAGTTCCTGTGCTGATGAATGCTGCTAGCTGGCACAGTGCATCAGGGAATGAGCCATTTTGCACTGGCATTGTTTACAAAAGCAGCTGCTTTGAGACCCAGCCAGAGGCAGGCTAGGCAGACTTTTGCTCACTCCTGCCTAGATCAGCAGGGGTTCACCGCTAATACTGTATTATAATATTAATTGACTGAATCACTCAATGGGAACTGTTAATGACTTACTTCAAACTTGCATGGGCATTCACATGCCCAAGCCCTCACTTAGCATGCTGTTTCACCCTGACAAAATGGTCTCCACCCACAGCAAAGAAGGATTGTAGGGAGTTTAAAAAATAGCTTTTTGAGAAATATCCAGAGGAGCCACGTTACAGCCAGAAATTAAATGCCACTAAAAACATGAGACAGAAATATTTCCCAAACTAATGCTTTAGTGTCAATTGTAATCCTCACCATGGTCTGACAAACCCCATGGATTTCAAGATGTAGTTAGTATCCTACATCCATCTGCATCCAGAAAATGTAGGAAACTGTCCTACTGGGATGTAAGTAACTGCTGCACTCTTTCACGTATGGTTCCTTTCCATAAATGGTCAGTTCTGTGTCAAAAATCCCAAAAATGTCCTGGATTTTTTTTTTAAATAAAAGAATAAAGCAAACCAGGTAATTGGTTATGTATTTTACCTACCACCCTAATGGCTGTGTGTTCAATGGCCTTGGAAGAAAGGGAATCACCAAAAATATTACATATACATGTTTGATTCCTAACTGCAGAACAGGAACATAAGCCCAACTCACATGGAAAAAAACCTGTTCTGCTCTCCATGGGTTTGTGGGTCTTCCTCAAGACCAGTTCAGAAATCCCACTAGTTAAGAAACTTTTTCCAACAGAAAGTACAGTTTTGATCAGGAAATATTTTCAGAAAGTTGCATAGGCATGAAAGGGTTCCTGAATTCTCCTTTAATTCATACCCAGAATCTTTTAGTTTGTGACCATGATTTACTAGTGCCGCTTTCTGCTGGTTTTCCACATGGGTTTGCAAGTAGCAGGGAAGTATAGTAGGGGTCCGAGGCAGCTGAAGGAGGTAAAGGTGGAGCCAGTTCAGGGACAGAAGGGTTAAAAATGTAGTGGAATAGTTCACTCAAAGTGTTAACAGCTACTGTGAGCAGGTGAATGGATTTAGTGATCTTGCCAGGTGCTTGGCTGAGGGAGAAAAAAACACCAGAGGTGGAGCCTGAGGGAGAGATTTAATGATAAGGGCTTACCATGAAAATATGTGATTCGTATCTCATCTGTTGAAACTCATACACATGTTGGTTAAAGTTTATATGAAATCCTGCCGTTTTCTCAAAGCCTCAATTATTGCAGAGTCATTTCAGAGGCTGCTACACTGGTTTAATTGCTATCAGATGTGCTATGTGCAACTCTTGCCAGTTCAGCTAGGTGAAAATCTGGGAATGTGGCACATCCTTTAGATGAAAAGAAAATTTTGGCACATAGTGAAATATGTAAACAATGCACCAGCTCGAGTATTTAGAGCAGAGTGCAAATGAGAAATTCAAAGTGAAACATTCAGAACCTCAGGATCCAGTATATGGACTATATGAACAGCATGAAAATCAAAGCTTCTACTCAGCAACACCACTTGTATATGTCCAGGGAAGCTAAACTGTTGGACTAGACACTCTGACTTGGGAGAGAGGCAGCAGAAATATATAATGCAGAGGGTACAGACAGATACCTTAAGAAAGTTGAAAGTAAAGTGGCATGGGTTTCATGACAGCATCAGCCAAGAGGAAAAAAAAGCAATCCAAACAAAGAACTCCCTCCTTTCTAATATTTAAATGATTTTGCTGATGCATATTACTATCTGAAGGATTATTAGTAGGATGTGAAAAGTTCAAGGGCATTTCCTATGCTAGGAATTGTATTTCCTTTCTAAACAATAAATTAAGTTAATAAACAGAGATGACTTGCAAAGAAGAGATTGTGTCAGAATGCAAGCCACGTAGCACAGATGATCAGCCTGTCCTCTATTAATCTTTCTATACTCCATATATCTGAATCTATTATTTTTATAGTGTTTATTCTTTAATAAGATAAAATCCTGTATCCCCAAGAGTTTAGGCAGGTCACCAGTGTGAATTAATCACTAAACAAGTGAAAGAGCTGTACTCCAAGGAAATTGTGATCAATTCTGATCTGCATATTAATTGATGGCTCATTCAGGAAAGTGTTAAAAAGCAATTTTCAGTCAGACAAAATGAATTAATTCAGTGGAAGTGTTCCTATGATAGATACATTACTGTCCAGGCTGGAAAGGAAAATATTAGAAGTCGTATCTATAAATATACTGCCACAGAAGAAAAAAGAAGAAACTGCATGTATGTATGCGCTGCAAAGGGGACTGGTCTGAACATGCATTCCCATCATTATCTCAAAGAAGGCTGGTCCAAAGAACAGAGGACATGGAAAAAGGATGGATGACTCCTGCACAGTACTACCTGGAAAGAATGAATAAACATCAGAAAACTTGCACCATTAAAATCCGCAAAGTAACAGGAGTTGCACTTTAACCGAGCAAGTTTCTATGATCTTATTTGCACAAGTGGACTGATTTTTGAGTCAGACAGTGTAATTCTTTAGAGTAATGCTACTTTCCATTGAATAAACAGACCCACAAAACCCCAATGGTTGTCTGTCCTGGACTGTATCAAACATAATGATATTCAGGAGTAAATCATCAGTACTTGCCAGTCCCTTGCAGGTTCCAGGTCAATGACTTGAGTGCTCCATCAGCCTTCCATCTTGAAAACCTAAGACTCACATTGGGACCAGGGACTGGCAGAATCAGGTGGTTTCAGATGAAGCAAAGTGAGCCTGTCTATGTGTGCATGTGTGTCTGCATGTGCATGTTTCTTCTAAGATAGAACCCCTTGCTAATGCACATCGTGGTGAGTGCTCTGCTTGCTCCGTGCTTCATACTGAAAGAGTTTCAGCTGCAGAGATTTGATAGCAGCAACTGCAGGGCATAAAGGAATTCATAACATCTTCAAGAATATTTGGGTCCGCTCGCATGCCAGCAGGCAGAAAGCGAGAGTGCACTTCAGAGCACCAAGCGCTTCCTTTACAATAGTCTGCTTGGGGAGAGGGATGCTGGGTGCTGCAATAGGCATCAGGCTGAGGGATGGCTGCAGGGAAAATCTCTGGCCCTATATAAAAATTGGAATAAAAATGTCTACTTGGGGTAATAATGTCCACTTGGAATAAAAATGTCCACTGGGTACATCTCTGGTAGTAGTTCGTAGCAAATTCTAGGCAGAAGCTGTAAAGAATATGCATAGTCTTTTTGCTTCCAGCAGTTCATGCTTTTAGGACTTGTTGAACTAAGTGGAGTACATGGTTGTGTTTGATAGATGTTGATTGATCTGCTAATCATACTCCATAAAATTGTCTAATAACTAGCTGATCCAATTTACAGTTTTGGTCTCTACAGTACTGTCTATCAATCAATTCCAGGTCAAGCTATGCTTTTAATGAAAAAAGTATTTTCTTTAAACATAGCCTATATGGTTTTTTCCCTTGTAAATTCATCAAAGAATGTGAAAGACTTCAAAATCTTCTGAAAGCTACATGTACAAAAGAAATGGGATTGCCATAACCTACAGGCTCATTGATGCTTCCAAAGAAATCTAATGGGCTTTTTGGAGATAAGAAATCCCATTTCTAGAGAGGGATTACTTCAATTTACAGAAAATATTTTGACTCTTCCCAGATATATTATGCTTAAGTACAAATCACTTTTAACAAAAAGAAATAATAGCTCAGGTTTCCCAGTAACACTGGAATCCCTTTGTAAACATCAGCATCATATTTTCCATCTTCTGTTCTTCTCCAGTTCTGATCTTGAAATCATATTGCAACATATCTTGTGCTGAGAAGGTCATTATCTGTTTAGCAGTTCAATCATGAAACCCACAAGTCAGAGCCATAGGAACAGAGCAGGGTTTCTGCCCTGTAAAAAGCAGGGCAGAAATAAACATATGCAGATTTTTACAGCAAACACCTGAGTGAGGTGGCAAGATTGGAGAGAGACATCAATGTGTGGTGCAAATGTCAAGCAGAAGGATTTGGCACAAAAATGTAGTTAATAGTAATTATGTTGGAAAGATCAAACATTTACTGTATCTCAAAGAAAAGATTACAATCACTTAACAGTTTTCTTTGAGAGTACTAAAAATACTGTCTCAGCATGCCCATAGGATAGGCATCCTTCTATCTCCATATATTTGTTTTAACCAGCCAGCTTGCAGTCATTTCTCAGTTTCATCCAAACATTACCAAATGGCCATTTATTAAATGGCTAAGCAAGAAAGATATAACTGCAAGGTAGGTAAGGAAGCCTACCAGAACCAGTAGTAGTCTCAGGACTTTGGACAGAGAGTGAGACCACTGTAGACACAAGGAACTCTTTGGGCAGTTAACTGAAGGATGCCAAGTAATTGCCTAACATTAGTATTCTGAAACTTGGATAAAAAAGAGATATTCAATCTACTACCTTCAAACCTTCATGAGTCCGCAGGATTCACAACATTTATTCCTTTTCCTTGGAAGAAAGATGAAATAAATCAGGCTAAGACCATTTTTGACCAGTCTGATTTCCATCTGAAACATTGTTTTAGGATACACTCCATTTTTTATTTTAAGTTTAAAAATAAACAATATTGTAGGGAATAATTAAAATTAATAGAGGATTAATGTCTCTAGTGCAAGGAGGAGTTTATCTGGGAGTGTTGTAGAAGTGTTTATTGCATTGAAACTACCCTACACTAACATAAGTGCAGTTCAGATCAACTGACTTTCATTTGCAAAGAAATCAGAACTACCTTCAGAATAAAAGAGGCTGCTCAGTCACTGAGAGATGACTATACAAGCTGTTTACCTCTTGAAAGAAATCCACTGATCAAAACTTTGTAGATTCTTCAGACATAAAGAACCTGCTGCTAGCTTTCATTTTTGATATTTGTTAGTTCAGCTTGTGTGGCTATAGTACAAAATAATGGGTTGTCATTAACACTGTATTACTTCACTCAGATGAATGACGCAGTCCAATATACACTATTAAGGGTGAGTAAATTTCTTCAAGTACATCTGCTCAAACAACCCTAATTAGAAAGCAACAGATTATAAATTTTTATTTAGGCTGAGGGAGTCTTGTGGGCACAGAGCAATAAAGGAGTACTAGGTTAGAAATGCTTGGTAGTGCTGGGAATGTAGTAATTGTGTGAGTCAGTTTTCCCAGCATTGGTTTTTGCAAATCTAGTTTGGAAACGAGAAGACATTTCAAATGTCTGCCTGTCCCACAAGAGAGCCCTTCCCACAGGGCCTCGACTCTGCTTGGATATATTTCTTCCCTTCCCTTCTCCTGCAGCTTTCCTCTCACCATTCTCCAGAAGAGTGTTGCATATACAACTTGTCAACTCGAGGTTGAGGATGCTCACCAATTCATCTCCAATGCCTGCTGGATATCAGTTACTGCTGTTTGATACTCAACAAATAGAATATTAGTCCTTATGCATCACAGCTCAAGGATCAATCAAGTAGGCTTCTGGGGATTAGAAGAGACAAATTGCAGTCTCAGATCTGAGTTGATATCCATCTAGTCTGGTAACCTGTCACTGACCAGATGTTTCAAAGGAACGAAGGAGAGACCCTGTGGTACATGCACACCCTGAGTCAGAATCAGACAAAGACAATTTAAAAGAATCTATTTTTGTGATTATAAAACACCATTCTCCTCCTCTTCAACCACTGCGAAAATTCAGGATTTCCTTTCTCTCTTGTTGCACAGAAAGGAGAAATGGGAGTTCTATCCGCTTTAGCTTCGCTTGTCTTAGAATTTTCATCAGTTTGTAAAAAATAAGAGTCATTATTTAAAACTGCTTCTTTCAAATTATATTTTAAATTGGTCTGTCTCCCTTCAGCAATTATAGATACTTGAAAAATATTGAGGCTTATTGTAACGGTTTAGATCAAATGAGAAAATTGCACTGATATCACCATGTGTACAGGGATAGGAAGTTCAAACTCAGTGGGAGGCATCTTTCAATTCAAAATGCTTTTTCTCCGAATAGCAAAAGAATGAATAAATGTTCAATTGATAATTATATTTAGCACCCTAAAATATTGAAATATGGTTTTGTTCAAGAAGCAAAACAAAATATGCAGAATTGCACCAAATTTGGATGAATCTGCCTCTGCTGTAGATCTTACTTGCTGATAGGGAAGTATTTTTTTTCCTTTTCCTTATGCTCACATTCAGATTTATTAATAACATCTTGAGATAAGTTAAATATCTCACAAATAAAAAATACAGTTATATTTAACAGAGATATACTATAAAATTTAATTGTATATGTACTGTATCCTTAAGTGCTGAATTATGGGGTATAATGAATGCAAACTATTATTTTAATAGTAATAAGTCTGAGAAAAGCACTTAGTTTACATATACTGTACACATTAGTTAATATACTGTATTACAGGTGAAAAGAGAACGATGTTGTGACTTCCTTATTGTATGGTGCTTGTAAATATTCTTTTCTTTGCATGTCACAAAAAGTCATAGCCAAAACCGGTCATGGGTCAAGCAGAGTACATGTCTCAGATCTGAAGTTTGTCATTCTTCACAGTTTCAAATCTCAGGCGGTACTATGGTTGCGTTCTCACTGCAAGTTTTTGTAAAAGATATAAAAACTTTGTTTCTTAAAGCCACAGCTCCCATATCACATAAGCACTTTCTGGTGAAGTAAAGGCATCTCTAAATGTTAATGGAATCAAGATCACGTAAGGAGGCCAAAAGAGTTCATCAATAAAGATTATTATTGAAAACTCACAAGTGAGGCCAACTTACAGAATTTGAATATTTAGGTTTCAGTACTCATGTTCTTAGTATGATATTTTATAGAAAAGGATACACTGATTCTGATTATATTTCCAGCTGGTTCAATATCCTGTCAATAACAATAGCAACAACAATAACAATAATAATAATAATAATAATAATTATCATGGGAAAAAAAGAGTATTTCTGTTCTTATATAATGCCTGGACATTCACAACTCCAAGATTTTCAAAGCTAGAAGTAGTATCTTTGTTATAAATGCTTTTCACAGATATTTCCTATCTAATTTCTTTGGAGATACTGAATGCCTTCTTCACTTCGGTCTTCACTTCAAAGGCCCCCCAGGACCCATAGACACTGGAAGAAAGTAATAGAGTTTGGGAAAAGAAGAGCTTCCCTCTGGTTGACGTGAGGGTGGTCCAGGAGCATCTCAAAGGGATTAACACACATAAATCCATGGGCCTGGATGGGATGAACCCATGTGTCCTGAGAGAGAGCTGGTGGAAGTCATTGCTGAGCCGCTCTCTATCATCTTCGATAGGTCTTGGAGAACAGAAGTGCCTGAAGACTGGAGGATAGCCAGTGTCACTCTGGTCTTTAAAAAGGGCAAGAAGGAGGATCCCAGCAACTATAGGCCAGTCAGCCTCACTTCTGTCCCTGAAAAGGTGATGGAACAGCTTGTTCTGGATGCCACCTCCAAGCAGTTGGAAGAGAAGAAGGTCATGAGGATTAGTCAGCATGGATTCACTAAGGGGAGATCATGCTCTACCAATCTCATAGCCTTCTGTGATCTCATCACTGACTGGGTAGATGGAGGGAGAGCAGTGGATGTCATTTACCTTGACTTCAGCAAGGCTTTCGATACTGTCTCCCATGACATCCTGGTAGCAAAGCTGAGAGATCATGGGATAGATGAGTGGACAGTGAGGTGGGTTGAGAATCGGCTGCTGGACCGAGCTTAGAGAGTGGTGATCAGTGGGGCAGAATCTGACTGGAGACCTGAGACTAACAGTGTTCCCCAGGGCTCAGTGTTGGGTCCAGTCCTGTTTAATATCTTCATTGACGACCTTGATGAGGGAATAGCATCCACCCTCAGCAAGGACACCGATGATACAAAGCTGGGAGGAGTGGCTGACATGCAGGAACACTGCGCTGCCATCCAGAGAGACCTGGACAGGCTGGAGAGCTGGGCAGGGAGAAACCAGATGAAATTCAACAAAAGCAAGTTTAGAGTCTTGCACCTGGGAAGGAATAACCACTTGTATCGGTAGAGGCTGGTGGATGACCTGCTGGAGAAGAGCTCTGTGGAGAAGGACCTGGGGGTCCTGGTTGATGACAGGTGGGTCATGAGCCAGCAGTGTGCCCTGGTGGCTAAGAGAGCCAATGGGATCCTGGGGTGCATCAGGAGGAGTGTGGCGAACAGATCTAAGGAGGTGATCCTCCCCCTCTACTCTGCCCTGGTCAGGCCCTACCTGGAGTATTGTGTCCAGTTCTGGGCTCCCTGGTATCTGCTGGAGAAAGTCCAGAGAAGGACAACGAAGATGATTAAGGGCCTGGAACATCTCCCCTATGTGAAAAGGCTGAGTGAGCTGGGACTGTTCAGCCTAGAGAAAAGAAGACTAAGGGGGGACCTTATTAATGTTTATAAATATCTTAAGTATGGTATGCAGGGGGAAATGGCCAGCCCCTTTTCAGTGCTCTGTGGTGACAGGACAAGGAGCAATGGCTGCAAGTTGGAGCATAGAAAGTTCTGCACCAACATGTGGAAGAACTTTTTCACAGTGAGGGTGACAGAGCCTTGGGATAGGCTGCCCAGGGAGGTGGTGGAATCTCCATCTCTGGAGATATTCAAGACCCGTCTGGATGCCTATCATCTGTGCAATATGAGCTAGGGAGCTGCTTTGGCAGGGGGGTTGGACCCAATGATCTCTCGAGGTCCCTTCCAACCCCTATGATTCTATGATTCTATGATTCGATGATCTCACTATGTGTTGCAGGTAACAGGAAGTGCTTCTGCTTTTTCTGAAACATGTTGCCTGTTAGTTGTGTTTGGTGCTCCTCTGTTCTTCCCAAAGAGAGTAAAAAAGAAATGTTCCGTGTTCATGTTCTGCATGTTATACATGATCTTATACAGGTTTCAGTAACATCATCCCACAGGTATCTTGTCTAAATCCTAGGCTACATTCCTTATTGGGAAAACCTTTCATATTGGTGAATGGCTTTTGTTCCTTTCTCTGTTCCTTTTAAGTCACAGGTTATATGTCACAATAGTTGAAGCATTTAATCCCAAATTCCTTAAGAAGTCTTACATAAACAATAGCTGGTTAATTCTGTTGATTTTATAGTGTTCATGTTGTAGATTTTTAAGGTGGATTCAACCACTGCTACTTCACTGCAAAATGCTTTTTCTGCCTCATCTGCATCATCTCTTAAAAAAAACCATCCAATTCCCAAATGGGTGAACATGAGTCCAATGTATTTTTCCTACTGCAGCTTTATGCTTTCTAAATGTTTCTTTAATTTGATCCTCTATTGACAATATTAACTCTGTTTCTGGCTTCTGGTCCTGAGATGTTTCTATGCTATTGGCATCACTGGAGCTTTGTTTCTATTATCTCACATGGCCACACTTTTGGCCTTCTGAAGAATGTGTTCCTAACTGCATAGTCTCCATTCTGCCCTTCTACTGAAGCAGAGCGCTTTTGATTTAGCTTTACTTAAGTCTTTTTGTTAAGACCGCTTTAGCATTCTCAAAACTGCTTGTGTACATTTCACTCTTTTGACCTTTTAATTTATTCTTTAAAATTTTTCTTTTAGTAAAAAAAAAATATTTCAGTGCATGTTTTGACTTCTGCTTTTGTAAGAATCACAGACACATTGATAATAGAAGTTTGAACAAAAATCTGCTGTTGGCTGAATTTTTCCTTTCCTTGTAAATTTACCTTTGAGAATATAATACTGCTCCATTTCAGGTGTCTAAAAATCTATTTTTCCTATTGTGTCTTAATGACTCCATCTTAATTTAACACTCTCTGCAACTGAATGCTCCTTTTCTTACATCTTTCTGCACCAATGTGATTTCCCTTAGTATGTTTCAACTATTCTCCTCCTGGCTGGCTGAACTTGTACTGTGTTTTCATTTTTTTCTGTTTGGGATTTGAACCCATAGGGATTCCCTGTTTTCTGTTAAGACAAAAGACTTTTTTGTCTGCTTGGCTCCAGACTTTAGTAGAGTACCACGTCTCCCAAGAAGGGGGATCTTCTTGGTCTGAAACCTTCTCCTCCATATCTTGTATCTGTTAAAAACATCTGACTTCCTGGGGATAACTATCTTCTCGTCTCATTGGCAAGTGACATTCAAAATGAAGAAAACCGAAGAAGGGAAAGACTGCAGGTATGCTGGCACATATTCATCCCTACACTCCCCACAATCCTTGTGAGGGAAAAGTTTGATACTTAACAAAAACATGAGCTACTCTCAATGTGAAGACCAGCCAAGGTTTAAGACAGCCAGCATTTTAAAATTCTAATAAACAAGGGAGAAATTCCTTTGAAATGAAAACATGCCCAAATAACTATTGTTTCTTGTTCATTTTTATAATAAAACAGTTTGACATGGGTCAATATACACCAACTCAGAAATGATGCCCTTACAAGGAGGTTATGGACGCCTCAATTGGACTGGAAGGGAAGCACCTGTATGAGTCAAGATGCCCTAAAGCACTGGGAACAAGAACGCGTCTCTCCAGTTGTTTGCTGGAGTCTCAGCATTATTTGGAAGCTGTTAAGAAACGTTTCAAAACAGGGGATATGTGAGAAGTATTAGAATAGGTCTGTAGTGTGAAGCTCTCTATATTTTTCATCCTGCATCTGCAAAGGGAAAAAAAAAAAAGAAAAGAAAAAGAAAAAAGCAGCACATTTTTATAAAGTGTAATTGTGGTGTGATTTGAATGCCAGAAAGCCAGTGCCTAAGTGAGATGTTTGTTTCAGTTGTCCCAGCTGTATGTTGCCAGTGTAGACTTTAGTTTAATTGCAGGCGTTCTTTAAAGTAAGTCATTATCTATCATTGTCATTCCAAAATGGTAAAACATTAAAATAGATGCAACATTCAGCACTATTTAGACAGATCTGAAAACATTTTAAAAGTACGTATTCTGTAGTCTTTAGATCACAGATTTTTATGCATTTGCTAGAAAGACCTTTCAGATCAAAATATAAGCCAAATTACCCATAAAATATTGTAAGCTGGAAGAGGAAAAGAGACTAAGCCTTCTCACTTCCACATTCGTATGAAATTGGAAATTTTCTAGAGATTTTTAATAATTGTCATTTCATCAGGATGTCTTTTCAGTCAATGAATGGAGCAAGGATGGTGAGATATCATATACCTTCTCTCGAATAGTGGGAAATCCGAAGGTGTCCAACAAGATGTGAGAAAGGAAAAGTGGATGTGACATACAACTTGTCATTTCAAGAGAGTCATATATATTAGATATATATATGAATATATATGAAATATATATGAATATATATATGATATATCTATCTATATATATATAGAAATATATATGAATATATGAATATATATATTTCTAATATATATATTAGAAATATATATATTAGAAATATATATATATTAGAAAAATATTCTCTAATGACCAAACTCAAAATTAAGGAATCTGTATTTTGGCACCCTAGGAAAATTTTAAAGTTCCTTTGTGTAGCACATACTACAAGCATAACATGCCACAGAATTGTTTGTATTTGACTATGTGTTAGCAAAATTTAAGTTTATCTGATAACTCCCGCCCACCCTGTCCCCGAACTTCTTCCCTTTTTTCTGAATCAGTATCATAGTTTCTGTAACAGAAACTATATTCAGTGCAAGTATTGTTTTCCACAGCTTCTTTGCTACATCTACACTTACTATCTGGTTTGGGAGCAGTTAAGGACACAGCATGTTGCAGGCACACAATGGAAGACAGCAGAGTCACTCTGTAGCTGAGAGAGGTGAGGAGCAGCAGGTTGCATATGCTGTGAGCAATAAGTGGATTCCTTCAGTGACCATGGGATCTATATTGAATCTCTGTGTCACTCTGACTTAGTGGTTCTGACATATTGCTCCTTACAGTACCTTATTGTTGATTTAAGCAAGTTTCCTCTGTTGCTGGAACTTTGCCTCAAACTGTTTTCCCTCTTAAAAATCAGAAGAAAAAAGAAAAACCCTGTTTCCCTGGAGGGGATCATTCTTCATCTAACCCACCTGCAGATTAAAATGTAATGCAACTCTGCATAAGGTTTTAGAACCAAGATGTACTAAAATAAATTTTGCAACAAAGGAGCAATACTACCACAGTTTGTAAGACTGTGCAGTAGAAGAAAGTGAAGACCTGAGAAATGTATTCCCCTTTTCCATGTAAACACAATCACTTTCTTGTAGTGAGAAGAAAGGTAATATCCATTATCACTTGGCAACTTAATTTATAGCAACTGCACTCGGGTGGAAATGTTTATGCTTTGCACCAGAAATATATTGGACATCTTCATGCCATATCGTAGTTTCAAAAACATGAAGATGCTTGTGTGGTAGGATTCTACGGATGACCTAATTAAGTCTTTCTAACTGTATCTAGGGACACTTTCTACTGAGATTGCTTTTCCTATAGATACCTGAGACTGGGTGCAATCTGTTCTATTGCAAACACAGAAGTTAAACAGATTACTCGGTGTGTACAGTACCAGTCATGTTAGACCTGATCTGATTAGATACAAGATGTGCTCACATCATGCAAATAGTAATTTACTTTATGAGCCTCAAGGATAAGTTGTTTTAAAGGCAGGAGTGATTTTTTCACAACTAGGACGGGCATAAAATCTGCCAATTAAAGCAGAGAAATCAGGTCTACCTAACTACTCACTGTGTTGGGACAATTGCCCAAGAGGTTTATGCAGAGCACTCTGCAGGAAGAAATACAACCCTTGTTCTTACTCTATGGAGCAGTGTCCCAGTGTGCTCCTCCTTCTGGACTCAACCCAACTTTGCTGTTTAGACTGGTATGCCAAGCCCATCTGGTTTCACTAAGATTGTCTAGGTTTTACAAGGCTCAAGCCACATTCTTTGGCTCCAGCTTGCAGAATCTGCTTCCAGGGTAGAGAATCTTTGTCTGTTATCAGTTTTTGGAAATGGATCTCTATCTATAAAAGCAATACTAAGTCCCCTAAGGGCACCTCTACATTCTTAAGAAGTCTAGCTCCCCGGTTCACTCCCAGGTCCTGACATCCTGGTGTAGAGGTCAGAATAGATAGTTTTGGCGCTCTAGACAAAACCTAAAAATGTGGGAAGGACTGTATGCTTTTTCCTCCACTGTTTGGGACTCCAAATTGTGCAAGTGCATGTTATCTGGAAAATGGACATGCACATTTTTCAAATGACTTCTAAGCCAATGACTCTGAGGTTTAGATGACACAGAAAATAGTGGAAGCAAACTAGTAAGCATCTATTGAATATTTTTTTTTATTTTATTGTTCTCATTCTCTGCCATATGATCAAACTTTAAAAAAAAAAAATAGTAGTGCTCTTTTTTTTTTTTAAAATTTTAAATGGAGTAATGTCTCTTATCTTCCAGATTAGGGTTTTGCTTTAAATACAATTTCCTCTCCGGTCCCTGAAGGCAACATCCCTCTGCACATCTGGGCACAAGACACAAGACACATTCTCCAATTAATTCACCTACACCTAGAAGTTCCCTTTCTTGGCTGTTGTGTTTTCAGACACTTGACTTGGCACACTTATCTGCTTTTATTCTTTCTCTTCCCCCCTCTCTAGGGAATTTTTACTCCCTAAAGAGTGGGTTCCCTACAGAGGAACTAGAGAAAATTGCTTTTGCTGAGGATGCTATTATTGTGCTTCTTTGGGCAAGATATGCTCAGGTGCCGATGGCCATTAGCAGGTGTTCTGAAAGATTCTTCTGTGCCTAATTTATAAGTGCTTAAGTCTTTATTGATTATACCCATGATACATTTGGGATAAAGAAAATTGCTTTTCCCAAATAACTTTTTATTACATATTTGTGCAAAGTAATGACCCAAACAGAAGATAAAATTTAGGTAATCCCCAAGTTACATATACTTTGCAAACCAGAATATTCACTGGGGATATGGGAAGAATACAGGCATTAATATTCCAATCTTTGTAGCTCCAATTCCAGTTAAATCTGTATTTCTGTGACTGACAGGTTTTAATTTCCCTCTCAAATATTTGCTTTACCCCGTGACATAATAGAAACATTTTCAAAACTAACTTCATTTTGTTCCCTGCATGTTTTTGTGTTGAATATCAAATTGGGTTTGAAACCTTTCCCAATTTTCTAAAAGATCTCTATGTAGTTGGAAAATTACACATATTTTTCCACTAAAGCAATAATAACACCAGAGGAACGATATGGGTAAGTAGTTGGAAAAGTCCTTCTACGACAGTAAGTAGAGTAATATACATTGTGCTGAGAATGTAATGTCCAACCTAGATCCATTTCAGAAGTTGATCTTTAGGAATTACCTCAGTCTAGTCCCATTTACTGAGTTTCCATTTGAGAATGAAATGCACTGGGCATATGCCTAGAGTGTTGCCTCCAGCTGATAGAAACGGGTAAGAAATTCAGTTCATTTAGTCCGAAATCGCTCCAAGAGTGCTGCACAAGACCCCTAAGACTAAAAGCACAGATCCAAACCACAGAAAATTATGACAATCCCACTTAGCTTTGGAAGTATGCTTCCAATCCAAAATAAACAGTTATGTAGATGAAAACAAGGACAAACCCTTCCCCACAACAGGTTAAGAGCCACGGGTCACTCTCAAAATATTTTAAAATAGCCTTCCCCTTGGTTGCCTTCATGACAGAATAAAAACCATGAACCTTTTCACCTTTTATCACTCAGCCTTTCCCCAATAAAAATGCACTCAAAAACCAACAAGTGAAAACATTCTTGAACTAACTTCTATGAGTGAGAGGGTAATTTTTGCTTATTTTCTTATATATTCCTAGTATGTCTGACATCATAGAATGGTCAGATAGTGGCTAACCCTGTCTTGACAGATGACCCAAATCAGATATGAAATTAATTTCCTTTATGATTTAAACCCTCTCCCCCAGATTTCAGAGAAATAAGCAGTGTCAAAACTATGAATTTCATTGCATCCAAAAATATCAAAGGGACATTGTTAGACTGTGGTGTCAAATACCCTCTATACATTGATTCCTATGGAAGGAGCAGGAAGGGTCTGATTCTACTGGACCTGAAAGATCAGAGCAGTGGTAATGGCATGAGGACCAGCATAGGAATCAGCCAGAAGAAATATGTTAAATGTCCTAGAATTTTAGTAAGACCTGTAACTATGAGAGACACATACGAGACCATTTTTCCAGTGTTCATCACTTTGACCAGGTGTTATTTTGGTGCAAACATTATATAATATACAGATGTACTATTCACATTTTGTCTTTCTGTAGGATGCCACTTACAGTCAGTGTACAGAATGCATGATGCTCTCTTAGACAACATTTCCAACCTTTTCCTATTCACTGCTCAGTGTATAATTCTGTAGGTTACCAATTACAGCACATTACTTTGAACTGTTCCTCATGTAAGTTTTTCTATGGTGTTTACCACTGATATATATGAGTGTTTCATAAACAATTCCTTTATCTTCACAACACCTCTGCGAGAGTGCTACCACTTTTTTATACACAGAGAACTGAGACATGGGGAGACAAATGTGAAAAGTGTACGCTAATGTGGAAAGGTTAATCTGAGATGTTTTGAACCCGATTATTTGCATCTTAAGGTATGAAATAGGATTCTATTAACTCAAACCGCAGCTTTTGTTGTCTACGAGAGTGTCTAGTAACAAAACAGACCCCAAGGAGGAGATGAGCACTAAGAAGAGTGTCTAACACTGTGGGGACACGTGAGCCCTTTGGCTGTTCTTTGGCTCTGTGGCAAGAGCTTTCTTTCCCTCCTTGAGTCATTGTCTTGGCCAGTCTTGGGAGGCCACTCAGGGGAAGGCTGTCTGGAAAGAAACTGTGTCACATTCAAACCAGGCAACTTTCTGGGCAACCTGGGTGTTCATGACCGTATGGAGCAGAGCAGATTTTACTAACCCCCTGGATAACATCAGCGACTCACTGTGAAATTTTTGGGAAGGACAGTAGTAATATTCCTTACAGTAAGAAGCCACATTTGCAGAATAAATTTCACAATTTTTAACAGGTCCTTGGACATACCACCCTGGGTATAAAAAAAAATATGTCTGGATGGAGATTATGTCAGAGTAATTCCTGATGGTTTAATATTAAAACCTGAAACTTTAATTTACATTCACTATGATACATTTAAATGAATATATATAAGTATAAATGTACTGGAGCATTTCACTGGAACACTTGAAAAAGGATGTAAATTGTAAGGTTTTCGCATGCACAGTTGAAAATAATAGTTGATGTTTTCCTCATTGTGCACGTTGTGGAGGAATGTTCAGATTCACTTAAAGGAATCCTTGAGAGCCTACATCCTCTCACTTATGTCAGCAAGTAGTGTCAATGATGTACATTTTAATTTAGCAACACCATCCCAATTAAGAAAAATGACCTTGAGAGCTTTGAAATGGAAAAGCTTTGAAAAGGCAAGACTGGAAAAAAGACCTTAATTTCCAAACAGTCAAATTTTGGTCTGCTCTGTAATGTCTTAATGTCTATGGCAATAGGAAAATATTTCTGGTTTTCATTTTCAGCCCATGAAGCTCAGGCTGAAAACGGGTATCATGGAGAAACTGGCTAACTGACGCATGATCACCTGTCATTTCACAGGAACAAGATTACCTAAATTATAATTGCAGGAGAGGGAGAAGCAAAATCTTGCAGAAGTGCTCAAGACCCAAATCATTTCTGCTTCTGCTTCGCGACAGCCGCAGAGGCACCCGCTCTCTCTGCTTTCTTTGAAAACCCCCTCCCTACATCTGTGCATGCAAAACATTTTTTGTTTTCAGACACACATTAGCCCTGTTTGAATGCCGTTTTGGGTTTTTTTTTTTTTCTGTGCTTCACATCATTTCAAGCGGTTTCTCGAAGTCTCACTTGCCTTACCACCGGCTCTGATACAGAACTACCCCACGCGAAAGCGGGTTAGAATCGGTGACAGAGGAGAAGAGAGCGGTATGCAGATAAGCCCGGCATCCATGCAGGCAGGCTGGGGAAGGTCATTTGCTCTCCAGCGCTAGGGACACGGGAATGCCAAATTCACAAAGGGATGCTGCTGGCTGCTACGGGAGGACGGGCGTCACTAGGTGGCAGAAGCGCTCCTTCTGCTGCTCCCCCTACTCCATGTGGTGTGGGCTGTAATTAGGTCAGTGTATGGTAAAGTAGGACTGGGTGATAAATAAAGTCGTTTTTTCTCTTCTAGTACACGCTGCAGCTTAATTTTGGTTCTTTTTAGGTAGTGTTACAAGGTGGATTAAAACTTTTAAAACACACACACACACACAAAAAAAAAAAAGCACACCTCTTGCCAAAGTAAATGAAATTTAAACTCACTGAGGAGTAACGGCAGAAAAGGAAGAAGGGAAAAAAAGGAAAGATGATTCCTCTTTGGTGACATTGATATTCTGTTCAGAAGAACACTGAGGAGGGGGAGGGCTGTGCAGAGATGTGTGTTAAATCTCAAATCCAAACAGGCAAAATGTGCAGTTTTGCCAGCTCTGGTGCAAAGCAATAACAGGCACTTTTTCCTTGAGATATTTTTGTAATTTTGTTATGAAAAAAGGCTGTTTTAGTCAGCAAAACATGACTGATTTGCCATTCCAGAGATCAGAGTAATGTATCTCACTATGGAGGTGGTATTGAAGGTCAAAGATGAGATAACATCTCCTGCATCGCTTAATCTCCATCTAACTGGGAGCCCTTACCCCAGAGCTAAGTGTCAGCCCAGTGGAAAGGAAGGTACAAGTTGTCGGAACAATTATTACAGAATGTGCTTAATCAGATTCACAAAGCTGTTCTTTCTGGGTTAAATCATGTTAAGGACTTGATTCTATTTCCAGTGAAGTCAATGCAAACCTCCCTTTGGTTTCAATAAGAACATATTTTGCCCTCAGTGCAGCATTTGACTTTCCAAAAGGCATGAGAGAGATAAGGTGTTTTGAGGAAGAGGAAGACAGAGGGCAGGAATAATCCTCTTCACCTCTCGAGGCTTTGCACCCCTAAACATGCCAGGAGAAAAATAGATACACTAAAACAGAAGATGACCTGGCTCAAAGGAACAGTTGCAAAAATATAAAGAAAATACACAACAACATAGGTACTAAAACATGATTTAGGCAGAATTTCAGATCTACCTGTAATCCTTAAATATGGTATTGCAGAGGTCAGGAACTCTGCAAGCTCAGATCACTTCTCTGTTCGGTTCTCCAGTTGCTTACCAGTGCTGTTTTGGCTTGGGGGCTTAGATAAGAAACTTCTGCCTAAAACCCACTGGGAACTTAAGATAGGTAGAGCGCTGCATTAAACCCCCAGAAAGTCCTGATTTGTTCAAAATCTTCAAGTATGGACAACTTACATTGACAGGATCAGATCTTAACAATGCACTTTTATTTACTTTGAGTTTTAAGCATAGTAAAGGACAGTGCCTCTATCCACTGTTAACACAACATCGTACTGATGGGTAACCATGATGGAAGAAGAATTTTACTGGCATCACATTAAACGTGCATGAGGATTTCTGGAATATATCTCAGATATGGTCAGTTGGAACTGCTGGAGCCAGGTCTGTCTGACAGTGGGACAGTGTCTTCCCTTGGAGAGTTCTTGCTATCTCCTGTTTATAATCACTCCTGGAGTGGCTTCCTCTAAGGTATTGCATAGGATTTATTTTTTTATGAAAGCTGAGTGGGTTGGTCATTCCTGGCTTAGCTGTTTGCAAATTCACTTAGAAAGGAGGAGCTTTAAATCCCACACTGAAGAGAGTGTGATACCTACTGTAACACAGAATTATCCTTTTTATCCCATTTCTTCACAGTGCTTGTAGGGATCAGCCTATATCTTAGGGCATTTAAGCGAGGAAAACCTCATTCTTCTCACCTTTTGTTACCTGAGCCTGAGCAGGTCTCGCAGTTTCCAAGTGAATTCTCTAACAACTAAACAGTTCTATAAATGGTGGGCATGGGTTCTATAAATCACCTGACTTCTAAAAGCAGTGCAGTGAACTCTGGTCCTTGCAAGGGTACATGAAAGCAAACATTTCATGGACTCAGGTTTCCCTTGTTCAAGTGAAGTGTGGGAGCTGAGATTTCCCTTGCCTACTGTTTTTCAATGAAATCCGGTAATTTGGGGAGGGATCACATTGCATGGTATACTGTGTAAATCTTTGTGTATACCAGATTGGATGGCGGTGCCTAAAAGACACTGCTGGCTCTCTTTTTATAGACACTTAAGTCCTGTATTGGACCTAAGGCTATAACTTTGTTTATTACAGTTAATGAATTTAAGTAGGACACCAGCTACATTAGCATATAGATTCTGCTGTGAATTTTAGAGGTCTGAATAAGTTTCAGAGAGGAAGCGAAAAGAGGGAAAAACCCAATGTATTCCTCATATCCATAACACCATTCTCTCCTTCTAGATGTGGGTAGGCGTGCTATGGCGGGATTAATAGTTATCACAGTGCAAAGATGCTGTGTACCTGAAAGGCTAAATGAGTTAATATTAACCACATCATTCAGTTGGAGACAACTATGAAAGAGCAGTTAAAATAGTATAGTCCCTCAGTCCCCTTCTATCATCTGTATTTCTCATGTACTTTTTACTACACAAGTATAAACTATAACTGCCCGTCTCAGAGAAAATAAAAGTAAAGACACAGTGCAGACTAACACGCTTTCTCAAAGAGGTTTCCATATTGGTTTTGGTTTTGTGTGGCTCACCATCAAACATCTAACAGCATCACAGCAAAATATTTTTTTTACCTAAATATTTTGTCAGGCATAGGAGAGATTTCACCAGTGTCTTTAGTTTCCCATCTCCAGCAACAGCTGATATTACCACTGACTTCATCTACAACTTGCTGTCCTTGTGTTTAACCTGGAAACCATAAAAAGGTAATTGACTGGTTTGACTAATTTAGTCAACTTGCTTGAAAATAAGCTATGTTGAGGACTTGATTTATTCCAACAGGAGTGCTTTTGCCACCACCTCTAGAAGACTAAAGAAAAGGTGAAAGATGATGGTGGCAATAGTTGTGTCTAGTGGACTCTTGCCTAAATGTGGTCACTCAATGATGACAGTACCAGAAGAAGAGAATCATAGAGATTTCTTTCTTAGAAAACCTCAGCATAAACAAGACCTGACTGTAGATTTTGAATGCTAAACTTATTATTTGTCAAGTTAAAGTCCAAAAGGATTATTTTTGTTACTACTAGGCTTGAATTTGATGTACAATGAGGATTGGATTATTTTTTCTTGATATTTTTAACTGCTCTTGAAAACATTTTGTTGAATAGTAGGAGTGGTTGGTACTTTTCCAATTTGGAATTGCTTAGCTTGTGAGCTCATAAAATAACAGCTACAACTGAAAAGTACTGCAGCATCAAAAAAAAAAAAAAAAAGAGAGAGAGAAAGGAGAACTCTGCAGACTTATAAACACATTATTTTCTCTTTCTAATTGAGGTCCAGATGCTGAAAAGAAAACACAAGGAAAGAAAACAATTTTGGTTTTACTTTTAAACAAAACCAATGCATCTTGTTTCTTTAACTTGAAGAATTTTATAAAGCTTAGAATTTCTAATTCACAGTTGTGTTATGGTGATGCACACTGAATGTTTTGTTTGAAGTTACAAAATCAGTGGGACAAAATAAGATGCACTTAGCTTCATCATCTCTACTATTTTCTCATAAGAATAAAATCATTGTGGTAAGGGAAGGATTTGTGCATTGTCTATTTAGTGCTCTGCTTCCCTGTGAGAATCAACTCAAAAAAGAGCTGCTTAATCTTTTAGACAGTTCTAGCCACAGAGTCTATGATAGGACCATGTCAGTCCCTCATGATGTAACTTCTACTCAGCAATATGTCATAGCTTTGCCTCATGATCTGGTATACACATGTACATTCCAGACATATCATGAATAGAAATGCAATACCTTCCTTCTTGCATGAATTATCATATGACCAGCTGTGCCTGCAATGTTCCTGTGTCACTGCTGGATGTGTAGGCTTATGGCAGAGCATTCTGAAAACTATATACAACAGCGAGCAGGCACCAGCTGACATGCCAGACCTGAGCTACTCCTGACTCAAGATGTGCAGGAAAACTGCCCAGTGCACAAACATTTAGGGACAGCATGTTGTGGCTGGTACATCATTTTAAGCAGGTGTATTAGTTTCCATTTGTAGAACAAATGGACTTTTCTGATAAAAGATAGTTACTTGATTTCATAATCAATGTTATTGTGTGCTGAACAGGTGAATATTGGTCCACTCATTCATGAACTGCTGCATGGGAATTAGATTGTTTGTTCAGCAGAGATATCAAACTGCGGTGAACAGGTTGCTGCAGTTTTAGTGATGAACTTAATTGGCGTCCAGTGACAATAAAATAACAGAGGGTACTGCAGGTCAAACTTCAACTCCATCAGCGGAGCTCTATGGGGAAGCTTCCATAGTACCTGCTGCACTATTGTTTCCTCTATTCAGTACTATCAGCATCTCTCTTTCTCGTGAACACTAGGCTTTTTACTTTACACCAAAAAAAAAAAATATGCACAGGGGGTTCTGTGTGCCAGGATGGTGTAATATACGATTTGCATAAGAAAAGGGTGAATAGACTCAAAATACCCCCTTGAAAGACAAGGAGTTGAGTTTTCCTTTTTAATGATAAAGTCTCATGTCATACTCAGTATCTCATTGTGAGCCTTCTACAAAATCATTTGATTAGAAAAGCAGAGGATAATTGGCATGACAAAAACAAGGACACAAGAAGTGAGGCATTATGTGCTGTTTCCACAAATATTACTGCTAATTGTGTCAATTAAATTATCTAATTAGTCTACAGTAAATCATTTGAACACACACTACCACAAATTCAAAGCATATGTCTCTATAGAGAAACTAATAGTTCCTAAAGGGTCAGAGTTTATGAAAAGTCATCAGACATGGCATAAGCAAAGAGTAACTGATTTGAATTTTGTTAATAATCAAACGTACCTGAATTGTATGCAGGTCATCCTGCTGCCTGAGAAATAATCTGATAATAAGCATTATATGTGGCATGCCAAAATCGGACCTGGACACATCTGACCTTTTTTAAGAAACAGTCCACAGCCAAGGCTTTATCATGGAAAAGCTGAGGCCACATTAAAAAGCCTTTATGAAAGCCAGTATATGTGTGCTGACCTGTGCTGGGTATGCCCACCTGCAACGTGCTGCATAGGCAGATCAGTGGAGGCAAAAGTGAAAACTAGTCAATTAAATGTTCCCAGGACCATGGTCTCATCCACTGAGACCAGCTGCAAGGGAACAGCCCATGCCCATACTGCTAAATTCTCTTGCAGCCCCAGGCAGTGTGCCCCCCATTGGAGTACCTGTTGGGAATGGTCCCTGGCCCATGCTGATTCCCAAATGTGCCCAGGATATGCTCCCACAAGCCAAATCTGCCTTGGGTTACTCTTTCACTTGGACAGTTCAGGCAGCCCCTGGATTCTCCAGCACTTTTAATTTGACAGTGCACGAGTAATCATGAGGGTTATTTTATGCTCTTCATGATACACTCTTACAGGATCACCAGCATTTTTACACAGACACCATAAGTACATTGCAGGCATTGGGATCATCAATTTGACTAACTAAGAACCAACAAACTTAATCCTTTATATACATAACGATCATTATTTGTAACTAAAAATAGAAACCTTGAGCTGACACTACTCTCATATTCTTCCTACTCACATACCTGCCTCAAACTGTCAGGCCAATAATCAACTTCATTAACAAAATCTCACTTTAATCTGTGACAACATCCATAGTAAGATGAGGTTCCACGTGTGAAGAAAAAGAATGGCCTTGGAAAATTAAGGGGGCTAAAAACGTTGCATTCTGATATTTGATAGTATCTGGAAATAATTCTTTTGAAATATTGATGCGATGTATAAAATAAACAAGGAGTGTCTAAAAAGTAGTCAGCTACAAAATGTTTGGAGAAATCAGTGTTTGGAGAAAGCTTCTGCAAAGTAATGAACAGGAGGCTGTCATTTTTCATTTGGCATTGTTTGATGTCATTGTTCATTGATGGTTCATTTGTCACATTTCACATGTTTAATATGAAATAAATGAAATTCTTATTTAGTTGTGGTGTGATAAAGCCACCTGAAAAACATAAGCACACTGATATATTTTAAAGCTGGACAAATTAACCCTTTCATCTGTCAAGGCGACTGAGTACGATATGGTCTGTTTTTAATTGTATTTAATCTTTTGTATAAGAGTCTCTGAATATAAACTGAAAACCTGAATCTTCATAGAAGGGTACTTTGTTTGTATCAAGAGGAATTTTTAAGTGTAAAAGTGGGATATGAGGCCAAAAATAATTTAGATTACTCAGTTGCAAATATGAAAGAAAAATGTTAAAATTAGTGAAAAGCAGCACTGAAAACAGATTTTGGATGACAGGAACTTTTGTCTTCTGTTCAATAACTTGCCATTCCCCTCTAAAAATTGTTACATACACACTGTACAGAGAGTATCTGACCTTCATAACTGAAATTACTTCCTCATTTGGCATCCTTAGTAGATGCACCAAAATTTTGGAATCAAATTTAATCTCTTTTTTTTTTTTCTTTCTTCTGAGACAATCAGATTTCCCTTTCCCTCCACCAGACAGGGATATTTACAGTCAATAGAGATTCATGGCAATTTTGCAAATTGTGCAAGGGGTTTTTGTAATTTTTCCAGAAAGCTATAATAACTTTGTATATAAGTTTGTCTGTCTGTAAGTGTGGGAAGGTAGTTCACAAAAGTGTAAGTTTCTAAATTAAGTACTTATCTAACTTCTCATTATCTAAATGTCATAAAATTATATAAACTAAACAGTTATCAGGTTCTAGTTCATGTTACCTTTCTTCTTTCAAACTGAAGATATTGTCTTATTTAATGACACAGTTGCTCACAAACAAGACATTTACTAAAATAATATTTGTAGAGGTGCTTCCAAGGATTGGGTGTGTCTTGTAGCAAGAAAAGAATAAAACTTCAGCAACTCTATGGATAGGGAAACATCCTACACCTTCATCATGGTCAGTTCTTTCTGAGTAGGAATTGTAATGTTCTGTTTTCCTCTCAGCTATATAATTTATGGACAATGATTAATTTTTAATTTATTATTTTTATCTTGTTTTAGGAATTTGTAATTGTAACTGTGGAGAAGTGCATGCATATTGACTGTCCAGAACAGAGGAAAGTGGGTGTTTTATGGGTGAATAGATACTGAGAGTATCAGTTTTAGAAAGTAAGCCAAACCTGTGTTGAAATGAGTAGCTTAGCTGTGTGCTGGTCAGTCAAAAGTAGGGATGGGCATGGGACACTGCTTGGAATGATAGCCTGGCAACATTTGTTTTTCTGCTACATCACCTTCCTCAAGCAAGGTCCACTAAGATAATTGAGGCTGGAGCACTCACCTGATGAGAGGCTGAAGGATGGGAACTGGTTCATCCTAGTGCAGAGGCAGTTTTGAAAGAACCCAGCAGCAGCCCCCCACTACCCGTGGGGGGAAGGGTCAGAAAAAAAGACAGCTCTGGCCTCTTCACAGTGAGTCTTGGTGGGAGGATGACGGACAACATACAGAGGTTGTAATAGGGAGCTTGACTGGGTATTAGGAAAGATGAAGGCAGTCCAGAGTGGAACAAGATGTGCAGTCCCCACCCTCAGGGCATTCAAAATCTGACTGGATGAAGACCTGAGCAACCTGAACACCCAGTCTTGCTTTGAACATGAGATTGGAAAAGAGATCTCTCAAGTTCCTTTCCAGCCTTAATGACTCTGTGACCTTGTGATCATAGAATTGGAAATAAAAATGGTTGACACATATTATTCTGCCAAAAATTGACCAGAAGAACCATTTGGTTTAATAATCACCAGTTAATTCTTCATTCTTAACAGCTTAGGAGTTCTGCACACTATTCTTCAGTATGGAACATTGTTTATAAGAAATAACTATCTCTTAAAAATAATCGGCACCACTGTACCATAGCAAGGCAATGCTATCATAAACAAAAGGGAATACATTTTATACTGTGGTATCTTAATGGAACATATTCTTACAAAAAAAAAAAAACAAATACATTTTTTTGTCTTGATGTAGTTAACTACCTTTGATGCTACAATTAATTTGGGCTGGGCTAGCTGCTTTATAATAATATACAAGACCTCAGGGTTTATATTATTGTAAGAATCCTTCTTGTGCCAGGAAGCATGTAATGTTCCAGGCTATCTTTCCACTGAGGGACAGGAAGATGTTTCCTTCTCTCCTAGTTTCCCATATATGTACCTTACCCACTATTCACTGTATAATGAGTTATTTCAACAATGACCATATTTCCTTTACATTGTGAAACTGGTGTCGTATCTCCAAAGCATGGGTGATCCCAGCTACACAATAAAGGAAGTTACACTTGTTTTTTGGGACTACACTACCTCTCCCCATCCAATAGTGCTCTGTCTCTTCTTATACAGCAGCAGTTGTACAGTTGTAGAAGCAAGCCATCATGTGCTGAAAGATGAGCTGGCAGTGGAAAGACCAGTGTGACTGAATAGAGAGCTTTGGCTGGAACTCAGGGGAAAAAAGCACATCTAGAACTTAATCTAGCCGCTGTCATAAAAGACAGTAAAAAAATGTTTCTATAAGTACATTAGCTATGAAATGAGGACCAGGGAGAATATCCATCCTATTCAAGGGGAAACAGCAAATGCTGAGGCTTTCTTTGCCTCAGACTTCAATAGTTTTTCCCCAGGGTATACTCATACAGGGATGAGGAGCAGAATGAAGCTCCCATACTTCATTGGAAAATGGTTAGTAACGTGTTACACCACTTAGACACACATAGGTCTATGGGACCGGATGTGATCCTGCCAAGGTTACCGAGGGAGTGGGCAGAAGTGCTTACCAAGGCACTTCCTGTCATTTATCAGCTGTCCTGAAAGACAGATACTGCTTAACTAACCTGATCTTTTTCTATGACAGGGACCCACTTAGTGGATGAGGCTGTGGATGTTGTTTACCTGGACTTTAATAGAGCCTTTGACACTATTTCTCTCAGAATTCTCCTGGAGAAACTGGCCGCTCGGGGGCTTGGACTGTTTGTTGAGACCAGGCTCAAAGAATTGTGGTGAATGGAGTTAAATCAAACTGATAGCTGGAAACAAGCTGCCTTCCCCAGGGGTCAGCACTCTTTAATATCTTTATCAATGATCTGGAAGAAGGGACTGAGTGCACTCTCAGTAAGTTTGTTGATGACACCAAGTTGTGTGGGAATGTTGATCTGCATGAGGATAGGATGGCTCTACAGAGGAATCTGGACAGGCTGGACTGATGGGCCAAGGCCAACTGGATGAGGTTCAACAAGGAGAGACAAATTCTGGGTCCTGCACTTGGGTCACAACAACCTCAAGTAAGAGTGGGTGGAAAGCTGCCCAGCAGAAAAGGATGTGGGGGTGTTGGTCAAGACCCAGCTGAGTATGAGTCAGCAGCATGTGCAGGTGAGGAGGTATAGTTCAGATACTAGGAAAAAAATTCTTCACTGGAAGGGTTGTCAATCATTGGAACCGGCTGCCTAGGGAAGCGGTTTTGTCATCAACCCTGAAGGTATTTAAAAGATGTGTAGATGTGGCATTTAGGGACATTGTTTAATGGTCGACATGGCTGTACTAGCTTTGCGGTGGACTCGATAATCTTAAAGGCCTTTTGCAACCTAAATTATGCTGAGGTTCTGTGATGTCCCACAGGGAGATGTGGTAGGCAGAAGGCAGTGCTTTGCTGTTTCAGCAGCATCTGCTAATCCAGAAAATGGAGAAAAAATAATTGGGAAAAAATATAACTATAGGTAATTCTGGTATCCTGAGTGCAAAACAGAGGTACTGAAAAGAGGTAAGCCTTGATATCACAAGCAAATGCATGTGGCTGTCTTTTAGAGGCAGATAAGCAACACCTAAAAATCCTGCATGTTTGTGGTGCTGTGCAGAAACTTCCTGAAGCACAACTGAACTGCGTATTATGTAAAGAAAAAGAGCATCAAGGTCAACAAAGACAGTGAAAGGAAGACAATGTATAAAAGAAGAAACAGATCTCTATTTTTCTTCTACGAGACTGACTTTCCTTCTTTTCTAGTGTTTTAAGATATTGAATGCCCCTGGCACATGACCAGGTACATCATGAATACATTTTGACTTTCTATTTTATTTAAAGGTAGATGTCATTGATTTTATTGACTACTCTCCTTCACAGCCAGTGCAGGTGTTCTAATGAAACTTAGCACAAGTGTTGCAGTCTTTTAAAATTTGCTTTCTTTTCTAACTACTGGCTTGCATAATTCAGTAATAATTAAGCATTCATGTAAAGGCATTTTACAAAGCAAGCTCAAATATAGTCATAAATATACATACAGGGCATTTTTTCCTCTTGGAAGGAAACAAATAGACTTAGTGATGGATTTAATTTATTCATAATAATCATCAGAAATTTGCATATGATAAGCAAATTTTCCAAATGCAACATGTTGCATGAATTGCACTATTTTTAAAAATGAAATTGCTGGAGCTTTTAAACAAAAGAATTTCTGAATGGCAACTAAGAGGTATTTACTTAAAAAACCCTGTGGTTTTAATGAAAATCAGAAATGTGTCCATTTTCTGAGAAGAAAAGGCCTTGTTTGCTACGAACACTTTTTTAATATGGATCAAGGGATTGTATTGTCTTTACTTGCCATTTAGCATAAAGGTCTAAAATTAATTTGGATGTCTCAAGTTTCACTCTTTAATGAGCTAAAATTTTTCCATTACAGGTGAAAGAAATCCTACTGATGAATAAAATGTACACTTCAGAAAATGCCTAAAAAGCTGTAGGAAAAGTTTAGAACTATAAATTTAATCTAGACAAAAGTTAATTGTCTTCCTGAATGGTACTGGATTTATTCAAGGAAGAGCTATCCAAAGGACTGCCTTCTAAAACGGTGATTGATCACGAAAGGTGCAAAAGCAGCTGATTGCACGTATGTGTTTGTTCTTATGGTGCATATGTACCACAGTTCATGGTTTGCATTGCCATTGTTCAGGGCTAACCCTGTTTCACTAGATTTTGTGGAAGGATTAGAGACTCCTCGCAGCTTCATGCATGCTTCAGTTATGTCCAGATATCAGTGTCCAGTACTGCTTCTCACCTCAGAGATCTGTGTGTGAGATTGTATATGCTTTGGAAGAGGATGACTAGAAGGGTAGTGGTAGGACAATAAATTAAAAAACTTAGCTGATACAGCTCAGTATACATGTGCTAGGTGTAACTTAAAAGGAAAACAAACAAACCAAAACCAAAATTCCTTCCCAAAGAGCTTATAGTCCAAACATGGGACAGAAATAGAAAGGCGGGCAAGTAGGAGGTAAGGGAAGATGATCACTATTAGGTGGAACTAATGTTTTGGGGCTTTAAGTTAACTTCCTTCCTTAGCAATAGCTAAATATTTTAAACATAAGTATAATACCACATTGCCTACTCAAGTCTAGGGAAAAGGAATCATTTCAATACTTTTCAATACTGTCTTCTGTAGAGTATTTGTTGTAAAGTTGGATTATATGAGGTTGGGTGAAACGTGAAATCTCATTAAGAAATAAGAGAGAAAAGATTTAACTAATGAGTACAGTGAATGATGAAATGACTAAGAGGGAAAAGAAAAAGGAGAACAGAACACCTGGATAAACTGGTAGGAATAAAATACCTTTTGTGACTGGAACTTTCCTTTTTCCATCCTGTTTACTAAGGATTGTTTCTGGAGCAGGATTTGCAATGCTACCCAGTATGTGAGAACTCCAGCTCCAAAACCTGGTATCTTCCTGTATCAGGGAGTTTGTGGCAACGTACTGGTTACGTTTGGACCACACTGATAAAATAGTAAATTACACACCTTTAATAATAATAATAATAATTATAACAACAACAACAATGAAGAATGTAATGAGGTTATGTCATTATTCCTGGCTGTATTACCGACTTGAAGTGACACTCTTTTTTGCAAGGCTGATTGCATTCTACCAAGGTAACTTCTGCCTGCAGCATATTTAGCCAGTAGCAGAAAACTGCATGTTGGAAAGCAAATACAATGCTTGTCATTGTTGGTAGAAGACACAGCTGTAGCTTCCCACTTATTAGACTGAAAATGTATCCTGTACTGTATTGCTTTGGGCTTTGTCAGCACACACAGTGTGCGTTTTTGATACAACACAGGCTGATCTAACCAGACACAATGTGACCCATGTAACAAACGGCACTAAAGAGGGATTTGCTTCTTTAATGGATAAAAACAGGCAATTCCTTTGACAACAGCATTTGCAGCTGCCCTTTCATATTAAAGATAACTATGCTTATTAATAAGTACTTGACACTACATTCATATTGAATTTCTGCTTGTTTGTTCATTCAGAAAGCAGAAACATCACCAACATGATGTTTCGGAGACATTTGCAAGCTTCATAGAACACCACATGTAGATCATACTCTGTCTATTGGGACCTACTGAAACATCACAGTAGTTTTCAGCCATGCAGTTACAATTTGTCCATTTCACTCTTGGTAACAGCAGCGTATTGTAAACATGGGCAGCCATTAAAATTAGGAACTGCTTTCTGCATATTGGAAAAAATGTTTATGCAGCTCTTTTTGTGTGCAGGGAAAGAATGTCCTGACCTAGTCAGTGCACTTCTCTGGCATCAGCTGTGCTAGTTACAGACCTGGCAGTACAAAACCCAGTACGGTGCTTGTTGGACAATTGTTGCCAATCTGGCCATCCACTGAGTCAGCGTTTCTCCTCTTGCAGAATAATCATGAGACTGGAAATGAGGACTTGGTCTCCTAGCCATTCTCATTTGAGGTATTTGGGAAAAGATTCTGCAGTGGCTCAGAGGTAGATGAATATCCCTGACAACACCTCATCTAAAGACAACTACTTTTAGATTTGCTTAGTCACCAGCAAAATTCTCAGTGCCTGCAGGAGTGAACAGAAACAAGGGGCTAAAGTCTCAGTGAGCCATCTGCAAGCCATATAGCTGCTGCTGTCGAACAGAGTCAAGAGCTAAAGGAATGCTTATTATGCATAGAAGCATAATGGGAGACAGCAAGAGAAAAGCAAGAAAAAAAAAGTGAAGGCATTTGATTCATGCACTGGTCCAGCTCCCAGGAGTTTGCTGCTGGCACAACCCACCCAGCTCAAGGTACTCCAAGTACAGCTTGCACTTTGTAGTAAGTGTTGCGTCCAGTTCTCCCATGACCCAGCCTTTCTCTTGGTTAGCCTACAGAGACATTGTCCAAAGCCACTTAAATGAAAGAAAATTTTATTATTGTGATAAATCACACTGGAAACAGAAGTTAGAAGCAATATTTTTCTTCTTGTCCAGGAGAAGCTGTTGACTGTCTTGCTTTTGACCATCTCATGTGAATCAGGGAAACTTCTGAATTTTATCAGAATCTTGGGTGCCTGATTCTGAAAAAGAAGATTGCCCTATTATGAAGAAAATGTCAAAAGGCAGTCCATTTTAGAACCAGGCCCAGTCTTCAGTGACATGTTTTCATTTTATGGAAATTTATCATCTATAAAAGGGGGATTAATAAGTCAATACAGATGGTACACAACTTATAGACAAACTTTTCTTAAGACAGGTTTGCAAAAAGCACACAACGCAGACAGGCAGCGAGGCAGACACATTTCATGATGAGCGTCAGTGCTTCCTCCTTCCTCTCCTTCTTTGGAGAAGGACAGTTTACATGGACATGTAGTGATAGGATAAGAGGTAATGGTTTTAGACTAAATTAGGGTAGACTCAGATTAGATATAAGGAAAACAATTCTTTATGAGCAGAGTGGTTAAGCAATGGAACAGTCTGCCCAGAGGAGCTGTGGCTGCCCCCTTCCTGGCATTGTCCAAGGCCAGGCTGGATGGGGGTTTGGGCAACCTGGTCTAGTGGAGGGTGTCCCAGCCCATGGCAGAGGAGTTAGAACTAGATGAGCTTTGAGGTCCATTCCAACCTAAAGCATTCTGCGATCATATGAAATCTTGCCATTAGCTGTGGTCACATGCTGTAAGCCTTCTTCTATAGTTCTTCAAATAATGCACATATAACCTGTTACTTAACAGAAATTAAGATTGTTGCATTCATTGTTATAATCAGTATTGCTGATTCTAGAATGTGAAATATTATCCATGGTAGAAGCACAAAGTGGTAATGTTCCAATAAACTGCTTAGAGGAAAATGCTGTGTTTAAGGAAGATAAAGGGTCAGATTTAGGTCTGGAGTGCTGTGTGGTTGAACAGCTTCTTGAAACTGTCACAGTAGCTTTAGTCAGTGAGCCACAGTTTAATACTGTCTGAGTGAAAGGGAAGTTTTCTTGCATGGTCAGGGAGAAAAACACGTTGTTTTGGGTAGAACATGGACTGCTTCCATACACTTTGCCCCTGAAGACAAAGTCATGAATTAACTGTATGATAAAACTCCAACAGAATGTGCAAAGGTCATATTTAATGGACTGAGAAAAAAACCATGGAATGTAAATGACTGGGACTAGAGAAATAGGATTAGAAGCCACTGATGTCTGTATATAGACTTGCAGGTCTGTGCAGGCAAGAGGAAGCACTATATGTTGGGGCTTGGATAATGTTTAGTCCTTCTGAACTTGGCCAGCACTATGGGAATGGAATAAGTGGTGGAGAACATATACGTAAAGGAAATATTTATGCAGAGAAAAATAGCTGTGTTCTCAAATGCTTTGTATAGCTTATGTTTTTCAACCCTCAGCACTTCCTATGAACCAGAACATTTCTTATTTATTGAACTTCTAGTTGGAAAACACTGTAAGGTAGTAACATTTAGTTGCCCATTTGCAAACCACATTACTGTGTCTGTGAATTTCAGAGTTGGGAAGCCAATTTGGAAGCCACATAACTATCACCATTTATCCCATTCTCACTAACTGGAAACAGAGTTCTTGAGGCCTTTTAGAACTTTCTTGTTGTGTTTACAGTTTTAAAGTTTCCACTGTAGGTTATGCTTTCCAGTTTTAGATGTTTCTGCATTAGGATTGTGGTTTTAGTTGCATTCTTACCAAAGGGTAAGTACATAAGCCTGTATTTCAAGCAATGCTAATGTTTTCAAAAAGTGCACCTATTTGGTAGTCCAGGCACAGGAAGTTACTATTTGCTTAAAATACAATGTCTGGACCTATTTTCTGCAATAGATCCATCTGCTCAAAATACATAGCCACAGGTTAGGCTTCTGGTTACAAGATGCATGTGCAAAAATTATACAGTTATTTCAAACATGATAAAATCACTAAACACAATAAACCACACAGAAGTTACAATAACAGGATAATGCTGTTACTTGACTGAAGTTTAGCATATGTTTTCAGCCAACATTTGTGGTTACATTAGGTTTTGTTGATGAAGTTAAAGTAACTTTTCTGCACTGGATGGCAATGCAGTGCACAAGTTTATGAGAAAGTTCTAAAAACTTTTGAGTTAGTGGTATGGGGGGAGAGGTAAGAAGAAAGAGAGGGCAGTGTTGGGATTGATTTATTTGGAAAAAAGAAGGGAAGGGAGTGGTAAGAGACAACCAGGTGACAGGCCCAGTCCTTTTTCTTCTCATTACTCTGGAGTTACGTGGTGACATTCTGCATCTTAAAAAGTAAAAAGACCCCACCATATAATTAAAAATACCATTTACATATGTGTACATGCATATATACTTATCTATGCATATAGTTGAAATCTATTTACATTTCTTTTTAATGAAGAGTCATTTGGTATTAGATAAGCAGGCAGATTGAACTGCAAAATGATGTAAATATAACACTGTTTAAGATTTAAAAAGAAAATTTTAATATGTCAGAAACTACCGTGATTTTTAGCCATTCATGCTTTTGCACAGATATTTCTACAGAAGTATGAGAGTAGTGCTCAGGCTAGTCTCCCCTCTCTCAGCTATTTGTACCACAGCAATCATAATATCTAGGTGCCAGTTTTGACAAAGTTTCACCAAGAACGAAACTGTTATTACAGGTTTCATTGTGAAATAACTGGTTATGTGTCAGCAGCTGCCGTAGAGAACTGCAAATACATCAGTGACTGTACTGAATGAGTGTTAGAGAGATTTGGATACACATTAACAGCGTACTGGAGAGATTACAGGCACTGTGGAAGACCATACTGTATTCCTAGAATACTGCAGATGTATTGCCCCAGGAAACACCTTTAAGAGAGATCCTCAAAGGGCAAAGACCTATAAAAAGAGAACAGATTCCGGTAAACTAGAATCTCAGCAGGCTTTTACGTCCTTCAGAATTCATGAGAATAAAATATACCTCATGCAATTATCGCTGAAGGGTGTTATGGTATTATAATTGGTTCCCTAATTCTAGGAAAGACTCAAATTGGGATGACAATGTTCACTTGGCAAAAAAAACCCTGGTGATAGTAATAGTTTGATGCAGCAATTAATATTTTAATAGATTTTATATATGTTAATAGTTGCATTATACTGTAGCTACCACTAATGTATATGTTTGTTATTGGAACCATTAGCTAAAGTAGGTAGTCATCAGATATTTGTTTGGGATCTTATGAAAATGGATCATTGAATCAGTTACCAAGTAGTACATAGCACAACACTTGCAACTACAAGCTACATGGGTATGTGTATTTTCTGTAGTACCTCTGTACTTTAATTCCTCCCTGGTAATTTATGATGCTAGAATTTTGCTGCTAAAAGATTTGTTAGAAAAGTAAGATCTACATTTCTTCATGTTGTGTTATGTGGAGAATATTATCCATAGTAATTATAAATTGTGAATCGACGTATGTCTTTAACATCCAGGACTCTTTCTACTGATGGACTCATTGAGAAAATAGTATGTTATCCTACATATTTTTTCAAAATGTGATATTTAATTATTCTAATAAAAAAAATACACATTCTAACATAAAGTGCAAACAGGCAAAACAGAAAGGTTTTATTCTTATCTGAAACATCAGCTTGTATCATACTTGCATAGGCAGAATGCCATTGTCTCTGTAGCCATTATCCTCAAGAATACTTTAGCTGTTTTCTGTCATGGGGTGATTTTCTGAGTGAAAAAACCCAAAATCCATTAAAGTCTAAAGCAAAGCTTCCGCAGATAATTTGAAAAGTCTAAGGAACAACAGCAGCGAAGATGTTCATGCTATAGAATACCCTTGCAGCTGGGCACATATTACAAGCTTGATAATCAAGAAGTCTGACTGATTAAGGCCTGAAGGTATCATTATGTCATTCAGATAGTCCTGCAAAAACTGTGTTGATGCAATTTTGCTTATATTCAGAATAGTGTTGCGTAGCTTATCAAGTACCATGTGTTGCTTTTCACTCTCCTGACTACTTAGAGTTTTTAAACACAAATGTCTGGATCACAGTGTGATGTGGCTTTGGGAGGTTTGAGTTTTTGTTAGCGTGTTTGTTTGGACTCTGGTTATTTGTTTGGTTGGAGTTGGGTATTTTTTTTTTGGTTTTGGGTTGGGATTTTTATATCCAGACGATTTAAGGGACATTTTTACTGTTGCTCTGGTATTAATTACATACGTCTGAACAATATCCAGGAAAACACTTGCAGTTTCTAAGATGTACCTAGTGATGTCAATTACATTTTGTGAATGTTCTTTATACTAGATACAATGTGAAAGTCAAGAAGAATTTTTTAGCATGGGACTTCAGCTATACATGCTAATTGTAATTTTGAATGAAACATTAATTCAAAACATGCAAAACCACTAAAAACACTTTATCTACAATAAATGTCTCCATGTTATTATACATTGTTAGCATTCACACTCATAAAAGGAGAGATTTAGTGAAGTTTGGTTTTCCAGTTCATAAATACCAAAGGAAAAAAAAAAGAAAAAAAAAAGAGAGAGAAAGAAAGAAAGGAAAAAAAGAATAAAAGTAGCATAGAGGAAAAGTTAACTTTAACAATCATTTTTCTCTTCTATTCACTTCAAATGTAGTTTCATTTTAAGTTTTGGGCACATGTTGGGGTCATTTCTTATTTTATCAAAACAGTTTTCCCATCTTAATTAAAATCAGTGGACTATGCAATTCTGTTAGATTGGAGGAAAGGAGAGTTTGTTAATTTACATTTAAATAAAACTGATTTTCTGAACTTCTGATATAGTTGCATTTTTAATATCTTATGCTTCATATTATATTTATAAGTGGTACAATGGAATTATGGGCAGTCTTGGCTCACATATCTGACTCTTATCCTTCAGTAATAGTAGTGCTTTTGTAGCCATGGTAGTCTAAGAACTGAATCAAGCAAAGTTTATAGGTGGAGCTAATTTTTTTTTTATTAATTCCATTGGTATAACTGGAAGAAGAGGCAATTTGAAGAAGAAATTTTCCACCAAAATATTGCCCATCATTTCCAGCTGTTCCATTTGGTCTTATTGAAAATATTTTTCATTACAGCTCAGAATATATTAATTATATTGTGGGATCTTGAGTGACAACTTCCATGTCTTGAGTGGCTACTTTCCTGCCTTCTTATTTAATGATCTCCAAAAAGCATGAAGTTTAACTTCCTATTGACAGATTCCATAGTTTTCAATAATTGAAGGGACCAGGAACACTTTTTATTTAAGCCTTTCTTTTTCTCTTTTTTCCTTTGTTTATCTTTTTCTTTTCTCTGGGGTTCTATCTAGAAAGTAAGAAAAAGCAGGATTTTAAAAAAAATAATAATTCTGAAATATTTATTCAACACAATTTAATATCCATTATTATACCAGAGATTCTAAGCAAAAAATTGTTTTGAAATGAAAAAATCAGAATTCTTCTAAAAACTGTCAGAAAGAAGTTTTTTGACAATTAAAAAGTAGTTTCTGAATCTTTAGGGCTATGAGGCATATATTTTTACCTGATGTCCTGGAATATTTATCCAACAAAGGATATCGGTATTTGTTTTTCACAGAAATTCAAGTTAACTGCATACTTCTGTAACTTTGTTATGGCAAGAGCTTATCAGACTTGACTATCTTTCCAGTACATACTCCATTTCTTGGGACTATTTCTCTAGACAAATATAGAAGAATTTTTGCTTTTCCATTGAAAAAAAATTTCATTTGTTCAAATTTTTATTTCTGTTTGGTGACAGATTGGTGGTATTAGATTAGCTAATGCTACTGGAAGTGCCTTTACTTTTCCATTCACATGCTCCTTTGAATCAATTAACTAGTCTAGGGGACTTGGTTGCTTGATTTTCTCATTTTTTACAGTTAATGTGACTCTGAAGTCAGGTAGAAAAAAAGAGATGATGAGTGCTTCATTTAATGCTATCAACATCAATTATACATGAGTTCCCTTTACTTAGGAAAACTGAATGCTCAGACTTGATCTTAAACTCTGGTCCCAAGGGAACAGGCAAACAGTTGTTCTGCCTGGGATAATGATGTTCTGTGTAAAGCAACAAAATGCTACCTGGATTTTCCTAATACTGTATTGTAAAAGTTTAAATATTGTTTAGGTTCAGGGAGGTTATTCCACCATATGGAAACACTTGAAGGTATGGTTAGATACTTAGACTCCCGATGTCATGCCTTAGATTTAATTGGCAACTCCTACTAGCTTAGTGGCAGTTCTGTTTCTAAATCTTGTATCATGCCCAAACAATGTCTTGTGAAAGATGATATACATTAAAAAAAGGAAAATAACAATAAAAAAAGACACCATTTTTTAAAAAAAAAAGAAATAGAAAGGAAAATAAGGACCTTCTAACTGCTTTAGCTCTAGGAAAAAAAAAAAAAAAAAACCCTGAACAATATAGTTTTAATTATTTTGATGCAAAAGAAGGAAATCTGTTTTAAATATATTTTTTGCCAGAAATCTAGACATTAAGATCTTTTCTGAAGCTTCTAAACCACTACAGATGCAGACACCCATACTCAAAATAAACTCAGAGACAGCTTTTTATATTATGAGAATTATGGTCTTAGAAAAGGTTGATTTTGATTTTTCTCTTTTTTTCTGCAAAATAATTTGTAGTAAATTTAAATTTACTCAACTTGAAACTTATAAGAACATTTTGTCTTGACCAGTTACCAACTGATTTAATTATGCTCTGTAACAGAACTTGCCAATAACACAAGGTGTGAGGTACAGTTACTGCAATTGTTGCTTCGAAATTTCAGAGGGAAATGCAATGTACTTTAAGTTTCTAGTTCCCACACACTGACTGCCCATTAGTATAGGATTAAAATCCTTCACAAATGTCATGAACAATTTGTTCCATGGCTGTAATATTTAGCAGGTTTGCCTAATATGTTGTTAATATTTAGCTATTAAAAGTATTGTGCTAACTTAAAATTCATTCACATTTCTGTGTTGCAATTGTATAGGTATCTAACACCCTGCTGAATTTATCTATGCATTCATGTTTACAGAAAACCACATTTTTGTTCCTTTAAATAAATTTTAAGTTTTGGAGTTTTATTTTTTTCCCCAATTTCTCAATGTACCATGGGAAAAAAAAAAAGCGCAGGGGAGGGGGAAGGGGAGTGTGTGTATGTGTATTAAATTCTGAGTCTTGCTATGTGTATATTTCAAAAAGGTGCAGAGCATGGCAGGGCAGCAAAGCTAAGAGCAGAACAAGGTGAAGTGAAGCAAAGAGCAACATCTGAAGTTTATTTATAATTGCAAACAGGAAATAAATGAATAAGGTTGAAAATAGATAAATTATCTGCTCAGCTACACAGAAAATTATTGACAGTGGAGTATAGACACTTTATGTCAAGTATACTTCATTTTCCTCTGTCAAATCTAATCAGTCATTTGTCAGAATCTGTGATACCACATTTCAGAAATGCAAACTGAATGTAGATAAATGCAGTATATACAAGAACACCATGCATCAAATGGTGCACCTACCTAGCATGTTTAGAAAAATCATCAAAGCAGTGTCCTTCAGCTGGAAGGAGACTGACAAATATTAAAAATGTACCAAGACAGAAATAAGAATACTTGAGCTCGTAATAGGCAAAATAGCCAAAAAATGCCCTGTGTCATAGTATGAGAATTTCACTCATTTCTTGAAGGTGTGAGTCCTGGTCTTGCAGAGACTTAAATAAAACCTCAGAGAAGTCCCACTGGGTAGTCAGATAGAGCTAATTGTCATTGAGTGTATCCTTTTTAGAAGTTATGAATAAATACGGCTGTGATAAGAACATTATATCTATTATTGGTTTATTTTGATATCTCTAGTCAGTACAAAAGATGTCTACCTAAGGATGAAGGTATCTAATGAAGTAGGATCAAAGACCCTGTGAAGGCTTATATACTCCCTTTATAACATACAAGAGACATTATATTCCTTGAAACAGGATTGGGAAGATCAGGCTGCTGACCAGAAGGCAAGCTAGGGTTCTCCTAGGAGAAACAGCTATAAGAAGAAACGTCTGAGACTTTCATCGCTTCAGTTCCTGGAACAACAGTTTCTTTCTCAGCTTCTCAGTTTAAACTTGTCAGAAATGTAGAAAAAATTGAAATTTGCTACTTCAGGATGAAAAGCCAAGTTGGGGTGGATATCACTACAGAAATCAAAAGGGAAAGAACAGCTGGGATTGAGGGGTCACACAGGGCAGGTTTCCCTTCACATTGGTTCCTGTTGTTTCTGCCAATGGGCAGTGGGAGATTCCTGGAACAGAGAAGAGAGACCATCCTTCCTAGGATGACTCCTCTCTGTCCTCCTCCAGTCCACTGCTTCTACAGTGGCAGCCACTTTCCCACACCCTCCAGCCACCCAAAATGGCAGAAGCAATGCCCAGCCTAACTTTAAGGACTGGTGAAGTCAAAGCACACAGAACTGGAACTATTTGTTGCCCCCAAAGTTAGAAATGAGGTAATGGCTTATTGCTTTTCCCCTAGGATCCATGCAGTCAGCATCCTCCAGGCGTTCTCTTATGAAAGGGGCTATAATCAAAATGTTTCTACGTTTAATTGAAGAAAAAAAAATACATATCAAATTTGGTATATCTATTTGTGATGGAAATAAAACTTTCCTCAATTTTTCAAGTCCTCTGTTATTTGGCTACAGAATTGTGATTTGAAGGCAAAAAATTCAGTCACTTTGTTTTACAAACTTGACTTGAAACAGGTAAAAATTAAGTGACTTTTGGGCTTTCATTTGATGACCAAAGAAGCAGTTTCAGGACAACTATAACTATTTTAACCAGTTCTGGTTAGTCCATATATACTAGTAAATCTACCAATGAAAATAATTATCTAAATGTTGTGGTTTGTCTCCTTCACCTTTTAGTTTACTACCATTTTCTCAAAGTTACAGGACTATTAATGAGCGATTATAGTTACATTTTATGATTAATAGTACAACTACCACTGCTATAGCTTACTTTATTTTTCAGATGTGGAACCTTTACAAGAATGAGAGAACATGACAGACTTTAGAACAATGTGAAAGCCCAGACATTTTCTTTCACACACGTGTGTCTTTGTACAAGTTCACTGTGTATCAAATTTCACTGTAGTAGAAAATACAAGTACTTGCTGGCTCAGAAAATAATTTAAAATATGCACTTATTGAACTTTTAAACAGCAATAATTTGTTGAAACAATCCTGCTGAAGATAAGCAAAGTAAATCTTTGTGCCGCGGTTCTCTTTTCTCCAAAAGAAAGGAATGACACTGTAGGAGAAGTGTCTGTATTAAAATATAATGCTTACTTTCTTAAAAAAACAGATAAAGGACTAAATATTTGTAGTTACCTATCATGTTAAAGAAAAAGAGATGTTTCCTTAAATATTTGCTTTTTTCAAATTACTCTGACTTTATTTTATTCTTTAGTTCATAAATAGAAGAAATGCTCAAAAACATGCTTCCACAACAGGAAATATTCCTTTTCTTTGTTAGGTAACTGTAATGTAAAAGATCCCCATGACTCAAGTATATCATAAAGATTTATAATGTATCTTTAATGTTTTCTTCTTGAAATTGAGTTTATAAAAATTTACCACAAATACTGCAATAATATTGCGTGCTTGTTATTGACAGTTTAATACAGTTTTGCAGAAAAAATATTACAAACTGAAAGACTGAAATAGAAGTGGTGGGTTTTGGTGGTTTGGGGTTTTTTTCTTTTTTCTTTTTCAAAAACATATGTTAGGCTTAATTAAATAAATTCAGACAAGATGTACTGTTCTATATACTGTTCTGCAGTACAGTTATACCATATTATGTTTTCACAGAGACAAAATTCCTTGCTTTCAATTTCATGAGGACTGTTGTAATGCCCACTAGTTCTTTTTCATCTGAAGTGTGATTTTATTCTCAGTAAAGAAAACAGGAAAACGCTAAAATAAACAAATATATCAGAGCGAATGCCAAGAGAAAGGAAGGGATCACAGTTTTTGTGCTTTTGAAAATTACCAGATTATAAAGACTGGCAAACAGAATTATCATTTGCATAGGTAGCTGACATATGATTATGCCTCAGATGATTTATGTAAGGCCTTGACAGGCTACAGTGATGAGCATGCTAGAAATACGATAGATGGATGAATGGAAGGTACTCAGTGAGGTGAATGTGAATTGGAAAGTCGATATCAATTTGAAAATCAATCAGCAAGAGTAAGACTGCTCAGTCTGTGTGCACAAAATACTGGGCTAAGGGCTGTCTATAAAGGAGAAGCATAGATTTCCAAGCCCTACAGAAAATATTTTCTCCAGCACTGTTCAAACGTCTGCAGTAAAACATGTGTAATTCAATTGTTCATAGCTCAGGAAATCACAATCTTTTCTGTACCAGAACCTTCTCTCCCATTGTCAGGAGCCTGCCCGTCTATCTAGGATTTAGAAGAGACTCATTTCCCTTTCAGCAACATGAGAAGGGCAGGGTGGCTGTAACTCCCTGACCTCTGGCTGAGAACCCTACCATAAGCCAATTCTTTAGTTAGCTGCTTTGGTGGCGACACTTGGCTGCCCTCATCTCTGTGCCACTTCGAAAGGGTTAGCAGGAGAAAAAGGCCCATTGTTCTAATTCCAAACAGCCCAAAACATACACAGCCCTCTCAAAAAACTGCACCTATTTATACAGAAAATTATTCACGGGCAGTCATTGTCTCTCAGTAATTTTCTACAGCATCGTACGATAGGACCCTACTGACTGCAACTTTTAAGATCACCTTTAATAGAATGCATCCATAAATATATTAAAGAGCATTAGGGTTAAAAGCCAAGAACTCTAAAGTTTGGAAATACCAGAATTAGTTCTGATAATTTAGGATATACACCAGCCATTCATTAAACACTGTGCTTTTTCTGATCGACTCCTAGCTTTGCTTGGGAAGGCTTTTGCTCAGCAAATAAGAAACAACTCTACTCCCTTTGCTCAGGGTTTGACACCATACTTTGTTTACTGCATGACATTAAATTTGGCTTCTGAATACAGAATTATTAATATTCTCATGAGTTTTTCTATGTCATCTACTGCTATAATATTTGAAGGTGCCAAAGGAATAATTTATTCACCTTCTTGGTATCATTGTACATATGAATTGTTGTTATTCCCATTAATAGGCAACAATTCATATGTACAACGATACCAAGAAGGTATCCATGTCCATGTTTTTCCATATTAACAGGAATTTTGGATGCCTAACTAAAGATGGCCTGATTTGTTGGAAAATTTATTGCTTCACAACATTATTTATCCAGAGCAAATCTTGTGTGTAGTTCAATAACAGATGTAGTAACATAGTATTTCTGAGAATCAGATATGAAATCTTCATGGACACCAAAAAAACATTCACTTGAGAGTCAAGTTCTAGGTGACTTATCTAATACTACTTTATGACATTCTCATGGAGATGTGGGTAAATCCATTTCTCCTAGGCAGTTTTAACTGTCTAAACATCAAATCATACTTTCTTTTCCTAGTATTCTTTTGCTTCATGTTTACACAATAAGTATGGGAAGAGTTCCTGTGACAAAACCTTAGTCAGAGAAGTTCTAGCATATTACAGGGCACAGAGGAAAGGCTGAGGAAAAGTGGATGAGAAAATGAGAAATTGCAAATACCATACTTCCAAGACAAACTTCATGAACCTCAAGATGCAGCAAAAAGTGTAATAAAAAAGGAAATGTCTTGCTTACAAGGTCCATTATGTTTGTTGTCATAAATGGTAAGTAAACAGAACTGGAATGAGAAACATGCAGAATGAAGCTATTTCACACACAGTCACAAAAGTAAAAGGCTTCCTTCTTTTCCTACAAAAAACACAAGGAATGGATTCTTCATATCTTTAGTATGGAAAACGTGCTGTTTACCACTTCACATCTCCTGAACATCCATCCAGCAATGTTTGTATACTAAAATGGAATCTCCTCCCTAGGGACTTTCCAGTATCAAACACCTTTCCTAGTGTAATTATCATTAACTTACTGTCTATGCTGTGTAGCCAGGGTTCTTTGCATGCTGAACAGCAGATACACAGAAGTCTCTAACACCTATTGATGTCAGTTGCAAAAACATATAATGAGTAGCTACGTGCTCTGTTTCATTTTCGTTCAGCTGAGCCAGATACAACCCTAGTCTGGGCAGGAGGAGAAAGTGTGTTGACCAACCAGTTTACTTTATAGCATTGACAATAAAGCTGATGGTATAAACTGGGAGATACTGTTAAGGGTTCCGTAGGACCTCTCTCCTTGGTAGACAGGAATTCTCATCTGGCTTCCCAATTTTAAGATACATTTGCCATCTTTTATTCATTTTCTGTTTGTACTTTAGATTTTTTCCTAAATCAAAATATTCCCAAAACATAAAGGCTTCCAAATGGAAATAACATACGTCTCAAAATGTCAGCTTATTTTTCATCTATCCTGCCAGGCTCCAAAACTTTGAGTTATATCAATATTATGCAATTCATAAAGCATATGTATAACTATTTCACCAAAGCCACTGTAATTTGCACTGGGGGATTATTTCTAATGAGGTCACCAGATTCACTTGTATCTTCTATAATTTTAGTAGAGTTGCCAACATTTACATTTTCCCTTGCTTGAAATTTTTAATGTAGGTGCTAAAACTGCAATTTCTTTAAGGCTGGAAACAGTTTTAATATAGTTGATACTATAAATTACAAGTGGTCTATGCTAAAATTGTTAGTATAGGTAACTAATCCATATAACATAAGAAGGGTCTTGCTTGTTTGAGCATTAATCTCTTCCTTAAAATTCAGTGTAACCTGAAGACAAAATACTGTACAGACTATCTCCAGGATATTCTTCAAAGCTGCCTAGGGACATTAGTTTTTATGGGAGTTGGTTTTAAAAATTTTTAGGCATTTTTGGAATTGTAGTAAGCTATTATGAAGGCTCTGCTCTCCTAAATTTGCAATGCACCTAGCTCAAGAAATGATCGTCATTGCTTGATATTACTAACATTTCCATGTCAAATAATAGATAGATAGAACACAGAATCCGGACCTGTTAGCTTCCTTCCTCTAGGTTATACTTCTGAAGGCCATCTAAAGATATTCTATCTAATGCAGCCCCTGAAAAGCATTTTAACATCTATAATGAAAAAGATGCTTTCTTGCTTTAATTAATACATGTGCATAATTTCAAAAATTACTTAGTTGTTGCTTTCATTAGTCTAATTTTTTTCTGGTCATAGTGAACACTGGCTATGCAATTTTCCAGTTAAAATTACAATTCTGTGACTGTAATTGAAGCTTTATCTACTGATCCATCAATTCAGTACAGAAAATTATCTGAATGTTACAGCTTGATTATTTTTTCCTAAATAGCAATTGAGGTTATATGTTCTATGCTAAATATATCAGCAAAAACCTATGTAAAAGAGATTTCTTAATTATTTTGACAAAATGTAAGCCAATTACTCAAGAGCACATGTACAGTACCTCTCAAAAACTAAACCCATTTTACATCTTTAGCATGAAAAAATCTTCAAGTCAGCCTCTCAAATATGCCTTAGGGGGCAGTCCATGTTATTTTTTTCCTTTTTTTTACTCAGGAGACTGTACACTGAAAAAAAGAGTACAATTACTTAGCTTTCCAAACCCCCAAAATTTATTAATAAATCTAGTTAGTCTAATCAGTGCCATTCTTTACTGTTCTGAAAACTGGTAAGGAAACATAAGGAATAATTATGTGGCTGAGAGGAATACGTAAAAGCAATATTCATTGCAAGGTAGATCTAAAAAAATGTTAATAACATTGATAACTGAATAGTAAATGAAAAAAAGAAAATGTCCATTATGTAGCCTTGTTTAGTATACCAATCAAGAAAAAAATGAAATGAGAACAGGAAGTATAAACTAGCTCTGTAGTGACTGAGAAAGATGTCAGGCACTGCCTATTATCAACTCACAAAGAGCAAAGCAGGGAAAGAGAGTGAGATTATGGTTCCAAACTCAGCAAAATGGCAATACTGAAACAAGATACTGTTGAAAAACTGAGACTCCCTGTTGTTTCCAGACATTCTTCCAGAGTAACTTAAAACTGCTGTCTTACACAAGTCCAAGTTAAATTCTCGTCTTTGTGGCAGTAACAGAGCCTGGCTCCTGCTGAGAGGACCTGATGCCTATATCTTGTCTCCCTGTGAGGTAGTGACTTCATTTCTTGGAAAAACAAAGTGAGAGCATATTTTACATTTTAGGGTATAAAACTGATGGAAAATCACAGCACTGCAGACTGCTAAACTTCAAGCATCATCTACCGTGAATAAATATATTCAATTAAGATAATATTCAAGAGCCCTTAAAAATTGGCTGAGGAAATGTCTGTTCCTCTGATGTTCATTTTAATAAATCTCCAAACAAGAAAAATCCAACAGCTTGAAGAAATGTTAATCTGCCATATTCAGTAGCTGGTAAGCCTTATATCACTCCCAAGCAATAATGGAAGTGCTGGTATAAAATTCACTGATAAGAAATTCAATGATAGGAATACAATTAATGCAAGCCAAAATGGTTTTACATAAATTAGATCTAGTCAAATAAACCTGATTCTAAGGTTTGATTAGATAAAATTTTGGCTGAAAAGGTAAATGTGCAGCTGTATACTTGGACCATGATAGGCATATGACACAGTGTAGTCCAGAGCTCTGATTAAAATTGTACAATGCTAATAGATCACATAAGAAATTGATCCAACAGATGGATCTCAAGGAACTACATGTCAACTGGGAACAAGTACTGAATATATGTTTTCAGGGGAGCTCCATGGGGATTAGTTTATTTGACTTCCACCTTTTATGTAGCATTTTTAACAATGGTCCAGAAATAAACAAAAATCATAGAATCATAGAATCACTGAATTGTTTGGGTAGGAAGGGACCTCAAAGATGATCTAGTTCCAACCCCCCTACTATGGACAGGGACATCCTTCACTAGATCAAGTCGTCCAAAGCCTCATCATGATGATGAACAGTAATGAAGATGAAGACATTAAAATGGGGTTGATGCATGATTTCTGAGTATGATGGGCCCACTTATGTACAACTATACTGAACAGTATCAAATAAGAAGTCAAATGTTTGTCTTGTAGCAAGCAGTGCAGGAAATTTATACAGAAGGCAGGGCTGTACAGTGAAAATCAAGACACCACAGAGGATATAAGAGCCATAGTGAACAAACAGCTTAATGCGTCTTGTCAGTGAGATGCTGAAGCAAAAGGAGTAATGGAAAAAGCAGAAGTGAGACATTGAATTTCTCTCTGTTATGAGATTTAGACACATTCAATATTGGAATGCCATCCACAATTCTTACGCACCCACTTTTTAAAACAGTAGTGCAAAATTTAACTGCTTGCACAGAATTCAACAAAGGGCCACAAAAAACCTGTGTGAATGATGGAATTCCTAAAGCTTTTGAAAATGAACTGTAAGTGGGTGTAGGTACAAGGTGGAGATGTGAGTTGATTACAGTGTAGCTGTATTTCTAAGGGAAACAACCAGCAGGGATCAACAGGTTCCTTAATGTAGTAGGTGAAGGCATTGGATTTTGTTATATCCAGAGCCAGCAACTAGAAGTTGAAACCAGCTGGATTCAAATGAGAAAGGCAAAATATTTAACAGCTGGTGTTGGAACGATAGTTATAGATAGATTCTAAGTAGGAATCTTCTTACTATGAATAACCTCTTCCTTTCTTGGTCCAGTTCCAACTATTTTTCTTCCTTTTCTCCCTCCTCATCATTTCCTTGAAATGGTGAAATATTCCATCTGGGTAGATATTAAAGTACTTCTATCCTTATTAACATCACAGAAAATAATTTACCAAATCAAGCTAATTTTAAGGTAAATTGCTGTAACTCAGATGTAAATGTTGCAGTTAATGATGACAAACTTTTAAAAGGAACAAGCAGTTTTAAATATATGGAAAAATATCAACATGTGGATTCCAAAGAGAATTAAGCAAGCAGATGAATACTTGATGGACATTTTGGAATAGCAAGAGGGTAAAACCCTCAGCTTTTTATTCATTTTATGTTTAAAAGGTAAGACAAAAGGGTATTCTTTGGCACTATGAATAGTTTTAAAAGTGCTGGTGGAAATACTCCTTTTCCAGCTCCATTTTAGCTGCATTTCCTGGCTTTTCCTCTCTGTCAAAGAGATTCCTAAATCTAACCTCATCCTTTAACACCAAACATGGACTGAACCTTAGACGAGGTCACCAGGCAAAGTGTCTCCCAACAAAGTTCCCTGCACCTTTACTTTCTTTTCCTAGATCCTTTCCCAGCCTCACCTGAGTCACACTTATGTTTTTGTCTCTCTGTTAATCCCAATCCCAACCTAACTCAAACCTTAAATCAAAGGTATCCAAAAACAAAGTCGGTACTAGGTGACACAAAATAACTCCTGAAAACTCCTCGTAGTTAAACTTTTTTTCGTATTTGAAAAACTTGCTTGATGTATTATTTTAGTATTGATGTTATTTTATATCAACAGCTCTACACATCCTCAGGAAAAGAAAAATAAATAAATAAAATTGTTATAAATAAATTGAAAAATAAATAAATAAATTGTTATTGCTTAGAGAATATGATGAGGGTTTCAAACACACTGTGACAGTCTTTTTCCATTCTTAGAAGTGGCAATTGCACATATAGGTCATCCTTATATCTTGTGAATATTTAATCTTAGGTTACAAATCCGTAGTGAAACATTGTGACTTCATGTGGAACAACAGTCACTAGAAGCAACTCCTAGCATAACATTTGTCGTAAAACAGAGGTAATGCTTATCTAAGTGTTTACTAGTAAAACTCCAGAAATCCCTTTTAGTTTTGGAGAAATTCTATTCTGGAAATCTTCTTTTATCTTTTCTGGTCTTATCTTTAAACATTGACTCCTAAAAATTGCTGACAAAAATGAAGAGACCTGTACTTTTTTGAGAGCAAAGTCAGACCAGTGTCGGGTAAGGAAGGTTAGAGAATTTTCCAACAAAAGTTGTCTACACTGAATCCTCTTACCAAAGTATTCAGGTTTCATTCTGGTATTCAGGTTTTTAGCTGGAAATGTTCTCTCACATTGCATATGTAACTTCTGCTTGGAATGTCTATCCATCTCAAAAATTTTGTGGTGAGAGGAATCAGACTTGTGAAAACAAAGCTGCAGATCTCAGATCCTCATCTAATTAATTAAAAGAAGGAACTTGTGTTTGTACATATTAATGCATATTGGTGTCTATTCTGTGGTTCACTGTACCTTTCTGTGTAGTTTAGTTGTCTTGATTTGATTTTTTAAGCCTGCGATATGTATGATTTCTGAGATCTTCAGAATAAGATGCACCTTGAAATCATTAGAATTTAGTGGCATGAAAAGACCATCTTCGTCTCATTTTCATTATAAATTACATTTTAAAATCACTCAAATTATTGCAGAACAAAAAATAATCACTTATAAACCTGTATTTATTTTATCTGCAAGTAGGGTGTTTTCTGCTCTGTGTTTCGATTTCTTTTCCCTTTGCATGCTGTTGAATTCATTCTTCCTAGAAATTGTAAGCTGGCTCTTTTCCATTTATTGTCTCTTATCCTACATTTTTGGCCTATGTTTGACATGATCAGCAATTGAATGAGGCATAATTATAAAGTATTTTATGCCTGTTGTTTAAAATAGAATTATTTGCATGACAATGCAAGGAGAAGTAGAAACCAAGAATGAGTTTAAACTGGACACCGCTTGGTGCCTCCTTTAGGATGGACTGACTCACTCTTATTGCTCTGACACACATAAAGACCATAGGCACCACTCAATTGGCCTCTGAAATTCCCTACAATATTTGATATGGGATTGACAGAGATAGCATAGGAGTTAAAAAGAGTTTCATAGCTCTGTGTCTGTAGGATTTGGATGCTTGTTTGGATACCCTGAACTTCCTCTATTGGTACTAGATGACTGTGTTTAAGTAACTGAACTGAGCCCTAGATCTCCATTAATTCCACTAACTGAAGGTCAATCATTTAATGGGCATTTGGATACTTATTTTAAGACACCTATATTTAAGAGTTAGTTTGAAAATGAATGCTGAATCACCAGCCTGTATAGATTAAATGTGTGAAAGGTGATTTTTTTTTGATACATGCAATTGATTCAATGAGTCCCAAAATCTTTTATGTATGGAGTCAGAGACAGAAAGGTGGACCAAAGATTGACTGACTGAGATACATCTGTAGGTAAACTCTTATCCAGGTCTTGCAGTCTTGAGATTGAGCTTCTGACAAAAAAACAGAAAGCTCATGGCATAAGCCTGCCTATTTGTGTCAAGGCCCTAATAAGCATTCACAAGTAGATATTTCAGAAGAAAAAGCTCTTCCTGTTTGGGGACATGTGAAATATCTGATAAGATTCTCAGCAGGTATGCTATTAGTATTCTCACCAACAAACAGCAAGTCTTTGCTTCTAAAATGGGTGCTTTAGTGAAATTTCTGTACACACTCACAAAATTTTTCATTTGGTTTACTCCATTTTCATTTGGAGGCCTCCCCAACCCCCAGGAAGAAGTCAGTGTAAGCCAACTTTTATGGAAAACTCCTGGTCCAAAACTGATGATTACAGTTTGGCAAAAGAGTAAGTTAAAATAGAGTTGTACAGTGACAAGTTTTAAAGAAGTATAATTATATACATATATGTACTTCATAAAGAGAGCACAATGCATTAAAAGGTACTGGGAGAGGGAATGTCTTGTAGGTATCTCTCATTCTGAAGTTACTGTACAAAAGAAAAACCCATTGACGTGAATTCTTATTTGCTGTTCTGGTGTTAGCACATTTGCAGAATTATATTTAAAAATCATTATTTTCTATTCCACACAGATAATTATAAAATACATTTGCTTTTTTAAGCATCTCAACTATAAACAAGCTTCAGTTCTGCTGCACAATTCACTATTTCATAGTTCTTCTTGAGACATCAACTCATGAAGTTAGGCATTTGTAAAAATTGCCATTACCTTTGAATCAGCATCATACCCTTTATAAAAATAGAGTAGTGGACAGAACTTTCCACTAGCTAAACTATCATTGTTGATTAGAATGGTTTGAAAAGCTTCCTAGCAATTGCAAGACTGTAATTTGTAAAAGCTAAGACTATAAAACAGGCTGGGATTGTTTAAGGCTGAGACTTGAATTGGGAGATATGAGACCTCTAGTTATTGCAGAAGTTGTGCTTGAGACTTGCAATACTGAGTTTTTAATAGTCTTTTCTGTAGATTTAAGAATTCTAAATTAATTAATTAGGTGTATCATAGATCAATTCATAGAAGTCTATTGAACATCAAGCAAATTCTTTATGGATTCAGACTGGGAAAGCGTACACACATATTTAAGAGGAATTTTCAAATATAATCCAGTTCTTTTGTGCACGTAAATCTCAGAATAATTCGACATTGACAATGAAAACTTCTGTGAAGACTTTATGTATTGGAACACTATAACAAGTGTGTGAAAAACCTCTTTTTAGAATTATGTTGTCTTTCTGGAAAAGAGCGAAAACTGACCATACAAAACAAATTTTAAATTGTAGTATAAGAATGTGACAAAATAAGTTTCGATAGTAATGATGAAAGCACAAGAATTTTAGATGACTTCTCCTGATTCAAAATTGACTGGAAAGGAATGTATACTTTGCCTTATTTGTTGTTCTTTTTAGCAAGGTTGAGAGGAAGCAAACATATTTTAAAACATTAAAAACAGAAGAGGCAGAAGAAGCTTTGAGGTTTATGTACAGAGTAAAGAGAAACAAAGGACCCAACAGAGGAATTCTTCAGAAAAATGTTTCTACCATAAGTACCCATCACAGGATGCACAAAAAAGCAAAATTACTTGGGATGACACATCTGTGGAAGTAACATTTCTGAGATATCATTACTCATGTCAGCTGTATTTTTATTAAAATCTTAGCTTGAATGCATTTGTGAAAACTATGAAATAAAGTTAATATTCTGGCAGCTCTAAAACAACCACCTAATGTCTAGTTTCTAGTAATTTAAGAATACCAGCATAAGAAACAGATGGTAAAATAGCTCAATATCCTTTGGAAAATCTTCCATTAGTGTTAAAAGCTACACCTGCTGAAATGTGTGATCTTACTTTAAATGCAGAAAAACATTAATAGGGATGTACAGCAGTGTGGTTATATCTCTTAATTTGTATACCCTAGTGGAAACAAACATGCTAATTAAGCGATCATCCTGATTATAAGAGCCTGATAGGAATACACAGTGCTGGGAGACATTCGTTTCTATTTCAGCAATTGCTTTAAAAATAATCATAGTAAGATGCTTGAAATATTTAAATTATATAAAGGTAAGTGACTCATTACAGAGCACAGAATGAGCATGAAGGGAAAAGGATTGCTGGAGAAAAATTTGTGACACAGAATAAATTTACAGCTTCAGTTTCTTCTAGACAGTATTGTGGACAATACAAAATCCTCTGTTTGATTTGACTCGGTTTTTAATATTTATACTCATTAGACAGTGAAATTCTTTACATTTGAATGTATTTTATAAAGTCTTTTGTTTTAAGGTTTTAATTTAACACAGGTGCCAGTCTAGTTCTTGTCCAAAACTCCTACTGCAAAATCAATCTGAAACTCTTGGTTCAAATATTTATTGTGCTTCTTTGGGACTTTGCAGTAGCATTCAATTAAATCTGGCTCCATACACAAAAATGCTCCTCACAGTGAAAACATCTCTTTAATTTTAGATGGCTGGTACTAACAGACTCCAGGCAGCTGGCGGGTACAAGCAGAATGAGACCAGCATTGCAGCATCCAAACTCCTGGTCTTCAGACACAGCTGATCCTGACAACCAAAGAAGTGTTAGAGTCCTTGACACCTTCTTGATACCTTGAAACCTGGTCTACTTGTGACTCCAAACAGAAGGCAGTAAAAAGAAAAAATAAATCAACTGGAAGTAACAAATGGGGATAGAAACCAAAATACTAAGGATCTTCTCAGGGAAAAGCCCTGTCATGGAACTATAGACCACTTCTTCCCATGAAATCCAATGAGGGCTAACAACAACAAATTTTTCCCTTGACTGAAGTGCGTACTTTGATTTGAACCATACGGTTGAGGATAACAAGATCAACATTTGTCTGGTTCTTACAATGGCATGTCTAGATGTACTGAATAAAGGACAGAAGCCTACAGGAAATTACAAGTGCTGTCACAGGATCATATAACATATGGAATGAGGACTGGAACAGAGGATTACTTTACATGATGCATTAGGAACTGCATTTGAAGATATGCTTGTTCCTAAAAGAAAAATGAAAGACAGTCAAACAAAACATATAGTTATTGCTAATTTTTAATTGAGAGGCTAATAAATCCCGTATCTTGTATGAGTGAGCATACTACCAAAAAATGTCTTAAACTCACACAGAACCAAGAGAAATAAGAAGTTTCTGCAATATTATTAACAATATTAATCACCTTCTATTAAAAAATCAGCCAGAGCAACATAACATTTCTGATAACAGTTTTATTCCTTACTGTAAGCAGAGGAAAATAAGTACAGCTTAGCTTAGCTTTTTCTCTGTTATGTTTCAACAAATAATAATTAAAAAAAAATGTATCTATATCCAATACCTCATGAAACCCTTAGTACATACCTTTGTGGTCACAAGCAATAGAATTTCTCATTAGCCTGCAAAAAATATACGTTTTTTTTATAAAGTTGAATGAATAGAGTAAGGCTCTAAGAATCCCAACACTTTGGCAGCTCCTACTCTGGCTGCACCCCGGGCTTTGTAACTGTGTCTCAACCCTCACCTCAATGTTCTCCTGAACTATAGGAAATCCACTCAATACAGCATGAGCTTTCAAGAATCTGCTGAAATCTTCTATTTTAAGGTTTCAGGTATACTATAAAAGGAGGTATGAGCCTTTATATTTCCATTTAATTAGCCTGCTATTTGTATTTAATTTAAAGGAAGTAGCAATAGATGAAAACACAAAATGTTACTGTTTGGACTCCAGGACTAAAGTATAGAATATAAGATACACTGTGTGAAAGACTCTCTACTTGAGTAGAAGGGTGAAAGATCTCTGAGCACAAAACAGTTGCTGAATCACCAGAATTAAAGGCAGTCAGCTAGTAAAAATGCAGAACAGAAAAGAAGCAAGCAACCCACCGTTCTACCCTTGTTTTTAGTCGGATATAAGACATGAAGAAGTACATAACAGCTTTGAGGTTCCTTTTCTGCTCTGACTTGTCCTGTCCTGTCTACAGTCAGGAGTTGGTCTTGATGATCCTCGTGGGTCCCTTCCAACTCAGGATATTCTATGATTCTATGATTCTGAACTGTCTGGAAATCCCCCTGCCATTTTTTTGTACGTTTTTCATGAAAAGCTATTCAGAACAGTGAGTAATCAGATTCTGTCAGTCATCCTGAATGTAATTTGTGACCCCCTGACTTTACAGCATATATAGGTAGAAATGCACGTCCCTCTAAATATACATATACACGTCATATCCGCATGTATGCCTATGTATAGATGTATGCATTTAATTAAATTTGAAGCTCTGAGAAGTTAAAGAATATACCACACCTACAATTTAGGAGCACTAAGCCAGACAGTGTAGGAAAAAAAAAAAAGCTTGTACTTTTCATTCCAGCTTGTTGCAATGTAAAATGTCCGAGTCTTTCAGCACACCTTAAAGACAGAGTTTGCAATAAAAGCACCACAGACCTTTGTTACATGTGTCAGTAGCAGAACAACAGGGCACTTGCTGTAATAAGAATACCAATTGAAGAGACTCCTTATACAGCTGAGTGGCGGCTTGAGAATTTTCAGTGTTCAGATGTAATTAGAAAACAGCTGTGAAGGAAAATCAATTGTGCCCGGTCGTCAATGGCTAATTTTCCACAATGAGAATAAAGAATGCAATATGACATCTTTGAAATGAGCGAGTAATTGTTTCTCTTTTGTTTATTGTTTTAACATTTCTCCATTTATTTGTGGTAGCTATCTTCTATTTACTTCAGGACTACTCTTAAAATTCTTAGATTCTCCTAATTATACTTAAAACCCATTTTCCTTTTAAAAACTCTCCTACAGAGTTCTCTAAGGTGATGATTTGTGATTCATACAGGAAGAGTTGAATAAATGCTTATATATTACTCTTGTGATGGTTTCATAAAAGAAGACTTGCTAAATGAAAAAAGTTGAATCCCATCAATGAAATTGCATAGTTATTAATATTAATAAGTATTTGACCTATAAAAGGACTAAAGTCTTCAGATTCTTTGTCCTGATCTTCAAAGTACCATAGAGATACACCTGTACTCTAATATGTTCATTTTCTTTTTGTTGACATTACTGTGAAAAGGGTAGGAGGTGAAGAGAATTGTGTCCCTCACGTAGTGTGAGCAACAGATTGCAGAAGGAACCTCTGTGATCCAAATCATGAGATCAAATTACGACAAGTTTGAATTCTGGCAGAAAAAAATGAGGTCTAAGTTATTATTATTTGTATACCAGTGCTGTTAATATTGATTTAATCTTGCACAGTGACAGAAATTGAAATGCCAGGAGTGATAGCTGTGCTGAACAGTTTTGAGCATGTAAAATGGTGTAGTGTTCGATTAAATCCCCCTCATTTCATTTGTTTATCTTGCAAATTTAATCTCTCATTACATGATTTGGATCCTAATTTACACGGGGTTTGAGGCAGGAAAGCAAGACATATTCACAGCAATATTCCCCATGACCCCTTGTTAGTTTAAGGGAATGGTCATTCACAGAAAGAAACTGTCTCAAAAGTGTGTGTTCCAGGAGCCTACAGAGCTCTTCAGGGCAAAAAACAACCCTGTTCTTGTTGTGTGTTTGTATGGTGCTCAGCCCAATGAGGACCTGATCAATAATTTGAACCCTGAGGAGGTACTTCTGTGCAGTTGACAACCACGTTAACAGCTCTTTGGGAGCAGTCCAGGAGCAATACTATGCCCACTGTGCTGTCGCTGCGGCAGGGGTAGCATTGGCTGTTGGGGCTAACATCCAAATGCATGCTCTAAAACTGTGCTCAGCTTTGAGGGGTGAGTTGAGGCACAGTCTTGTGTAGCAAATAGGTCTTAATCACATTTTTAACCTTTCTTCCTCATTAACTAGTTCTGGTGTACAAACTGAAGGCTGTGATTCTGCCTTTGGCCCTGAAGTCAGATGCCAGGGCCCCAGACTCAGACCTGTTTTGTATCACCTTTTAAATTATCTTGTTCATTTAATGGCTGTAAACATGATTCCGCTAAACACAAACAGCATGAAACAGATATTTAACTACAGAGGTGCTAAACCACTTTGAATAATAATAATAATAATAATAATAATAATAATAATAATAATAATAATAATAATAGAAAATAATGAACTGCAGCTCCTGTATTTCTTTGGGAAAAAAGCAAAATGTTTTGACAATTTCCTAACTAGTCTGCCTGAAAGTTTCCCATTCACAGCTTTGGGCTTCATATAGGAAATATTATTGTAATAGCATTAATTTAAAAAGAGTGTATTCCTTCAGAACTTTGGGATAGCAAAATCTAGAGACATGCTTAGAATCCAGGCAAAGCTGTGACATATTCCCAGAGTATTACTGAGGACCGATATACTGCTGTACCTAAGTTTCTACCTGGGAGTTTAAAGAGACTAACTTTTCTTGGCAGGATGCATAGAAATCAACGAAATAAATCTGAGGCATGATCTATTCATTTACTCAGAATAGTCGGACTGACATTAGAGAGCACATTAAACACTGGCAGCAGAGTTACTTTTTGGATGAAAGATCTAAATGTCGACTCTCCTACTTATTGCAATTTTACATCACTGGTCTTTCTGTAACTGTGATGAAGTTTCTCTTAATATACACCACATAGATGAAATTAAAATAAGGGTCAAACGGTTTCACAGGAGGAATTTATTTCCACATGGCAGCTTCAGAGTCAGACCAGGCAGACAGGGACCAAAGGTTGTATCATCCAACAGTTCAGCAACCTCACTTAAACAAATCTGATTATCTCAATCCTGTTCCCAGGGGGTAAATGTTTCCTGACAATAGGCAAACAAGCAAATAAATAAGTGCCATCACAACTGGCACTTTTGCTGAGAAGTCTCTATAAAGAAATCAAAGAGTAAGGCCAAGGGCTGAGGGGACATGGAGAACAAGCTGTTGTACCTTCTAGGGAGTTTCTCAAGTTTAGGATAGATAATGAGACAGCTGTGGGGCAGGTAAGGTGCTGGAACTACCCACACTTCTGCCTCTATGACCAACAAGCTGATATGGACATTGAATTTCGAGCTGGAAACTGAACAGAAAGGATTTTTCTAAATAAGTGAAAAGAGCTGTTTGAAATGTTCAGTATGAAATGAATGGTTTACCTGATTCATAAACTATGGACTACTGTGGAGATTAAAAACCCAGAGAGAGCTTCATATGTAGAAGAAACGTTACTTTGGGAGTGTGAACAGGTGATGAGCAGAGGCCAAAAGTGTTTCTCATCTGTAGAATTTGAAAGGTAATTTACTAAGACTGTGTTTTGCAATTAAAAAAAAAAATCCTATATAATAAAGTTACAACAGAAGAGGCTAAAAAAAGAGAAATGCTGTCCTAATGGTTTTCAGTGAGAGGTGCAAAGAGAAAGCTTTCAACCAGGTCCGATACTGAATGAGGTCTTTAGAATAGAAAGAACAAGACAAGGAAGATCTAAGAAACAAAAAGAGACCTGGAGACATAAAAGTTTGGATGGGTTAAATAAAAGGAAGGCTATTAAGCCAAGCAAAGATTTTAAGTGATATGAAGGATCTTTTAACTTTAATATTTTCTGTGATTCTTACATTCCACAGCTCTGCTTTGTTTCCAACATCAGCACAGCTAATGTATCTAACTAAAAAGACATGCTACCACTCATCATGTGATTAGTAGTGCATGGGGGGGGAATGAGTAGCAAAGTAGTAGTAGTACAGGGAGGTTGAGTAGTACATACTAGAACAGAGATCTAGCCTCCAACTTCTCCAAATTCATCCATGCTAATTCTTTCTCATTCTTGCTGGGTGTTTGCAACCTCTGAGACTTTTGCAGGTGACAGCATTAAGATTCCAGAAGGTACTGAAATCCCTGTAGGCTCTGAATCCTTCTCCATTGATTGGTGTGTCAGTCCATGATGCAGTCATGCACAGATGTTGTACAATAGAAGCAGCTCTAAAAATATTTTGATTTAATTGGAAAAAAAGTAAATGGTTTTAGCCCCTTATTTAATGCCACAACTTTATCTTTGGCATAAAGCAACGGCTGTAGTAGCTAGAAGGTGGCCTATTCCTTTTGCAGACTACAGGTGATTCACAGAGAATTTGAAAGGGGCAAAAAAAAGAAACAGAAAACATGGCATCTGAAAAACAGTGCAGACAGAAGAAGAAGGGGGAAAGCAGACACTTGAGAAATTTTTCAAGCATGATTCTTTGTCTTCTTGAACTCTGATTTAAAGGTTGCTTAGCAACAGTGGCAGTAACAGCTGGGACACCCTTGATCTTGTTGTGTAAACTATTAAAAATAGGTGATGGAAAGTGGCACCATGGAAACAATGACAATTCCGAAGCAGGTGTCTGCAGTGCTGCTTTTCAGCTTAATGTCAGAGGTGTAAATTACAGAATTACTTTCTCCCTTTAATCTGAATTTTTAGGAAGGAAGGAATCTTCATACTCCCCAAATTAAATAAGACTGAAGATAGCATTATCCTATTCTGTGGCGCTGACTGTTGATTACTGCTATATGTATTTTCTTGCCAGAACCTTTAGAGGATCTTCATTTCCAGAGACTGAGGTCATTTCACTCCAGTGAATTACTGAAGCAGTCCTTCAGTAAGGGGCATAACTGGTATTTACAGTATTAACCTCAGCTATGAAAGGATCATAACCTTGATTTCAGTTGGACAGTTTAGCTAAAGCCTCGCCCCGAATTACTATTATTAAAAATAATAATCTGAAAATGCTTACCTTTTACGGGGCTAATAATCACAGCTAGGATTAATAAACATAGACAACGGAGTCAGCAATGCTCATTCTAAAAACATTCAGAGACCCAGGGTCAAGATTTTTTTAATACGACTAGTAAATCTGGGCCATGCACAGGAGGACCAGTTCTAAGAAATAGTAACTGCCTGCCCTTTGAAACAGGCTCCTTTTAAGGTCCTTATATTCAATGTCCATGTTAAAGCAGGCAAAATTCTTTACAAACATGGAACAATATATTTTCTTATGGCTAAGAATATTGAATGTGAAAAACCCACGCTGTATTATTAATGACATTTTAATGTATTAATAACTTAAAATATTAAAAAAGAGAAAAATTATTCCTGGCCCAGGGCATAGCTGCATTTTATGTGGTTTTGGGTTGTTGGTTGCGTTTTTTTCAATTTTAATGAGAGGTGAAGAGAGTCAAATATTCAAAACAGACTCAGAGATCTATGTAATTTTGACATCTCTGTCCTTATTCTATCATGGGGATACTTGTATTCTGATTGACTAATAATGACCGAATCCACAATTTAAGCAAAGAGCTATCTGGTAAAATAGCATAAGGAGTTGCCTATCGGGCCAATAAAACTGTATCTATGGATCTAAAAACTAATTATGTAGGATATTCTGACTGACTGAAACATCTCCATCTCTTTACTGCAATAACTTTGAAGAATTCCGATCGATATTTTAACACTGCGTATGAAGTTGAAAACCATTGTCTCTTCTGAGCATCTTGTCTGCTGCTGAGATTGGTACATTGCTAAAGTGGTATCTTGTATCAGCCTTGCTTTTGTTTATTTTGGAATAGAGAAATTAGGGACTGGAATGCATAATTTCAGTATTATGTTGTAGTACACTGTACTATTATTAGAAAATATTCTGAATCCCACACTGAGGCAGGCTAGAGCTGACATGTAATGGCATTGTTTACCAAGAAATTAACTTCTACTACAACCTGTCTTGAACATAAATTGTGGGTATAAACCTTATGCTTTTAGATTTACATTAAATTTGATAGAAACCTTTACCACGTTCTTGGTTGGGTGGGCAAACCTACATCATAGGGTAGCATTAAAGTTACAGAGTGTTTCTTCTAATCTAAATTAGTCTTACATGCTTTCATATATTGTTAGACAGAACAATTACACACAGAGGCACACTCAAATAGTCAAACTGACACTGGGCTGTATTTGAAAGAATATAATAGTATTAAACCTTTGTGCTCAGCACACATTTCTTCAAAGTCGTGTGCAAGTATGATGTACTAGATGGGCTTGTCTTCCCGACCTCCATGAATTAAGTTAAGTGCCAGAACTGACTTCATGGAAGTCTCTTCTTGACAATAGTTACATAGGAGCCATTCTGCAATAATCTAGTAACACTGAATTATTTATTTTACTCAAATTATTTTGTGAAATAATGTATTTGATTTCATTTGTTCTGCCCTGTATGAAATCATTCTGTCCTCCTCTGCAATTTAGATGAATGGGGACCTGTGTAAAAATGTAGGATTTATTTTCAGAGCTCTGTCATTTGATTGTTATTGGTAGCAGCTGATTCACAAAGAAAGCCACTTTAAAAAGTTTTATTGGGGAGTAATGGGTCTTATTTCAATATGTGGCATATCCAAAGGCTGGGCTGGCAGCTACCAGATGGCGGTGGGGGTGCAATAGAGATTTATCATTTTTAACCTGAACATTACTCTACTTTAAAAATCATCTGAAGTCAATGGAGCTACCTACAGAATAAAATAATATCTATAATATCTCTTACACATTAAGAAAGCATTTCAAACCCTACATTTGATAGTGAGAAAGCCTCATGGAAATTATTAAAGATTTTCTTTAAGGAATTTTGGGAAAATACCACAGATATGACTAATCTATGCCTTTGTGTATCTGTTATTTCAAAGCATTCCTTGATTTATGCCAAGAGCTATTCCAGTTTAAAGTCTGTACAATATCAAGGTGTTACAAATTACCTTTGCTATTTGCTAGCATCCTACATTTTTTGAGATTCTTGAATCTCTGTATATACGGATACATTTTACTCTAATGACAACCAAAGCCATTAGGGTAGTATTTAACAGTCAATGAAGTCCATTTTACAGAGAGATTATCAGTTAGGCGAATGTTGTAGAACTACACTACTAGTGGAACAAAGCACTAGAAATCACTAAGCATATAATAGTAACCTTTTAAGTTATGTTCTTTAGTAAAGGAAACTTTTGAGCTGTCATTTTTTCATAAATGTATCCTCTCCATTGGAGGACTTTGAGGGATAAATCCAAGGGAGAGATAATCCTGGTGCTTTTATTATTAACTAAACACTTCTTTAGATTCTTTTGTTAACGTTGTGTTTTTCTGGGGATTTCTATTTTAGATAGATATTTTTCCATAGCTTTTTATAGGTCTCTAAAAAACCTGTTTTCTTCCTTTTTCCCTATTTACCTCTTGCACAGAAAGCCCATGTATTTAGGAGATAAAATTTTTCTGGACTCAGTCCAAAATCAGTAATAAAACCTCTTAGGAGTTTAGGACTATCACAGATCTACTAGTAGACTCTACCAATCCATTCAACGTATACCTGGCTTCTTCTCTAACACATATATTAAAAAGCTCTGCCACAACAACACACACCATTGAACAAGGTTTTCTTTATTTGAAGGCGCTGAGGAGAACAACTAAAGCTACAGAGGTCTGTCATGTTGCTCAATGTACTACTGCAGTGGTCTACGGTATTCAGTAAGGGAAAAATAAGAGCAGTGTAATCCTAGGCTACCTGGTGGGGACTGAAACACTCTAATTGATCACCTTGTCTGGCAGGAGAGCTGCTGGGAGGCTTTTCAGGTGTGTTCTGAGACTGAAAACTCTTTAGCTCAGCTGCTTTTTTCTGTGTTTGTACAACATCAAGCATTAAGTTGCTGATTTAACAAGGGGAACCCCCTGAAGCTGCCCCCCACAAATGAAATAAACCCAAAATAGTCAGTTTACACAGTATTACAAATCTTCCCATATGCCTCCTCCACTTTGGTGTTGCTCTTGTCACCAACTGTCTTTTTCTCTCTCTTGTACTGATAAAACCGATGACTGAGGCAGAACAGAAAGGGAATGAGGAGTCCTAGGAAGAACACTAGTCATCTTGTCAAGCAAAATACCTCATACCTTCACCTGATCCTACTGAGTAGTTTGAGAAGCAGGGGAAGAGGGGTTGCTCTGGATGCTGGGGTGTTAGAGAAGGCTGCACAGCTGACTTGTCTCTGCATGCTACCACCTCAGTTTTCTGTAGGGTTTGGAGATCAGTCCAGAGCTGTGGGAGAGACCAAGGGCCAAACCCCAGCCAGGGCTTGAATGGCATCCATGTGCCACAAGGAGAGGGGACCTGGGAGATGCTCTCAGGTGGGGCTGGTCCAGTAATGTCTATGGATACCCTCAAGACTCTGATGCCTTCCTCCTTTGTCAGGAGAGAAATCTCCCATTCACATTGCACTTTTCTCTCCCCATCCTCCACTCCCTCTCTTCCAGCCTGTCTATATTTGCTCGGTTCAGCATTTTCAGGATCTGTGTGTGAAGCTGTTTTCTGTACTTGCTAGCAAATAAACATATGGAGCAGCCCAACAAGCCCATGCTCTTGCTGATTTCACTGCCTGCTGGGCAGTATAATGAACTACCAAATAAACTGTTTGCCAGCAATATTTTGAGATTAATGCTTCTTAAAAAAATAAGACTGAGAATGGTAATACAAGAGTTGAACACTGGACTAGCCATACTTCATGGTTCTCAGAAGAGATGCATTTTGTTCTTACTTTGTCTTGACAGGTATCTTCCCACCAGGACTGCTGTTCGCAATGATGAAATTAATCAGATGTTCAAGATAATTAAAAACACATTTCTAAGTGCTTTTGGGAAAGAGAGATATGGAATGAAGGGACAAGTTCTTAAATGGACTTACAGACAATGATTTTACAGTTCAGTTCCCCTCAGCATCCCTATTAAAATGTATCTTAAAGTTACTTTCAGCCTGTTTGCAGATTTACAATATCAGCAAAACTGTTATGGACACATTTTTCTCAAATGGAATGCACATTAAAAGGTTGTTTTCTTTGGATTCTTCTCCCCCCCCTCCCCCTCCCCCCCCCACCCCAGTATCAGCATATTTTTATTCACAAGAAAAAGAAAAGCATAGAGGAAAATTAGGGGGTTCATAAGGATGCATTGAACATCTTGATGTAAATGTGCAGTCACAATGCTTATTCCAGAGGGATGCTGGGACTACTAACCGTCTCAGAAAACTGAACTCAGTAGGAGTCCAACAATATATCTGTGACCTAGAGCCCGTGAACTGGCAGAGTCCAGCAGATATTTGTCGAGATTGAGCTGGCTTCCCCTTCACATTTGCACAAACTGTGAAACTTATTAATACACTGTGGGGTTTGCCTGACAACTTTATCCTCCCAAAAGATAAGAGGCATTTCCTTTGCCTTCTACTTCTCTTGTGTTTTTTTCCCAGTGGAAGGACTATTGGAAACATTAGAAGGATTTTTTTTTAAAACCTTCCCAAGATTCATGTGACTATTTTAGGAAAAATATCCATCCCTTGATAGATTTTCCACTGAGAATATGATGCCTTTTTAGTGCCCTCACATATGAAATCAAAATATATGCCTCCCTGATTAGCCCAAGAAAGGAAAAAGAAGTGGGATCTTTCAAACCCAGTGGAGCAAATTACGCTTTCGGTAACATTATGCAATTTTGGCTACATGTAACATATTTATTGAAAAGATTGCTTATTTGTCTGCCTGAGGTTTTTTTGTTTGTTTTTTAAATTTTTTTTAGAATATCTTACTCTTTTCAAGGCTCACTGTCCCTTCTGGCACTGGAACTACATAATACTGAATATGTGTGACACCACATTAATTTCCATAGCAGAGGATTAGGATATTACAAACATGGGATTAGGTCCACTTGAAGGATCAAAGCAAAAAGAGAAGTGAGATGTGAAGTATAAATCTTTTTTTTTTCCCTAAGGAAACAAATATCCAGGATAATAGGCTAAAAAGAAAGTAACTGGCCAAGAGAATGTTTGTAATGTAACCTGAACTCCTGATGCATGAGACTATTAGATTTTACCTGATACATGTTTTACCAGTAGAAAAATTCTATGTTGTTTGTTTTCTTTTACTTTCCACTGCAGCAGTGTTATTCATACAGAAACAGATACAGAATCTAAAACAATATCCTGAGGCCGTTTCATACAATTTAGCATCTTGTATTCATGTGCATCGGAGAACAGCTACACTTCCCATTCACGTTGCTAAGTTATTGCAGTACATTTGTGGTTGATTTTTCCATTGATGCTAGAGCAGCGTATAATTAGGAGTGAATAACTTATTCCATGATTTCAACCTCATTTTCCTCTTTGTGGAATGTCCACAAACAGATACAAACATATCCCTTATTCCATTTCATTGTAGAATGCAGAGAAGCTTTCCGGTTTAAACTTTGTGAGTTTCTGAGTATTTTGCTGTAATTATTCACCACCTGAATTTGGATATTAAATGAGTGTTTGAGAATATATTTTCTCACTGAATTACCATAACTTTTTTATCATTTAATAAAAAAGAGTAAATTACAATTTCAGGATGAGATAGCAATCTGATACATTCTGTCATAAATTTGTTGAATATACAAGCAGCTTTGTGAAGTTGAAGGAAAAAAACCCTGAGTCAGCTTATTACATGTAAAGGTGTTCTGGACAAACCAGAAAACCATAAAAGAAGTAAAGTCCACTAGGTCCAAAATATCCACCTTATTTCTCTGAAAAAAAATGTTTAGAATATCCCTAAATTTCCTTAAAAGACATTATGACTTCCTGCTTAATGGAATAACTGGTTCATTAATCAGGAGCATTGACAAAGTTGAAGAACCCTAATTCATTCAGAAAAGGTAGGAAGAGATACATGATTTTCAAATTTTTTTCACTTTGTTGTCTAAAAAATCATAATTTTTTCTTCCACATTTGAACACAATAAATATTACATGAAACAATGTCTTATTTCATAGGAAATGTCAATAGCAGGTCAGAAAATGCATGCATTTAAATTTAAAAGTATCATTTATGATCGACCTCCCTATGTAAATACTGCTTTCCTTGAAGGTGAATAAAGATGCCTGTCTACGACATACTCAGAGAAAGTAAATGTGATTAATCAATGTTAACCACCTTTTAATTTTCTGTCCAGCTGTAGACATTACCAAGAATACTCAGGCACTCTATGTTTAACCAGTGGACAAGGAAGTCTTCTGTCAGGGAAAGTGAGATGAACAACAGAAGTGTTTACCCTGACTTTGTAAGGTTATATATCAGTCCATTGTAAGGGACCATGCATGTGTGGAAAATTATTTTGGAAGATAGTAATGATGCAGTATACACCATAAAGTATCCACTTATTATAGTCAAGCAATCAGCTTAGAGAAAAACAAAGCAAGTGAAGAGCAAATTAAATTTCCTATTTTGTTCAAGACTGAGCACCAATCCCTAAAACAATCAAACCATCTCCCCCACTTCCCTGAAAACTTGCAAAACAAAACTTGCCTTTGAATGAACTTTCAAATCAGGCTTGCAATTTTGACTCATAAGTTGAAAGTAGATATACAGTGCAAATGCATGAGTGACAGAACCACCAGCATATCTAATTGCATGTGGAACTTGCAGATCCCACTGGAGAGTTCTTCATTGACAATACTTATGTGCACTCTAGGCTGTGCACTTTAGGCTGTAGAGTCTGGAGAGCTTAAAAGTTGGGTTTTTTTAAAAAATAAATAAAGGGAAAGAAAAGAAAGCAAGAAAGAGCAAGTGAAAGCATTTTCTTGCCAGGCATATTTATCCAAGCTCACAGCTCAAGATTAATCCACAAGGGCATAGAGACAAAAGATTAAGGAACTAAAGACAGTCTTCATTCCTTGCTGAATTTTATTTTTACTTTGAAGCTATCTGAAGGAGTATGTCCATAATATTGCATTCTGTCAAGCACAAGACATTGTTCACGAAACAGATGTCCAATACATTTGTATCATCCCTGTAGTGGCACATACGTACAATTGCACAGTGGAAGCTGTATTCTCACAGAAGCTGCAGAGGAATTTATCATACATGAATAAGACATCCAAAAAAAAATCCCATTTGCCTTGTTTTCAAGGAGCATTGGAATTAAGGCTATATTTACACTTCAGAGTGTATGGGAATTTTGATGGAACATAGCATCTGCAAGGGGTTATGAAGCAACAAGATAAATTCCTCATCTAAATTTGGAAGATTCAGGAGTCATACAAAGCATGGGCAGTCTAAGTACACACTACAGAATAAGAACAGATAATTTAAAATTTACTAATTGTTAGTGTTTGGCCTTAAAATATGAGAGGCATTCAGTCAGTCAGACAGCAGAAATCTGCTCCAAAGGCATTAATACCAAAAATTTCTCAGAATAAAATAGAATATCCATGTGTATACATAGGCAACTGAAGGGTTCAATCTAAAACACAACATGTTAAAATATTTGCAGTGTAACAGAAATTATTTTCTTAGTTCTAATATTTTACTGGTGGATTTCCATATATGAAAGTTCATTTTTTTGCCATAATATTGTATGGCTAAATGCACTAAAAAAATAAACAGCTATTTTTGTTTGAAATAAAAGTGATATTATAGTATACAGAAAGCATCTTATGTACATAGCCAAAATTACTATATACAAGACACTTCGCAATTGCTTTTGGAGGAGGAAACATGTAAGAAGTCTATGCTATATTTTTTGCCCAGATGTCAAACATCATGAACCCTTAGACAAAAAGAATTTATTGCTATTATCTGGAACCAAACCCAGAAAACCTCTGAAATTATTTCCATTCCAAACACTGCAAACCTTTCTAATTCAGTAGAAACAGAAGACAAATGATGATGTATTTGGAGTGCTATATATTGGTCTTAACATCATATGTTCTTCCCAGGCCTTGGAGCTGCATTGTCAGAGTGTGATCTGTCTACGATTGTCCCTGAATCAGAAGCAGGCAGCCAAGCAATGTTTGTCTAGACCCTGATGAGAATTTTAGTATCTAAAGCAAAAGTAAGAGCATAAAATTATTTCATTGCCTCACATGAACTGGGTACATACTACTGAATTACCAGTATTTTTGTGTTGCCAATATCTCTTCTTTGAACCATATACACATATAAATGGCCTCCGCAATTCAGAAGATTGATATTTAGGACTTGGAATGTCTCTACAAGTACATCTGGCTTCTGCAGTGCCATCTCATTTCATCTTCTTTACAACTTCAGGATCTCATGCAATGTTTCTTAATAGCTGTAATAAAGTGGCTCCGTACAAGAAAGTGACAAAAGTGCATTCTGCCTGCAAAGAGAAGGCAACTTTTGCCTGTGTTACCTTTGATGTACTCTGTACACTGAGGAACTGATAATTTTCTTGGCCATGTACTTTACAGTCTTCTGACAACTTTGGATTTTCATGTCAGACCACAGTAAAAAGTCCATTATTATGGCTTACAAGCTGTATAGGAAGTACTGCAATGAGAGTATATATGAGAGGAACAAAGAAAAATGGCACAGTGAGTTTAACAAGGCAGACTGATTCAATAGAAGTCAAAACAGTCCTTACCTAAATATGTAAAACACAAGATCTGCATTAAGCAGTAGATATTTTCTCTCTTATTTCAGGCTTTACATAACCTTTACTATGGTTGTGATACAGTGTTCTTTTTGTTGATTTATTTTTCTGGTCTTTTTTTCTTCTGAAAATAAATTAATGCACTGGCATTTACTTCTAAGGTTGTGCAAATTCCACCCAGTTAACTAGGAATAGGTAGTTTGGTATTTTTATAGAAGCTTGAACATATGCAAATCCTTTGGGCATTACAAAGACAGGAAAGGTTCTAACTCACTTTAAAAGTACTGTATATATGATGGGCACACTTGCAGAACTAACTTTGATGTCAAAACTTCTGTTCCTCTGTTGGTCTCAGACACTTGCTTTGCAAGTAACTTCCTAGATTAGAGAAGGTAGAGAAGGAGCTTTTTGAAAGATCACTCCATACATGGCCAAAATGTTACATACCATTTAGATACCACCTGGGCAAGCTTTTAGCTCTGTGAACTCTGTTCAAGGGCTTCCTAAAGATACAATTCTCACCTGCTCCCTGTATTATTCTTAGTTTGCTTGATAAGTTTTAGCTTTTTCCTGCCTACCCCGTGAATTCAGTCACAGTTTTTTAGCAGAGTTTGTTCACCTGTCAATAATAAGGTTGTCACTTAACAGTAACAACAACTCAAATGGGATATAATTCACCACCAGACTAAAAGTGTGATGGCTGTAGCTATTAGCTGCCAATGTTACATTATACAGAAGAAAAACATGCACAACAGAAGGCTTCCTAAGGATACCAGCAACTGGAAAACTAAACTTAAATTTGCTTGACTATGAATTAAATCCAAAAAGACAAAGGAAGTCGATTTTTATACACTGGATGTGGCAACAAAATCTTGCTTATTAGGCAAATGAATTCTTTATGAGCTTCTCAAAGGAAGCAAGGGCAGGTTTCTTAGAATGGAATTAATGCTGGGGATTTCAGGTTACAGTTCTGAAGTTTGGGAATCTCCTTTGTGCTGGAACCTTCCCAAATGTCTGAGCACCTGTATGCCCAAACATGAGTGGACTTCACTTCTTGTATCTGTAACTGAGCCTGTGCAAATATGCTAATTGATACATTTCCTGAGGCAGGTAGTAATGCTTTGAGGTTTCCCCACTTATATTTTTTCTGTATAGAAACCATTTCAGAAACTGAGTATCTATGTGATCTTTTATTTTGCAAGCGTTTAAGAAGAAAAGGTTCTATTTATTCCAGGAGCACTGGCATTTGGATGTGGAGAAATGCTTGAAGGAAACTAAGCACTCTCTCTGTGTCCACTTAAAATAAAGTTAATATATACTTACAATTTTATTGTCATTGCACAAAATTCAGTTTTAGAGTAGCAATTCTCCAGGCTACTGCGACCATCTGAATCCCTACACCTAATTTTACATTACTAAGTTCATTTTGTTTAAGCAGGCCCTTGATACCTGTCATTTATTCTGTTACTAGATCTCATTGGGGATCCACAAAGAGAAACTTAAAAATTGTGAATTTGAGAAGATACAGATATAGTTAGTTCTTATCACGATATAACGTCAAGCTGAAGACTGATAATATCATGAAATGTGTTTCATCTCCTCAGGGGGTTTCACGCACCAGACCCCTGTAATACCACTGCGGTTTGCTGTAGAGAGATGTCTTGAGAAAACAAGTGACGCTTTTCACTACAGCAGCGGTCATGAACAACTTTCCAAGCTGAAGTACTATGTCAAGTTTTCTAGGCCTTAGGCTTGTCAAAGACCAGTTTTCAGACCGTCACATCCAGGTATTGAGCCCTCTGGAAAAAGAGTGGATGGAGAAGGAGCTTCCCATTCTGATAACACATTAGGCTCTTGTTGATAAATTCTGATACGACTGACAATTCACCATAAAATGACTGTACATAAAGCATATGGAGAAAGAATCTTAAGGGTCCATAACTCTCTGCTGCAGAACTAGATGCCAGAGGTAGTTTACAGTCTAACAATTAGACTAGATCAGAATTTCTTAGAAAAGGACTAGAGAGACACATTCTAAGACTCATACAAGGATAAGATTTTTCACACACTTGTAATTGCAAACAGACAGTGTTGTTCTTCTCAAAACAACAGTGAATCAGACGTAGGATGACAGGTAAAATCAACAGTGAAATTAATTAAACAAAGAGATAATATACGCAGTGATTGGAAAGAGGAAATTGAAAAACTAAAAAAAAACCCTCTGCTTAGTAATGAACTAGACATGGCTCTGGCAGAAAGTACTTTATTTCCTAATTCTTTACTGCATGAATTTTTTTTTTCAGAAGGAGAAACTTTGCAAAGCAAGATTCTAGTAAAAAATCCCCAAAACACAACAAAAACATCGCATTGCAGAATTTAGCATTATTTTTACAGGATATTTTCTTGCATATGTGGCAGCACCATGAAGGTTGCAAAATACTGACCAATTTAAATTATTGTAGATATTCTGTCACAAAATCTCACATGTTTTCACTGAGGATGAGTTTCAGGAAAACAAGCAATTTATAGTGAAATAATGATAAATACAATATTTTAATTTTTAAAATAGTTTTCAAACAACGACATAAAATTTCATTTGAAGTAAGAATATCATGTCATTTTTTAAGTAAAAAGTAAATTTCAGGGTTTCAGGTGAGTTTGTTTATTTAATATGGCTAAGAAAACATTTTTTGGAGAAATTTCCAAAAATAGTCAGACGAGATGTACTATTAGTGGAGAAAATGTTGTGGTTAAAAATGAAAATATTCAGAGAGCAGATATATGAAAGCTAATGCCAGCTATGTCTACTGCAGACATCTTAAAATTAGTTTTAAATGTACTGGTTCAACCGGATTATTTTTGCAAAGCGTAAGTATTTAGTAAGGATTAAAAGGCTTTATAAACAAAAACTAGCGCAAATTCTTCAAAGACAACTAAATAAACTTTACTGTCATAGTCTAACACACCACTAAATATCTTTATATGCCAAAATGCTCCACTTTGAATAGTTTACTGATTCTTTTAACAGTTGTGCTACACACATGATACTGTACATATTAAAATTGAATTTTAAAAGTTAACTAGATGAAGCAGCACTGATACTTTGGAAACTGTCACCTGTTTAGTCTTCTGGAAATCCCAGAGAAATAACTGATGAAATTTGAGTTTATTGCCACAAGAAACAGAAGGAAGTGTCCCTTAGTGCCAAGAGACAAAACTTCACTTATGACATGTCTGAGCTCCGTATTAAAATTATTTTCTCTTTTGTATCAACAAAGGTGCCTTTCACCTTGAAAATTAGGGGATAATCCTACGAGATTCTGAACAGTATGGAGGGCTACTAGGGCTACTAACAACCGTGAGTTTTCCATGGAATTGAAGGCAAACATCAACTTTTAGTCTTATGCCTAAAATAAAAATATATATTAAATGTTTAGATATCTATACACATAATCAAAAACTGGTATACACAGTTAATACACTGTGTTTGTGCTCACTCATCTTAGAGGAAAGACACAGATGAGTACCTTGATTTCCTTCATTTAACAATGACCACTGAAGACAACTAGAGCATAGCATGCTGCAATATCAACTTGCATCTACCTGAATAGGCACAGCAGTTTCATTCACTCTTCCATGCTGTATCTGGCAACCTTTTGAGTGCTCAATGTACATACCAGTCCATGCAGTATAATAAGATTGTAAGATTAAATCTGACAAGGGAGTGATTTTTTGTTCAAGAAAAAAATATCTGCAGAGAAAAGTTGTCTTATGAAAATTATCATGAAGAAAGTTGCAACTATCTTCTTTGTAAAAAGCAAGAAATCATCCAAAATATCTGTGGATTTCAAAATAGTTGTAGCAAAACATCCACATTTTTATATATTAGAAATTTGTCCTCTAGTAATGCTGTATAGAATGGGACTGATTGCACGTGCCACCCACACAGAGTGCCAGAACACTATGCAGCATTTCTTCCTTAAATATTTTTTAAACTGTTTTAATATTGCACACACTTTTATAGAATTTGCAAGCACTATAGTGAAAGTAAACAAACATCAACTGGTACTGGGACATTTTAATGAGTTTGCATAAAATAAACAAAGTGCCCATTCAAAGATAAAGATGTGAAAAATCTCCACCCTGGAATTGATCTGCACAGGATTGTCATTTTAAATTTTGAACTACTATGATAAAAGAGATTTCACAAGTTAAAAATATCTCATGGAGTCATCTGTCACTTATTTGTATCATGTTTTTATAGTGATTTTTTTCAAAATTTGTCTAATCAATTGCATTCTACCAGAAAAAGTCTTCGATATTAAAATATACAGGTTCTATGGACTAGACACTTTTCAGGAAACAAGTGAAAGCAATAGAACACATGAGTCTCTTTCCCAGGAAGAAAATAGAAATCATTGGGTATTGATCATAGGCATAGGATAGTTTATTAGCATCTATTAATTAATAAACTGTGTTTTCTGAAAGTGTACTTAAAGAAAAAGGATTCTACAACCAGATAGTTGTAGAATTTAAAGACATAATAAGAAATTTATTCACTACACGGGGACTATGCTTTTTGGGTAATGTTAAAACCATGAAATAATTCTCTGAATTTGTGCTATGGTGGATTATGGATTAGGAGATTCATGATTAATTTGAAAGTAAACCACACGTGTATAATAATTGACATTTTTGATACCAGCTATTTATGATATTTTTCAGTTCTGGAAATTTTAGTGAGTAATTTAAAACACCCTTACCCACCTGAGCCTAAGACATTGAGTATGAGTCCTCTAGTAGACTAAATATGTCAGCCAAACTTGAAATGGGTATAAACTTGAAAGATATATACACACAAAAAATAAATACTTCACGGTCTTTAATGCATAATTTATGCAACCAAGATTTTTAAGTCTCTTTCCTGGAGTCAGAATGCAAAAAATCTCCTGTAGTGACAGGACAAGGAGCAATATATTTAAATGGAAAGAAGGTAGATAGAGATTGGACATGTCAGACAATTTTTGTGATAAACATAGTGAGACATTGGAACCTGTTGCCCAGAGAAGCTGTGGATGCCTCATCAATGCAACTGTTCAAAGTCGGGTTGGCCAGCGCTTTTGAGCATCCTCATCTAGGGAAAGGTGTTCCTGCCCACAGCAGAAGGATTGGACTAGATGAGCTTTGAAGGTCCTTTCTGATGTCAACCATTCCGTGGTTCTATAATTCGAGTTGTGGTTCTTCAGCCTGGAGGAGGCAAGGCTCTGGCTCTTGTAGCAACCTTCCAGTACCTAAAGGAGGCCCCCCAAAAAAGTTGGAGAGGCACTGTTTATAAGGGTATTGTGACTGGAAAAGGGGTAATGGCTTTAAGCTGAAGGATGGCAGATTTAGCTTAGGTATAAGGAAAACATTCTTTACTGTGAAAGTGGTGAGAAACTGGAACAGGTTGCCCAAAGAAGCTGTGACTGTCCCCCTGTCTACTCCCTGGCAGTGTTCACATCCAGGTTGAATGGGACTTGGGGCAACCAGGCCTAGTGGAGGATGTTCCTGCCCATGGCAGGAGGGTTGGACCTAGATGATCTTTAGAGTCCTTTCTGACCCAGGCTATTCCATGATTCTACAATTCTATGAAATCTTTTTGCTATCATCAATTATTTCTGTGATTTCTTCTCTAATGTGCTTCCAAAAATTTGGATAACAGCATTTACCTGGAATAAACGTAGGTCTAAACACTATAAAGATCATGAAAAACTCACCTTCATGGACAGTGAGGCTATGTCATATACTTTATACAGTATTTCTATCATAATGGCACTTCACGAAAACATTAATAAGAAAAGATCAAAGGATGAAAGCTATGTAAACAGATAAAAATTATCTGGTTCTGGATATATGATTGTTTTAGCAGGAATGCCTTACAGCCTGACCCTCCATTTGAAAAGGGCTTGGGCTAAATTTGATTTAAATTAAAAACAAGCAAACAAAACCAAAACAGTAAAGGATGAAAGTTCAAGGGCAAGGCATAGCTATGTTGCTATCTGGAACGATTTAACAACCGCTAGCAGGCTTGCTGCAATAGATAGATTTTTCCAACTTTAGTCCAGGGCTTTCAACACTCTCCCATCTCCCACATTCGATTGCTTTCTATGAGATGAGGGAGGGTGTTCCTGACAGCACTTCTTGATTTAATTTTGTACTGTTGGGCAACAACATATCAGCCTTAGTGCACCCCTGGTGGATTTGTACAAGCTGGGGGATATAGCAATATCCTATTGGATTTTTTGCTATCTTAGGCAGGATGCCAGACACAACAGAGAGAATTATTAACAGCACTGCTATCTTTCTAACGTAGCTTCAAGGCACTATTGTGTTTGCTCTCACTGATGGTGATCATTTCTCAACTGTTCCGTGTATAATGAACTGCATATGCCTCTCAGATTTCAGCCCTTAATCTAGCAGGTTATCTGTTGTAACCACAGATCCTGTCATTCCTTCAGTATTTGTGGGTATTGGAGTTTGTGATTTAAACTGCAAACCTCTCTGGCGTGCCCATAGCGTGTACAGGATTTCACTGAAGAACACGTTCCAGCACATACACGTGACGATGGACAAATTCACGGAAATTGTCTGTTGGGTGACTTTATGCTCATATATTCCAAAATATCCAGCTACATTCTGTACTGTATGCAGAGAAATGTGAATGCGTCGTATGTACTCATCTGCAGGTGACAACTGTCATTGCTTCGATAAGGAGGTGACAATTCTCTTTCAAGTCTACAAATACCCTAAAATTTAAATTATTGTGGAGCTCAAGGGTGTACTGAAAAACACTTTTGGGGTTTTCTTTAGGGGGTTTGAAAATTGCCATTTCAAATGTCTTCAAAATTTAGCACTCTGGTATTTTTTCATAGTAACATCTGCTTAGTGTCCTATATATACAATTAAAAACTAACAAATCCTTGTCAATATATATGACTGTCTTTGTGTGTTGAGGAATGCGTATACTACCAATATTGCACTCTTAAATCAGACTATGAGCAGCCAGAGGCAAATTAAGTGTGAAAATGAAGAAACAGATCAGGAAGCAGATCTTCAAAATCACCATAGAATCAGCAAACACTCATTTTTTCACTAAAACTGATATGTACTGAACCAAAGGCAAGTCATGAATGTGGACAAATAAGCAAGAAAGGGGCAAACAATTGTTCTTTAAGTGTTCTACTTAATTACCAGGGGATGGGTTTCATGATTCTTGATATAAGGAGTGTCTAGTTGAGGCCCCTGTTTATGCAAAAATTGAAAGCTGTTTAGAAAATTTCTTCTCAGAAGTTAAATTTTAAAAATGTCAGTTAATAAGTCTTCCTCTGAAGAAAAAAATATCGCTTAGCATAAAATGATTTTTTTCATTTGAGAATTTCAATAGAGTTATTTTATGTGTATATATATAAATAAATATATTTATTTATTGGTTTATATATTTTATATTAATTCTTAAAACATAATTGTTCAAATACTATACAACTTTAAAACAAAATAATACTGAAGCATGTGCTGTAACTGTTGTGGTTTTTCAAAATCACCATAACTAATCTTTCAAATCAAATTCACGAAAAAATCCACGAAAACTTCCCACAGATAGAGACGATGAGACATCAATCAAGTCGTATTTTCATGGGGAAGGTCATCACCTGTCAAAAATATTTGTCATCTCTTGAAAGACTTCTGAGAGTATCTCAGAGTAACCTTTTTCTTTAGATTAATATTAATATTTAAGTGTTTGCAAAGAGAGTCTAGGGGAACACCTTCATGGAAGAAATATAAAGAGGGGTTTTTCGTTGTTTTACTCTGGGATTTTTTGCATTTGCATTGTCCATTTCTTGATCTTTTCTTGGGTAGCTAGATCTGTATTATGCATCCTATATTTGCATTTGAAAAGTGTTATAATGTAGGGCTTTTTTTTTTCTTGTTTGAAGTTAATAACAGAGAAGTTTAAGGTTTCGCTGACTATGACCTAGACTGCATTTTTACCAACACTGAATTAAATTATTGCCCTCGTTTAATAGAAAATTCAGTCACCACTTTTCTTACTTATTTAGAATGGAACTTAAATATCTTTATGGAGTGTTATTTAAATCATAGTTCAATGAGCTATACTTTTTATGCTTATTTGTATATACAGCAAGTGAAACAGATAACCAAATTAGGTTTTCAAAGTCACTTTGAAAGCTGTAATAAATTTAATATGGTGTCACAATAGATTGTTTGGCCTTCTCTAATCAAAAGATTATAAGTTATAAGCTTTTGTTATTTCCAAAACCTGATAATATCTCAGGTGAAAAGATGAAAAGAAAGAACAAGAGAAAAGTAACAATAAAGATATTTATTTGTCAAATCGTGATACTCCCTTCATTCAAGGTATGATTTGACAGCTTGATATCATGCCCTTTGCATAGTTTCTGTTACATAAAACAGAATTATGTGGCTAGGGAAAATGTAACTTCAGGTCCCAATAACTCAGGCTGAATGCATTGTATATATTCATCAGGTAATCAAGGATGAAGCTTACAGTTGAAGAGATAAGAAAACTAACAAAAAGTCTAAAAATTCATTTAGTTGAAGAGACTTGCAAATAATGAGGTGCTCTGTTGGGGATTGTTATTTTATATGCAATATATGAAATCATTATTATATCTGCAGGGGTTTTTTGTGGGGGGATCATTTGGGGTTTTTTTGGAGGGGTTGTTTGTGAATTTTTTTTGGGGGGGGGTCTTTTTTTTGATGCACAAATTTTGAAATGACTAGTATTCCTAGAAGTCATGCAAATTTAGGTTGAGTACGTAGAAATGAAGAAGTGTGGAGTTCAAGCCTAGCTTTGATGACAAATAATAAACATTTCCTACCTCATGAATAGCTTGACAAAAACAAATTTATCCCGAAGCACTTAAATTGAACTTCTGGAGAAGATTCCAGATGCTGATTTCACCAAATGTCGTACATAATGTTTATAACAGCTAGGTTACTTCAATTTCAGCTAGTGATTTTTTCTTTTCATCTGTGCTTTAAATCCTGTTTTGAATTGCTGAGGATTTCTAGGACAGTTCATGAAAGTTACAATACACTATTCAATTCAGCAAAATATAAAAACCACCAAAATGTAAAAATTATAAATACGGAATTAGAGTAAAAAGGAAAACATGGAAAAGTTGTACCAGGACTGCAACATGCAAGAATTCTGATCTACTACTATTTTCTTTTAGCAAGGAGTTCCCTTGGAACTTCAATATGAAAGGTTTTTTCCAAGATTCTAGTAATATTTGAAGCTGGGATACATCAGAAGTATGTCTCAATTAAGCAGTGTGACTGAAGTCAAAGTTTAACTGTATGGGGTGTTGTGGGGACCTTGGAAAAGATGTTTGCGTAACTATAGTCACCAGCTGTTCCATGAGGGGCACAGTCCTGGTGCAGGAGTGACAAGCATAAATGTACTTGGGAGGTTTGATGGGACAATGCCTTCCTCTTTGCAGAGCCCAGCACGCTCTATTGATTGCCTGCCCTCCTCTTACATTCCCACTACTTTGAGACCACCACTGCTGGACTTCCAAAGGTGAGCAGAAATAGAGAAATTCAGACCTTAGGAATTTTGAGGTCCCAGTTTAGAAGAATACTGCTAAAAAAGAGGAAGATTGAATTAATTCAAATATAATTGGTACTTTTGCAAAAATATTGTGTCTTGCCAAATAGGAAGGATACATATACATACCAAAGATATTTTACTGAAATAGGCACAGTAGAGCTTTTGTACTGAAAAGGCACAGTAGAGCTTTTGAAGGAAAGTACTATCTAAAACTTTGATATTTTCTGAGGAGAAGTAATGGATAGCCTTTTTTTCACTTCCATCTTTGTTGAACAAGCTTTGAGTGTTGTCATGTGGCTTTACACCTCACTCACTTACCTATTCATTTGTTTTCATGGCACAATCCCCACAGAGTAATACAGAGAAAAGTGAAATGTATGAGCAATACTATCTGTTCTCAAATGTCCATACAGAAAGAAATGGAAATTGTAATTATTCACTGTGTTAAATAACATCCTTTTAATGTCTAACATTTGAATTTTTGAATGTTAGAATCCAATTACCATGTAAGAATAAAGACCTTTACAGAACAATATCTTTCAGCACAGAGGGCTTATGTAGCTAGTTTCCATCCATTATTTGTACATTTCCAATTTGTTTAATAAAAGTATAATTAGGGAGAAATACAGGAGAACAGAGAACAGTTCAATTTTGTCAGAAATGTATACAAATCCAGCATGATACAAGAGAGCAAAGGCAACAATATTAAAAAGAAAGGGCAAAGCATTTAACAGAAAGAAAACTGTCTGGAGAAAACACAATTGGCACATGAATAAGATGGTTGACTAACTCAGTTATATATGACCCTGTTAAAGATGATCAGAATCAACACCAGATATAAATGTCAATATGGTCCAAAATACCCCCAAGGGATACCAGAACTAAGACAATTGACAAGTTAGTGTGCATCTCTCCTAAAAAAAAAAAAGATGTCCCTGTAGTTATTGCTAGACATAATATCACCTAGGACAGAGAAGCTTCTCAAAACAAAAAACCCATATGCTTGCACCAAAAAAAAAGTAAGTATAATCACATTGTTTTTAAGCTTTGAAATGGGAAAACATTCACACACATAAGGTAACACACAAAAGAAAAAAATCTGTTATACCTGTAAGGAGAGAAGGGCAAATAATTGACAAGTTTACAAGAGTGACTGAAACATTATGAAACATTCTATAGCTTAGAGTATAAGAAAAGAAGAATTACATAGGATGTGGATCCAGCAGATAGAAACTTCTGAGAGCTCAGAGGAAACAGTTTCCTAATTATGAGCAAGAAGAACCTTAATTAGCTACAGGTCAAATAAAGAATTGCATACTTTTCTCCATTTTAGCCTCTACATGCCAAATGATAAAACACTTGGGCTATGAAAAGAAATATTGTTGGCTTTGTGATATTTTTTTTTCCAAGAATGTTCCCACAATGATAAAATTTTGTTGTTGGATATCATAGTAGTATCTCAAAACCAAACAACCAAAATGGTATTCATTTTACTGTGCAAAAAATATCACATTTATTGGGGTGTTTGTTTATCATGATCAGCTGTCAAATAAAAGATTTCATGGACTGTATATTTGCCTACCTACAGTTCAGAATGTCTACTAAACTTTAGCATATATGATTCTAGAAAATACAAGCCTCTATTTTCAAACGTGGGTAGATTAGTCAAAATCCTTTTGTTCAAGTAAAATGTCATCTGAGACAAGGGCTTAAATCAAGGTTTGGGTAACAAGTATCCCACACCCACATAGACCAAATCCTCCAAAAAAGTTTTATTGTAAAAAATTATGTGTATGTATATACACACACGCACCGTCCCATAATAAGCTACAGTGAATGTTTGAAAGATCAAAAGAAGAAAAATTTATGTTTAGATGCATGGGACCCACAGTTCAGATTTTCTGTTGTTCTGGTGTTCGTGCGTAGCCTCAAAATCTTTGGTAAATGAGGTCTTTTGCAGATAATGTATTATAAAATTAGTACAACCCTAAAAATCTCTAGAAGTTCTATTGCTACTGCAATTTGCTTTGCATAGGTTTGCAAAGTAGAAAATAATTTTATACTAAAATGCAAATTCTAATACTTTTTTCTCTTTACTACTCTGTTGGTTATTGATTAGGTTTACAGGCAAATACAGATACCTGAAAATCACTCATCTTCAATGTCCTCCCTTTAAAAATACTGTTCATACAGCTTGTGAGAAACTATAAAGTTACTAAAATAGGCACAGTGCATTTTTTATTTTCTCAAGATAGCATGCTTGAGTCCTGTGCATATTCCTATATTGTTCTGGATGCATTGTGTATAAAGGAATTATGCGTATTTTGAGGAATAGTTCACATTAGCAGAGTGTTTCTACAGAACAAAATCAGCAATGTTAGTGAACTAGTAAATCTACACTTACTGTTGCCTTTCATCACATTGTCATCTTCTCTCTTTATGTGTGCTATGTATGTTCCTTTTCTCAATAAAAAACCCCCCAAAAAATCAATATGGCCAAAACAGAAAAAAGGAAAGTTATGATGACCTTTGTCCCTGGAGCTGCATGGCTACAAATTCGGGCAGTTACACTTGCAAGGATTTCTCCTAGCCTGGCTGGAGCAATCCCAGTCTAGTCTTGATGTGATACTGTTTCAGAAAAATACATCTTAACTGCACTGTTTTCTCTGGGTAGTGAAATGAGTTTGAGATGGGGAATGTGAGCTTTGTATGTGGCCCTATTTATGTTAGAATGGAAAGCGCTGGGTCCCACTTTCGCCCATTATCACATGTTCAGTGTTTATTGTAATTTGTTTAATATTTGACTACAAACATTTTTGTGCATTTTAGTTTGATATATTATTTCAGCATTCGGGAGAGGAATACATAGACAGATCGCATACATATTCTTAATAACTAGTTTTTTGCTTAGTCCCAACAGATATTTTGCTGGTTTAGTTAGTATCAAGGTTGGGCAAATCAGTTTTGAATGAAGTAAGAAATAAATCAAAGTTTTCTCTTGAGGTTTATGTGAATAAAGACATTGAAATATTTTTACATTTCATGTTTTTCTACCCTTTCTGGATGAAAAGGAGTTGAAGATGAAAAACAAAGACTATAATAGTAAGTGTTTAAGTGGGAACATCATTTGCAGTATTCATTTTTATCCTATATGAGTTCAACACCTCCATCACTGGACTGAGAATCAAGCTTGTTTCTGTCCCTGAAGAACTGTTTGAATTATGACACACATTAACTTTCAGAAAACCCACTATCATGATTCTTGAATTCTCAAACAAATTTTCTTTCAGTGTACAACATACAAAGTACACAAACTCAATAAGTAAAGAATGCTTCTTTATAGCTTATAGAGACTTGTAGTGGTCTTTGCAAATGTTGTGAACTGTGCTGTAGTTCTTGAATATCAAACTCGAGTAATCTTCGTTTAAGGTATACTTCCAAACTGTGTATAGGACACAACATGTTTCCCACAGACCTCACACAATCCAGCCAAACTAAAAAGCAATTTTAATCCAATAGCACATTATTTTAGTGACAGGGTTTTTTGTCCTTATGCTCTAACACTTTTGCAATCAACAAGGATTAGTTACAAAAATGATTTTTATAGTGACTGAATATCTCTCTCTCTTCTCAAGATTTCTAGAACAGTTTCCTTGTGGACAGAGACAAAACTTGGGAATTTTAAGACAGAAGAAAAAAAACAGAAGTGGATTTAGAATGGGAACCTGTATTCAAAATAGAAACATGAATGCATAAGCTTGGAGGCCTCTCTAGCATTCTTAGTACAATTTTTTACTTACACACGAAATCGCACTCTTTGTGTTGCACATTTTCACACTACAAACATTTGAGTCAAATAGTATGTGAGTTACAGGAATGTGAATCATTTACCATATAGTATAATTTTAGAGTTGAGAGTCAATTATTTGGGAAGACAAGATAAAGCCAGCACTACAAATCCAGCAGTCACAAGATCACAGAATTGTAGGGGTTGGAAGCGACCTCCAGAGATCACCAAGTCCAACCCCCCCGCCAAAGCAGGGTCCCTAGGACAAGTAAAAAAACTTCATTGCACTATGTGGATACAAACCTTTTCCTTTCTCAAAAGCTTATGAGCAGCTATTTTATATGAACTTCAAGATGACTGACTAACAATTAAACTTAATGTATAGTTGCCTAGATTACTTTGAAGCATACACCATTATATTGATAGTTTGTCACAGATAATGAATAATCCAATGTGACTTTATATTAAGTTGTTTGGGAAATAGTAGATATCTTTCAACTAGCAGACCTATGCTGCTCTATAGAGACTGAGATTTTGTTTAAAGAAAAACACCTTAAATGGCAAACTGTTTGAGCTAATGAACTTAAAAGCATCATGGAAATGTCAATATTCTCTTCTCTTCTCTTCTCTTCTCTTCTCTTCTCTTCTCTTCTCTTCTCTTCTCTTCTCTTCTCTTCTCTTCTCTTCTCTTCTCTTCTCTTCTCTTCTCTTCTCTTCTCTTCTCTTCTCTTCTCTTCTCTTCTCTTCTCTTCTCTTCTCTTCTCTTCTCTTCTCTTCTCTTCTCTCCTCTCCTCTCCTCTCCTCTCCTCTCCTCTCCTCTCCTCTCCTCTCCTCTCCTCTCCTCTCCTCTCCTCTCCTCTCCTCTCCTCTCCTCTCCTCTCCTCTCCTCTCCTCTCCTCTCCTCTCCTCTCCTCTCCTCTCCTCTCCTCTCCTCTCCTCTCCTCTCCTCTCCTCTCCTCTCCTCTCCTCTCCTCTCCTCTCCTCTCCTCTCCTCTCCTCTCCTCTCCTCTCCTCTCCTCTCCTCTCCTCTCCTCTCCTCTCCTCTCCTCTCCTCTCCTCTCCTCTCCTCTCCTCTCCTCTTCCATTTTATTCTACTCTAAATGTGTGTTAGACAAAGGTCAGAATGTTTTGTAAAACCTGCACACCAAAAGGCTTTTTAAAGAGTTTTCATTTTCTTTTTTTTTACTCTGATAAAATTTGGAAGGAGACATCAGAATTCTAACACTTCCTACTTCAAGGATAACGTCTTTCTGAGTGTAGGTATTTCCTAGATTGCAAAGGATAGAAGTAACAGGTGTTTTGAGTCTAGAAAATCACTGTGGCTCAATTTACTACGGTATCTCGACAAAGAATAATGTGACTTTATTCACTTCACTAAGTATTATTTACTGTAGGAGGAACTACAGCTGAAAAGAGGGAATCAAAGACTTTAAGACAGTGATCATCTTAATCTTTCTTTAGCTAAAAAAGTACTAATCTTATATGAATGTGTGGGGGAAATATGCATTAAGAAGTCACTTTGTAGAGAGGTTAAAGCAATTGCAAAATATCAGTTCCAGGAATTGCTCAGAAAATTGTGCAAGAAATCCTTTATGCTGGTAAATCCAGTGGTGGGAGGATGACAGCTCAGGGATTATTTTTTTTTTTAAATGGAAAGCAGTTTTCTCTGCTAGGAAACTGCACTAACCACAAAGATTCACTCTGAAAATATGAACTCAGTTCTATTACATTACTAGCTTCATGATAGAAGGAGTATCTCTTAAAGCCCTGGCTGCTGAAATCAAGAGATTAGAGAAATACCTCAGTTTTCACTTTAAAAATTAGCATGCATTGATCTCTCCTGCTTGCAAGGGAAGCCAGAAAAATGTTCCAGTTCAAAAATAAGAATGGAAGTTTAGCATTTGCTATTTCAAACCTGATTAATATAAAAATCAGCTCCTGGATTCAAGAGGTCCAGGATCAGGGTTTGAAAGAGGTAGGAACTGGTAACACTGTACGCTTCCACCCATGATAAATTTACAGGTAGTCAGGAAGATGTTTCAGCATGCTAAAATGTAGATCAGACTGAGACAGTGAAATGGGGACAATTTTACTGGGACAAGGAAATATTTCTCTGTATTGGGAATAGGGAAGATGGCAATTTCTCTCCCAACACACGACCCAGCAAATGACTTCTGTGCCATCTAATAGTTCTCTTTCAAAGGGGCCTGAGAATCAGATTTCAAACATCAGGCAAGGGAAGAAATGGGCCATTAAATATCATGGCAGAAAACTGAAGTCAGTGCAGGTGAAACAGGGTTTTATTATGCCAAGAAATCCTAGAAGTAACTACTTTAGGACATGTCCACTTAAGCATGCAGACTAAAAGTCATCATAAAACATCTTGTCAGCACAGGTAGATTGGAGCACAAATGTGGTTTATGCAGCTTTCAGCTCTAATCTCCCTCTGCTGCAACAGTTAAAAATAGTATTATGTTAAACAAAGTTCATTCTCCTTACTAAAGGGAACCATTGGTATGGGGAGAAGCAATAACATTCCATATCTAGGCCTTACTGTGACCTACTTTTGATTAGAGAATGCAGATGTGGTTGATGAATCGTGCAGAGAGAAGTTAGAAGCTTCAGCAAAATGTAAAGGTATGTTGAATGCATTTCAGCAGAGATCAAGCCTAGGTCTTGCTCTTCCAAGGTGTACTCCTACTATCAAATTGGTCAGGGGGGGAAAGTGATGCAGGCAGCAAACATCCATTCAGATGGAATTTTGCAAAAAGAAGAAAGGAAAATATTTAACATCATAAAGAAAACCTAGAAAATTCGCTAAAAATTATTAATAACTTGGGTCTGTCAAAAATCATTTTTCCAACAAATTTACAACTTGCCACAGATGTTGTCCAAAAGGTCTGATTTTTTTTTTTTTTTACTCTAAAAAATGTTGTGTTAATGTTTGAAATAGTATGCTTCAATAATGACTGGTATACACAATATGATAACTGATGAGTAAAACCCCAGCATATATTACATTAACACATGTTCCATGTTTTCTGTATCCTAAAGCAAAATAGTGGCATGAGGATTCATTTCTGTTCTCACATACTTCTCTATAGTGACTAGAGTGGAATTGGTATACTATTCACAGACATTTCAAAGTCCAAGATATTCATAGTCATATCTTTCATTGCTAGCTATAAATAATTTACCACACTGATTCTGCGAGGTAGATTTTAAATGTTCAAATATTTTAAAATGTGACTCATGTATTAGATAATTAAAGTAATTTGTTCCCATCCAGTAAACAATTAAAGAAAAAAAAAAAAAGTATCTCTTGATTCTCTCCCCCTAACAAGTATGACAAGTGCGTTTTGGCAAATGATTTCTTTTTGTCTTGATTTAAATTATGGCCATTTAATGATTGAAAACTAGAAAGAGAGGTAAACTTAGTGGTTACAAATTCTATTTATTGTGCCATAAGAAAATAATTTAGGCTGAATCACTTCTTTCTATATGCAATAATCCCGAGAATAATTTGTAACTTTTAGAGACACTACAGAAGGGAAAACTGCTTAGTGAAGAAGAAACTGCTTAGGAAAAATCTTCCGAATTTTAGATGGATTTTCATTCATGTGAGTTGGAAGATTCCTTCTACAAGAAATAGGTTTTCCTTTTAATTTTCAGATTTTGTCTGAACCATGTGGTTCTAGACATTCATATGCATGGAGTGGTAGAGAGACGTGAGAAAGGACTGGTGTACCATGATTCAGATATGATAAACTTCTCTTAGGAGTACACACAGCCTGATTGCTGTTGGTGAAGGAAGGTTACCATCTTGATGTATGATGCTCACCTTCAGTTAGTTATGTAATATATAAATATTAAGGAATGCACTTGTAAATCAAGTAAGGGATCTTACTCAAGACATTTTCAGGAATTGTGCATATAGTCTGTATTGTTTTTTTCTCACTTGCAATAAAATAAAGAAGTAGTATCTTTCTAAAAGTGGAACTTCTTCCTGGAATGTGTGCATGCGAAAAACCTTTGGGCTAAAGTGAGCTCACAGTTAGAAGTCTTCCCCCTGGGGAAATGGGCAGAACAAACTTTACACAACTGAATATATACGTGTCCAAATTGGAACACCCCCAAGAGAACAGATACACATCTATACCCTAACTCTTCAAACCAGTTTCAGAAGAGATAATCCATTCACATTCTTCAAACTCTGGCAGGGTGCTTTCACAGAGGAAAAAAAAAAAAAAAACAAAAAACCAAAACAAAAAACAAGCCAAGAGTTTGCTTTCTTTTTTCCCCTAAATGTTAAGTATACTCCATAAAAGCTTTATTATGCTTTATAAGTAAGTTAGCCAGAGAATATGCACTTTATAAATCCCAATGGATTTTGAGTAAATATGTCAGGCTTCCAGGTGACATCAAGAACTAGGCAGCAATGGAACATAAATGCTAGTACTTCCTTACCCATTTCTAACTTCTACTTAGATAAGTGAGATTTTTTTGTGAGTTCTTTGGCAATCAAGACCAGGGTCCTCCAAATACTGCAGTGAAACCTTTTTGAGTCTAACCAGGGAATCTAATGCAAGTGTCTTGATAAAAAAGCAAAAGCTTCCTCAGACCATCTTAAAATACGCTGTTGTACTTCTCTGGTTGAGGTTAAAAGCTGCAGTGCTAGTGAAGGGACTTAAATGGCAAATTCCACCCTTTTCTCTTTCTTTGTATACCACCTTGCCAGCTCTAGGTGGTTGAGATGCCTTGGCTGACACTCACAGAATGGCACTATTTCAATGCCAGGGGGAAGGCTCCTTCTCAGCAACAAATCTCTGCCTCGAATTCAAAGCAAGCTGTCTGTTTCTGAGGGGATCTGTTAGACAGAGACTGTGATTTTAGTATATGCTCATTTTACTAATTTCAATTACTTTATGCTCTGTACCTGGCACAAATACATGAGGAAGATATAAGTGATACTACAAGTTAGAAGGCTACTGTTTATGAGTCGCTTAATTAACATATGTAGTCTTTAATTTTTTTCTGTATTTAAGCACCTAGCCAAAAAATGGTTACACACAGACCTACTACTATCTTCATGTGTGCATTAAACATGCAATTGGATTCTTTTTTTTTTACCTGTACTTTCATACACCTGTGGTGTGTTTAATAGCTACAATTGAAAATCTGTTTGTCCTATCATTCACAGGTCTTATTTTAATGCAGTTTATTTATGCAATGGCATATTTAAAATTCCAACTACTCATCTAGGAACGATTCTTAGGATTGTATATTGGTGTAATTAAGGTAATTGATTCATTGAATGTTCAGAGAAGCAAAGTGCCTTAACTAAAAAGGATCCCATTTAAAGGAAACAGAAAGTTTGAGACAGAATACAAGAGAATATAAGCTTATTATCAAGATGCCATGAAATATCTTTATTTATGTGATTATATTTTGGATCTTGATAAAGATTATTTCAACTCTATTCCAGCTTAATGAAATATTCATTAAACAGTTCTTGCATTTGTTGCTCTGTACACAAATACAGAGAAGAGAATAGATAGAAATGAGAAAAACATATATATATATGTACATGAAAATAATAGAAAGGAAACCATTTCTCTCTCACAGGAACCCAGACAGTCACTATGGTGCTTCCTGACAGAGTAAAGCAGCAGGAGACAGCTAATGAGGCAAGTCATCCGTTATCATTGCAGTGCTTAGCCTGATTTAGTTATCTGAATCAAAATGACAGATTCAGGAGGAAGGCTCCTGGGAACTTGACTGAAAATGTTATGTTGATGTTACCATGCATTGATCAATCTAGTGGAGTGCCTCTTCGTCTCCATGCCAACAACGAATAGAAACAAAAAAGCAGGGGTTAAGGGGCATGCTTTCGGAAAACTGATATTGGGGAAGATATTTTCTTTATAAATAGGTTTTGTTAAACACTGAAATAAGCTTCATGCCTAGGACGACTCATGGCTCTTCAAAATATGGGAGATTTTATAATGTAATTTCAGCTTGTCAGGAACAATTTTCCTCCTTCCTTTTAGGATTACTTGGTAGTTTAGCTTTAGCAGCTACAGTCCATGTCACTGGTTGCTTATTAACTTTATTCTAACATGAAGAAGGAGAAATGGATGTTAACTATTTAAATACCAACAAAATGCCACTCAGTAATTATTTAATTTTATTTTAAAGTGTGATTATATATTTATAGAATATTTGTTAGATGGGCAAATTGAATCTTTGCAGTGTTGTTAATTTTTTAAAAAGATGGAATCTAGAAGACAAAAAGTAGGTATTTTCTGAAAAATGTAGAAGCAAATGGTAACTATTTTGACCATGAGTTCAGGGCAGAGCTAAGCATTTTTGAATGAGAGATCTAGACTGGTCTTTCTTGCAAAATCCATCGTGATCATTTAAAAAGAAAACAAAGAAGTTCTGCAAGTCCTTGAGAATAAAACTGAGTTGTTAAAAAATACAGCAGGTCATTGTTGAAGCTTTCAATATTCTTTGATGCAAGACTGAAAAACATGTTAGGAGAAAAAGAGCCAGCTTCAGTTTATTAACTGCAAGGAATACTCACATTGAGTCCCAAAAGTTGTATAGCTCTTCATCGTAAGTAAACCTCTTCTCAAACTGGTGAGGAGTTCTGTGTTCAATACTGAAAAGTTCTTTCAGAGGAAAATTTACTGGCTCCTGATTTTCAGATAGGATTTACAACCTGGATTAGAAATATATTTTAAAATTTTTGCTATTTCTGAGGAACTATACCCATTCATCTCTGAGGTCACAGAGCTCCATGCTAAAAGTAGTTCTCAGACGCAATGAAAAGTCAGTGTCTTCTGAAAAGGATGTCTATACCTGTTACATTCTATTCCCGAATCTGGAAATTTGTGATTTTACTGAAAACTGGCTGACTTTAATCTGTCTCGGTTCATAGCAATCTAATCTGATCAGACTGTTTAAAATACTTCATATGCCTCCTAATATGGATATACACTGCTTTGTGTGGGAGGTTGTAACTATTCCCCTTATGTGACAGTGAAGTGATATAGAATAATCTTGTACCAGCATTTAAAGAAATAAAAGACAAAAAAGGCGATTTGCTGCTACATAACTCAAGGTCTCTTCTTCAGAGCTACAGCTTTATGTTCAAAGTCACTGAAGTAGATCTAACGCCCCTTCCCAGTATTCAAATGACAAGATCTCTCCAGAAATCTGGAGTTCTCACTACTAGAAATCAAAAATAAATCAGATTTTAAATACTATTTTACTGAATAAAAGGAAAAGACTAGTTTTACAAATGGTATTTATGACTCACTGTCCTGTTGGCTTAACTGAAAAATATGTGCGTAAAGAGATTTTGCTCTCCTGGTATGTCATGCATCAATTTTTGTTTTGTTCTACACATAACTCAACCATAGATCCAGTGTCGAGCTTGCAGCAAGTTAACCTTGATGCATTTTCATGTATTTATTATTATTTGTAAGGTTCTGTCAAGTTATAATACTTGAAAAATGTAGGATTTCTACAAATATGGAGCATTTAAACAAATGTGAATTTATTTAGAAAATTAACTTCTTCGTTAATTTTCATTAAACTTCCTCATCTTTCCTGGGAGCACAACATGTATTTCCATCAGTACTGCCATGTGCGTGCTCTGTCACATATATGGAAAAGTTGTTTTGATGAGTAAGCAAAACCCCCTATTTGTTTCCATTTTGTACTACCGCGAGTCTTGCCCATGTTGGCTGCTCTAGTAGGCCTCCTTAAAAAAATGCAGGAAAGAAGCTGCTCAAAGAACTCTAGAAGATCACTGCCTTAGGTTAGATTATAGAGGCTAAATAGTCACTTTCATAAAATATGATTCAAGACCAGTTAAGGATTAAAGATGAAAGACAGTCTTAACTAAGAACTTAATTTCCCCAGTTTTAGAGATGGCTATTTGTTATTTCACCCTTAAATTAATCTAAGGCTAAAATTGTGCCCAAGTAACCTCGTATCCCATAGAAGCACTGCTCATTTAGGCACAAACATTATAAAGGAGTGGCTTGAAAACTGTTATGACAATTTCCGCTCAAGCTGAATGCATGTACTGTAACATTTTGCCAAGCAATTCATTGGGAGTTTCAAGCAACCAGAGGCAAGTAATGTAAGTTTCATTCTGTGTGAAACACTTTAATTAATATAATTTTCCTCTTTACCTGGATGACAAAGACAGAGCTGGATATCTGAGAATCACCATGCTCCTAATGTAGTGGTATTATGCATAATACTCCAATGGAACACCAAGTACAAGTAATGCTTGCAAAAATAGAAAAAACCCAAAAGCTAAAACTTCACAGAAATCTGGGGAGTTTGATCATGTTAAAAAAAAACCTGAAAACAGTGATCTAGGTTTATGGATTGGAAAATACTTTTTCCAGAAAAGAAGGAGCTTTAACTTTTTTCTTTTAAATCCTGTTGAACTCAAGAGAATAGGATGCTGGGTTGTTTGGGGGATTTTTAAGCAAAAAATTACAATAAAGAAATACCTGGCTCTACCATTAACTACTCTATCTAATTAAATCCATCTGCATGTCTAAATTTTGGCTATCTGGCTGGATCAATTGCCATGATTAATGTGTGTCCCATATTGTGATGTGAAGAGGTTTGCAGAGATACAATAACCTTCCAGAGGATGGCAAAGCAAAAATGAATTTGAACATCTGAGTGTCGATCCAGTACTATTCCCCTGGATCAGGTTTTTTTTATATTGAAACACACTATTTTTAATAGAAAAAAACCCCACTTTCTGAAACAGGTTACTCAAGACAAATAACTTCTTACTTAAGAATCGTTTTATCTGCTTACCAGATAAAATAAACACATACGAGTTTATAAAAAAAGAGGAGAGCTATTTCTGAAGAGCAAAGCAGCATTTAACTACTTTTTTAGTGCTAGTAGGGTTATTGCTGGAATTAATAATGCAGTCTACAGACACAGATAACTCAGTCTTGTGTGAGTTGATTAAATCTATTGTTTTAATAGTCTAAGCCATTGTAAATGTGATGGATGGAATGGAGACCTGTCAAATGGACAATCCATTACCAGAAGGAATATGAGTGAAAATATCTTAGATGATCATATATCACTGTAAAAATTGTTATATTTTAGGGGTTTTTTTCAATTAAACAGCAGATGAGATACAGAGAACAAATGATTTTTGTCCATCGCCATTAGTTGCAGATACACTTAACAGAGTAAGGTGATAATACAGCTTCACTTCCTGTCTTTCTAGGATATTTCACTATATTTTATACAATGCTAATGCCAGTCTGTCAAATTCTTATATACTCTAATGGAACAATACCTATATGTATGACTAAAGAGTTACAGAAATACCATTAAGTAAGCTCAATAATGATGCGAGTTTTACATTAAGTGGGCTCAGTGTATAAAAAGCAGAGTGAGAACTATGGCACATAAAGAAAGCAAACTCTGCGTAACAGGAATTGTGATGAAATGCAAAATTCAAGATTGCACATATTAAAGATACTTGGGGCCTAGTTTTGTATTCTTTAATTACTTATTTTCATTAGTTTTCTTCTCATGCTATTTTTAATTTCTGAGATCTCACAAAAGTTATGCAAATGGAGTGACCTAAAGTCGTTTAATAAACAAGTCTAATCCCACTTACTTGAATGTTGTTAAAGTAAATGGTCTTTTCAATGGTGAACTTGAAATCAGAATGTCATCCTTAAAAACAGTTACTTTCCTTATTCCCATGTAATAGCTGAAGGATATCCTTCATAGCTTGCATTTAAATTAGGAATCATATACAAGCACTAAGCTCCCTGTTGCATTCAAAAATGGAAAACAGACCAGTTTGAGTATTATCAAAGGAGATAGCTTCTGCTGTAAGCCAGTCCCAGAGAAAAGCTGTATCTAAAATGAATTATATTAGATCCAATGGTTTATTTTATAAATCCTGAAAGTGCATACCCACTTACTTCTTATCTCCTCATTGGGGAAAAAAAACAGTTAAATATATCCCTTCCTCATTTAAAGATATTTCCAGATTGTCTGCTAAATTGATTGTTATTACATTCCACTTATCTCTGTTGCTGAGTCAGCAGTTTATTGACTATTCCAGCCACCTGCAATGCAAAGAGAGTTTTGTTCATATTGCTTAGTACATAATAGTCAAATGCCACTTAGGCAGTCTTGTTTTCATATTAGGCAGTACTGTATATTAAAAATGGCCTGGAATCAATCAGTTTCTTTTATTCTAGGAATTTCTATGTAATAAGGATTAAAGATAAATGCTTACACAGAAAAGCACACAGGATTATTGACAGCTGAGAAGTGAAAGACATTTCTTCTTCAAGTGTCTCAGTACAGGAAATAGCAGATAGCATACTGCGTGCATTACACACTCTCCTTGAAACCTGGGAGGAGTTCAGAGACTCCAGAAACTCTCTGTAATGGTTTTGCAGAGGAAGTCACAAGGACTTTTTTTCTTTGATTTTTCTCTGTGATTTGAGGTAGGTCAGGTGTACCTATGGCAGTGGAATAGATGGCAGGCTTCCAAACTGCTTACTATTAGCTAGTGCCAAACAGGACAGATGACCAGAATCCAGAAATAAAAAGCTTTTCAGTGTCTAATACAAAAGCACCAGACCACTGCTCTTCTGCTTCTTTGTGGTAAAATAAATAAATAAATATGTTTAGGATGATTTAAGCTTTGGTAACAGAATCATAGAATGTGTTAGGTTGGAAGGGACCTATAAAGGTTGTCTATTCCAACTTCTTCGTTCTTATCTCCAAGTAGTCCATCCAACCTCCTGTGCTGCAGTTTGATTCTTTAGTATTGTAGCAATTGTTTTATTTCCCATTTTTCTTCATATTCTTAGATTCAGTTTACGGAATTCACTCATTCTTTCCCTGTGAATGAATTCCTAGAAAGAAAACACCATACTAGATCTTGGACAGGTCAAAAAGTAGCAGTTTAGAAGATCTGTTCGTCTGTGATACAGCCCTCAAAAGGGAGGTGTCACATCTATAAAAATCAGAAATTTACTTCAAGATGCATCAAGTTAAACTTGGCAGTGTTTCCAAATGCAGAGATTTATAAACATCCCCTTTGTATCATTTTTTAATTAATTATTTTGTTCATCCATTGTTTATCCAGGAGTTCAGTTCAAGGTAGAGATAGGTCATCCTGGTGAGTAGCTAGTGGGGAAAATCTGAGATTTTTTAACTTATCTCTTTTTTTTTTTCATTTTATTTTTTTAAATAATCCACAGCAGCTTCATGAATGCCTGAATCTCATCCATTAATTTAATTCAAAGTGTTTTTTTAAGGCACCTGGAAAAAAATTAAAAATGTTACCATTTTATGCTATATACTTTCAATGCAACCAATGTTTCTTTTCTGACTCAGAACAGTCATCATCTATTTTATAAGGATTCTATGCCCTAATTTTTTTTTTCATAAACAAATGATGTTACAACCAAAAGAATGCAGATTTTCTTCCCCTGAGGAATTTTTTTTTTACGTTAATGCAACTTATGTTTTCTCAAGTGTTTTTTTTTTCTGGTTCCATCAAGAAACTGAGAAATCCATCCATTGTATGCACAATTTTGTCTTTGTAATCCTTGGAACATGGTTATTTCCTTTGTCTATATTAATACAGTGATAAAGATTCAGCAGTGCAAAAATATTCAGTGATTACAACATGTGTGACCTCACAGTTTTCAAATTAAGTTGGCATTTTTGCACATCTGTAATTGAGGGTAGTGTTTGTCCTGCAAACCTTTATTATCAGAATGTGAGAGAAGGCAAGAATAATTTGTCTCAGAATCCAGTCAACAGAAGCACAAATAGCATTTACGGAAAAAAAAAATTGTTTGTAAATTTAAAAAGTACAGGCTGAAATTGTGAAACTTAAACCATTTAAAAGTCATTTTACGCACTGTCTTGTCTACATATCTTCACTTCTTCCTTTTAGCCATAGGCAAGGAAGGAAAAGGGAATGAATAAACAGCCTGAATCTGTTTTGTAAGAGATCATGTCAGTTGTTATTAAGTGTTATATTATGTTCCATTGGGCTGGTTGAAGGCAAACAGAAGGTCACAATATTTGGCTTTCCTATTTGGCTTTCTTATCTTTGAAAGAAGACTCAGTTAAAGTATTTCGGTTGACTTCAGTAATTTTAAATGCATTTTATTAGAATCACTCACCATTTAATGCTTTGGGGAGAAACATATGGATGCAATACCTTTGGGGGTGGGCCCAAAGTACCTGTACAGTGGTACAAAAACCTAATGCCTATAAGACCTAACATGAAGAATGTGAAATCATGTTAACTTCACCTTGTAAGCGAAATAAGATTGTTATGAATTGAACCAATAAACTTTAGGAGGATACCTCACTCATAAGTATGACTTTCCATTAGTGGACCAAAATAACTTTTTTTTTCTATCTCTTTTTTTTTTTTTTTCCACTGACAGTGTACAAGTTATGCAAGGTAAAGAGCCAATTAAAAAACTGTCAGCCAGTAAAAAACTGACTTGCCTGACAACCAGCTCAAGGCTTTTTCCACCGGGCAATGTATTGTTAGTTATTTTGTAATCTTACTTTTAACTGTACTGACAAATACAGTTGTCATATCATCCACTGTAATTTTTCAGTTACAGTCACAGACTTCTGCATTTATTCCCATGCTGAGCTTTATATATATTATTGCACATTATAATTGTCAAAGCTGTTTTCAGTATTTTCAGGATTTCAGTCTACACTAGCAAGTTCTTCACATAGGTGGACTTTTTCTCCACAAAATTTTGTACCAAACAATGCTTTCATATTAAGTAAATGCTTGTCTTCATCCATTCAGTGCTGTATGATATTATAAGCTCTGGCAACAACATGATTTCCCACAGCAGTAATGTCACGCATATGGAAGCTCAGCACTACATAGATTTGAAGAAACCTGCCTTTCCCCACTATTGAATGGGAAGATGCATGAAACCAGATTGATGTTGTATTCACTAAAATATAAGTTTTCACTGTATGGCATGACAGACAAGCAAAAGCCCCTGCTAAAAACGAGGGCTCTGAAATTCCATGTTCCAAAATATCCTGGATATACAGCCAAGACCCTTTTATTCCACCTTGCTTTCATGAGGAAGAGATCAGTTTTGTGCTTACTCATGTGTGGGAAGGTTCTCGTATGAAAATACTGTTTTGTGAAGTGACTGACTGGGTAAATGTACTATATGAAGTAATTTTTTAAGAACTCAGAATTTGTGGACACTTTTTTCAATTTCAATAAAACCAAAAATAAATTGTAGCAATGCTTTTGACAGGGTTCCTGTCAAATAAAATACAAAATATTATATTAAGAAAGCCATGTTCAGTTGGATGATGCCACACAGAGTTCTCTGAGTCATCGCATTCCAAATGCCCCTAATAGTTCAGCTGTTAAAAGAAACTTCTCAGGTAATTGCTTTCAGAAAATCAGCAAGTCCTTGTAGTTCCCACACAGTAATATTTTAGATTACTATTGTGATAGATGAATAAAGTGGGGCAGACCATTACTAAATAACGCATGAGTCATACTTAGTGTACAGCAGATCAGGTGCTGAGAATTGTCTTGGTCTTGAAAGCTAATCAACACCAGAAAAGCTGGGCCACATTTACATGTGTTGTAGAACACCTCCTTGGAAGACAAATTTCTTTCTGGAATTTTAAAAATGTTCCTGTAAAATGTCATTCATTAGTCTGCAATGACTGGCAAGACAGGAAAAGAAAACTAAATTTTCGAATCAGTCTACATTTATTGAGTACCACCAGTCATAACTGTGTAGTAGATACTTTCACTCAGTACAAATAGCTGCTGGAAGGCATAAGGGGCTATATGAGTCAATAATTGCTTATAATTATGCCATTTTTTCCTTGAATTATCCATCTGTACTGTTGTTGTACAGATAGCCCTTCAAACAGTTGGGAGCCGAATAGGTATGCCAGTGAATTAATCTGACAGCGAAGAGGCACAACACACTAGTAACAAAAAAACAGGTAGCAGAGGCTCTAGGAAGCACCATTCAAGTTTTAAGATGTTTCTGGTATGTCAGTAATGAGACAAATCAAAGAAGATAGACTGATAAACAAAATTTTGTACAAAGTGCAATAATAGGCAGTGAGAGCTCTCTATCTGACAAGGTGTGGGCCATTCAACAAAGGATGAATTAGGCCAGAAATGTTAAAATATTCAGATTTTTTTTTTCCAACACGAACAAAAAGACACATGCTTTTATTTAAGACAATCTCAAAAATGGTGATTTGAAAACATGAAAGCCACTTAAAAGATAAAACAGTTTCACTGCAGTATTATGAAAGAATTGGTTCTACTACAAGAACCATTATAAAAATGAACCATGAACACAACATTAAATATTGGTAGATGTATTCCTATTAGGTAGCCTGTAATTCAGCAATTAACATTTTAGTATCTTATATGGATCAAAGCAATATGATCTGGATGAAGGGACCAAGGGCACCCTCAGTAAGTCTGCATATGACACCAAAATGTATGGGAATGTTCATCTGCATGACGGTAGGAAGGCTCTACAGGGGGATCTGGATAGAATGTATTGATGGGCTGAGGCCAATTGTATGAAGTCTAACAAGGTCAAGTCCTAAGTCACAACATTTGGTTCACAACAATCCCTTGCAATGCTACAGGATTGGGGAAGAGTGGCTGGACAGCGGCCAGGCAGAAAAGGATTTGGGGATGTTGGTTGAGACCTAGAAGAATATGAGCCAGCATTGTGCCCAGGTGGCCAAGAAGGTTTGCAACATCCTGACTTGCATCAGGACTTGGAAAATGAGCCTCCTCCTGTACTTGGAAATGATGAGGCAGCACCTCAAGTACTGTTGTCAGTTATGGACCTCTCACTACAAGAAAGATACTGAGGTTGTTTAGTCTGGAGGCTCAGTGGAGACCTGATCACACTCTACAACTTGAAAGGAGGTTGTAGTCACTTGGTTCTTCTCCCAACTCAAAATGATAGGACAAGAGGAAATGGGCTCAAGTTGTTCCAGGGGAAGTTTAGACTGGATATTAGGAAAAATTTCTTCTCCAAAAGGGTTGTCAATCATTGGAATAAACTTACCAAGGACGACTGTTGAGTTACCATCCCTGGAGGCATTTAAAAGATGCGTAAATGTGGTGCTGAGGGACATGCTTTAGTGGTGGATTTGGGAGTTCTAGATTAATGCTTGGTTGGATTTGATAATCTCAAAAAGTCTTTTCCAAGCTAAACAGTCAGTGATTCTATAAAATAACAACACTGAAATAATTCATTTAGACTGTTTCCATATAACTGAACTAAACCTATTCCAAGGTTTTGCACTTCTAGGATTAGGGAGGATTCATGGCAAGTTAGTTTTGTATACTAGAGAAAGTTTATTTATGTTTAAGATACTTTGCACAGGATGCAAAGCTTGTTCATGATTCAATATGGATCAGATTGTTTAAGAGGAAGCTTGTTTGGCATATGTCTGATTTCTGAGGAACATGAGATTGGAGTGAAAGATTGCTTGAGGAAAAGGTACTAAAGGGATAGTTCCATGGTTAATGAGATTGAATATAATCCTGAAAAATTATTCTTATATTTGATAAAAGATTCCTGCATGAATTCAAGGAACCTCTCATGAGTAGTCATCATACTCTGGCTTGACCTGGGATCATGGGCCCTGTTCTGCAGAAGTGTTTAGCTTTCATGGATCTGAAAAAAGTGCTTTGAACCTTTAAAATGCTCTGTGGCGCATGCTGGAGAATCAGATTCTATGCCCTCAACTTGGACTCTAAAAATCCATGAGTGCACTTGACCTCTTTGTCTCTCTCTAGTATCTATAAAGCAGGGAATTACACCATCTCTTCCTATCACTAGAGTGCTGGGAAGGTTAAATAATTTTTTTGAAGCACTCTAATATTTCTATTTGGGTATCATAGAGAAGTGCATGAGAAAATTAATCACCCTGTCTTCAGAGTAAGTGTGCACGACATAAATCCTAAGGCTACACTTTTGACAATGAGAATAAAATTTACTGAACAGCTAGTTTCTAACTTCTCTGTTATTGTTCTTTCTTCAACCATTATGATTTTTTTCTTTCCCACAGCCCCTAGAGGTTTATGTCTTACGCTTGCCAGATTCCTGGTGATAACCACCTGTGGGCTCTCCAAAATTCATCCCTCTATTGCCTTCCTGATATACAGTCACGTTTATCGTCTTTCCTTACTGTCTGTCTAAACCACCATCCCAAAAGTAAACAAACAAAAAAAGCTCAATATTTACTGATTGATGTCTTATTCCACCTTTTACATTTCATTTATTTTGTATAGGCTACCATTTCTTTCAATTTGTTGCAAAGCAGAAGAAATAATAATTTTTCCTGGTGCAATGAATTCTGATCTTCATCACAGACTGTTGGTGATGTTATAAAATAAACATAAAATATAAAATAATAAAATACCTTTACTGACATCACTGGGTCACATTTTATTACTGGGATCTTACATCACAGAAGCTTAGTTTAACTGTGGCCTCATTGATTTCCTGGCATATGAGAATTAAGAGAAAAAAGAGAGTGAGAACTGAGAATCCTGTTGTGCATTTTCTTATTTTCTAGTAAGTTTAATAAATTCAGTTTTTTAACAGATGTCTAGAAGACCAATTTGTAGATTTTCTTTTGAATTTACATAATCTGTTTACAAATATATAACACACTAAATATTTCAGGAACCATCTGCCTGTATTGTTTTGTTTTATAAATTCTGTCCAAGCACTTTGCTTGCCATTTTTTATTGAGAAACAGTCCTGCAGCTCAAAATACATCATGAAATATCAATCTGACACACTAGCTTTGGTTAATGACTTCTCTTAGATAGAAAATGTTAGCTGCTCCATACTAAAATGGATTTTTAAGCTTGTAGGGTCAGAAATACAGATTACGTAGTGCTCTGAATTTAACAGAGTTAGCAAAGTACATGAACTGAGAATCGGGTTCATAAAAAAGGTTTAAAATAGCTTTGATTAGTGGTTTTCATATTTCCCAAGGAAATAATTATTTTATAGCACAGCTATAACTGTCTTTCATCAGCACATATTCGAGTGTTTCAGAAAAGCACCAGAAGAGGGATTGATGACTTATGCATATTTAACTTTTGTCAATTCAATTTGCCCTGATATTAAAAGTGAAACAACCTCTTTAATGGAAATATACTTCAGTAGGTTAGCTGATTTGTAGAAGTTTTTAAGTACAAAATTCAACACAAATGTTAAAAACAAAACATTTTTACCTGTGTTACAACTAACTTTCAGGAAACCTGTATGTATTGATGGGAGTATTTAAAGGACTGATAAATCAGACTTCAAGACAACTCTGTACTGGATTGATACTTCTTAGCAATGCACAATGTGTTGTCAATGACTATTTCTTATTCACTGGCAATCATTATCACTGCATAGGCAAATCAACTAGTCCTTACAAGCTTAACGTAAAACAGCTTGGAACGTGCCGTACTCAGGAACTGAGGCAGTTTTAGTTGGCACTGTGGGCTGTGCTCCATCACCAAGGTCAAGATCTGTCAAAGATATTCCCTAGGGAAGGCAGATGCAGGTTGGACTCTCTTCTTTCTTCACCATCTTTCTTCTCTCAGCTGGCATTTCATGCTTTCTGTGCTCTCCCCCAAAATAAGAGGTGATGTCATCTGGTCTTGAAACCCTATTTTTGGGATCAGGATTAAGGCTGTCTTAGCTTATTTTGCAGAATTCTGCTTTTAACAGACACCCTTCCTTCCTGTTTTACAGCCTTAGCTCTCTGCCAGATTTTACTGCTTGCACACATTTTCCTCCTGCCTGCTTGTGCAACTATAGTGAAGACCTTTGTTTGCCCTTTGAAGGCAATGGCTATTACTATAATATTTAAGCTTATGTGTCTTACAAAATGTTATTAATCATGTTAAAATGTTACAAAATGCTTGGACATTTTGGCAGTCATACAATTTTAATTTTGTTTATTTTGGATTCAAAGCAAGAAAATATTAATTACATCTTCCTTAGTGTGCATGGACCTTTATGGATTCAACCGAGTTCTAATTTGTCTACAGCTGAGGTGTGGTGAATCTGGCTTTTATTAAGCCAACTAGCAATTTTTCATACTTTGTTCAGTAACTTTATTCTTTCTTCATATTTTCATGGCCAAAATTTAGTATATTCGGGTAAACACTGTCAGATGAGCACCCTAAAATATTTTTTAACCTTACTTGTATGTGGATTCCCACCCATGTAGCTTCTGATCCTAAGACCTCTACTGAAAATGTGCTTCAGGGCTGCCAGAAATTTCCTGAGCAAGTGCTCATTCCATTAACTATAGTATGGAACAAAATCTGCAGTACTTGATCTTAAACATAATTAGGTTTCTGTAAGGTCCCGCAGAAAGATTGTTGTAAAACTTCAGTCCTCTGAAAGCCTCTAATATTTAGACCCAATATATCCACTGATGATCTACATACCTGTATTCTTGTGGAGTAATAATGTTGCACATCTTTTCTAGCCTTGAGTCATTCACCTTAATTTCCTAACTCTTCTAACCCCTGTAGTAGAAGTTTCCACTTTCCTGGCCATGAACACACTATATATTGTCTGGAAAATACATAGAATCATAGAATCAAATAAGTTGGAAGAGACCTTTAAGATCACCTAGTCCAACCACAGCCTAACTTTGCTTAGTCCACCTCTAGACCATGTCCCCAGCACATCATCTACATGCCTTTTAAATATTTCCAGGGATGGTGACTCCACCACTTCCTTGGACAGCCTGTTCCAATACTTGGCTACCCTTTCAGTAAATAAATACTTCCTGATATCTAACCTAAATCTCCCCTGGTGCAATTTGTAACCATTTCATCTCATCCTGTCACTTGTTACCTGAGAGAAGAGACTGGCCCCCACCTGTACATACCCTCCTTGCAGGTAGTTGTAAGAGAGTGATGAGGTCTCCCCTCAGCCTCAAGACTAAAAAGCCCCATTCCCTCAGCTGCTCCTTATAGGACTCATGGTTCTCAGGAAAGCCATGCAGTTGTCCTTTTGTGTAAGGACCTTATGTCAACAGCTGTGTTGCTGAGTCACAGGATGTAGCAGAGCAAACTCATACCTTTTGGTTATGTGCAATTTCTGAACAGTGGCACTAACAGTCTCCAGTCCTTGCTAGAAATATCTCACCTGGAGGTAGACCTGTGACAGGAAAGTGCCATTAGAATGGTTTTCTGATGAAAATGCCTTTTTCTGAAAATCAAATTTTTCCACTGAAAAATTATATTCTCTTAACTGTAATGGTTACAAAAAATCTGCAACTGTTCATTTATCAATCTGCCTTGCACAGTAATCAGGAGGCACTCTGATTGTCTAAGGATGCCAAGAAGATTGTTCTGCCAATCCGTCTATCACATTTCTTCAGATATAATTTTACAGTAGATGACTACTGAAATCTCTCTTAATCCTGACATGTCTAGAAGGACTCTTTAACACTAAGTGACACTCTCCTGACTATACACTTTTATTGAAGTCAAACCCACATGCCTTTTAAGTTGAAGGCTGGAATGTAATTGTTACTTCCCCCTCTCCCCCCAGTGCAGTAAAAATGCTAAAAGTCAAATCACTATCAGTAATTTCAATCATGTTTATATGACTTTAGGTAAGATGTGAATTTGTGTCCAAAAATAGAATTGCAGCTTTAAAATATGACAAATGATTGAGCCTGCTGTCTGAGTCAGAAATTTTAGAAAAAGAAAAAAAAATCTTTTGGGATGGTCCTTCCTGCTTCCACAAGCACTAAAAATACTTTTAGGGAAGGACCTGTCATTATATTTTAGTTCTTCCATTTTGATGCCTGCCAGAAACTATGCAGTATTTCCATTAATGAAAACTAAAGAGAGAAAAAAAGTTGGAATTATTAAAAGCAGAATAAAAAGCTTACTTTAGATACTGTGATTTACAAGCAAAAAAATACGGTGGGTTTTGTTTTGTTTGGTTTTTTATTAATTGATTTAAATAGTTACAGCAGCAGATTTGAGTACTGGTGCAATATTTTATAGGTAATATAAACTGGTGAATAAATCCCTCAGTGTTTGTTCCTATGCAAAAGGAGCCTACAAACTTCAGAAAACTGGAAGATAAATCTTTCTCAATTTATGAGTGAAATAGAGTTCCTTTCCAATAGCTAGGAAATGTTTTATTTATTTGAATTTCAATCTTTAAAGCATTTTGCAGTAAATCAGCTTAATTTCCAAATACAATTGTTCAAACAATACAACAAAAAATGAAATAATGCCTTTTGAAAAATGTCAAATGGGCACTTCAGTAACAGTAAGAAGTCACGATTCCTTTATGCAAAATACATTTGTCAGAAATGACCTTTTCTCAGTTACCGTCTCAGTTTCAATAAATCGTACTTTCCCAATATAAGAGTTTATGTACTGCTGGAGATCCCTTGGCCTTCCTTATGCTATACTGATATTTGGAAGATAACTACCACTCTCTACTTTTGAAATCCTGGGCAACTCACAATAATGAACAGTCCTTGGAGAACCATGTTTTATGTATTTTTTCAGTATCTTCCTTCCAGTATATCATGGCCTTGGCTAGTCTGTGCAAATTAATTAAGATTATCATCCATGATTCCTTTCCTCTCTGGTAAAACTCAAGCAATTACAGTTCCTTGATTCCAAACTCATCTGTCTATGTGAGCACATGATTACTTGGGCCCATGCATGTCATACTTTTCTACTTCCTCATATGGTAGTAGCCTGGTTGCTACTAAACAATACTAATTATGACTATTATTTCAAGGAAAGAAAAACAGAAAAAAAGTTATAAAATTTAGCTACTTGAAAAGCAGTTATGGAAATCACAGATAAAACTTTATCAAAATAAATAATAGCAGTAGTTCAACTCAGCTGTCATTAGTCTTTTTTATATAAAAACTGATAGGTATAGGGAATTTTTTTCCTCCATGGAGATATCATTACTTTTCTTGGCTATAAGCAGGCTGCCACAGCAAACAGTGCACATTTGTCTAACATTCTAGAGGATAACTTTGTCTATGGTGAAATACATCATTTTACTCGGCAGCCTTGAGTCAAACGAATGCTTCAATTGATCCGAAGTCTTTTATTCTCTGGCTCTCTGAACAGCATAACCTAAAACCAGGAACACAAAAACCCACTCTTCTCCATTTTAAGGTTTGGAGTGTTTTTTAAACCTATATAATAGTGAAGGATTTTATACCTACACTTAGATATGGTTAATTTCCAGTGCCCTGAAAAGCAGCGTAATAACTGAAACACACAAGCAGTGCCAATGACTCATTTTTTTCTTTCATGATCTCTGAGCTGCAGTATGAAACATGGATTAATAAACACAGCAGTTTTCCAGTAAACAGTATTTTTTAGCTTTCTGCAATGTGCAGCATGGCAAGCTGGAACATCAATATGTCTTCAAAATCACTTAAGTGCTTGTCATCAAACCAAGGATTAATTGCTTCACAGTAAACTTGCACACAATGTATAGGTTCCAATTCTTTGCAAAACATAATGATCCTGGAGCTTTGAAATGTGCCAAGCCTGACATCTCAGGAGACTGAAAAACTGTACTTAGCCATAAAACATAGAGATCACAGAGAGCCAGCTTGAGCGTGACTCATATCCTTCCATCAAGTCACCTCTCCTCCAAATGGCAAGTACCACTTCTAAAGCCAAGAGGCCTTTTTGCCTGCCTTAGGCATGCACTCTTTATCCCTGGCTGTGGGAAACTGGCAACTAATACTTGTGGTGGTGATGGTGTTCTGGAAAAAAAGGTCTTCCTGACAGACTTCCTAGCAATGTGTGGTTGTTCATTTGTTGTTTTAATTACTTCAGTAAAGCTGTCTGATAGATCGACAACGAAGATAACTTCTCCTGTTTCAGCCAATACCAATGCCCTACACACCTCTCCAGCCAAATGTGGTGGTTTTCTCCAGAATCAGTATATTGATATCTTCTTTTTCACAGCTGTTTTCTGCACATTGCAATTTCACTGTGGGTCCTCTCTTGCTCTGTTACAGGTGAAATAAGTAAGATGAAATTATAATAAATATGTTTGTGTAACAACATAAGAAAAGGAGCAAGATGACTATTCTGATTTACATCAGAAAAGAAAAAGTTGTTGCTTTTGCTCCACACCTCTTCTTAAGATACAGGCCCAATCTGAACAATCAAAGAGCACTTACTGAAATCAGATGCCTGCCTTTGCTAGTGTAATGTATGACCATCAATTATCTTAGCTTTTATCTTTTATCTTTTCTTCTTTTTCTTTCTTTCTTTCTTTCCCCACTCTTTAAATTCACTGAAATGACAAGTTAATTAAACATGGGAACATGTTTATCCTACAAAGAATTGTCAGGAACTCCCCACCACTCCCTGAAAATTCCATGAAATCCAGGTTTTCCTTTAAAAATTCTTGGACACAGTAAATGTGGACTGATAAGAAACTGATCTTTTTTGTACAGCTTCATTATGTTTTACCACCTGCATGTAAATAAAGTAATTGCAAATTTGTTAAAAATACTTGAAAAGGAAACCACTTCAGGCCTGGAACGTGACAGGCAATACTTGAGATTCCCGGGTCATGTCTTGTCCTGTATGAGTGATAAATGTAATGACTTTTTCAAGCTTGTCTAGATTTACCAGTATGATACTTGAAATATGTAGACAATCTGCACGTGATCGTTCAGGCAAAAAATCCCCCTCTAACTCATTTTAGTAAGCATTTCTAACCCTTAAGTAGTGCAGTTTCTCTAAACTGTTTATTCTCCCCAGTCCTACAGGAACTGCTTGCACTAAACCTCTAACTGCCTAGTCACTGCCACAGACCACTGAGCCCTGCCTGCATGTGGCTGATGAAGTATTTCAATCTGCTTCAGGATTAACCTGTTCTTCTTATGGCACAACACCTACTGTATGTCGACTGGAAAAGGCGATTAACTAATTTTCAATTTGTTTGTGGACAGACTCCCATTTATAAAACAAACAGGCAAATCACTTCAAACAGGGAGAACACTCAAAGCTAAGTGGTATATTTCTTCAGCCGATACCCAACGACCTTTCAAGATGAAAGGATAATAGTCGATACAGAAAAGGAAGAAAAGAAGCCCTGTGTGCTGTTTGCAAGGTTTAGAGGTCACTTGGCTACAGAGAGAGAAGGATACAATGAAGGCTGCAGAAAACACTGCAGAGGCAAACATGGCCGTTCGTTTAGATTTTTTTCTTCTGAGCCTCACCATTCACCACTGGCCTTCTTCATTTAACAAGAGCCTCTGTTCCCCTAACTAAGGATATGTTCTGTTTATTGTGTGGCTGAGGCTCCACTTATGTATCAGCTGTCTATCTGCGCTCCTCTTTGGAGAGCAAGTAATTGGTCAAACCCAAAAGCAAAATGGCATGCTTATCCCATTCAGCTGTCTGGTGATCATATGACAGGGCTGAGAGAGTATGATGGGGGTCTCACAAGACAAAGTAAGATATTATTCCCAGTGAAATCCTGTGGCTACATGCACCTCTGTCTGCAAGTACAATCGGGGTCTTTGTTCTGCTGTGGATCCTGGGAGTCAGCTTGCTTCTCCCATTGAAAAAACTCAAAGTGATTTCCCACACTTGCAGCAAGGCATGCTGCGGCCATAAAGATTGTTCTGTCCTCTGAGCACACAACAATGTTTAGACAGAAATAGAAAATTAAAAACAAATTCCCTTTTCATTTTAGTGACCTTCAGAAGCTATACCCTTAAAAGTGGATGCAGCAAAAAGTATTTGCAGCAACGGAACCTGAGTATTGACTACACAGAATATGCTTTCAGAAAAACTTTTTCCCATTCCCAGTTTTGTTTAAAACTTTATATACTGCTTCTCTTGAAAGAAATAAGTGTTTGTCAGCAAAAGTGCCTGAGATACCAGTTACCTCCCACACATTTTGCTTCCTCACACTTTCACTCTTGCCCGTACACACATCCACCCTCACACAGCCACCAAATTAACTACTCTTCTCCCACATGCAGGCTGAGAGACAACCCTGATAACTGCTGAGATATGTTAACCTTTTTTGATGGTAGTTGCTACATAGATAAATGTTGAACTGACCACCATTTTAAAAGACAGAGGGTCAGCATTCCAAAGTCACCTTGGACACTATCATCAGAAATTATCTTTTACCCCTAAGCTATTCTGTCTGCATTTTTTTAAAAAACAGTTGAAAGAATCAAAAAAAGCTGATGAAGCATGGTTCAGTCTAAAATTAGTTTCTGCATGGGACCAGCATGTTTCCTTCCATATCTTACTATCGCCTGAAATATTACTTTTTTATTGTAAGCACTTATTTACTTTTTATTGTAACTGTTTTTTTACTTTTCATTGCACTACTTCCAAAAATTTTAGAGATTATTTAAATTTTTACTCTGAGACTTGTCTCCAGATTTGGGCTCTCTTTTGGTATGCATGTAAAGACTTTAGATAGAGAAGCAATATTGTGATGATATGAAGGTTAGTTACCTATTTAACAGGAGATTAGAAAAATTCTGTTTAGTGTAGTGGAACAAAGCCTGAGAAGGAATAGAAGCAAGTCTATAAATACATCAACAGGGTAAACATCAGGAGAGAATAGAACCATTTAAGTGAAATGCCACTGTTGTCACAGGAACAAATGGATGTGAACAGCTTGAAATAAATTTAGCGGGAAATTAGAAGAAACGTCCCCACTCTTAGAGCAGTCAGGTTCTGGAACAGAGCCCTCCAATAGTTAAAGATAGGGCAAAAAATATGCCCAAATATTAGTTTTGAAGATGGAGATTATTAATGAATGAGTTTTATAAAAGATGATGAAATATATTCAAAATGTCTAAGACTCCCTCCAGCCTTATGTTCCTGGTATTATTTTTTTTTACAGCTTTATTTATTTATTTTGATTTGCCATAGCTGAAAATCCTGAATGGCAGGTTAAAGGAACTAGGTGTGGAAAAGAAATAAATTAAGACTCTAATTTCTGTCTGGTCTGACTAAAAGGCAAATAAAGTGGTTTTAAGTATCCTTTTCTTCCCATAATCTGATCTCAAACATTAATAGTTATAAATGTCTACTTGTTGTAACCCTCAATCCAGGTGTCAAGATATCTGCATTCCAAGGCTCAGCTCTCTGACATACACCTATATGACCTTGGCTTGGTTTTACTGTAAAAATTGCTGCTGAGCTGTGGGGGTTCCTATGCTGAAGAGGTGTATGATAAGAAAATTAAAGACAGAGGAGAAATTTTTGAGACAATACTAGATACCAGCTCAGGGAATAAAGGGAAAAAATAGCAATGTGAAATAACATAAAATATTGAGGAAAAAGGTAGAGAATTAGAAGATAGAACTCAGCGAGAGCCTTGTTCAAAGGCTGACGCTCCTACCTCTGCCTGAAGGCTGTCTGGGCAGCAGGGCTGTCAACCACCTTCATGCTAGAGATTGGTGTAGTACCACATTAGTCTCAGGTATTAGCCAACATATCTAATAAGCATATTAATCAACTAACAATTGCTCTGCATGGGTTGGTAGAAGGCCCAAACCCAAAGGTTATTCATCAGAGGAAGGGTAACATTATATGAACAGGAATTCATAACATCATTTTAGGATTCAGTGTCAAGACATGCATCAACAAATGCAGTTTGATGGGTTTAGATATATGGACTTTTAAAAATGCTATCCTGCTGAACACCCTGGTGCAAATTCTTGCCACCACGAAGGACCTGACAAGTTTTATGGGCAACATGTAAAGCTTTGTGTTCACTGTCACCTTGATTGTGAGCTGGAAGGACTCTAGAGATTGTGACAGAAGAGAGGGCTTAAAGGATTTCTCCATCCACCACAGGCCATGTCATGGCCTTCCACTATATCCATACATGTCAAAACTGTTTCCTGTCAGGTCACATTGGCTCCACGCTCCTTAAAATCATTGGCATTGATGAGAAAGATGAGAACTTTTCCATCTAATTGGTGTTAGATCTGTGTTGCAAACTTTGCTTTTTCCATGACAAATGCTATAAAGAGGCTTCTGTAAAAAGCAACAAGATGGTACAACACAGAGCAATTTTCCTGGAGACTGTAACTTACGCAGTTGCTAAGAGAAATATCTAATAAATATGATTTGAATAGAAATGCTAATGAAATAGAGCTGGGTGCTTGTTATGTCATTTAACACTACTGCATATACAGCAGTTAATCCTTTTCTCTGTATTGTCACTGAGGTCTGTATCTGTTTTTACTGCAAATCAGATAAATGCTGTCACATGGCAGGAAACAGTGAACAAATGTAGTGGTGTAAGGTTACATTCAGCTGGACACCACCTACCTGAATGATTAATTGAAGGTGTATGCAAAAAGCCACTGAAACTCAGCAGTTCTGTCAAACAGTAAAAAAATCAATAAGAACACCACTGTCTTGGTCTGTTGTACTTTTGTAAGAAACACAAAGACAAATCAAGGATATATTTTCAAACCTGCCAGGAAGTCGCTGCAAGATGAAAGCCTTTTATTTTTTTCCCACTGAATTATAGCTTCTATTAATACAATGGCATCTGCAGTAAGGACAGAATCTAATATGCAACACTCTTCCCATCCCTTTCATCATCCCTGAGGTTTTCAATGTATTCTTGTTCAACCTTTAGTTAAAGATCATTGCTACTACGCAATCAATTTTTGCTGTTCTCCTGGGTAAATGCTTAAGAAAGATTTAACTGCAGTTACAACAAAAAGAGTGGCATTTTGGCACAAAGTATTTGCACGCATGTGATATGTGGCATGTTCAGTTAGCATATCCTACTGGGATATCCTGACGAAGGAACCCTAATTTCTATAGGGAATTGGCCACATGCAAAACCAGTTTGTTTATAGCTCATGTCCAGCTGTGTGGGACTTTACTGCTGGAACACTAGTAGGGAAGGAACTTTTGTCTTGAGACTCCTAACCAGAACCAATGGACAATTCAGGAGATGTAGAGAAGTGTCTAAATTAGCCAGTCACTATGTCCAATCTATTTTCAGCAAACAAACAAATCAAGAGACTGAGTTTCAAGCCAAGGAGCTCAAACTATGTTGGAAGTACCAAAGATAGCGAGCTTCTAATCCTGAGAGTAAATGTCAACAGCTTCAGTACTGGCTATATCAGAGAATGAAGAAAACACTATTTGTGATTTTTTTTTTCCCCAAATAAAAGCTCCCAGTCCAATATGTTGTGAGATTTGTAAGATCAAATGAATGTTTTCTGAGAACTCTTGAAAGCATTCACAACGCAAGAAGCTTCCTGAGTACCATATGAACTCATTCTGAGGCCAATGTATTTACCAGAAAGACATAATGGATTTGTTCTTTAATCTTCTCTTTGAAATATTGCAGTCATAAAATTAGAGAAAATAGTATAATGTCTTTTTGCTGACAAGCAGTATATGAATAAGCACAGCTTACAGTCTGAATTCCTGTTCAGTTTTTAATGTCATTCAGAAGTAAATAAGGGTCAAATGCAGAATGATTCACTACTTCACAGACATAATGAATGCCTGCATAGTTCAATGAACTCTAATGCATGCAGGTTCCAGTGGCATCCTTTACTAAAATAACATGCCTAACATTAAAAAAATTACATTGAGAGTAATATATCAGTATAAATACCAGAAGACTTTTCATCCAAAATCTGAAACTGGATTTGAACTACAGATTTCTACTTCTGAACGCATTCAGACATACAGTGTAGCTCCTGGAAACTGAAGAGGACAAAAGCTCTTTGAAGAACTCTGTATGAATGCTTCTGACCTAGAAAGAAAGAATAGGTGAGGAGAAAAGAAGGTTCTGCAGGGTCATGATTTGATTCAAGAAGAAGAAATTAGATGTAAATTGTGCTTACTGTACTTGAAGCAGACTATACCTGCATTGGTCTGCTGCCAGTGTTAACTGACTGCTAATGACTTTTCCAGAAACCCTGTTGACAAAGGTGGCCACAGGGCAGAATTAAAAACTATTGAGATGCATATTGTAAACCCAGTGGCTTCTGTGTACAAAATTCTCAATCTCCTTGGCAGACTGTTGACGGTTAAAGATAAAATGGAGTTCACATATCTTCATAAAATTTATCTAGTAAGATTAGATAACTTTTCTAAACTGATATAATCAGCAAAGAATATAGTCTTAATTGCAAGTGGAGAGAGATGGAAATCTCCAAGGGGTGATATATTCTATACTAAAATAATAATTCTTAGGTGGAATGAATTGCTGTCTGGAGATACCCACTTCTCTCCATCATTTACAGTCCCAGCTAAAGTAATGTTTCTGGGAGATCTCTTCCACATCTCATATGTTTAATTATGTGAATAAGGCCTCAAGATGAAGACAGCTGATCATTACATTGCGGTGATGCCATAACCATATATCATTGTAGATCTTATAAAGGCTGTTTTGCTTTCATTTCTAGAAGAATGTTTAAGATGTCTCACAGATGAGAGAGAAATACTGTGAGTAGTAAATAATAATCAATTAATAACATTAATAACCTTGATGACTATTCCGGAAAATGTGTATGGTTTTTGATCCAAGATAAGAAGATAACAACCTAGTTTGAAACTTAACCTTGCTGACAAAAAAGCAAAGGGAAAATTAAGAAAAAAAATATTTCTGTATTCCTTTTTGATTATGCAAGCCTGTATGTTTGGCCAAATATGAAAAAAGGACCTTTTGTTAGTCAAACTCCTCATCAAAGAATAACATTGTATTTTGCCTTAGGAAGGATTTTTTTTTAACACTTATGTTGGCAGAATATTTCCCTACTGATTCATGAAATAGTCATCAGATCACAGAACCTCAGAGTTGCTGAGGTCAAAATAACCCATCAGGTATTTTTATAGACTGATAAAGTGTCTCTGAGACTTTTCTCCAGACTGAATCGTCCCAGTTCCCTCAACTCCTTTTTGTATGACAGATGCTCCATAACTTGACAGCTTTTGTGGCTTATCAGTTGACTTGCACCAATATGTCCAGCATGCTCTGAGAAGCCCAGAATTAAACAAAGCACTCCAGGTGTTCATCACCAGGGAAGATTATCTTCCCTGGCCTGCTTTACTCTGACAATGCCAACTTTTAATATATATTATTATGCATATACTGCAAGAAGGATTGGTTGTGACAAATACTGTATTTTTAATAGTGTGAGAAAAAATGTTTAATGAAGTTTGAAGTGTACTACTTGGAATTTCTTTAAAGTTCATAATTAATTAGAAAATTATTTTTTCATGAAGAAATTTTATTTATTATTTTAAAAATAACAAAATAAAAAGGAACATTTGAAATAAAATATATTGATTTACCTGACCAGAGTATTTTGAACATTTTTTTTCTTTATTCAATACATGAAACTTATTTGGAATTTTGTAAATTATAACAAGACCAAAAAAAAAGGATTTTCCTGACAGTGTATAAAATATAGTAAGTAAAAAAGCTTTAATTATATGATAGAAACCAGTTGGCTACTCAGAAACCACATAGTGCATATGTGCAGGTCAGCAGGGCAAATGAAAATGCTAATACTAGTAGGAACCATATCCAAGGGACGTCCTCTAGTCTCGCAAATCCCCAAAAGCCCAGGATTTCTGTCTAGCTAAAGGCCATGACCTCAGTATACTTATTTTGAACTTAACTTTCCACACAGATTCATGTATGACTGAGCTATTGGAGTCAGTACTGTTTGCTGGAGATTGTTTATTGACATAATGCAGAAAGCTGCTCTCTCTGATGTTAAAAGGTTATCATGAAAAAAAGAAAAGAAATACAGATACTTCACCAATATAGAAAGGAAAAAAAAAAAAGCAAGATATTACCTCTCTCAATACATCTGTAAGAAAAAACACCTGCTACATTCACACAAATGAATGATCATTTACAAATTGTCAGTTCGGTATGTCTTGTTTTACTATAAAATATTCAAGCTTTATAAAATGGTGCATAAATTCAAACTGCTGTCTAATTTTTTTCCTTTTTTTAAACAAATCCTACTTTTAAGAGTTTCTTTTATTCAGTGAGCGAAATTTCCAATCTACAATAAAACTACTGAAATGACAATAAAAATATTATTACAACGTTCTGGCTTTGTGGTATAATAAAGGGAGAATAATATGGCTTTTAATGTACCCAGTGTATTGCCTAGCACTGGATAACAATTGAACTGATTTACTCTCTTAGAGAGACTGCTCATTAGTTCTGAAGTCAACCTGCTGAAAAAGCTGTCAGCAACATGATTTTATAAATCAACTTGCATTGCTTGCCAGTATTCTCTCATGTGGTCTGTATTCAGGAAGATCATCATCTATTCACAAAAACTTCACAATGATTTCCCTACTTGCTCATTCCTTTTGTAGTTTATCAAAACTGATTTTACTATGTGACATACAGGTTTGTCATGTCTTTCACAACAAACCTGCCATCTCTCTTATGCTTCTAGAGAGTTTACTGAAATGGCTGAACAGATGCTTATATTTAGGGGACACTTTCTCCAACTTTCCTTCAACTCTTGAGACTTTCTCTAATAAAAATTCATTCATAAACATTTCTAACATTAACCAAATTCAGTGAGAGTCTTTATTTTACCAGACTAGAATACAGGGTAATTGTGATGAAACATCAGTGACATCACAAATGGAAAGGATTTGAGGTTTTGTAGATGTATTCCTCTATTGAAAACGGAAGCCTTTCTGAAGATCTGTTGTACTCCCAGAATAAGACTCATTTATTTTTTTTGTTATTACACTTCCAACTGCCACCTCATTTCTCAAATAAGAAGACTTAATAGATGTCAGTGTTGGGGATTTAAAATTCACTGAGGATTAATGAATCTCACTTACAGGGTGAAGGATGGTCACAAAAGCCAAAATGACAAACACCTCCCACCCCAATTCAGGGATGAAGCAAAATTTGACAGAGAGCAAGTATTAGCCTCCTTTTAACCCTAATATCAGAGAAAAGTTAGAGATGTTAATACAATACATATATCATATTGTTTAAAGTTTGTCTATTTTTTTGAAATTACAATTTATGTTCTGGGATTTTGTTTGGGGTTTTATTCTGGGTCTAAGGAACATTGTAAACAGATCAATTTCTTTCGTTGCTTTAGTTATGGACTCTGCATACTATAGCCAACGGTCTGTTCAGTGCACTATATTCCAGGTATTTCTTAACAATATGAAAATAAAATAGGAAGTAGTAGAGTTCTTTTTTGCATATAGAATGAGCATTAGATTTGGGGAAGGAAGAAAGTCTCCTACAATTTATTTCAACATGATTAAACTAGTACAGTATTTCATTTAAACAGCACTCAGAGATGTGAAAAGGTTTGCTCCCTTAAAAAAATGAGAATTTTCTTCATATGACTGGCTGTCCAATGACTGAGACTGCTACTGAAGTGTGTGTCATTGTGAGGGAAGATGTAAGCAATGCATCAGCTCTGACCTCACTGAAACAAAGCTGCCTAGTGAAAAATAAACTCCACGTCTCTCTTCACAAAATTCTGTTTTAAATGAAGACAAACAAACTGTGTGGGCTGCAGATTTTTTTTCTTTTAAATTGAAATTTGCATATAGCATGCAAATTGATTTTCTATGTTTGAGTAGGTATGGTTTTATTCTCCAAAATTACTTTGATTTTACAGATATTCAAGAAAGGAGTGGAAAAGCTTTCTTAGGGGGCAGCTGGTCTGGGACCTGCTGTCTAGAAACCATTACACCACCTTTGGACATCAGACCCCAATGAGGGATCAGGGCAAGGTGGGAGCAGCAAAGAACCCCTTGTATCTTACATACCATAGTTAAAGAACTACCTATGTTTGAAGAACGCTTGAACTGAACTACATTAAAAAATGCATTACACAAGCATTTAAACATAGATTGTCTTCTGAACTTACTATATAACTAAAGGGAATTATACAGTAAATAATAGCTGCTGCCTTTTATCAAGTAGACAATACCATATTTAGAATGTATAAATTAACAACAGCAATTGGTATATACTACAGGCAAAGGAATGACAAAAGCTAAATGAAAAATAAGCAAGACTTCTAAAAAGGTTCAGTATATACAAAAATAATTTTCTCTGATATCTAATTAATAGGTAATGCTGTATAGAACATATGGGTAAGAAACAGACAGCAACTCACTTTTAATAATTGACTTGAATTCCAGCCATAGGCAGAAATTAATCTTAATTCAAGAATGTTTTACCTCCAGGGCCCAAGGATATCTCTGTTGAAAGGTCATGTACTGGTAAAACGGTAAGAGATCTTATTCTCTGTCCTTTTTTTTCCACCCATTTTTTGTCTTTGGCCATGATCATCGTGTTGGACCCACCTTCATTACCAGTCTGCGGTCATTGGGGCAGCCAGACTTTCCATAGGAAAGTATGGGAGTGCAACAGGGAAGAAAGAGTGACTGGCATCAGCTGAACAAAAAACAAAGAAAGAGAAAGGGCAGTTGTACTGTCAAGACAATTTTATGAGGAGGTATAAGTTCTGTAGCAATTCAACTCCCAGGTCATTTTAGATGAAACTATTTTTGTTCTTTTATTTGGATTCCTGTGAGGAGCAGAGAGAACCATGCATGTTCTAAAAGAATGGGTAAAGATTGGAGAACCATAATCATTGGAATTAAGTTGATAAAGGCAGGGAAGATTACTTTCACATTTGTGAACTGGTACTTTGTGAGCAAGCGATAATTCCAAAGTTGTAGATATGTGAAGTTAACTTCTTGCTGTACTGTTAAGCAGTGAGCTAAGAGGAAAAGGGCTTTCTACAGTCAACACAGCAGGCCTTTGTCAACAAAAATTCCAAAACAGGCTGCCTGATTGGCAAGAACTCCAGTTTATGAGGACTGAGCAAGTCTCTGCATTCTCACCAAAGTGGAGATGAAACTAAGTTCCTGAAGTAGTGGGTCTCAGGAGAAGGTCATGTAAAGCAGAACGACTGTCAGCAGTCCGCTTGATTATTCCTCTCATCTAGGTTTATCACTTCCATAACATCATAACTAGCTCACTGTTTATGTAAAGAACTTCTAAGACATCAAGTTCCCAATTTAGCTCAAAATTCTCTTGAAATACTTTATATTTATAGTAGTAAACAAAGAAACAAAAAACCCCAAACCAATGTTTGAGGCTGTAATTATACACAAAACTCAATATAAGTAACTCCTGAAGTGTCTTCGTTACCAGAATGCAATACACTGACTGTGCCACAAATCAGCTCCGAAGTGGTGCAAAGATCTTTGACCAGTACCAGATGTCAGGGAAAATGCCTGATTCATTTCTCCTTTTTACAAGGTTTATTTTTTGAATTGGAAATTCCCTGAGAGGACCATGTCTTTTTCCACTTTATGTGAGGTTAAAAATAGTGTTGTTAATGTGAATTTCTTCTTTGAAAGAAAAGAAAAAAAAATATGGAAAATACTATTAGAAGCGTAGGGGTTTAGTTACAGGCTAAGACACCTGCTTAACATTTGCCGTATGGCATTTTCTATCACGTTAGTCATATACAGGAAGCTTAAAGTGCACAAGTTTAACATCCTGTGGGAATGGAATCACAGTAACTTTTCTTTAATAGTTTATCTAGTACTATTATTTATACTTCATGTAAAGATATTTTTGAAAATTATGCTGCCATTATTCTTATCCAGTCTTACGCATTTTTCCTTTTTTATTATCTTTATTTTGTATGGGATATTCATCATTATTTTAAAGTGGAATTTTCCATGAATGGATTTAACTCACTTTTCCCCAAATAGGTCCTAATTTGACATGGAGAAAGGTAATTTTAAAACAAAATTGCCAACAGGATAGTATTCTGTTTTATTATGAAGATTAAGATATCATCATTAGAGTTGAAGAGAATATAGTTTTTCCATTCCATGAATAGTCTCAGTATAAGTAAAAATCTTACACACACTCAATAAAACCCAAAGCATTTCCCCCATCAGCAAGAAAATTGTTCATTGCTCAAAAGCATGATGATCTGTAGCAGTGAGATTCAGTACAGATCCTGCCATAATAACTACCTAGTTACACATACAAAAAATTCAAATGCAAAATACTCAGAATGGTTTACCTCTCTGGAGCCAAATCAGGAATAAGTCATCAGTACTATAATTTACATTTCCATGCAGAATTAGAGATTTGACTCATATATCCTATGCGCAGAGACCTCTAGGCTATTAACAATTTTGTTAAAAGAGAAATTTAATTCATGCTGAATTTAGTCGACTTCCTAAAAGCTTTCAGTTTAAGTGGAATTTTGGACTAAAAATAATGAAATACAACGCAATGGAGACTCTCCAACTTTAGCTGCCACATAATGTTCTAGATGACAATTTGTAGGTGTGTATGTATCAAAGATGTCAGAAAATACTTTAAATATGTAAACTTACAGATTTCTGAATCTTACGTTCCATAAACAGGAAATATCCAGAGTTTTCCTCCAAGATGTTTCAAATTAGTATTCCAAATTCAACAGGCTGAAGAAGGGTAGTTTGCATAAACTTATCCAAACAATTTATTGAACTAGAAATCTGGGATTTCTATTTTTGTTTTTTATTTCCTTGAAGCAAGGCCTATTTTAGGATTAAAGGCAGGGGAAAGAAACAAAGTTTACATTGAAAACATATACACATTCAAAGTATAAAGTATTTACAAACAATCTGGATACAGTAAAAGACTCCAAGTTTTCTAGCAGGTTTAATTAATAAGATTATTGCAACAAAGAGTCAATTTATCCCCTGAAGCATAGCATAATGCTCCCAAGTCACTTAATCAGAGCCATAAAAAGATTATGGAGAAGATCAGACAATTTTAATGATCTTCTTCATTACCTCTGAAAAGCTGATCTAAGTAAGACAGATATCTGTATAGATCAAATGATACCACCAGTTTACAAATTTACTCTCTGCTGGTGACTAAGACCCTGAAATGGTTCTTTGCATTGCACTAAAAAATTGAGCTGTAAGGCATAAATTCATTTGTGATTTCAGTTCTAGTCCAAGCTCAATTCCACTGTAGAGTGTACAAAAAAGTCAGTTGTATGGCTTCCTGAATAGATTCATGCCATATCAGCATTCAGAATCATCACTGTAACTTTTTATGGTAGTTACAAATATATAGTCAATTATTTTTTAATCTTGTTTACGCTTTAAAGAGAACATAGCTGAGACCAATAGAGTAGTTTAATCCATTTTATTTTCTTTCTTGCGTACTGTTTAGGAAATTGAACTGAATTATAGAACAAAGCAACTAATGATTTAATACCTTCACTTTGAGTGACTAACTTGAAACAACTCTTAAAGCTCTGATTTTCAAAGTCAGAAAATCAACATTTTTATCCAATACAAGTGCCTGCAAGGAAAGTTTGTTGACAACCCAGATATTGAGACACTGAATAATTCCTAATCATAGATTTTTATTTTTTCTTTCTTGTAGAAGAGGATTTGTTTGCTAGATTTTTGCAGATTCTAAATGCGTAAGTATATCTAAACCAATGATCTTGAAAAGGTGACCTGAGATCAAGATCTGGAGTGGCAGAGATTTGCAGACATAAGTTAAGATCTAATTTATCAATGTGAATGTTAAATAAACTCATAAAGAAATGGAGTATGGTGAGCCAGTGGTGATAAATGATCCATAAGACTGTATATCCACAAAGACATCAGTTCATGCACTGATTGAAGGGAGATGGGAAGGAAGGAGGGAAGGGAAGAAGGAGGGAAGGATTTAAAAACTTGAAGAGCTGTGTATGTATTGGATATAGTAATCACAGATCTGAAGCTTTTATATATAACATAATCTAGTACTCATTGGAGTAACATCACAACATAGATTCAATACGCAGTAGGTTAAACACTATAGCACAAATCTTCAATGCTCTCAGGCACTACAACAGCACCTAGGTATTACAGTGATTGGCATTCTGTGTGTCCAAAGCAGATTAAATACTCTGTTCAATGTGTCAAGTCAGTTTGCAATGCAAAGCAGATATATATTTGCTTTGGCTTCTGCAACCAATATTTAAAATAGAAACTGGGAAGCTGATGCAGAGAATAGCATTTTACTGCTTTGTTTGTATTTAAGCCTTCATTTCAGTAGCAATGAATACACATAGGTTGGGGTTTTTTTTAGTGTCTCCTTTCTTTAGCACAGAATTAAAATGTGTTCCTGTTGGAGCAGAACAAATATAAATTAAAAAATTAGGAAACGAAGAGTTCTTTGGCCTCTCATATCTATAAACCATAACACTTCATTAAAAGCCTCATTTACTTTAATAAAAAGCATTTTGTAAAATTTAGATCTTAAAATATTAGAAATCACAAGGATCTCATAAAAAATTGGTATTACAATACTGTACACAATGCCTATATCTAAATCATGGAATTTTTTTGGACAGATTCATAAAACTAATGAAGGTGGACAAATCTTTTACAGATTCAATTTTTAATCACTTCAAATTGACAACTATTTTCTCTCTGGGTTCCACATCCAACTTTAACATATGTAAAAGTTGTTGAGTCTCACAAAGGGGCAAATTTAAATAATAACCCGTCTTGACAAAACCTCTAGACTTCAAGAGGATGTATTTTCACTCTTTCATCTTCTCTGGTTTGATAATATTCAATTGCTATTAAATTCTACAGCAAAACACCCTCATCCTGACATCAGTGGATTTTAGTTTTATAAGACGTAATATAAACAAAAGTGGGCCAGAAATTTTCTGTGAAACACCTGCACACACAGTAGCTGCAGTCCCTTCCAGTCATTTTATAATAGGAAGCAAGAAGTTGTTTTCTTAACTTTTTTCCTCTCTTTGCACTGAAACCAGCAAACTAGCTGGAGGGATACTTCTGACTGCATTATGAAACAAGATCATAAAAATATTAAAAATATAAATTTTTATCAAGAACATATATTTAGAGACATTCTGAAGCCTCTGAGAAATCTTTTTAAAACTTTCCACGTTAAGTATTCTGTGAGAAGGCTTTTATTTTTTTTAATTTAGTCAACTCTTGCTAAGAATACTGTCAGAAAAGTAATATCTTCCTTATCAATCAGGAGAACTTGTTCTTTATTCCTGATCAAAAGTCAGATGCCTTGCTCTTCCTTCTCTCACTGAAACAACCAGGATGTAAATAAGAGAAAGACATACACTAGGCTATCCAGATGCAAAATGATAATTTATCAAACACGTAACCACTCAAATATAAGATTGTTGGAGTAGAAGTAACTTTTTTACAGAAAGTAGTCATTTTATATTTTTGCTGTGTAGATAGCAAACTTTAAGAACATCAGCTTCTGTTTTAAACATTTCCTACTGTACATCATGCTAGCTACAATGAAGTTAGTTCTTCCTAATGGCTAGATGTGTTGATTGTCAGACACAAACCTATACAGGTTTTTCTCATGTGGCCTTAGGAATGCTAATATTAACTTCAATACCTACTCTGCCATTATGTGTTGACCAGTGTTTTCTGTGTCTTATAGCCATAGTGGTCACATACAATTTTGTGTGTCAGAATTTCTCCAAATATCTTGAACAACTCTGAAGAAGCAAGATGTTCTCTGGGTAAAATTTTTTTAGATTTTTTTCTTCTTTTTCACTCTGGATTGTAAAAGCTACTTTTAATGTTCCGCCCAAGTTTATCTTTTATTAAGGTACTTTATTCAATACAGACTTACAAAATCCCTCATAATATCCAAGTATCTCAGCTTCTTTAGAAAAGATGCTGTGTATAAGTGATCTCAGACAGCTATCAGTAAGCTTTTAAAAGCCTTCAGTAGAATGGGAACTTCACATTTCTAGGTCTAGTCTAAAACTTTAGTATTTATTTAAGACAAAGTAGCATTATATTAAAAGCAATCAGTGGAAGGCAACAGGATAGAAATCCTGTGGTATGTGCAGGTAATGTTGGCATCATATGGTGACAACTGAACAGGGAGTAACAGACTGCAAAGGATGGAAGTCATTGATAGGTAGCAAAGAGGAATATATGAAAGATTAACAAAGTTCTTGACGTTTACAGGTATGTTGAATAGAACCCAGTAATTAACAAAATATTGAAGTTTGAGTACATGGCAGGTTGAGAAATGGGTTAAACTGACCACACTATTATTACCACTTCAATCTTTAGACAAAAAGCAATTTGTGATTTCTGCATTACACTTCACTGCTGATGTAGCCAAAGTGATGGTGTATTAAAAAGTATTAAAAAGAAAGGTGCTATGCCAAACTATGAATTCATGTCATCATGTTACTAGGCCGAAACAGTATTCACTAAGGAGCACTTATGACTGAAAATTAGGAGTTTTCCAGAGAAGCTCTGGGAGCACAATGCACATTTTTCACTAAATGTTAATGGGATTTGGTTACCTAACTGCATTAGTGACCTTTGAAAATCCCTATCAAAGTAACTGAATTGCAAACAAAAAATAGAGAATTTCTCATTAATTTCCACTATTGTGCTAGTAGACTGGAGGGTAGCCAGTATTGTAGCCATCTTTAAATGATGTGTTAGGGGTGAGCCTGAAAATTATAGACCAGTGAACATGACTTTAGTATTAGGTAAATTAGCTGCAAACACATTTAAAGAGACTTATAAAACACACAAATGAGCATATTACAATAGAAATCACCAGAGCTTCTGTAAAAGGAAATTGTACTGCTTAAGCCTCATTTTATTCAAAAGAATTGAAACAATAATGCATAAAGAATTGTTAAATGTAATTTACTTGGACTTCTGAAAGGCCCTCTGGAAAAAAGTCTGGACCAAAGATGCTAGCTGGAGGAGCAGTTAGTCTTGAGGAAAAGTGTAATGCTTAATATGCTGCTGACATGAAAGCATAAATTTGAAAGACCTAGTGGCTATTAAAAGCAAATATTTTCAAATATAAAAAATTATATAAATCAGTATTTGAAATACTGTTATGCTATTATCTAAGGAGTTAATATGTCCCTGTCTCAGCATTTATGTTTAGTTTTGGTCAATCAGCTTTAAAATTGCCCAGAAAATGTCTGCAAACATAGAAACATGCTAACAAAATAACAGGCCTCATGATTGTCACAACATCTGCATGATATAAGATAAATTTTAAAAGGCAATGAATTTAAAAGTGCCAAAATATATGAATGATCAGCAGCAAAAGGATAATTACATTGTACTTTTAGCTATTTTTTCCAATTTCTGTACTAGCAAATTTCTTGAAAGCACTCACTGTCATTAACGCCATGACCTGTGTGGTGGTTCAGCCCCAACCAGTGGCTGAGCACCACACTCCTCCCTCACTCTCAGATGAGAAACAAACAGAGCTTCTGTGGGTGGGGATAAGGACAGTTTACTGACAAAATCACTGTGAAAAGGGAACAATAACAGCAGCCTGCAAGTTTCACTTACACCGAGTGATAACACAGAATAGTTTATTGACCCAACAATAATGCAGAGTACTGCACACAAGGACCAACCTGTTGCCCCAGCCACACTGGACTGTCCTGGAGGCACCAAAGAGCACTTGTCCCCAAACAGCTCCTTTTATGGGGGAGTGATGTCTAGTGGTGTGGAAAACAGCCTGGGCTGACTCAGCTCACCTGGGCTGGCTGCTTGGGGAAGTTAACTCTGGCCTGGCTAGAACCAGGACAACCTGCCAAGCACTTATGTCATTCCCTATAAAGTTTCACAGATTCCATAAAATAACAGCCTCTAAAACTTCTATTGAATATTCTCTGCTAAATTTCAAAACATGCATAATAATTATTTCAGAGTTCTGGTTATTATACACTAAAAAAAAAAAAAAAAAACAAAAAACCCCCCAAAACTTTCCTAACAGTTTGATACCCAAGTTTCAGTTCCCAGGAACATTCCTTAATGCATCTTATTTGACTAGTATAGAAGTAACCATTTTGTATGACTGAGGTTCAGATTCGTTATTAAGGAGGGGAAAGAAAATCTAAACCCCCAAACCAAAAGACAAACAAACAAACAAAACTCCACACCCCAAAAAATAAACGCCAAAAAAACCCTACCCCCTAAAAAAAACCCTCAACCTCAACTAACCAACCGACCAATCAAATGTTGACCAGAGTTAACTACCTGATTTGCTACTTGCCTGTGTCATTAGTGATGATTCAAGCAAACATCACATGGTCACAAAGTTTTTACCAAGACAGAACAAAATGCCAAGCTTGCATTCCCCTAGAACAGGTGCAAAGTAATATAAAATACTTACATCCAAGACAAGGCAAGATTTACACCTAGATTAAAAATTCCATCTTCCAGTATACTAATCAGAATACAATTATAAGGCTATCAGACACCTCTGATTGGATAGCAATTGATCGTTCATTATTTGTATTTAGAAACAAGTTTGTCAATTACTAATTATATAAGCCAAAAACTGTGTAGACAAGGGTTGCAGCTCCTTCTAGCCATGCTGACTCAGAAATGGGAGTCACTTGAAGATTCAACGTATCTAAACCGGACTGGTACAATGTATATGTGCATTTGGAAATGCATATTTAGCTGAAATCCATGAAGTCTGTAAGTTTTGTAATGAACCAGAAATGCCAGTCAAAAAGACCAAAACTGCTTTCCTGCACAGAGAGAGTTTCATCTTGTGTACCACCCACATCTGGATCTGAGGACATACAGACAGTTTAACCTCTGGAAGGGCCCATTACACAGGACTTAATCTCAGTCCCTGGAAAAGCAGCAGCAAAACAAAGCTTGATTCAGTTTCCCAGAGATTGCTTTACAGACACTGTAGTGTGAATGAGACATTTAGCAAGGGAAGCAGATGTGACACTGAAGTAAGCAGAGATCTGCACTTTTCTGAAGCAAGTAGAGTATTCTATTAAATTTTGTCTGGCACTAGAAGGAATAAACAACAAAATCATGTCTACATGTTTGAACTGAGCCCTAGAAATCAGTACAGCAGCAGCAGGACTGTGACCACAATCACTTTCTCAGCAGACTAAATACACTTGCACAAATAATATAAAAGGCTTTTGTGAATTGGACCTTCCATTTTCAAACCTAAGCACTTTTTTCCGTTTACAAATCCCATTCATTTATTGCCAAGAGAAAAAGACACACATGCTCTTACATAATTTAGCATCTTCATTTGCTTGAGTGAATAATTTAAAAAACAAATTTAATTTCACATTTTATTTTGCCCTGAAATAAATTTTTGAGCACAGTATATCATACAAAGCTACATTTCCTTTGTCAGTGAAAAAACACATCATCATATTAAATGCCAGAATCTTTCAAAGCACATCTTTCTTCCAACAGAAGAACTTTTAATTAACTCAGACATAATGATACATCACCTTACAGATGTAAAATATCCCATCTGTCAGCCTCTTTTTTTTTCTTTCCCCAGCACTGAAACCTATGAGTCCAAGAAACCCCCCACATTGCCAGCTGACAAATTGCTGAAGTTGCAGCAATGTGATTTCTGTGAAGGTGCTACTCTACCTTTGTACCTCAAATCCCACATCTGCATTTCCTTTTTACTGTTCTCTACAAATTTCTGACTTTCATTGCATCTGAAGAGTACATCTTGTAATTAGGCCAGAAAAAAGGCAGTTTATTTTTAAATTGTGTGTCAACACACTCTGCAGTCCTACAGACTTTCTGTTCTCCACTCTCACAAAATATTGCCACTTGCTTTCATGAGAAAATATTCAGCCCCCTACTCATTTTGTGCTGCGAAATGCAATTTCTATTTGCCACAAGCCAAGAACATGCAGGGATACTGGCTTATGAAATGAAGCAGTACTAACATCCCTCTTAATTTATCACTTATAATTAAACAGACATTCGGACATTTACAATCCTTTCCAACAAGCTCTTTTAGAGCACACAGCAGATTTCCATGACATATGTACTCACAATGTTCATTTGCATGCTTTTCTTAGAAAATTCTTCTCCAACCGCCATACACAACTTGCTTCATTTCTCTGTATTTTAAGTTGGATGTAAAAGGAATTTCTTGTTTCAATGAAGAACTCAGGGTCTCATTTTAGCACTAAAATGTTTAGGTAGCCTGGACTGGGAGAAGAAGTTTATCTATGTTAGCTTCTAGTCAGTAATCTTTTTAGTGTTTGTAAGGAAGACAAAGATGCTTTCTCAGCCTTTAACTTAATTTCACATATCCAGAAATTACCTGACAAAAAAGAAACTAAATTTTGAGCATTGCTGATTCGACTGAGCTGTAAGAGTTTCTGTTAAATTCTTGACAACCCACTGTTACTCTTTCTTATTCAGGTACATAGAAGTTAGATATAAATAGAGTCCACTTCCAAATCAGTCTAGAATTTTTCAGCAATAGTTTAGGATTTTTTCTAATAGAAACTTTACACAACACGATTTGTACTATTCCATTGTTCATCGTCCTTCACAACTTCTAGAATGGGAAGTTTCCCCCAAACATTGGGTTTTTTCATGTTTGTGTTTTTCACAGCTCTCCCTAAAAGTTTTTTATTCTTGGAAGTCAGAGGACAGATGAAGTTACTGTAAATTACAACTACAGTGAAAAAGTTAGGGTTCAGCTAACCATCTGTTTACTCATTAGAATCCCTTTTTATTTGGTGAAGAGATGCAGTCACCATCAGTGTGTGTCTGATTGATTGAATGATCTGGCCTAGATATACACATTGGTGAGATAGTTTACTGCAGTGGCTATATCTCCATGGAAGCTATGGAAGACAAGGGTGACTACTTCAAATGAAAATCTGCCTGTAGTCAGATGAATCCTATGCATCAGCATAGTTTTCATAAATTGGAGCAGTATAGATATAGTCATCAAAGATATATCCACAAATACAGAGTATCCACAAGTATCAGCTGTACCCTTTGGCAAATACTGTTTTGTATGTGGTATATTGTACTGAGTTTACAATCCTTTATGAAATACATTATATGTGCTTAAAAATACTATGGGCTTTTTCACAGGAGGAGGCATATTATACCTAGTGCTTTCTCTATAGAAAGGGAATTATACATTGCATTTTTTCTCCTGGAGCATTGAAAGTCCTAAGAGGGAAGATATTTCTTTCCTTTGATAGAAAACTGTAGGAAAAATAAAATAAAAATTGAACACACTTTCCATTCTATTTCTAAATGTTTCCTTAATCTGTCCATCCAAAACAAATGTCATTCATGTGTATAATCTAGCATAATATTCAGACTATTGTTCTGCTGATATTATTTCTATTCTCTCTATCAAAATTTGGAAGTTGCTTTGGAATTTGGTTTTCAAAATGGAAAAAGAAGTATGTATTCTGGAGAAAAATCAAAAAGCTAACTCACTGCATGCTTAACTTTTAGTAGAGACCATAACTATCTTTTCAGAATGAAAAAGTAAATTATTTTAGTCCATAATGTCAAATAATTGGAAGCAAAAGATGCTCAGAACCTTCTGTTTGCATTTTGTCTGACATTTTGGGAATTAAAGGCATCCCTAAAGCATCATCAAAATGGTTATATAGAAGCTTAATGATTGCTAAAAGGATGATACTCAGGCATTGGAAAAATATAAAAGATTTATCTGTGGCAAGAATTTTTGGCAGACCTTGTAAGAACAGCCTCATATGAAAAAGGTTACTTTATAGCTGGAAGATAAACTGAATGATTCTTAAACCCTGTGGGAACAGTCTACCGAGTATCTACATAGTTGTTCTGCAAAGGTGACAACAGAAGGCATACTAGTACAAAATCTACATTATCTACATTAATAGGAATACAGAAAAACAAGGAAAAAGATATTTTTACTCCTCTATAGGTCTGATTTTTTCAGCAGCTGTTAGCATGCTATTGCTCGAGAGAACCAGCATACTCAAAGTAGATATTTAAAAAAGCAATACATTGTTTGAGGAGCACTGAGGTGATACCTTTATCTCATGTATGAATAGAACTTTAGGGAGCAGTGAAGAAAGATTCTTCAGTGGCAGCATAATGTGATGTCAGTTTAGTTTGCCAATACCTCTGACTAGAGGACAAAACTTACATTATGTGGAAAAATAGAAGGTGGCATTTCCTAGAAAGCAATCTAACAACTTGGAGAATACATCTGCATGAAATAGAAACTTATTTTACTTCAGTTTGGAGTTGAAAATTCTTGAACATAATCTGTTTGAGTTTATGGCTGCCATATGGCTTTCCTGTGATAAATTGCTAGAATGAGTAAGTAAATAAGAATACACAAAACAAATCATACAAATTAAATCATGCAGTTCCTGACAGAATATTTAAGATGTAGCCTAACGTTGGCAGATCAATGGTCAAGCATATTTAATTTTCAAAGTAGCTGCAGATGTTTATATTGATCATTCTGATTGTTAATCAATTTACAATATGTTTAGTATGCAACCTTCCTAGCATTACAATGAGGTACTCTGTGAGCAATCCTTTTCCACTTCTACTTCGTTCCTCTCTTTGGACAACTTGGATGCTTTAAAAACTTCCAGAGACAGATTTTTTTTTTTTTTCATCAAGAGTCTAAGGCATTAAGGGGTCCAAATTTTACTGATTTTTTTTTAGGACAGGAAGTAGGGAATATATGGTATCTACCTTTTGACAGCATTTTTGGAAACCTGTTGTTTGGTGACCCATAGCAAAACCTGAAATTAGGTGTCATTCCCAACTTCCTCATTCCTTTGCTGTAAAAGACATTTGGAGAAAAGTGAGATTAAGTCCAGGGATGGTATGGAGTGGGAATGAGGAATCACGGGCAAACCTTAAAAACATCACTCACCTCTACAAGCACAGGCTTGATCAGGAGTTAATCACAGCAATCTCTAGGTGTTTTGATGGATGACAAATAATTAGACAGATCCTGTGTTAGAGCAATTTAATCTAATATTTTGGGGAATGACGTCTAGAAATATTATAATCCTGAGTGTGTGCAATGGGAACACAAAGGAATGAATAACACTTTTTTTCCAAAAAAAATATGCTTATGGTGCAAAAATGTGTGTTTCTAGTGGCAATATAAAGGAATAAGGCAGAAAGGAGAAAAGCAGCAAATAATCATGTGCACTTTGTACAATTGTGCAGTTCTACTTGTAACTCTGTTAGAAATACTTTGATTCCTGCTTCTGACAGACTTTTAAAATATTTTCTGTTAATATGACACAGATGTTTCTGAAAATTAGATTAGGGGAAGAATCTTGTTGCCAATATACAAGCAATTATACTTTTAAGTAAAACCTTGTACCTATACTTTGGAGAATGAAGGTGAAATTTGGGGATGATGTCAGATGAGAAGAAGGGAAGTTTCTCTGTGTTCTGTGAATGCTGTTTTGAATTTCCATTTAATTAGTGGATTTATGAAATTCTTTTCTAAGCTATTCATTATATTCCAAAACTCATGTAAAATGAGATAGTCCTATCTAGCAAGATAACTATAACTGAAACATCAAAGTGCTAAAGGATTTCAGGAACTATCCAAATTTACTGGCCTCCATGAGTTTAGTTCAAGTGTATTAAAACTACAATATTATTTTTAACAGTCTGACACTGTACCAATTTGTTCCCATGAAAGTCTTGCCACAGAGCAGTGTAATCTCAAAGCCTTGTGGGAAGTGGTGTTATTTTCCTGTCCTTTTTCATTTGGTAATTTGTCTACTGCTCAATAGAAAACAAAAATTAATTTTCAGATGAAAATTAAGATATACATTTCAAAATGTACATTTATTATGTATTATGATTAAAACCCATAGATTCAACATTAGACTATAAGGAAGAATTGACATTCGGAAGCAAAAACAATCATCTAAGAAACTGCAGAGCATATTATTTAATAATGGTTAGTCTAGCATACATCAATACAGATAAGTCTTTAGTCAATAATGAACACAAATAATGATTTATATTAGACTAAGCAAAGTCGATCAAATTTGAAGCAAAAGTCAAAACCAAAATGAAATGTTTCAATATGATCAAAACCAAGGAGACAAGGAGTCCAGATTAGAATTTTTTTAACATAAAAAAAATTATAACCAATCCAACCTCCTCATTCCAATACATTTACCACTGTCACAGCACACCATCTAAATGTACATCAAATGCAGAATTACTAATTTTCTCACTGACATTTAAATAGTATTTCAAATTCAATTACCATTGTATTTGTATGTGTATCTATGAACTTAAAAAGAGAAGACTCTGTTATTCTGTGATTCTGTGATATTATTTCAAATGCTTATTTATCACTTGGAGTACTTTAGAAGTATTGAAATATGTTCCACTGCCCTGTTTGTATTTTACTTTTATCACAGTATAGTAATCAGTTATATAAAGTTGAAGGCAACATTATTAAACTTTTATCAGTGCTATGAACATTATAAATATTAGTATAAGCATAATAAAAAAATAAAGTATAAAATTTAGGATAAAATAGAAATATGGGTCTCTGTTTCTGACACAGCAGCCAGGAATTGCTTGAAAAGCGGTAATAGTAACTCAGAGAAAGAACCTAGAATAGATCCTGTTTGAAGAATAGCAGTAGATCAATAACTTTGCTTCCCTGTCTAAACTTTCATACAGTTCATTCTCCCACTAGGAGAAAAATTATTAATTTTCCTTAACCTATAGTATCCCTGTACTATAAAGACAGCAAAAACGCTACCCTGCTAGAAGGCAACTTTATCATTTGGATCAGATAAAATTAAAAATAAGGCAGTCAAACAAGAGAAGAACTCAATTTTCCATTTTCTTCAAGAGAAGTCTTGGATACATATAGGAGTCCTTCTATGTTGCATTTTCTATATGAGAAACCTTCCTTCATCTCCCCTCCTGTATTCCTCTTATCTTTCATCCATCAACAGTTTTTCACAATCCCTTTGCTGAAGCTTGCTGCCATCTCCAATATAAACAGCTGCTGGACTACGTTCTTCATTAAAGAATCACCAAAATTTTGCAGACTAGAAAAAAGGTAGAAAATAATATCAGTGCCACTGTTTCCTACATGTTCCCTGACAGCAGCTGTGTGGGGCCTGCAGAGAAAGAAATAATCTCCAGCATGGGAACAGGAGAGATTGGCCAAAGTCTACAAAAGCTGCCAACTGTGGGTTCACCCAAATTCAAAATTAACCTGTTCTCAACAGGCGTACTGTAGTCAAACACAGGTTATTGGCTACGTCACCTACGAGGTCAGACCAAACAATGTAGTACACGACTTAAAATGCCTCTCGATCCACAATAGCCTTATGGGAACACAGTGCTTGACTGGCAATGGAAGGAGAGAAGGAGTTTGTTGCCCACTTGTCACAGCTCAATTAAATATTGTTAACTGTATTTCAGCAAGCCCCATTAGAATTAAAATTAATATATTATCTTTGACAAAGAAAATCTATAGTTCTTATATTGAATATTCAGGTCACTGGTGCTATATATGTCTCTAGTGCCATTCAGCTTCAGCAGAGAAAATTGAGTTAATTTCCCCATTAATATTATTCTCGCTGAGTCAATATAAAATATACAGACTTTCAGAGTTAAGCATGTAAACCCAAAGCATCTTCTTTGCTAATTTTCAAAACTGGCAGTTATCAGAGGGAGGTAAATTCAAAGAAACATAAGAGATATTGAATTTTACTGCCTTTGAGTATTGTACAACCCCTCCTCTCTTCACTGAGGGCTGAATACAAACTGGATGTCATCTATTTATAGCATTTACCAGCCTAACTATATCAGCATCTCCTGTGATTTTTTTTTTACTGGAAGAGTTTTGCATCTGCGTAGGTGCAGTTTGACACAAATATAGCTGATGTCACTGCAGTGAACTTGAATCAGCTGTATCAGTCTGAGCACTTTTATAGCAAGACCTCTGTGATGACATTAAGGAGGGCAGGAAGTGTTTTTATTTTATCAGCAACACTGCTGACTGTAAAGACAGACCTAATTTCTCAGTGAGACCAGTTTGATCAGAATGCACCTATTTGCTGATTTCATGTGCCATAAAAATAAAAATTCTGTTAAGGAGACTATCCAAAGGTGGAAAAACAGGGGAAGGCACAGAAAGAAAGTTAAAATAAAAACCAACATAGTATTCTAAAAGGCCAAGCAAAATGTGGCAGATGATCAGGAAAGGAAATAAAACTTATTTTAAATAGTTTTAAAATTATAGCACCCTTCAAATCAAAGAAGTTGTTTTATAAAGATATTTAAGCCACCAATCTTAGAGCCCAAGTCTGAAGAGGCACTGACATGATAAGGCCTCTTATCTCAGAAAAACCCTTCTCAGAGGTGCTACTTTGCTTTTCAGATGTTTGCCACAGTTCAAACACTTAGGCATTCCCAGAATGTTCTTGACACTTGACAGGACAGAGCTCCTTGGAGACATAGCCATCTCCTATTTTGGAGCCAGGACATGAAAATTTTGCTCCCTGAGCTGTCAGGAGGCATCATACAGTGGAGTGTAGGGTCAGTCAGCCCACTGAAACCTGGGGTTATAATTTCATTTTATAATACTGAGTTTCACAGGTAAATGAGAATATTTACGTCTACAGCCATCAAACAAGTAACAACTTTATGCACATGGCTACCAGGTACCAGGAAGCCCCATTAGAATGTGGTTAAACTGAGGAAGGCACTCAAGCTTTTGTGCCTGTAAGTCTAGCATCACCCTACCTCTACCCATCCTTATCCCATATGTAATGGCCCATAATCAACTTGTTCATTCAATTCAGTAGGGTGAGCGCTCTCTTTTTCAGTTCAGACCGTGACATCGCCTCAGAGACGAAGTGCTTCCCTGTAACACGAGGGTTTGTGCTCTCCATGGCTGAGCAGGCCTTATAAAATAGGTCTTCGGCATCCTGGGAGATTGTTGTAACATCTGAAAAATTACTTGATAGAAACATTGCCCCTAATCCCTGAATGAAGTACCAAGGTTGCAGTTTTGGGTGGGATTTCAACCAGAGGCTCTGCATAGCTGAACTCTGGGCTAGGTCTGAAATCAGCATTGCAACTTCTTCCATTTCACCCTGAGGCACCTGACTCTTCCTATACAGCTGAAAATTCTTACAGACTGTTCTCCACTTCTTACCCGAGGGTAGGTCTCTGCTAATTTTAGGAGTATAAGACCTTTACTGACACAGCCCTACCTAACCCCAGACAATGGTAATATCTGAAAATGTGGCAGTTGTAAAATATTCTGTAACGTGAAATGCTGCGTTTATGATTTGGTTCACATCTTCTAAATACATGCCTTTGAGCAGGACTTCTTCAGCATTCAGAGTGGATAACGAGGTAATGATAAATTACTGGGTTTGATGTCTGTTTGGCTAGCAGCCACTAGCAGTGGTTAGGATCAAGAGAACGACAGATGTCCTTTATAATATATCAGTTACTGAGGGGAAGAACCTAGATCTGAAGCACAGTGTAAGTCCCTTCAAGAGAAGGACATAAGGGTGGAAAATATCACAGAGTTAGAATTAGATTTTACAAAAATATATATTTCAGATGAGTACTTTAGATATCTCTCTGATTTCTTGGGTCAGTCTTCTAAGTTTAGTTATAAAAGATGAAATCAAGAGGTTAGACTGCTGGAATAGATTGAAATAGAATAAGTAATTTGTTCAGTACAATAAGTAAAGGAGGTTTGTCAGTTTTATAGTGTATGTATACATTTACAAATGATTTGCTAGAAACAGTGTTGCTATACTTCCCAGAGATAACCTTTCTCTCTTCTGCTTTTTCTGGGTGATACAGATGCTTTCAGCTGGCAGATATTAAACCAGAAGCAGCTGTATCCTCTCCACAAAATATTTTATTACTGACAACTCGTATGTCTGTTGTCTGTCCTTTCTTACACAGACAACTGTATGCTACACAGCATACAGGGGTTTAGGGCACAGCACAGAGACAAAAACCAAAGAACTGGCAGTCAAGACTGGTGTGGATTATGTTGTTACTTTGCCCTGTACCATGACTGGTTGTTTACATAGACACAGAAACAGAAGGCTTTCAAAGTTAGGACATTTCCCACATAGTGTTTGTTGGTGCCATGCCCATGTTCTGGCCTCCAAAAAGGACTATGCCTTGTCCTTCCTGTCCATTAGCAGAGACCAGTGTCTTCCTCTCTTCTGAGACGTTTTCCATAAGCCTTTGCCTTCTCACTCGTAAGAGTTTAAATTTGCAACAAATTTTATCTTGCTTTTTCCAAAGGTTAGTTTTGGGTGTTCTCTTTTGGAAGCTGGAAAATATGTGCAGATCTCAGAACTTCTCATGAAATGAGACTTTTTTTCAAGCAGAAGACTAATTATAGGAAGTATTTGAATGGTAAAATAGGGTAAGAAAAAAAAAAGCAACTTGTAATTTGCCATAACTGACAAACTCACTATTTTATTTTGGGCTTAGACTGAAGTGGCATTCAACAAGTTGATGAAAACTTTTCATTTGAAATACCTCAACCTCACTACACAAAGTGTCAAAGCCCACTTAACACTGTGTAAGACATTGGGTACCGATATGTCTCTCCACAAGGAACAACAGTCTGAAGCATTGTGCAAAAATGCTAACTTGGCTGAACATCGTGCAGACATGTTTCCTTATTTTCACTGGTGTGTTATTCTTTCAGCAAGACTAAATCTTTGTAAATAAACAGCAAATTTTATCTTCAGTATACTGGCCAAGTTATGCCATCAATAATTCAACCCAGTGTAAAGTAATGTATTAATCTCTATTTTCCAAAATCCCAGAGGCACTATAGTTTTATGTGTATGTGTGTGTATATATATATATATATGCACATATATATGTACAGTATGTATATGTATAGGTATGCACAAACACACAAATCTGATCAATCTTTGGGTTCAAGTCCTGAGTAGAAATGTACTAGGTGCCTCCACTTTGTTGGAGGTGATACTTCTCTGGTGCACCATCAGACATATTTTCCTGGTTTAAGTAGCATATGATAGGGATGGAGAATTTCTCTCATGCAGATTTCTGTTGGTGTAAACTACACTGATTGCAAGCTGCACTTGACTGAAGTCCATTTAAACAGTATGGAGAAGTCTTCGTCTCAATCCTTCATGTTTCTTTTTTGTCATTTCTGTGAAGACTAAATTTAACATTCTTTAGCAGTCTGATCAACTTACTGGAAAGACAGATTTTGTCATTTTTTCCCACAGTGGCCTACAGGGAAACTGAAAATTGAACACATTTTGGCTCCTAAGTTCCAAACAATTCCCACTCTAACCAATTATAGATGCAGTTCATCATGCCCAATTTTCAGTTGTCCAAAAGTTAGATGTCTTCGTATTAGCCATCTGACACAGCCTTTATATTCACTGTGCAGAAATGTGTGAACTTCAGGAGAATGATTAATCTCATCCTAAAATAGGTATAAAAATTGAACAAATGATTCAGTTGAAAAGGTTCCTGTTCCTTTCCATTAACTCTGATGATTAGCTGAGATTTAAACATTTAAGAACCTTTGAATGTTTGAATTCACCTGGATGAAATCCAGCTATAGCATTCACTGTGATTTGGGTTGGTTTTTTTTTTCCCCACACCCAGTCCTCAAATATAAACCTGAGCTTTTCAGCATAAACAGAGGCAATTTGACTCACATATGAAAAAGTTGTAAATGGAGAAGTTAGCTGTGTATATTATGTGCTGAATGACATAAATGCTGACAAGAGGAGATCTATGGACTTTCCTAAACTATGGTTGAGAATTTAGATGCATATTGAAAACCATACAAGAAAAATCAGTTATTTACAGTCCTACTATGTTATAAAAGTAAATGCATTAGAAATACTCAACAAAGAAAAGACTATTTCACAATTATAGCATTTAATAAAAACACATTTGCCAAAAACATCAAGACTCAAAAGCTAAAGTACATGCAAAATCCTTATGTATGACCATTCAGTTAGACAATTCTTACAACATTTTTGTGAAAATAATGATGTCTACACTTTCTCCTGTCATCCTCTCTAAACAAATTTGTTGCTCAGAATCCTGGACCCACTGACAGATCCCAGATACAAAGCTCTTATTGAGGATCTCCCTTTAGCCTCCTGTTACATACCACAAAGAAAGTGATCCTCTACTTAAGTCAAAATTATAAAAGGATCTTTAAGTAATTATAATGTGAGCAGTAATGTTAAACAGACAATATCCATAGAAGAGGAAATGGGAATTTGATGAATTCCCACACTGCAGGGATGAGGCTGAAGCCATAAAATGATTTCTTCCCTCTTTTTGTCCCACTAAGTCACAGAAGGGAAAATTAAATCACCAGTGGCACATAAAAACGCCTGCTCTGGAAACAAAAATAAGTAAGAAATTATTGCTTAATGGAAACACTAGGGAGTTCAGTTTGTGTATAAGTTTTATCTAATGTCTCTGTATATTGACAATAATAAAAGATATCAAATTCAGAATTACAGATTTAGAAATTTGCTTGCAGTTCTCATGATCTAAATCTCCTGCCATATGTAGTTTGAGGCACCATTAGAGAGTCAGGAAATTTCAGTGATGCAAGTTCCATTAACTTTTTTTCAAAATACATCAAGGTCTGTGTCCCAAGAAAGTAATTTAAATGACTGAAACGTGGAAAGTAAGAGCTCTGGGAGCTCTATCTCTTTGAAATGTCAAGAAGACATGTATATCCAGGAGAAAAAGTTTTAAGGACCTCCATGAAAAAATCCCTGAGTCCATTTTATACTAATTTGTTGCAAGCCAAATAATTAAGTTTGTCTTAAAGTAAATAAGAACTACTTAGTCTTAACCAAAACATGAGTACCCTTACTAAATAGTACATTAAAAAAAAAAAATTACAATCCAAATGAGCAACATGTGTCTGTTGGACTAGAATTAATTTGGTGTTTTCAGCAGAGACCAGATTTCACATACACAACTGTAATGAAAGAAAGTCAATTTGATCTTTAATGTCTATTTTGGATCTTTAATGTCTATTTCTATATAATCCTCCCACAAAAATGTTTACTTCATTGAAGTTGGCATGCTTTTCAAGGGAGTTTTGTTCTCTGGAGTTTTGTTCTCTGGAGAACAAAACAGCCCATCCAGTTTCACAGAGGTGCCACCCTATTCCTGGACTGAAATGTCAGATCTTTTGGGATTGCACACCCCACAGTTATGTGGTAATTTTAAATTTAGATCAAGTCAACAGGAAAAGCTTCCTTTCACAGTGCACTTCGATGGCTGAAGGGAAGTGATAGAGGACTCATTGTTAAATAGATAAAAAATGCAACTTCAAAACATTTGATGAGCTTGGTAGGAAAAAAACTTTGTAATTAATAAACTTTGTAATTAATAAATTCTCTCTTTCCATGTCTAGATTATTTGAAGTCCATCATTGAATTCTTGTAATTGATTACAGGAGATTCAAGACAAATTACAGAACAGATTCAAAGCCAAGCCTTTTGGCAACCTGTGATATCATAGAATCATAGAATCATAGAATGGCATGGGTTGGAAGAGACCCCAAGGATCATAGAGCTCCAACCCCCCTGCCACAGTTAAGACATTACAGTTATTGATATGGAAATTTAATTTAATTTTTGTTTTTAAAATTTGGTTTGCAAGTGGTAGAATTTAGTGAATATTATTTTTCTGTATCTGAGGTTGTAATAAAGGAAACACAACATATTTTCTACTGTCCTGCTGTGAAGAGAAACAGCAAAAATTCCAGAAAGTAGTTCCAAAATAGGGTTGGAAGAGGCACTGAAGGACCAATTGCTCTATCTCTTTACCAATGTTTACTTTTACTTTAAAATTTAAATCAAGATGTCTATAAAGTACCATGTTTGGATAAGGACCAGAACTTGTTCGAGACTTTTGCATATGGGCCTCTCTGTTGTAGCCATTTCCTTTAACTCTTAGGTGAAAATGCAAAGATTATTCCTTTTATTAAATGATTATGTTATGGTCCATTAAAAAACATTCAACCATGAAAATTATTCTAGGTACCAAGTAAAATTGACAAGAAACTGACTTTTAAGAAGCAATAATGTGCAAACTAAATTGTTTTCCAGTGGGACTGCAAAATCTGCAATGCTTTTTTTCAAAATTTTCCCCTCTGTAAATCTTCAAGTTTCTCCTAAAAAAAAGGGTTTTGTACTAATATAAATATAATTAGTTCCTTGACCATGTGACTTATTACTGTCATAACAAAGCTATAGATAATATTTGTATCTTTCCATAAACTTTTATTTCCTAGGATCTAAATTTATGCTGCAAAATTTATTTTATTTAAACCAAAAGATGGCAAGCCAGAAGGTGAAACATGAAGCATTGTTCCAACAAGAAAACACCCTATTTTAACTATTAATATCTCAAATAAGTATGTCTTTTTATTAAAGGAAAAAATGTTTACTTTCCTGCTGCACATTTTTGAAACACTACAGCAAAACCCTTTCAAGTAGGATAATATGTAGGAAATCTCCATTTGAAAAAAAAATAAACAAAAGGGTGGGACATAAAAGGTAGCTTAATTTAATATAGTCACAGCTATGGACACTCACAGCAAGATTATTGCTTTCCTTGAACACAGATTCATTCCTCAGCACTTCTGCTCCCTGTCATCAGCATTCCACTCTGCCGGCCTCCGGCTGCAGCCACACACAGGCACGCACTCTGGTGCGGAGGAGCTGATTGCATCGCCCGAAGTGTATGAATAAAGGCTTATTACAAAGCAAATGCGTAAGGGTCTCCTACAGTGTCACTCCCCTCAAGCAAGAAAGGCGGGAAATTGATCATGATTCTGAAAAGTAATTAAGTTTGAAAGGAAAAGTAAATCCTATTTATCTATAGCAAGCTCTGCTTTAACTAGAGACAGCATCTCAAGGCCTAAAAACGCATTCCTGAAGAAAAAAAAATATAAAATAAAGCAGTTATGAGGGGTGAGACAAAATAGATGCAAATAGAAGGCATGTAAATTCATGTTATGCAAAAAAGGTTTTAAGATAAATGCACCAGACATCCTCACTTTTGTACAATAAGAACATGAAAAGTCTCCAGCACTGACAGAAATATTTTATGACATGTATCTGATGACTGTGAAAGATCAGTAGCTCACTTACCATAGTGAAATCTGGGAACAAGGCCAGTAATCTTTAAAGCACAATTAAAATACTTTAGTTAGTTGGTTTATAACTTAAAAGGATAGCATGCTCTACACATGAGACTTTCCAATCGTAGATGCTTTGGCAGTAGACACTCACAGCACTGATCATTGTTTTTTAAAAACTACTGAATAAAGGATATCTAATAGGGTAAATACCGTCTATGGGAAGGCTTGATTCCACTTATCCTAACATGTAAAAAAATTTACACTAATTTCATACAATGCAGCTAAAATTTTATCTCCACCTAATTAAATGTCTGCATTTTCTTTCAGCCAGACTTTTATTTGTGGCACGGCTCAGTTTGTGAGTTGTCTCTTAATTAGATCCTCTAATACATTTTTACATATCACAGTTTCTAAGTTTTAAAATACAAGCTTATCGAGTTATGAAATACGAAGCTTTTAGACATTTCTAGAAGTCACTCAAAATGAAGAAATCAATGCCTGCGGGCAGTTATCTCTTTATGAGGGCCTATAATATGTAAAAAGATAACCAAAGAGAGTGTTTTACCAAATTGAAAATCCTTCAGTAGGTTTGCTGCTCTGTCTAGTAGAGAGTAGCCAGTACCAACCACTGGAGAAAGCAGAAGTGAGAAGAGCTCTAAACAGGGCGTCCAGCCAATGTCATGAGGTGCAGCTCTCCCACCCTGCAGTGCTTGTCTTGCACTGTGACTCATCCAGCTCTGAAGTAATCTAATAAAGATATGATTCAGGGCAGTGTGATAGGAATCATGATTGATTTTGCATGCACAGGTTTCTGACATATACAAATGGAGTGGACTATTCCGTAGATAATGATTTGATGCCTACAGAAAGCCAAAGACATAATTCATAACACAAACTACTTTTCTTTGTAGGAGAGAATATTTTACATTACGTAAAAACTGTGTAGAAAACAGTATTTAACTTATAATAAACTTTAATTAAATAAAATACTAACTCTGAACTAGAGAAATAATGAACGTACAAATGTTTTCTGTATGTTGTTCTCTCGACTGTTGGAATGAATTTTTTTCAGCCATATCTTTTATAACTATTCACTCGCTTGGATTTAATTAGCAGTTTTACCAAGAAAAACATGAATTTTCAGCTTATGACTGAGCTATCAGATAGGTTTTCTGTGTTCCAGTAATCCAGCAGTTTTAAAAGGGTCCATCAAATCACAATAAAGGGACTGTATCACTTTACCTCATAGCGTGCTTGAAAGTTAAGTAATGCAATTCAACTGTCACACTGTAAACTGGAACAAATAAAGATCTAAAATGTTTTGGTTTGTTTCTTCATTTGTCTTTTAACAGCTGTCTCTTTAGAAGTTCCTGATATGTTTAAGTAAGTATTGAACTTTTGACAGACAATCCACAACCATACAAATCAATAGATATATTTGACAGACATTACAAAATGCATGTTCAACATTATCTCAAAGCAAAACACAACGTTATCTTCTTCGACACTTATAAATGAGCAGTCTCATTAGCAGTCAATACGGGAAATCAGGAAGCTTTTTTCATATGTTATCACTTCCATTCTTCACTGCCTCAGTCTTCTTGCTCCTCCATAGACATTTGTAACAAACCACTAGAAAACTTCAGGTCAACAAGTTTTTAAAAAATTTTCTGAATTATTAAATTATTTCAGGAACAAATGAAATAACTAAACATTTGGCATTTTTTGACAGTCACTTTACCATGTGATATGCTATTTTGGAACTCACTTCAATTTTAACTAGGTTTTGCATCAAATGGGAGGTGTATCCAACCTCAAATGCAATTTAATTGCTTCTTACTAATTAACAAGCACCATAATTTAAATATACATATCATATGTATGTATGTGTGCATAAATTATACAACATAAATATTTCACTTTTTTAAAACCATTTTCTCAGAACAGTAGAAAAGAGCAAAGAAACTCAGAATAGAGTTAGTCCTCTCCCCTCAATGCTATAGCTCATTTTAACAAACTCCATCATCACCCCATTCCTATGGCCCTCCAGGCATGGGTACATTTCTAACTAGAAAGATCAGCACTGAAAACTGCTCCAAAGCCTTCCTGAAGAATTTCTAGCTCTCTTTTCTTTCATTCAGCAGCTTCATTTTTCTCTTAATAGCTAATGTCAGTCAATCAGCATAAAGAAAATAGCTAGATTAACCAGTAAAGAAAAAAAAGAAGATACAGTAAGGACAGATTTTACAGATATCAGAAGTCACAGTAGCACTAGTATAAAATATACAGGACACGAAATCGTACCTTAGTTACTGCACACAGCCACCTTTCTAGCTTTTATTCCAAACTGTCAGTATCCATTACAGCTTCAATTCATTTATTACTGCACCTTTCTTTCTTTCTGCCTGTAATCATTTATAAAGAAAAGAAAACTTCTGTTGCATTTACCATTGCTGCTCAGAACTTGAACAAAACTGGTTTTCATAGATATTAGCCAAGGTTATTCCTTTACCACATAAAGTTATACTGTGAACCACATCTACGTTTAGACTACTGCACAACACGTATGCTCATATATCTTTCTCTAAATTAATTGAATTCTTGTAAAACTACATAGACTTGCTGTGTTCTCATACACTTTAACCCAATTCTATGCTTATTCCTCTCTGAAACTGTAATGTCAGATTAAGTTAAATCACCTTACATTCTAAGTAAATGCTTTGTAACCTACAGGGTAGTTTAAGAAATTGTGTTCCACACTATTCATTTCCATTTATCTGTTCAACTACTCTACCTAAGTGATTTTATTTCCATGATTTCTCTTTAAATCTAATTTAATTTAATGATTTCCAAAGGTTTTCTCTCGCATGATTTTTTACTCAGAAAAAACAGCTGGTTTTTGTTAGTTTACCACTGGCTAAATTATAGGCCCTATCCTCATCTGTCTTTATCACCAGCATCTATGTCTATTTTATTGGCAGTTATACATGTACAGAATTTTGCATTGCCAAAGAGGAGGAAATTTTCCATTCTGATAAGTGGAGGCTTCTTGGAAGAGTGGAGACATTAGAGTATGCATTGCTGCCTGTGCTGGCAATGGCCCACATCAGCGGTCTCTGAACTCTACCAAGAATTACCATCAGCAAGACCTCTTAAGTGTCAGATTTTAGTAAAGGCACTAGCATAGTTATTGCCCTGAAGGAAGGCAACACAAATTCTGGAGAGAAAAATATAAGCTACACAGTGAAAACTTACAAGATTCTTTTCTGCCTGTAACCACTGAAATCTTCACTTCCTGGCTACTAATATTTTTTTCTTATGCCCTTCACTGGAGAGCCACATATTTAAAAGGAGATTTGGAGATGGAGGCTACCAGCCTCATAGCTCATCCAGGGAAATTTGCACAAGGCAGGATGCTTCATGGTTTTGAATATCCTGATGCACATTTTGTTAGTGAGGATTTTAATTAAACTCAGTGGCAGATAGTCTGAAGCAGCTGAGCCCCATATCTATTGTGTATGAAGGAAAAGCATTGAAGGAGTAGCTGGATAATTATATTGAAATCAGGACACATTTTGGGCTCCCATGTAATTATCTAGGTCATCAAAACAATCCCTCAAAAACAGGAAATCCTTGCAATACAGGCACATTTATACATTTTTTTAAGTTATAACATCAAGCTAGGGTAATATTATATGTGCATTGTATAATTTTAAACCACATATTTATCCCACAAACCATTTCTTAAAATATAAACTCCTGAAAAAATAGCCTCATCTCTGCTCTACATCCAGAATTATCTAAAAGCCTATCCCATCCCACATCTGCCTAAGTGCTGACCCTGCTAAGGCTGACTGCTCCCAGCACCAGGTAGTGGAGTTCTGAAAGGGAGGATGTCAGTGGCTGTAGAGTCTGTTTTCATTATCTTGTTTTCTTGCATCTCTGAGGGAAGCTCAGCTGGCTCCTTGGATGCGTTCATGAAAGTGAAATTGCTTGTTGGTGTCCTTCCTCTCACACTTCCCTTTTAAACATTTTTGATACTTTGAATCTCACATTCCTTCCCCTTTTCCATTTCTCGGCACATCTTGTCACCTGATTCCTACCTCTTATTTATTAGTAATCCTTACCTGAGAAGGCTTGAAGATTTTGTTGGCCTCTTGTCTAAATTGAATCTAATAAAAATTGTAGCTGCAAGAGAACCTGTTTGAAGAAAGCATACAAGCCTGGACATTTCATGCCTCCACCACTATCCATAATTGTTGCAGTAAGGATGCTGGAGGATACATTCATGCCTCTTCAGTATATGTTCATGGACCTGCTGTCAAATAATTTATCTATTTCCTTTTTGCAGGTGTCTATATTATCTACAGCCACCAATTCCTGTGGCAAAAATTCCAGAAGCTCACTAGCAGCAAGCGGAAGTATTCCTTTCCCTGTTTTAAATTAACTCCTGCAATTTTCCAGAAGTGCCATCTAGTTTTATTACTGCAGGGTCTTGTACTGAGATTCTTTCTTCTTTCATGGCATCTTAATGATTTTGTAAATTTTGCTCACACCTTGATCCTAGCTGGAAAGTCCCTGACATTTTATTCTCTTCTCATAAGCCAGCTGTTCCATCACCTCCATCATTTTAATCGTCCCTTTACCATCTTGAGATGTGAAACAGCCCATCGTGCACAAGATGTAAGCATATTGTTGTCTTGGGTGGCAAACTGTATCTCTGTTCTGTCCTCTGTATCTGTAGCCTTCCTGATTATGCTAAGTTCTGCTGAGTTATCTTTTCCTTTTTTTGTTTTATTTTTTTGTGGGGTTTTTTTTGTGTGCCAGCACTGCATGCCAAGAAAGTTATTTTGGACAATTGTCAGTCCAAGATCTGTTTCTTGCATTAAGTGCTATTTCCAAGTTCAGTACTCAAGAAAAGTAACACAAAATGGAAAGTTAAATGACTTTCTCTCTGTCACAGTAGTTGAGCCAGACCTATATTTCAAAGTGTTTCTCTTGTTTTCTGTTGTAAACATCAAGCAGCTCTAGCTTCTTGTACGTTAAAGATCAAGTCTTCCTTTCCTCTCTAACTTCCCTTGTAATCTGATACTGACATCTCTCTTGATATATTACTAGGAGTAAGCCAGCAGTTCTAGAAAGCTATGGTTTCGTGGTCATCCTCGGAAACTTGATTTACCAAGGCATAACTCAGTGCCTCCAGAGCTGAGACCATGCCTTAGAATAAGCTATACTCATGGTTTGTAGCTGCAAAGGGCAAAGCATCACAAATCTAAACCAAATAGATAATGTAGTATCACAGTGACACAAAAGTGTATTTAAGGAGAACATGTAACATTTAAAATATACTTTGAAATCCCACTCTGAATGCAGCAAACTTCAGAACACTGTTTACACTACAAACTTTCAGAAAACCTTACTAAACATGGTCTGACAGAACGGCTTTTTAAGCTCTAATCCATATCTAGAGCTGAGAAAAAAAAATTAAATGCCTGAGCTTTCTCCTCGTCTCATGAGAACTGTCCCCTCTGATTAATGGCTCTTCTGGTATCATAATGAAGCCTTTCCTCATTGGGCCTATTTTAAACTATTTTTATTGTTTCTGCTATGCACATTATGTTGGCTAGGTAACTCCCTAGCCAGTTTGTGTTCTCTTTTGAAGCGACAGCCTACCAGTAAATAAAAATGTTCAATTACCAAATGAGACTTGAAACTGCAGCCCTATCACTTCAGATGCCATTTAAAAAAAATGATAGTGGGAAAACAGGAAATAACACTGATTTGGGATTCGTTTTTGAGTAGCATTCACTAATTAACTATTCCAAACACATTAAGAGCCTAAGGGATATCTTCCAAGTCTCAGTGGTGGAAAGGCAGTTAGTCAAAACTTTTTATTTATAACAGCCACAAGAGTATTCAAACCAGGAGCTCTGTGCCTGCTAGGAAGGGAATTAAGTAACACCTGAAGTCACACTTCTATATCATGTCTTACAATAGTATTCTACATGATATACACATTAAACTAAGTTCTTTAATTAAATAAAAAAAAAAGTTTTTTGAATTTTCTTTATGATGGACCAAGCTCCCTATAGGTTTTCCATACATACATAACCAAAGGTTACAAGATCTCTTAGATTTCCTCAACTACACAAATTACGATGATTTGTATTAAATGTAACATAATAATCTCAAAGTTATCTGAGGGAGGTTTGGATGACATACATACTCTCATATTTTTAATGCTTCCCTCACATTTCTCTTCAACATTTCCCTTCTGCAACTGAAGTTCAGTGGTACTTCTGTCTTTACTGCATTACTTTCTACTATTCCCAGCCTAACAGCCTTCATATAAATACACTGGTGCAAGATTTTCCTGTCTCCTCAGATAACATTTGGTCTTTCTATTCCTTTCAAATTTGAACCCCTTGACTTTAACCTTTGTATTATTTTTATTGGAACCTCTTCTTTTTTTAAATTTTACTTAATATTCTCAGTATTACCCCATATTTTTCTCATGATCTCTAGAATTTGTGTTCTGAACACTGTAATTTAGTAGACTATGAATGGTTAGGAAAGTTAATTCAAATCTTTGAAACTCCAAGTTCAGCATCTTTTTTGGTTTCAAATGTATTTTTAATCATAAGAAAATATCCAGAAAATTTGTTGTGGTTTTGCCTCTACAGTAGCTGGAGCTGAAGTTACTTTGACTTGCAAGTTGTGTTTGGAGACTGCCATCAGATAGACAGTTTTCATTTTCCCTTTCTAAAATTGTCAGCCACACAGCTAAGATCATGTCTGCTTAATACACTCAATAGCTTCAATACAATTTTAGCCCCTAATTTTGGAACAAATTTTTATTCAGAATTAGACAAGGAAACTTGGGATGTACACTGCCTTAGCTACTTGACATTCAGCTCAGTTAGGTGCTAACACACCTGCAAGCCAAACCAGCATCGGTACTGACAGGCAGCAACAGTCTGAAAAGCAAATGCAAGAACAATCTGCACAAGGTGTAATGGTGACTCTCTTCAGCTGTCATCTATTAAAAAATGAAGACATAAAAATATTTTTTTAGCTAGAGAAGTGTCATCTCACACACTGCTGCTCTGCTGCATGACTTTGTATAAGTTTGAAAACTATCTGCTTCCCCTTGATGGCATCTAACCAAAATTTACAACTTGTATGTCCAAAGGTAGATTATTAACATACTGTTGGCAAAGCAGAGGATGAAAAGAAAAAAATTATATCTTGCAGCTAACTCTTTCATTCAAGTCTTTTGTAGGCCTAATTTTTTTTATTAAAGTTTCTTAAGTATTCCAACTTCTACTGCTTTCCCTCTCAAACAAATGGTGTGAATTTTAAGCAGCAAATACGTAGCTACAGCTTTATACCGCTATGGCTGTTAAATCTTGTTTTGTTAAGGAAACAATTCAGAACCAAGTTTGGTAAAATGCCTGCCTTTGTGGTGCTCAGATGTTTTTGCTGTGGACTGATGCAAACATCCTTACATTTTTGTTCCAACCTATGTTGACTCTCCTCTGCATTCCTTTCCCCTATATTTCCCAGTTCTGAGAATAATTAGCAACACCCACTGGTGACAGCAGGGCTGCAGCAACCTAACCGTGATATCTTGCCAACACCAGCTGTGCTTCAGTATTTATTTATTAAGATCACACTATTTACACAGGACAAACTTGCTGAGATGGCAAAGGGAAGAATACAGTTGCAGCAGCTGAATTTCAGCTTGACTTTTGAAAGGATATAAAACCCATACTGGGTAACATTTATCTCTAAGAAGAGGAAATCCAAGCCTTTAATTCCACTTTCAAATTATGTTTTGCTAGCTCTTGAGTTTTGTGTGTAGGTGATGGAGGGAGATCTTGTACTGCAGGGTGAAACTTCTTTGTGCACTGCATTTAAACAGCTGAGTGTAGAGACATTGGGCATGCAGGAAAAGGATGCAGCAGTGAGGCAGGCACCCGGTTCACATTGCTAAGGCAAAGTTGTGACTGGGCAAGCCAGAGGCTGGCTTGGTAAATCATGATACATTTGAATTTTCACATCTGCTTGTCAGAACTGTTGAGCAACATAAAAACTGATCTCAGTAAGTTTGCTGCTTTCTAGTTCATCTTAGTTGGGGAGAGAAAAAATGAAAACAAAAGGAAAACAAAATATTAGGCAAACTTTTGACCTAGTACTTTACAGTAGAGCAAATGCTAATGTAATTTAAAGGGTTAGTCTCTTCCTTTTGGAGGTCTTTGTAAGGAGGGCTGATAAAGTACAACCCAAGCTTACACCTGAAAATACTGTACATTTGGAAGACTTCTGGATTCTTTATCCCTTTTATTTAGAAAATTGTGTATGTTTTCTGTTTCTGTACCCTGATTTGATTATTATTGCATGTGATCAAGTAATTACTTCCAGCTCTCTTATATCTAGGAATAACAGAAATACCACTGAAATACAAGCATAAAACAAATGTCTACATCTTCAGGAAAGGTTTTACTAAACCTTTCATAAAATACATACGACTAAGTCCCTAAGTCATTTCAAAAGTAATGCCTTCCAAGGAAAACAGTGAATCCAGGAAATATTTTACTCAAAAGTGTATAAGCCAGAGAAGAGGTGTCCTCGGAGAAGGCTTAAAATATTCATTGAACAATGAATGTATATTTTTATTCTTCAAATTTATTAAAATTGCAATTATTTTATAGGCTTTAATTAACGAAGCCAGAAATTTTTTCTGCATTATTTTGGGGATACTTTTGATGGCAAAAAATGCCACAGGAGGAATTCAGAGTGAGAAAGAAGGGAAGTAGGAAAACTCTTCAGCTGTAAAGGAAAAAGTTAGCAACATAACCTAATTTCTGCCAGTCTTTATGACACTGGTACATGCTACTGTTGAAATACAAGCATTTTCCTTTTTGCTTGTAGACACCTGGGTGTCAGGGAGCAGTGAAACCTGGCTGCTCACCAGCAGAAGGGGAGCCAAGGGTGACCCCAGTGCAGACTGCACCCTTGGGAGTGGGACACCATCCTGCAAGCTCTGAACATGACAGGCAGAGCTGGTAACAGGGTCCAGCAACAGTAAGCCATGAATGTTCCAGGGATCCGTCCAGGAGCTGGAGAGAGAGCTAGAGACACTTTCAGCATAGCTCAGGCAGGAATTAGAGGTACTGGGCTGAGCTTCTGGGCCCAAGGATGGAGGATACCATTTGGGGTAGGTGGGGGCCATTCATTCTTGTTAGTGCCCTCAGGATCCTGACACAGGGCCATCCTGAAATATACTACACGGTATCATTCAGAAAGAAAGCAGCCCTGCAGAGCAGTATGTACAAAGTTTGAGGGTGAAGAACATTTACAGAACACTATCCCACACCAGGAGAGCAGACCTCACTGAATAAAAGTGATCTCCTTCTGTACACATGCAAATCTTTATCTAAAAATGTAATGCAAGATCAGGTAATAAATGCCTAAATGGAGGCATAATTTGAGTCTTTTGCTTTGGCCTTTTCTAATTTTTGAATGCTGAGTCATGCAACCTGAAAGATTTATAAATTCATTCACATGAGATTTCTATAAGACAGGTATGCCAAGTAGTCAAAAGTGTGCAGCCAACGGTTTTGTCTCACCTCCAGCTAACAATGGTTCATCTTTGTGCAACTATTTTGCATGCATACTTAAAAGATTCTCAGGATATATTAGGTTTCCAAAGTGGGCAGCTTCTCTGATTTTAATCAGTGTTGAGTGATTAGCATTCTTGAAGATATACGTGAGAAACATTCTTAAGTACAGTTTACCTGACCTCTCCAGCTATGTTAGGGATGATGTTATTTTTTATGAGCCATGAATACAGAATCATTGACTGCTAGGAGGTAGCTATAAAATCTGGAGTACATGATCAAAAGTAGTTATCCTTAGTAACTGTTTTCTGGTCTGCATAAAATAAATTGACCTTATATCCCTTTTTCATTAGCGAACATTGATACACCATGATGAACATTGATAACGAACGCCACGCACTTTTCAGTCTAACACCGGCCTCGATATCGAGGGCAAATGATGGCTTGAAATGCTGACCTGCTTCCAGTCTCACAGGCAGCAGAGATTCTGACTTGAGGGTCAGGTAAATTGCAAATATTTTCTGTGGTGAGTGTGTTCACGTACCTTTTGTTTGTTTGTTTCTTTGTTTTTTGTGAATAGTTATAAAAGTGGTAATTTCGTATGAAAACCTGTAACCTCTCTTGACTCATTTCAACTTATTCCCCTCTCAGCCTTAATACCTGTTTAAGATAAGTCTCACACCTTTTCTCAATTAAAATAAAATTCTTGTTTTCAACCTGTTTTACTGGGGTAATTTTCTGTCTTGGGACTCAAAAAACCTGTGAACAATCTCTGTATTCTATATTAACATAGAGAGATATTATATAGCTATAACAAAATATAGAAAAATAGATAATATTTTTTCCACATAACAATATTTTGTTGTTGTATGGACATCTAATCCAAACCCCTAGACAAGGCTGCATTGTTAAAAGTATCTTATCAGATTGCAGGGTTACATAAAAATATTTAGGACATTTGACTAATACTTTTCCTGAACTAGATCTTGCCATTATAAATGTCTTTTTGCAGATGTCAGAGTTAAATGCCTTGCTTAAACCATCAATCAGGTCAATTGCCATTCAAGAAGAAGGGCAAGGCCTCCTTGTTCCTGCCTAGGATCTAGTACCATTTGAAACATCCCTGTAGTGTCTATACAGTGGTAAATGGCATGACACAGGACTTGGAGAGGATTCATATCTTTTGAAGCAGCAGGTGGAGGCTTCATGGCCTAACCTAAGGCTTCTAAAATGAAACTGAATCCTATGCTCAAGCAACTAAAGTAAAACTTGCGTTGAGATCAGGATATCTCAGTGTAGCTGTCTGCCTGAAAGTTAGGCATCCTGGCTGTTTATTTACTTCAGGAATGACTGGATCACTGTCTGTATTCAGAACTTTTGATGTCTCCATTGACTATAAGACTAGAAACATCCATGCGCAGGCACCTACCTGTAGATGCATACTTGTGAATACAGGTAGTCACTTACTTTTTTTGACTGTATCTGAATCCCAAATTAGATATCGAAATATCTGTGGTTCCTCCTTTGCACATGTGCAAACCATCTCGATGCAACAGAGGTCTAAAAAGTAGGGAAGAAAGGAGATTTTAAATGGAAAATAATTGTCCTGGTTCCAGCAGGGAAAGAGTTAATTTTCTTTTTGGCAGCTGGTGTAGTGCTATGTTTTGTATTTAGGCTGAGAAAAATGCTGATAACACACTGATGGTTTAGATTTTGCCAAGCAGTCAAGGACTTTTCAGTTTCTTAAAATGCTATGCCAATGAGAAGGTGTGGGGCACCCAAGAAGCTGGGAGTTGACACAGCCAGAAGAGCTGATCCAAACTGACCAAAGACATGTTCCATAATATATGATATCATGTTTTGCTGAGAGGCTGGGAACCTGGGGGCCTTGTGCAACATTGACTTTGGGTGGTGAGAAATTGTGCTGTTCATCTCTTGCTTTATATATTTATTTATTATTATCATCATCTTCCTTTTTTTTTCATTTGCCCTATAAAACTATTTTATCTCAACCCAAAGGTTTTCTCACTTTGACTTTTCTGATTCTCTGCCGCATGCCACAAGCAAGTGGCTGCGTGGTGTTTGGCTGCTGGCTGGGGCTAAACCATGACAATAAATTATCAAATATTTAAGTTACATGATATTATAAAATGTTAAAGGAACTAATACGCCTGATTTGATGTGTGTTTTTACATGTATATTATTTAGTGTTGAATGAACAATACACGTATTTAAAGAGCATAAACTTCAAAAAGAAACAAGTTGATTTTAAAATATTGTACCAAATTGTACCTATTACTTTATTGAAGATGATCAGTTATCCATCACTCAAGAACAAAGAAAAAGAAATATCTGTCTGGATTATTATAAAACAGCTTTTAAACTACTTAAATAAATACATACATTCAAACAATTTTACTAAAAGTATTGCTGTTTCTGCATGTATTTCTCTTCTCTCCATATAGAAATAATTTTATTTGAATGATACAAGATTTTTTTTCCTGGCATAGGCATAATAACACGGTGTTCTACGGAATTGCTTTTAGAAAATGTTGTACGAGCAATAATGTATAAACATGTAATTGAGAATACCAGGATAAAAAACTCTTAACTTTAAATGTAAAAGAACATACATACACCAAGCTCAGATGTTTACTTTTGGGAACAAAAAAATACCTGACTACTGTTAGTTTACAAAACATAGAATGAAAGTCATTAAATAACTCAAACTTTAAAGACTTTTGTGCCTTCTATGATAGTGCATGTATAAGCTAAGAGAGAGTGTATGAGATTTTAAAATAAACCAAACAAAAAAACCTGAATATAAACCTAAACATGAAATATTTCTTACTGTTAGCAGGACTCCAACAATGTAAAATGAAGAGCTGTAATGTCATGAATGCTCTAGGATGTTAATTAACCCTCAGGCAAAATTTTCTTTTTTGACATTGAAGAGGTCATAAAATAGTTCAAATATTTTCCTAATTAAAAGTCATATGGAAAACATATGTCTTGGTACATGTTTACTTCTGCAGTATTGTGCTCGTGTAAGATGATGTTCTTGAAGACCTTGTAGAGCTTAATGACAAAACAGGGACAGAGCTATTATATAAGCTAAAATACTTAAAAAGAAATTGCTATGGAAGTTGTCAGACTTTAAAAACAGAAGACATTTAATGAAAATCCTATAGAAAATCTGAAAAAATTGATTTCTAGAACACTTCCAAATTTTTTTAATCAGTGAATTATCTGTACATCCAGTTATTCAACTACCATTCATTAATGCTTACACTGTGATTCTGAGTATGTAGCATATAAGATACAGCTTGTTTTAAAGAGTAGAAACAGCATAACTAGAGGGTCTGGAATGCCAAATACAAACACTCAGTGACATCATTTCAAAGCAATGATCTTTTTTCTTTCTGCCATCAGGTAGTAAAGCAATATGACATTCTTATTAGAATAGGATTAAGCCCACTGTATTTCAGTCACAAATCAATTTTCACAGTGTTTTAACCTATGAGATTTCAAATGAATGGCAATTATTAGTAAAGGAAATGAATGCTGGCTGCAAGGAACTTTTCTGTTTCAACGAAACCTATATATAGGAAATTGACTTGAAAACCAGAAGGGAAGGTTTAAGAACTAAATTATATGAATTTTGATGGGTTTTTCTTTTCCTTTTTTACTTTCTTCCTTCTTTAGAATGATGAATAGTTATTATTCCACCTATGCCTATACACATGGAAAAGCAAAAACAAATGACATCTACTTGCATGTGTAACAACTGAACAGCATTAGTCTTAAAACAATGATCAATAGAGATGATCCTGTCAGCATTGGAAATGGCATTAGATGGAGGGAAAAACACAAAAATCCAAACATGGGGAGAAGTAAAAAGAAGGTTCAGTCTATGTAATAGACCAATTATTTTCAGTCATATCAGAAACTAAGCTTCAAGCTTAGTGAACATAGCAGGTTTCCCTTTGGCTCAGTAAGCATGAAACAACTTTGAAAAAGCAGTGCCTTTATTGTCCTTCGCATTAAATTTGTGCACTCTGGTTATACTTTTTGCATACATAAACTGTGATTATAGAATAGATAAACACAATTACACTTAGCCACAGAGTAAGATTTCTTGTTTCAAAAGTATATACAGTTTAGATAACATGGAAAATAAATTGGATAACTTTTGAACTAATTATGCATTTCAGTGATGCAGTTAATTTAAACTTAATAAAACAATCACACTAGGATATGTATTAATTAACAGATCACTTTATGTGTTTCTGTAAGTGTATGCAAAATTAGAAAAGTTAACATAACAGGCATTAAAATAATACAAATAATTAATACACCTTTTATGAGATTTAGATAGATATTCCAACAAGCACTTAGATGACACTAGGAGAAATACTGACCTTTGAAAATTAATTCAGGATTTTTTTCATGGCCTCTGGTGGGGTCAGAAATAATCACAATTTATCAAATCATTTTAATATCTGTATTTAAAAATATGTCTAACAATAATTTTAATGTCATTATTTCCATCAGCATCTCTCAGTAACCTCTCCACTAATAATCAATATAATACGCTTAAAAGCTTATTTTTTTTTGTAAATAACTTATTTTACAGAAGTGAAATCAGTTGAGAATAACTTTTCTGTCACTCTCAAAGTGTGCCAACTACAAGCATTTATATCCATTTACAGCACTGTGGGACTTAAAATAAACAATATCAGGAAAAAACCCGCTTTCCTCACTATGTCTCAATATGAAATGTCTTTCTTGACCCATTTTCTCTTGTGTACATTGTATTTTAAAATTAAAATCACCTATAGGAAATTCACTTGAGTCATTTTTCATTATAGCCAGAGCACTGCATGCATCCAATTCATTAAACAATAACTAAACTCACATATGAAAAGGTTGCTTTTTAACTCTGGAATCTCCATCACTTTACAGGTAAAAATCAATCCTGGCAGGCCAGATCTTTGATCTATTGCCTGTACATCTGGCATACATCTGCATATGATGGTTGCTTTACCATTCAAATATAAAAATCCACTACACCAAATCGAGTCTGAAGCTGAATAACCAGCCTCCAAGTCCTAAGTGACTCCTTTAAATACTGCATTAACACTTAAAATGCTCACTGATGCACTCACCTGACTGCTCCAGCCGTATACCATTACTGTGAGCTGTTGCACCTTCAGTTTCTCCTAAAGTGACTACACTTTAAAAAGAGCATCATCCATTTGTGAGGGTTCTGCATACATTTGCTATTTCTATAGGTTAAATATCCTCATAGATTTTTCTCTCTAGCAGCTGGCCTTCTCTCAAATAACAACCTGTCAGCTAGGCTTCTAAAATTCATGTTTCTTGCATTTTTTTCAGAATTTAAAGATGAGGAAGAAATTGATAGATTCCATGGAAGTGGAATGTACATGGAAGAAGATCCAAGTGTCTCCAACAACAAATGAATGATAGTCGTCAGAAACTGAGAGTGGTTACTGTAGTTGTTACTGAATAAAATCTACACTGTTATGTTGTATGCAATTAGATATTGACTTGATTTTAAGATTGTGGATGTCTTTCTGAAGAGAGATAGGAATATACTAACTTCTTTATTGATAAAATCAGCAACAAAACATTGATCTCATAATTTTACAGATTCATTACAGATTAAAATAATTAGAGATACTTTAAAATTTTGCCAGATGTTGATCAGAAGTACTTTCCTTACACAGAATCAACATAAGCAGTTTTATCACAGTACACATACTCCGTAAACTATGTATTGAAAGATTTCAACTTTGACAATACAAAAATCTTATACGTATACTGGTATTTGTTAATCTAGTACATGAATCACAATGCATCCACTTTAGAATTTAGGTTAAGAAACAGGATTTTTTGTGTGTGTGTCTGAAATACTTTAAATGATGATAAAAACTTGTCAGCATCTGTCCAATACACTCCAAATGTTCATTGTACCTTTTAATTCATTAAATTTTGACACCTTCTATCACCTTAACAACATTATTAGCCTCTTTACTTGAAGTGAATGCTCTTCAGAGCATAATAAATTGTTCTTCAAGTATCTGATAATGGGTAGATGGGCAGCATACCAACAAAAACATAAGGCTTTAATGTAAAGTTCAATGAAATCTCTACTAACAATCAGGTATTAAGATTAAAATACTCAGTATATTTGCTTTTACAGTATTTTTCATAACACTTTACATTTTAGTTACATGAAAACTTATTTGGGGAAAAGAGATGGATGTGCACAGAGTTAAAGAACAGTTTGCTATTAACCATGGCTCTTCATCTTATTCTACCATCCATAACACAAAAATCTAATTTAAAGAAATCTTAAAACTACAGTTAGGTCAAGATTCTATAATAAAAGATAAACCCAGAAATCAGTTCTTTTCAGCTCATAAGTGGAAAACGATTGCAAGTATTATTTAGTAGTTTCTCCACTGTTAATAGGGAAAAAAAAATATCTCATGGAAAAAGCTGGCATTGAGTTATATTGAGCTGAAAGGTTGGATTCAGTTAACATAAAACAATTTTATTTTATTTAAACCAGCCTATGAGGATTAAAGGGGATTTAATCAGATCTTTGCTACCTAGTAGCTACCTTTTAGGCAGCGGTTGATCAGCCCCAAGATACCTCTACAAGGCTAATAGCTGATTTAGAGGATTTTCTTGGTGGAAGTTAACATCTTGTGAATTTCCCTGTAAATTCAATCATTGAAAATAGCAGTGAAAGCATATGTCCTGGAGCAATGTTGTGGTGTCTGATCTGACTGGACTTCCCATGTGAGGGGGCAAATCTTTCTTTAAGCAGAGAAAAAGGGAATCTGTTTTATGAAACAAAAACAAGGCAGATGATACTGCTACAAGGTTTTATTTTGTAACCAAATGGAAAGGAATTGAAGACGAAGCATGGTTTTGTGAGTGATAAGAAATTCCCGAGAAGCTTCATTCTTTATCTCCTTTAGTGTCCCTTGTGGTGACAAGTAAACTGCTGCCACTGTTGTGGCTTTTTTGCTTTTTTTTTCCCAGATGTACTCTGGTTGTGCACATTTGCTAGTCCCAGTTTGAAAAACAACACTGATACTGTCTACCAATAGAAGGTAGACAGTCTACTGATAGACGGTGTAGGTATTTCTGAGTTGGTTATCTACACTCCCTTTGGAGTCAATTAAAAGAAAAAGTCTCCCAGATCTGTCTGAACCTGAGGTACATGTCTAAAATGAAATGGATGAATTGGTTGAACCAGCTCCCTTTTTATGAAATAAGAACAATGCTACGACAATTCTTAGGCACGTTACGAAGACCTCGGGTGAGACATAAAATGTATAATACCATCTAACTTATTTCAAACATTTAAAAAAACAAAGACCTTCCATTTTCTCTGGGAAAACTGATCCTTTAACAATCTACCCAAGACAGCTGCAAAGCCCAGGGACACAGCCAGACTCACAGCAGCTTGGACCATCTTAGTCACTGGTCAACACTGACAGTTTTGGAGAAGAACCCAGACGAGCATTTGAGCAGAAACTAATTCTGGCAAGTGTATTCCTTGTTTTACTTTAAATAGTACATTTTGGGAAAACTTTCCTTCTCAACTCCATAGGAGACTGTGATTACTTTTTTTTAAAGAATAACTGATACCCTCTCTGATTATTCAGACTTCAACAGAGATAAGATGTACTACAAAGTAATTTGCAAGAAAATTAAATACATCATTCTTTCCATAATAATCACTTCTACAAACTGCAGTATAAATAAGTGCAGCTTGAATGGCAGCTTAATTTATATACAATGCTAGATTTCAAATTTTGATTCACTCCTGGAGTCTTCTCTGCCTCAGCTTTTGATCTTCCTATAATCTTGATACTCTCAGTCAGAGAAGGATGAACTTTAGGTGTTGCTAAAAATAAAGTATATAAAAAACTGTTTCAGCTGACAATGCTCAAGATTCCTTGTATTCCTAGAACAAAGAGTATGAGTGCACTGGGGACCACTTAAAGGTCATTTTTTCAGTATCAGATAATGTTAGAACTAAGAAAATAAACAGAATGTTCTTGGCTAAAATGAGTCAGACCATTTTCAAGTATACAGTAAAAACCATTACTATTTGGTTCTGGCACATGATCACTCAAAAGAATAAGGACTTTCACCGAAAAGGAGACGATTTAATTGCCTAACCTGCATTATCCTACATAATAACACTGTAAGCCTTCTTAGCACACTTTTCCCTTAAAGTATTTTATCCATTGTGTCAATTTCTACTATTCTTTTCAGCTACACCACAATGGTTTAGGCAACAGGGCTTCACTAACCTTACTAAAAGTGGAATCTAACCTAATTTTGTGCCCTGATATAATAGGCTTAGAGGCTGATCCTGAAAAGACTAATGCTGTCTTAACTTTCTGCACTGCAAGCAGCTCCATTGGCATCAATGAAACTCCTCAGAGTGTACAAAGAGTGTACACATCCATTAATCTTTGCAGGACTGGAGGCCTAAGCTCTGTGTGAATGAAATAGGACAGGACTATGTGCTATAAGGTAACATTTTACAATGGAGAATGCTGTGACATGGTAAGTACAGCTGTATGATTCTTTTGACTATTTTTCTGAATTTTTTGAAGTTGAGTTTTAATTATTTTGTACTGCAGAAAGTATCTGTGAAAGCTATATTTTTCTTCCATGATGTCATGAAGAGATGTGCATTTTTTGTATATTTTTGCTCTAAAAGCCAATCCTTTTTTTATTAAGAATGAAACAGAATTATGCAGCAAGTTAACATGTTCCTCCAGCATTCTTTTCAGTTGTTTCAGATTGAAGTACGGACATTTTAGACGTACAAATATACTTTATACATACAAATACTTAATGCAAACAAATACATTCTGGTTTACAGCAGAATTTCTATACATTAGAAGCAGGTTTTATTGTTTATAGGTATTTTGTTGTTTTATAGTGCTTTTTATTGTTTATGGTTTTTCATTGACTGTTATTTCCAACTCAGTCAATAGGCAAATCAAGAAAAAATAGTGATCCTTAAAAGTTATTGTATGCATTTTAAATTTGGAAATCAACAGATATGTATGTACCTTACCTTGACCTTAAATTCTAAGCAATTGGTGATTGAAAAAATCTTAAGGGGGTTTTCCACAAAATCTTGTCCCTAATAAAGATTTGGTAGAAGTGATGAATCTTTCATTTATAGGATGCATTTTTCTCTAATTAGCCACACCACAGAATTTTATTCTAGGTGAAATAAACAAACGGAGTCAGTTCATCTGTTCCAGGCTGAGATTAACTTGTTTCTTTTGTCTTCAGCTAGTGTTCCAAGATCTATTCCTGTCCTCTACAACTCCTTTTCCTCTAGATGTCATTAAAGCAGCTCTACCAGCTGATGATTGAAAGCTCTTGTATTACCTGGGAGGTTGTCTTTCTTGCTCTCGACACAATAGAGCATATATAGAATATAACAAAAAGCAAAATTAATTATATCAGGTTAATAAAAGGCAAAGGCTGTTCCAAAGACATTATAGTTTTGGGCAGATTACTTGACTTTCTTCGGTAATGTATATTAAGGTAGAACAAATGACGATTTCATACTATCAGAATTTTTTTTAAGGAACAAAGAAAGATGAATCAATTAATTTAAGATAACTGATTACCATTCAATACTAAATCCACATATGTTTGTACTTGAAGACTTCCTCTCAGCTTTCATGAGGCCAATAAAGTGTTTAGGGCTGAACACAGTTCATATATATTTTATGACAGAGCACAGCAGAACATACCATCTCTAATGGCTGAAAATACACACAGAAGAAGCGAAGTTATGCATCAATATCTGAAACAAGTAAGAGGAAAAGTGTGGGGTACTTGTACTCAGGAAGCTAAAAGAAAAGGTAAACAAGGAGAAAACTGCATTTGTTGGTTGCTTTACTAAGAAAGTCCTTTTATAGGGCTGGATTCAACAGAAATCTGAGAAATCACCTGAGAGAAAAGCTGAGTGTCTTGCTTAACACTATAAACAACAGGCAATTTCAGAAGTATCTTCCATCCTTGCTGTTCCCAAGAAAAGGACCCATCAGCACAGCAAGGTTCAGTTGCTGAAGAGAATTCTTAATAACGGTCTCCATAGGGTCCTTCTTTGCTTTGAATAGTCTGCACTGTAAGGAAAAGAGCAACTGCAGTTCTGTTATGTGATTTGGAGTGCTGATGCATATTTTCAGCTTGTTTCAGTACATTCTCTCCTTCATCAAGTGAAGTTCTGATGGAAAGCCTAGAACACTACGGACATGGAAAGTATATGAGAAAAACAATGTAGATGCAATTAAATATTTAGTAAAAAAGCTTTTATTTCTCCTTACCTTTCATACCACAAAATATTAAGGCCGAGCTGAAAAGTGTTTTTAATAACAATGCAGGGGGCAAACTGCATGTCTTGCACTCAGATTAGGCTAAATATTAGCCTAACATTAGATACCTGTTCTTGGTACGTAGCGATGTGAGACGCAGACAAAAGACTAAAGAACAGTGTGTGCTCCTCCACACATTCTTTCCTCAGTTCTCATTTACACATTGGTGAGATTAAGAAATAAGTAAAACTTTTTCCCTTAGAATATCATAAGCACTAATATTTATGAAGATATTAAAAAATGTCTTGCATGATGTGATTACCACATAATGATTTTGAGAATATTTCTAATGGATTGACAAATGGTAACTCATACTGCTAGCTGTAACACATAAAAAAAAAAAAATACCAGGAAGGGATCTCAGGATGGCCTTGATATTCAAAGTATTTAGACTATTGTTCAAAGTACCAACATTTCTTTAGCTGTCCTCTTTAAAAAACCTCAAAAACTTAGAACAAAGATCCATTCAAAAAATGCCACTTTTAATGACTCTGCTAAAATTTTAAGTTAGCATTCAATCATATCCAATAAAAATGGTTCCTGTAAGACACAAGTTTTCTGATAACCATGACATATAAATTGCCTGCAGAAGGAAATCAGAAGAATATATCTTGAATTCAGCTCATCTGTCAAAAGCTTGAAGATAATTTTGACCAGTGTTATAGGAATGGTTTTGAAAAACCTGCTTTGGACTGTTAGTAAACGACAGCTATTGGAGAGATAAAAGCACTAGCTTGGAAAATGAGAACTCCTTTAAATTTCACTTAATGGAGCCTATTTCTGAGTAGTTACACACCATGAAGTTTTGATTTTGCTATTTAAAAACCTTAAGATGAAAAGACAGCAAAAATAGAAGGGTTAGGATTGAGACAACAAGATTAGATTTTGAGATAATACAGAAACATGGCAGTAACAATAACCCCATAGATTATTTGCAGTATCCTGTGAAATGATGAACCCAGTGGGTAACCTCAATAAAATACTCTGAAGGCAGACTATAAAGCACAGAAGAATTTATAACATTTATAAATAATTACAGAATTCTGAATAGAAGTTGCCATTTTTATTAAGAGGAAAGAGAAGGAAATAAAGGATCACTAAAACAGAAATGCATACATCTAGTTAAAACTTCCTAAAGATTGACAGTTTATGTTACCAAGAGGCTGATTTCCCCAAATAGACAAAACACTTGCACACAGGCCCACTGGATTTCCATGAGGAAGAGTTGACATTATTATTGTGTAGAACAGCATGGAATAGTGCAATTAGATACTCTACTGCTTGGGCTTCTGACATTTCAAGGCTTTCACCTGTGATTGTGGGACTGGACATAGTCATGGGTGCAATGGTGTTTCTATCTGATTAAGGTACAAATATTTAATCAGAACCTAATTAAGGAAGTAGGTATCTATCTACTATAAATGCCTTAGCTCCTCTGGCCCTGTCCACCTGCTACAACACTCTTTCTGTTAGGTTTTTTTAGAGGAAAGTTTCTGTTTAGCTGTTGAATATTTTGGATATTTGTTGAATATTTTGGATATTCCCTTCCCCTTCATCTTCTCCAGGGACTTCCTTCAGAAGATGAGGATTAAAAATATTGATCTTCAAACAGAAAATGCCCACTTGTAAGAAGCTGCTGGAGAGCACCAACTCCAAAACCTGAACTCGTGACCATAAACATAGACATATACATATACTCATACAGTCATTGATAACTCTGTGAGTGAAAAGAACACATGAAGAAATGAATTTGAAAACAATAAAGGTTCATTGATTTAAAACCTGAAAAGAGACCACTGAGGCTATTTATTATGACTATTTTGTTCCTCAAAAAGGAGTTTCCTGAATTAATTTCTTTTTTAAAATGAAGTACAGGCAGTATTTAAAAAGTAATCATATACCTCTCAGCCTTCATATAAACGTTTTAAGTGATGGGGATAATCTGTCTCAGGCCATGACAAGTTTTTCTAGTGGTTAATTATTTTTGCTGCAGAAAATGTTTGCTTTGCTTCTTGCTACTGAACACATCTAGCTTCAGTTTCCAGCTCACTGGATCTTGTTATGTTGTTTTTCCTTATAAATATATATAAAACAGGATTATTCCTTGTTATTTTGCCAAAACTGACATTTTTCTCTTGATAAAATAATTTTTTTACAAACTAGGTTTTCTGTCTTGCTACTTAAATACATTTCACAGTGCTTTTCTAAATTCTATCCTAACTGTGGTGGGTTGGCCCTGGTTGGATGCCAGGCACCTACCAAAGTCACTATCCCTTCTCAGGTTGATGGGAGAGAAAATATAACAAAGGCTCATGGGTCAAGATAAAGGCATGGAGAGTAAGCAGCTACTGTCAAAGGCAAAACAGACTCAACTTAGAAAAATTTATTCTCATTTATTACCAAGCAAGTCAGAGTAGGATAATGAGTAATAAAAGCAAATCTTAAAAAAATTCCCCAACCTCTCCCTTCTTCCTGGGCTCAACTTTACTCCTGATTTCTCTACTTCCTAACTTCCAGGATCACAGAGGGATGGGGAATGGGGAATATGGTCAGGTCATCACATGTTGTCTCTGCCACTTCTTCCTCACAAAGGGGAGGATTCCTCATAGTCTTCCCCTTCCCCACATCCCGCCAGCATGGGGTCCCTCTCAGGGGAGACAGTCCTCCATGAATTTCTCCAACATGATTCCTTCCCAGAGGCTACAGTTCTTCATGAACTTTTCCTACTTTCTCCATATCAAAGTTAGAGCACAGGATCTTGAATCATTCCCTGTGGGAGCTATTAAAATGCAATCACTTTATTATGGGTCTTGGTTTATAATTACACTTTAAAAGGAGTTAGTTTTTAATAAATTTGTTTATGGAAATTTCCATTTTTTGTTCTTTAAATGTTTATTTTTAATATTAGTCTCCAGTTTTTTATGAATGTCTAAAAACCCAGTCCAGAAATCCAAAAATCCTTGAGAAATGTCAATTACCCATCTGCAGAGCAACCATATACTGCACAAATAATGCAAATGATAAATATAGGTCACTGGGGTTGACGAATCAGGGACATAAATTTTTGGCTCATTAAATGCTCACAGGTGTAAATACTGCAAATATGTGTCTGAACACTTCATGTGTTAGACAATCTTGAGAGAGATAATAGTAACTTTAATAAAAGGTGTAACTTGACATTGAATACCAAGGGGAGTAGATGACTTCTGATTATAGTTCCAAATAGAAGCAACGTGGGGCAAGCCAGCTTTTCCACATAGTCACAGAGAACTTGTGCTACTGATTTTTTATGAAATGCTGGAGCATTACCATCCCCCAATTTAAAACTACAATAGAATGCACGGTTTCCATAGAAACCAAAGAATTCCAAATTGGGGAGAGGCGGGGGGACTAGAATGCAGCAGATTTCTGCCCCTTCATGGAAGCAGAAAAAATATTAAGCAGACATGCAGGATGAACAAAATACTCGATTTTCTCTTCTCTCCTCTTACAAGTGTGGGAATGGCAAGTAGTAAAAGCATCCCACAGGAAGAGGAGATAGAAACTGATGGTGTCAGGCTCTGTTCTATGCTTCTTATATACCGTTTTGCAGTATGCTAGTAACCAGCAAAAACAGCAATTAAAATAAACAAATCAATATCTCCATTTATTAAGTCCTGAGAAGGCTTCCTTGCAGTAGCTGCTGCAGTTCACAGCATCTTGCAGTGTTGCAGCTCGCACTACATTTGATATGGTGAATCCTTGGCAACATTTCTGAAGTCTCAAGCCTTTCAACATGCTTTGACTGACAGTGTATATGCTTTCAGAGGTGGAACATTTGTATGACCAAACTCCAAAAAGACCTTGAAATTATCAGCTTCAAGGTATTGATGTACTTCTATGTGAGAAACAAAAATGAAGAGCAAGATTCTAATCACTTCTTTGAGTACCGGCACCTTGTTCATGGGGAAAAACTCCCATTTTCTTCCTAGCAGGTTTTTTTTTAATGTTGATTTGTGTTTTTTTTTCCCCAAGTTGCCAGGGGATACTTTAAATAGAGCAACGTCTATAATTTCATATTATAATACATACAACAAAATTCATAGACCAGCTCCAGCATAGCAACCCTTAAAAATGAAAAGGGATAAGTTAATTTGCAGAAAGGACTTTTTTTTTTTACTGTGAAGAGTGAGGTAATAAGTAACTAAACATTTGCATTGTAACTGTTTTAAAAAGCCATGTTTCTAACCATCTTCACCTAACGAGAACAGGAAAACCAGAGCCAATCTACAGTTGGCTCAACAGTCATATCTCAAGTCCCAGACTTCCCTAAGAGATTTTAGTAATGTATGGAGCATTGCAGGTTCCTACAAATAATAGGGCCTGTTGGATAAGAAGCTTGTGTGTCTTTAAGTTGGTTCAATTAGAATTTCAATGTTTTATACTAATAAATAAATAATTTTGATTGGACAACTGAAAATGTACTCCCAAATACTTGGACATTCAATGCATATACATAAATTATTTATTTTGGGGCATAAAAAGTTAGGAAAAATTATCTATTTCCGTTTGAGTCTTGTGTGGAATCCCTGCATCATCCTCCATAAAGATAAATCCATATTTATCTGCAGTAAGTATAAAGCAGTTACTTGCAAACAGCTTAATGAAACTAATGCCTTGCTGTAAAACCTTAGCAACATCTCAGGTCACCTACAGACTGATCTGTCAGATCATTTAACTGTTGAATTATTGTGATTACTGGTATTATTTGACTTAATATCCTTGTCTTCTCTCAACAGAAGGGATGCTAAATAAAACAGAAATACACATCCAAATTTTCTGTAGATCATGTGAGTTGAGAGTAAAAGCCTCAAAAAGCATTACTTCTTGTGTCATGTAGGAAAAAGCACTGATGATTTTCCCTTCCGATCATGTTTTGAAGACTTATGTTTCAGTAGAGAGTTTCTAATGTCCCTAATTGTCCAAACAAATTAAAACCTTTTTAAATTCCTAGGGACAGGTACTTTGTAGATTGTTGTCCTAATGGTATATATGTGTTTATGTCTGTGGAGGTCTCCAACTGCCTGACTGAAAAAAAAAAAGCCACAAACACCCAGCCATGTAGGTTCTCAAAGCTATTCTGTTCCTAGGCTACCAAAGAAGAGAAAGACATGATTAATATACCAACAGAGGGGGAAAGCAGAAATTATAAATGTAGCCTCTCAGAGATTCCATAAAGGAGAGAGATGCTATGAAAATCCCAGCTGCACAGAAGCTTCATATGGAGATTGAATCTCAGATACAAGAGAATGCAACCACAAGATGTAAGAGCATCTTCTTGTTTTGTTACAGTGCTCATGTTTTTCCTGTTCAGACAGGAATACTGCAAGTTTTCCCATAAAATAGGGTAAATACTACAGGAACTGGTAAAAGTGTGCTAGAATTGCAGTAGAATCATAGACTCATAGAATCATAGAATGTGTTAGGTTGGAAGGGTTCCTTCAGTTTTCCTTTCTCTCTTTTTAATTTTTAAAATTGAGGAATATGTTTCTTCTTTTCCAAACAGAGGGAAATTCACCAAACTGCAACAGATTCTCAAATGTGATGAAGAGTGGCTTAACAACTAAATCCATCAATTCCCTCAGGACCTGCAGAAGCATCTTATCAGGTCCCTTGGACTTGTACACCTTCAGGTTTCTTAGATGGTCTCAAATCTGTTCTTCTACAGTGAGAGGTTCAACAGTGAGAAGTTTTCCTAATCCCTACCTTTGCCTTCTGTGTCTTGGGTGGTGTGGCTAGAGCCCTTGCTGGTAAAGAAGGCGGCAAAAAATTAATTGCATGCCTCAGCCTTTTCCATATCCCAGGTAACCACGTCTCTCTCATATAATTGTGAAGAGGGGACACATTTTCCCTAGTTTTCCCTTTATGACTGTAGTATCCACAGAAGCTATTCCTGTTGCCCTTGACGTCCTTGGCCAAATTTAATTTTACCAGGGCTTTAGCATTCCTAATCTGATCCTGTCTACTCAGACAGTTTCTCTTTTGTCTTCCCAGGCTACCTCTCCTTGTTTCCAACCTCTGCAGTCTTCCTTTTTGTGTTTAGTTTGTTCAGGAGCTCTTTTTTCATCCATGCAGACCTCTCAATGTTCATGCCTGACTTAGTCTTTGTCGGGGTGTATTGCTCCTGAACTTGAAGGAGGTGATCCTTGAATACTAACCAGCTTTCCCAGGCCCATCTTCTCTCCAGGGCTTTCCCCAACAGTACTTTACCAAGCAGATCCGCGAGGAGGCCAAAGTCTGCTCTCCTGAAGTCCAGGGTAGCGAGCTTGTTGTGTGCCCTCCTCAGTGCCCTAAGGGTCTTGAACTCCACCAGTTAATGGTCACTTCAGCCAAGGCTGCCCTTGAGCTTCACAAATGCTTCAAACTGTGTGTGTCTTGCCTCGAGCACAGCATTATATATGAGGCAATGCACACAACATAAATCCCAATGCAACTACAGATTATTAAATATGTATTTACGAGTCCTCATGTTGGTAGGCCAAGATCTTACTGTGTCTGTGTCAGAGCAGTCTGTCAGTCTAAGGTGATTGGGACAGAATCTGAAGATCCCAGTCAGGTGTATAGGTATAACAGATAAAAAACATAATACCATAGTTTTATAAAATGGCAAGAAGTTTTGGGAAAGAGAGATGGTATTCTTTTGGGAATTCTGTTAAAGAAATTTCATAAGGTCTTTAGGAAATGCTGATCTTTCATCCAATAAGAACCAAGCTCCTCTAACTACGTCTGAACTCACTGGTCACTTTTAAAAATCTGTTGAATCTTTTTGTGCTTTCTATACTTATTAGCTAATACGCTGCTTGTCATTGATGAGATATTTGAACAAAAACAGTCTCTGAAATTGCAAAGCAAGTGCTTAAAACAGAACAATCCAATGGACAGAGTAACCACCTGTGGTCATATGTAAATCTGGAAATAGTGTACAATGTTTCAGATTTCTTTGATATATAAATTATGTAATTTTGTTCTATACTCAGCAGAACTATCACTGCAAAAAAAAAAAGTAATAGAACACATTATATGACAGCCGCACTAAAACTAAAGATGAGCCCAGAAGTGGGAATTTTAAACAGCTGAGTACTGCTCCCCTTTGACAATCCTAAGGGCAGGTGCCCCAAATCAGCTTTTCCAACTGACTCACATCCATCATGCATACAAGTCCTTGTATGCATGGAGACCTTCCATTTGGGAATGAACGAACGGTTCAACACCCCATAAAGACACCCAGGTTTTATGAAACAAGCTCCCAATTGGGGCAGCCAAAATGAAAACCTTTGCCTAAAGATTTCTTTCTATTCTGACCTTAAAGGTAGGGATGATGATTGATCCACCTGGCAAGGCTGGTTTTTTTGGAGTAATTAGTGTTTGAAAGGACTGCTGAATATGAAAAAAAACCCCAACCCAATATAAAATGGTATGTGTCATTATTAAAAGAAAATCTGTTACAGCTCTAGAACTCTCTGAAAGCTTTAATACTTATTGTTGAACTCAAGTATGTATACACAGTCAGTCATTATCTTTAAGAGAATGCCAGCTTTAAAGGGAAAAGTACAGTTTTTAAACCCCATTTTACACATTAGCATTTCATTAAAAGTTAAGAGGCCTCACTACACAATAAATCCTGGACACAAGAAAGAGTAACAATTCTAATATTAATACTTCTAACGATCACTAATGATGACAAATGGTACACAGGCTTATTATTTCAAGCAATTGTCCTTGACTACTTAACCAAATTTTTAGACAAATGTATTTGGCTCCGCTTGTATCTCTTTCCACTCCTGCTGCTCTGGCATAAACATTAATGGAGAGTAAATGTTAAACTCCATACAAAGAGTCACAGAAACTGAATGCGAAGGGCCTAATTCTCTGGTGGTACAACTGTGGACCTTTGCCAGCACAGAAATTTGGCTCTACACACACACATACAAGCAGTTGGCTGCCAGCTTTTGTATGTTCAGCCAAACGCAGAAGAGAAACAATGAAATGTAACTTAGCTAAGCTCTCACAAGTAACCAACGTGTTCTGATTACAAATAGTGAATAGTCACATAGGTGCATGATTAATACAGAGGAAAAATCAGTCCCATTCCAAAAAAATACTTTATTGAAACAAAGGCATTAACGAAAATCTATCTGAAGAGGCTAAATTTGTCAGATTAATTATTCATTGTGCAGTAGTCCTTTATGCATAGTGCTGGGGTTAGCAATAAAGCAGAGAAGAGTTACAGTATACCATAGCAATGCAGAGCAGTTCTTCATCAAAACAAGCAAATACAGCAGTAAGGTAAACAAAGAGAACAGTGGAAAAGCAGTATGCTGCTGAAGATGTAAGCAGTATTTAGTTGAGATTCAGCAAGACCTAGTAAGTTAAAGCATCTTCTGTTACCAAAATGTAGCTGAAAATATGATGCAGTTGTATTCAAGGAGAAATTTAACATCATTTTTGTTTTCTTTGTTTCTGTTTTCTTTCCTTTTTTTTTTTTTTTTTTTTTTTTTTTTTTTTATTTTTCTGCTTGCCAGCAGGAAAAACATGGTATTTCAAGCATACTCTGGACCTGTGTAAGATTCAGTTAGTAGTCTCTGTCACAGCTGGAGAACTACTGGGAAACAAACCTTTAAAAATCTTACAGGGCAGCATTGCTAGACATCCAAGTAAATGTGAGTTATGCTACTCACAGTGAAAGAGTGAAACAGCTGTACAACAGACACTTGGTCATTCCTCTTGTGTCACAGCTGGAAATCCATGGATGCATTGGGCTGCCTTGCTGAGGGGATTAATGTGTATTTGCAGGACTGCTTTTGGTCCTGGGTGTACTTCCTTTTCTGTTTCTGACTAGCAGACTGGTGTTGGACAAGCAATTGAGACTTCACTGATGATATTAGTACATCAGAGATACAAAGCTGCATTCTGCAGCATGTTGGTGTTCAGATATGGCTTTATTACTGTTCAGTCACCTAAATTTGTCTCCTGCTGGTGACCTCCTCTCTTTTGCCGGGCAACCACTTCACAGTGCTACCATCAACAAAGTGAATTAGTGTGTCTGTTTGGAATTTATACTCACAAAGAGACCCCATCTATCTTTAAAAGCCACAGAAAAAGGAAACTTCTAAAACTACTTTCCTTGTGGAAGACCACTTTCTGGCCTTTGTTTTCCATGATAGCTCCTCTTTCACATACTGTTTTCAGACCTTTCAAGACAACAGATTCAGGAAGAACTTCCAGACTGAGATCTCAAAGATCATGTAATAGAATAGCTTGGGTATCTCTGCAGACTAAATTTTCTATTCCAGTTTCTTGAAAAATATGTCATCTTCTCTTTTTTCTTCCTGACTTGTATTCTTGTATTTTCTGGAACAGGATGCTCCCCTTTTTTTACACTTGTATTATTTCATCAAGCAAACATCAATATTAGAACAGAATGCCACAGTTGAGATTTGGATGGTTTACTGTATTTTACACTTTAGTCAATTCTGAACAGAAAAGCTAATAAATTAGCAAGGTTATGCTGTACCAGCTAGAGCTGTCTGAGACTGAGCTGAGACACAGAAACATTTCCTGGAGCAACTCAGTCATACAGAGCCGAGCAGCCTTTGTTCACTGCCAGTTATTCTGTTTTTCCCAAAGACATTTATTAATACATAATGCAATGGAGCCAAGACTTCCTACATGATGCCTCTGCTCCTCTAGGAGCAAAGAGAACAATGTCGTATGACTTCCTTGCACTGTACTCATTTAAGAAAATATGCAATCCATCTTTCCATACTTAAGGTACACCTGATTATCTGATCATCTACCAAAGATATTTATATTCCATGAGTTCAGTAGGAATGTCTTGGAAATATCACTTCCTTAAATGACTTTTCAGCTACCCTTCTCTTGTCAAATTGCACATTACTCTCTCGTAACAAATAATAGGCTATATTGTTGCTCAACATGTATGAGAGGAGAAGGGAGTGATTAGTAACGATGAATTTGGATCATTTTTTTAGACCAAACTGAATTCCTTTGGGTTTGTGAACAATAGGCTCTTGTGCAGCCAGTGTCATATATCTAAAAGCAGAAAAGGAAATCCTACTTTAGAGGGTATCCATTGCCTCTAGACAAGAGACTTTCAAACCAAAGCTTTTGCTACAAAGTAAATGTGGCCTCCCATAGTTAGGCATCGGGCTTCTTTCATTTACTTTGGTAAATGAAAATAGCGAGACTATTATTAGAAACATTTACACAGCTGAGAAGACTAGTTTGAAAACAAAGAAATTAGAAAAAATAACAGAAATTATAAATAATTATGTCCAAAATCTCAACAGAAAAAAAACCCCCTAAAAATATAGAACTCAAATAAAACATGACTTCAAGGGTGAAAATTAATCAATCTATTTGCCCCTCAAAAGGATTTGCCTCTTAAGGGGGTTTACAGTAAGAGAGGGTTCTCTCATGTGAAATAAAAAAGCACAATGAGATCAGATTTTCAAACCTGCACAAAATCAGACAGAGTGGAAAGAGACGTATTTTTCTACCTGGAAGATAATTAAATTCTGGCACCACCTATCAAAAAGATGTGATGGAGTCCCTATCATTTTCAATCAGGACTTCATAACTTGATAAAAATATTCTATTTTCAAGTTACAGACATAGCTCAAAATTTATTCAGTAAAGTACTCCAGCTGGTATTGTACTAAAAATGAGGCTCATTTCCCTAATAGACTTTTCAGGCCTTCATATCTATACATGTAAGTATAAATTACTCTGCATTTCATCCTATACCAAATGATACCAAAAAGCTGATTTGAATTACCTTACACACATATATGTATATAGCGTTCCTTAAAATGCATATCTCATGTATTTTAAAGCACGGTTTCCTAAATATTCACTGAATGAGAACTCTCCTGATCTTTCAACACTATTTAGGTCTTAGAAATTAATTATTCTTACAGTCATAAAGCATCCTTTAGTCCTGTATTTCCAAAATTTCTCTTTCTAGTTTTCATAGCTCTTCATAATATATTGAAATTATTACTATAACTTCAATTTAAAAGATTAACATAGTACAGCTGTTACACTTGTGACACCCTAAGGATACAAGCAAGGATGAGTTTGTCCAGAGATTTGCTATGTCTAGGGAAACAGTATGTTCATTAGTTGACTGACTTCTCTGGAAAAAAAAAAAACCACAGGTAAAGTTTGGGAACAAGCATTATTACTCAGAATTTTCAACACTCATGTTTTACATATTTCTGTTCTATATGGAAACTTGTACTAATTTATATACTTTGAAAGCTGGTTTTTGGGAATACATTTTTGTGTAGGTGGATCCATTCCCATATCCCATATTTTCCTCTTTCAAACTTGTAAAATTTTTTCATTCCATTCTTGAGGTACACCTCATCCCCAGTAAAAAGGTATGTAAAAGTTTGAGACCATTTTATATGGCTTATCTGAAATCTTATGTGATTAATTTGTTCACTGCTTACTGCCAAGCAATAGAGTGAGTTATATATATAAATATATCTAATAAATAATAAATATAAATATATTCATTTTATAAATATAAAATAAAAAAGACTAAAAATCTAGTTTGGACATCCATTACAGAAAAAATATACATGTAAGGATTTACCTTGATCCCCCAAACTGTAGGATATATATATATTTAACATATAATTCCACACAAAAGAAAAATAGGCTTAATAACTCAATTAGCTGATGCACATATTATTGAACAGGGTTTAAAATCACATTGCAGTGAGACTGAATTAGACCTGTGTGTAACATCTGTACTTCATAGCTCTAAGTTTCATTAGTGGATTATTTGGTACACTGCTGGGCTTCTTTCCTCTTTTTGTGGAAGTGGGACCCGAGACTCTGGTACCCTGGTGTCCTCAGTCAGAGTCAAAAATGTAAACATGGACTTCCACTGATATCCATCCCTTTGAGGAACACTGTTACACAGGAGATGGAATACTTTGTACAGTACTAGAAGCAGATAGATTCACAAGTTTTATGCAGCTAAAGCTTATCTCATCTGAACCAGACCATGAAATTTAGGGCAAGATTCAATTGTCTAAGTAGGTGTTTAGCACATTTGTAACATCCTTGCACATCCTGTGAGGTGTACAGTTGTTCCAGAAAAAAGGGAGCACAATAGTGCCCTTTAGATCCTGTGTCATACATGTCAGTCCCATGTAGATGTCTCTCATAAACTACCATATAGCACTGTCTATATTGAGGAAGACGAATTTGAGCTGATAGAAAGCCAAACAAGAAATGCACTCAGTATCTCTGTTTCTTCTAAATATTCAGGAATTTTAACTATAACACATAGGCCAGACTCCTCCAGGGATACATGATCCTTACAAATGGGCTTCTTTGAAAGGTGAGGACGGCTATCTACAGTGTCTCCAAAGTGTTGCTGTGTTCCTTAATTATTCATACAATTGAAAAGGTTGCCTTTATATAAAATAAACCCAAACCCAACCAAACAAAAAAATCCAAATAAACAAGAAAAAACCCAAATAAAAAGAAAACAACCCACAAAACAAAACACCTTCAGAAACACTCCTCTCTCCTTGTCTCTCCTGCCAGACTTTATTTTAAAAATTCTGATGCTAGATTCTTCCATTTAGACTCACCAGCCCTCAGAGAATTCCTTGTCAGAAGGCTCTCAAATGAGCATCATTAAGAGATCAAAGTTTTGCAACAGTTGATCTGTTGCTTAGTTACCAACTCCCTGGAGTTATGACTTGACAAACTGCTTTGTCCTGAACAGAAGTCTACATTTTGTCCAAAGGGGCTTCCACCTGAAAAGAGGATCATCAAGATTTAACAACCCTCTGATGTCACCTTGGATCACCCTCTTCTGAAATTGCAGCATGGAAAACACTCCTGAAAAGGAAGTGAAAAGATGATAAAGACACTAGTCCCACATACAAAAACTATTTTACACTCCTAACAAATAGCCTTATGGAGCATCGCAAGTATCAAGCAGAAATCAAAAGTTCTGCACAGACAGATTCATTGTGTCATAGCACATTTGGATATGGAAATTAAAATTCAGCCTCCTGAAGCTACAAATGTGAAGGACGTTCAAGCTAAAATTTCTGGCACAAGCTTATCTTAAGTTTAATAGAGAGCTGTTTAATTTAAAATGCTGACATTAAAAAAAAATCTGGATGGCACCCAAGACATTATAAAGCTACGATTTTCTAAATATTCAACTCTTCGTACGTTCTCTAAACCCGTCTTTCCCATGCAAATGATTAGGCATTTCAGTTTTTTTAATAAAATGTGCCTTGGGAATTAGTAAAAAGTCAGTTCTCTGTTGTGAACTCTAAATGAAAATATGGAAAACACCAATTATAAAGTGGTCATGTCTTTGGTTTTTTACAGAAAGTTTGAAGCGGACGTAAGGATTTTCAGGTCAATATCACCCTTTATGTCCTGCTCAATCTTCACCTTGCAAGAAAGCAATGTATTTTATTACTTTTCAAACTGAAAGCCTGTTATTTCTGCAAGCGATCCTTGATCAATAGCAAATTCCCCACATAGTTTTATTCAAGGACATTTGATATCTGGGCATTTGTCTTTCTTTTAACACGGAAATAAATGAAAGTTAAAATAAAATAAAACATCCTTTTCCAGGTTTTTTGTTTGTTTGTTTGTTTTGGGTTTTTTTAATAAATAATTTAATTCATCAGGAAAATCACCAAGCAAAAATCTACAATTGTATCATGGGAAAATGGACCATAACAGAACTTACCGTATATTCAGGTTATGCATCTATATTTATCAGAATTTCCCAAATATTAGATAACAGTTAAAAAAAACACAGGCAAACAAATGAACAAAAAAAGCACCAAAAACCCAAAACCACCCCACCAGAAACATTTATTTGACTTCAAAATTCATTCTTTTTTTGCATTTCCTGTAGGATGTATAGGACTCATACATTTCCCTACTCAAGAAACAGGCTCCCCTGCAGAAACAATGCCCTCTTTGCAGGACCGAATAAAATATATCCGAACTGCAAATCAGAGGCTTAGAGTGAAGCTAACATCAGAACTGTAATAAAATAGTGAAATAATCCTCTCCATTTTATTCATTCATTTCTGTCACATGACAATTGTATAAAAAATGGTAGTGTTATCTTGAAATCAGTCTCTGTGTGATTAAATTGTTCTTCTTTCTTTTTACACTCAAATCTGCCAAGAGTTCAGCAGGCTGCAGTTATGGGGCCTCAGATTTCCCTGCAAGAAGTGAACACTTACTTGACTGAAAACTAAGTTTTATTATTGTAGAGGAGATGATGCATTGCACAGCTCTGCTCATCAGCCTCTGCTTTCTGAAAGCCTCTCTAGTCTGTGGCATTACAGTGGAGAAATGCAAAACTTTGTTAACAGTTCGACCTGTAGTGGAACCAGCATTTGACAGTAGGCAATTCGGATACAGGGACACTTTGGATGCCTTGCCAAGAGCAACCCTTAGCCTGAAGCAGTTGCCACGGGTAGGCAGATGCACATCCCAGGGATGGCAGCCCTTTGGAGAGTGAGGTGGTGCAGGATGTCATTTGCAGACGGAACTTGGCTGGTGGAACAATATTCATGGGCTGTCATGGAGCCGCTCCTCAGTGGGAGGGAGGGATTTTCCAGCCCAGAACAATGCCCCGGTTGCAGAGCAGAGAGGATGCCATGGCGGCATAGGCCTGATGGGCTGGGGCAAGCTGCCAAGGCCACATTCTCATGCAGATTTGGTCCTGTCAGTGTGCAGTGAACCTGAAATTGGTACAAGGAGAGCAAATGTGGGCCCCTTTCAGAACAACTAGCCTCACCCATTCAACTGTTTGGAGAAATTAACTCTGAACTTTGATCATATTTCTTAGGGAAGAAAAACTGATTAACAGTCCCCCCTGCTGGGGTAAAAAACCAAAAAATGCCTGCTACAGCTTCAGAGAGCAGCACAGTCCATCCTGTACAGTTGTGCATGTGTTCTCTGTGGAAAGGCTTCCTGGGAAAGCACAGCTGCGCCTCTCAAAACTGTTTCATCTGCTTTGTAGAGAAGGGAAGTTTTAACAAGTGCCTACTGTAGAAACAGAGCACTGCCAGGAGGTAGTTTCATATTATTACAATGAAAACGTTCAGCAAAAGACAATCTAGGGATGAGCCCGTGGCTCCAACTTTCCCACTGTGGGATTGATAAATTGGAGGTGCTGTTCCCTGGGAATGAGTGGGAAGCAGAAGTGCAGGCTTTTGGATAAAGACATCCACAAGAGTAGCAGTGCATGTGTCACAGTGTATTCCCACACTCAGATCTGGCACTTTGCATGGTTTCTTGGGGTAATTCAGCATGGTTTGGGCAGGTGAGGATTCCAGAAATAAAAAGGAATATTAGTGGGAGAAAAATCCCATCTTGAATGTATCTTTGCGGCAGACTCTTCTGCACAGTATTTTCAAAACCCGCACAATTGGATATGGTTCATGGAGCTGGACATGGTTCATTAGACAAGTGTTCATAATGGCCTCCTGTTACATCTGCTGAAAGTAAAATGCTTTGATCTTGCATCCAGGAGCAGATTTTGAGACTGCCTACAATATCATGCGTGCTGGTGGTAATTTACCCTTAATTTTCCCATTCAGTTTGCATTGCAAAGCAGCAGGGAGGTTGGCTTAACTCTAAATGCTGTAGTGTCAAAAGAATCAGCAGGAGCCATTGGCAGCATTATGTGAATTTCTTCTTTTCAGATTTGAAACAGAAAGATCCTATGTTTGTTTATTAATATGCCATAGCCAAGCACATAGTCAAAATCTCTACCAGCTTCCTGAACTTTTATGAGACTCATGGACATTTATTAAAATCAATTAACTGGTTTACTGATCTTCAGCACTCATCTGTATCTGCTAACTCAAATTCCATATTAATTAAATACTACATTAATTCATTATCACTCCCATCAGTATGTTGCTAATATTTATTGACAAGCCACTTCATTTTTCATTCATAATGAAACTTCTGATGTATGGACAATGTTCCATTGTTTAAGGGTTGTTTCATTTTTTCCTATTTTTGAGAGTATTGGTTCTGTTTCTTGGAAAAATAAAAAAAAAACCACCACATTTTTTTTCTTTTATTTGTTTCCAATTTCCCACATTAGTCTGGAATCAGAAAACCCAGGAGGGCTTTTGTTTCTGCTGTTATGAAGCAGATTGTTGCATGCACCTGGTCTATTTTATGTTCAAAATGTGAAACAAACTAAGTATTGGTCTGAAAGGTCTCAAGACACAGTGAATCTGAGTCAATAAATTCCTTTGGTAAACAAATGCAGTCAAAAAAACATTAATTGAGCCAGAAGACTTTTCTGCTTAGGAACACACATTCCCAAGGAGTAATTTAACCCCAAATAAGTTGCATTTGTGTTGTTGGGTTTTTTTCATCAGAAGAGGATTTCAGTCTGTTATCATGGCATCCAAACTCTCCCCATCATACAGACCCTTAAACTTCATCTCAGCCACAGGCTGCTGCTTCTGCTCCACAGCAACAGGTTCTTTCTCTTAGCAGCTCCCTCTCAGCAGCTTGCAGAGGGAATTTGACTGCACTTTTCCTCCTCTTTTCTCTCTAAGATGAACTGTGAATGATTTAGGTATATAGAAATGTAACAGACACTTAAAAATACATATAAACAAAATCCACATCAACAGTAAATTCTTAGGTAGTACCTGCTCCACAGTGAAGGGTCCGTGGCAGAAATAGTTTAATAAATGGGTTACAGTTCTGTTCTGTTAAATAGATCTTTGAAGTGGAAAGTACAGAAACATAGATTGTAAACCTAAAGTATTCTTTTGATTTTTTCATGGTATCTTAATGAAAAATAAACTGGGGGGGGGAAGATAGGTGGGAACCAACCAACAAAAAAAACCAAAACCTTTTTTTTTAAAAACCCTCCTGGTATTTTTTTGACTGGATTGTCTTAATTTCATTTCCAAACCCTTGGTAAAAAATTGAACAGTTGAAGACGTGGATTTTGAAGACAGCACTGATCTTCATAAACTGACTATTAGAATGTCAATTATATCCCAATATTTTATGTCTGCATGTATCATGGATACTTATTCACCTCTAAGAAAGCACCACCAACATTAATGTATCAAACTTTAATGACAAACTCCTGAGATGCACTACACATATGCAAACAGGGAAAGTTGTATTGTAAAATAAAATCCACAATTTGGAAAAGATCAGTCAGCACATGACCGATATGATTCATTTCACAACTGCTAGAAGGTATTCACAAACTACAATGATGAATAGAAGCTATGAACCTGTGGGAATAAGATATCAGGAGCCCAATTCTTACTTCTAAATGCTTTTAAATCTCCCCTGAGGTTATGAGCTCTTTGGGTACAAACAGCTATTGTTGGATGCATCTCACTTCCTATAGACATCTAAGAGTTGTTACTCTGCATCTAAGCCAGTTGTCCAAGTATCTCTTCAGCAAATTCTTCCTTTCTTGCTGAGAAACTTGCATTTCCAAAAGGCAGTCAGTCTCATATAAAATAGATGATTAAGACAGGTGAGATGCCTTGTCATCTTTAAATGTCTCTCCATAGTCTATGAAGAGTGAATATTTAAAACGTTGAGTATTTATTTTTCAACAAAGTGAGATGAATTCTTCTGTCACTGAACATGCACAACTACTTAAAAAGTCCTTAGGCGTGACTTAGGCAATATCACTGTAAATGTATAATTACAGTGGGATGGAATATATTGACCTTAAGGGGATTCTTGCCAAAATGTTATTCCTTACCAACCCAAAATTTTTTACAAATCTATATCATGTTTCTGCTTCTGAAAAATTATGTAGTTGTTATTATATGTTATAGAAGTACACAGTTGCTCACCAGTTGCTCATTTGGAGAGGAACCTCTCCTGTAGCTTAATCAACAAGGTCTGATTTTTTCCAGCCTAACTTCAGGTAATAAAATAATGCCTCTGGGACTCAAATCGCTATCTAGAAATCTCATGTATTTTCATTGCCTGCTGAAGAAGGTGGATGAGGCAAAAAGCTGGGGAGAGTGTGTTGGTTCCTAACTGGGTTTAGTGAAATTTTGGAACTTGGATGTAGTGGGTCTGAGCAAGCATCCACCTCAGGAACCAGACTAGGGAAACAAACCCAGCTACAAAGTATGTAAGGTAGTAGGGGAGTTAAACAAGACTTCCATAAATCCAGTCTTTACAAAATTATGCTGGCACCAAACTACAGTGAAAGTAGTTAAATTTGAACCTAGTTTCTGTCATTTCCTTGGATTTTATTTTTTAAAAGCCCACTGCTGTTTCTGCTAGCCTCAGCTTGTGTACATTTTATGGAACTCATGCCAGCTCCGTGGAGGATGTGAATGTATGACAGCTCTCAGTTTGGGACCTGATCTCTAACAAAAACTCTTAACTGGCAGATCAGCAGTGTTAAATCAGGATAACTTCCTAAATGCATGGGAGCTGTGACCCTGCAGATGTGATGTGTTGATATCAGCGCTGATGAGGTCAATGGTAAGCCTATCTGTTTGAGAATAAGGCTGATGGAGTTAGAACCTGTACCTGTATTTGTCAGCTCTGAAAGTCAGATTGACAGTCTCACAGAGAAATGAGAGGTAGTATGTAATCAAAAGCATTTCAGACACACTGAGGTTACAGGAAATGTGATTGTAAAACCATAAAGCAATGAAAAGAGCAAGCAACCGCCAGTATAAATCTTGAAAATTCTTCTAACCCATCTATTAAAACTAAATAACATGTTTTCCATTTAATTCAGCCTATTAGTAAAACTAAATTTGAGTAAAAACATTTTGCAGAAGCGTAACATAACTCAGAAGTTCCTGTGACTTCTGATAAAAAAAAAAAAAGCTTCTGAAATTTTGCAACTCAAAGGGTCCATTATTCTGATATAAAGCTCTGAGACACAACCTGCACAGTGCATATTTCTTCATCTATTTTTACTGGATGAAACACAGCACTCAGCAAAAATTATAATGATTAAGTTACTTTTAAAATAATTATTTCAGTTTTAACAAGCAAATTTCTATCAATGTCCTGGTTCTATTCTGCCCCTTTATTTTGAATGGATCACCAGGTAATGTTTGTAAGATTGTAGTTATAGTTGATCATTTTAGCAAGCTAAATTAAATGGAAACTTCTTGTTTCATTCCTATACTCCTACAGAATTTCTCCCTGCAGAAATGTAATGATATTGATAAAGTTATTTCTTATCTTAAACCTACACATCTCTTTAAAATAGCACTAAATATCTTTCAAAATAACTGAAGATGTTCAATTCTTCATTCTTCCCACCGCTATTTACTGCTCACAATAACAGCAGCAGAAATATGTGTTTTTAAAGACTAGACAGAAAACAGAGCTATATTTATGAGCAGTGTCACATTTGCCAGAGTTAGTCCTTTGGATGATTAGACATGACAAAAGAAGCTCACCATGTAATTTATACTCCGGGGTATATGCTTGGACACTGAACTCTTAGACTGGATTATCTTGATTTCTCACTCAGAATTCTTCATGCTACCATCTGAGAGAAGAGGAGCAGGCAAACTAACTAATTAAACTCTTTTGAAACTAATAAACAGAAAGATTAGCATTTTCTAGTATCTAGATTTTTTTAAAAAATAATACAAAGATTTTCAAGAGTAACTAATTGTTTTATGTGTCCAATAAAGTCTTTACTTAATAGAAATGACATTCTGGCAGATCCGCTTCAGTTCTTTGACCAGTCAGGATTTTAAGCCGTATTCAAATTACACTGGAATTAACTCAGGGAAATTGCGTCATTTTCAATGTGATAATGACAACAAATTCAAATCCACCATTCCAAACTGCTGTATATGTAACTTTTCATGTCCTATCATTTGTTTTCCCTCAAGGAGAAAGTCCATACTTCATGTATATTTCCACAGGCAAAATAAGCTTTGTTTATTAAAATGCAGTATTTGTATGTCAGCATTTGTATCAAATTTACATCTTTTTACAAGTATTATGAAAGCAAGAACAGAAGTAAATAGCAAACTGGAATCATGCCTTTTTAACATTCTTTATTTTTATTTTCCTCTTTGTCATTGGTAGGACACTGTCCTACTTTGCCAAGTTTCTGAAATGAACCTTGTCCTGCTGGTTCACTGCATGTTCCCAAATGAATAGCATTACAGGATAAAAATGGAATTCCTCAATATACCACAATGCAAAAGAATACATCTCCTTTTTAAGTTCTTGTAATTAATTTTCTAAAAATAAAAGACAATGAACATAATTTTCTGAACAGTGAGAGATTTGTATCAGATCTACAATTTGAGCTGTTTTAGGTTTTTGTCACACTTTCCTGAGGTTTGTTACTTTTTAAACTGATTTGCATGTAGCATGAAAGTTACCCAGCTGTTCAGATGAATACATTACTTTTTGGCTTTCAAACACCAAAAAAAGAAGCAAGGCTATGTTTTGTGTGTGGAGGGAAGGAAAGGGGGAATAGACTAGATTATATATTGTGCTTTATATACAAAGGAAATATATTCATACAGGGAACGTAAAAAGAGAAAAAGTGTTTGTGTGTGTGTGTGGGGGGTGCATATGGCATATAAATGAGCAGTAAAAGCCTTTCTATAGAGTCGAACTTGGGTAAAGTTTACTAAGTCCTGAGAAATGCAGAAGGAAGCTCTAAGAAATCAAGACAGACTTTAGCAGTTTCAAAACAGCTTCAGCAATTTTGAAAATTAATATTGTTGGCTAAAAGAAGACAGAAGATGAAGATGAAAGTCTCCTAACATGTATTGAACAGTCCTTAGGCAGTGTCTAACACCAAATTAAGAAATAGAAACGTCATAGAACACTATCTGTTGCATTGTTTCACTGAAATTCCTGCATAATTTTGCTAATCCGTTCCCAGAATGTACAAACTACTTGTAATGCATTCTAAAAACCTCCTGAGAAAAGCTTGGTTTTAAAATTCAGACTGAATAAGGTTTAGATTGTGACTGTTTTTACAGCTAGAATCAAAGCCTCATACATGTGTCTGTACAAGTCCTACTGAGAGTCAGGGTCCTGTTTAAAACTGACATCTCTGTTGTATCATAGAATCACAGAATAGTTGAGATAGGAAGAAACCTCCGGACACCATTTAGTTCAGACCCCTTCTCAAAGCTTCCTCAGGGCCATGTCTGATTGTGTTTTTACTATATCTAAGGATGGAAATTCTAAAACCTCTATGGGAAACCTGCATTTGACTCAGTAAACATTTCCTAATTCTAATCTGAGTAAACATTTTTTCTAATGTTTAATGGAAAATTGCCTCTCGTCTTGTCACTGGGCACCACTGAGAAGAGTCTTGCTCTGTCTCATTTACTTCCCCCAGTCAGGTATTTATACACATTGACATGATCCCCCTGAGCCTTTTCTTCAGGCTGAACACTGCCAGCTCTCTTTCGCTTTATGTGACAAATGCTCCAGTACCTTATATTTCTGCAGCCCTTTGCTGGACTCACTCCAGTTTATTGATGTCTGTCTTGAACTGCAGAGCTCAGAACTTGACCCAGGGCTCCATATATGTCTCACCAGAGCTAACAGAGGAGAATGATCATTTTCCTCAACTTGCTGGCAAGACTTCTGTTAAGGAAGCCCAGGAAGATCCTGACCTTCTTTCCTGCAAGGGCACACTGCTGGCTTTTGGCCAATAGGAGTCCATTCAGACCCCTGGTCTTCTTCTGCAAAGATGATTTCCAGTCAGGTGGCACCAAACCTGTAGTGTTGCATGGGATTAATCTTCAGGTGCAGGACTTTGCACTTCCCTTTGTAGACTTCATGAAGTTTTTTTCTGTCTGTTTCTTCCAGACAATTTGGGCAAAGAGCATTTCACCATTATGGCCTGACAGTTTAGTGATAGCTTCTTTGTTTAAGGCCTGGTTTATCTCATTTAACTACCTTATTGTCTTATATATACTCCGATAACTGGATTTGTTTTTCTTGTCTGATTCAGGCAACTTTCAGTTAATCTTTGTCCACTTACATAATCTGTACTTCATCAGTTTGTGAAAAAGCTATGGGAAACAATGTTGAAAGCATTACTGAAATCAAGATAAAAGGTAAACATCAGCTACTCTCCCATTGTCCACAGATCTAGTCACTTCTTCATAGAAGGCTACTGTGTTGGCAAAGCATATAAGTTCATACATCCGTGATGACTAATTCCAATTTCCTTTTTTTCCTTCATATGTTTGTAAATGGCTTCGAGAATTATTTTCTCTACCACCTTCCCAGGGACTGTCATAATGCTGACCAGCCTGTAGTTCTTCAGACCTTTCAAAGATGAATGTGTATGGCCATGGCCAGCATCCTTAGCTTTCATGGGTGCATCCCACTAGGTCCCATACTCATGTGTGCCCAGTTTGTGCTCCCTCATGAGATCCTCCTCCACCAAGGGTGTCTTCCTTGCAACAGGCTTCCTCAGTGGTCTCAGGGGCCTGGAAGTGCTGAAGGCAAGTTTTACCAGTAAAGACTAAGGTGAGTGAAGGTGCTCATTCTTTTTCACCTTCTTTTAGTATGAATATGAAATATTTCCATGGAACCTAGATAGTTCCAGAATTCTACTATTAATCTCCATCTGACCATCTTTTCTTCACCCTAAGTGAAATGGTTGGTTTTCTTCTCTGAAATTATGACAAAGTTAATTCTCCAGTGAATTCATATCTCAGCTGTCATTTTTTATGACTGACTATCTTTTCTTTTCTTGGTCAGTGGTAATACTCTTTAAGTATCATAGAATCATAGAATCATAGGGGTTGGAAGGGACCTCAAGAGATCATTGGGACCAACCCCTCTGCCAAAGCAGCTCCCTAGCTCATATTGCACAGATAGGCGTCCAGACAGGTCTCAAATATCTCCAGAGATGGAGACTCCACCACCTCCCTGGGCAGCCTGTCCCAGGGCTCTGTCACCCTCACTGTGAAAAAGTTCTTCCGCATGTTGGTGCAGAACTTCCTGTGCTCCAACTTGCAGCCATTGCCCCTTGTCCTGTCTCCACAGACCACTGAAAAGGGGCTGGCCATTTCCCCCTGCATCCCATACTTCAGATATTTATAAACATTAATAAGGTCCCCCCCTTAGTCTTCTTATTTCTAAGCTGAACAGTCCCAGCTCACTCAGCCTTTTCACATAGGGGAGATGCTCCAGGCCCTTCATCATCTTTGTAGCCCTCCTCTGCACTCTCTCCAGGAGATCCCTGTCTTTTTTATACCAGGGAGCCCAGAACTGGACACGATACTCCAGGTGGGGCCTGACCAGGGCAGAGTAGAGGGGGAGGATCACCTCCATTGAACTGCTGGCCACACTCCTCCTGATGCACCCCAGGATCCCATTGGCTCTCTCAGACACCAGGGCACACTGCTGGCTCATGGCCAATCTGTCATCAACCAGGACCCCCAGGTCCTTCTCCACAGAGCTCTTCTCCAGCAGGTCATCTGCCAGCCTGTACTGATTCAAGTGGTTATTCCTTCCCAGGTGCAAGACTCTACTCTTGCTTTTGTTGAATCTCATCTGGTTTCTCCCTGCCCAGCTCTCCAGCCTGTCCAGATCTCTGGATGGCAGCGCAGTGTTCCTGCGTGTCAGCCACTCCTCCCAGCTGTGTATCATCGGCGTACTTGCTGAGGGTGGATGCTATTTCCTCATCAAGGTCATCAATGAAGATATTAAACAGGACTGGACCCAACACCGACCCCTGGGGAACACCGCTAGTCACAGGTCTCTAGTCAGATTCTGCTCCACTGATCACCACTCTCTGAGCTCGGTAAGTATGCCTAGGTATTGTACTTACTATAAGCTAATAAAGGTTAGGCACTAGAAATTGAATACATAATTAATATTAGGAGCAGCTTATTGTATGAGTCACTATTATAAAGCCACTTTGATATATATTAGCTTTAATTAGGTTGTGGAGAAATCATATGAGTCAGGGTCTTACAAAGGGCAAAAGTTTAGAATGATTAGTCCAAGTAGCCTATATATTTTTTCCCTTATTCATATGCTGAAAAATCACAATAAAAATCATAGTCATACCTGGATTAAGATGAGACACGGGTTCCCACCTAAAGATGTCTGAATTTTTCTTAAACCTTCATTGCTGAACTTGTGTAAAACAGGTCAAGTTCCCACCCTAATAGAAATGTCCTTGTTAGTGCCCTTTTGAATTTCACTTTTGGTATTACATAGAAACATTTCACATGCAATGTAAGTTATTTCACCCTGTATCTGCATAAAATCATACTGATTTTGTTTTACATAAATTGACATAAATTATTTGCCATGTGTATCTGTAATGCATGTTGTCATTGACTTCTTATAGCTGTTCAAGTATAATTTTTGTCTTCTGAGATCATAAAAGACTGTGGGCATTTCCACTCGTTGTGGTGGCCTCCTTGAATTATTGTGACTAATCACATCACCTCTGAGGAAGAGGAAGCCAAGGTGAACAGTGCATAACCCAGATTTGTCAAGAGTACTTTACTTTTCTGATATTTACTGAGGGTCTAAAGAGTCTTTTGGGTATTGACTCATGTGGTTTCAGCTTCACATCTGGTAGGTTTAGCAGAAGAGGCAACTGGCAAGAGTTATGTCAGTGGGTTATTTGAGCCTTTGACCTCAGATTAGTTGCCCCCAAAACCTTAAGAGAGGAAGAAATTTTATATAAAAATATAAATAGGCAAGAAAGTTTTTCCAGACTGTGATTTCAAGTTTCCCTATTTTTCACTGGGACAAAGCTGACCTTTTGAAGTTTTCAGTGATGAAACAACCACAAATCCAAAATAAACAATGCTGCAATAGCAACAGTAGTGTTATGCTGGTTGGCAGCTGAAACTGAAAACTCATTTCTTACAAACCAGTGTAGTGATTTTATTGTCAAAAAGCAGGTTGCTTCAGAGGGCCTAGAAGAGAAAGAGAAAGGATAGTGGCAGTGGGCGAGAATAACTGGAGTGACCATTTTGCACAGACCTCCAAAGGTGCAATGAGGCTAGAAATTCTAGAAAAAACACACAAAGCAGTAACACTGTAATCTTTTTTATGAATAAATCAAATGTTGATTCTCTGTTTGTGTCTAAGTGTTCTCAGCAATCCCCAGTTTTCCAGCTAGGACATCAAGCAGAGAATGCATACTGAGATAATCTGGGTTGCAGAGGAAACTACACTGGGACTGGAAAAGGAAAAAAAAAAAGATTGGGCTGGCATAACTAGGCATATCATTCTTATATGAAATCAACAGGTACGTGAGATGTGAGTTAGGATCAGAAAGTGATTTCCAAGACCCGTCCGATCATTGAAAAAAACATCACCAAGTTCCAGAGCTTGAAGTTAGTCCTGAGAAGTATATAGAAATGCAGAATTTCCAGGAGACATGAACATAGCTTTAAAATGAACAGTGGATTCATTAATTTTTCTGGAGTCTTGAAAATATTTAGATAGTGATCATACATGGAACTACAAAAAAGGTGATGATTAAAAACAGTTCAAGTAATTTATGGTCCAGAGATTTCTTTTCTACCTTGATTTCCTTTATTGAAGAAAAGAAAAAAAAGAAATAAACCCCTCAGGAATTGGAATTGGTAATCCAGCTACTCCAAATAAAGGGAGAAAAGAAGAATGATGATAGCTATGCTTAGTCTAAAATCTAAAATGAAAATTCTTGTATAAGAAAGTGGGGTGGGGAGGGAGAGAGAGAGAGAGATGGGAATAGGAGGTCTGATGAGAAAACATGAGGGAAACTAGGAGATACTCCAATTGCACCTCAATCCAGAAGAAGGAGAGGACCCCAAGAGGGAGCAGCTTTAATAAAAACAAATGGAGACTCTCCAGTTTCAATTGTACATGTGTGGGCAATAGAAGAGAGAACAAAGTCAAAATTGATTATGCCTGTGAGACCTGTCCTTACCTGTGCGATCTGTCCCTAGGGAACCTTCTTTGGCAGGTGGATTGGACTCGATGATCTCTGGAGGTCCCTTCCAACCTCCATAATTCCGTGAATTCTGTGAAATAAAATTAAAATTAACTAACACCAACCTACCCTTGAAAAAGAGGAGAAAACAGACCTTACAGAAGATACTATCTCCCCTGAAAGCATTATCCAAGATTGTGGGGAGGTTTTTAAGATTAGATTTGGGTTTTTTTTCAAACCAAGTTGACCATTTTGTAATCAAGAACATAATCTTTTATTTTTCTAGAATAACTACATAATTTTAATCATTATCTTTGCCTGGTAATGAGTAATTCAAGGGGGATCTGACAGGAATGAGAATTTTGTTCCTGAGAGACAAATACATGAAACCATGCTCAGTCACAGTCTTCCTCGTGGCCCCTCCACTCAAAAAGTCATTTGATAGTCTCAGAATTCAGGTCATGTTTTCTTAGCATGTTTCACAGCAAATGAATCTGAGGACCAGTAATGCCTCAGGTAGTGCTTAGTACCTCTAATGCTAGTCTGCTAAAGTGAAATTCTTCTCACAAACTTAACTGTTACCTCTACCTTAAACTGCAACTAGCAAATAAGTAGCTTTTGTGCTCAGGAATGCCTACAAGCACCTCTGTAGTGGAAAAGGTAAAAGAAATTTTAAAAAAATGAAAAAGCATAATAAGAATATAAGTGGCAGGATGGAAAGATTGAAAACTGTAACATGGGGCACCTGAAAAATATCCATACTCAAACATTTGGAACTAAGTAAGATCTGATGAAGAGAATAATGTTGGGAAGCAAAGGAACCGAGAAGGTCTTGACTTTCTTCATCTACCCTTGATTGCCTTTTTAGGATAAAGGAAAGAGCTGAGACAGTCTGGGGTTTATTAAAGTCCTCATTCAATTTTCCTTTGTTAATTAAGAAAAATCAAGGAAGAGATACACAGACTCTATTTGATTAGAAGTATTTATGCAACTTTGTGTCCTAACAGATTGCATTTCAAAGTCATCCACAAAGCCATGACTGCTTTAAAGTAGCTCTCTTCTGATCTTTTAGATTCAATTATTCAAACTTTCTGGAGATGCTAACATCACATCACATGCAGAGTCTGTCTCATATTTGTCCAAAGCAGTTTATAAGACAAGGCTTTAACCCAGGACATTTAGGCAGTTGTTCTCTGCTTTACGCAGCAGCCAGACACTCAAGCTGTCATCTTCATTAACATTAATTCTCTTGTGTTACTGGATCCCAACATCTTTTTGAGCAGCACCTAGTGTTGTCCACAGATGAGCAACTATTCATTAGATAAACAGGTAGCCTAGCATTTGTGACTACTCCCCCATCCTCTTCCACCAGCTCTTGTGTCAGTATTAGTACATTTCACATTAATTTTTTCACATTTCCTTGCTAATTTGTGTCATATTCTTCACTGCCATGTATACCAGTGTTGTGATTTTAGGAGGTACAGTGAATTAAGCTTGGGTAGATACTTTTCTCCCTCTAATCAGACGTACTAATTGGCAATAAACTGCATTGACACAATCATAGTAATTTATATCTATTTCTGTATAAGTACAGATTCAAAGCAATGGGTTCAAACTTTGACCTAGGTATAACTGAAGGCAGAATTTATCCCACAACTATATTGGTTTAAATGTTCAAATTCCTCTGTGATAGCTATGGCACATTTTTTCTGTACAATGCACCTGTCTCAAGTACTTGTGAGATTATTAATAATTAGTAATTACTTTAGAATTGCAAAAGCTACAGTACCTTTTTCTCATTCACTTTTACCACATGATTACCAGCCATGGGCTAACTTGGGTATTATTAACCTTGTTCCCTTACTGTATAAAATGAAAACAAGAGGTAACAAAACCTTGCAACACCTTCCTTAGCCTGGCAACACTATGCTGATCTCTACCTAGTCTAAATTAGCATAACTCTCTCTTTGTTTACTTAAACTTGCTGACATTTGCGCCTCCTGCTTTTTAATGTTTCAGAGGTGATTCTCAGAGCTGCAGTGTATCTCAGCTTTTACCACTGCACCTGGGTTAAAGTCAATTAGAGAGGAGATATTCAGTAGCTCTTCAAATCAGACCTATGTATTAGAGCTGTTCAAGAGATGTATCCTTCTATCTGAAGGCTGAATTGAAATATAAATATTTCATTTTGGGTCATTTTTTTCACTCTGGCACATATAGCTCTTTCTCCTTTTTGTTGAAAAGAAAATCCAGTCACTTGGGGTTCATGCAAAACATTTTGTTCAGCCTAAAACAGAATATTTGATTTTGGCATACTTGAACTAAAAGGCAAGAGAAGCCGCATTTTAGATAAGCGAAATATATCCTGATTTTACATTTTTATCCAATAACCTAGCGCTCAGGGGATTCATGTAAAGGTATGAAATGCAGAGGATCAAGACCTTTCTTGATGTAGGGATGTGACCATTTACAGCACATAGAGGTTACTAAAGCTGTCTCAAATATTTTGGTAGAGGTAGCTCTCCCTCAGTTTTTCTGTCAGACCCATGATACTCTGCACAGGCTATTTAAATATTCATCGGGCAAGAGGAAAGCATAAAAATGACTATGTGGTCTGCTTTCTCAGGTGTTCTTCTGGGCAAGATACATTAATTCAAATCCCTGCTCTGAGTCAGATAAAAATAGAACTGCGACTTTGCAGTGTTCCAGAGCCTCACTTATGGGAAAAAGCGACTTTGACTAACTGTTTTATGGCAAAGGCTTATAAGCTGTCTGCACATTTCAGAATGCTCTGTCACTATTATTTGGGGCAGTAAAAAATTTGGTAGGTTTGTCTCTGATCTGTGTTTCCCAGTGAATGACTGATTCGTTGACAATGTAACACCCAGCTATACTGGATATTATAAAACACAGATACTGAAAGAAAAGGACATCAGCCAATGAAGAAGCTACCTCCATTTACCAGACAACATCAGCACCTGAGAAAATGAAAACGTTCCTCACTCTAGTCAATTAGTACTCTGATTTTATTTTTCTTTTTCTTTCCCCTTGATAAGATGTTTTAGAGAAATACCAGGAAGAAAAGTTCTCATGATCGCATCCAACACTGATTCCATTTCAAAGTAAGAGATTATCCCAGAACTACCTACAGAGAAGTTCTGAGGTAGTGTTTGAAGAGCACAGCTTTAACTAAACTCCCAAGGCATGTATTTTTTGGTAGTTTGGCTACTGTTTCTACACAATTGTCCTGGTTTCAGTCAGGATAGAGTTAACTTCATTTGTAGTAGCGGATGGAATGCTGTGTTTGAGAGTTAAAATGAAAGCAGTGCTGATACCCTGAATGTTTTTAGTTGCTGTCAGACAGTCAAGGACTTTCTCAGCTCTTCGTATTTCTCTATTCATAAGAAAGGAGGGGTGAAGCCAGGACAGGTGACCCAAACTGGCCAAAGAGAGTATTCCATGCCAATTACGTCCTGCCCAGTATAACGGGGGGCTGACGGGGGGAGGAGCAGGGGTGGCTCTGGGATGTACGGTTTTCGGGGGACAGTAGGGTTCTGGGACGGCTCTGGGTGGCACGGCCTGAGTTGTGTGGTTTGGTGAGAAACTGCATTGTGTATCAACAGCTTCATATATTTTTTGCTCTAAAGTCCTGTTAGCATTGTTATGTTGTATCTTTCTGTTATCTTAGTAAACTATCCTTACCCCAACCCACGGGCCTTTTAGTTTCTTGGTTCTGGGGTTATTTGCCCCTTCCTTTTCTCTTCCCTTGCCTCTCACCCCCCCTCTTCCCTCTTCCCCTGCTCTTTTCCTTTAAGGAGCAGGCAGCTGCGTAGATCTCGGCTCTCAGCTGGGGTTAAACCATGACAACAATTCAAGGAAATTGTCTGGACTTATGTTCATGGTGCACCTAGTACAACACAGATATGTTGCTACAGTGGATCTCGTTCTGTCATCTCTGGGACAATGAAAACATGCAATGGACACTGAAGGAAAAAAGCAGTTTTGAAAAATTCAGACTAAAAACATCAGAAATTGCAGAATGACAACAGTATCTGGAAGATGATATTGTGCTTTACTAGACCTTGATGGTCTTCATCAGTAGGACTTCTGGTCTCTTTTGTGACCAGTGATATAACTCAAGGGAATGGCATGAAACTGCCACAGGGGATGTCTAAGATGGATAGGATTACTGAGAGGGTGGTTGGGCACTGGAACAGACTCCCCAGGGAAGTGGTCACAGCACCAAGCTTGACTGAGTTCAAGAAGCGTCTGGACAATACACTCAGCCAGATGCTCTGACTTGGCTGGCCCTGTGTGGAGCCAGGCATTGGACTCAATGATCCTTCTGGGTCCCTTCCAACTCAGGGTATGATATGATTCTATGACTGTTATAGAACTTTGCAGCCTTCTGAAGTAAAGCCTGCCTGATAACTGCAAGGAAGAATGAGTATCTCTTTTGAAGCAATTAACTCTTTGGCTGGGCAGTTGTGAGGAAGACCAAAGCCTCTGACAAGAAATGGTTTAAATATTCTGGTAAGAATGGCAAAAGGCTATTCCACAGATACATAGGAGATCTGTGTAACAGGTGACTTACTTCCTTAGCCATCATCACCTGCTGCATGGGAAGGGACAATGAGGATGTTCATCTCCCCTGTGCTCTTCCTGATTAGCTACTAGGGAGTTCTTTTCTCTTTTTTTTCTTTTTTTTTCCCCCCAACTTTTCTTTTTCTCCCTTATTTGTACATTTCCTCCGTTCCTTCCTCATTCCCTCCATCTGTAACTCTTTTATTTTCCTCTCTATCTCTCTCATCTTTGTAACTTTCACCATTAACAAGGTGTGTGCCATCAACTAAGAGCCCTGCTAATGCATCTCTGTGCAGGTGAATCTGTGCCAACATCCTTTGTGCAATAGGACCTAAGACTGGGATAGTAAAAGTGGCAAAGAGGTATAATTTGGCAGGTGAACAATACTACAGAGTATTTTGAAGAGTAACGTTGAAAAAAGCTGGAGACAGAATATCAGACAATGGAAGAATAATAATGAAGATTCAGAAACCAGAAACAAAGAAACTAAAGTCTGAAAACATATTCCAGAGGTAAAGGCAGTAGTAGAAATCTTGTTATTGTGATAACAGCAAAAAGTATCAAGTACTAATGCCAAACACTTTCCCTTAAAAATGTATTTGATTATTTTCTTTACCATCCATGTGCACTGGTCTTTTTTGACAAATTTATTAAATGAAACCTGAAGAAATGGATCTAGTAGTTATCTATTTGATCATCTGTATAAAAATGCCTATAGGTGATGTTCCTTTTTCCATCTAAATTTCATTTCTTTTCCCACCCAATCTGAATGATTGTAAATAAAAAGGAAATAAAGCAAGCTTGATATTTTATGTTTCATTTTCCCTTTACAGATTTCAGATTTGAGACTAAGGCTCAAAGTCTGAAAGAAGGATAGCACAGATTTTTCTATTTTCCTATTCATAAGCAGAAGAATTGAGTATTTCTGAAGCACATGAAGCAAATAAAAGTCTTTTTTATTATTATTCATAACCAAAATTCTGGTCTATTTTTATTCTTACTGTAGCTTTTATGGAAAGCTATGCATCTGAGTCAGCACCTCAAAGCAAAACTCATTTCCAATTCATGACATCTCTTTTTCCTCCAATTACTTAGCTTCATTTCCTTCTCGTTTCATTTTTTCCCTTTTGACTCTCACTCATTCAGATGAAATTGCTACACAGCGCAATTCTCCATTTGAGAGAGATGTATCATATACTTGAGTAGGCTTTAGTTTAACTAGGCTTTCTTCCTTGTTTTTTTTAAACTACCATAATTACATGGCCTTGACATATAGAGCTAGAGTGTAGGAGGGAGAAAGACTGTACGGGAAGAATGCCCATTTGTGCATTTTATTATGGCTGTTGCGGTCATATCTTTGAAGTGTCATTTTTCACTCTTCTTTTCCACACTCTTGTGTTGATGGACTGTCAGGTTTCTAAATTTATCTCTTTCACTTTTTTTTCCACTCTTCAGCTTTTCTCAAAGCTTGATTCTATTTGTTCTAGCTCCTCAAATTCTCTCTTTTCCATACTGTATATCTTTTTTTTTTCTGCTCTACTGTATCATCAGCTGTGATTGCCAAAACTTGACTTATTTTCAGTAATATTAGGGTGCAAGGAGTTGTCAGACATATGATTTTGTGTGCACTTCCTCTTTAAAACTCAAGGTACTCAGTCTTCTTGAATAATAAGTATTTCCAGAGAAGATCCTATAAGGCATCTGACAGAAGTGCTAAGATATTCATTAAAAATTCATCCCAATCTGTAAATATATTTCTAATCACTGCATTTGCACTGGATTTTCTTGGCATACATTCTGCACTTGCTTAAAAACACGTTGGCACTTTTAAGGGTTTCAGTGCAGCAAGATTTTCAATGTATGCCTTAAGAGGTAGTTCTGTGAATCATCCACCCACAGCAGTAGAGAGAAAAAAGATCCTCATCCAGGTCTATGGGGATGGAGTTATTTTTTCATTATTTTCCTAAACAAGTGTCTTTGTCTTAATTATGGCAGAGCAAAAGGAGTCTCACTCACATTCACAGGAAATCATTAGCTGACCTTGCTCTTGCTCCTCCGTGGTATTGGATGCCTGGGCATGGCTGCAGATTCCATGACCTATGACGCCACAGTGCTCCAGCAGATTAGGAAAAATTGAAATGTATTTTATTTACTCACAAAGGAAGGGTGGGAAAAAAGAGTGTCCTGGCTGCTACATATACTATTTTCCACAATAACTGTGGTTGGTTTTTTAAAGACTACTTTGCAGAAAGAGAAATGTCAGGTATAGCAGTAAGTCTGCTATTAAAAATCATGTGCTCAATGCACTAGAGTGCTTATTCAAAAATAGCTCATACACAGAAAAATATACCCCCTGTAGCACTGCCAAGGTCAGTGAGAGTTAAAATGATCTGAAGAAATGTGGATTCTGCCACTGGAAGCTTAAAGTTAAACACCAAGTACTTCTGAAGTTTCCCTTGAATTTGAGATAGTTGCAACTTAATTCTCTATAGCAGGTAGCTTCTCTTCAATGACATCCAGACATTATTTAATATCACCTGAGTGACAAAATGACAATTGTATAAATGTGAGGTGTTTCTGGGTCAGATTTTTCTGTGAAATCAAGACAACATTCTCAAATCACCATAAGTGATAACATGACCAAGATATTTTGGTACGTTGAGGAAAGTACAAATCACATAGCAAAACAGATAATGTCAAATGGAGAGTGTTCAGGTGGTCAAGGGGAATGCTTTCCAAACCAAAAGATTGACAATGGCACTGATTTGCAATTCAGACAGAATTAACTGGCAGATTTAGAAGACACTTTTTTTTTTTTTTTTGGGTGGGTCTTTTGATTTGCAGAAAGTAGTAACAAGGATATAACCCCAAAGAGCAATATACCCATGGTGACATGGTCTAGTATTGAAACTGGTAGGGCTGGATAGATGGTTGGACTCAATGATCTTGAAGGTCTTTTCCAACCGTAACCATTCTATGATTCTATAATAAAAAGTTATTTGAGCCATCAAGCTGTAAGGAATCACACAGTAAGGACCAAGGAGATGCTAAGTGCAATTTTAGCATTGCTACAGTATATTAATGTATGCTTGTTCAGAGTAGTTACATACTACATTCTTGGTCAAAGAGGAATGACTTTGTTTTCAGTTGTGGTGGAAATGCCTTCAGTGAAAAAAATCTGAAACTTTTTCAGTGGGTCTATGGAACAGATACATTCTCTCATACCTGTGTTGATTTTGCAGGGCTAAAAGGAGTGAAACTAAAAATACCTTTATGTTGGTCAGCAGCTCCAAATACGTAGAGGCAGCAGAGCTGAGTTAGGCAGTGCTATTTTTACATAGCCACTTTTCACACAAGTACAGCAGTTCAAATATAAATATGATGCAGTCATAGCCATGTGAAGAGTGAACAATTAAAACTACCAGAACTCTCTGAGCAGGGCTTTGCTTGGGTGAGAAGAAAGAACATATCCAGAACAAGCCAAGAATCTGTATCCAAAAGAATGGTGCTTTCAGCAGGAGCAGAAGGTGCCCAAAGACAGGAAAAGTGATGATCTCCCTGCACTCTAGGTGCGGGACTCCCATTAATAGTTAACAGCTACAATACACAGGGAACAAGGTGAGAACAACTCCTTATACAAGAGTTCAAGAAAGCAATTAAATCCGAATTCCCAAAGAACCTTTTTGGCAAGCTTACAATTAGTTCATATGTGAATATCCTCCTTCCCCAGTGTGTTTACACTTACAAACAGACACACAGCAGAGGTAATAACTACGGCCCTGATTCTGTAAGAGTTCATCTATCAAGACAGAGGTATTTATATCTTCCTTGCACACCTGTACATAGTGCTCTGTAAATGGTTCTACAAATATCATATTCCATGTGTTTTATTATAAATATGTTACTGTATTTAATACAGAGATCCATTACCCTGAGGATAAAGTGGCTTCCGTCATCTGGATATGTTTATTTTCAAAAGCTTTTAGCACTTTCATGGCTGCATGACAAGTTTAGACTATTACAGTATATCCTAAGTGTAAACTGAGATTTGGAATCAAAGTACAGCTTCATTTATTCAGTATTTGCTGCTCATTAATCTTTTTTTTTTTCCTTGAAAATGCCCACCAACTATTTAACAACCCACAGTATATTGTAATGTCATATATAAACTTGTCTTGTGGTTATAATAAATAATATTACTTAAGATCACATGGAGTCTCTCTGTATTCTTCAACTGTGTGGTCAAAATGGAGATGTAAAAGTTTCAGTAGTCCATGTCTAACAAATTTCTGGTATTGTTTATGACATTTTGTGGGTCAGCTCACTGATTACCATAGATGTATGTATGTATGTATGTACGTTTATATATGAATACATATACATAAATAAAGGCAGGCAAAGACAACATATGTTGATATGTGCCAAAAAAGTGCTCTACCCATAAAGGACCACACATAAAACTTCTAGTTTAAGTGCCTGACTTCAATTTGGATTTCTATTTTCCTTAACACTGCTTTCATGAATTTGTAACCTCTGCTACTTACAAAGCCTCAGAACAAGTCACAGCTTGCTGATAATTCAGTATTCCCTTCTGTAGGGAATATCTAGAAGATATGGTTATATGAACTTATTTTGCAACAGTAAGATGAAAGTACTTCACCCGATTCTCCACTCAAAATATTGACCTTTCTTACTGAGAAGTTTTGGTCAAAATCTGTCCCACTTTCAAAACTTAAGAGGGCTCTAGTTTTGTGATCTAGAGAGCCAGGAGACATATAGGTATGATATTAGAGCAGTATCATGACTGCAAAATCACATCTACAGAAAATAAATGCCTATTTTTTATAGCAGCCACAGGATCTGCATGCAGCAATGGCAGCCGGACTGTAGAGAGGAATGTCTTTCTTCCCAGCTCATGTGGCTTTCTCCATAGATTTTATAACCATGTAGTCTATAAGATTACACATAAAAGCTTTGTCCCATGGATAAAAATAAGGATAATAGGACCTAAAACTAGGACTGAATTGCTTTAGAAATAAATGTGATAACATGCATGCTTCATAGCTATCAAGAAGAAGATAACTATGATTCTGGCTTGATTTAGAGCACAAAAGTGTACTAGAAGATTATATTCATGATATTCATGCATAAAATCAAAACAATGTTTTCATTAATTCATTCTCTATATGCTTACATTTGGTTATACTAAACAGTTTGAAGTTCAAAATTGCAGTTTTTTAAGAGGTACACTGGAGAAGAAAAAGACAGATTACACTTGATTTAGATACACTACAATTAGAAATATGTGAATATAATTTTTACTATTGGTAAAAACAGTGCAAATGTATTAGAACACATTATTCATTTCACTGTTTTCTTTCATACAAGAACAGTTTACAATAAAATAGCATAATATGCTTCAACTTCCAAAGCACTCTGATTTTGGTTTTGATTGAACAGCAAGGAAGCTGTAAGGAAAAACAATAGAAGCTTTGACATTTTACTAAGTTTCAAAAAAAATTAATATTCAGAAATTCAACCAGTGTTCTGTAAGCTTTAAGGACGTAAGAATAAATACTCGATTTTCTCCAGCACTTCTCTGAGCCTTACCCAGCTTCAGCTGGTAATAAAATATTGCCATGACAGGGAGCATATTTATGAAGAGTTTGGTAAATAGAGTGAAAATCACACAGTAACTTCCATGATTAGTCGTATGCATGGATGTAATTCTTTTAATATTCTTTTGTCTTTTCATAGTTTCTGTTTGTTTTCCTTGAATATTCAACAGAAATATTTGTTGATAGTGCTATTCACCTAAAGAGATGTTTATAGATAATTATACCATATGGAAAATGAACTGTGAGATACAACTGGAATACAATACTGGAAACTTAACTCCACAAATTACAAGGAGCTGATCATTTTATATCAGCTTACAACTTTCCAAAACCAAAAATCTGTTTTCTTTGGAAATTTTAACATTTCATCTGCCGATGATATGCTTTTCTACTCCAGCTTTAACTTTTTGCAGCTCACTGAGATATGGAAGATGTTCCCAAGTCAGGCTGCAGTTACAACCTTGCTATGAACCTTCAGCAAATACGAGGGATGTGAATAGTGGCTGGAATGCTGGAAATCAAAGGCTTTGCTCATTGTCTCCTTCCCCCTTCTTGTGGACCATGTTTCTCCAGAAGCACCAAAGGGGGAGAAGTCAAGAATAGGAGACCCTGTCTACCTTGCCATCCAATGCACAATAGGAAGGAGAACAGCAGCTCTATGAAGGCTGCTTTACTTTTGTTGTAGAAAGAAAGCACATGCAGCCTTACTTCTTTGTACCAAAAAAATAAGGCAAGCAGCAATGTTAGTCATTAGGAACACTATCTGCTAAAACGTTATATACATTTTTTTTCTCTGATTTGCTGTTTGAGACATGAGGGGACTCTAATGAACATGGAGTGGAGAAATGGGGCTGGGGAAGATTATTATAAACTTCAGCAGCCTTCCCAGCCAGGACTTAGGTGTAGGTTGTTTGCACTTTACAGGTTGTAGAGATTTGCATAAATACCATGAGCAGTTCAGATTTATGAAGCTTTCCTGTACTTAAAGAAATGTGTTTCCTTGTGTAAAGAATTATGGTACCAGCCCTTACTATTCTGGTACCAAAGTTTAATTCCATTATCTTCACGAGAAAATACAAACAGAGTTCACTAGGTCCTGTCTAAGGGCTAAGGAAGGGAAAATACATTCAAAATACATAGTCTTGTAAAATATAAAGATAACATCAAGAGAGATATCAAGATGACATGGATCTGATTTATAACTAAAAAGAGGACATCCATGGACAAGAGAAGTACTGACGCCATTAGGCCTGGAGCATTCATAGGGTACCCTAGAACTGTGTGAAAGGCATGTTTTTGCCTTAAATAGAAAAGAAGGTATTGGAAAGCTGTGAATTTTTCTCTGTATGTAACAAAGGTCACTATTTCTTAAAAGGTCACCTCAGACAAACTTTAAATTCTTCTGAAGACTTTTCTCTGGACCATAACCTAAAATAATAATGCAGACCACACCTACAAGTCTCAGTTGTGTGTTTGTGTCATTAGCTGTGGCACATTAGGTGTCCCAGGGCTATTCAAAGTAACAATTGTTTTGTCGTATTATTATGCAGCAGACAAACACAGTGTGTATAGCCTAGGATCAGTCAGTGATGAACACATACATAAAGTATTGCACATGTAACGAGATACTTAAACACTGAGTTTTCAGCCTGTGAAAAGTGAAATTCTACATAGAGATAGAAAATGCCCTTTGTTTCTATTAAAACGTGCATGATTATTGCTGCCCCTTCACATGTTCATACTTGAACATGGTTACTTTATCATGGTCAGAAAAGCAATAATGTTTGTTTCTGCTTCTGAGATGGAAGGAGGAAAATAATTTATTTTGGTACTTAGGAGCAATTAATATTCAGCTCTTGCCTGATCTGGCACTGAATTTGTCTTGGATTACTTGGAAAATTGTCGTCTTCATAATCTTTTTGTTATGGGCCTGTAAAGCAATCCTAATGATCTGGACAAGGCCTGAAGCACCTCTAAGTCTTTATGGAAAAATTAATTGAGGATTCACTGCCCTTGGAATTTACTACAAGTAGAACTTAATAGCTCAGGTAAATTGTCCCCCATATGTTAATATGCACTGTGGTGCTTCTGTCTTGGCTTCTCCTCAGTTATTGTTCCTGTGTCATCTCAATTAGCTGTTACAGAATCTTATTAATGTAATTCCCACCTAATCCCCATTCCCTTTTTCCCTTTCCTGTGTCAGCAGCGTTTCAATACGTAATCTTCTACTGTGTACACTTGTTTGTTCCATGTATTTCAGCACACTTCTAATGGCCACTTCCTGTTCTAATCTACTCTGTATGACATGTTAACACTAAATCTATCATTTATTTGAGATCCTTCCCAGAATTGCTGTGGCTGGCTTTCTCTCTCTCTCCCTCCCCATCTGTATCATACATTAAAAAAGTCCAGTATTAGGAGTCAGAAACTACTGGTGTGGTGTTGTTTTGGCAGATGACTAGAGGGCTCGAGCACCTCCCCTACAAAGAGAGGCTGAGGAAGCTGGGCTTGTTCAGCCTAGAGAAGAGAAGGCTGAGGGGGGACCTCATTGTAGCCTTCCAGTACTTGAAGGGAGCATATAAACAGGAAGGGAATCAACTTTTTTAAAGAGTAGACAATGGCAGGACAAGGAGGAATGGACTAAAGCTAAAGGAGGGAAGGTTTAGATCATATACTGGTGGGAAGTTCTTTACAGAGAGAGTGGTTAGGTGCTGGTACAGGCTTCTCAAAGAGGTGGTGGATGCTCTGTCCATGGAGGTGTTCAAGGCCAGGTTGGATGGGGCCTTGGGCAACCTTGTGTAGATCCAGGCCTGGAGGTTACTGGCCCTTACTGTGACGGAGGCGTGGAACGCTATGATCCTTGGGTTTTCTTCTGATCCAGACCATTCCATGATTCTATGATTCTAGTCGGCACCGGGAGGAAGGTTATAAAAGCATGAAAGATCATGCCAGCCTGAGCTATCATCAACAACTAAGGGCAAATATACCAATACTTATCTTTATACAGATAATAATCGTCACTCCACTTACTTGCAACAGTAGATATAATGTACAGCTTAACCAGTGGTTTGGAAATAATATAAGGATACATATCCACCCACACTGCTCTCACTGCACTTCCATCCCACCTCTAATTCTTGAGTGCAGGGCATTATAGCATCGTTCAGGCTGAGACACATACAGAAGCTCACCATGCAGGATGCAGTCACTACTTGTACTTACACTCTGCACGACAAAGAAACAGTACTGCAGGGAGGAATTGGGTATTTTTATCCTTTCCTCCTCCCTTTTTTCCCAGTATGCCATCTAATTTAGGTAGACCTCAAACCAGTGTAAACAGAAGATTCCACTTTATTATCAGAAACAGTGGTGAATTATAGTTAACATGTTTGTTAAATTAGACAATCCTTTGTGACACTGCTGAAGTCTAAAGTGCCTGAAGGCTAGTTCAGATACTCTTAGTATAGTCTAAACTGAAACATGTTTTCTATAGAAAGAAGGCACTTCTCTTAAAGAGAAAACCCCCTACATATTCTTAAAAGGAATAAACTTATTTTTCTGTGTCTAATGCAGCATGTCTTTAAGAAACTTCTCAGTATTGAGTTTATAACATTTTATTTCCACAGGGAAGTGAAGTGCTTGTTTAAAGTATGTATTTTGAGAGAGACAAAAACAAGACCAATATTTTTCTGCTTGATCCTGCATTTACGACCAAACAAAATATTACTCCTGTGAATAGTCCTAGGAATTTTAGATTTCTACTACCTCCATATGAATTGTTCTTCACTTTTTTTTTTTTTTTCTATTTTATAGGAATTCATTTCAGTGGAACCACTGGCAGCGCTCACCAGTATGTTTACAAGCAAATCTTTGCAAGGTGTACAATAACCACAAGTTTGATACTTGGTACAATGAAAATAGCCAATAAATGGTATTAAAAATTATTAAAAAATGTATGCTTTTAAATTGGATTATATTTTGGCTGTAGCACAATAACAGCAAAAAAAATGGTTTGTCTGACTTTCCTGGAAGGAAAAATATTTACCTTAGGGAAAGGATTCTGATACATAGGTTCTAACTATTCACCCTGGAATTTGGTTCAGCATGCCTGTTCATCACTTCATGGCATCATGCTGTTACATATTTGAAGTCTAAATCTATTCTCTGAAGTCCTCCACCTTGTTCTGATCTTTGTACTGATATGCTCTTTCCTTTTTTCTTTTGCTTCACACAAAAGCAAAAAAGGCCATAGTTATTACTGTCTGAAATTACTGACCAAAAAAGCAACAGCAGTTACAAAAAAGGCAGTGCCTTGAGAAATGACAATTCTAGATGCTTAAATTTGGGCTCAGAATTTCTGCCTGAATACAGAACATAAGATTTGACCCAGTTAAAGCTTTATTTTAGTACCTTCAGCTACAACATGCAGCAAAGATATGTTCTGCACATTTCTTCACTGACAGGAAGAATCTTTTAGTACATATTTTCTATGCCTTTATATTTTGTTGAAAAGTCAATGACCATGGTCTCATCTTTAAAAACAAGCAGTGCATCAAACAGAGTAAATAATAACCCTTTCAAACTGAAAGGTAAACCTTTGCAGAGAAGCTAACATGTATGAACGTGATTTTGGTATATAGGTCTGGGAGGCTAGTAATTTCAAGATGCAATCAAAATTCTGAGATTGCTTAATACTGCCTTTCTCTTTGATAAAAAAAAATCTAGGATTTTCCTTTTACTATAATTTCAATTAACATTTAATTTTTTCTTTTAAAATACCCTAAACTATCCAGACAAGTATGTTGAATTTTAAGAAGAATATATTTCAATTCCAAAGTTCTTACTAAATTTAACTTGGGAACACTTAGAGGATCAACAAATAATAGCAAATTCAAAAGCATTGTTGAAGACTAATAAATGAAGTAGCCCAGGAAATATCCTGTCAAAATGTTTTATGAGGTGGTTTTGAGAGCAGTGATTATAGAAGCAATCCTCAAATCAAAACACTTTTTATGAGATTCATAGTTTTCTGTAATTAGAACAAAACGCTCCCAGTTTTAGTCTGCTAAACCAGAAAAAAAAAAAAGGAAAGTAGATCTCAATATTAAATAACAGAGAAATAATTGTGACCAATGAATCACAGAGTTTATGGTTATTAAGCAGAAACTATATCCATAATAAGATTTCCTTCTGAAGTTAATTCTGAAAAGAAACCTACAGCATACAAAGTTCTATTCTCCTTCCCTTCCCCAGCACTAAAAGATCCATAAAAAAGAATCCTTTTTCATGATAAAGTCAAAATACACTATATTTTAAATGACAACATTTGAAATCCTCAAATGCTCTAAGTACTGCCTACTGTAGGAGTTTAAACAAAATGCCTAAGGCAAATCAATATTCTGCTGCCTTATTCTGTCATACTTAGGCCTTTTGTGATTTGACAAAGCTCAATATTGCTGTATCTGAGCCAGTGGTGAAATCTGTGAGACTGTATATGGCTAAGAGGCTCCCCACTTGCACTTAAAAACAAAACTAAAAAACCCAAAAAATGCACGTAACAAAATTCACATATTTTGTTCTCAGACTTAAACTGAATAAGAAATCCACATGCCCTGATTTTTTATGAAAAGGACCTCAGAAAGCATTTGAAAGGATAGCTCTCCAGCTGTAAACATCCATTCCAAATTTAAGCACAGGTACATCCACTTTCATATGTTCTGTCAATACATGCATTATTGATTGCATTCATTACTAAGCAATGGTTCATAGCTTCAGTACAAAACAGATCCCTTAAAATTTTCATGAAACACAAATATTTCAGCTGCTGCTTTGGAGAAAAATGTGACTAGACCATTTTAGTCATCTGTGTCTTTAGTTTAGCAACTTGATGTGAATCTTTTTTTCTTGGAAATAAGAGAAAGGAGAAGTATGAACTGTCTCTAACAGCAGCTTCCAAGAGAATCATCTCTCCTACTTCAGTACAAAAGTTAGATTCCTCTTTAACTCTCTGCTCTTTCAGTTTGCTTCTGTGCATATCTGCCTCTCTACATTTGGAGAAGGTATCTGGTATCTCCAGGGCTAATAATAATGTTTCCAGTTAGCAATATTGTTCCTGGAACAGGTTGTAACAGACCAACAGGCTGTAACAACAGACTGAGGCATTTGTGGTGAATAACAGCAAAAGTGGCAAGTTACTTCCTGACTGAGACGGGCTGTGGCTCTGCCTAAAGGATTTTCACAGTGAAAGTAGCTCTGACCATCAAATCCCCATTAACAGCATCTAACAGAGAAGTGGAGCATGTCCACCTTCGGTGGGGGCAATTTTGAATGTGAAGTAAAATAAAGCAGCCTCTGCTTCATAGCAGACAAAATTTTTGGAACCACAGTTACAAGGGCCAACAGAGGGTGTGGTCTTGAGGATGGGTCAGATATTAGAGAATAGCTGAATTGTAGAGTTGTTGGTAAAGGAGGTTCAGCCATGACTCATGCAACTCTCAGCCAACAGGGCTTGACTAAAGAAGGCAGCAATGATGTATTTTTCCTTCGCATGCATAGTTGCAACCACAGCTGCAATTTGGCTGTTGTCAATCGCAACTTAGACTGGCAGGACTCAGTAATACAATGAGCTGCGGAAAATTAATTCCTAGCTCCAGACAGTTCGAAATAGCTTAGATTCAGAGGAAAAAAACCTGTTGGGCCTGATCACAGGAACCATGATTAATTTAGGGGGATTCATTTCCTGCAGTAACCCAGGTGGAAATCGTTCTACCTGAGTAATAAACTTTCATACTGCAGCAGTCAAGAACTTCAGCCATTTGTCTTGTGACAACTTTTTACAGATAACATTAAACCACTTTTTGCATCATTCCATTACATATTTCAAATTTCAAGAAGCTGAATAATTCAGACTTTTTCCCCAGAGACTCTACTGAACAGGAAAACTGAACAAAATAACATCCAGGAAAGTATATGTTCTACATGAAGAGGGACATAGTAGTTGAGGCACCTTATGCTTTTCCATAGATCTATGCAGGAGGTTGGGACAAAGAAAGGAAAATGAAAAATCAGGAACTAAGTACTGGCTTTACCAATGCTTCGTTGTACAAAGACACCAGAGATCTTGTGAGGTCCTAATGGAATTAGTAGTGATTCCTTTTCCATCTCCTATATCTGTTGAGAGGCAAAGTCCAAGTGAAATCCCCACCAGAAAAGCAGAATTTTGTCAAGCACGGATACATGTTTTCAACACAGCACTCTCATTGTTGATCTGAAGTTTTTACGGTTTATTATGAACTTTCCAACAGCTTGTTTAATTGCCTGCTTCCAGCTACTCCTTACAGAACCTTAGTTATCTCAAATAAGTGATGCAAAAGAATTAGTCATGTGTTGTTTTAAATAACACAAAAACATGGTACAAGATCTGTCTTCATTTGCTCCAAATGCACATTTTACTCACCTTCAGGGTGTACTTCTCAACACTATTATTCTTTTTTAGTAAAACAAATTTAGCAACAGGTATTAGCAGTGGCAAAAGAGCTTTAGAGGCTTCAAAGCTCTGGAGTTTTGTGGGCATCATAGATATGATAATGCATATTCTTGTTTTCATTAAAAGATGAGGCAAGTTGAAGACAATTCTTAAAATCCTTAAAATATATTGTACAGACAGCACTTTCTTCTGCCTTCCCCTCTCACTCAAATTACCTAAAGAATCTGTTTTTGTGTTCCGCTAGTCACTCATTAAAAAAAAAAAAAAAAAAAGGAAAAAAATGCCATAAACCAGCAGGGAGTAAACCTTTAATTAATTGTAGGACTATACACTTCACAGTGAGAAAAAAATGATTCTTGAGTCACACATGCTTGTTGTGGATTTTGCAGTGCTGTTTAACCTGCCCCATTCCTGTTTCAGATATGTCTGCTTTTTATCTAAGTATGCTGCAGTTTTTTAACCTCAGTGGTCTACAGCCTGGTGTAGGGATAAAAGATTAAATTGGTCCCAGTTTTGGCTTGATAAGTGTGACTAAATATTACTGGTCTCCAGTAACTCCTGCATAAATCCAGCAGCTGAGCCATGCTTATGCTGGGATTGGGAACCTCCAAAATTTGAATCCCAGAACTGTAGAATAATAGTTGTTGGACCTTGAGGATCATCTAACCCACCCCCCCTGCAAAAGCATGATCTCCTAAATCAAGTCTCACAGGATTGTATCAAGGAAGGTTTTGAAAGTCTCTAGAGAAGGACACTCCACAACCTCTCTGTGTAGACTGCCCCAGTGCTCTGTCACCCTCAGAGTGAACAAGTTCTTCCTCATATTCAGATGGAACTTCCTGTGTTCCAGTTTGTGCCCATTGCCCCTTGTCCTGTCGCTGGGCACCACTGAAAAGATTCTGGTCCCATCCTCTTGACATCCATCCTTTAGATATTTATAAGTATTGATCAGACACCCTCTTAGTCTTCGCTAGGCTATAGAGATCCAGCTCTGACAGCCTTTCCTCATACGAGAAATGCTCCGGTCCCCTTATCAAATGTGAAGCCCTCTTCTGCACTCTTTCCAGTAGTTCCCTGTCTTTTCTGAACTGGGGAGCTCAGAAGTGGGCCCAGTACTCCAGATATGGTCTCACTAAGGCAGAGTAGAAGGGGAAGATAACCTCCCTTGACCTGCTGGCCATGTTCTTCTTAAGGCTGCCCACGAAACCATTGGCCTTCTTGGCCACGAGGGCACACTGCTGATTCATGGATAACTTCTTGTCCACCAGGACCACCAGGTCCTTCTCCACATTGCTGCTTCCCAGCAGGTAAACCTCTAACCTGTACTGGTGTTTGGGGTCATTCCTCCGTAGATGCAGGACCCATACTTACCTTTGTTGAACTTGATTTGGTTTGTCTCCATCCAATTCTCTAGTCTTTCAAGATCTCACTGAATGGCAGCACAGCCTTCTAGTGTAATGAATACCCTAAAGAGGGGCAAGAGCCACTGTTGCTGTCCCAAGATCAGCCATGTCCTTTTATCAACCAGAGTCCTGTGTTGTACCAAACATTAAACCATACACTACTTACCAGACATCATGCATCCATCTGGATTTTGGGGACAACCAAGGAAGAGAATGACAAGTTTCCACACACACGCATGGTAGTATATTGTGACATATTTTCTCAGCTTTCACAAACACCAATAGTGACAAATGCAAATCTCTACTAGAAAAGTGACCTTTCTGATGTCAAAATTAAAACATCCCTGAAGTATTGGTTCACCTTAGTATGATATTAATTACATCTAAGAAAAAGTGATCAAAACATGAACAGTCACATTCAGAATTCAACTGTATTATTTCAAATTTCCTCCCAGATCCATAAATCACATCTTCATATTTCATTCTTTATATCAATCTGCATTTGTATATATATTTTCAAACCCTAAAAGAAGGAAGAAACATGCTAAATAACACTCTCAAATAAGCCTTTGACTAGATAGCATCGTTTTTAGTCACAGTTTGGAGTAGTAAAAGAATGCAAGATGTAGAAAAATAGCTGCTCTGAAAAGTAAAGCAATGAAAGGAAAGAATGTGAAGAAGTTAAGCTATGGAGATATGAAGTTAAACTCTGTACAAGCAGTGAAACATTTTTTTCCAGCAATTTTATCAAAACAGAACTATATTTATGAAGATTAAAATCTTATGGTTACAAAGCATTTTTTTCTAAACTCAGTTCCTACTTCCTGAGATAAGATCCAGTCAGCTTGTATGTTCCCAGTTATAGCTTCCCAGGCTACATTTAAAAACATTAACCTTTGTAGACACAGGACTAAATCCTGTATCCTTTGCAGATCAAGAAAACAATCCCATCTATTTCTATGAGTTACTGATATGGTCATAATTCTAATTTTTTTCCATATTTGTTAAACCTTATTTCACATGGCATTTCGCTTCGGGTTACACTTTCTCTCACAGAGTGTACCCAACGATATGTGAAGGAATCACAGACTTGCCAGAATGGAAAAAGAGATTCATACTGTACTAATCTTTTAATTCCTCCTTTTTCCAAGCTCAGTGTTTGGGATTCTTTCATCATCATTTTTATTCATGTCTGAAACTAAACACCATTTTATTGTTGAGATAGGGTTCCTCACCCAAACTGTTCTTTTCCACTGAATTCTAAAAGCTTGCATAGGGCTATGTTTTGGAATTGTGATGAAAACAGTGTTGAAGATGGAGGAATGTTTTAATTATTGCTAAGCAGTGCTTACACTTTGCTTTTCTGTTTCTCACTGCCCACCAGCAAGTAGCCTGAGTTGCAGAAGAACCTGGGACAGCTGACATCCAGGAGAGCTGACCCCAACTCACTGAAGGGATGTTCCATGCCATATGGCATCATGCTCAGCATATAAAGCTGGGGGAAGAAGGAGGAAGGGGGGGAACATTCAGAGTTATGGATTTTCTCTTCCCAAGTAACTGTTAGGTGTCATGGAGACCTGCTTTTGTGGCAATAGCTGAACACCTGCCTGTCGATGAAGAGTGGTGAATGAATTTCTAGTTTTGCTTTGCTTGTGTGCAAAGCTTTTACTTTCCCTATTAAACTGTCTTTATCTCAGAACATGAATGTTCTCACTTTTACCCTTCTGATTCTCTTCTCCATCCCACTGTGGGGTACTGAGTGAACAATGGAGTGAGGGTAAACTGATCACAGGGTTAAACCATGACAAGAACACTTTTCGTAGTTGAATTCAGATGTTACTTATGGAGGTATGTCTGAAGCCACATTTTTCACAAGAACATGCAATCATGCTCTACAGCTGATAAAACAGATCTTTTTATGATCAAGTACTGTGCAAGTATGTAGAAACACATTAAGATATGGAAAACTATTCTGATCTTCGTTTTCAAAATATGAGAAACAGTATGAAAGAAACTACATTCATCATGAACATTTAAAATATTCACCACCAGAACAGACATATTTCTATATATTATGTCATTTCCTAAATATACCATGTAAATAAAACATGTCAATAAGCTTAAATTAAAGTAATTCTATTCAGATAGACCTGTGCAGTGCTGGAAATGGATAACTGGAAAAGTGTAAGTCCACATGGTAAATACCAGAGGAAGAATCTGTCTTTAATCTGATTGTTGACCAAACAATAGGTGAAGACAATGTACAACCTTTTTCCCTCTCGCACAAATGGAGCAATGACCCTGGCAGCCTAATTCTACCAAGTACTCCAGCATCTGCTTCAACAAAGCCCTTCAACACACACTCAGGTCTGGTTTGCAAATCACCCCAGGGGGAAGCTGAAAGCTACATCTGCCTCCTGGAATTTGCTGGATCAGAACCAGAACATCCAGCATCTTCAAAGAAATCATGAAACATTAGATTTCTTTCAAACATTGGAAAGAAACTCCCTGGATTAGAAAAGCAGTAAACATTTGCATATTTAACTAAATTTCTTGGTACAAAACCACAAGAGTGAATTTAAGGTCAGTTATACCTTTAATCTATGTATAGCAGAAGCTGCATGCTAAGACCTTCTTCTTTGATACATGTCCATGCTAAACCTGTCTAGAGGAAAACAGAAGAACATAAACAAAACAGCACAACTGAATAAAAAACCTACACATACACTTCTGCAAACTATTCTACACGCTTGACTCTAGTTTTAAGCAAAGATGTCAGTTTTCATTTTTTATAAATCAGTTCAGCAATTCCTACTTGGGAGGTAACTGCTCAGAGTTCTCACATGGTTGCTTTCCTAGGGGAATCTAATTTCTCAGTTTCAACATGCCCAAGGCATCTGCTTTCCTTACCGACAAGACACAATCTTTCTGTCACTGACATCAGAGGAATTATCAGTACATTTGACAACAGTGATGTTCAGCACTGAATATAGCTATCATATCAGCAAAAATAACATGACAGCTTACTAGAAAAGTTGTGAAAAGAAGGCCTTGGAAAGCTTTCATTTTTGTAAAAAAATATAATTAAAAATCAACATTCTTTTAATTTGACTGATAACATTTTAAGAAATGGCTTTTTAAGACAGGAAAAAGGCCTCTTGGTCACAGAAAACTCTGCCTGGGAATATCAAGAAGACACTGAAGAAACGATGCTTGGCAGTGTTTTACATCAATTATAGATAAACTAGTAAATAATTTGAAACCGTTGCTCACAGAAAAGTTGATCTTCACAGCAAGAAATGACATTTTGAATTTTTATTTTTTTTTGGAGAGAAAAAACTTTCAGATACTTTTGTACTTGGTTTCTTTTTAATGATACTTCATTCTTTGAAGGCTTCTGCAAGCTTCAACAAGCCTCAGAAACTAGACTATACATCTTTTTAAGCTTTATAAAAAGTGACATAATCATATTCAGGAATTAGCAAATATCTGCATGCAAGGATTTTTGGGGGGGTCTTGACTGCTAGAAACACAAATACAAAACACAAGCTACATGTTTTATATACATATATGTATTTTAATAAAACAATTGGTCAGGAAGTGGAAGCTCACTTGAGCTGAAGAATTTGTGTTAAAGGATATTTAAGTCAAAGTCCCAGGTCAGCAATAGAATTCCAGTTTACATCCACATAATAAACTATTTCTTTTTGACAACATCTAATATACAGTTGACAATATGGCTATTTTCAACAGTTTAAGAACTAGAAATAATGCTTTTAAAATTTTCTTTTTTGTTTGATTTAGAAGCCAAAATTCCACTTTCAATTGTCTTACATGGTAACAAAATGTCTCCTGAGATTTTCTGTAGTTTAAGTGAACCTGGTAACACTGACCCATGTTCATGTTCATAAAATAGGGATGTTCTGATTATAGTCTAATTGGAGAAGACAGCACCTGTCTTTGCACGTTGAAGTGAGTCCAGAGGAGGGACACCGAGAGGATCAGAGGGCTGGAGCACCTCTCCTGTGGTGACAGGCTGAGAGAATTGGGCTTGATAAGCCTGGAGAAGGCTCCAGGGAAACCTTATAGCAGCCTTGCAGTACCTAAAAGGGGGGACTACAGAAAAGCTGGGAAGGGACTGTTTATCAGGGCATGTAGTAATAGGAAAAGGGGTCATGGGTTTAAATTGAAAAATGGTAGGTTTAGATTAAATATCAGGAAAAAAATTCTTCACTGCAAGGGTGGTAAAATACTGGCACAGGTTGCCCAGAGGAGCTGTGACTGCCCCCTCCCCGGCAGTGTTCAAGGCCTGACTGGATGGGGCTTTGAGCAAACTGGTCTAGTGGAGGGTGTCCCTGCCCATGGCAACTAGATGGGCTTTGAGGTCCCTTCCAACCCAAATCAGTCTGTGATTCTACAATTTTATGGTTGGTTTCTTACAGTAAGCACCAGTCTTTTGTTCTCTAAAAGCTGTTTTAGACCTTTCTTGGTAAGCTAATTCAAAACACTTTTGTCATGGTATTGACACTCATAAAACTAAATAACATTATATAAGTCATAATATAATTCTTCTCAGCATGAGGAAACCAGGTGATTGATATCTTTGAGAAGTCATTAGAATTCACTGAAACTGACAAAACTTCCAGTTTGGAAATTCAAGTTAACTTGGAGGAATGAGACATCTCAATTTTTGTGGATAAAAATTATGTAACACAAAAGAAAAATTACCAGGGCAAAGTGTTGTGGTTTCACCCCAATTGGTAGCTGAGCACCACACAGTTGCTTGTTTAATTCCTCTCACAGGGGGCTGAAATAGGGGGAGGAGACAAAAAAAGACAAAGGGAAACCTCAGGGGTTGGAGTAAGGACAGTTTACTGGGACAGAAAAGGGTGGGAGAAATAACAATACCAGCACTTCATAGCAAAAGATACAAAACCGGCGATACACAATACAGTTTCTCACTGAACTGCACAACTCAGTACAGCTCAGTGCTGTACCAAAGCCAGACTGTCCCCAAACCACACATCCTGGAGCAATTTATGCTGAGCATGATGTAATTGGTATGGGATACTCACTTTGGTTAGTTTGGGTCACCTGTTCAGGCTGTGTTTGCTCCCAGCTTCCTTCTCATTGGCAGGACAGGATAAGAAGATGAAAAGTCATAGAATCATAGAATCATAGAATTGTAGTAGGGGTTGGAAGGGACCTCAAGAGATCATCGGGTCCAACCCCCCTGCCAAAGCAGGCTCCCTAGGACATATCACTCAGATAGGTGTCCAGATGGGTCTTGAATATCTCCAGAGATGGAGACTCCACCACCTCCCTGGGCAGCCTATTCCAGTGCTCTGTCACCCTCACTGTGAAAAAGTTCTTCTGCATGTTGGTGCAGAACTTTCTATGCTCCAACTTGCAGCCATTGCCCCTTGTCCTATCCCCACAGACCACTGAAAAGGGGCTGGCTGATTTCCCCTGCATCCCCTGCTTAAGATAATTATAAACTTTAATTAGGTCCCCCTTAGTCTTCTCTTCTCAAGGCTGAACAGTCCCAACTTACTCAGCCTCTCTCATAGGGGAGATGTTCCAGGCCCCTAATCATCTTCGTGGCCCTTCTTTGGACTCTCTCCAGGAGATCCCTGTCCCTTTTAAACCAAGGAGCCCAGAATTGAACACAATACTCCAGGTGGGGCCTGACCAGGGCAGAGTAGAGGGGGAGGATCACCTCCTTTGACCTGCTGGCTATACTCCTCCGGATGCACCCCAGGATCCCATTGGCTCTCTTAGCCACCAGGGCACACTGCTGGCTCATGGCCAATCTGTCATCAACCAGGACCCCCAGGTCCTTCTCCACAGAGCTCTTCTCCAGCAGGTCATCCCCCAGCCAAGTCCTTGACTGCTTGGCAACAACTATAAACATCCTTGTGTTATCAGCACTGCTCTCCCAAATATGGCATTGCACTAGCTACTAGAAAAAAAAACCAACCCAAAAAAACCCCAAGTCTATCCTAGGCCAGAATGGCACTAAAGAATTTTTTTTTAATTGTTTAAAATGAGAAAATACTGTGGCTGTTTAAATTATCGTAGCAGATTGAAAGGCCACCATCAAAAGATGATAACCTCACAGTGTTAGGTGCTGCTTTAGAGGCTGAGTGCTAGAGCTTACTGTTTAAATAGGGATAAGAGAGGTAGCCTGGATTTATAGTATCATCTTCACTGAGTTTTAGGAAACAAAGACCAAATCCTTGTGGTTGGTTAAGTGTCTGCTTTTCTTCAAATTTACTTTCTAAATCTTTCTACCCACTAGCCCCTAATTTGAAACTGGTCATTAAATTTCAATAGAAGTACCCTCTGCCTTGTGCTTCTTTTCTGTACAACAATGATACTTCGGCTTAGTGGGACAGGGGATGAAATACTGTATGCAAACAAAACTGAAATATGCAGCCAGTATGAAACCAGTCAGACTAGAAAGACAGGGGACATTAGCATTTCTCTTCTTACAGACTTCCTGTAGTATCTATTAAAAAAAAAGTGCCACACTCTACAAAACAAAAACCTGTAAGATTTAGGGTGCATTGGATGATTTTCTAAGATCCCCTACTGTAGTGAATGTGTGCATTAGCTTGCTGTCTCTTAAAATACCGCGTCTTGAGAAAAATCTCACTGAAAAATAAGATGAAGTAAATATCCTTTTGAGTTTTTTTGTCTTTTTCCTAAACAGAAGGCTGTGTATAGTCCATCTGCTTTGTAAGAAAGTTTTATTGTTTGTTTACTGTGTCAGACTTGTACAGAAGGTGAACAGTATGCGGACTAGCAGTAGGAAATTGGTAAGTATATATTCACACCTGAAAGAATGGCATCATGTTTTATTTGTCTCCAGAATCAGATTATGGTCCTGAAGGGATGAAAGATTAAATTCACCTAATTCTCTCACAATTCTTCCATCAAAGATGATGAGGACATTTTTTATTTTATTTTTTTACATTTAAAATCATTAATATTAATTAATATTTATATGAACAAATAAAAACTATTGTTGCATTCTTCTATGGCTTCTCTAAGCAGTTAGGATTTTACCATTTGTAAATATGATGTTTTCATAGCTTTGATCAGTTGACATAATCTAATGTAAAAGTATGTCAGAAGAATGGGCTAAATTTTCTTAAGATCCTTTCCATTCCTATACTTTTCTGTCCTTTTTAAGATGTTTATCTGATAGGACTTGCAGTCACAGAATTGAATGTTGGAATGCCAGAGGTTTGACTGTAACTCCTTTATAATACCCATAAAATTTTGAATATCACAGCATGAAGACTGCAGAACCAGCTGAAGACTAAATTAATTCTAAAAGTGCCTGTAATGTGTTTTCTTCTTCTATTTTTGGGTTTAAAAATATTTACTAGCTATAGCAGAATATTACTTATTTTTTTGTGTGCCTAAGAGAAAAAAAACACAGTCCTCCTAACATTCCTGCAAGAGAAATAAAAAAGTCTGTCAAAGGGATGAATGGCCTATCGCTCCTCACAAGGATTAAAGTTTTTAAGCACTCCAATAAAAAGAAAGTGAGCACAAAGGAGTGAAATCAATCTAATTTTTACCTTTGGGCCACATGGAAATTCCCGAGCAACACACCTGCCATCTTTGAACACACAGGCAGTTGAAAACTTGCCAGTATGTACTTTTTTCGCGCATTCCACCCATTTTCAACTTCCCCCAGCCACTCTTTCTCCCTGTCACATATATACAAAAGAACCAGAAATCCCATCTTGTGCCTTGCTTTGACAAGCCAGAAAGTTCCCTGAATTTTTTATTCTACTTAGATGTCAGTGTGTAGTCTAGCTGCTAGCAGTAGTGGGGATGCTTCAATAAAATAGCCCAGCTTAAGGCAAAACCATTTTCATAATAGCAGAAAAGAAGGAAATTATGAGTTGCTAATGCTAAACTTACTGTATTCTGCATGTAGTTCAGCTGGAGTCAAAGGGAGGATTGAAGGGACAAAACGTTGGTCAAAGCAAGTCAAATATTGAAAGTAATTATTAACCCATCTGGTGTTATACTGGCAGAAATGTCAAGCAAGTTTCTGAATGTAATCTGTGCCAGACCATTCAATATTTTGATGGGGCTCTGTGTGGGATATGGCAGAACACACACTAAACCAGTTCACAACTGATGTGAAGCTGGAAGACAATAAATTCTTTGGAAGATACATACAGAGGCATATTAATAGGTTATAAGTAGCACAATAAAATCTTAATGACCTAGTAACTAGAATGAACAAAAAAATCCTCTTCAATGGGGACAACATATAACTGAGGTGTAAAGGTGTGTCGTAGCCCCAGCCAGCAGCTGAACACCACACAACACTCACTTACCCCCTGGTGGGACGGGGAGGAGAATGGGAAGGCAAAGAATCTTTATGGGTTGGGATAAGGACAGTTTACTAGACAGCAAAGGGAGAATGAAATAACAATGGCAATACTTGTAATAGCATACACAGAAATGGGTGATAATACAAGGAAATGTAGTGACCCAATGACCAATCAGTTGTTCAGCCCAAGCTCAGACTGGCTTGTGGCCACGCTAAGCCACCCCTCCCCAACTAATCTCCCTTTATGGTTAATATGATGCCACACGATATGAAATACCCCCTTGGCCAGCTTAGCTCACCTGTCCTGGCCCCTTGTGAGAATAATAATGTGTTCAAACATAGAAGGCAATGTGAGTAATTAGATAAATGCACCAGAAGGACAGGAATTTGTGGTGGATGACAAAGTACTTATGTATCAAACAAGCATATTTAAAAAAAAAAAAAGTGAAAAGGAAGAAAATGCTACAGTGTGTTAAGCTGTATTAAGAGTAATAAATCTAAAGCCAAATGAGTTAATTACCCTGTTCTACTTGGTGCACCAGTTGGAGTCCTACATTCATTTTTAAGCATTACATTTGAAAAATGACAAGCAAATCAGTTGAGAGAAAATTTTTAAAAATGATTAAGCATTTAGAAAAAAGATCCCACAAGATACCCTCTAGGAAAAAAAAGAGACTGAAGTGGGACATGATAACTTACAAAATACGCTAGGGGTTGTAACAAAAGGGTCAGAGAGCTATTATTCTTGCTTAGTCTTCACTGACTGTCAACTAGTAGGTTTATTGGGAGGCTACAACAAGGGAAGTATTGTTTAGATAAACACACGATCTCTGTGAGAACAATCTAAGCTTTAGGGAACAAGTCACATAGGGAGGTTGTTCGATCACCTTCACTGGAGGTCTTCAAGGTTAAATAGATAACATCAAGTCAGCAAGGTTTAGGGCTAATGTACAGTCTTGCTGTGTTGTAGGGAATGGACTTGTTGCTCTGAGAAGTGTCCTATGAGCCAAGTTTTTTATCTGGCTTTATATGGATGTTGATATGCAAATACACACTTAAATACTTCACAGCTATATGTGGAGGAGTATATGTGATGGATAATCCTTCTGTTATGACACACATGCACTATCCAATATCTCCTCATAAGTGAAGACACGATAAAAGTCATAACAGGGACTGGTAATTTATTATACAGAATGGATTTTCTCTTTTGACTGTTCTGCAGGCTAAAATGCTTTTTACTTGACAGCTGTGCACTGCTGAAGCTGCCTAAATGGGGGAGAGCACAGAAATACAAAAGACTGCTTAACATTCACTAACTTCCAAGGTCTGCTAACAAATGGCGTTAACTAGACATGGGCCTTGAACTAAAATTTTTAATTTTAATCTCAGTTGTTATTTTACAGACTGCATAAAGATTAAAATTCATTGCAGAGCTGTTAAGTCTCAGAGAGTAGGGGCTGGTGCAGGGCTGGATGAGGCTTCCAGCATAGTCTTGGCTGATACCACAGCCACCTCCTCTATGGCTGCCTTTGATCTACTTAGTTTACTTGTCCTTTTACATAGTCTGGGCAAGGAGATTCTTTTTCTTGAAGTTATTGCTGCCAAATTAATTGATTAGCTGCCTTATTCTTGGTCTAGGTGAGTGATATTTCAATATACACAATTACTCTGCTAATGAGGACTCTTCCTGGCAAGAAGAAGGATAAGATTGAGAGGTGGCTATTAAATGCAGTTGTTTTGACTCCAAAGTCAGGGAACTGCTGACTACCACACACTTGGAGAGCACAAGTGAGGGATCATTCTACCAGAACCATCTAGCCTATCCTTCTGCATAAACAAAAGAGACACACAGGATATGTAGGTGACTCAATACAGTCGTTCCCATCTCCTGTTGGTCAGACTAACAAAAGTTAATTGATTGTAGGTATTTATACTGCTTTCCAAGTAGTTATAAAAAAGATCTGCTTAAATCAGTAAATCAGTGTTGAAAAACAGAATTACAGCAGTAACATTTTTATTCATGAAAATGAACAAGAAGGAAGAAATAGGCAGGAAATAGAACCAACAGCATTCTTAAGTGTTTCCTTTTTCTTTACCCAATATTTGCTTTTGCAGATGGGGGATTTTCCATTCCATAAGAAATTCAGGTTCAGAAAAGTGGGGAAAGATATATGCTAACCATATGTATTAGATATCTACATTAAGATATTCAGTTTTATTTTGTTGTTTTGATACCAGCAAGACTGTCTCTTCCTCTAGTGCTGAAGACTGCACACAGTTTCTGGTCTGAATAATTTCATCACCTTCTTCCTATAGTCACCGTGGCAAATCTAATTATGTATTTCCTTATTTTATATAGGACAGTACAGCAGAAAGCTACTCCCTTTGTAAGTTTAAAGAAATGTGACCATCTATAACATATACAATAAAATCTCACCTTCAGAAATGTTCATTTTACTGGTAACTCTCTACACCGTTTCATGTGTGAAACACCCCAAGTCCCTTTTAATTCAGCAAGACATTAAAGCACTATCATTTGATAAAGATCCTAACATAAAACTGTCAATTAGCAAAATACTGCAGAAGAGCTAGAAGACTTATTCTAGTATGCAATGACAGCTGGTGTCATCTGACTCAAGGGGGGATGGAAGCAAGCTACCAGTAAATTCCCTCCTTGCAACTAAAATCATGTTAGAAGCTCTCCTGTTGTTGGAAGACCCCAAACCGTGTCTAGCAGGACTATAGTCCCTTTGCTGCACCTATTGTAAAGAGTAATGAATGGCCCAGAAATTGTAGAAATTAAATACCATGCAGATGAGCTAATAAAGTTGTTGGGTGTTTGTTTGTTTGGGTTGTTTGGGGTTTTTTTCATTTCATTGATTTTTAAACAAACTGCTCAATTCTTAGAGTTTACCACTTTTCAAATCATTCAGTACAAATCCTAAAACTGTGATTTTTGGTTTTGTGGGGTTGGTTTATTTTTGCTGTCTGCAATGATGTCAGCTGCAATGAGCTGTTAGCTCTGCTAACTAACTCCCTAGAAAATCAAGGTTAGCCTCTGCAATTAGTCTTACCTACAAGAAAAAATATCCCTCTACCCCATTCCTGTCATCAACAGTGCTCCTGGTACCTCACCTTCATGTGTAAAAGTAGCAAACAGATCCCTGTAGGGCTGTCAGTCCTGCCTTATCAGCTGAAAGACAGGCCCTTTTGCCTAGTGATGCAGTCAGTTTCTTTCTCCTCTTTCCTTGTGTCACACTAGGGTACAGCCAGGCTTTCCATCAGTGCACAGAAAGGGTCCCAAATCCGTTGGTATGACACAGCAGTCTGACAGGACTTGGTGTAGCTACAGTTGCCTTTACCTCCTAATCACACAGTTAAATTTTTCTGTATACTATTTTATAGTACATTTTATAGTGCAACCGTTTAGAAAATGCTCTGCTCAGAGAGAGATTTCATGCCTGGAGGAAGAAAAACTCAACAAACATACAATCATAGAATCATAGGGGCTGGAAGGATAGCCCTTCTTCCTATCCTTCTATGCCCCTGTCACTACTGAGAAAGATGCCTTTAAATTTTCCATTACCCTGCAGATAGTTTTACATGGGTTTGAAGATAATAAAGGTGTAGCCTTTAAATTGAGTGTGCAAAGTCTAAATACATTGTTGAGAATTAAGTCACAGTAAATTAATCACTGATTACAGAAATGAAGATAAAAAGTGGAGCTCGCGCGTGACATTCTCAATGCAGTGTAAATGGTGCAGGGCAGGGACTGCCTCTTGCCATGACAACCTCATCCAAGGATTTCTCCTCAGCCTACTACTACACCCCACAGCTGCTCTGCTGCTGGTGTGCATTGTGTGAGTGGTCTGAGGAAAGGGACAGCTCCCACCCCAGACAGAGAGGAAAACAGAACTCGAGACTGCAAGAAGGAAAAGTGCACTTATCCCAGAAACAGGTAAATGGCCCATGATTGCGTGCCTTGCTCAAAGCAACATGATAAACTTCCTGCACAGCTTACCAGGAACTTGGTGTTTTTCATGTAATCCCTTCAGAGACCTGCAAGAAATGTGCTAGTGGTCTGCGGTGAAGAGATGATACGGAATGTTAGCTCTAGATCTGTCTGAAGTTTTACTTAATAGAGTGTATTTCTTGAAGTTAAAAAGTAATGAAATGCTCAATGATTTGTTCTAGTACACTATGATATGCTTGCTGCTGGCAATGAGTCTGTTATCAACAAAGATTAAAAAGATGTAACAGAATGAAAAGCAAGCCTGACCATAGGTATATGATTTTTATATATATACACACTAAATATACATATAAAGGGTCTAAATGTGTGTATATGTTTAATATGTGTATATATATAGTATTGTAAAATGTATGTATAGGTATTCAGTGTATAAATATATATATAGAGGCAGCTTATGCTGAAAGTTTAAAAATAGCAAACTTGACCATGCAGAAAAGCGAACATTTTAAACTGATTTGAGATCCACATTTCCAAGGATACTAGTTCTATTGATGCCCTGTGTTATGACTGCACTACAAACTAAGCTATAAATGTGCTCTCAATCCCTCTAATGGGTCTACCATTAAAACATATGGAATGGGAAAGAGTTTGTTGCAAATTCCAAACTGGGGTAAATAAGCCTTTATTCTCCAGTTACATTAGACACATTAAAGCATTGGATTCCTAATATCACAGCTTTACAATTTAAAAATCCATAATTCTATTTGGCCTACAGAAAAACAGAAATTAAGGGAGATTGGATTAGTTGAAAAAGAGGAAAGACTACATATTGTGATGGCTATGAAATCCTGACACATGTAATGGAAAATCTAGCTCCTGAGATGACAAGTGGAGTTTTTGAGAAATAAAGTAATAAAGATCCTGAATGAGCAAGTCAGTAGAATGGAACTATCCTGGAAGTTAAACCATGCATGTTCTTAGTGTTTTGCCTAATTGAGCTCAGAGAACAAAAATTACTTAATGTCACATATACCAAGAGAGTTAATGTTTCTTTAATATAAAAAAAACCCAAAAAAACAGAAGAGATGTAATGTTACAAAAAGCACAGATGAATAAGTTAACAATTCTGCATAAAATTCCCTGAAGTATTTTTATTTAAAATATGAGCCCTAAATTCATTTGGCTTTACACCAGCTACGGCTGATAATTATGTTTCTGATTGTTTTAGAGGGGTAGGTTGACAGAAGCAAGGCTATGGTCACGTAAAAAAAAAACAGTTCAAGACCAAGTCTCTACTTAAGTGTTGAAGGTCCAGCTTGTTTTTCATAAATAGTCCAATATATGTGGCTTGCAAAGAAAAAGTGAGAATATTGTGTCATCATCTCGAATATTTCCTGTTCTCAATGCGTTTCCTGAGACATCAATTTCCACCACATTCCAGTAGATATTACATCTCCAAAATTCTTCCTAGTCTAGTGATAAGCCCATTCCTCTGTAGACCAGCCAAAGACAACACAGTCATGTTTCTTGGTTTCTCTAGAAAGGACCATCTCTCCTCAAAAACTAAGATTCCTTCGGCTGCTTCTTAATGAACATGGATTATTTCCATTCACTAGGGAACAACCTTTACAAAATTAAATCTCATATAAATGGATCTTGTATTAATGGATCTGACAAGCACACACAAGTTTGCTGCTTCATCTCGTCAGCACTGCATGAAATTTAAGAACACAGTTCCTGCGGGAGACAGACATTTTAAAAAAGTAAAGAATACAAAGAGAAGTTTTTTCAAGATATTGACAGTACCCTTCAGAGAAAAAGCATTGTATTAGGTTTCATTTCCTCACTCCAGTTTATTTAAATGCATTATATCTATAACAGAACAAAAGACCAGCAGTGAAGATTCTGCTCACTGTGTGTACCTGCATGATGACTGAATTGTGGACCATTTCTTTTAGCAAAGAGTGCCATTAGAGAGAGAAATCTAAAACAGCCCAAAAAAAAGTGATTCTAAAAATAAGTGAAGTACAAAGTAATCTACATCCTCATCTGTTTCAGTGTTTGGTAAATAATCTGATATAACTGGAAAATAAACGTATCAAGAAGTGTTTGTTTATGTTGCTATGGTTAGTAATCTCCTACTTCAGGATGTAAGCTTTTTTCCTCTTGTCTATTAGTGTCTGAATTAATTCTTTCATTGTACAGCTCCGTTTCATCTTTGATTGACTACTCTGGTTACATCAGTGCCTCACATGGTAGGCTTAATGGATGCATTTTCCATGTAAAAATAGCTAACCAGTGTTATGTGTCTGTGTTTTTGCCAGATAACCAAAGATGAGGCCAAAGCATTAAAAACATCCTTTAAACACTATATATCTGGGGTTTTTTTCTAACACTATTAGTCTCCTACTGCCCACAAACAATAAATAAAATTACAATGTATTGTACAAGAACTTACGTTTCAAAGACTGTGTGATGAATCTTTCTTCAGAATTAGCTCATTTCTAATTTTACAATGTAGTTAGTTACTTCAGTCTCAAGGAAAGATAAGTAGCACTTCAAATTGGAAGTGTACAAAACTGAGTCCATCTGATTTGATGTCAAAAGAAGTGGAAAATGGTTCATAAAGAGTAATTTATTCACTTAAGAACACATTAAATGCAAGAGCACGCAAATGCCTGTCTGTACTGCTGCGTTTTGGCCAAGCTTTCTTCTTTGAGTAGTCTCAAGCTAATCAGTGTTTGAATGATGACCTTACTACTCAATATTTTTATTTATCAAACTCTTTTTAGGGTTAATGAATGTATGAAATAATGATTCCATTGGCAAAAGTAGTGAAAGCAAGCACTATGTGCTGACAGAAAAAACTATTATTATACAATAAAAGGGATATCTGACCTTTTCTCAGATCTGAGATTTTCTGCCTTGCAATGCTTTCTTATTAAGAAATATTGAGGTTCAAATGAAGGATACTACAGTCATACAAGAATATTTAGCTGCAAATACTACATGTGTAACAACTGACAGGGTAGAAGTCCTGCAAAAGACTCTGGGCCTTAGGGTCAATTATGAGCTGAATATGAGTCATCCCAAGCAATCACATCAAGGATGTACAGAAGATAGGCAGCAAGGCTATACATGAAGCACCCTTATTGCTTTCACTTGCGTAATAAAACCTCTACTAAAATTTCACCTCCAATTTTGTAGACTTCAAGAAAGATGCCGAGCAAATGGATAGACTCCAACAGACAGCAATCAGAATGATTAGAGGTCTACAAGGGAAAATGGGAGAGAAAAAGGGCTAAAGAGCCTAGAGAAAGTGTGAGAAAGAAGAAGGAAGAAGAAAAAACTATTTTTGCAGCAATGAATGTTCAAATATTAATAAGATTCTACTGGTAAGGCTAGACAATCACGATAGTAGATTTGCTGGAGACACTATAGCACCTATAATAATAAACAGGGCAAACAATTGTCTTGGACATGGAAAAACCTCTCCCTTACCTGGAGAAGTAAGCTAAGTGACTTCCTGGCATTCAACTCTACTCTTTCCAAGGAGGAAAGGGAAAATTGAGTACTTATGAACATCAATTGTTGATGGATGCATAACACTACCAGGTACTTGTATACCTCTAATTAAAAAATGTCACAGCTTTTTACAAATATTACTAAAAAGAGCATCACAGTGTTATATGGTAGATATAAATTCACCCATTGCACAGATGAATGAACTTAATGCAAAGTGATTACACGGTATTTCTCTAGGGACACTTTTTCTCATTTTCATTTGTGTTTGCCCTTCTTATACGTCAACTCAAGATTTATTATGTTGATTTTATTTAAATTGAAAGCCCTATTAGCGTATATACTGTATAAATATATATGATTCCAAGTATGCTGTATACAGTACATATGGTTCCTAAGTCCAGTATCAGTGATCAGATCACACCCAGACTAAACAAAAGGCTCTTTAGTCAGTGTCTTCTACAAGAAAAAAAGGCAGATGTTACTGAGATTTGTTGTGCATCTACAAACTTCTTTCCATAATCCATATGAGAGTTTAAATATTTATGAATGCATTAAGCTAAACAAATTTCCTCTGTACATTTTGATATATCTTTCCAAATACTCTATTTGTCTCACTTAAATTGCAACACTATGATCTAAAGTTTGGTTTACACTTAGAATTCAGAAGTTAGATACTAAGATAAACCTTTACTGGCATTTTCTATGATTGTTACAATAGGTCTTCATGACCCATATGAGATTTCTGGCTATGAAGTGATTTTTTTTACTTCAATTTAGGTAACTTTTTATTTAGCAAAAACAAAACTAAACAAGATGTCATTTTGAGCTCCAGATGAATATATTTCCTGAAAACCAGAAACTATTAACTTTGAAACATCAATAAAATCTTTCAACAGATATCTCCAAGATATAAGTTAGAGTTCAATGCATTACATCTTTTATCATTTCAGTGATGCTCAGTTGGAAATAGTTTATCTATGACCTTTTTTCACTCTGAAATTTACAGCTTTTGATATTCACTACTGTAGATTAAATCTCAGTTTTTTCTCTTGCAGGAAAAATAAAATCCTCTTTAAACTACTTTCCTGTTATTAAAATGTCCATTGTTTACAAACATGCAGCATGATTACTTCTTACTATGGCTCCTGAATGGTAAAATCTTTTTGTAACATTGCTATAAATTATCTATTTTATTAGAACAATTCCCAGGAAACAAAAACTTCATCTATACAGCTAATTAATTCAACAATTTACAGTAATGCTGGGGGAAAAAAAAAAAACCCGAGTATTTTCCCACTACAAGAAGTTACATATCAGAAAAGTTGTACAATTATCAGCTTATTATTTTGATATGCCTCTATAAAAGATTCCTAGTTCCAATTACATCTGTACAATGCTACCCTTGGAAAAACAAACATCTGAACTCTGCTAACCTGTCACTTTAAACTGTTCACCTTCATAAGATCTGAAAGTAGAAATCAGTCCCCAACCTCAGATTTTCTAAGGAACAGGATTTCACAAAACTTCACTTTTTAATGAGGCATCTCAGATTTCTGCCAGGTTTCCACTCTGCTGTTTTCCATGATGCATTTGGAAGACATGACTTCCAAAACACAGCAGACTGTTGGAGAAGCAATTGCTTCTCACAGTGGCAAGTTTCAGACCATCAGCACTATTTTCTTTCTCTGCAATGTCTGGCTCTTAGGTCCAAGTTCCCACTAAATGTTCAACTGGGAAACACTGCAATTCTTGACTGTGACAAAATCTATCATCTGATGAGGTAGATGATCCTAGATCAATGTTATGTTCCTCTGACTGCTGAACTCAGGGTAAACCAACCATGCGACTCCCCTGGCATGGGATGGACCATATGATGCCCAGGGAGCAGGACCAGGTATCAGGCTCTACGTGTAGATGTTACCCTTTGGAGGGTTTCTGGCTGCAACTCCTGCTGATATCAGCAATTCCTTGGCAACTGAGCTGCTTCTGGGACAGAGCTGCAGCTTCCCCCACTAACTTCTGTGGGCATTTACATGTTTGCTATAGCAGCAGATATGGTAATCGAAGAATCACAGACTGCTTTGGGTTGGAAGGGACCTCAAAGCCCAACTAGTTCCAACACCCTCTGTGGGAGGGGAGGGGAGCAGGAGAGGAGAAGAGAGGAGAAGAGAAGAGAGAAGAGGGAAGAGGGAAGAGGGAAGGGGGAGGCAAGGCAAGGCAAGGCAGGGCAGGGCAAGGCAAGGCAAGGAATCCAGCCATATTTTTTTTGATCCAGATAGTATCTTTAAGATGTGCTTTGCTTTCTTATCACCAATTCTATTGTTCAGGATAAAAAGGAGATCACATCTTACTATAAAGTTCAGGGTCACAGGATAAAGATTCAGGGTCACAGGATAAAGACATGTCTTAATTTGAAAGACCTTTGGCATGCAAATAACAGAAAATAATACATATCATCTCCAAATATATTAGGCATTTTCAATACCTTGGGAAAGAAGGAGTTATCAGGAATTTACAAAATAAATTATGTTACTGAATAATACTGTGGTAACACAGGAGATGGAGAACTATGACTGCAGCCTCAAGAACAATCTGCAGTCAGCATTAATTGCAAAAATGATCATAATGTTGCCATCTGTTTCAGTGAAAACCATTAACAGTTTGTGGTACTTTGAATATGTAAGCCTCTGCGCTCCTGGAAAGTTACAGCACCAAAACTCAATGGTTTCACAAGAGTGAGTCAATGTTAGCAGCTACAGCTCAAGGGTTATTTCTGCCCCCCACTCCTTGTTTTTAAGCTTTTTAAAATTCATTGCTGTTGTATAGTGTATTAGGACATTAACTCTTCCAATTGCTTCTCACTATTAAAGACTCATTTACACTCTCCATTATGACATAACAGACCTTTTTATTTCTTCCTTATGAAGTCAGTGATAGTGTTTACCTTTAAGATGTCTAACTTAAGTGCTCTGAAATGCTGTGCAGAAGATTGACTCTCCCTCTTGCTGTGACTAAAAGGGAATAATCTGGAGAAATCAACTTTTTTACTTAGATGCCTCATAGAACTGATTAAAATTAGGCCAAGTCACTGGCTGCGTAACAGTATAAGATTAAAAGATGACATAGAAGAGATCTATATATTTATGCTTCCATGTCAATAGTGGGAAATTTAGAAATCCAATTATATACTTTACAATTCTGACAACAATGTAGACAAACAACAGCCTGCTGTCTGAATATCTGAAGCTAATATTCTCTTTTCCGATTTGTATGAGCATATTATCGCACACCGGACTATAGATACGCTTCATCCAAATTGCTTACCCAAAAGACGACTGTGTTATTTCAAAATGAAGAACAAATGCAACCTAGGATGGTGGAACTATTGACATTTTTTTCTCAGAAGTGTAAGATGTCCCATCTTCCCCATCATCACTATTTCTGAAGACGGCAGAAAAGTGATCTATAATTAGACACTTAGCAGCACTCCTTTCAAGATACGTTGATGCTGATATACCTATATATGTATATATATATTTCACATGGCTACAGAATGCAATTTTATCACTGTAGTTCTGTGAAATATAAAATTTTGAACCTGAACATAAACCTTTTCTGCCTTTCATTTTGCTTGTGCTCTGGCTATTTAATCCTTTCTAAATCAGTTGCTTCCCACTCATTCCTCCAGACATGGCTAAACTGATATATGAACCACACTAGAGTTCTTCATCTGTTAAGGCTGCTTTGAGAAAACTTATTGGAAATGAAGGCAGTAGGAACTAAGGAAAGAAGAAAATGGTATTTAAGAACACAAGCTAACACACAGGTTTGTTGTTCCCTTGAGCTGAGCATTTAAATATTATTGTTTCCAATTAGAAAGAAAACACTTTTCTTCTGTCACTTCCTCAGAACTTTCTTGAATAGTCAGGAACTAGTTAACCATCTCCAAAAGAACGTAAGACTCAAAGCTGCGTAATAATTATACTTGGGGAAAAAAAACACAAAACAAACAAACACAAAAAAATACCCAAACCACAAAACACTGCACGAAACCCTAAGAATGATAATTAAGAGTCTGAAGTACAAAAGGGTAATGCACTGTCCTCTTCCCCAGTAGGGAAGTTCATTAGCAGTGGAATCATGTCATTTGCCCATCTGTTCATAATTGCATTCACCACAGGAACTAAGTGACGGAAGTGACATCACCCAGGCTTGGCACAGGCGGCTCAGTAAATCACAGGCACCTTCAGCTCCTTATGGGCGTTTGCTCCAGCTCAGTCACTTCTCCATCATTCTTCATGGCCCTGGGAGCCAATCTGATTTACACCCGTTGCCTGGACAAGATTGGCTGAGATCAGTTCTCTGAGATGGGGGATGGAAATTAAAAAAGAAGATGACGCAGCTTCTGGGGAGGACTAAAGCCATATCGAGGGGGTAATTACCCTTCAACTGGTTGGAGACATACCTCTTGTTTGTATGTCCTAAACATCGGGTGCTTAGCAGCTGCTGTAATATCAATGGGCGATGGAAACAGGCCCTCATTAGATTAGTGCTGAGCTTATTGCTTGTGCCAGTCTCATTATTATTGGTGACTAAACTGGCAGATTGTCAGGACGCCTCATGGCGAGATGAGCTTTTGCAGCTCTTTGTTTGTAGTTATTATAAACAATGAAGTGAAAGCAATCCCCTGGGCATAGTCATGTCTCAGATGTTTTTTGCAAGCAGCAATCAGCTTGCAGAAGCAGCAATGGTAAACAACTTCTTATTTTAAGAAGTGATATTAATTAAAGCAGGAGGCATGGTTCTGAAAGAGAACTTGTTAATTATTTAATGTCACCTGCACTATCAAGCCCACCAGTTGGAAATTGTTTCATTTTGCCTCAGATGGGCTCTGCTTGTCATCTGAACCAGTGGAAAATAATGCATAGTGCCAAATGCCAGAAAAATAGGCAAGCGTACAGCTGGGAGTCATATCACATTTTAATGTACAGTCCAGGTTTATTACTTCTAAAGAATTCTGGATGTGAATAGTAGGCCATATTACACAGTGTGTATAAGTGCTAAACTTAATTGGGAACATTACATTCCTCATAAGAATACAGAGAATATTAAGTGGGCTGCAATTGTAGATATTCATGGTTATTGAAATTCCTGGCCATCTACTGATATCACTGCATACCAGTAGATGTTTTGGAAACTCTGCCCAGCTGTTAAATTAAATACTGTGAATCAAGGATTTGACATCTGCCAAAATGCACACATGTTAAGAAGAAAGAAGTTTTTCAACCTTTTAGCAAAGCTTCTGCTGCCACTCCTGTACCTCAAGAAAAAGCTTCTTACTTTTCTTGAAAGAGTTACAGATATGACCAGAGAAATCAGGATATAGTCTGGTGTCACTGCATCTGAAACAGTGGTCAGAGGTGAGCGTGTACCATCTGACTTTGCTTCATTGAAAATGTTAACCCCACTAAGAACCAGTGCAACTCATTCAGTCACCAAGTTCAGCCTGGACATAAGGTCATTGATACCACTTGAAGATATTTCTAGTTTCAGTTGAGATAGAAAATTCAGTTGAGATAGTGAAAACACTATCATTTTTACATCAACAAAAATTTAGGCTTCTTTCAAGTGAGTAGCAATCAGGGCCTTATTTTTCCAGACTGGTAGACACTGTGCTCTGGTCTCTCAGACAAGAGTGTCTCACATTAAGTCTATTCCTATCATTATGTAAACAGAAATTCTGGTGAGAAAGGAACTGGCAGAACTCTCTTGCAAGACAAAGAATCATCGTCATACTGTCTTAAAACCATTAAATTACAATGCCAAAGTTTTTAGGTCACTAATCTCTGCTGGAAAATTCATCCGAGTTTTCAGTCTTCTTAGTGCACATTCCGGACTACAAGCATCAATCCAAAACACCACAGCAGTTCAGGTTTACAACTCCTATGCAGAGGATACGAAACTCTAATAAAAATTTAACAAAATTATATAAAAATAGACAATGTTCTAGGAACATTTTCTACAGTGGAGTCAAACGAAACAGACCAGCAGGAAAAAAAAAGGCAAGCATAACAAAGTTACAAGCATCAATATCTGCAGTAAAGAGAAAAGGAAATTAGGGAGTAAGCATGCAAGAAAGGACAAGAACATTGATTCACTACTTGCCGATTTGAAAAACAGGATCGTATTTCTTTTCCTGAATACACTATGCAAGAAAAACCTTGGAGCCCTGAAGACACAGCCTTAACCAAAGGATCTGCAATATTAATGAATTGCAATTCTGATAAACTATAAGATCCATCAAAGACAGAGAAGAATACAAAGCTTACCAGAGAGGTTAATTAATTATCTGATAGGTAGAGATAAGACAACAGGAGATCCATATCCCAAGTTGTTCTAACCCAAAAGATGACAGGGTGTATCTGGAAGGATGTTAGCCCCAAGAAGGAGTATAAACCGAGGATAAGCAATTAACATAGTTAGATCTGGCAGCTGCTCAGAGCTAACAGTAAAGTAAACATGCTTAAAATGAAGCAGCAAGGAATTTAAAAGTAGTATTTCAAATCATGAAAGCGTCTGTGGGCTGTTTGTTCCTTTAAGAAACATTTATGATTTGTGAGAACAAAATACTGCTGTAAGTTACAATTCTATTATCACCTTGCAACACACTAAATTGATTACACAATAATGTTTCTATTTTTTCCCCACTCTCTCAACCATACTCAAAGGTGTCTTAACAGTCAATAAAGCAACAACAGCAGCAGCCACAGCTTGCTGCTGCTAGACAACATTTTTGAATGGGATTCATTTCACTTTCAGTGGAAGAGAAGGATGATGCATCTGCTACTGAGCATTTTTCTGACAGGGTTAAGGGTATGAAAAGACTGGCAACCTTAGTTCAGACACATGTTCTTTTTTCAAAGGGAAAAGAGCTAAAGTCAGTCGAAAGTGAATTGTACAAGACATATTTTCTGTGTGTCCACTTCAGTATTAAAATGAATTCCACTTTGACCACTGGCCATCATGGGTTAAAAAAACACCAAGTTTTATATTATAAAATAAATCCAACTGACATCATCTTCCTTCTGCAATCAGTCATGAACTCTGTCACAAAACCTAAATTTGCTCAAAGACAGTCAGAATGGGTCATTTCAGAAGTGAAAATTATTTTTCCTATGGTTTAAAACCAAAAGATATTCAACCATTGAAAAAATCTGTCAAAAAGGAAACCCATTATTTATTTGTTCAAAGACCCCACATCTCAAACTACATTTGATAAAAATGTGTATGTTAACAGTTTAAGTTTTCATTTAGGAAAGTATGTTTTTTATCATTCGTAAACAGTGAAAAGGCCTGGAATGAGAAAAATAAATAAATTTAAAAAGCAAAACCCAACTGAAACCATAAACTAGGCACACTGCATACAGCAACTGCAAAAATAGATTATTTTTTCAACTTCAACAACATACCTTTAGCAAATAAGGATTAACAGAGTGATTCATGAGATGTGTAATACAGGCAGAATACCCCACCCATAGAAGAGAATAGGATTAAAATATGTTTGATTTAAAACTTAGGATGAACAGAGGGTGGGGAAAGGTTCTGAAATAAATATTTTAACTTTTAATGAACATTTTTAAATTTAAAAAGTATAATGTTTCCTACCAGTGAAACATACCAGATCTGCTGAAGCTCTGTTTGAGGAATATGTGAGTTGCCCCATATATCTCAAAGGACACCACAAGATTCTGGACTTTTGCTGGCATCTAGCCTCTGGACTTTTGCTGGCATCTACCCAAAATGGACCTTCCTTTGCATTGCAAAGAGAGACAGTCAGCATGCACTATCCAGCCATGCACACACATCCCAGCTGCTAAGGTATTTCTGAGATAAACTGATGGCTCCCTTAGGTGAAAAAAAAAGGAAGGGCAGCTCTCCAGATGTGGAACCTGTAAGGATACTCACATAGTATTCTGCTTACAGCTCCCAATTGTCTTAGAACAGCCACAAAATGCAGAACAGCTCTTTTACAAAGCTGCTGCTTCCACGATATTCAAAAGACTAAGCACTCCTACAATAAGAGAGCACAGACTCTTCCTTCATATTACTGGTTAATGGCACTAACAAATGCTAGAAATGCCTCCCGTTTTGAAGGAAAAGGAGTTCTGACAATATTTTTGCTATTGCAATTGGTCAACTAGTCATCAGTGTAGGAATGGATCTGCTACTGTACTACTTATACATCTTTAAAGTGGAAAACAATTTAATGAACAAATACTTGGAGACTTGGGCAATAGTCACATCAACTTTCCTTTTGCACTGAGAAACAAAATCTATAAATGTCAATGTATTGAACAGGAAACAAAGGCAATAAAAATAGAAATGTTGTAAAAGGCTCATAACATTGCAAAAAGAAAGAAATGCAACAACAACAATCCACTGCCTATATTATCATTTTTCCACAATAGTAAATTCAGTACATCCATTTTAACTCTTAAGACTTTGCATTTTCAAATGAACAATGATTATTAACTGGGTTTGTTTTGGGTTTTTTTTTAATGTTTGAGTTGAAAGAGACCTCTAAGATCATCTAGTCCCAACCCTCTGCTATGGGCAGGGTCAACCTCCACTAGACCAGGTTGCCCAAAACCTCATCCAGCCTTGCCTTGGACACTGCCAGGGAGGAGGGCAGCCACAGCTTCTCTGGGCAACCTGTGCCAGGGGCTCACCACCCTCACAGGGAATAATTTCTTCCTAATATCTAATGTAAATCTACCCTCCTTCAGTTTAAATACATTAACCCTTCATCCAATCACTACATGTCCTTGTAAACAGTTCCCCTGCCTTAACCAATAATCATGATTGGGTTCTCAGTTTGGTTTGGGTTATTTTCGTCTTTCCAGCTGTGGCATTAGGTGGTTGCAGATCACCTCTGAGTTTTGTGTCACATCTGCCAGCAGTGCAGAGATACTCTGGAGAATTTCCAGATGTAGGTGTTTTTTCACTTTTTACTTATAGGTATTTTTGCTTTTGTTACATCTTTTGTACAAACATTTTCCAATTTCAGTAGCACCCTTCTGAAGTTGTTACAGATTTTTAGCTGACATAGGAACTAAGGTCTGGTAACCTAAACACTGAACATGGAAAGGAGACTTGCAATGGTTAAACATGGCCAGGTAATATAATTCTCGCTTGTTTCACCTTTTCTATCAGCCTTTTTTTTCTTAAAATATGTCTTTGTTCTCCTGTTATTTGGCAATTGTCTCAATTCTCCTGAAGCATACTGTGGCTCATTGTCTTAAGATAGCACGCCTTCAATATCCTGATCACGCTCCTTGCCAAATTGTCTTCTCAGAAATAAACGTAGCAACTGATTGTGACTATCCTGTTATTAAAATGAACAGACCTGGATCACTCTCTGTTATAAGTTCATCGTGTTATTTGCACACTTAACTCTTACTCATAGAGCCATAATCCTCTAATAGTACTTTAAGTACTTATTTCATACAACTTGACTTAGCACCAGACATTAGATGCCTCTTGGAAGAGAGTCATCGAGTACTGCCCCATGTGTTGTGAACTGTATTGAAACTGCAGCATGCTGATAGACTCTTTTCCTAATTTTTAGAAAATACCAATGTAGCCTGAAAGGTGTGCTTTGTGTATCTGCTTTAAATTGCACCTTATCAGAAAAATATTCCTCTTTTTTACATCACAACATTAGACTGCTGGTATATTTTGGAGTTTTGGAGATAAACACAAGAATGGCCTCTTCCAACAATACTTCTTTCAACAAGTTCTTAGTAGTTGTTGAACTTTGTATACATCTTGTACCTGAAGGTGCAGGTTGCATTGTCAGACTGTTCCATTCCCAGATTAAAGCTAACACCTTTTCTAGCTAAATTTATATAATTTCCTCTTCTATTAAGGCTATATACCCAATGAGATGCTGGATTTACAATATTTCATTTTCTAGGGTTTTTTTTTTCTGAAGCATTACAGTATGGTTGTAGCTCCTCTATTGCCTGGAGGAACTCCTTATTCTTTACTCCTTCAAAAGACAGCTCCTGAATTCATAACCAGTCCCCTGACACATCTTGTGTGTTAACTGTCACAAGGTTTAGTTAAGGCTGAGTAGAAGACCTATCTACTTTTTCATTAGAGTCGTAGCCCTACAAGACACGTTCTTTATTTTAGCATAGTTTTTGATAAATATGTAGGCTAATCCCACAATCAACAAAAGCCTAGGGATTAGTGGGTTTTTCTAACAAAATTGAGGTTCAAGTTCATCAGCAAGGGCCTGTATCAGAGTATAAGAGCCAGGAGACCTTGGCAGGCTTGTTTAAAGTTTCTGTTTCCAAGGAAACTGTGGATTGCCATGAACTGGTATTTTCTAATAAAAACAAACAAACAAAAAGTTTTTGGAACAATTTATGAAAATTCCTATTCATAGACCTTTGATAGATCTGAATCTGGCATGACAACTAATTGTCATTAAACATTAATACACTCCCACAATTTCCTTTGATGTGGGCATATCTTTAAAGACTGTTTATTTGAGAATAGATTTAGTCAGTAAACATCTGGCATAAGGGACTTTCACTTTTGACAACTTCAGTTTGTCTGTATTCCACCTCATGATCCAGCCCCAAATACTCATCTAAGAGTTGTCACAAATTAGCATCTTTGCATTCTTGGTCCTGGAGTCTCTTTGCTTTGGCCTTAGTCCACTACAGAAGAAATAAAGGTTTACACTCCATAAAGTTACTTAGTTAGTTGTATTCTGTTAATGCTTTTACAGGTTGTGTTTCAGTTCCAGTCTTCCCAATGGCTAGTTGCTTAAATACTACATTCAAACTTACACAAACTCTCCTGTCAGCTGAAAGCTTTCCTCGTCCTTTCTAAGGTGTGCTGATTTCAAAAGGCAGGTTTTATGTGATGTACTAAAGGAATTTTTTTGTTTGCTATTCAAGGACAAATGGATGGGAGTGCTAATTTTACACTGTCTCCCTCTTACAAGATCCTTCTTGGTTACAACAAAGTATGAGGCCTGCATTTCATGTTTTCCTTCTGTTGTGCTTTATTTGCCAGAGATTTATATTTTTCTCCTAATTGTTGTACTATACACTCTAAAGACAACCTATTGCATTTTAAATCTCTTGGCAGTCTGTATTGCTGCCAAACATCTAGTCTCAGATTTCTATTGTAAAACATCGAAATTTGTTAAATACTTTTCCAGTCTAAAAGGGTTATTAGTACTGTTACAATTGCCTTAAAATTTTCTCCACAGTCCATCTTAAATAAAATATTTCAACCATATATATGAAACTATTGCAGAGTTCTAAACATGACCAATTAAAAGCTGTCAGCCTCTTAAGTACAAGTATATTCAGAGTCTATCTGTTCAGCTTATGAAAAATTTTTTTTTCTTCAATGCAGACATAAAAATTTCATGTGCAAATGTAAGGCAACTACAGCATTATCACAGAAGATTATGCCATTTTCTAGTTCAAGTATACTACTGTGAGTAACTTTGATTCTGACTTCTTAGGGTAGATTTTTGTCCTCAAGTCAGAACAGGTTCTCTGTTCTTGCTAACTGGAAGTGTTTTCCTGTGGCTAAATCAATTCCTATGGTTAAAACATCCCTCTGGTTAGATTTCTGAAACTGAAAAGGAATATTGTGCCACATAGGCAGGTTATAGTTTAGTGGTGGATTACTCAGTTCAGTATCATAAAGAACTGTTTTGTCTTCTATTTCTCACCTTAACATCAAATTGGTTAGTAATTTAAAAAAATATATTCTTGCTTTAAATCAAAGTAATCAAAATTGATTGATCAGTTGTTACAGAGATTCTGGTGTTGTTAACTCTCCTACCCTTCACTGACCATTTACAAGATAAAATGAAAACTCTGCTTCCATTTTTTCAGGTTTATGGTTCACTTTGAGGTCTGAAATACTTACACAAGCTTAGAAACTAAATCCTAACAAGCATCCACTTGCACTACTTCAACATCCAGTCACACTACCCTGATAAGAATTCTGTTTTCTGTTGTTAGTCTCACCAGACGGCTCATTATCACCATATTTTATTTAATATGCTAAGTAAATAATATGGAAAGACTCCAGAAAGTAGAATAGTTGTAGAGAGTGTAAACTCATAAAAATAAGCATTGCAGATGTCACTGCCTTTCCAGTTCTGAGCATACAGACTGATTCATTGGTTCTTCTTCCAAACATGTAATCTGTAATAATTTTTTCCAAGTTCTTTCAGATGTGAAGACCTTCTCTGGGAAGCTAATTTAAAAGAAAATAATGTAAAAATACTGTAAAAAATGTATTTTGTATGTCATCTCATAATGTCCTACATAAACACATACCAATTCCTTTAGGAGAAGGTGTACAGTATGTGTGAGTAGTGTGAAAAATGGAAGAAAAACAAGAATTCTGAAATAAATATTTCAATAAAATATGCACCTGTTTGTTATTACTTCCAGGAGTTAATACCAATCTCAAAGTGTTTCCAAATTTCCAGTATTATTTGGTTCATCTTTTGCTTATTGGATCATCCTGTGAACTGACACATTTTTTGGTCACTTAGGGAACAATTAAAGCTAAGTTACAATAGAGTGAAATGCTAGGTAATGAGGCTAATGAATACAATGGTGGCATAACTTATTTACTGAGGACTCACGATACACCACACTCCTAATACATAACAATAATGCCTCCATTAGGAAACATCAATTCATAAAGCACTTCACAATATTAACATTTCCATGCTGTGAGAGGAGAATAAATAATTTGTATTATACTGTAAATACAGGTTTATCAACTGTAACTCAAAGTGTCCTTTACAGTATTGTACACAGTGGCTCCTATCTCTGGCTGAGGATCATGATTAAGATATAGAACTAGCAAATGAAGAGACACACCTGCTCTTTCTAATGCTGACTTTGACATTAGATGTTTATAAACCAGCCTCTGAGTTGTGAAATTTCTGCACTAGAGCCGCCCGTAACATTATTAAAATATAATTTAAAAAAATAATTAAAAAAAACCCTACACAATTTTCCAACACAAGCTGTATAGTGTTTCAGAGGTGCTTTTAATGTTACTGGATGTGTTTGTTTTCTAATAGTTAGATGTTGTCAACAACAACCAAAAAATATTAAGTATATTCACAGACATAGTTTCTGGACATAAACTGATCACCATCTGGAATCAGGAAGAAATTTATCCCTACAGTATGTTATTGCAAAATTAGGTACATAACGTAGATTTTATTATCTCCTCCAAATCTTGTAGCCTGGCTCTCTAGAAAAGATAAAGTCAGCTGGATAGACCAATTCATTGCTTCTGCTGTAGTAGTTGCTGTATAAATACACTTACGGAATGAGTTCTGGGATGCAAAAGTATCACCCCCAGCAAAAAGGCTATCAGCCTGCCCTCTATTGCAGTTTTGCTAATGGTGTAGGACCCATGGACCAAGCTTTTCTCTTGTGCATTCCAAATGTTATTTCTACCAGCTTGGAGAAAATCATCCATGGTGCTTACAGACCTGCAATTGCTGCTAGATATGATTAAAGGCTGTGGCCTGATGTTTTCCATTTTTGTACATTTGTAGAAATTAGTAGGCTAAGAATAAAAATGAATAGTGGTTGGATAGTTTTACATAAATAAACCAGTTCATAGAAGAAATCCCAAAATACTGTATTCATTCAGATTACAATCAATATTTGGAGCACAGAACTCCTCTTACAAGAAAGAGCCAAAGCCATTCTGCAGCTTGTCTGTGTTCACATTCACAAAGGATTTTCTAAGACTTAAGCTGCGGTTCAGAATGTCTATTTACCCAGAAATTGAACTTATAATATAGAGGATTCAGAAACACCTTGCAAAGTTTGGCCATTACTATATGAGGTCAAAAAGCAGTGCTGTTTAGATCAGTGTGGAACTCCCAGAAGCTTCTCTGTGTAATAAATAACTAGTATCTGTATCTTAGGGGTATGTCCGAATGGTACAATACACTGCTGTGTAAAAACCTATGAGCCAGCTAAGGTTCTAGAAGAAATAAAGGACTATTATGATGCAGCTCTGTAAGGGCTAATTAACCTAGCTTATGTTATACTTATATGCAAACTAGCATATTTGAATCTTGCCTGTGATCTAAGATTGTGATTGTGATTGTGTCCTAGAAGAGTAATAAAAATGTATTTTGACACAATGTAAGGCGCCATTCCTTAGATAGGCTATTGCCATTTGGAAGACAACTTCATTCTCTACAGGAAATTATTATTATTTCAATACTTTTTTTTCCTGCCCTACAGTTTTAAGTATTTTTAAATATTTCTTGAGGAAGTTTTGCTATCATTGCTTCCTTGGTTTTGAGGGGTTTTTTGTCTTGTGTCTTTTTTATGTGGAGTAGGTTATAAAGCAATGTGAGAAAAGGTTATTGCTCTGCTCTAAGGGTTTTAGAAATTCCATTCTGATATGCTGTATCTAGGAGAAGCTTTAATTACCTCTGGTCTTGAAGGTCTTATGTATTGTCTTACTCAGACTTCCCTTGAAACCATAGCACTCGGTGCCCCAGGTACTTTACACTTCAGAATAAGTGATACTTTAGTTTTTACTGCTGCATAGGAGCACAACGTGAATTTTTAATTTCTCCCTTTTCTTACTTGGGTATTGTCACAATTTTGGGGAAAGAAGAGAAGGTGACAGGAGTAAAAAAAAAAAAAATAGAAGGAAAATATGTAGCCATCAATCAAGTAATACCTGCAACTGTCTCTTAAGGGTAAACCGGAGTAGTTCTATTATATCTCATTTCAGAAAGGACTGGCATTAAAAGGGGCTGAAAAGAGCCCAGAAGACATGAGAGAGAGACAGAGAGAGGGAGAGGCAGAGAGAGAGGGAGAGGGGGAAGGAGGTAAAGGGAGAGGGGGAGAGAGAGAGAGAGAGGGGAAGAGAGAGAGAGAGATTTAATCAGACTGACTGACAAAGTTAATATATATTCTCTATGAAAGAGGAGTCTCCAGGGTCATGGTTTCAGTGTTGAACAAGAACTCCAGAAACTTTAGAGAGCTGGATTGAGTCAGAATTGATTTTTCTCTGTTTACTACATTCCCCAGGTGAAAAGTTAATGAACCAAGGCTAAAGCATAAAAAAAGGGATAGGTTACTTGGAGGGCTGTGATAAAAATATCATCCAGGTAGATCAGGGATGAACTTTCATGCTCCAGAGCAGGTATCTCACTAACCACAAAAAGTAGGAAGGAAAAATGTACTGACAAAGCTCTGTGATGATACGCTGGTCCAACCAGAAAATACATGATAATCTCAACAGTGTAAGCACATACAGATACCTCTTTACCTGTAGATAAGCAGGTATTTGACTTCAGCCTTTTGACACATCTGTGAAGCCTGAGGTAAGGAATTTAGTATCAGAACTACAATTTCTAAGGAGACATGCCGGAAGTCAGAAGCCTGGACTGCTAATTAGGACTGAAAGAGAGACTCAGGGCTCCGAGGCTCAGTAGCCCTGTGAAATCTACCTCACTTAGTATGATATAATGATTTCCTCCCATCACTGCCTCTTCTCACCCATCCCTGACAGAGACACTGCTTGAAAAGACGTGTGTTCATTGGTCCCAACATTTCATATTTGCTCTTCTCAATACCAGCAGGGAGCCTGCTTTGCATCTTGTTTATGGACCTCTTTCTTGTTACTTTTCCAGCAAAGAAAATGGAGCAAAACCACCTGACTCCTCTTACTGTCTTACTCTTTCATCACAAAAACTCCAGAGCAACATTTTATCTCAGATTTTTTTGGATGCAGGAAGAGTGAAAAAAACAGTGCTTGTTTGATCAAATCTGAAAGAGGTCATTTTGGAGGCTGGAGATTTAGATTTTCAGTTTTTTTCATTATATGTTTAAATTTTCAGTTTTTAGCACTGAAAAAGTTGCTGACAAGGGATAGAAAAGATTTTTCTGGTTTTAATTTTTCTTCTACAGATTGTAATAGATATTGAGGAACAATTTGTTGGAATTTTTTTGATAAGCAGAGTCAAAAAACTAGAGAACATGAACAGCACAAGCTCTGTCCCAGCTCATGTTGAATTATACTAGTGGATAAAGTGATTATAATAAGACACAGGCTCCATATCCTGGTTCTTAAGACACTCATGCATGGTATTAAACTGAATATACCTTTCTCTCAGACCAAGATTTTTCTGCAGAATATTGAGATTTTAGTGTGTGTTTGACTATGGTCTGTCTGCCACACATTTTTCTGAAGAACTTTAGCAGATTTCTTTCCACAATTGGGCTAAATTGAAAACTATTTCTTCTCAAATTTCAAAATCATGCATTGGAATAGAAAGTTGTTTCCCTTTGAATTTTAGATTCCCTTTGAATTTAGCAAACAATGCAGTGCTAACTTTTTTACTTCAATAAATGACAGGAAAGAGAGGGTAATTAAGGTAAATTTAGGTTTTTTGTCATTTACCTCTGGTATTCATATTCCTTTGGTTATTGCAGTCCACTTAAAATGTCTTTAGGATAGCCATACATATTTTAAGGATTTATTACAATAACAATGATGAAGCTTGTCAGAACAGTCTAGAAGAATATGAAGAAACAACAGATGCTGGTATCTATGTTCATATAAAATACATCAGGTCAGCCATACGAATCTATAAGAGTATTCACCCCACCTGGAGTATTGAAGTGAGTCCAGAGGAGAAGCACAGAGGATCAGAGGGCTGAAGCACCTCTCTTATAAAGACAGGCTGAGAGAATTGGACTTGTTCAGTTTGGAGAAGAGAAAGCTCCAGGGACACCTTATAGCAGCATTCAAATACCTGAAGAGGACGTACAGAAAAGCTGGAGAGGGCCTTTTTCATGGGCATGTAGCATATAAAGTGAGGGGTTATGGACTTAAACTGAAGGAGGGTGGATTTAGATTAGATATTAGGAAGAAATTCTTTACTATGAGTGTGATAAGGCACTGGAACAGGTTGACCAGAGAAGCTTTAGATGTCCCCTCCCTGGAAGTGTTCAAAGCCAGACTGCATGAGGCTTTGGGTAACCTGGTCTAGTGGAGGGTATCTTTGCCCACGGCAGGGGGTTGGGACTAGATGATCTTTGAGGTCCCTTCCAACCCAAACTAGTCTGTGATTCCATGATTTTTTTAAAACAAGAAGACAGGTAGGCAAGAGACTGAAGGGGATCAAGCAGAAATTCTGCACTGAAGGTGGACAGAGAAGTTAAGAGTTAGTGATGTTCTCCTTTATTCTGTTTCTTGTTTTCATATGTGAAAAAATACTACTCCTCTTTATAATGTTATACGACATATTCAGGGAACAGTCAAATTCTTCAAAGCTGGTGAAGCATGAAGCAGCTAATGAATGCTATTTGGCACCTTCGAATTTAGTCAACAGGAGGGTAGGAATTTTGAGCACCATAGTCTGGCAATTAGAAGCTCAATGTAGGAATTCAAAAGCACATTGCAAAATGTCATCAAATATTACATTTTTCCAGTGCTCTAAGATCTCAGACTAGAGAGCAATGGCAGATGCAGTCAGCTAGAGTCAGCCACATACTTCAGGATTCTTGGCCTTTGATGGAAAGCAGATAAAAGCTAGACACACAGAAAAAAGTCTGTCCACAAAGAAGACCACACAGGTCTCCCATCCATTGATTTTTTTTTTCACTTTGTTTTATTTTATTTTTTCTCTTCAGTAAAAGTGATTTCAGCAAAATGACCCCAAATGATTACAGCAGAAACCTCACTTGCCAATAGATACATCTAAGCAGGCAAAACACATGCAATACACAGGATATTCATAGGAGTTAAAGTAACCAACTTTAATTTTTCAAAAATAATTTTTAAGTCTCTATTGTGACAGTTTGTTTTATGATGTCATGCCTGTGCAATTACAGAGCCATAATTGCATAGCTATGACTCATTGCAAACCAATCAGTGCAGTCAGTTTCCTAATGCTATTTTCTACTATAACATTGTTATTGTAAAGGCAGAAATTCTTTAATCATCAAATTGAATGACTGCCAAGAGCTCATTTTATTGACCATTAAACATGCTTCTGTTTAGAAGAAATGTTACAACATCACTGTTTCCAATAACGAATCTTTTCTGCAGTGTTTTTCATAGGACAATCTGCAACCAAACGATAGGTCAAAAAAAAAAATGTTTATCATCTGTGAATGTACAGGACATTGGCAAATACAGGCCCTAACCCAAACTGTATTAAAGTCTCTATGAAAGCTTACTTGTTAGGGGTTTGATTTTTTTTAGAAAGCATTGTATCAAACACAAGAAAGCAAGAAAATGCATGTTTTCATTGACAAACACTGAATTTTTTCAAAGATGACTGTTCCAAAAAATAAAATGAATAACTGCACCTGAACACAATCACCACGGCGTCTTTTGATATCTGGCACCTCTTGGCAATTCAAATGCAATTTACAGTAAGACTACAGTTTTAGAAAATTAAATGGAAACTGATAAATGCACTGCTGAATTGTGGGAACATTTATATTGACAATGGTACAGTTTCCTCTCACTGTCAAAGGATTCCATGGGAGGCACAGCGTGATGTTGCTTCATTCAGGGAATAATTTTCCACCTGCTGGAAAGAGGTGTCTTGTTGGCAGATACATCAATGATCTGAAAACTGGGATGAAATAAAAATATATAGAGATAGCCATATTCACTTTAGTGGCAGAACGGTGGGTTGATTCCCAATTTTTGGAAAACCTGTGCAAAAACTTATGCCAGTACCTAAATATTACTACAGCTTCAATTTCTGAGAACACTTGAAGCTCCATTCAGAAAAAGAATACCTTATTTACAAAAATACATTATCTTTGGGCAGTACTACCATAAAAAACCCCATGCAATTATGTTACCTTTTATCTTTAAACACACAGCAAGTCTAGAGTCTGTAGAAATAATCTCACTGCATTGACCTGCCAGTACCAACTAATGATTTCCCACTGTTTTCTCTTTTTCTTGTTCAGTTTACCAAGAAAAGTGTGCAGAGAGTAAAACCAAAACAAAACACTTTTTTCTCTAAGGCAGTGAAAACATTGAATACTCCTTTGCAGCTCCATGAACATCAGTAGAATCATTATGGCATTTGTCACTAAATAACCAATTCAATCAATGATAAAGAAAGGGGAAACAGTGCAGTCTAGTAATGTACTTAAAAAAAGGATGTGCTTATACAACAAAACAAATCTGATTATGTGAGTCTGTAAATAAGCAGAGGTTTTGTTCTCCACCAGTTAGCAACTTGAGATATCCTTTTGTCATGAAAAGTAAAATAGGTATTATTAGCAATAAGAAAAAAACAAGAAGTACTAAGAAAAAAGAAAACAGCATTTACATGCTGGACAAGAAGGGAGAGAAGGGAGTAAGATATGGCCCAAGAAGAGGGTGTCTGTGGCATAGATGTACTGACAAATGCATCCACATTTCTGTGCAGGCATATTTCACAGTGACAAACTGAGAAACAAGTCCAGAACTTTCCAGTGAGTGAATCAGTCTTGTGTTGCAGGTTAAGTGCTACCTGGTAAAAGAAATAGTATTTGTGGACCCAAATTCACTGCTGAAGTCATTAGATTATGGTGAAGCAGGGGCATGGGAGGGCAGGTGGGTATTGTTGGTTGCTCTTCAGTGAATGCAAGCACCCCCATGGAACAGTCCCTGGTGCTTTAGACAATTTGCCTTTCATATTTACCCTAGCCAGGAAGGGATAAAGAGAATAATGTTCTGGATCTCAGTGGATAAGACAGTACTGCTTTCTAAACCATCTTGAGATTGTCCTCAAAGCCAAAATCAAAGAAATGAACCCAAAGGTATTCAGTTCTGTCTGAACACACCCGGTGCCTTAGCATCCCAATACTTTAGCTATTAGTCATAGGTTACCCAGATCATTTAAAGAATCCATTCATCCAATTTCAACTGTATTTTGATGTATGACATCCAATCACCGGTAATTTCACCTATGTGAATTTGGGAAAATACCCTTCCAGAAAAAGCAGTATGTAAAAGCAGTTGTGTCACATCAGAGACTGTACCACAGGTATGCAGGGTGCACCACTAAGTTAGGACTAATAAAACTTTCTCTCTATTTCTTTTGCAGTGGTGATGGGATCATGTTCTCTCCTTGCCTTGTAAGCCCAGAGACAGCTGTCAGTTGCACATGAGGAAAACTGCAGCTATCTACTGAAACATCCAAAGTCAAATTTTCTCTAATGCAGCAAGGGTAGTGTCATACTATTGAGTGGACTAAAAGCAGTATTTGTCACTGTTAACCCTTCATGAAAGACATCAATAAAGCATTGCCAACATTCCTCAGAAGAAATTGTCTTTATTAGCACACAAATAACCTTACAAAATATGGCAGTGAAACAAGAGTTTGTGAGGCACTTGTCTGAAAGAAGGAATCAATCCTTGCTCAGATGAAAGACTTGAATAAGGATGTTGTTTAGTTCTTTGCCAGCTGCTATTGCAGTTGTGACAGCTTTCCTGAAGGTTGCAGTGTAAGTGACAATTCAGCAGAAGGAAAGAGAATGATGGCCTAGTGATGGACAGTCAACTACTGAGGCAAAATTAAATGGATGAGGGACAACAAGACAGAGATGACAACGTTCAAGCAACCCTTGCCACAGAAACCAGAGCACAGCAGATTTTAGCAGAAAGGCAATCTTTTTCTTCCCTTTTTAAAAGACAATCCTCAGAAAAGAAAACAGCCATGACTACTGTAAGGAGCCTAAGTTCACCCATGGGTACCTTGCCCTGATTGGCCCCATCAGGACTTTTCAAGAAGACCCTCTCAGCCCATGAACCTGGGTGCTCCATTCAGGCTCAGATCAGGGCACCCAAACCTGCCCTGAAGCATGTTCCCTGATGTTCCTGACATCCCCTAGAGCCTCCAGCTTCCCACTCTTGCAGCTCCAGGCAACTGCTGAGGCAGGAGAGGATGCAAGGAGAGTGAGTCCCATTTTCTCTTTTCCCCTCTCAGTGAAAAACCCATTGCTGCAGCAGTTGCATGTATCTGTGCACTAGGGCAGGCGCACAACAGAACATGTTTGTGTGTAAAATACTGTCTGGTAGAATTTGTGGTGGAGAACAGCCTGAGGAAATGAGAACTCCATCTGGAAACAATGATGGAGTATGCATAGGAACCTTAGGACATCATGAATGCAACACAGAAAACCTCAGTACCTGATATGAAGGAAGAAAGAAACCATTTAGTAGGTGCTTTTAAAAGAAGGAAAAAGCAATGGGATATAGGCAAAACTGTCCTAAAATCATAATTATTTTATAAGCAAGCGCTTTCAAGGAAAAAAAAAAATCAACATGATTAATGGGGCCAGAAGGAAGACTGCAGATTAACACTCCAAACTGATTCCAACAGCAAAGAAAAAGCTGGGCCATGTGGTTGAAGACTGCATGTTTATCACCAGCAGGTCCACACACAGAGCAAATCCAGGAAAAAAAGTTGTTAAAATTATGTGCATATGTGCAAACAGGGGTCTGAGAAAGATTCAGAGATATACTAGTCAAATATAAAAATGGGTAAATATTGTCACCATATTCCCATCAGTACTGGTTAAGGCTGGTAGTATCAAGTAAGTTGAAATGCTTCCTACAATATTCAAGTGCCTTGGAAAGACAGTCTCCAGCACCTGTTGTACTCCCAGAGGGGTTAGTTACTTTTTCAACAATGTCATCCTTGTAAATGGCTACGAAGATGATATGGGGCCTGGAACATCTCCCGTATGAGGACAGGCTGAGTGAACTGGGACTGTTTAGTCTCGAGAAAAGAAGACTTAGGGGGGACCTTATTAGTGTTTATAAATATCTTAGACATGGGATGCAGGGGGAATTGGCCAGCCCCTTTTCAGTGGTCTGTGGGGACAGCACTAGGGGCAATGGCTGTAAACTGGAGCATAGGAAATTCCGCACCGACATGCAGAAGAACTTTTTCACACTGAGGGTGACAGAGCCCTGGGACAGGCTGCCCAGGGAGGTGGTGGAGTCTCCTTCTCTGGAGATATTCAAGTCTCGTCTGGATGCCTATCTGTGTAATATGAGCTAAGGAGCTGCATTGGCAGGGGGGTTGGACCCGATGATCTCTTGAGGTCCCTTCCAACCCCTACGATTCTGTGATTCTGTGATTCTGTGAAATGAGGTGTGGTTGTCTTTATTTACTTCACCGAGATCTTTTATTAAACTTTTTATTTTGCTTTAAGGTCTTGAAAAAATGTAAAATTATATACTTTATTTTGGGAATTCAGATAAACATTTTGGGAAGTTGTCATCCTCGCTTTGAATTCATGAAGATCGAATGATAAGTGGATAACATCAAAAGACTTGTTAAGGACAAATCAAAATAGAAATCTACAAAAATTCCACCCCCAGCATGGTACTGCAGAATACCCACATTGTAGCAGGTTCCCTACAGAGGGAATTTTATGGTCTAGTTTTAAAAAGCTTGCACATGAACAATAGAGGAAAAGATTCTGTTAGTGGCCTGTAACAAACAACAAAAGTTCTATTTCATCTGGAAATTAACCTTAAAATTTGCAGGAGTTGATGAAAACATTATGAGAAAATAAATAGTCCTTTTATATTCCCCACTGATTTTTTTCTAATCTCTAGCTATAAATTGTTAAATATGAATGAAAATTTGCATCATAATGTAGGAGATCCGAAATTACTAAGTTGTTAATTTAGTTTTCCTAATTAGAGGCAACCACTTAAAGACATGGTCTTATGCGTTTTAATAAAACCTACAAGCTTTTTAAAAAATACTGCAGAACTTTATCTGGTCACAGTTGCACATTTGTGTAAACACAAATGGGTGCCTAAAGCTATGCATAAGCTGGAAGAGTTAGTATCCAGGCATTCAATTTTAACATGAGAATACTGTTTAATACGTGTTTTAGGATGGGGCACATTCAAACCATAAATACAGTTTTGTTGAATGCCTACAAAGCAATGTTTGGAGACATTCTATTTCACATTCCCTACTCTTTGCTAGTAATGACAGTTGTGCCATCTCGTGCCTCCTCTATATGCTCCCCATAGATTCTGTGGCAAGATTTGGGAGAAGCTTTACTTCTGTGTTATCCCTTCATAAAGTTTCAGCAGGCTTCACCGATCACCCAAAGACTGTTTTCTCCGTAACCTGCTATTTTGCAGCCAAGACAGCCTGTCAGGGTGGTTTTCCACAGGGTAAGCAGTATCTCTGCTTGCCTGAAAAGTGACCATTAAAAATGGGCCTTGCATCTGTGCCTACTGTTTGCATCTGGTAATCAGAAGTCATTAGCAACAGTTCTCTTAAGAAGTTGGAGAAATAACACTTTCCTCTTGCTCAGAAGGGAGAAAAACTAAGATAAAAAACATCCCTAAAGTTCTCTTGCGTTTCAGTGACATCAAACCATTAAGTAAAACTCAGACAATTTACCTTTTTAACTATTAGTATATGTAATAGTTATTTTGACACAGATTTTTATTATATTCATGTTGCTTATAGAGTAGTGATATATTTCTTGATCTCTTTTTCATCGTCATTTTCTTTTTAAAAAGCTCAGTTAACAGGCACATCATCTTCAAAGTCCCAACAAAAATGAATGTAGTAATTCATATCATATTTAAAATGTTTTTTTTTAAAAGAAAACAGAGCATGTATACATATGAATTAGGAAAAATCAAGATGAAACATGGCACGAGAAGAGAAATACTACCCTGACAGGTCCCTATTATCTTCTTTGCAGAGCAGATCAATGCATTTTTGATGCAAACACAATGCTTAGTTACAAAGGCACAAGTCCTGCAATTGACTTTGCATAGACAGATTCAGCTGCCCTCTTGAAGCCTCATTGACTTCAATTGACTCCCACATGGAGTCAGCAGCAGAATCAGAGACTCTGGTAATGACCATGCGGTATGGGCCGAAGTCCCTGTCCATTAAACTCAGTGTGAGATTTTTCAGTTGACTTAGTGGATTTCAAATCTGAGTCTAAATGCAGATAAATAAGAAAGCACAAGTAGTTTGAATGTGTTTCTGAATTAAAAGACTTTCTTTCAGCCATTGCATATAAAAGTTCAACTCAGCAGCATACATCCTTTAAAATTTCATTCATCTCTCTTATGGGAAAGTAAATAAAAAAGAATGCAAGGAAAGCTTACATCCCAACTGCTTGAATTAACCTAGAAAAGGGGTGAAGTTGTAGGGTTTTTTTTCTGACTTCTCACAGCATTAAAGCTCTTCTACTACTGTGGTTATGTGCAGTGCATTTCACCTTAAAAAGCTCCACTCATTTTCATTGATAGTTTTGTACATTTACAGTATAACTCAATGTTAATTAAAGTCAGTCAATGCAACTGCAACAATTATAGGCTCTCTTTTAGATTTAAATGTTCCACCACTAAACAGTTACAATTAAGTGCAATTAAATTTTCTGTTTACATAGGCTGCATTTCTTGAAACTATCGTTTTTATGGCTTTGCAGTGGGAGGGAAAAGTCCAGCCTAGCCCCCAAATTTCCTCATGTATTTTCATCCTGCCACTTTCCCAATAAGAAACACTGATGACAATGCTTTATTTAAGAAGAGCTGAGAGTCTTTTTCTGCACTTCTTATCTTGCAAGCATTGAGATCTGGGTCTCATCAAAAGATGAGCTTATTAACACTAATTCTTTCATTTAAGTAAGCAAAACGATTAGATTTTTAAAAACTAAGAACAATAACAAAGAGATAAAAAAGATATGGTAAATATTTGTGATTCTTGTGTTATTTCGAATTCATTTTTCATTTTTGTTTGTAAATTGCCTAATTTTTAACACACTTCAGGCAAGGTCATTACCTTTACCTACACTTACTCCATGCAATAAATGCAAAACATACATTTATAAATAAAAGATAATACAGTAAATGTGGAATATTTCAGGTACGGGTACCTGATCTTTTTCCAGCTTCAGATGACCTGATGATGCAGTGAATTTTCAAAAAAATGGGGTTTAGTTTAAATATCTTTTAAGAGCTTTATGCCATACATTGGTAAATGCATGCAGATCTGGTCAGTTCTTAGGTTTGTGGTAAATCACAGTTTTGTACATGGTTAGTGGAGGTGTTTTCAACTTTAACAGTTATACACCTCTGAGGAAGTAATGCTCCCTTAACCTTTTAAAGCTCCTGGTAGTGTTGAGATTGCATATGCCTTACACTAACAGAGCAATCAGCCAGACCTCCTGAAACAAGGGTCTGCTTGTGTTCAAGCAGGTATTGTCTGCAATAACTGCTCTCAACTGCACAGGGCTGGTGTGAGTCCAGCAGCCAGGAGAGAGCAGGGAGTCTTTTTCTCATCCAAGCTAGAATTGTTCCTCCTAGTAATACCCAAGCCAGAAAACATAGGAGGAATCATAGAGCAGGAAAAGAAAATTGCACCCAAGGGCTTCACAGAACCAAAGCTGGCACACAGCAGCAGGAGGCTGTGGTTGGTACAGGCCACCAAACTCACACAAGGAATCAGACCCAAGCAGGAAAGCTTAGCAAAGCTGGGTGAGAGCAAAGGAAGTAGGACACCAAAACAAGAACTCATGTGCATCCCCCAGGAAGATCTGTCCCATGCAATGACATAGCAACTCTTGTAGATAAAAGTTATGAGATGGATAAAACCTGGGTTTTTATTACTTCAGATCTGAATCATATGATCCACGTTGGCCTTGACTCTTTCCACGATTTCATCAAACATACTATTTTAATGAAATTTATAAGAAGGTAACACTTTTGAGATCCTTTCCTGGTGAAGTTCAGTTGAGATGAGTTCTGCTCATCTCTGGGCACAAGCCTCATCTCCTTGCAAATCGGATAGGGGTTACTAAATCCATCCAGGCCAAGGAGGACAAAATTAATGATGTGTAGGCCCCCTGGATTCCAGTACATTTAAATTATTGACTTTGTAACTTGAATAACACTTAATGCAGCAGTTCTTTCTGCTGCATTTGTACTGCTGCATCGTTGTGAAGTTTGAATGCATTAGCCAGACTGAAATGAACAGTTATTGTCAGTGGCACAAATCAAGCTTCTTCAATTACTAATCTCAAATATAACAGACACAGACAAACCTTCATAAGCCCTCCTTCACGTTTTGCAGTGGAAGGCATTTTTTGTTTGCCGTCTTTAATACACACAATATACTCCCGGAAAGGCAGGTTACAAGTATATGTTCTGTATCAACCACATGAAAAATGTTTGCCCCAGTTTTTCACTAGCAACTGAATTCTCTGGAGGATAAGAGCCATGAGATCAAAGCAAACAGAAAGAATTCACAAAAACGGTGCCACACGTCAATACCCTGGTAATGCACAGAACTTGTCAAAGCTGGATGCAACTGCAATGTCAATAGGGAGAAGGGAGGCTGTGGGGTGGCACAGCTGGTATGCACAATTCCAAACATGCTCCATAGAGTCAGGGCTAGTGAAGGTTATTTCTTTGTGCCCCTTTTGTATAAATCTGCTTTGTTCTTGTGCTTCTCTCTTTGAGAATAGGACAAAGGAACTCAGTGGGCTACCCTAGACTAGGGTAAAAAGGTACTGCTTAAAAATGCATTAAGGAAAAGTAAAAAGGGTTTTGCCAACAACTCTAAAACTCCAAGATGGGCTGAGAAAACTAGAAATTAATTATGTGGAAAAGGTGAGACATATTTTACCCCCAAAAAGTATATATATACTTGTTCTGTTTACTAATGGACACCTGTAGTCCACACCCAACGCTAACAGCTTTGGTCATTTATCAGCATCCAGACTACACAGCCAACAAAATAACCAAAGAAAATTGCCATTATTATCAAAGCATGCCCTGCCTTGATATTTGGGAATGTTTGCCCATTTTGTTAAGAATTCTGCATTTGAATTTTTGAAGGCACTGTTGTCTATTTAACTCCACTTTAAAAATCTATCTAGTGAACTAGAAATTTTAGAAAATAAACATGAGAAGTTACAAATATAATTGCAACTTTGAAGAACTCTTTGTGGGTTGCAAAACACATACACACTTTCTGGATCAGATATTTCTATGCTTTTTTTTTCCTAACCATACAACTACTTCAAAATGGTGGTGTTAGTGATTCTACTGATAAAGTAGTCTTATTATTATACCAAAAATAAGGACACTTTCAGAGTTATATAAATTCCACATTTATTCCCTCTTCAAGAACAACTAAAAAATGTCAAGCATCAGCTAACCTATTCTCCTCCATTAGCTCTTGGGGTTCAGAGTAGAATGTACTTCTAGAAAGGACAGTTAGGAAATGGGTATTGACAGAGTGCAATTTTAGCTTAGTATAGCTAATCTCTTTAGGCTCTGTCTATAGTCAGTTGAGTAAGATAGTTTCCTATAGAGGATGATTCAGAGCAGAAACCTAATTTAGCTCTTCTGAGTCACCCTCCTCAGAATGAATCAGCAGGCACTCTTGACCAACATTATGCCTGAAAATTGAAAATACCTTTCCTCTACCTGAGTACATATGACGCACTATTCCCAATCAGAAAGAAATTTATATTCTTTACAGTGCTTACTGTAACCCATTTAAACTCATGTTTTCCTCCGGGGGAAAAAAAAAAAAAGAAAAAGAAGAAGAAAAGAAAAAGAAAAAAGATCAAGAAAATAACAAAAGAACAAGACAAAGCATAAACCAGTTAACTAGCTGGTCAAAGCAGTCTAAATCCTTACAGCCACAGCTGATACAAGAAAAATATGATCAAGTAGAAATTTGTTCCAATTGATTTATCTCTTTAAGTTATGGGCTTTATTGAATGTGAATAGGTAACATTCTTACCCAATTGCATCCTTTTAGAGGTAAAAGCTGAAATTTCCTTTGTGAACTTGGGCAATGCTTGATATGCCATAAGCTTAGTTGGAAGATGAAATTAGCAGAACATTAATTTCAAATGAAAAAAAAAAAACAGTCACATACAACAGCTGTCAGGAGCAAAGGTGAAAGAGAAAAAAAAAAATACCTACAGGTATCCACTTTCTTTACCACCATGTTTTTACCTACTTTTTTTCCAGCAGGGGGAAGGGAAAGAAATATTCTTGAAGTATATGAAAAAGCAAGAGTTACCAAGGATGATATTACACATTTTTAGGCTTTAATGATTCACAGTTATATCAACCAACTATGAAAACTGCATGTTAATTAGAACTGGTGACCTGGGAAAAACTCAACTGAGTAGGCAGATATCTTTGAAAGAAAGAAAGAAAACATTCTCCGAATTGACTACAGTTGTAATACCAAGAAATAAACTTATTTGAGAACGCACTCTTGCAGTTTTTCAAATATACTTTAGCGTATATTGGAATGGGCAATCCTCTTTAAAGATTTTGTTTTATCAATATTACCCTTCAAAAATGTATAAACATTATTTCACCGAATTTTCTTTTCTTAACTTTCAGAGCAGACATTAACATTTATGCAAAACATTTCCATCAGAATTATTTTATCTAATCTGACGAGTGCACAGGTCTGTTCACACAACAGCATTACAAATACTGATTTTAGGGAACATTTTACAGAAGCATTTTACAACTAACTGTAGTCCTATTTGCCCAGATGACTGATACTATAAACAAGTCAATGTACTTTGCACCTACAGAGTAGTAGTAAAATTCTGTTATGTTCACTATATCTGAACTAGCTTTAACACAGCTTGGTTGCTGCTCTCTGACTAGCAATAGAGAGAAGGCTCTAGGTAGATAACACTTACAAATATCTTCTTTGCACCTTAGCAGCACAATTACAATTCACTGGCAGCAGCACCCGCAGCCTAGATGTACTTGGATTAAGCACATGTTGGAAAAGGGGCGTAGTTATTTCAGCATTTTTTGATATGCTACCTTGACTACTTCAAATATGGTCTTTAACATGCAGCAGTCATCATGAGTCATTTCAACACACATGTGTACACACATCAGCCACCTGCGGTGGGTCCTCTGCTCTTTTCACCACTCTGTTGTATGTCACTGTCACAAGATCATCCTCTGGGCAATGTGCTCAGCATGAAACATGAATGATACCTTTTGGTTTTATCTTATGGGGAGAGGGGATGCACTGTATCTCTGCACTGCTGCATCATAACATTTGTATATATGCTTCATAGCATCTCATCAGGTGATGACATTGCATTTTTGCATCCTGTAGTCACATTCTGATGCACATCATCACACCATGATGCTGCATTTCAATGCAAATTCACCTCAGGAGGCCTGAAATAAAACGGTGGTGTTCCTAGATGTCCCGAAGCCTAGGAAATTGAAAAACTTGATATAGAGCCTTAAAAATTGGGACTGCACTGCAAGTGCTACTGAGTTCATTGATCTCATAACCAATGTTACTTTATACAGCCAACAGCAGTGTATGAGAGTTCACTATTAGTTTAGGGAATAATGTTTTGTTTGCTTGCTTGCTTTTGGCTCACTAACTGTCATGAGCCTAACAAAATAAACCAGGCTATTGAGCAAACAGCCGTCAGCTTAAACACTTTGAATGACTTGTTTACTGCAGATCCATTATCTAGCTAATGGTTTAAGCTTTGTTCCTACTTTAATGTGAGTCTAGGCATAAAACCATGGTAGAGGCTTATTCCAAGTGTTTTGTGTGGTTGAATTGAATCCTCATCAATACATGTTTGTTTCTACCAGGTTAGCCTCACAGAGGTGTTACAGATGATGCCCAATGGTGACAAATAAAGGGAGCGCCTTTGTGTTATAAAACAGATGAGATTCCAAAGATCCTGGAAATACCTTAACAAAACCCAATATAGTATCTAGTCTTGTGTTAGAAGAAGCTGAGGGAAAGCTACCTCCATGCTACTGTGTAGGATTTCCTTAAATGGCCTTATAAACTATTTTCACACCAGATTTGCACAGGAGGGGAAATGGAGAGACCTGTGCAGAGATCCCGGACAGGTCACGGAAGGCTGTATGGAATCAAAAGCCCTTGAAAGCACAGTAAGAAGGTTTTAGCCATTTAAGCAGCTATCAATCATACACATAAGTGGACCCATTGTAAGATATGCACAGTGTGCCTTCCTCACAAATGCAGAAACTGTTCTTGGTTCTGTCACAGACATCCTCAATAATTACACCAGAGTTGCTTCTCTCTGTGCCTCATAGCACTACTGCAACCCAGGGTACAAAGACAAAGGAAGCAAGAAGCATGTTCGCCTTCTGCCTTACTGTCTTCTCTGTGTTGTAAAAGGTGGTTAGAGTAATTTCTTCAAAATAAAATAATTTTAAGACTGGCAAAGTAATCATAGCTCTGCACTAAATGGTTCTATAGCCTGAGGTTGATTAGGGACTATGTGACAGAAGTGACCTGCAAGCATGGATACTGAACAGTCCTGTGGATTATTCATTTTAAATGTCTCTGCTACTAAACACATCCAACCAGACATTCAAGTTCAGCAGATACAAGATACATAAAAGGATGGCTTTTCAAGGACTGCAAAAGCAGGCTGTCCTACATATAACAGCAGAAATAGTTAATGTTTAGAGTCGGACACCGGAGAGAGCTTAAAGTATAGAAAGAACAGACTAGGATACTTACATACATTCTTATTCATTATAAAGGCCAAAAAAACTGCATAATTCCTTTTTATTCTTCTTTTTTCTTAAAAATTCTGGAAACAGGTTATTGGAAAAGGAATCTACTTTGCAGTGACCAGTCCTGTTCTGCAGACTTACCAGTATTGCAGAAAAGGACAAGCAGGAGGTAGAAGTATTTTACTTTAGTTACACACAACTTGTTTAAGGCTGTGGAAAAGAGAACTGTATCACTTAGGATGTCTTCACACTTACTCTTTGGCTTACACAGCTTTTAACATATGTTAAGGTCTATTTCTTCTCTATGGGATGTTGCATGAAAGTGTCAGAAACAGGTATTCAGGCACTGAGATTTTCATTAAAAAGCTGTCGTGCCCATATGTGCTTAAAATTAGAACACAAAATGGAGTGTAAGTTATTCAGTTGAGAAAAAGTATAAAACAAAGGAAAGGCAGAAAAGAACCTTCCGCTTGTTTGTTCAATTTTCCTTTTAAGTGATACAGTCATCAACGCAACCTTGATGGTGGTGAACACCCCCTGGGGACACTGTCTGGCAGCATGGAGATGGTCACCATTTCCGACCAAATTGTGTACGCAAAGGTGACACCACTCTATGAATGTGAGTGTGAATGAAGGAGAAAGGTAACACGGAGGGGAATCAACTTTTTAAAAGGGTAGACAATTATAACTGACAGCTGCTATTCTCATTCTGCTCTGGACAAAGATTACACATGCTTCATAAAATCAAACTTCGGCAGTTAAAGGGTGGAATTTGGTTTATTAGGAAGTTTAAAAAAACCCAAAAGCCAAACCCATGATGTTTGGTCTAAATCTTCTCTCCTGAAGGTGCTAGCATCTCCAAGCTGTACCTAATTTTCACTGACCAGAAGGTCAGGCCAGCTCCCTAATTTTCTTAGTCATTAAAAGCCTGCACAGTGAGCCAGCAGTATGTACATGTTATGCGGGTGAAGCACTCAGACTCATGCTAGGCAAGTGGTCCACAAAAATGGATCCTTGTGTGCTTACATGAGGTTGTGGCCACTGCAAGTTTATTAGAGACATCTCCCATCACAGCTCTGAACCAAATGAAGTCACAGCACTGTCTGGACTTCTGCAGTTATTAAAATGCTCACAGCCCAGGAGGAATACAGAGATCCGCTGCTAATGTAGGTCATTCAGGGAACCCACATTCCCATTCCCAATTACATCTGAATGGGATAAGAATGGGTATAATTAGATGACCTAGTAGGCTGACTAATACTTTCTCCTCTTCCCTCACTTCCCTGGACTAGACCCCCCCCACCCCCCCCCCCATTCAACATTCAAGCACACATTTTTATTTCATGAGGCTATTTGCAAGATCACTAGCCTTTCTCCTGAGATTGTTAGTACATGTGGCTCCTTTTTAATTGGTTAACATGTGCACATTACAATCCCCATCACCCTGCAACTCCACTGAAAATATGCCTCGCCTATTTTCCCGATCTTTATTTACTATACTATTCATCACCCGTTACACTTCTGAAATCTGAGTGCATGTTGCAAATAATATAATGGGTCTATTATGGCAAAGCAGCAGCCCTGGACAGAGACATTTTGGGTCACATGTCCAGTAGCTCCCATTTCTTAAGGCAGTGAAGAGAGAGAATACAAATATGACTGTCGTATTCAGCATTGTGCTCTTGTTCACTGCAGCTTTCTTTTTTTAGACTTTGCTGCAGTTCCTGTAAGGAGCTGTGTGACTTTCCCACCTCATGTTCATTTGTACACATTGCAAAAAGCAGGCAGTCCTGTATCCAAATCGCACAGGTCTGGGGAGGAAAAAAAAAGAAAGAAATAAATTGAAGAAATAATGAGAGAAAAAATTATATCTTTTGACCACATGCAAGAAAGAGAAGACACTGGGAAGAAAGAGGTTTTGTACTGCATTCAAAACAAAAAGAGTGGGTTTTTTCTACACCCAGCCATATTTTACACTGACAAGCAATGACTGGACAGTGGCTGAGATCTGAACATTGCAGCAGTATCAATCAATCATGCATCAGATAAACACATTTCAAAGTGTATATTAAATACGGGCTTGAGCTCATGCACACTGACATACAGTATTTCATTCTCAGTGTGTTCTTTTTCTACCAGCAGAGACTTCTTTGTTCTTCAGCTGTGTTGCTTATACTGCTTCCTTTCTGCAAAACAATTTCTGAATTTCAGAATAATTTCTCTTAAACCTATTTTTGAAAGTTGAAGTTTAGGTCAAATGCAAATATGAATATAGTTTTATCCTGCATGCATAATTTGTAGTCTGTGTGGAACTGACTCATCTGTCTTCTGTAGCTGGCACTCATGTGATGAGCTCTCCTGCTAAGTGACCTATTCATCCTTCAAATAAACATCCACAGAGGAAGAAAAACAATATGTACAGTTCCAAATAAGGAACGACATATTGTGCTTGATGTGATCTACTCATGTCAGTTCTGTCAACAGTCTTTTGAATTAAGAGTCTCTTATTCAGGAAACATTCAGAGATACTGGCTAGTATCTTCTGCACTTGAGCAAATCAAAACTCAGAAATGTCTCCATTTAACTGTTGACAATACATGGGACTTTAAGACAATGTCTTGGCTCAGCAATCTTACGCAGAATCCTTTGAATAATCAAGAAGAAAGTTTTGCAGAAATTTTGTGGTTTGACAAGTTAAGTGGCAAACAAAAGGGTATTACTGCTTTGAATTACTGAAGTCTTTAGTCCTTACAAATACTTTCACAAAATATTTTGCATGTATGATCAACACAACATAGGAGAACCATCAGCTACAAGACTTTACTCTTTGACTAATATGCTCTATTCTGTCAGCATTTAAGATTTTACTTTATTCATGGAAGAAATCTTGCTACACCCAATGGAAGATTAACACTATGTGTATTCACATCCCATGTGTGCATAACATAGGACTACATCTTTACATGTTTTAAGTAACCAGCCAGAGACTAGACCTATAGAAACCTGATCATAGCCAAGAACAAATGGAACTGGGCTCAGGGTAAACTTTCAAAATTTGTTAAAATATTGAGCATTTCTAATCATAAAATTAGAAATTATTAAAATATCTTGTAGTCTGAAGGTGATTCTAAGAAAACTTTAAAGGTAACTAGAAATAAAATAAAAATGCAATTATTAGTTTTCTGCAGAATAAAAAATAAACTATATACAGGAAATATTGATCCCAAGAAATAATCTCTTAACATTCAAACTATATTTCTACCTGATGAATGCAGGTGATAAAAAGGAAGGCAGGGTTTCTTTATTTTTGGCTCTGATAAATTGCCATTTCAAGGTAAACAGATTTCCGTTTCTTTTTCCTTTACAAACAAACCCTGAATCTAATGGTCAGAGTTGGATCATTTTATCATATGTTTTACAGCACCTGAACAGAGCTGACTGCATGAAATCACTGTCTACATTCACACAAACCCACAGTCTCCCAATTATACCCTCCCTACACGGCAAAACCACAAGGACTTATGTATTCACAGAGGTGTTACTAAGAGCATAATAAAAATAAGAGGGACTGACTGTACAGGTGTCCCGATAGACCTACTCTGGCCAGCAGCCCCTGCATTACTAATAATGTTGAATGCAATATCTAAACCAAAACAAAATCTTGGCTTAATTCCCAGATCTAGAGGGTGCTCACAGGGCTGGTTACCAGGCCAGGGGGTGGAGTTGTGGGGCGGGGGGAAATAGCAGTTTTCTTTTTTTCTTCAGCTGACAAGCAGAGCAAATTTGAGCTGGAAATCAGTAGGAAGATGGATATAGAACCTTATAATGTCATTTTTATTTAATCATTTTATAGGGTACAACTAGCAGGCTCAAGTTTTGCCAGGTTGTTTTTTGTCACTTCGCACATTGTGAAAATCTGTTTTACAGACAGACGGTCAAATAAAGTGGGTTACTAGATGGGAAATTTAGAGAAGCAGACTTAACACTGCAATTAATTTGATCTTAAACTTTGTCTACTTTTTCCTAGTTTCCTTTGCAAATAAACCCTGGAAATTGGTGTGGCATTGCTGGAGTTTTCATGCGTTTCACATTGGTTTGGGACATCACATCCCACTTCCCAGTCTCACTGAAACAGCTTCCTCTGAAATTGCATCTATCTCGTCACCCATTTGATTAAAAAAAAAAAAAAAGAAAAGGCAAAATATAGCGTGATTTCAATGACTGATGAGAAGAAGGGTCAAGGGAAAGGGCTTATGATATCGCTTCTTTTTATAATAAAGCTGGCAAAGGATAAAGTGATAGAATAATAGCTAGCAAAATTTCATCTCTATGGTGTGTTTGGAAATGAAATATTTACTCATCAGAAATCAAAAGTGGCTATTGATTCAAATATGAAATGCGTTATAGGAATAACACTTAAATTGTTATTTCCAGTTCTGTGTTTGAAGTGTATTTATGTCAATGCCTGTCTTGTCACTGGGTAGGGAAAGCTCTCTTGAAACATGTGAAGGTAGGTCAAATGGAAGCCAAAAAGAACATTCTCATATTGTTACTGGCACATATTGAGGAGGCTGTTTAATGGGGCATTGCCTGCACAGCCCAGACCAGAAAATAGTTCAGACAAAGTAATCTCTGCTGCATTGACCACAATACCAACAATACAAAAACTATTGTGTTTTGAAAGAATCCAGTGTGAAAATTTTAAAGGTATAGTGAGGAAGAAGGTGAATTCTTAAGCAAACTGGACACCAAGTTATAAACCTAAACCAGAAATTGGTCTTTCTTAAAAGTTACTAGTTGTTAACTATTGTCAGCTTCAAGACGACTACGGTATGACAGCTGTAAGTAGCCATTTGGAGTCCAGTAGTGAGAGAATCTCAGGAGTTTGTTGGGTTAGAAGTGAATTTTTTTGTCAGTGAGCTTCCAAAAATTCCAAAATTTACATCTGCATTACATAGAGAAAAAGTCTAATGTAAAGAATCTGTCAAACACGGGAGAGTCACACTCTCTTTATGTGGCAGGGGGACAATCAACCTGTTTTGGGCTGTGACTTATGGGAAGAACGGCGACAGTCTTGCTGGTGTGTTTCTGTGCTATCAGTTAAGAACAAGTTCAGATCTTTTCTCTTTTCCAGGTTGCCCCAGAATTCCAATGGTTATTCACAAGGCCTTGCTTCACTGATCAGGATGCACTGTGTACAAATTGGATGTTAGATGTCCCAGGCCCTGATCCTGCTAAGCAATGCTTGCAGCTGAACCAGAGGCAACAGCTGCCGACTGTATGCAATTGCATGCTGGTCACAGAGGCTGCTATACTTAAGTACATACATGATGTATATATAATCTAGAGGCCTCAATAGTTAGCTGAGACTCACACTCAGTCTGAGTATGACAAATAGCCAACACTGAGCCAAACAGGATTTTCAGGCTCTTATTTTAGACTTATGTGCCTAATACTTTTGTGAGTCAATTTAGAAAGCTGGTAAAATGTCTCATTTTCAAGCCTCTAGCCTACACCAGGTCTTCTTGCCATGTCTGATCACTCTACTGGGGCCTGTAGAAGTGGTAGTCTCTAGAAGTATTGTGTGTTTACGAATACAGCTAAGGAAGACTGGAAGATCTATGTGCTTGAGGGCACTCTTGGTCTGGAAATAATTTTCTGGGTTAGTTTATTTTTCCTTCATCTTATATAGCAACTCTTCTATTTTATGGTTTTGGATGTGAGGTAACCAGAGTCTGCTCTCCAAGAAAAGGTTTTCTGTAGTTCATATGGCAGTTAGGGAAGCTAGGAGGGTTTGCTTTTTCAGGGGTGAGGGCTAAGAGATCTTTGAAATATTGCTGAGAATTTTCTTCATTTTGCAAAATAGTATTTTATATTTCCACTTTTTCTACTCCCACTTTTTCTGTGTTTCTAAACCTTCATGGACACTTCTTCACCAAGGTGCATTATTATGTACTTATTGCTATGGAGTCCCACCTTCTTATTTAGCTTATGTTCACAACATGCATCTTTCATATCTTTGGTTAGAATTAGTCTTTACAGTACCTCCAAAGAATGCTTTGTATGTTGCTTATGTGGACATTAGAAGCTCAAGATATTTCAGCTACATTGCAAACCTTTTCCACCTATTCCAAGCAGATCCTTAGTGTCAACTTCACCTCACCATGCTGATTTGTCCCTGCTTATAGGATACGAGGACATCCTAAAGGAGGTCTGAAGGCTGCATGAGAGTCTTATTGAATTCTGCAGAGAGCAGTCAAAAATGTAGCCCAGGGACCAGCAAGTGAAGGTGAAAAGCAGATGCTGGAAAAGGAAGTGAAAGAGACAAACTATGTGAAAGACAGCAAATGGAAAAGAAGTAGCCTTTTTTTACACCAACTCTTAAAATGCCTGTTAGTCTGAATGACTACCTTGGTAGATAAATAGCTCTAAATTTAGCTGCAATAAATATTTACAAATAGCACACTATTGCCGTTACTTACCTAGCCTGAAAAAGACATATTCAGCATCTGCACAGCCACAGTTGTAATGCTATAGATCTCAGAACTAACTGGCAACATGATATATACATTTTTGCTTTTGTCTTCTACAAAGAAATTTAAAGCAGCTCCAGGGGAATTTAACAACTGAATTTGTAGGTGTTTATGCTTTATAGAACGATCTATTTTCTTTGTGTAAGTGTCCATTAAGTTTATTCAGAATGCCTGAAAGTGAATCATGCTATACAAGTAAAAGATTAGGTTATGCCAGTCTTCTGTGTTTACATAAAGTGCTGGCAGCTATTTCAGAGGACCGCCTGTTCTGAACTTTCTTACCCTGGGGTTAGAGATTGACACTATGAGCCCAGCAGGATGCAGGGAGACTCCTATGGTGAAAATATACACACAGACAGACCTGTTTCTAGAACCTCATTCTGTCTGCTCATTTTTTATTCTAATTCATTCACCAATTAATTCCCAGCAGTGTCTCAGCATCTCATGCATAAGACTCAGTTAGTGCATCAGTGGTCTACAGCTAAACACCTGCAGATGGCAGCTTGAGAAAAATATTGATTTTCAATGACTGGAATTTGTTGATAATTCAGCATTAGCTTTATAACCATTCCTTCCTCATCAGCATATGACCATAAGGAGCTTGTCTGTTCTAGGTAGTCAGGAACAAGCCAGTGAGTCAATTCATAGGAACAGCTTGCTCCCTAAGTGGGCAGGAGGAGAGAAGATGAAAGGACTACGCATGCAGCTGTGGGGAATGATATAGCCCCATTCCTCCACAGGCCACCCTCACAAGTGCAAAGCAGAAAGAAAGGGGTGGACCAGCTGCAAAGAATGAGGTAGACCAGTTGCATGATGCACCCCAACATGGGAATTTTGGGAGGGATATCCTCCACCAATAGTTCTTTACAGCACCCTTCCCTGGCCTAATGCAGCTTACCTGTGCCTATAGTAATAACAATCATCCAGGATGGCATACTAACATTTATTTTTTCCTGGGTGATTTCATAATAGCTGTAGGGATATTATAGGGAGGAGTTTCTGTTCTGGGAATAACAGACAAAAGAAAACGTACAAAACACCCTCATTGGCAATGACGGAAAGGAAGCCTCTGCACATATTAAATAATGAAACAAGATGGAGATGTGTTTATCAAAGAGAAAAATATACAGCTGGGCTCGGACTTCTCTAGGGGATGTTTGTGCCATCAAATAAAGGAATGATAGTAATCATTTCATTGTACACCCAACTGCATGGAGGAAAGCAGCAAATCATGTGGCCTATAAAGTAAACTCTGTCAGCAGAGAAAAAAAAAAAAAAAAGAAAAGAAAAAAACACACACACACGCAAAAAGATGTATTTACTTCTACAGAGACAAAAGACCTTTCCTTCTAAAGTCGTTACTGGTACTACAATGTTCCATAAAGTTCAACCATCTGTATTATCCTTCTCCAAATAAGTTTTTACAGAGTATGAATAATCTGAGTTCAAATGTCATGTCTTATGTCTGACATGTCAATATTCATCTATCCAAACTAAGTGGAAGGGAAAATCAAACCCCCCCAAAAAATGGGGAATCTTGGATTTTGCCACTGGTTCTCCATACTGAGTGTTCTTCCCTGATGCCAAAGTATATGTATCCTGGTATTTTTCATGAAGTACTGTAAAGTAAACTGTAAAAGATCGGTGTGAATGATTCAACTCTACCAATGAGCGTAGTCTGGAGTATTGGGTTTGGAGTTGCAAGATTGCATTGAGAGTGTTAAGATTCAATACAAGCCATTACGAAATCTTGTCAGAAGCAGTACCAGCAAGAGCAAAGACAAAACAAAGAAATGATGTCCAAAAAATATTCAGCACAGTAATACGATAGCTATACCAGAATTTTCATAGCCATATCACACTGGTGATATATCAAATCCAGTATTTAATCAGTGATCTTTCAAAGACAAGTGTGAGAAATCAAGAGAAGGCTTATTCTCCCTATAGGGAAAAAAAAAATCTCTTCATAATGCAAACGAGGTCTCTGCTCTGAAGCTTAAGGGTCATGCTTCATCTTTTAAGGAAAAGAAAGTGTGATCATATGATCATTCTAATGAGCTATTGGAACTGGGGTAGTTCTCATTATCTATTTAAATGGATAATCACTCTTTGAATCCCACTGAGCCTGGTGGCATCCTGTGGCAGTGAATTCTACAGATTCATTCTATGTTGACTTACTCTACTTTTTAATAAAATCAGACAATAAATAAGGAAATCAATACTTCTCCTTGTGTAAGAGCATTATGAAAATCTGAGGGTTAGCCCTGAAAACTCATTAACTTGGCTCCTTTTCAGAACAGCACAATTAAAGACAAGACAGATGAAAAGAGGAGAAAAAACATTGTCAAATGATCTTTAGTTATTGGCTCCCTTTAAATAGTACTTAACATATTTTAAAATATTTAGCATACTTTTTTGTGTCTTTTAGACTGAAAGGGATTTCAGCTTCCAGTTTATATCTTTACTGCAATTAAGACTTTCCTTTCTAATAAATTCTCATTCATACAACATTAATGTATCAAATCAATCATAGGCATTTCCAAGTAAATATGCCATGGTCTTTCCATTGAATAGGGCATCTTAGACTTTCTCAGTGGGTATTTTATCTTCTTTAAACAGCCCTGCCTGTGACACACCCTCCCCTCTCTGCATTTTTTTTGCTCCTTGTCCTACTAAATAATCACATTCTGCATAAAGGGTTGGAACCAAACCACTAAATTCAAAATAGAATGAACAACAGACCAATAAAACATGAACTTTTCTCCTACTTTCAGGTTTAACAAAACAGTTATTTCAATAATTAAGCTTGCAGCCAATATTGTTCCTAAGGTCAGAATGGTTTCTAGCTTGAGAAAGCTCCAACAGTTAATTTTTGCTTATAAACGAGATTTAAGTGCCAGAAGATTGGCACATCTACTGACTAATGAGCTTCTCTCACTAAGTCTGATTTCATCTCACCACACAAAAAAAAGTGATGAAAAGCTCTGGCTAAACTGGCGCACTCCCCAATTTAAACTACGGGCACAAACATGATGTATGAAGCAGTGCTTCCATAGCATTAATTTCACACAACAGTTACATATGTCTCAGTAGATGTTCCTGCATCTTCTCACTTTGAAATGGAGATATTTATCATTGGAAGCTGTGCCTGAAACCTTGGCATAGACAAATAAAACTCACAGAGAAAAGATGTTCCCAGAGGGATGGTCTTTAGTCCCTCCAAAAGTTCAACAGAAGGAAGGGCATAAATTTATGTAGTAAAGGCGAACTGCTGGCAGTTAGAAGGTGGGGAGATTTAAGACTACAAAATTTAACAGTGTAAAACTGTTTTTACTGATAAACAGTGAGTAAGCTTAAGCCCATCCCTGAGCATGATGAACTTGGGTTCCCTGTTTTTCCCACTCATAGTGCTGGGGTAAGTGAGGCCAAGACAAATAATCCCACAAAACACTGCTTTCAGGAAATGCTGACATCAGTATACCTTCAGGTAGCCAAGAGAGGCTATTCCTAATTCCAAAATATGAGTCTAGAGATGTGCTAAAAGCATGTCAGGTTTCTGTTTCTCCAGAGTGCTGTTGACCATAGGGAAGATCGATGCCAAGCAGCCCACATAAGCAGATACAGTAGTCATCAGTGTGGAGAGTTGCAGATCAGATCTTCAGAATAATCTTATGCTGACATAAGCATGCCCATACCTGTAGTTCATGTACCTACTGATCACCCAAATGCAAGTGTGAGTATCTACAAGCAGTTCTCTAACTTTCCTAGAGTATGTTTGCTCAGAAGCTCTACACATTCGTCAGTGACTGTAAGGTCATGGATAGTAAACCTGACCTCAGTTTCCCCAGTTATAAAACTCCAATTGCAATCTTTATCTGCTACACAGGGGGTCATGAACACAAATCTATGAGTATTTGATAGCTGTAAATGGAAAAACCTGGATCAGTGCATGGTATCTTTACTACATTCCCTCAGTGGTGTGGGAAGCATCTCTATAATAATTTGCATTCCAAAGGAAAAATCCCCTTTTGAAGATTTACTTGCATTCCAGAAGATGAATTTCCTCTCAGAAAAATCAAAAGAAAAAACAACAGAGTTGCTGAACACACCTTTGTACAAGGCTGCATTTCTTCTCCTCAGAAGCTTTACTTTTTTTCTTCATCATCATCATCACTATTATTATTATTGTTATTTTTATTATTATTATTTTGGGGACTGAGGAGGACTTAGCCTGTGGAGTGGGTTATTTTTTCATTCTTATTAATGGAATCTTACCTATAACAAGAGATTTAATAATTCATGAATCCAGAAGGTGAAAACAACAGTCCTCATGAATAACTGTCCTTTGGATTACTTTTTCTCTTCAGATTTTTCCCCATTCTAATTAACTTTGAAGCCCACCTTCTCATCATATTGTGTTGCAAGGCCATTCTCACTTTTCTCTGTCAAATATAACAGTAATTTCTTCCATTTTAAAACTAACTTCTGTAAAGCAGTGATGTAAGTGTGTTACACACAAATGCCTACTTCTTCAGCCGAGACAAGACCTGTTGTACACTGAGTGTGTATATGCAGGCTTTGGACTCTCTTCCTTTCCCAAACTCAGACAAAGCTGTTTATTACAGAATAAAAGCTGGACGCAGTGAAACCTCTTATTTAGATCACTATTAGTTGCTTCTACATGGTTCAGCGTCTACTAAAAGATTGTCACCCAGCTGTGCTCTTACATTTCTGTTGAGATCATCTGAACTATTTCAGTAGAGGTTGATAATTGAACAGGGATTTTCCTTACAAAGACAGACCACAGCTGCAGGTATACCATCACAGCACCAGAGAATTGAGATGGTAATAATTTAAGCAGTGAGACTAACACACATCATCCAATGATGGGCAAACAAGGGTTTCTCTGATTGCTTTCTCTTGTGTATGAGAAACCGGTATAATCTCACGGCCTGGGCAAAAGATTGGACTTCACTCAAAGAAAGGTACTCCAACTAAAGGGAGGACAGGCTACTTAGATGACCCACTCTCAAATACTGTGATTTCCCCAGAGCTCCCACTCGCAGTCCTGGAGGCTTTCATCACTCGACAGAGCTCCCAGGGAGTTCGTTGCACAAGAAATTGTGTTTACAGAAGGTTACTTCTGTCTCTGTATCTTCTAGCTTTTCATTGTGTGACTTCACTACTTTAATGGTATTTTAAAGGAGTATTTTACAGCCTGTGTATTCCTCTCACCAGAGAAGCCCATCTGCCTCACACCTTCCAACCCTGGCCTCCTGTTCTTCAGGGCTCCCTCCACCACTCGTTTTCCTTTCTCTCCTGTTTTCCAGTCCCAGTCTCCTTATGTCAAAATTTGCCCAGCAAATGCCAGCTGGTGCCAGGTGTTCTCCAAGCTGTATCACCATTTTTTTCTCTCCCCTTATCACTGTTGTCTCTAAATTTAATACTTACCATAGCTATTTTCATTCTCCTGCTAAGTCCCACATTTTCCCCATCCCATTTCACAGTTCTGATTTTGATGTATTCAACTCCTACTAAAAAAAGCAATGTGTGTATTAATAACAGCATAGACTTAAATATACTACATCTTCAAAAGGTGAATCAGATTTTTTTTCCTGTTTAAAAAGTATACCCTGTGAAAGACCATCAAAACCTCACAAAATGTCTCAAATATCTTGGATAATAATCTCAGGTAATCTTTTGGGAGAAACTAGCTGTTAACTAGCTCTGTGTGTCATCTTCCCATACATGTAGATGCTTATATCATGTTGATCAGTGTGCTTGCATCGACTCATTGCTATGCAACTGTATAATTACAGGTTGCATACATTTCACCATCTTCCAACTATAAGATACTTATTAAAACTGTGTTAAATTTTAGCAATTGGAGGTGCCTTCAAGAGGCTACATTTTTTCTCAGATTATTATTTTAGCTACTGTCTGGCACTACATGTGTGCACACATGCACACAGACACACACACACACACACACAAGGTCTACCAAATATGAGCTTTGGAGCAGGGAAGTGAAAATCCATTGGGAGAGATTTCTATTGGTGATGTATTATTTTCCACACTTTTAAATTTTTTTCTTGAATCCACCAACTACTGTATTTAAGTCTTACTTAAATCAGAGCCAACAGAGATTGCTTCAATTCTGGCAGATAAATTATTTGACAATTCCACCCCAAATATGTACCTTGCGATCTAGAGTGTGGGAGGAAGCAAGGCTTCCCTTTTGGTTCTGGCTGCCCAAAACTCAAGCTCTGCCATTTCCTTGAACAGAAGGATTGAGAAAATGTGTCCTTTGTGCTGGTAGTACAACAATGTACCTGCCACTTCTGGGCAGAGGGGGGAAAGTGGGAAATTCTCTCCTATAATTTAGAAAATTTAGATTTGAATAAGGCAGAAAGACATGTGAGCTGAGAGAGGGAAATAAGGATGATTACGGAAAACAAGGCAAGAAAAAGGTTTGGGCATAAGAAGGACTGGGATCACTAGATCCCAGAGACAGAGAGGTGAAGGATGCGAGGAGGGTTGTCACTGAAATCATCACTGAACTTTGATAAGTTATTCCTGTAACATGCACACCTTGGTCTGTGCAGAGCAGACATCCATTACTGAAGGAAGACTAAAGAGCAGGATGGAGAGTTCACAACTCAGAAACTAGCTCTTTAAGGCTGTGTATTTTCACACATATGTCATATTAAATGATTTGTCTAGTTAGATCTCTTTCCCCTTGCCATCTTCTGCCTTTCATCACACCAGTTCCTAACCCTTAGCCTGTGTAGCCATTTTTCCCCCTCACAGTTCTTCATCCATCTTTTTCAGAGACTAAATTTAGCAGACCTAGGGAGGCTAGACCCCCTTTATTACCGTCTGATACAAAGCATGTCTACATGATGAGGGAAAAGTTGTATTGCCTTTCTCAAGGCAAACCTTCCACCAAACGTACACCTGGAACCACTGCTTACTCTCATGTTTCCTAAAGCACTTAAAACAGATTTGACAAAATATTTTTATGGTATGTGCAGAGCATAGATACAGAATGGACAGCTATTTAATTTTCTATAGTTAATATTCATATCCTCTGTATTCAATACTTATATATTCTTCCATTGGGTGTCATGTTATTGGACTTGGAAGCCTACTGAAATCCAGATCTAAGTATTGATATTTCATTCCTATGAATTTCAGAATGGCCTGGGATTAAAATGCTTTTCCTCCATTAAGTAGCCCAAGGTCTTTCCCCATAGCTCTTACATGCCAGTAAAGCGGAACAAGAAGTTAGAAATTCTTGTCACTGAGACTGTCAGAATTATGTTGAATATGTGCTGGTTTATTTCAGTTAAGAGAGACTTTGGCAGCTCAGGTCTTCCTTCAGCCCCACTCCCAGAACAGTGGCTTCCACTTCAGCCCCATGCCATGTGGCAGCTGCCTCCACTGCCACACAGCTCTGAGTCCTTCCCAGGACACGGCCCGTCCTGGGGAAAAAATAGCATGGGATTACATAACGAACGATAGACTCATAATGTGCATGCACAAGAGGGCAAAATTAAGGTCATGCAGGCAGTTCTGTAATGATTTCTGATTGCTTAATTTCTCCTCAGCATCTGCCCTGCTCCCCATCAAAAGGCTGTATTTCCCCTCCCAGCCTCTGCTATTCTGTTTCCTCATCTTCCTCTTTCTTGCCCATCCCTGCCCATTTACAGAATCATGTTTCTGTCTCTCTTTGTTTTTGTCTCTTGCCCCTGTTTTGATACTTTCTGTACATATGGCTCTCACTCTCCGCTCCTATTTCTCACTGCTGTTTGAACAAACAGTTCACTGCCTAAGGCTGCTGTCTCCTGACAAATACAACTCCCCCCTCTCCACCCTGTCCTCATGTCTGACTCTACCTTCTCTCAAACTCTAATACAAAATACTTTCAGATGTACAGAAGACTTTCTGATTTAATTTCCTTTCCAGACACAGAGGGGAATTATTTGAAAAATCCTGATTAGACATGATCTGAATCAACTGAGGCAACATAATGTACACATAGCACTAATAATACTGAACATTTATACAGCATCTTTAGCCATGAAAGTGCTTTACTAACAATAAGGGAGTGATTTTCCAGAGGTCCTGTGCAGTCATTGCTCAGCGACTTCAGCTTTTCTTGGTGATTGTTCAATGCCTCTGAAAATGAAAATCCATCTAATTAGTGCTTTAATATTGCCCAAAAAAACTCTCTAGTTATCATTTCATATACAGAAAAGCAGAACTATAAAGAGCACCACATGTACGAAGCCAGGGTGTAGAATTGTCTTTTAATGTTATGTTTGGACAGCAAGACCCTGGGGCTGTATACAGAAAAGGGCTCAACTCTCAAACTGCTACATTAGGTGTCCAAGTCCATAAAGTTTGTTGAAATCTAAGTTTCTGAGGATGCTGTTATCTAGATCTCTTGCACTTCCATTTTTACAGCAAAATCATAACTTTGTTTGGTTTTTAGCCTTACACAGGGAAGAATTAAGACACATGAAGCCCACAGTCTGATTTTAGTCAATAATTCAATGGTTTGAGTACTCATCTGGTTTGTTAAAGATCTCACTGATTTGAGTTTGATCCCTGAGGTTTGATACCTAGCAGAGTAAAATGAAAGCATCAATATGACCATTTTAGCCTCACAGGTAAAAAAGAAAATTCCAAAAAGGTAGCTAAACCTGTGTCTTTTAACATCTTACAAGAACTCTCTTAACTACGTAAGATTTTCTTGTATGTTATTTTACACAAAGAAAAAAAAAAACTATTCTGGCTTGCTTTTGTTCTATCAAGAGAGGTTTCACACACTCATTTACAGACAGAGGCTTCCTTTTCCATTTTCAGTCTGGTATAAGGACTTTATGCAGTGACCCAAGTTCTCCTTATTATCTCCCACTGACTGGCTGCAGCAGTTCTCACCTTATTTCATTTGCTTTGTGTATTCCTTTCTTAAATGCTGAACTCTTCCTATACCTTCTGGAGAACCTTCAGAGCCATCCCATTTTAAGCACTTGTCCTTGTAATGCCTACATCTCTAGTGGTTTTAGCTGTTGTCTGAGCAGCGCTGTGAACAGAAAACATCAACTACTCAAAGTTCCTAATTCCAAAAACCACTTTGACAAGGTGGCCTGTTAACTCCAAAGTTCACTTGGTGCAGTTCAGTCCATATAATCTACATTTCATTTATCCAACATTAATTATCTGAAAAAGGGCTGTATTCACTTTAGTATTTCAAAGGAAAGCGTTTTAAGATAGATGAATCAGCATCTTATAAAGACTGCTAACAGCTCATAAAACATTTCACCCTGTCTAATGGCAGGCCTTAACTATGACAATGTGGAAGTCTTCTGTCAGCAAAACTTGCGTGAAGTTCGCTAAAACTGTATATTTCACGTCATCAATTTTGTACTCTGAAAACATTGGGAAGAATCATGGAGATCTTCCCTAGGATACTCTACTGTGGAAGGCCCTGATCTAGTAGGTTATTTATTGCAGACCTTCTGCATCTGTCATCAACCATTTCACTAAGGTTAAATATATCCTGTCCTTTTAACCAATAGACAGCTAAAACAAAACCTGCATTAAATGATTATTTGGTCATCCATACCAATAGCATTACTACTGGCCATGCTCTTCTAAAAAATAAGATGGAAATATAGTCAATGGGCTGCACCTAACTATAATGATTTAAAACAAATTAAAAACTACTCTGCTTTTGGGTGACGACCTCTTGTGGTACAGATATTTGACAAAGATAATAGGCTTTCTGGTCTTGCAGTTAGTATTTCCTCTAATGTTTTCAAGTCGTTGAAGAGTTGTGGTTTCTGACATTTTGAGACAAATGTAAAGCCTCATGTAGTATGAACATGTAGTGGTGCACCATATTCTTAGCAGAAATACTAGAAGTAGTCTCTCCTCAACCATACCCTTTAAGTGTGTCAGCCCAGTTTTGAGACTCAACCCAATGGTCCTGCCTTTTCTTTCAAGGTACCTCAGGTTGACCTGGATCTACAGGAATGGTCTGACATCTCTTAAGAACTCTGAATTCTTTCCTTGCTACAAGTCTTCATAAGGGTATTCAGTAGCTTTAAAAAAATTAAAAAATAATCGCCTTTTTTTTATTTTCCCCATGGTCTCATAGTTAATAACTTTGTTTTTCAGACTTGCACGAGATCTGTCGCAACAGCAACTTCCTTTGCAGCACCAATAACTCCTCCAGTTCTCATCGCTGAGGCTCAAGCACCTTATAAGAAAGGAAGAAAAGTATCATAAAGCTCAAGTTGAACACTCTGCTGAACAGCTTGTCACAGGAAGAACAGAATATTGCCAGTTTTCAGAAATGAGCCTAGACAACAAAGAGGCTGTGCAGTGCTGTGGTTCTTCATTTTGCTGCATGGTGCTAGGAGTCCTGTGAATAAAATTGAAAAAGAAGACAAAGCTGAGACCATGCATATGCATATTTGAAGGCTGCCTCTTAATTTATTGAATTTAGTCATAGAATCGTCATAGAATTAGTCAAAATTCAACATGTTTGCATTGTTGTTTCTTATGTAGTGCTGTGTGTTTGTGTGTGAATGCATATATAAGCATGGATAAAGATATTTCTATGTACACACACACACACACATATCTAAGAAAAATTTTCAAAAGTAAAAATTAGTTGTGAAGTTCTTCATGTATAAATTACAATCCTTTGATGATATTATGGGAAACGTTCACTCCTGGCAAATTCTTGGAAGAAGGACTTTTTTCTGTTTCATATCTAACTTGAAATTATTTTACAAGTACAAATAGAGCTAACACCAAAACTCAATCTAGTCCAAATTCACCATTCCTAGAATTAGCAACCTACCTACCCTAGCATCTAAATAAATGATCTAACACTGGACTGTACTCATGAATTTTTTTCAGAATGAAAATATGGTACTCATACTGTAAATACAGTTTGCTTTATGTTCATGACAGTTTTATGTCTCTCTCTCTTATCTGAAATTGCCTCACCTCAGATTCATTGTGAAACTGTTTTACTATAACATCATGGCAATTTTCACCAACCATTGCAGTTTATCAAGATACTTTTAAGTCTCCAGGAAGTTGATTAAAACCCCATCACACTTTTGCTTTCCTGAAGTAGGCTGCACTTGCATCACAACAATTTCCATGAGCAAAATATCCTTTTCAGTATAACAAAGTGTTGTGGTTTAACCAGGCATGTGGATAAACACCACACAGCTCACTCTCCCCCAGTGTCATAAGAGAGAGACCCAGAAAGAAATAGATAAATAGTGATGATTATGGTGGTGACAATAATGATGACAACAACAAAGAAGAAAGAATATACAAAAGAAAAGAAGTGATGCACAATGCATTTGTTCACCACCTGCTGACAGATGCCCAGTGAGTCACCCAGCAGCAGCCATCAGCCCCCAGCCCAGTTCCCCCATTTTTTTTGTTCAGCATGATATCCTGTCATACAGAATATCCTTTTGGCCAGTTTGGGTCAGCTGTGCCCTCTCAGCCTTTTCTGCACCGAAAGTCGTCCCGCTGGCAAGGCAGTATGAGAAGCTGGAAAGTCCTTGGCATAGTGTAAGCACTGCTCAGCAACAACTAAAACATCACTGTGCTATCATCATTATTCTCATCCTACACCCAAAAGACAACACTACACCAGCTACTGGAAAGAAAATTAACTGTCTTAGCCAAAATCAGGACAAAAACTTTACATTAAAACAGATACAATATTACATTCCCCAGCATAACTGTTTCAAGACTCATATATTTGGGTCCAAAGCTTGTTCTAGTTATAGTAAGTCATTTGGCCTTTAATAGAGTAAATTAATCCTGAGATTATGGTGTAAAACAAAAAATTGTGATACAATATCTCAAGTTAAGAAGTTTAAGGATGGTATTGATTATTTTGGGAGAAGCAGAAACTTTATGTTTGTAAAGTACTGGAATGAGGTGATTTGATGACTTTGAAAGATTTTTCTTCTGTCCTTTCATCTGACATAGGTTTGGGGGACTTGGGCAAAGGCCTGAAGTTGCGTGTGTGTATGTCTGTGTCTGTGTATGTGTAAAAAGTACATATACCTCCATACCTATACACAACTTTGTATACATGTATTTATATATATGAGTATGTATTCACATATATATACTTTCAATGATACCAAAATTTCCTGATGTGTCACCTCATATGTTATACGTAGTCTCTAATATATAATATGCATAGTATGTCCTTTATATTTAATATGAAAGACATGTACAATTCACATGTATAGTATATACATTCCATATTTTTCTTGCTTGTTGGTAGAAAAGCAATTATTTCCTTGAAACACCTGACATTTCCAATAACACCCCGTGTAATAACTGCTGTCTTTAAAAATACACTATTTCTATCATAAACAACTATCATATGTAATATATAATGGGGGGAGGGGGAAATCCCCAGTAAAACCATTGCTGCAAAAATTCACAACCAGTTTGTTAGAGGCTTAACCACTTTCAGCTTTGCCTTGGGCCATTAACTAACAAACCAACCATTAACTGCTAGTAATGACCATTTTTTTCCCCGAGATTATTGCTTAATTGAAGTCTTGGGCTGTGTTGGTTATTTTTATGCCATCTCACAATGACTATGCATTACCGCATTTTCTTACTGTACCAACCACCTACTGAAATAAACAAGATAAGTGTTGGAGAATTGGATCTTTCACTGTATATACTATTTAAAATACATTACTGTAATGAACAGCTTTGATGTAGCAGACATGCTTTTTCATTTTTCCTGTTCTCCAGAGCATATGCATCAAGTAAGTTAGATGTGGAATTAATGTGTGCTGCTGTTCAGTAATGTATACAATGTCAATGCACTGTATTACTAAGCTGTGTTATATATTCATTTGGGTAAGACACATTTGATTATTAGCATTCTGTTCTTCAGCAACAAGCCACATGTGCTGTCTGTTGCCATGGCAATAAATTAGGAAGGATAACCTGACTACTTATCAATTTTTATTAGTGCAATCATCCTACCTGCTTAACCCCTCCGTAACAGTAGCATATTTAAACACCACTGATAAAATCAATGCAACTCTGGGGGTGTGAGTTGAGCTGATAGGGTGGGGAGGCAGCCAAGGTACTGTGGATTTGGGGGAGAGAAATACTGACTTAAACATGATGCTGATGTGATTCATTAATATTACAGGATCAAAAATGTTAATGTTTCTGAGGATCTTAGCACAGTGGGAAGAGATGAAAATAAACGCAAAAACTTAAGAAGGATAAAATGAAAAGTGTTTCCCCCCTGCTGCGTTTAAAGCAGTATGTGTAAATGCATATGTTAAACTGTAAACCTGAATAAATGGAATCAAAACATGTACTTGCTAAATGTTAAGGAACATCATATACTACTAAATAAATCCTTTAAAGTAGAAGGGAATGAAGTCATTAGAATACCAGCATGATTTTCTTTAAGATATTAAAATTATATTACTATTGGTCCCTGACCTTTGAGACTACTGCTAACACCCTGTCGATTATCACCCATAGAGAAATCGATTACTGTGTAGTACTCAGAAAAAAAAAATAAGCTTTCCATTCATTTTGAGATCTTTATGGGATCAAAATAAAAGTTACAACAGATTTATTCTGAAGTATGTCATTTTGATGTAAAGATCTAAATGTTCCTGCAGAGCTAAGTATCCTTAATCCATGTTTGATTGTTGTAAGGCTGATTATTTAAATCTCAATATCAGCATTAACGCTATTGCTGAGTTTTCATACATTGCCAAATAAAAAAGTCTGGCCAAACTTGTTTGTTTTAATGAAGCACTGGATCTCACTGGTGTTAAAGAAAGGTGTGAATGTAGAGCAGTGAAGGCTTGAGAGGTGCCTCCTTGAACATGCTCTCTGTGTGGATCCCCTTGCCAGGACTAGACGTGTCCTGAGCTGCTTTTGGATTCCAGGGTGATCCCACCCATCACCTCAGTCTTTTCGCTATCCACAGGATTTGAGTTGTCAGATTAAACGGTACATCTCGGGCATGGCATTATTAGATTAGTAAAAGGCTGTCAATTCAAAACTTTTCCAAAGTCTTACAAAAGAGGAAACATTAAACATAAATAATTCCTTACTTCATCTGGGAAGTACTATCACATTTTCCAAAACCTGTATCCTTCCCTTAAAAGACTGACAACTCTCATCTACATAACAAAAGTTTGATGGAAGTTAAACCTTGTCTTCTGGAGAGAAAGCAGCTCTGGCAAGCCATAGGAGAAGCCCCATCTCCTGGGATTGAGAGCTTTCTCCAAGGCAACATCAGATCTCCTCCCTCACCATTTCACTAGCATTTGCTTCCAGGTCATTTAGATACTTAAAAATATTGAGTTATAAAAGCATAAAGTCTGTGTACTTTCAGTGACAACAAAACTCTCAAGGCATCCTTGAAAAGTAATCACGGTCAGATTATTTTTCCCCACAGCATTTTAATTTTCAAAAGAAGCCTGTGCCCTGTGAAGTAATTTCTCTTAGAAGGAATAGTTGAAATTGACTTTACAATCTACAGTGAGCTTCTAATCTGATGCACCAAATGTTTTTCACCACAATGCCAAACCACCAGCCAGACACCAAGTCCAGGCTAGCTGGTAGTTCAGAAGTCTTGATCTATAAAACAGTAGGGTAACCATTGGCCACAAGCTCTGTGCATCTCCGTGTCTGTGTCTGCACATTCAGTAATAACACATGGATTTGGTAAATCTGGAAGTGTTTCCACTGCATCTCCTGTTCATAGCAAAACTTTCAGCTTTCTGAAGGAAAATAACTGTTCAAACCTCAGATCGTCACTATGCTTTCTATGCCTGAGATGTTAAGATGATGCATTTTGTTCCATAGTTGAAGATATAGTGGGGCCTGACAATGGTGCCCAATGTCAAAGTTCATACTGAACTGATGGATTACTTACCCTGTTCCACTCCAGCCATGATCTGTAAAGGAAACAAGGCATTGCTACAAATGCCTGTCCATTGACAGATTTCTAAACAGGGCTGCTGTTTGTGCAGACCTCTCTGGAATGAATTCTGTCTGCAAACATCCTCTTTTGGAAGCTGAATAAATCCCAACATTGTTATCTCCCAAAAAGTTCGAGTTCCCTGTCAGCACCTCACTAGAAAGAGGAGTTGTAAAACTCTTGTATCTACCCATAATGTTTCCAATAAACTGGAACAGTAGTGTGCTTTTAACTACCTAGGAGAATCTATAAATGTTGGGATTTGAACAGAAAGCTATTGTCAAGAGCAGACAACACTTGAAACAACTGGTATTTTCACAATCCAAACATTAATAGCTACTGATAAGACTGAAACAGGGTTGGAAGAGAAACGGAAGTGTATTCAAATTATGGAGTCTTAGTATTGCACTGGGATCCAATATCATGTTCACATGGGTCTGGCACAGACTGTGAGAAGCAGCACAGGTCTGATCATAGCTCATCACAAGCTGAGTTTCACATGCAAACCAAGGACTTCACAATAATAAATACTAGGACACCATAGGGGCTGTAGAAGAGTTCTGCCTTTGTGTTCATGCAAGCAACAAATGCTTTTTGCATGAGAACCTCAGAAAAAGGACACAATAGTGTTATCCTGAATATGACAGGTAAGGTTTAGTTTTGAAAACAAGTTCTTCAAAACTGAGAAGGGAAAGAGCAATTTCTCTAAAAGCCAATTTTCTGCCATCTTAAACTGACATCTGGTGATTTAATTCATAAATCAAAATAACATTACTGTGGAAAAAAAAGTGAAGAACAGAAGCTAATCAGGTAAAAGAGAATTGTTAAATAAATAAATATGGGCCACACAGTGGTTCACCTATGCAGGAAAGCAGGAAGCAAAGCTTACTTTTGCCTCCCAGTCCCAGCTATTTTTCAACTGGGCAGAGCTCTATAGACATAAATGCATCTTTTCCATATGAGAACAAGACCATGCTAAAAAGGAAACCTCTCTCTGCTTCATTTATGCAGCTGGGAGAAAAAAAATCCTGTTGAAGGTATTGCACCAGCACCATAGCAGGCAGTGAAAATAAATCAGGCAAGTGGCTGCAGGTGACATTTTGTTCCAGTCTCCTTTTGGGACCAAGAAGCGTTGGTGAAAAGCATCCATTAAGTTTCTTGGTTTTCATCTTCTGATTCCAGGTTTTTTCCACATTTACTGGAGAGCTTAAATGAACAAAATATGCCTCTGGAATAAGGGCGGTAAAGAGGCAGGAGAAAGAAAGATTCTACAGAATGTTTGCAGAGGAAGGCTTCTACAGGATTAGTTCCTGTCCTAGAAATATATATACGTATAAAAACAAACTTCTATGACATTTTTAAAGTTTCTACAGGAAGCATTAAAAGTTCAGTCCTCAGTTCATTGTGTAAGAAACGTAAGAGACAGTTCAGTATTCCCAGTGTCTTGGTTCCCGTAAAAATGAAAGCTTAATAAGAAAAACAAAAACATATGAGAGGCTGAAAGTTACAACCGGTGAGCAAAACCCCCAGTCCCTGCCCAATTAACACTGGTGCGACTAAAGCATCAGAGATAGAGCTGTTTGTTTATTTGAACTTTGTTTCCTTTCTCTAACAAAAGCACACAATGTGGTGGGAGAAGTCAGAGATACAGAAATTCTCTGACAGGGAAGTTTTCAGTAATGACAGTTCAGACATTTTTTTAAAAAGACTAGCACACAGAGCAACATGCGTGCTTTCTAGCTGATCTAAAAGTCTTTCCTCGCTCGGTGGCTTCACTTCAGCACAGCCCCTATACAGCCTTTTAGTGCTTTCACAAGTAAAAAGTTTGCTAATGACCAAGCCAGGGGGAAGGGGCATGGCCACAGCATTCTCCAGAGGCACAAAAACATGAGTTTGACAGATGGTTTTATTCAATCTTACTTCTCTGTTTGTACTGTTCAATTGTGATTCTTTTTTCACTGTTCCTTTTACACTATTGTCAGCTCTCTTTTGGCTCCTTAAATAAATCCTCAGCTGAAACCCAAGTATAAAGACCATACATTTTTTTTCCTCTGAACTGTAAGCATTTTAAGTATATTTTTGACGCTCTTACTTCTATAAGACTCTTTACTTTTCTGTCTTTAATTTATACCGTTTCTCCAGAGAAATCATCAGGTGCACAGGCATGCAGCCAGATGTGGAACTTGTGATTTTGTATAAGCATTAGATACATTGTGATTGATTACTCAGACTAACAAACAGCAAGAGTTCAGAAGAAGTTGAGAGACATACCTACATGATGTGAGAGCAGAATATTTAGTCAAATATTCAAGATGTACAGTTTTGCTTAATTCTAACACAGTTTACAAGGTAGCTCCCCAAGCTCCAAGACAAAGACAACTTCTTATGGATGTCAGAATCTAAGAAGTTATAACCTACTCTTGAAACTTTTCCAAAGTTGAGCATTCATAAAACGTTTCTTCTGAGCATGGGGTCTTTGGTGTCTCATAATGGGTCAATTTCCAGTGCAGTTTTCCCCACAGTTGGAAAGGAATTGATACCCACCTTTTACCCTCACACCTACTTTCACAAAATCCTACAGGAACTTAATAATCTGTGTAAACTTTACCCTTCAGTCAAACTTGGTTGGAATCAGGAAACTAATTAAAAAATTGTTCTGTAGGTGTGGGGGACAAATGGACAGTCAGCTATGAGTATGCAGTTACCTGTAGCCACACAGGCACCAGAACCATGTAAGCCTTGTTTTCCTATGAAACCAGGGTATAAAATAAATTATATTTGGCCATCTAGGTTTGATAGTTTCTGTACCTGTCTACAAGTGCTTTTCTGTAAGACCAGACAGATTAGAAATACAAACTTTGCAGCATTCAAGGTTAATAAATCTAGAGTGCAAAGGGCAAAAGACGATCCAGGAAGGGAATAAATTCCAAGGTTTAAGGCTCCTTTGCTGACACAAGGGCACCAGTAACATCTCATTTTTACTGAGTCTAGTTTCCCTAGCTGTGCAAAGCTTTGGTGGTGTCAAGTTGGCCAAGGTGTATCTCAAAACAGTACCGAAGTGCTGAAGTTTTTATAATGCAAAAACAAAACCTGGAAATGCTTTCTGAAACAAATAACCCCCCATTCTCATTTCTAACAGTAGCAACATGAACATCACATTCACCATTTTCTGTGTCCAAGGGACCTGGAAAATCAATAAATGCTGTGTGAGAGGTGTTGCAAAGGTGCAAGCTGGAATAGAGTGCTCCAATCTCAGAAGAAAGAGGAAGTGAAACAAAGTCTATCAGAAAAAAGACGAAACTAAAAAGAAAAAAAATATCTTTAGTTCTCTAGCCTAATGAATCAAATACTGAGCATGGTCATGGCTACAACATATAACTGTATTAAGATAAACAGCTATTTAAGCTAAAGGACAACATTAACACAAGGATATTTGCCCAAGGATATATTGCTTTTGATTGGACAACTGATCTGCTTATCCAACTTTATGACATCCTTTCCTGAAAAGAGACTGAATGTGAAGATGTGGGTGGTGTTCACCAGCCTTACCTACCTGTGAAATCTTATGGACTCTTTCATTACTGGGATCTAAATGCAGCAGGCCAAAGACATAACTGAAAGTCCAAGGGACTTTTTCAGAAAGAGAAATTATCTGATTCTTACAGTATTGATGTAAACAAAATATTATTTTCTATTTTAAGCTCCAAAGAGGAAGAAAAAAATCCTCTCCTCACTCTGCCTTAACTCTAAAACTCCGTCCAACTCTTCAGACCAGTTCTCCCTTCTACCATTATAATTTCCCTTTCATCTGGTTTGATCTTTCAAGAAAACATCTGTAGCTGTGGTTGGTTTAAATTATTATTCTGAAGAATGCTGCTAACTACCAACATTTCTGTCTGCATGCTCACTTTTGTCATTTTACCAAACAAGTATGCTCCAGTTATGGTCCTAAAAGCCTCAGCAAATTCATAATACATTCACTGTGAAAATTAAAATCCTACTGCTTGCAAAAGTGTTATGGTTCAGTGTTTGACAGTCTGATCTTTGCAGAGCAGTATAAGGAACTTTGTGAAGTCAAGAAGTCTACTTCCCAGCTCAAAGGCAGAATCAATTATACTCCAGTTTTGCTACAACTGATGAGCTTTATATCCTCAATTCCCAAATTTTGATCCTATTCAACTACTGAGTTAGCAAGCAACAAGTTGACATTAGTGTCTAAGAGTTAAACAAATATTTAAACAAATGATTTCATTTGTAAGCATTAAAGCTCTTCTGATGATTGCTAAATCAATATTAAACAAGCTGGAAACATTTAAGTCCTACCCACCAGAGCTGCAAGTTAAAGTGTTCTGTTATGGCATACCAGTGGCCATAGATCTAAGTTTATCCATTGTAATCAGTAATTTTGAGGACATGGTACATGATCTAGCTCAGGTATATATTTTTATTATCCTTCCAGATTTCTCAATAGTGCAGAGATACACAGTTGTCTATTTTTAAGTAAAGGGTTAACCTTTTGCCCTTTTAGCTGTGTGTATCCATGGCTATTTGAAGAAGTGTGAACCAAATAGCCTGCTGAAATATTGCATTTCAAAAGACCAGGAATGGGCAAAAGTGGTAAGAGTCCTTATTATACATGAACTAGATGAGCACTCCAGCTGCATTCTGCTTTCAATTACTTTTAAATCATCCCTAATCCCTGGAACTAAAATGTGATTTAAGGAGGAAAACAGTTTGAATTCTGCATTTAGGTAAGAGAGAGAAAAGTCAACAGATAGAAAAACAACGTCAAAAAGGCATTTTTAGACTAAGTATTACTGTTAGACTGAAGCAGGAGTGTTCTTCATGTCACAGGCTAAGATTATAAGATGTCCGCCTGAGTTTTTTCTTAATAACAATGTTGTGAACCCAGACTTTCTTAAAAATAGAAGTTTGTTCTTTTTTTTGAAGAAAACAATGAACTGTTTTGGAACAGATGTACAGAACTCAGTGAGATGACTCATCAGCTGTGCTCAGTTACAGTGGCTTTATCTGTAAAGGCATATAGACGAAAAGCCACTCAAGAGAGTTCGTAAAAGAACAGCCAATCTACTGAGAGCTAATCACACTGGGCTATTCTTGGAGGAACACAATGTTTGTACGTAACGCCAACAGTTACCGGTTATTGCCTCTGCTTGGAAAATGAGTAGATCTGTGCAGTTATTTAATGGTGCTCTATGGAAAGACTCTATTTAAAATACCGGAACCTGTAAGTGTCTGACACTGACCTGACCCAGGGACTGAGCACTCTGCAGTGTGAGGGCGTATCTGCTTAACTTAAGCTTGCTTTTTCCACAGGAGACATCCAGTGACTGGCACACTAAGATGCATATTACAATGCGTTGTTTGCCTAAGATTGCATTAAACTCAGGAAAATGGATTTAATTTTGCATTTTAAAGCCAACTATTGGTATCTGCCTTTTGAAGAAATGGTAGATACCCCATCAGATATCTACTGATGTTAATATATGACACCAACCTTAAATGTAAGGAATGGAGGGGTGAATTGTACCCTTACAACAGAAATAGACATTACATTCTCATTCCCTCTGACACACAAATTAAGACCAGTTTAGTGCAGAATGTTTTGTTTCACAAGTGTGTACTGGCAATCTAAAAACCAAAACCAGAATGGAGCATGTTTACTAGCAAATCATAACTTTCTTTTCAGATCCAATGGATGGTTAAAATAGTCCGGTAGTTAAAATATCTTTTTTGTGACACTTATTGAAAAGATGGCACACCACCTTTAATGTCCTTCAAAGTCAACTGCAGTACCTGCACATCATGTGCCTTTTTTAACAGATGTAAAGCAAATGATATGGATTTGAAGGAGGACATATGGTAAAAGACAGGCAAAGAAATTTGTATGATTTATTCATATAATTTCAAAGTACCATATTTAAAATCTTGTCCCATTAACATCCTTTGCCCACCTAATTACTATAAGTAATTGACAGTTCTCATTAGGAAGAGACAAAACTAAAGGGAATTAAGGTCTTGATCTTGCAATTGGATTTCTATGAGCTGATGCTTTCATTGTGTGTAACCCTTTTGGCATATGTGGGTTTGGTCTGGATACAGGAGTCCATCTGTGTGATCAAGGCCTAAGTGATGTCTTGGGAATTAATCCTATTCTGTTATTTGGAGCAAATCTGCCCCCAAAGTTACATAGCAAGTTAAAAGTTATCAACAGTCATGGAATAAACATATGACAGTACATTACCCGAATATGGAAGATACTACAAATGACCTGCTTTCTGTTAGCCCAAATCTGAAAGCAGAGGAGAAGAAATTTTGCAGACTTGCTCTTTACACTTTTTATTACATTAGTGGTTCTTTTTAAAATTCTTATTGAGAGATTTTAAATGCTGTTTGGGGAGATAAATACACAAATCCTGTTAACAATAATAAAATTTCTTTGTGGTACTCCACCCAGACATCTTTGCAAATATACCCCTCAAGATTTAATCAAGGATTTGAGGAGTTTGGGTTTTTGGGGTTGGGGTTTTTTTGTTTTTTAATTCAAAGCTAGTTTTAAGATCCAATGTACTGTATCATACCTATACAAAATATGTTCATGCCTAATTTATCCATTTTCAGCTGAGCGAATGGTGTGGGCCAAACTTACCCATAGACTAACAACTGCCAGTCCTATTGGAGTGCTGTCACTAATTGGTGTCTAAGCAATAATGTGCATTGCACATGGCAATAAAATGACAGGGAAGTTAAATAAAGTGGTGTGCCAGGGATAAGAACACAGTAACCAAGAAGGTATGCAAAGAGAAGCTATAAAATGCTAAAAATGTATTTAATCCAATTCCTGGCAGTAACTGACCCCACACACAACTGCAACAGCCCCTGCTTTGCCATGTTCTCTTTTAGAATGATTGCCTCTTGTACTTATTCACTTTCATATGTACAACCTATACATTAAAGCGATGCAAAACCCACTTTGCTACACATATTTTCATACCTAACATACTTACTGATGGAGATACCAGTGTATTTAACCACAGATGCTAACATCTGGAATGACAGACTTTTGCTAGCTGGATTCAGGAGACACCCGAACTCATGTAGTCTTCATTTCTGTGCCTCCTGTCCTTCCCACAGCAACAATAGATAAAGACACTGACCCTGTCTCCTGCCTCCCCAGCTGCAATTCTTTTACCCTTCCATAAGACTTTCACTTCCTCATCACGTACTTCACAAGTAATGTGAATCTCCCCTTTTGATAGCAGCTTCATCTCATGAGCCCTATGATAGCCACCCAGAGATGTGCAAGTATCGATTGGCAAGTGCCAATCATCATGATGCACATAACAGCGGGCCAAGTGATTCCTTTCCCCTGGAGCAGTTAAGTGTTATGTTCAGCTGGCATTTTCTTCTTATGGAGCTTTACTTCATGCCTGTCTCCTCTACCCATCCTTTGTAGCACAGACACATGACAACCTCACTGGCACTGTTTCCTTTCCAAAAAGATCAAAATGTTCCCTGAAACAGTGCAAAATTACAGGCGGGGAATATTGTCTCAGAAACAGCTTTCCAAAAAAGAAAAGACCATAAAGGTCATATTTTACTGCTGTATAAGTCTCCTAGTCTTGTGTTTGAACAGGAGAAAGGAACTCCCAGAAAATAAATAGAGTGCGGAATTTCTATTGTCTGTTCTATAAAGTCACTGTGGAGTGGGTGGCTGGTTAAAAAAAAAAAAAAGAAAGAAAAGCAAAAACCACTTTTCCAACATTATATGTATAGGGCATGAACAACAATAGCCTGAATCATAAATATCTTCTTTGCAGCTGGGAGTGAGAAAGAGAGCTTATTGGCTAAGAAGAATGGAGTTTATTATATCACAAGAAATATGCAAGAAAATCAGATTCTGAAGCAAGATCAGGATACTCACTGTAAGAGCTCTATGAATAACTGCTTTGGGGTTTGCTGGCAGAACTGAAAAACAAAATGCTCAACTCAAAAATAAAGCATCTTGCTTTTCCTTATGAAAAGAGATGTTTCATTCCTGGTGAAATTAATGATCATTTCATATTAATTTTCTATAAATCAAGTACTAAAACTCAATCATAGCATTTAGTTTAAATGATGTTAAGTCTAGATAGGCCTCTCTTTTAATTCTTTCTGAGTATTAATTATGTTGTAGATTGCAATTGAGATAACTGTTATCTATACTGACATACATCAAAAAAACCCCACAGGCAGGCAGTAGTGCTATTGAATGTATATTAATAAAAATAATAAAAATATATATACTACAGAAAAGCTTGCTTCAGAAAAGATTGGAAAAAAAAAACCACTTTTAAATGCTGTGAGGCAGGTGGGTTGTGCAAATCATAAGCAACGCTTTTCAAATCTTGGATAGTAATTACTACTTATTCCAAGACAAATTGCTAGCAGGTTAAAGAGAAAGGGTCTTGATCCTTTGCTGAATGGCATTGCTATTCTGAATTTGACTGAGAGTGTTACCATTATTTCTTCTAAATCAGAACCCAGAAGTGCAAAACAGGACTTCTGACCTACCTGGCCCCATTTTAGTATTTAATTTAGCAGGTCAAACATAGCAGTCAGAACTGTTACCAAAATATTTTGATCTGTCGTCAGATGTTTTCTCTTCTCTGATTTCCTTACTTATTCTTTTAAATTCTTGATTATAGAGGTAGTCCAGCAAACATGCTCGGAATATGATAGAAATCCACAGCAACATGAAAATCCAAGGCCGCCAGAAGGTGTATGCTCTTGGCTGAGCCTCTTCAGCCATCCCAAAGGGGATAAAGGTGCAGCAAAGCAAACAACCAGGAGACCTCCTTCAGTAAAGCCTTTTTGCATCCTGCACCTCAAAGTAAGAGCCTAAGCTCCCCCAATACCAAGGCTGTGCCTCCCCTCTTTTTCAGTGGAAGCACCTGGGCCAGCCAAGGATCAGTGGGGCTGCTGGGGAACAAGCGTGGAGCTGCCAGGGGCAGGAGGGAAAAGCCTGCTCCAGTGTGTTGTCAGGGATCAGCACGGGCTGCAATGATGTAATGTGCCACCAGATTGATTATGTGTACCCATCTCTCCCTCTTGACACCTCCTTCAGCTAGGAAGTTCATATCATACCACGTTCAGTATAACCCAGAAAATAGCATCAGTGAGGCGGGGGAGCAGGGAGAAGAGTTCTTTAGTGATTCTTATAATTTGTTAGGAATAAATGTGAATAAAGAAATCTTACTTTTTGTAATACACTGATTGCAGAATGAAGTGTCTGAGTACAAATGTCTTCTAGGATATACAAAGACAAACCTAAAGTTGAATGTACTGCATATGTTCCATTATATGCACACATATATGTTTACCCGTCTACAGCATGTTCTTTTCTACTCTCTCTGTCTACTTATAGCTGAGAAAGACTTGTATATATTTAAAATACATTAACACTGTGCAGTTCTAACATTCCACATAAAATGCCAATAGGAGCAAGAAAGTAACAGGTTCCAGTCCAGATCTTACGCCTGTCCTAGCACCCATGTTTCATTTTTCAATGGGCAATATCACTACTTCAATATGCCTCAGTGATTACCATAGCCTAGAAAGTTGCTGCAGGAATTCCAGCTATGTCCCAGGCAGATGTTGAGGACCTGGGCTATTGTGGCATTATAATTTCAAAGGGGTTACACCAACATAAATCAAGAGTCATCATGCTGTAACTATATATATATAGACATCTTTATATATATGTTCATTCCTATGAATTTAAAATAGGTTCAATCAGTAGGCTTAAGGACATCTGTTAAATGACTATTCTCTGCAAAATTACAAAATGATGGAAAAACAGACAAATATGTTTAAGAATACTTACTGGTTAACTGTACTCCCCTTAGTATCTGCATTTTCTAATGAATATGGCATGATATTTACCTTTCACACAGGCATAAAGCAAGACACAACTTTAATAGTGTTTGCAAAATGCTATATAAGTGCAAATGATTGATAAAGCCAGTGAATGGCAAACAGCCAAAGAATATTTAGACTGAGCAGTGCTTAATCCAGGGGCCTCTAGGGAAAATGCTTCTCTTCTAGCTTTTCCATAATTCACAAATCCGGAATTGGTGAGCAAAAGTAATTCTTTACATACTCTTAGATACTGAGAAAATGGAAGAATTTAACAGCCAATAGTTGATCCATTTTCCTGTCATGTGAGGTATAAAAAGAAGACATATGATTGGTAATGATTATACAGCAAATTCACTGGATATTTCCTTCTTGTTATTAATCGATGATCTCTGGATACATTCAAAACCCACCTGGACATGTTCTTGTGTGACCTAATCTACACGATCCCACTCTGATGGGTGGGGTTGGACTACATGATCTTTTGAGGTCCCTTCCAACCCCTAACATTCTGTGATTCCGAGATCTCTTTCCTTTCAGTAGGCTTTGTGGGCTTGTAGTATGCTGTGGTGGTTTAGCCCTGGCTGGAGGCCAGACGCCCACCAAAGTCAGTCTATTACTCCCCTTCTTAGTTGGACAGGGGCTAAAATATATATTAAGAGGCTCAGGAGACAAAATAAGGACAGGGAGAGATCATTCTGTCAGCAATGACATGGGCAAAACAGACAACACAAAGTGAAGAAGAGAGAAACTACCTAATTTATTACACTACACTACAAAGAACAGTAAAACCAAAGTCAGGCGCATGACCAGATCTTAAAACAAACGCAACCAGATCTTAAAACACTTTCCCCCCACCGTTCCCTTCTTAGCAGACTTTAGTCAGAATTTTGCTCCCTTCCTCCCCCCCACTCACAGTACAGGGGGGGCAAGGACTGGGGAAAATGGGGTTCTCGGTAGCACCTTCCTCCCCCCCACACCTCCTCCATTCTAAGCAGACTTCCCTTTAGCCATGATCTTGCTCCCTTCTTCCCCCTGCTCGCAGTACAAGGGGGCAGAGACTGGGAAAAAATGGGGTTCTTGGTTACTTATTCATGAACTGTTTTTCTTTTCCAGATCTTAAAACACCTCTAACCTCCACCCCCACCCCCACCACCCCCCCCCCCCCGCTCCCCCAGCTTCCTTCTTAGCAGACTTCACTCTAGTCATGATCTCACTCCCTTCTTCCCCCCAATCGCAGCACAGGGGGGCAGGGACTGGGAGACGGGGGCTTCAGTCAGTCCCTTGCAAGTGGGTTTCCATCTTGGCTGGGGAGGGAGGGAAGGGCATTCATCCCACACCCTCCCCCTGCTGCACCGTGGGGTCTCACCCACAGGAGATAGGCTTCCACAAACTTCTCCAACATAAATCCTTTCCCAAAGGGCTTTATCTCTTTATCACAGTGTCTCTCTCAGTCCCAGTCCTCCGTGGGATTGCAAGCCTCTCCTCAGCAAACCTGTTCCAACACAAATATTTCTCTCTCATCTCTGTGTCTCTGTTTCTCCTCATGGCTGCAAGTGCTGGCAGGGGGTTGTTCCAACGTAGGGTCACAGTGTTTTCTCTATGTCTCCACCTGCTCCATCCAGCGTGGAGCCCCTTCACGGGCTGCAAGTAGGGTCTCGGCCTTTCCCATGGGTCTCTCCACAGGCTGCAAGGGGCATCTTTCTCTCCAGCACCTGGGGTGCCTCCTTCCCTGCCCTGTTCCGGCCTTGGTGCTTGCACAGCTTGTTACATCTTCTCACTCCCTTCTCTGGTGGCAAAACGCAGTTGCTTCCAGGTTTTTTTCTCCTATATGTGATTCTCAGAGGTGCTATGATTATCTCTAGCTGTGACTTTGGCCTTGAATTGCCTGGTGTTTACATTTTTGGGGGCCGGCAGAGCATTCCAGCAGCCATTTTCTGCAGCCCCTGGTCTCTCTCTCAGCATCCAGCTACGCAAAACTGCGACATATGCAATGGCATTTAATATTATGTCTCAAAACAAGAAATTGCTGGTTAATAAAAGACATTTATCCAGCATGAGAGAAATCAAGAGGCTTTTTCTTAAAAGAAGATAGCACAAAAAAAAATGGTAATGCCATAAATAAATATAACTCTATTTGATTCAATAACATCCTTAGAATTCAAGGTTTTTAAAAACTGTTTAATGTATTTTATAGTCACAGCAGCAGACTCTCTCAAAGGATTTGTTTTCAGAAAGCTCTAACTGTGTAAACTTTATCACCCACACAAAATCATGCTGGCTTTCAGAAAGCTGGAGTTTCAGTGTGGAAAATACTTTTTGCCTTTGTGTTTCACATCATTTTGTGTACATACAGCTCTTACTCGAAGGATCAATAAATAGGGATTCTTTTCAGAGCATGATTGGGACTTAATATTCTAACTTGGTCTTGGTGCTATAGCTTGTCATCTAGATTGAAACTCTGCTGAAAATGTAATTATAGAATAGAATCACCTATACCTCATTAACCTCTTTTCCACAAAATCCCAAGGAAGTTTTCCACAAGACAAACCCACAAGTTGGAAGGGTAGATGGGAACCAAGGGGGAGGAACAAAGAAAAGTTATTCTTGACATGATAGAAAGCATGCATTGTCCATAGAAAATACAATATGTCCATACTTCCATCTATCCTGGTAAAAAAAGCACTCTATGCTGACTGCCATCATACAGATTCTTTGCTGCCTTTACTGAAAGAATAATTTTTACCAGTAGTTAAACCAAAACTAGTTTGCAGTTCTTCCACAGTAAGGGTTTTTATGGGAAACAAAGATGTCATGAGAATACTCACCTAGAAGAATCAAATATTTTGTCACTTCTCCATTGACTCTACAGAAAAAATGAAGCAGAAAGTTTCACTCCCCAGCTAAGTGCTTTGACGACTACTGGAGTGTGGTGACATCTTTCCTCCCAGGAGAAACTTATCACCAGTCAATTCTTAAACGAGATGGGACAGTGTCAACTTAACATTTTAGGCTGACTGCCCAGGTTGGTGCTCACAGCACAGGTATTCAGGAAACCCAGTTTCACCTTCTCATTCTACTGGCTTTAAAAGGTTAGTGTGGGAAAAAAAACAAGCCCAGAATCTTTATATGATTTGGCAAAACTGAATTATTTTTTTTCTGGACATCCTTAAATACCACACACAGTAGTATCTGATATCATATCTTATCTAACTCCTCCATTAGGAAAGATCTCTTGTGTCTTATATATAATTCAGTAGTGATAGCTTAATAGCTAATTTGCTTATGACAACCAATATGAAAGAACCCTTAATGACCAGGAGAATAAAGTCACTTTTGCTCTTGGTCTGAGATTTAGATTTTATATAAAAGATTAAAATCACAAGAAAAGGTTTTATTTAAATCATAATAACAACAACAATAATAACAATAATTAATAATAATCCACCATTTCTAATTACTATCAACCACAATGAATAATTTGGATATGATGAGAGGAAGGAATCATAAATCCTAATATTTTAGGGAACAGATTAATTCAATGTAAAGAGTATGAAACAGTTGAAGACATGAGTAACATTTTTAAATGAAGAGTAACTACACTTTAATATTATATGTGAAAATTAGAGGAGTCTAGAGATTACAAGGGTTAAATTGCATCTTTACCAGGATTATTTTATTCAGGCTGTGTATTTATGAGGATCCTGCAAAGATAATAAAAAAGGAAAAAAGTTTCTATAATGCTCCAAGTGTATGGATCCTTAGCCTCAATGTCTGCTGATCAAATATCTGTAGGACACTAATCGAAGTTTTCCATGGCTTTCAAGCTGACACTTTCATACAGGCAATGTTCCTGTTCAAACAGAATTTTTGGCATAGGTTAAACCTATTAGTAATGATTGTCAATCATATTGCCAACTGCTTTCATTTAACACATTCCAAGGAATTTAAATACACTTAAGACACATGTTATCCCAAGGGCTATTTTAGTCTAGCATCTAAATAGAACCTCTCATATTATAGACAGAGGTGCGGCAACACGTCCTTTATTTGTGGGCTTAGGAAAAGGCAAGAGCACAACAGCCTGCAGCCATCAAGACCGTTCTGAAGTGTGCAATGGAAGCAACCCACCACACACAAATTGGTGGTTACCTTCACCAGACAACAGAAACAATTTTAGAAGTAGACAGGGTTGGGATTTTCCCTCTCCCTCATGAATTCCAAGCTTGCTGGGAATGTCTTTCTGTGCAAAGTGAATATTATTCATCAAAGTACACAGTGAGCAGAACAGTTCAGAAGTGATTGTACAACATAGTCTGTATTTCCAAAGTAGGCACAGGCACTCCTTATATAAATCACAGCTGCAGCAGTGACAGGAAAAATATAAAGCATAAACTGTATTGTTAAAGGTTTTAGTAAATCATCAGAGCCTGGAAGTTGCTTGGGGATTTTAGCTCAGTGCTGTTGATGGCTGCCGACTCTCCTGTAGTCAGATAAAGAACACAGGGCAAATTCAGTTTTCCAGGGCAAGGTTCTGGTGGAGGATGGGGGGCTGCAGGGGTGGCTTCTGCAAGAAGCAGCCAGAACCTTCCCCTAGACCTGACAGAGTAAATACCAGCTGGGCTCAAGACTGGCCCCACCACTGGCCAAGGCCAAGACCATCAGTGATGGTCACAGAGCCTCTGTGAATCACATTTAGGAGAAAAAAAAATGCAAGCAGCTGCTTTTTGCCACCAGAGAAGGGAGTGAGAAGATATAAGAAACTTTGCAGACACCAAGGTCAGCAAGAAGGGGGGCAGGGCGGGAGGAGGGGCTCCAGGCAAAAGAGAGATTCCCCTGCAGCCTATGGAAAAGACCATGGTGGAGCAGGTTGTCCTCCTGCAGCACATGGATGATGACAGGGAGCAGAGATCCCATCTGCAGGCTGTGGAGGACCCCACACCAGATCAAGTGAAGACAGATACAGGACACTGTGATCCCATGGGAAGCCCACCTCGGAGAAAGCTCCTGGCAGAAACTGCAGTCCATGGAGAGAGACAGAGACACAAAGAAAGTGAGACCCACAATAGAGCAGGTTGGCTGGCGGCGGGGAGCTTGTGAGTTCATGGGGCTTGAGGCTGGAGCAGTCTGGACCTGAGAGACTGAGTCATACTCTGATTCTATGACTGCACCCCACAGAGGCAATCTACGCTGGGGCAGTTGGTGAAGAGCTGAAAAGGGCTCACGTTGGAGAAGTTTGTGGAGGGCTGTCTCCCATGAGTGGCACCCCATGCTGGAGCAGGGGAAGAGTGTGAGGAATGCCCCTGCCCCCCCCTGCCCCCCCCCCAGAAGAAAAACAACTTGTGAACAACTGACTGAAACTCTTGTTCCCCATTTTAGCTGCTTGTGTCACCTGGGGGAAGGGGGAGAAGAAAGAGAAATCATGAATAAAGTTGACTCCGCAAAGGAGGGAGGGGTGGAAGGACATGTTTTAAGATTTGGTTATACTTCTCATTATCTTACTCTGGTTTCACTCAGTGTATGTATGTAATAAATTAGATGGGTTTTTTTTTAATTCCATGTTGAGTCTGTTTTGCCTGTGAGGCTACTTGCGGAATGATCTCTCCCTGTCCTTATCTTGACTCCTAAGCCTCTTAATGTATATTTTCTCCCCTGTTCAGCTGAAAAGGGGAGTGGTGGAGAATCTTTGGTGGGCATCTGGCCTCCAGCCAGGGTCAAACCAGCACATTCAGTGTGTGCATGTGGGCAGATTCTACTTGGGCCAATACACATATATTTGTGCTTTCAAGGGAAGGTTTTGTCACCAAAGGAGCTGCCAAATTCAGTGTGATTCTCTAGCTGGATCAATGTAAATCCAAAGGTCTCCTTGTGTATTTCAGCAACAGAAATTATAATTATGAGAAACTAATTTAAAATTCATTTTTTTAAGTGCAAGAACTTCTAACTACGCTTTCAGCTACATGGCACTCAGAGAACTGCTCCTGAACAGCAACTCCAGTCTTACTTTACCAAACTCACATGGATCATCTAATAATACAGGAAATATGGTGGTGCTTTTCCTATTTTTGAACACGCACAACCCCCTCAAAAAAAAAAAAACAAACAAACACTTGTGGAATATACAGCAAGAACAGCACAAATTTAAACAATTATAAATTTAAATAACCTGAAGAAGTTTATTTTTTGAGATCCGTGCTTGCTTTATATATCAGACACAAAACCAGAAGTGGAATTGCTGCCATACCTCTCACAGCATAAGTAGCAAAAGTCAGTTTTTGTTGTTTTGGAAATGCTAAAGGTTCTGAATGAGACTTGGTACATCTGTGTATGGTCAGGTTGGGCTTATAGGACACTTTCTACGACTTTATGACATGTGATAAGGCAGACCACACCCCGTTTTCTCACAAGAGACGCTGTCTCCAAAATGTATACTGCCTTTTATGAAGGCTAAAGCCCTCTTGGAAATGAAGCTGGAAAGGGACATAAAGGATAATAGAAAGGAGTATTTTAGATACGTGAATAGTAAGAGGATGACCAGGGATAATGTAGGTCCCTTGCTGAATGAGGAGGGTGTCCTGGTAACGGGGGATCCTGAGAAGGTGGAGATACTGAATGCCGCCTTTGCTTTGGTCTTCACTTCAAAGGCCCCTCAGGACACACAGACACTGGATGAAAGTAGGAGTATTTGGGAAATGAAGAATTTCCCTCTGGTTGAGGTAGGGGAGGTCCAGGAGCGGCTCAAAGGGATTAATGCACACAAATCCATGGGCCCAGATGGGTTACATCCATGTGTGCTGATGGAGCTGGCGGAGGTGATTGATGAGCCGTTCTCTATCATCTTCAACAGGTCTTGGAGGACAGGAGAAGTGCCTGAAGACTGGAGGATAGCCAGTGTCACTCCAGTCTTTAAAAAGGGCAAGAAGGAGGAACCTAGTAACTATAGGCCAGTCAGCCTCACCTCTGTCCCCGGAAAGGTAGTGGAACAGCTTGTTCTGGACACCATCTCCAAGCAATTGGAAGAGAAGAAGGCCATGAGGAGTAGTCAGCATGGATTCACCAAGGGGAAATCGTGCTTGACCAATCTCATAGCCTTCTACGATCTCATGACAGGCTGGGTAGATGGAGGGAGAGCAGTGGATGTCACCTACCTTGACTTCAGCAAGGCCTTTGATACTGTCTCCCATGACATCCTGATAGCAAAGCTGAGAAAGCATGGGATAGATGAGTGGACACTGAGGTGGGTTGAGAATTGGCTGTCAGACCGAGCCCAGAGGGTTGTGATTTGTGGAGCAGAATCTGACTGGAGGCCTGTGACTAGCGGTGTTGCCCAGGGCTCGGTGTTGGGTCCAGTCCTGTTTAATATCTTCATTGATGACCTTGATGAGGGAATAGCATCGACCCTCAGCAAGTACACCGATGATACAAAGCTGGGAGGAGTGACTGACACACAGGAACACTGCGCTGCCATCCAGCGAGACCTGGACAGGCTGGAGAGATGGGCAGTAAGAAACCGGATGAAGTTCAACAAAAGCAAGTGTGGAGTCTTGCACCTGGGAAGGAACAACCGTTTGTATCAGTACAGGCTGGGGGATGACCTGCTGGAGAAGAGCTCTGTGGAGAAGGACCTGGGGGTCCTGGTTGATGACAGGTTGACCATGAGGCAGCAGTGTGCCCTGGTGGCTAAGAGAGCCAATGGGATCCTGGGGTGCATCCGGAGGAGTGTAGCCAAAGGAGGTGATCCTCCTCCTCTACTCTGCCCTGGTCAGGCCCCACCTGGAATATTGTGTCCAGTTCTGGGCTCCTTGGTATAAAAAGGACAGGGATCTCCTGGAGAGAGTCCAAAGAAGGGCTACGAAGATGATTAAAGGCCTGGAGCATCTCCCCTATGAGGAAAGGCTGAGTAAGTTGGGACTGTTCAGCCTTGAGAAGAGAAGACTAAGGGGGGATCTAATTAAAGTTTATAATTATCTTAAGAAGGGGATGCAGGGAGAATCAGCCAGCCCCTTTTCAGTGGTCTGTGGGGATAGGACAAGGGGCAATGGCTACAAGTTGGAGCATAGGAAGTTCCACACCAACATGCGGAAAAACTTTTTCACAGTGAGGGTGACAGAGCCCTGGGACAGGCTGCCCAGGGAGGTGGTGGAGTCTCCTTCACTGGAGATATTCAAGACCTGCCTGGACGCCTATCTGAGTGATATGTCCTAGGGAGCCTACTTTGGCAGGGGGGTTGGACCCGATGATCTCTTGAGGTCCCTTCCAACCCCTACAATTCTATGATTCTATGACTCTATGATTATGCCATCATTCACTGGATAGCAGTCTTTGCCCACCCTGTGAGGCAGCTTGACATCCTTCAAAGCTTTATGCGGAGGACTAAATTCTTCAAACATCATTAATATACACTATATACAGCATTACCTATTGTACTGTACTGCTGGAGTTCACCAGTGTCACTATGGGTTGGAGTTTTTATATGAACTGCATTAGACATCAAGACCAAATTATTTTCCATGTAATCTTCAGGGAGTCCTTCAGGAAAGTGAAAACAATGAATTTGAAGATTCATTTCAGTGCCAGCTAGCAGGAATCTTAAAGACTATTCTATGTTACACATCACAGCAGATTTCAAAGCTAAAAATGTGCCCGTGAGTAATGTGCTACAAAGCAGTTTTCTTTGTAAAATGTAGAAGTGCATCCCAAATGAGTTGATAAATAAAACAAAAAATATGTCCTCTGTATATTGAAATGGGGAAAACCTATCATCTAAACCCAGACTAATAAATTTTGATTAGGCTGTTTGATAAGTTCATCTTCAGTATTCAGATACTGTACAACCACTTTAAGACACCAAACAGAAAGGCAGAGCAGTGCTGTTGTTTAAACTTGACAGTGCTATCTGATCACAGCCATAAGAAAAAGTTCTCAAGAATCTATCTAGGCTACTAACAAATAGAGCTTTATTGTCAAATACTGGCAGAATTTAATAGAAAATAATTAATAATATTGGGTAAAGAAAAGAAATTCCTGTAAAAACATGCAAAAGAGTTACAATCTCAAAGCACAGTTATCCAAAAAGACTGCAGAATGAATCCTACTTTGCCACTGAACAGTGAGCATTTTTTCTACCAGGTAAGTACTATCATAGGTTTCTTTCACACATGCTGGCCCATGGATGTGGTCTCCACAGCGCTCTAAACACAGGTCACACCATTTGCAGACAAAATCCAGCTATGAGACTCTCTCATTGCATAAAACAATACAGGAAAAAAAAAAAAAAAAAAAAAACCTGAAATTGTGCAAAAGGAAAAATCATGGGCTGTATTAGTTGCAAGAAATTCTTTGAATCAATATGGTATTTGTGTCCTGCATATCTGTGACATCAACAAACTCATTAACTATGCCTCCCTCTCTTTCTGGCTCCCTCTCCCTCCCCACACCCCAACTTGTTTTAAATCTCCCTTAGACAATTCACTGGGGGGTCCCATTATGTACTTCAGGTTTACGTTGTACAGTAGCATCTTCCTGTGATTCTGTGATTCTTCCCAGCCTGCACCTGCCTGCCTGAATTGAGTCAGGGCCATTGCTTTTTGGCCATCCTGCAGCCACAGATGGACCTTCTGGATTCCATCCTCAGAGTTGAAGCCAAAACAAGAATGGCACATTTGATTTTCTGTCTTTTTACATGTAAACTGGTATATTTCTTTCTTGATGGAGAATTAGGACTCAATTCCAAGTCGGTGTGTATTTGGGAAATCAGCTCACATTGAAGGCTTAATGATAATTTTGAATTATAGATGCATTTTGATGCTGCATTGTTCCTGTCAGTTTTATAACTGTAAGGTTCCTGAAGAGAAGAGAAATGGCACTTAGCACATACATACAGCGTAATATATTTCCTCCAAGAAAAACATATAATCATTTTGATTTCCCTCTGTCACACAAACTTACAATTGTCTTGTATTTCCAGCTGATACCTTGGAATAAAGTTAGATAATGAAGATTTCATTAAGTGTGTCATCAGTCTCAGTGACATCAGCACAGTTATAGAAGGCTGTTTGAAAGAGTTTGAAGGAGGGGGGGGGGTTGCAGAAAGTGCAAGTAGAGCTACCCTTCTCCTACAGGATCTTACCTATTCTGATGAGCTGGGTAAGCTGAATGACTCCTATAAATAGATGGCTTGCCAAAAACTGCTTCTATTATTAGCTATTAGATAGATGACAACTAATCAGCATTCACTTTTCTAATTGCACTGCATCTGGGTTCTTCTGAGTCCTCTGTAATTGTGTCTTTTTGGAGAGGAAAAATGGGAAAGGAAAGCTCTGCCAGTCTTATTTGCACATCTTTGCCAAAATTATGATTTAATAGCAATAAAATTTTCAACAGCGAGGCAATTTTTCCCTGTTTTTATCCCAAAGTCATATCAAGTGAACCTGAATCAATGATAAATGTCTACATTAAAACCATCATTGCTAATAGTATTCTATATCATTCGTCTTTTGCTCAGTGTGACCAAATTACAATCAGCACATGACTATAGCTACTTGTGATTAATGACAGTTTTACTTAGTAACTGACAGTGAAGCTTCTGGGAGGAAAATGGTAATATATTTCAAAATTTCAAGCTATAAATTTTGGAAAAAAATAGCTCTATTTTCAAAGCCATAGTTAACATGCCTACTGCTGCTTTTACCACTGTCAGACTGAAGGGCTTAAAGTTGCTCAAATTTTGAAGGCATTACTCTTCTCTTCTCAGGATGGAAGTTTCATCTTATGTGTTCTTAAATCCTTTACAGACTCTACACAATATTTCAGAAGAACTGGAGAGTAGGGAGGGAAGCGTGTTGCAATTACTCAGGAAAAAATAATAAATTAATGACCTGGAATAAAGTCTCTCTGAGAGCATGGTAAATTAAAAAATTATAGATAACCTTTATGAATGAATTAGAGAGTAGGCTTTGTGAAACACTGGAGGAAAGCTGTAAAAGCTTTCACTTGGCAGAGTCTGATCTTGATAAGGTCAGAAGTGGCTAAAAGCCATTTTTACAATCTGATGGCCACTCACCAGCTTTAGGCTGGTGTTTCTTAGTCTGGCACAGATGTTCACATCAAAACAAGCACTCCTGCTGACAATCTCAAGAGTCTGAAAAAGCAGAGAGACTTCCCAGGCCTCTTGCCCACAATTATTCTGGTACAGAACAGCTGGACAATGTATGAATGACCTGTTCTGCCATTGCCAAAATTATTATAAGCCTGAGAAACCTCTGGTTTTGAACGATCAGTCTGTAAATGGTGCCAACACTACTGTTATTCAAGAGTAAGAATAAAGCTTAAAAAAAGGTTTATGTTTTATGTGGAACTTTTACAGTATTTATGAAAGATTGATAGTTGCTTTCTACCACATGAAGGCAACAGCAAAATTTGCTTCTGTCTGACTGGGAGCAAAGTGAAAAGATCCTTTTGAAGGCGAAACCCTGGCACTAAGTGAGGTCACTAGCCAAACTCCAATGGGCTTCAGCCAGTCTGTCACTGCACCCTAAATCTCCCTATGTGAGAAAACTTACCTTTTTTTCCATCTTCCTCACAGATGAACTTCAGAATACACGTGATAACTGCGTATTAGCTGCTTCTGTGACTTTTCCTCAATAATTTTTCTGTTTCCATTTTCTGATATGTTAATTGGGGGTAATTACATTTACCCTGATTCATATGACTGTATTAACTATCTTATGTTCACAACGTCAGTATGCAACCTGAATATGTGACTATTTATATTGGGTTTTCTTTTCCTATGCATCAGTTATTGAAACACATATAAATGTGTATTTCTCCTGGTTTGAGCTGAGATGGAGGTAATTTTTCTTTCCAGTTGCCAGTATAGTGATGCGTTTTGGATTTAGTAGGAAAATAATATTGATACACTGATGTGTTCCTAGCTAGTGCTTACACTCAACCAAGGACTTTTCAGCTCCTAATTTCCTGCCAGGTACAGAAGAAGCTGGGAGACCCCAGCCAGGACAGCTGGCCCAGACTGGCCAAAGGGACATAATTGACTGCCACAGAACATCACGCTCCTGAAAGGACTGGGGAAGTGAGCTGGGATTGCTGATTGGAAACAAACTGGGCATAAGGGTGTTTTATTTTCCTCTCACATGTGGTGAGCAATTGCTTTTGTGCATCAATTGTATTATTGTTACTACTATTGCTATTACTATTCATATTATTCCCTTCATCTTATTACACTGTCTTTGTCTCAACCCACAAGGTGGGTTTTTTCCATTCTCCTGCCCATTCCTTTGTGGTTGAGGGGTGAACAAGTGGCTGCTTAGTGCTTTAGTTACCAGCTGGTGTTAAACCACAACAGTATTCTTGTGCATAAACACACACATGTTTTGAAGTAATGCAATTGCAAAATAGAAATACTTTTTCCATTTCTGAGTAAATGAACAAAATATCATTGTCTACTGGAATTTCACAGAATTTGACCTTTCAAAGTTGTCCTTAAGACCCAGTAAAAAAATAATCAATGAGATTAAGAAGTATCATTTTAATTTGGGGCATTTACCTTACCTTTAAATTCTACTGGGACAAGAACCTGTTATCAGCCTTTACTAAAGAAATATAGTTTCTAAAAACAATTAATTATCTGATCTTTTAAAATTAATTCCTATTGTGACTAGAAATGGCATCTAAGAATTCTGGGAGACTGTAAAAGGCTAGAAAAGAAATCGTGGTTCTGTTCTCTTATTTTCCTTTTCTTTTAACAAATGAGTAATTTAAAATGTTTTCCTAATGACAGTCACCTGGGATCTGGCCATCAACCCAGCAACATTTTGCATGTGGACAATCACTAAGTTTCATCATTACGCATAGACAAGAGAAGCTGGGTTGTCTGTGGCAGGGGGGTTGGAGCTCTATGATCCTTGGGGCCCCTTCCAACCCAGACCATTCTATGATTCTATGATTCTATGGTCTGTGTTTAATATAGTGGAGTCACCACTAATGCTGATGCAGATAACAGCACAGCTTACTTTTTCAAATCTCAGAAAGAGGTTAAAGATGCAGAAATGCAACACCATAAAAATTGATAACACACTACTTGTAAACTGAGCAGATGTGATTTGCAGACTATTGAAACACTTTTGTGTTGCAAAACCCTTCAAAGTAAAATTATGTCAGGTAATTCTGCTTCTTTTAAAAATTAAAGACAGCCTTTATCTACTTTGCTGTCAGTTCCAAAAGTATCACACAGTAACAAAATATGAAAGCATAGTTAAATATATCTATTATTTCAGTAGTAGAACTACTTACTTAAGGTTCACTTTATTTTTAGTTTATAAATTCATTTATTCTTACTGTAATTTTGATGCAATAAAAATTAACAATGTAAGTCAGTGCATAAAATAGTAAAGATATTGCCTGAAACTATTTGTATGGAGATAACAAATACATTGTGACATTCAGACCTCATTGAAAATCCATAGAAAGTGACCTTTGCAATGACTTACAGGAATTTAAATCTCTCAATGCAGTAAGTGAAGTTTACACCTAATTACTTATTCAGAATCTTCCCTTGAAAGTACTACATGCAATAGAATAATCATAAATAAAAAGTACACACTGTTCTTCTGAGGCACCTATTCACAATGATTTTGTTTCACCTTTTGTACCAATGACATAGTAGAGCATCTTAAGAGGCAAAGCTTTTCCTCCAGGATTAGTTAAAGTGTAAACTTCATGGTAGTTAGGTCAGAAATTGAATTTAGCACATCTGAAAAATTCTACCAGCTGCATTTTAACACCTTCAGACACCTAATACACTTAATGTCTGTGAGTATTTTCTTCTCCCAATTAACCTAGTGAGATCTTAATCACATAGTTTGTCAAGATAAGTCTCACATTTCAGTTTACTGGTATATTAATTCTCTGATTTTTAATATCTTGTATTAGTATATTTGAATAAAAATAGATTAAAATAATAATGTATACTTATTAGGTAATTATGCTATGATCATTATTAGCTAATATTTTATAGTGTCACTTAAACATTCAAGTCTATCACAATATATGTTACAATTTGGTAAGGTTTGACTTCCAGATTAGGTTTAAAGCAAAGAAATTGTCACTGCATAGAGAACTAATTATATCAGTGAGATTTTGAGGGGGGAAAATAACCAATGCCATAACAAACAAAACCAAACCAAACAAAACAAAACAAGTATTAGTCCGACAATGAAAAGAAAATCAATACGAATAGCTTGTAACTGCATTACTTCAATAGTTAAATTATGATGAAACCTGAAAAATGTTGTAAGGCATCAACAATTATCTAGTCTTTCAGGAGTTCTCTTCCAAAGCAGTGGCCTCTTCATAATTTATTTTATTTTGTGTTCTTATTACTGAAACAGAGGCAGAAGCATGACCTTCGCAATTGCTGTGCTACTAAAATTTAAACATTAAAGATTATGAATTGAAATTAATGTTAACAAATTGCTGTCCGTTTCCTATGATATTTTTTGGTTATAACTTTTATTGGTGTCAGATCTACATCTGTAAGCAGTTGCAGAGCTTTCATACATTCTCTGAAAAACTGTCATCAAAACATTCATTACTTATAAAGGTAGTTGGAATATCAAAATTTTTGCTGGGAAGAGAGTTATTCATCTAACCCAGGATCTTAACTCCGTGTCATGCCTTTCAGGAACAGCTTCCCTGACACCAACCCTGAGGCCAGCTGTTTTACTACTTTCAATTAAGAAAAGATATATTCTTGTGATTATCAACACCTTGCACAGCAATAATAAACTACAAAGTTGTGCCAAATGTATGCCAAAAGAAAAAAAAAAAAGACAGCTGATGTCAATTTGCTAGTCCTTGTTCCTGGAAGAAGATGCACAAAATGTGTATCTCCAAAGTGCCAGTCTTTTAAAACATTTTTAAAAAATAGTAATTTTAAGTGTGTAAGTATTCCCACTGAAGCCAATGGGGGTCACTTAAGTCAACAGCACTACTGCGTGCTTAAATGGCAGATAAATGAGGACACCAGTTTGGGTAAAGTGAAAAAAAGAAAGCATCTATTTAAGCACTGAGGCCTACTTAATAAAAATGAGTCACAGAGCAGCTTAACCATATTTCTCCACTGGGACAGAGATGGAGAGAGAAACAAAGTACAATGTAGAACATTTATGTTTAGAAACTGTCACCTCAGCAGCAGCAGGACTCAGTTCCTCTGCAATAGGAAATTCAGTGGATAAAAAATAGTAGTTTTCGCATTAATCTGAAAAACAATGACTTAAGATTTCTTTCCTTTCTTTTTTTGTCTAAAGACTGTTTTTATCACTAAACAACTTTTAATTTCTTCATATTTCTTTACAGAATATTCCTGTATTGTTGCCTTAAAAATAATAATATTCTTGATAGCTTATGACTGTGCACTTTCATTAGAATAAAAGCCTCAATACTAGATAAAAATTTCGGCCTAGGGCTCCTCACTCATCTAATACTAATTTTCCCTTTATTTCATTACACTTTCTTTCCTGTTCTAACTTCCTGTATTGCCAGAAAGCTGCCCATGGCCCTGGAAGTTTACAGTTTATATTTTGTATAGATTTGTACTTGTTAATATTTTATTCATTGCTTTTTCATGGCACTTATTTTAGCACTTCTGTATACACCCTTCTCTAGAGGATAACATTTCAGGCCATGATGTAATATAAGTGAGGAAAGCCCCTGGAAGGTTATAAAAGGCTCCAGAAATTTGCAGTGGCATTCCACCTTGCACCTGGGGTGTCCTACACTCTGGCATAGCACAAACACCTTTCAGCACTGTTTTTTCTTGGGAACTTAAAAAGAGTGACAGTGGTGATTGAGCTCCAGAAGTTCACCTTAAACAATTACATTAGAATTTCTTTGTTTTGTCGGAGAAATTTGGACACTGTAGAGACTTTGACTTCCCAGTAGTACATCTGGTAGAGCTCTCTCTGCAGAAGAGGTCGATGGCGCTGGACCAGTCTCTCTTGCCCTTGTGAATTTGTCTCCTACAAGCTATAAGGAAATGTAAGAAAATATTAAGGAAATCTTAAATTTTCCCAATTGTTTTGTGATATTTGAGTATCATTTTTGAGAGAAAAAGGTATCAAAATATGCTAAAAAGGAGCACAAAATATTGCAATGTATAAAAAGACTGAATAATCTGAAAATCCTAGAAGACACAGGGAAAAGACATGAAGAAACTGTTCCAAGACAGCAATGTGTTCCTGCTACATTTACACTTACACCTTGTCTTTACACAAGTACCAATATTTGCATGGAAAATGTCATGTTTGTCATATATCTTTGCTAAATAAATGCATAATCTAAACAAAGCTGAAAATCAATGTAGATGTTTACTCATGGGTAACTGAAGTCAGAATTAAATCCTAATAGTTCATTAAAAGTGAAGGCCTTAATTAAACTCAATGAAATTAATAACTTAAACTGTCCAGTTAGCATTATAACTTCCCAATTCATTTCCAGGTCACCAGACAGAAATGTGTGGAAGGAAAAGCAACACGATTACTGTATGTTGTGCACTGCTCTCATCCTAACTCCCAAATACAGCATTCAATCCACTGCTAGAAAGAAATTAACTCTATCCTAGCCAAAACCAGGACACTGTATTACTTTCTAAAAGTCTCGAGATTTTGTTCCATACATTATGGGTTTCCCCCTCCTCTTTTTTTTTTTTATTTTTCATTTATACATAATTTTAGTTTATACACAATTTAATTACATGAATCTGGACTACTTTTGCTTCAGATGAATGCTGACAACAGAAATGCTACCCACACAAAAGAAGCACTCTGCCTTTGAAGTACCTTCGGTAGCAACACTTGAGTTTCTTTTTGAAATTTAGGATGATCAAATTATATAAATAGATAATTCAATGAGTGCTACCAAACACTTAGAGAGTGTGTCTGACTTTTCCATGGGGTAACACTCACATGGGGAAATAAATCTTTCATACATGGTGGCCCGTCACTGTTGGAATGTTGACAGGAGCCTCCATTGCAAGAGTCCTTGCATCTCCAGTGAGATTGGGAGCTGGAGCTCAGCTGGTCCATGGTCCTATATGACCACTGCAGTTGCATGCATGATTCATTGCTCTTTATTATTTTAAATCATGCATAAAGCACCTCCTAGTTGTCTTAACTGTATAGAGAAGATTGTCCTATGTGACAATTGCTGCATCTGCAGGAAGAGTTTATACTATTTCAAATTACCTGTGTGCAACTTGGTCAATTCTTTAGCAGGGATTGACAGAAGCAATGCAGATTGACTGTCATAGCTAGATTATTCATGATTTACCTGTATAAAGGTCTTTCCTACCTACTGGTTTGGAGAGAATAGTAGCTGCATGGGGGAATCTCCAGGACTGTCTGAGTTCCTGTAACAGTGAGTCACATGTTTACTGAGAAGCTGTCTATTAGTGCAGTTCTTCACCTTGTTTCTAGTTAGTCCCTTGTCTGAACCTACAAAACAGTATCTGGGGAGTTCTGGACTAACAGGGACTTGCTGAGAGTCCTGGATATGCGTATCCACACACGTGCGACCTGGATGCTCGTCTACATTACAGCTATAACAAAACAAATGTTAATTTCATACATTAACTTATGCTCATTATAACTTGTATTCCCTGTACCTTGTGTCACAGGTCAAATGCTACAAAACAATCTTTGCAGTATTACCTAGTTAAAAAATATAGTAATATGTGTGGTCATGGCTCGAATGCTTTATGTTTTTTCATAAATTGTATTCAAAAGAGTATAGAAAAGGTAGTTGGGAGGTGTACAGTTTTTAACCCAAAAAACTTCTACATATGAGCATTCTTCCTTCTCTTAATGGTTTGCCACCATCCAAGCTAAAAGTTACTCGTGTCTGCTACTTTGATCCCCACTGAGCAACTCCTAGCTAGTTTGTTTTGCTCTACACCCAGGCTCTGCCCACTGCCAGTCTTGCAGGACTGGAATCATAGAATCATAGGATGACTTAGGTTGGAAGAGACCTTTGAGATCATCGAGTCAGACCACAGCCAAGTCCTAGTCCACTTCTAGACCATGTCCTCAAGCACAACATCTACACAACTTTTAAATATCCCCAGGGACAGTGCCCTGTTCCAAAGGGAAATTTGTTCCAATACTTGGCTACCATTTCAGTAAAGAAATTCTTCCTGATATCTAACCTAAATCTCCCCTGGTGCAATTTGTAACCATTTCCTCTCATCCTATCACTTGATATCTGAGAGAACGGTCCAACCCCAACCTCTCTACACCCTCCTTGCAGGTAGTTGTAGAGAGCAATAAGGTCTCCTCTTAGCCTCCTTTTCTTAAGACTAAAAAGTCCCAGTTACTTCAGCCTCTCCTCATAGGACTTGTGGTCCATAGCCTTCACCAGCTTCATCGTCCTTCTCTGGACATACTCCAGCACCTCAACGTCCTTGTAGTGAGGGGCCCAAAATTGGACACAGTACTCAAGGTGTGGCCTCACCAAAGCTTAGTATAATGGCACGCTCACTTCCCTACTCTTGATAATCACACTATTCCTGATACAGGCCAGGATGCTGTTGGCTTTTTTGGCCACCTGGAACATTGCCAGCTCATGTTCAGCCAGCTGTCCACTAACACCCACAGGTCCTTTTTCTCCAGGGAGCTCTGCCATTCTGCCCCAAGTCTGTAGCATTGCCTGGGGTTATTGTGGCCAAAGTGCAGGACCCCGCACTTGGCCTTGTGGAACCCTATCAAGATGGCCTCTGTCCATCAATCCAGCCTGTCAGGTCCCTCTGCAGTGCCTTCCTGCCTTCCAGAGATCAACACTCCCACACAATTTTGTGTCATCTGCAAGCTTACTGAGAGTACACTCGATCCCCTCATCCAGATCATTAATAAAGGTGTTAAAGAGGACTTGTCCCAGCAATGAGCTCTGGAGAACATCTCCTCAGTCTTCTAAGAGTATTTTCTCTATTATTTCTTCTTTTCATACAAAACCAACTAGAGAAATATCTTTTTTATGAAGGTACGTCCTGCCTTTTAAAGTTTTTCAGCCACTAGCTCATCATTTTTGTTCAGCACCACAGCATAACTAATTTTTCTGGTTATGGTACCATGTTATTTTATTTTCATCAGGGTGATGTGCAGTAATGGTAGAATAAGGAACAAGGAGAGAGAAAAAAACAAAATATTCTCCTAACTCAGATAGCTAAGTCTGTCTTCTTCTTAGACAGAAATCCAGTACCATTATTTAGGCTAAGTGAAACCCCCTTCTTTTTGTCTAGTACAGTCCCAGCTAGACCCAAAAAGAAGACTACAGTCTTTTAAACCCATTGTCATCATTACTGCTGTTACAACAGATCACATAATATTTTTTTCTTTCTACTCCCATGGTTTCTCACACATGCATACATGTAACTGTATATATGTCATGACCTGAAAAACCCAGCCATATACTAGAGTTGATCTTGAAAATATAAAAATAGCCCATATCTTATGTAATCTGTCCTTTTTGGAATAAAGATATTGAAAAGCCTGCTCAAATATTTGTCTGACCTTGACTAGTTCAAAAGCTAAAGAAATACCAAAAAACCTCTGCAAAAATGGTACATAGTTAATGTATGATAATTCTCAATCATTCATAGACAGATAATGAAGAGATAATCATAAAATAACCTTGCTAGACTACTTTTGTGACCTCTGCCTGTCAATATTGTCTCTTTATCTCACATTTTTACATCCACATCTGTATAGTTTGCAGCATCAGTCTCTGACTGTTGACTTAAAAGTGACAAATAAAGTTACTGTTATGGTATACATCCATCAGGGAATTTTTCTGGACTCTTGCTATTCAATATCTCCAACATCCACTCTTCAACAAATCTACTTATTTAATAAGGATGATGTAAACTGTCAATATGAGAAGAACGATTTTCTTTATGATGTTAAAATAATTCTCATCTACCAAAGTAGATTCTTAGCTTCACTTCAGATGATCTAACCTATGTTCTTTGCTTTGATGTAAAAACTTCAAATGAAATGATCATACAACAGAATCTCAGATTTGAAAATTTTGATATAAGGGTCAATTCTGAACTAGACACAGCCCATCTCTCACTTATGAAATTCCTAGTAATTTTAGTCTTATTTGCCTGCATCTATTCATAGCTGAAACCTACTTTTCACTATGGATCTGAAGATCATCTGAGCCAAAAGTTAAGTCTTTACCTGTTGACTGATTTACATCCCCTAAGAGGAACCTGGAAAAGTCTGAACTATAATGTAGATAAAGTTTGTCACCTTGCTGCTTCTGCTGCATATTTTGTCTTGGATTCTGACAAGGTGGAGTTTGACAGCTGCAGATGAAGTGCTAGCACACGAGAGATACAGAGATTTAAGACACAACTGACATACAACAGAGCACAGAAATTAATACACTATTCAACATGACTGATTATTATAACTGGTAAAGGGGGAAAAAACTCAATGAATGAACATTTTTCCTTTTGCAGCACAAAGGTTTTTAGGATTTGAAATTTTCTCCTATAAAGAAGCCAAAAATGCAAGTTACTAAATTTGTGCAGTGTTACATAATATCTCATAACTTGGGAAACTTCTACAGAGAGAATAGAATTACTATTTTGAAACATATAGTGTGTAAATTTCTATCTTCCAAGGTAACAACATCAAAGGTGATCCCTGTGTGATGCTGAGGTTAGATTTTATTTTATTTATATTTTATTTACCTTTAATTAGTCGTATCTGTGACCGTCAGCTTGTCACAAATATCCACCTCTGCAATTAGATTATTTTTTTAAGACCAGTGGAATGTTCTACCACCCTTAAAATGCTTCTAGGTCTTACTTTCTTTTTAGGTTATATTCATCACATGATAACTTCAGTCCATAAAACCAGTATTTCCAGCCTTCTATTTTATCTTGTAGAAGGCTAACATTTTCCTTAAGTGCTTTGGTTTGTGTGGGTTTTTTTATTCAGGAAGGTGCCTGGTCTCTCAGCTTGAATGGCGTTATGAGAATTCTCAGCTACACAATATTTCCTATGTTGCTTTCCACATCATGAAACTCCACAGAGCTTGTTCAGTGCAGTATGTATTATGACACGTTTTCTGAATTATAACCATAAGGCAATATGTTAAAAAGGTTGTACAAATTATTGTCGATTTTGATGTTGGGTTTTCTTTCTTTTTGAATTACTAAATATATTGTGACTGTCCAACAAAAGATATTGTTGTAAATCAGGTAGAATTCATACAGTAACCCTTCTCTATTGGTTGCCAAATGAAAGTCTAACTTTTTCCATGGATCTTATACATATACAATTAATTGTAAGGTATTTTTTAGGAAAGCTATCCATTTTTAGAAGCTGCATTTAAAAAAAAAAATTAATCATATGTAAAAATCTAGAATGAACACCTAAATCTCTTTTTTGTTGGTATCATCAGTCTTCAACCTTACTTTCCATTTTCTATGCCTTCAGCTTCCACTTATCAGTATTTTTAGTAGAAAGCATTCAATCTTCCATTTGGTTATTATTCTCCTTTCACCTAGCTCTTACCTTTTGTCTATTACAAAAATCCTCTTGATAAATAATCTCCACCTGTGCTCCAAACTTTTCTCTTTGCTGTCCATAAAGTGCCAGGTAGTACTGAAAAGCAAAATTTTTTTGTACTAAAGCACATTTTACCCCTGAGAAAACCATCCCCATAATCTCCATGATAATGAGTGCTTAGAAAATTCTCAGAAAAAAAAACTAATTTATTTTTCTAAACACTTTTATGGAAAAATAATCTTGATACACCAGTGATTTAATTTTTTTCTCTTTTGTACCTCTACGTGAAAATGCTTTACTTGTTTATGGCTCTTTTTTCAATGTACTGACTTACAGTTGACATTTTATTTAAACATCTTTACCAGATTAATTCAGGAGTTTAAAAAGAAAATTCTTACACCAAGGTGCTTTCCATACCCTATAATTTGATATATTTCATACAATTACTGCCCTGCAAGCAACAGTAGGAAACTTTCCCTTATTTGATTTCTGATCTGCTCCTTGTAATATTTACTGACTGTGACACACAATGTTCTTGCTAAAAAATAAAATTAAAGACAAAGAATTAAAATATATATTTTTATGTCATCTACAGTAGAAAAAGTATTTTATCTGAAATACTGAGTTCATTAACATTTTCTGTATCACATTTCCTGTTTCCTCACATTCTTTTTATAAAGTAGCCTTCAATATTGTGTCATACCAGGTATCTCACCCTCAGGATGATTCTCATGCTTCTTTTTCATCTTACTATTCCATAACTTTCAGGATTGCCATGAGTTCTCCACTGCATATTTCTCTAAACCTTTTTTATCTTAACAGTTGTGTTTCCTACTCTACATTTCTCTTTTGATATCTCTAAATCTTTAACTAGCAAACTGCAAAGTTTGCTGAATGAGCAATATCCATTATTTTCAGCTCAGATGTGGTCATTTAATTTCATATGCCCAGTCATCTTACTTGTTAATGTGTTATCTTGAATCAGCGTTGTCTTTTTCATTATATATGTACAGACTTTACCTCAACAGGTCCTGATTTCTAGACAGGGAAATATCACAGCAAAAAGGTAAAATATCTTGGATTTATTTTTCTTTAAATCAATTTTCAGTCAAAAGTAGTGTTCTCACCTGAATCTGAGTTATTCTTCATTACAGATATTGGCACAGACAGGTTTTTCTCAGCTCTGTTTTCCCCAGCAATCACTTTACCAATGTTAAGTATCCCTTCTGTCACTTCCATTTTATGGAATGATTCTTCTCTTTGGCCCTTGTTACATGTACTTGCTCAGTTCCATGCTATTCAAGGCAGATATTCTGTTTTCCTTCAAAAAACCCCAGATATTTTCAATAAAACCCAGATATTTTTCATTTTCTTTTCTGGATATCTTTGGAGCTAGTATCTCGTTAAAATCCCTGATTAATTTTGACATTTGTTATAACTTCATTCCATTTATCACCTTGAATTTTCCTGAAGCATTCACTTTCAAAGACATTTAGATGCCTATCTACATCATCGCTGGATTTCAAGATTTCACATCCATATATTAAGGTGAAAAAAATGTTTCAATGGAAGACATGCATACAAATATACTTTCAACAAAATTGGAACAAATAAGACCTCTTTGCATCGTATGAAGATGGCAAAAGCTAGTATTTAGAACTGTTATTATCATAAAAAAAAAAAATTACATAGAGAAAAGCAAACCAATGTACACAGTACCCCAAAAAGCAACTCCAGAAGTGATTTTATAATGTACACAAAGCCTCTCCTTACAGGAAAAACTAGGTTGGCAAGTAACTTTTTAATAAAGATGAGTGATAAATTTGCCCCACAATGTATTTAAGTCATCCTTAATATCTTTTTATGAGGTTGTTAGTACTTCAATAAATTTTCTTTCTGGTTTTCTCAATACAAAAGTAGTGCAGTTACATAAACATAGGGAGTTATAGATTCAGTTCCGTTTTTGTTATAAGGCAATTTGCACCAATAGCTCCTCAGAAAATATGCTTTAACTTTCAGCCTACAAGGTATTGTGAAAGGCAAGTTCCTTCTCATCAATCTCTTACAGATTTCATTCAATATATAAATATTCCCTTAATCCTTGTTTAATGGATATTTGGTTGGTCAGGTTTTTTTTTAAAGTAGAACATCAACAGATTTATTGTATTTATTGAATTTAGGTGTATTTGATCCTGCCTTCAGTTAAGAACATAGAAAAGAAGATCTCTCATCTTTACACCCTTTTTTAATGAGTGTTCATTTCCCTTCCAGGCTAAGGTGCAAACTGAACCAAATGCCCTGTAACCTTAGTGAATGACTCAGTCACTGGACTGTGGGGCAATACAATGACTTATTTATGAACAAAACCCATCACTTTCATTGCCTTTTCTTACAGCTTTCCAGAAAGGAAATACTTAGGTTTTAATTGCAATGTCTCTTTAGACAGGAAATAAATCCTTACTTGATAAGTCCGATCTTTGTTTTGTGGGGATTTTTATGTGGGATTGTTTTGGTTTGGTTTGTATTTTTTTTTTTTTCATTTTCAGCATCTGCTTACTGAAAAATTTACTTTTTCTACTGTCCTGCCCCTAAATATAGCAGAGGGAGATAATAAATAAATAAATAAATAAATAAACAAGAAAAAAAAAGAAGAAAGAAATTCTAACAGCTGGAAGCTAAAGCTTCACAGATCCAAATCTAAATGTGTCACAAATTGCTACTGGTGAACATGATTAGCTATGAACATAAACTGCCAAGGGGTTGTTTATCTGCTGATACCTGCCTATTAAAACTGGATGCCACTCTGCAAAACGTATCAGTTAAATGTAACGTTGTACAGTCTAGAAAATACAAATGAGAATACATTATCTAATGGTGTCCTTGGCCTTGCTACATGTAATTATATGTAACTGAGAAGATTTATTAGTCAGAACTGAGAACATCGTTCCTAAAACAGCTATCTAAAATGTTTCCATAGAAAAGTACATTAAGAAGAGAGTGGTCAGCAGGTCGAGGGAGGTTATCCTGCCCCTCTACTCTGCCCAATGTGGCCACATCTGGAGTATTGTGCCCAGTTCTGGGCTCCCCAGTTCAAGAAAGACAAAGAACTACTGGAAAGAGTCCAGTGGAGGGCTATGAGAATGATGGTGGGCCTGAAGTATGTCTCGTATGAGGAAAGGGTGATGATCTGTTTAGCTTGGAGAAGACTGAGGGGCAACCTGATTAATACTTATAATAATGAAGCTACAAGGAAAACAAGAAGTTTATTTTCTTTTCCAGGCCATTCTTGTGCTCTAGAACCATGCTTTTACTTGTTCTGCTTTTTTTTCAAAGAGAACAGATGGAGTGGAAGTGCACCTCTTTTTGGACATGCGTAGTCAGTAGTTCCAGCACAGAGTTGACATACTTTTAAAAATGAAATTTATATCTCCACAGAAATGGAATAGGATTGGCATGTTTGGGGCACAGGGGGAAATGGCCAGCCTCTTTTCAATGGTCTGTGGAGACAGGACAAGAGGAAATGGCTTCAAGTTGAAGCACAGGAAGTTCTGCACCGAGATGGGGAAGAACTTCTTCACAGTGAGGGTGACAGAGCCCTGGAATAGGCTGCCCAGGAGGGTTGTGGAGTCTCCTACTCTGGAGGTATTCAAGACCCATCTGGATGCCTATCTGTGCAACCTGCCCTAGGGAACCTTCTTTGGCTGGGGGGTTGGACCCGATGATCTCTTGAGGTCCCTTCCAACCCCTACAATTATGTGATTCTGTGATGCTACTTCGAGATAATTTTAATTGCTATAAACTCAAATGCTTAGTTAAGAAGCACACACTGGGAGTATTAAGAAGCATACATAGGATGATCTGCCATGCTACTCTCACCAACATGCTAGTACTGTCCAGGTAGGTGACTTTCCAGGTGGACTGTCCTCTTGATATTTTTCTTCTGTTGTTCTAAAATAACTGTTTGCTGTCACCCTACCTGTTGTCAGTTACCAGTCTGAATTTTCTCTGGAGACATTGTTCCCTTCTTTGAAGAACAGGCAGTTCCCAGATCTCCGAAGCTCTGTTTAAATAGTCTCAAAGAGATGCCAAGCAATGTCCTCAAGGACCAAAAGCTGAAATCTAGCTAACTCACTGAAGAGCATCTACAGCACTGACTTTTCCTCTGGAATGATGGCTTCAAGCTGGGAAAGACTGCCCTTTGCTCTCCACCTGCACAGAGCCAGAACTGAAAAGCTAAATGGATCCATTCACAGTGGGTACCTTGCCACTTTTTCTGTGCCTGCACTGATGACCTTTCCTGTCTCCTCCATGCAGTCACTGCGCAAGAGGCAGAAAGTATAACACTACTCATACAAGGTGACAAACATATGCATGTTACCAGCAGATTGCATTTAGTCTTCCAGGTCACAGAATCACAGAATCACAAGGTTGGAAAAGACCTTTGAAGATCATCAAGTCCATCCATTCCCATCCTATGCTAAACCATAACCCTAAGTACCTCATCAACCCTTTTTTTTAACACCTCCCTGGGCAGCCTGTTCCAGGCCCTGACAACTTTTTCAGTAAAAATTTTTTTCTAATATCCAATCTAAATCTGCCCTGGCACAGCTTCATGCCATTTCCCCTTGTTCTATCTTCTGTCACCTGGCTAAAGAGACCATTGCCCACCACTCTACAACCTCCCTTCAGGTAGTTGTAGGTGGTGATAAGGTCTCCCCTCAGCCTTCTCTTCTCCAAGCTAAACAGCCCCAGTTCCCTCAGCTGCTCCTCATAGGATTTGCCCTCCAGCCCCTTCACCAGCCTGGTTGCCCTTCTCTGCACTCGCTCGAGGACCTCAATGTCCTTCTTATGGTGGGGAACCCAGAACTGGACTCAGTACTCGAGGTGTGGCCTCACCAGTGCTGAGTACAAGGGCACAATCACTTCCCTAGACCTACTGGCCACACTGGTTTTGATACAAGCCAAGATGCCATTGGCCTTCTTGGCCGCCTGAGCACACTGCTGGCTCATATTCAGCCTGCAGTCAACCAACACCCCCAGGTCCTTCTCTGCCTTACAGCTCTCCAGGCAGTTTCCCCCAAGCCTGTAGCGCTGCATGGGGTTGTTATGTCCCATGTGCAGCACTCTACACTTGGCCTTGTTAAACTTCATCCCGTTGGTCTCAGCCTATCAGTCCAGTCTGTTCAGATCCCTCTGAAGAGCCTCCCTACTCTCAGGCAGATCAACACATCCTCCTAGTTTAGTGTCACCTGCAAACTTACTGAGGGAGCATTCCATCCCTTCATCGAGGTCATTGATAAAGATGTTGAACAAGACTGGACCCAGGACTGAGCCCTGGGGGATGCCATTCATGACCAGCCTCCAGCTGGATTTTGTTCCATCCAGCCAGTTTTTAACCCAGCTGAGGGTCCACCTGTCAAGGCCAGTGGCAGCCAGTTTCTCAGTCAGAATGCTGTGAGAAATGGTGTCAAGGGCTTTACTGAAGTCCAGGTAGACCATATCCACAGCCTTCCCCTTGTCCATTAAGCAGGTCACCTTGTCGTAGAAGGTGATCAGGTTAGTTTGACAGGATCTACCTTTTGTAAACTCATTATGTCTAAGCCTGATCCCCTGGCCATCACATATGTGCTGCATGACAGCTCCCAAGATGACCCTCTCCATGATCTTCCCTGGGACTGAGGTCAGACTGACAGGCTGACAGGCCGGATCCTACTTCCGGCCCTTCTTATATATGGGTGTCATATCTGCCAGCCTCCGGTCAAGTGGAACTTCCGCAGTCTGCCAGGATTGCTGATAGATGATGGAAAGGGGTTTGGCAAGCACATCTGATAATTCTCTCAGCACCCTCGGGTGAATCCCATCTGGCCCCATTGACTTGTTGGTATCCAACTGGTCAAGTAGGTCGCTAATCATTTCCTCCTTAACCATGGGAATATTGCTATTCCTCCCCTCTCTGTCAGCCAGTTCCTGAGGATGAGTAATCAGGGAATATCTATCTTTACTATTATAAACTGAGGTAAAGAAGGAATTAAGGACCTCAGCCTTGTCCTCATCTTTTGTCACTAATGTTCCCTCAGCATCCAATAAGGGCTGGAGATTCTCCTTGACCCTCCTCTTACTGTTAATATACCTATAGAAGGACTTTTTATATGTCCTATGACTACAGTCAAATAATCAAACCCACTATCCTGTGATTTACATTGTTTTATAAGAAATGTTCAATTCTCTTGAATAATCGAGGAATATGAAGTAGCAGCATTGTAATCTGTGAAGTGCAATCCTCATGAAAATCTTTCATCCCAGGTCTAGAAAAATCACCCAAATGTATCAGAGCTTGTTTCTGCAGTTAATTAGCCATTGGATTCTTCATCTAATGCACTAGCAAGGATATCTGATATTGCCAGTGGGGCAATGGTGTTTTAATGATGATATTTGTCCAGGGGGATCTGAACAGACCCCAGCCACTCACTCAATACAGCTTTCTCCACTGCCACCAAGTATTAACAACTCTCATTCCCGGCTGACCTTGGCTGATTTCAAACTACTAAGGTAACCATGTATTTTACATGTGTTTAATAGCCACATGCCTAGTTCAGCCTACAGTACACCAACTTCCTTAAATAAACCAATATCTGATTTGCTGCGTTTTAATAAATAACAGGTATAAATGGTTACTATAAATAATAACACTGATTATCCTGTGTAATCAAACTCTTCACCTGCTGTGAGACGCACCACATTTATGCAGATCAGCTGTAGGCTTTTCATCCATGAAATTATAGAATGTATAATGTGATGGGCCATGATATATTTAGTGTACTGTAATTGCTTATTTATAAAAGAGCTATCAACAGCCCACTTTAAATAAATTCAGAAACCACCGTAGGGCATTTCAAAATGAATATTTTATATGACATTTCTAAAAGATTATGAGCATTTCTTTGAACAGTAAAATTAATGGCTGTTTTGCTGTTTAAAGTCATCCTGTGTAGATTCAGGATAATGGCATATAAACTGTAATTACTGTATTTGTGTTTTAATTAGGAATATAATCACCCACCTCTCTCATGCTGCAGTTTTCAGAAATTGGGGGGTAGGGGGACAATTTAAAATTGTGTGTTTACTTATAAGAAAGTGAACAAATTAAGCAGTAACATATATACTTGTAGATCACTTCCAGTGAGAGAAATTCTGCAGGGTCATCTTGCCTATTGCATTTTGAGACACACTGGTTGATCTTCACCCTTTCCTGTAAATAACATCTAATGACAACTGACCATGTCAGCTTTGCCTTCCTTCTTGTGTACATCATCAGCCTGCAGCACGTCTGTGCAAAAATAACCAAATTTTGTCCTGTAGGCAGCAATACTACTCTTGGAAGAAGAAAGGATGAAAGGGGAGAAAACAGACACTTTAACAAAGAAACCTAGAACATGAAAAACCCTGACTGATGTGAAGGCCATTTAGGCTTCTATTAACTTTGACATACTGAGAGATTAATAGATAGACAGAAAAGCAATTTCATATTTTTAGTGACTGTCAACACCTATTCCTTATCTTGCAGGGTAATGCTATTAATAAACATGTTGATCCTTGGAACAATATATCAAAATCATCCTTCAGGGCCATCATTTTGTTTTTACCTGCCCCTGTGTTTATGTAATTTACAAATAAATCTTGAAGGAAAGAAATGCCCAGAGTCTACAACTGCTGTGTTTCCTTTACTTGCAATGGAAAATTAAACTGATTATGTGCTCAGCTGACGTGTCCTCAGACATGGATCTGAGTGTAATACAAAAGTTTATATTTATGAATCTAGCCCTGTTATTTCATAATAAAGAGTTCCAAGTTTGGAAAATTAATGAAACCTGGTTTCTTATGAATTTTGTGACTTGATTTTTGAATAGGTAATTGGTGCGCCAATAAGATTTTCAACAGATAGGGTATTTATTGAGACACTTGCAGTTGTGGATTCTCTGGTATCTAAGAAAGGACTCACTCATGTAGTGGCATTTCCTTTAGAAGGGACATCAGCAGGGCCTCTCATATCTACTAAATCACGTATTTCCATGGAAGTGAGAGGTATTTTTAATCTCATAGAGCATTTGTCAGATTTGGTTGAAACTGTCAGATTTGGCTGAAACTGCAGATACAAAAGTTTCCAGGTGTAGAAAGTGACAGGGAGGAATCACCAAAAAAAAAAAAAAATCAATGTTTTCTTCTGCTAAAATAAAGTTTTTCATTAAATGCTGGCATTCTGTTTCTGTACCCAGCCTGAACCAATTTGTACAAAGCAGGGGAGGAATGGTAAATTATCAGAAACTTTTCAAACAAGGTCCAATAGAGGTTTGGCTCAAGATCCGAGTAGAAGCATAAAGTGATTTTTATTTTACAAAAACTGGCTCATGTATCCAACTTTTATTCAAGTGACCTTTTCAGATGCTTTTCCTGACTGTGTTTACATGCTGTCTGTGTGATTTCATTAATGCATGTAAAATCTATTTGTCTCCCTTCTAACATTAAATGGAATTATATACCCTTATAGTAGAAGCAAGGAACAACAGCTGAGATGTACAGGTGCCAGAAGGAAAACTCTTTATTGGTGTGTCTTGAACCAATTTCCCATTGTTTCTGGCTTTACAATGCAGGGAAATCTGCAGTCACTAGACCATCATGAATGATGTATATTTTCACAGTGAACTGGATCAAAGCTGTTTTGCACAGATGTTTCTATAATTGTGATGCATTGGGGAAATTTACTCTTTAGTGTCCCACAAATACATATTTCCACCTGTGCAGTGGTCTAGTAGAAAAGTTGGGCCTATAGCATAAAGCATGTAGTTAAGATGGCTGGCACAAAGCCAACTAAAGATAATTTCTTAGCTTTGTCTGTGTATGTGTTTCTCTAACCATATTACTATCTTTCTGCAACTGTATTTTCAGCTTTTCTTCCAGGGATAAAGAAAACCAGGCTAATTTCAATTTAGCTATGCAAAAGATAATGCAAAGAACATGCAGTTTAACCCATTACTTTATGGGTTTATTTCTTTATTATTTATTTTCTATTGAGAATAGGGAGTCAGCATAAACCTCAGTATGGACAACACCCTCATTCTGATGCATGTATCCAAAGTTTGTTTAAAAGACTTAGGTGAAATTATTTGTGTGCCATAGGAGGTGTCTGCATGAATGAAGTGCCTTCCTAAAAGCACCAGAAATACTTCTGTGAGGAAAGTCCTTTTAGTCCTGGTTGGCATCATTAACTCTGAGTCTCTGCTTCCCCAAAGAGCAATCATCTTCCAAAACTTGTCTTAGTCTTGACAAAAATCTAGTCAGATTTTTTTTCTTTAACATTTTTTCCAGTTCAAAATATGTGTGTCTTTGAACACAAAAGCAAGGAGAGTCCAACAACCACAGTACTAAACAAGATATATTTTTAAGTGGGCAAGAAGAAAATAATGTGGGAGAGTAAGGATTTACCCCTTCTCTTTGATCAACAGAAACACTGTTCTTCATGCAGTTCTAGTAGCAATCAACTTGAGGGGTTTTTTTGTGGTCTTAAACACAAAGTAGAAAGGCACAAAATAATAAAATGACACTTCCAGCATACACAAAACCATATTATTGCAGTGGCAAACTGCAAAGCAAAGTTGGGAAAGGCACAGAACTAGTTATCCTGGCAACCTCAGCATAGTGATACCTTACATCTGAAAGCATTTCCCTTTTTCCTGACAAATGAAACAGAGGGAACAAACACCAAGATTAGGAAAATGAGGCATTTTAACATATCCATTATTGATAAAAATATTGTTTATTGGTTTTGTGTTTTTAACTGACTTCTCTTTTCTTTTTAAATGAATTATCCTAATATCACTCTGACAACCCTAGTGCCTTAACCCTGTAAATCTTATTAACCTCTATGAATCAATACTCAAAGTCTAAATTTTTACCATAGGTCCATTGTAAATGTTAGGATCTCTGATTCTCCCAATTGAATCTATTTTACAGTAGTGTTGCTCCACTGACAAAGGAATGACTTATGATTTACAGTGCTATAGGTGCTGAAAAGAAATCGTGCCTTAATAAATTGGTGAGCTCTATGTAAAGGTTAAATGGAATATGGGGAAATTTATGTTCTAGGAGACCCTGGAAACAACTGACTGACGGAAAAGCAAAAAGAGGAAATGTTAATAAATATATAATATGGAGAAGGACAGCTTGAAGAAGCGGGGATGAAAAGAAGGAAAGGAAACTGAAATGTTGTTGATTTGTAATTGTTTTAAAAGGATGATAAAGTACAGGAGGTGAGAAGAAGAATTTGGCTTTAGGAGCTGTCTCTTCATTATTGCCATCTTGGGGATTACTTTTATTCTGCTTTTATGGTCCTTGTAAATCAGCACTAACATTGCTCAGGCACCACTATGCTGGCTGTCAAGAAGACGTACAATCAACAGCTCCCAAGTTGAAGTCCTGAGCAGTAGACAAAGATATTTTTGTGGGATAGATTAACCAGGCATTCCCTGCCTCCCCACAGCTGCCCTTGGCTGGCATTGCTGAGGTGACTGGCCACTCTCCACTGTAGTGAAAAGGGGTATGTTGCTGCACAGCTCCTCTCCATCAATGGCACTGCTGAAATCTCACCTCTTAAGCTCCCACTAGTCAAGGTCATCCTTCCCAGGATGCAGCTAAACAATCTACCTTGTACTTCAGTAAGGCTTTCAACATTATCTCCCATAAGATCGTCACAGAGTAGCTACATGGGCTGGTAGAAACAGTGGGGTGGATAGAAAACCAACTGAATGACTGAGCCCAGAGGATGGTGATCATGAAGTCTAGTTGGAGACCAGTAACTAGTGGTGTACCCCAGGGGTCAATACCGGATCCAATCCTGTTTTACACCTTCATTAATGATTTGATTGATGAGACACAGAATATCCTCAGCAAGTCTGCTGATTATGTAAAACTAGGAAGAGCGACTGATACACCAGAGGGTGGTGCTGCCACCCAGAGGTACCTTAACAGGTTGGAGAAATGGGCTGATAGGAACCTTAAGAATCTCAACAAGAGGAAGTGAACAGTCTGCACCTTGCGAAAAAACAGACCCATGAACCACTATATGGTGAGGGCCAACCATCTGTAAAGTAGCTTGTCTGAAAAGGAACTGGGTGTCCCAGTGGACACCAAGTTGAACACAAGCTGGCAGCATGTACTTGTGGCAAAGGTAGCTGATGGTGTGCTGGAGTGCATCAGAAGTGCTTCAGCTGATTGAAGGAAACAATGCCTCCTCTCTAGTCAGCACTGGTAAAGCCACATCTGGAGTACTGTGTTTGGTTGTGAGCTCCTCAGAACAAGAGGGACATAGACATACTGGATACACTCCAGTGAAGGCCCACAAAGATGATCAAGGGACTGTAGGCTCTCCTACAAGGCATGAATGAGAGATCTCTCTCAAAGACTCGAATATAAATATCTGAAGGGACACTGTAAAGAAGACAGAGCCAAGCACTTTTCACTAACTGGACCAGAAACAATGGATGCAAACTGAAAGACAGAAGGTCCCCTCAGAATATAAGAAAACACTTTTTTACCATAAGGGTGTCCAAGCACTGGCACAGGTTGTCCAGAGGTTGTGGAGCCTCCCTCCTTGGACATATGCAAAAGGCATCTGAATATAGTCCTGAGCAACCAGCTCTAGGTGATCCTATTTGACCAGATGACTTCCAGAGATCCCTTTCAGCTTCAATTTTGTGATCCCAGATACAATCTCAGCAGCATCTCACTAAAATATTTTTGTGACTTGGACAGGAAACATGTATGCACTAAGTCAACACATTTTAAAAATGTTCCTTGAAAGATCCTGTCTTTTGGCCTTGATTTCCTAGTCACACACCTCAGAAAGGATTAATGTAACACTTGCTATGAAACATATAGATTTTCTCTTTAAAAATATTAAATTTCCAAGTAATATGGCATTACTTGGTCTGAGAAAATTATTTAATCTATCCCATACTTATCCTCTCCCCACTAAGATTCTCCTTTCTGCCAAGTAAATTTAACCCTGTGCTGAAGAAAGCACAAAAGGTGCATACCTTTTTCCCCCTTACTTGTTTCTAATTTCAAGAATGTAAGTTAGTTATAATAACACATCACTGTTTGCATAGTCCTCAGCCATACATCGCTCTATATGCATGTGTCTGCTGTCTGGAGCTGATCAGACACAGGAATTACAGGCAATCTCCTTACTATTTTATTAACAGAAAATCAGTTTGTTGTTGCCAGCTTTAGCAAATACTTTGTAACTCTCAGAATGCTTGAAAACTTAAGAAATGCCTCTGTCACAAACTCTAATGTACCCAGTAAGTTATGTCACATATATTACAAAGCAGTAATTTTGCTTTCTGTCAATGGTATAATGATTTGAAAATAAAAAAGGGAAATCAAACAAGTGGCTTGTGAAAATGATAATGAATAAAATAAACTGAATACTGTGAGCAGCATTTTTTAGTGTTTTAGGTCTTTTTCTACCCTCTTTTTCTTCTTCATATACATGCAACATATTTGTAAGAAAAGCAGGCAGTGTTCTTAGACTGTTAAAGACACTATCAATCATTGTCTTGCTTGGTAATGCTTCAATTACTCTGGAAAAATACTGTCATTTTCATGGCTACAATCTGATGCATGGAAAATCCCACCCACTCCCTCCCAAAACAGTAATGTTTGCATATGAGAAACGTAGGCAGTGTTGGCAGGATGATGAACCATTAATAAACCTTTCACTGTGCCTCCCAAGTATTTGGAAAGTGTACTGCATGACAGTCAAGATCTTTGTAGGATTAGCTTAATGCTTTGTCACTTTCTACTTTTCTGCTTCACTTTCTCCTCTTACAGCTTTTGTATATTGCGTATTATACTTGACACTACAGTAAGTATCCTTGTAGCTTTTCCACTATAAATTGCATAAGGGATGAGTAGTGGAGCTATTTGGTAAGACATGAGAGTGATACTGGTCACCAACCTATTTTGTGTATGTTACTTTCAAGGCTTGTGAGAACCCACCACACTACTGAAGGTTTCATGTAATACGAAGTCACTTCTATACATTAGAAGAGGAAAAAAACAAACAAAATTTTGATATAAAGCAGAAAACCAACATACTTATTCCAAAGAAAAATGGAGAAAACATCTTTTAAGTATCTCAAAAAAAATAGAATTGGAGCAGTGGAAGGGGAAGGGGAATGGCTGAGGGGAAAAGGGAAGAGCGAAGTAAGGGAAGAGGAAAAGAAGTAGAGGCAAAGGGGAGGGAGAGGGACAGGGACAAAGACAGGGACAAGGAGTAGAAAAAAAAGGCTCAAGTAGGTAATAGCAGTCAGAAATGTTAGCAGAACACAGTCCATTGTAGATAATATTGTAGAGATGGGTTTTGTAACTTCTTTCTTTAAATATTCATTTTTACAGGGTGTGTAGTTCCATGTTGGTTTGGGGTTTTTTTCTTCCTTCTGTACGTTGAGTACTTCCCTCTGTTAGACTTTGCTTTTAGCCAGTTCTTAAACCCTTTGCAGCAATAACCATTGCATATTAGTGCAGTGTGTAATTGGATGAAGTCCTGATCCTCACAAAGTGTTATTTACACTAGTGAGTTCCTGCCCCATTTCACCAGGTTCACCACTTCCTGTAAGGTATTTCTTCCTTATCTGTCCATGTGTTTATTACTGCACTCGTTGGTTGTTCAACAATTTATTTGTTCATTCTAGATAGATATGTGCCAAACAGACCACTACTTCCATCCCTAAGCTCTTTGCCATCAAGTTTCCAAATTGAACATTATCATTTATAGTATTACATATAAATATATATAATTGCTCATCTGATATTTTCAGATGTTAGTCTGAATTTTCAGTGTCTTTGTGTGCTCTCATGTGACCCTGGAACAAACAAATTGCTATATTCCTTTCTGCTGTGACTAAGGCAAACTGTGTTTCTTATCAGCAGGTCTATACAATTAACTTGCTGCAGCCCCTCTTCCTACCATGTCCTGGAACTGCAGACTCTCTTCTCCAACCTCTGCACAGCATGTACAGAATAGTAATGACCTTGAATTCTTTATGCATGTTGCTGTTCAACTCCACTGGACTTTAAAAAAAAATAAAAATAAAAAAAAAAAGACAGCATACTTGTTGCTACCTGGAAAGCACAAGGCTTCATCCTCATGATTGTCTGAACAGTCACCTTAGAGTCACATTGTGAATATCTCAACAAAAAAAGAAGACATTATTACTGTAGATGTGATAGACTTCTTCATGTAAGATTTCTCACTTAATTTTACATAGAGATTATATGTATATTTATATGCATAATTCAGTACTACACCTTTTCTATTTAAAGCCCTGTATCATATGCAAATATCAACATGGAAAACAAAAACCTGCATCCATTTATTAATAGAAGCAATCCATCAATGCGTATGGTTTATATGCTACTAAACGCTGTGCAAGTTGTCTTTGACTCATCTGTACCTAAACCAGCCAATTTAGCAAATCTAAATAGCCTAGGTAAATCTAAATTTAAATTCAATTTATAAATGAGCTTTTTGACTGAATCATATATTCTCACGTGGCCAGATTCTTGGCACAATGCATTAGTTCACTGCTTCCTGCATATTCATTGCTGAACAACAGGAATATTCAGAGAGAAGAGTTGTCTTCTTTCTTTGCAAGCCTGAACAACAGTCACCCCACGGAATAATTGTTTTGTGTCCTGTAGTGGTGTGAACTGAGTTTTGTAACACCATTACTTCTAGGAAATATCTCCAGTCAAATACACGATACCCAGTCATTACCAACACTGCCAGATGAGCACAACTCTTACTGCTTTAACTTTCCATTTTTTTCTTCACCAGTAAGGCCACTCATGTACCCACAAAGCTTTTCCAGGTTTCTACCTCAGCACAGAAGTATTTATGATTTTTTTTTTCTTCTGGAGATGCACATACTGTACAAGAGTAAAATGAGCACAGATAAGGAACTTGACAGATTGTTCATTTCTGCTGATTTATAGTAAGACGAGGTAGTGATGGTGCCAGTATGCTGTCATTTTGTTTAAATGCAAGATGGAAATAGAGGGAATTTGTTTCAGTATTTAAATCATTGCAAATCGAGTTAGCCTATGTAAAGGCATTTTACAGAAAAGGTTTCATGGTTGTTATTGTCATTTGGGCATGACAAAACAGTGTAATGATTTCACATTCAAGTTTTTATAGGCTCCCCTTAGGGTGTTAGACAATATATTTAAAAGTCACAGCTAGTCTCGCTGACAAAACTTGCATGGCTCCTTATCCCAATTTGCATCTCCCACACTGCAGAGGGAGTGACAGGAGTGGAAGCTAAAAGTTACGTTGCAGTTATTCATTGCACTCTAATAACATTTTGGTTAATTAAATATTTACTAAACATTCTGTTCCCAAATCCCTTTTATACACATGCTCTAGAAGGGATAGACAGCTCCAAGGAGCTGACTACAGCTCATCAATTCAAACTATTTTATCCCAAGTACTCAGTCTCTGGAAAAGTGGCACATCTGCATGCTGGGGTTACTTCCTACCCATCTCAATATGCCCAGTTCCTAAAATCCACGCTGTGCCCTGATATATCAAACTGGAGCAGACACCTTCAACAGCTCTACCCTCCCCCTCTCTGTGCAATTTTTGTAAGTAAGCTTCTAAATATACATACATGTATGTGCCAGTTAGAGGTGTTCCAGTTTTATACATTAGAAGTTCAGTAATAGGCAATGTAGTGTGAAAATAACGGCTGCATTAGTCACGCACAAGGAGTCACAGATGAGTTATGCCGGACCTCTAACCCAGCACAAGGCTTATTAACTTGGGCAGGGTACCATGCTTATGCTGCTGTCCTACCTGTATCACAGGGAATAGCCTGACATCTCATAGCGCTGCTAGCCATCAGCTACTTCATCATGTTGCATGAATGTGCACATCAAGTAGAAACTCTCTTGTAAAGAAACTGCAGTTAAATGCTTTATACTCAAAGGAAAGACACACAATTTTACACCCAAGCACACATGCTTTCATAGAATCATAGAATCACAGAATCATAGAATGGCATGGGTTGGAAGGGATCCCAAGGATCATAGAGCTCCAACTCCCCTGCCACAGGCAGGGCCACCAACCTCCAGGCCTGGATCTACACAAGGCTGCCCAGGGCCCCATCCAACCTGGCCTTGAACACCTCCAGGGACGGGGAATCCACTACCTCTCTGGGCAGCCTGTTCCAGCACCTCACCATTCTTTCTGTAAAAAACTTCCCCCTAATATCTAATCTAAACCTTCCCTCCTTTAGCTTTAGTCCATTCCCCCTTGTCCTGCCATTATCTGCTCTTTTAAAAAGGCGAATCCCCTCCTGCCTATAAGCTCCCTTCAGGTACTGGAAGGCTGCAATGAGGTCCCCCCGCAGCCTTCTCATCTCCAGGCTGAACAAGCCCAGCTCCCCCAGCCTCTCTTTGTAAGGGACATGCTTCAGCCCTCTAATCATCTTTGTGGCTCTCCCCTGAACCCTCTCCAACAGTTCTATATCTTTCTCGTATTGTGGGCCCCAGACCTGGGGACCTCCTTCTCAGCAGGGCTGCTCTCCAGGAGCTCTTCTCCCAGTCTGTATCTGTGTCTGGGATTCTTCCTGCCCAAGTGAAAGACCTTACACTTGGCAGTGTTGAACCTCATTAGGTTCACCTGAGCCCACCTTTCCAGCCTGTCAAGATCCCTCTGGATGGTTTCCTTTCCTTCTTTTGTGTCAACCACACCACTCAGCTTGGTGTCATCCGCAAACTTGCTGAGGGTGCACTCAATCCCATCATCGATGTCATTGACCCCGCTTGTCACCGGCCGCCACCTGGATATAGACCCATTGACCACCACCCTTTGGCTACGTTCTGTCAACCAGTTTCTTATCCACTGGATGGTCCACCCATCAAATCCACATCTCTCCAATTTAGAGATAAGGATGTAGTGGGGCACTGTGTCAAAGGCCTTGCACAAGTCCAGGTAGATGACATCGGTTGCCTTCCCTTTATCTACTGATGCTGTCACTCCATCATAGAAGGTCACCAGATTGGTAAGGCACGACCTTCCCTTGGTGAAGCCGTGCTGGCTGTCCCGGATCACTTGCTCATCCCTCATATACTCCAACATGTCATCGAGGATGATCTGTTCCATGATATTCCCAGGCACAGAGGTGAGGCTCACTGCCCTGTAATTCCCTGGGTGTTCCGTGCTCCCTTTCTTATAAATGGGAGTGATGTGACCCTTTTTCCAGTCCCTGGGGACCTCGCCCAACATCCACAACTTTTCAAATATGATGGAGAGCGGCTCGGCAACCACATCAGCCAGCTCCTTCAGGACCCTTCAACTCAGCTAGACACGTCATCTTACATGTGACTACCTTTTGGATAGGGGAGTGAACTGAGAACATCCAGCATTAACCATAAAAGTTACAAGAGTTAGTAATAAATGGCGGTGAATTTTAGTTGATTTTTAGCTGTATCTCACACACAGATTTTTCACGGGAGATTGTTCACACTTATTTTCCAGTGAAATAAAATAACTTAAAAAAATAGATCAAAGAACAGCAGGTCTTTGGCAGTAAACAGAGATTTGGACTATTAAAGATATGAATGATTCCTAATAAATTCCTTATTGCATAGACCACAAGCTTACCAGATAAGGATAGTAACTACCTAGGACTGTGTTTAGCATATAAACGATAGTTACAAACAATAAATGTTACTGAATAATCTCCATGGCAGTTTTTTCTCACACCATTTTTAAGACATAATTTCAATATTTGCTTATGTTTGAATATTTCCACTTTTCCGATAGTAAACTGAGGGGAATACAGTCTCTTCCCATTCTAAGTGAAATTTTGGTAATAAAAATTAACAACAAAACATATCTCCAGTATTTCCTCTTTTTTTTTTTTTTATTTTCCTGAAATAGATTGATTTAAAAATTCTAGTATTCCTACAATCCTGCTTCAAGTGAAACTATTAACAATTAAAATTTTAAAATACTGAGAACCCCTGCCACTTTTCCAGGAACAAATAAATGTTGTGTACTAGTTTTACATCTCCGGTGGGAAGGCTGTAGTAGTGACTGGGTAGCAGCCAACAATATTATGGTCAGTGTGACCCGTGAAATTAAGTGGGACTTAGTCCAAAGTCTAGGGAAAAGGCATTTTCTTCTAAATCTTGTCATTATTATTACAATATGAACATCGTTTCTGGTATCATGAGAAGAAATGTCCAAGCTCTAAGCGAGAACAATGTGCTGACGCCTGAAAGTGTTCAGTGTCACCTGTGAAGAAAGGAGCAGCAAAGAACATCGAAAGGTGCATTTTCTGGAAAAAAAAAAAAGAAAGAAAGAAAAAAGAAAAACCACCGTTACCACCATTGTTACTGGGGTGGGGAAAAAAAAGAATAATTTTCAAGAAATTTCATGTAAGTCAAAGCCTTTCAAGTATCTGTTATTTAGTTTTAGGTACATATGCAGCATGGAATCATATTGTGCATTAAAATGCACAGGCTCCATTTTAATACACATGTAAAACATTCAAACCATAATGCCTCTTAGTTCATTCTTGTATTGTACTCTTCTCTCAAACATCCTACCTACAGTGGCATATAAAGTGGACTGGAACAGAAAATGTGGAAATCACTGCCCATAAGCTCTGATAAGCCAAAACCACTGAATCATAGAATTGTCTGGCTTGGAAGGGACCCCAAGGATCATACAGTTCCAATCACCATAGGAAAGCCAAGGACCCACCATAACCGCAATTTTCCTCCATTTTCATCTCAAGATGGCTGTATTTTGCAGTAGAAAGAAAGAAGAGGAATTTGAGGAAGCCATGACTATATAAGCTAGGACTTTGAAGATAAAACACTTTTAATACTACCTAAGAATTGGTTAACTGAAAATCCTCCATTCATTGACACATCACACACCCATCTGTGACCATTGCTGAAGTGTACAGCCCCTCCTAGGCTAGATGAAAAGGATTCTTTGTTTAAGGTCATAACAGAGTCTAGAGCTTTTTTGAAGTAATTTCATCTGCAAATGACTTGGACTTCAATAATGTAAAAAGGGAAAGGTCACAGGTTTCTTACCAGGGAAAACTTGTCAGAATTATTGAAGAACACTTCTGCTCAGTCAGCACATCTGGACACTCAATAAGAATGCCAGACTATCAACAAAGCTAATAAATGGCATGTCTTCACATCGAATTACAGTTGTATCTCATTATTAACCAAGCTAGGTCACAGAATGTGTGTTTCTTAATCCAAAGGCTCTTTCTGTAAGTCTCAACTGTTCAGAGAAAAGAAAAAGAAGTCAGATGAGACAGAAATACGGGAATACAAGCGCCACGAGATACTCCCAAAATATTAGACCTTCTCCTTCTATGCATCTCAGCTGCAGCTGGATTGAGAATGGTAGTTACATCGTCAAGCAGAACAACAGAACTGACCTCAAAGTTTGGCCACTCAGCACACAGTTCTTGCTTACATAGAACAGCCTCCTTAAATATGTCACAAGTCCATGCTCGTGGCATGTGTCATGTAGACTAGTCTGAACTGTGAATCGAATGAGCGGCAAATACAGACTTCATCTGGAGGAGACTTTTCAAACTAAGGGCCTCTGCCTTACTCTCCTACCTCACACTGGTCACCCTCCTGTCAGCAGGGGCTGTGCCTTTAGTCACCTTTAATTATTTCTGGCCAGCAGCATTAAAGAAAATCCTCAGCTGTTTTGCTGTTATGTTGTCAACAATACTATAGAAATAATTCCGAACTGGGGGCAAATAATGATTAACCAAGCACTTCAGTTTCAGGAAGGGACAACCTTTTATGGACGTGATGGACATGAAGAGACTCTTCTTCCATTGCTCTAGACCAGCTACAGAATTCATCTATTGCTTTGCCTGACTTCAAATGAAAACACTATTCTTTGACTTTGAGTCATCTCCTCTTCTAAGTCTTCTGAACATATTGGTGGCTTGAAAGCAAAGCTGAAGAAAATCATGTAGGATACATGTTAAAAAGACAATACCTTGTAAATTGATACAAATTCATTTAAGTATTGGCATATTGGTATGTCGGTGTTTTTCCACATGGCCAAGGGTTTCCCAATGGCTTCTGTACATAACTTTGAAATACTTGTCTTTTAACATGCCTTTTAACCTTAAATATGTCATCAAATATTCACATGTTCAATAAGCAATAGAGAAGTCTCACTGCTGCCTGGTGATTCCTTTTTAAAATTGTATTCCTTAGTAAACCACTAAGATATGATTTCTTAAAGACAGTTTAGTGGAAAATGCAGCTTATATAATAAGAACATTAAATAGTAAAAAATGAGTCATTTAAAATAATCCATTGTGTTATGAAATATTATTTGCTTTAGTATGCAAAAGTCATATCCATTGAATGGAGTTTTAAATAGGCTATATTCTATTGTATTTTACCTTCAGGGACCCTGAGAGTTTATTCTTTCTAATGAGCTGTGTACTATTCACTTAGAAGCTTCATTTTTATTATTATGTATAAAGAGTGTTTTTGTTTTGTTTTTTTTCCCCCTGCTTTAGCAAGCACCTTTTTTAAACAAATTCATTCTTTTCCTAGACATTTTGTTAACTACATGGAATAATATCTGAAATGCTTACAATGTTTCTAACAGTTGGAAAAGATATATAGTGTTTTCAAGCAGACTATTTACATTAGTGATATCCTCCACTAGAATAGGATTGTCCCTTCTGGCTCCATTTTTTGTTATGGTTGTTGCTATCCAAGTAGAGTTTATTTAGTGACGCTAAAGAAAACAAAAATCCCATTACCAATAATGAATCATTGTTTAGGCAGGTTCAAGTGAGGAAGAAAATAAGCAAGGAGAGTGAAAATTCATCTAGGTATCTTTTTCTCAAATAAAAAGTATTTTCAAAAGGTAGAATGCATCATTTGAGCCTTGCAAGCCACTCACTAAATGAAACTAAGATACCTTAGAGCACTTTCTATACTAAATTTATTTAGGATTTCCTGGATGGAAAAGGATTTGGTAAACTTTGGTAGCCTTTAGTTCCCATCTTATCTATACAGAAATATGTGTGGCAATATTTGACAGTATAGAAGATTAAGGTGTTCTGAAAGACAGAGCTTAGATTTATTTGAAGCCACCTTCAAGGTTATATTGTAATGGCAAAGGCCATCACACTTTGGATCTATACAGTTTCGATATACACAGATGCACACAGTATATACACAGTTAAGACACATACAAGTATCAAATCCTCTTCCACCACACAAAATTATCAGATCATTACCTTTTGCTTGCTCTTTGCTATAAAGTTCACCACAGACATGACCCATCATGACATTCTTTTCTCTTCTGCCACAAAAACTCGAAGGCATGAAATAAATGCCTCCCTGCAGTCAACAGGTTCAGACAAACGGGAGGCACCATTTTCTCCCACGGGACACACGGCAGCCTGGCACCTGCTTGCAGCATTGTGGATTCAAACTTTTACACAGATTTCAAAAGTATCTGGAGAACTTCATAGAAGAATACTCAGTCTGGCACTACTAAATACAAAATGATCACCTCTTGCTTAAAAATTTCCTGGGCCAGATGGCCTGAGGTTAGGAGAAAATACAACAGAAGGATCAGTATCTTCTTATCCTGAGCTTACACTGAGGTTGTTGCTCTGGATGGACTTTTATTCAGACTCAGTATTCACAGTATCTCTGTTCTCACATTATGATTACTAAAAAAAAAAAAGGCATGAAATTCTGACTGACACTAATGCTTCACTGTTTGAAACTAATGAAGAGCAAATGTGCAGCATTTTGGATCCTCTCAGATATTATTGTTAAATCAGAAATTAGGAACAGACTCTAATCTGTGGAAGTGTGAATTCCTCAGAACTAAATGCTCATTGCTTTCTCCTGCTGTGTGCACTGCCCCAAAACTGGGTGTGCACACAGACTGCCCTCAGGCTGGGGGTCCTCTCCAGCTATACTGTAGAAACAGAAGGAAAGGTCCTTCAAATCTGGACAGCAGAGGACAAGAGAGTTATTCCCAATGTCCCCTCTGGATCAGAAAAGAAGTGAGAGCTGAGCCACAAAGGGATCCTGTTTAGCCCAGCAGGCTGGGCAGAAGCTCTGCCACCAAGAAATGTGCCAGGGAGGTGGAGTAGAGAGGTGATTGTCTGGATACAGAGGTACAGAAGAGGAGTGACTAACAGCCAGAAAGTAAACACCATATGAAATTTTGGGGAAGGAGATCACCTTCCTGCTTTGCTTGCAGTGAGAGAGCAGAGAGTGACTTACTGGGTCTGTTTCTTGAATTCAGGAGAGGAAACACAGGATTGCATCTACTCCTGTAGAATACTGTTCCCACCCATCTCTGCTGACATGCAGGTATGGCTTTCTTGAGGAACATTTACAGCTGTTGAGCAGTTATTTCTCCCACATAAGAGATACCATGTTTGAGGTAGTCATAGCATGGATCTGCATACTAAAGTGTGATTTTCCACGCAACTTCTTTATACACAGATCCATCTGGTGTCCTTTGTGATGTAAGGCAGTTCGTGTTACTGCTGTAGAGGCTTTGTTCTTCCTGTTTTCCCTGCAGCCTCACCATAGCCTCTGCCTCCTACAGTTCCTGTTGAGACTTGGATTTTCATCTTTTGCAGTTATATTTGGCAGCCTTTTGTAAAGAGTTCTGAGATAACTAAAACTTCATGAACATCACCCTGTCCTCATTTTGCAAATTCAGTTAACTTAACCCACCTCAGTTCAAGCCAAATATGTAAATCCAAAAATAATAAACAAAAATGAGACATTTTGTCCTCTCCTCTCCTCTCCTCTCCTCTCCTCTCCTCTCCTCTCCTCTCCTCTCCTCTCCTCTCCTCTCCTCTCCTCTCCTCTCCTCTCCTCTCCTCTCCTCTCCTCTCCTCTCCTCTCCATTGTTTTCCCAATGCAATGAGGACCAATAGGATATAAAATGCAAATTCTCATCCTCAAACCCATAAGATAATCATGTACCTTCTGCTGTTGCTACTGTTTCTGCTGCCAGCACTGTCAGCAGCTCCAGTGCTTCTATAGCAACAACTATTTCCAACTGTGCAATACTTGCAAGTAATTTAGGTGCATAAGACAACATTTTAGTGAGAACTGCATGTTATACACTTGAAGCATAGCATTTGTCAATAAACTCTGAGCCTGCCTCTAATTACAATTCTTCTGTATCTTTCCCAGCCCCCTCACCACACTTTTCTAGGCAATATCAGTTTGCAAGCAAATTTTAGGACTAAAAACCACCCTAACAGGAAATATAAACAAAACAAAATGCAAAGACATTTAGCAGCCATAAAAGCATCCTAGGCAGTTACTGACAGGCAAGCATTGGTATCAATATAGAGGGACCATTTTAAGCAAAACCAAAGCAAGTGGAGCATTTCTTATTTCTTCAGGGATCCTTTTGCCTTGGAATATATTTCATCTCTTCAGAGTCCTAAAGACATTTCTCAAGCTGCCAAAGCAGAAGATTTAGATCCCAAAACTCTCTTGGCCAACCCAAGACAATGGGGTACTGTCTACCATCCAGAAAAGAAGGACAGGCAGGTACGGATAGAAGGATATTTAAACTGACCTTTTCCCACTGCTAAAGATTACCTGAAATCATGACAGAAACATGGAGCATAATGAGATAATGTAGGCTTATTATGCCTTTGTACATGATAATGTGAACCATTTATTTACTCACTTCAGCGCCTGGGGTTTCCACCAATATAATGCATTAAGATTTGAAGAAAACTGTGTGTGTTATAGGAAGCAGATTGCTGAATCAAACAGTAATATTTACTGGACTTGGAACACATCACACAAACAAACACTTGAGTCTAGCACTTCTGCTTGCTTAGCAAGGCTCTGTAAACTCCTGAAAATTGTAGCTTGCTCTACAAAGATCAATAAATGTGAAGATTTCACACAGTACTTCCCCAGATACCAGCTGCTGTGGTATTCAGCAGGGATGTTACCTAATGCTGTCATGTAAAGTCTGAACTTAGCAGGAAGTTATACCCAAAAGGAGGTGATCTGAAGGAACAAGTACAGTAAATTACTAAAATACAGTTCAGAGCATAGAAAGGCCCAGTTTCTGATGTCCCCAGAATTGTTTTGTACTCAGATTTGCCATCATGTTCTATGTAATTGCTGCCATCAGAGCTCATGCATTTGTATACATTTACTCACCCAACGCAGTGTTCACTCTCTAAGTTTTGCTCATGTTCCTAGATTCCTGTTCTCGCTGATAAAATTAATACAGAAGCACATGCAACAGAAAATCCTCCTTGATGAAAATTCAGATTCTTGTGTTTCTTTGTCACTCTTGCAAAAAGGCTGAAAAACCAGCAAAATATTTTAAACAGTGTGAAAGTGGCATCCTCATATTTATTTGTCTTCTACCCAATTTCGTACCACTTCTTAATCTATCAGCCTATAAGAAGGCACATCTGCTTTTTCTGACAATGTCAGGTTCAAACATTTGATCCCTTGCCTACAGTTCTCGAGAAAGGAAAAAGGGCCAAATTTTGTCATCTGGCCAATAGAGGGCAGCTCTCTTCCTTCCCAAAACGGACCCATCCAGAGTTCCTAGGCCCATTTGGCAGGGCACCTGAGAAAACTTTTGTCACCAGTTCAGATTTCGCCATCCCCACTCCGTCTCCTGAATAGGTTTCCCAGACTATTCACCTAAAGAGAAGCAAAGATGCAGCCCCATGGCTAGGAGATTACAAAAGCACAGGCCAGCTCAGTGGGCAAAAGGCAGAGACCTGCCTGTCACAGGTTAGTAAGAGGTGTTGCAGTAGGTGAAGTTTCTTGCCATGAACAATCCCGTGCTTAGGCCTGGAAAACAGTGAATAAAATTATAAATTTCCGGTATAACCTGAATCAAACTCAAATGCGGATGAACCACTCTGCCTCAGTGGTACCATGAGGACAAATCTTGAAGATTCTTAAATTCTCATTTACAACCTACAAATCCTATTGTCACGTTGTGCACAGCGTCCAGGCAAGGTGACGGGACAAGCAGATCTTGTTTAACCGAGGCTGACATTGGATAGAAGGTACAAATTTTGCAGAAATCTGAGAACAAATGCAAAAAAGCATAATCAAAACTGTCTTACAGCATCAATCTTTTAGGAAAATCTAATGAAGAAGACTGTTAACTGGACTTCTCTGCCTTAGCAGTTAACTCTTTTTGGCCCAGAGTCCTCTGGAGAGTGATGAAGTACTGTAGATCCCACCTTTTCTTGGGAGTTACTCATCACCATACATGAAGAGATCACACTTTCTTGGTAGATACGTCCACCTATATTAAAGTCTGAGGTTTTTGCTCAACTCAATTTTTCACCTTCTGTCCCTGTCTATTTTCCAACACATCACTTCCGGGCTTCTCCTGCCATTGCTACTCACAATCCTTGTGTTCTCATCCACTTACACACCCCTCTAACCCATTAGAAGCTTCTACTGGGTAAATGCTCAGCTTCATCACTCTTCCTACCTTGAAACTGAAGGAAAATATGAAATATACTTCCTTTCTCTGCATTGTGTCCTGCTAACTCATTCATGTCAGGAACTATTTATCTGGTGCTTGAGAAAAGCACTTCTCCAGATCAAACGCTATGTCTTTTTGGACTATTACCCTCCAAACAGACATGAAAGCAAACAGACGTGTCCCTCCCATCTTGTTCTGTTAACCTGCTCCCTCTCTCACTTCCAAGTATGCAAGTAACACATTGTTCTACTCCATCAATAAATCCAGAATAATACTTTCTGGAACAAAGTTAAACCAATTCTCACAAAAAACTCTTAATCCTTTTTTTCTTCCTTTTTTTTTTCTTTTCTTTTTTCTTTCCTTTTTTTTTCCCCAAATACTCTAGCTTCTTGACTGTCATAGAACATTTTTCTTCAAGAATAAAAAGCCTAACCATACGTGTCATGTCTCAGTGCTATTCATAGAGTGTGTGCACATACACTAAACGCTACTTTAAGAACAGAATATATAGCATCATCATTTTCAATAGTGATTTGAAAACATAAAGACTCCCCAGACTGTTCCAAGCTGCATACAGAATATCAACGTTATAGACAAAAGAAGAAGTCTCAAAATGTCAAGAAAGCATAATTAATAGATTTTTGAGGAAAAAAAATTAATTACTTTAGTCTCTTACTGAATGATTTGGCCCTGAAAGTATTCCTCACACTATTAGAGAAACACCGAGGAGATTCAAAAGACTGCAACAAAGAATGGAAACAAGAAGTTTCATGCCTCATAAAAGACCAGACATTTGGTTCAAATAGAAATTATTATAGCATCAACTATGGCAATCCCAAATGTTCAGAAATCATAGAACCAGTTACAAAAGAATAATGATATTTCGACTAGTCATGGAAATCTTTTTTAATGATAATGTATTGTATTTCTTTTTTATTTTTGTGGCTTTTGTATCTTTAGGGTACACTCTGTTCACATAATCATACTTCTCTGCAGACTGAAATGAAAAACAGAAACGGTTTATTGATGATGCAGTCACAGTGTTATACTTGCATACTTGGAAAAACAGAAGAAAAATGGGAAGAATAAAGTTGCTTGTTTAATCACGGGATTCCATCAGCTGAAACTTTAATTGAGATACCAAAATAAAACTGTTGAAAGTACCAAGCACTTAGTATGTTATAAAAAGAGCATGACGAATATGTTACCACGTTGTTTGCCTGTGAGAGGGATGGATGCAGAGCTGGCCCACTGAGAGAGGCTTTGCCTGCAGAGAACAGCACCCTCCCACCACACTCATTACAGGTCTCTCTAACTGAGAGGGTGAAAAATTGTCTCAGCAGGGACACCCAACAACAGCACACACATGACACTCTCTTGCTTACCATTAGTCGCCACAATCTAAAGCTCATTATTGACCCTAATTTTGGTTTGAATTTGATCTTAGATATAAACCAGAAAGTATTTTCTTCCTCCTACTACAACACTGCAGGGCAGTCAGCCAAAAAGCAAGCTAACATCGTCACCACAGTCTGATACCATAATCCTGCCCAGCATTTTGCTTCATGCCATTGCCACAGATGCAGGCAGAATAAAGCTGTGTAGAAAATACCCACAAAGATCATGTTCTGCACATTGTAAAACTTCTCTGAAACAGCCCAATCATTCAAAAGTTTCTGCTTTGTGTGTATTTCCAGCATTAATGGCAAAGCAAGCCTGAAATAGTGGTGAGGAACTGACATTGCTAAAAGGGAACGTGAAGACATTTCATTCAAATTCTGTTCTGTCCACTTCTGCTTCGGGTGATGTCAGGCTTGACAAGGCTGACAATGAAGAGGTCGGTGCTGACAGGTGACAACAATGGACTAGAGGGAAAAGAGAAATCTTCTGGATAGGAACCTCGTAACATTACATGTTTTGGCTCTGGGAACCCAAGTGATTAGAATAAGGGAATAAAAAAACTTGGTGTGAACAGTTGTTCCCATATCACACACTCCACATGAATATATTGAACACAGACGAGAGAACCAAGCCACACGTACAGGCTCAAGACTGACTCTCTGTATTCCCACGTTAATCATTAAGGCTTTGCCAGATTGACCATAGATGGGTTAGTTTCTGCTTTACAGGTAGTCACAAAGCCAGAACTTAGGGAAATAATAACTCAGTCTTGCTTTCAGACTGTAAAAAGCAGTAAATTCCTCTAGGATTTGCACATGATGAATGATACCTTAAGGGTAGTTTGCTAATTACTGTAGAAATAAAATCAGACACAGCACATTGCTATTGGAGCAGTGAAACAAGCATATTTATTCCTGTATAAATACAGCCTTGGATGTTTTGCCACCAAACTTTTTTGCAGAGGTGCAGAAACATGAAAAACTGTACAACCTGTCAATCTGAAATATATTCATGGTTAGTCGAACTTGCAGGGAAACTGAGAGGAGATGATTTCAAGAAGGTACTTGATACCTACAATTTCTACCTAGTAATTATGCCATCAGTTTGGTCTTATCAGAAAGCAGCATATAAAAAAATCCAGAGAAGAGGAAATGCGAGGACAGAAGCAAGCATTTAAATAAAAAAAAAGGGAGTAATGACACTGTAGAGATCTAATTCTCATTCTTTTCACTAAATACCCTTCCCTTACACAGCCCACTTTAAAAGGAAGAAGTGGCATCCGCTGTCTTCATGAGTATATGAATAATTATAGATAACCGACTTACAGGTATTTCAGTCCACATTATTAAACTCATCAGCTGAGAGTTGTTTGTGAAGCTCACTCACTCACAAAGAATTGTCCATTTCTAATGAAATTAATTAGTAATCTTTGACCACAACAGGCTTGAATACTTGAGCTAGCAGCAGCACTCTCGAACCTTGCTGTAAGTGACTTAGAGAGCTCAATCTGTGTAACTTATCCAAAAGATTGAGAGGTGACTTGATTAGAGCATGTAAATACCTTCACAGGGAGAAAATACAAGGGCTCTCTAATCTAACAGAGGCATAACAAAAGCTGGAAGCTGAAAACCAAAGGCAAGCAAATTAGGTGAGAAATAAAGCACACCTTTTCTTAACTACAAGGAACCAGACCACTGGAACAAGCTCCAAAGGTATCAATAGATTCTTGAGCTCCTACTGTCTCAAGAACAACATCAGATGTCTCTCAGGAAGTTATACTTTGCCCAAACACAGTGTGCTTCAGCTGAAACACAGGTTGTTGTGCTCAGCTACAGGGTATCTGGGGGAATTTAATGACCCATGATATGCAATAGGTCAGACTTCAGAATCTATTATTGTGGGAGAGTATTTTTTTACTATGCCAGGTGACATTGCTGCAAAACAGGCAGACTTTCAAGCACACAAGCCTTCCTTCAGGTCTGACAGAGACTGGAGTAGCAATTTACAAGGCTAAAAACAAGTTGTAAACAATTGCTCCAAATCTGGCTGTTGTTACCTATGTGCCACATCTTGGGCTAAAATGAGAGAGGGTAAAAGAGAGGGATACTGACATGGCACAGGGTGCTTCATGCCATAGCTTTTTTAATTAGTACTAGTAATAAAGGAATAGACTAACACACGTTTTTTTACCACAAAACATGAACAGAACAACTGCTGCCTCTTCTGTTGCGGATCCCAGGTGCTTTGTTAGCTTTGTTAGAACCTGTAACAGGGATAGGGAAGTGTCTAAGCCTATTCAGTCCTTTCTTTGTATTTTGAGACTAAGAAAACTCTGAAAGCTTTCTGATGAGAACCACAGTGCAAGCTCATCAACACTTTCCTACTGTTCAGTTAGATCTTGTCATGGCAGAAGGAGGCCATATTTAAAGAAATATCAAAGGCTCCATTACCCATTATTAGTTTTCTGAACCATTTAGTTGTCTTCCCACGCAACGGATCATTGATTATAAACTAGTGGTCAGACAAATCCTCAGCAGGAGGTTCATAAGCATTCTTCCTTTATACCAGGGAAACTATGTTGATATATAACAAGTGAGAAAGTCCAGAAGTTGTGCCCTAGTCACTGTCAAATAGGATTTTCCCATGGCCCCATCTGTTGGCTTTCACTTTAAAGATTATATCTTGTGTGTAGTATGGCAGTAATAAGGAAAAAGTATTTCGATCACTTTTGCTATGACACTAACAATAGAGATTACAGCTGAAAAAGTAGTTAAGCCACTTACAGGAAAATCAGACTTTCAAACTGTCCTTATTTAAACAGGGCAATTGAGAATAACTATGCTGTGGTAAATGCCAAAGTAGGTGTTACGTCACCTGCAGATTTCCAACAGCAAAATTTCACTGGCTTCAACACACCTATGCCATAAATGAGGTACCACATAGGTCTGTCTCATGATCTTCAGATGTTTCCTCAACCTTCCAGTTACTCAACCCCATATTTATTGATTGTCAGGTGAAGAACATAGAACTTCCTGAAAGACTCACAGGGACATCAAGATGGTTAGGGGAGGGAAGCTTGGAGAAGACTAAGGGGTGACCTTATTAATGTTATAATTATGTAAAGGGCGAGAGTCAGGAGGAGGGACCCAGGCTCTTCTCAGCTATCGCCAGCGATAGGAGAAGGGGCAACGAGTGCAAGCTGGACCATAGGAAATTCCATGTGAATGTAAAGAGGAGCTTTTTCACTGTGAGGGTGATAGTGCACTGGGACAGGCTGCCCAGAGAGGTTGTGGAGTCTCCTTCTATAGGGACATTCAAATCCGACCTGGATGGGTTCCGGCGTGATTTAGTCTGGGTGATCCTGCTTTGGTAGTGGGGTTGGACTAGATAATCTTTCAAGATCCCTTCCAACTCCTAACATTCTGTGATTATGTGAAGTAAACTCTGCTGGAGCAATATCAGTGAGATGGCTGTACTTGCCTAATTAACTGGTCTCTCTTAAGCTCTGTAATTTAATTAACTCTCTTTGTAACAAGATTCCTAGAGCTGCTTAAGTGCAATCTGAAAGTTTTTAACCTGTCTTTTCTAACTAAATATTCTACAGATCTTCACCAACAACTAACATACAAAATTTGGTAAAAACACTAAAATCAGTAAACACAGAATGACAGAGTTATGCATTTGCAGTGCTGAACATCAACATGGTAAAGTCAAACTTTCCCCTGATCATCACTCATTCAGATTTTTTCTCTTCACTTCTAAACTTGTGTTGAAATTTCTGGGCAGGAAAAGAGCACAACTTTACTGACTGGTCCTACAGAGAAAGGATTATCAGAGGCACAGTGGACTTCAGCTCCCCCTGACCCTGACATAGAATGACCAATTCTTATCAGAAATTCAATTAAAGCATGTTTTATTGATTGGAAGAGTGCTTCAATCCATAGCTGTTCTTCAGCCAATAATCAGTACTGATACTGTAATCCAGAATTGAGTGGACAGGTACAACATCATAACAACTGGGTAGCAATAAGGAACTATGCAAGCAACTGTAACTTACTCTAATAGCAGCTCATAATAGTAGGTGCTTGCAGACAGTGGCTTTGATTTAGCAAAGGTGTTTAATTAGAACTTTAAACACTTGCTTAACAGAGGGCTACAGCATAAATATAGCAGGGATGGTTTATGAAAAATGTTAGTACTGGGTGTATTTTAACTTGTGAACAAAGTTAGGAAAAAAAATCTATCGGCTTGAAAAATTCTTCTGTGGTCTCTTTGTAACCTCTTTGAACTTAGACCAGAATTCCATCAGCATGTAATCTCACCTCAGCAATAGCATTTGGCTGCTGAAAGCACATTCTAGTGAATACATACAATTTTACCTTTCTTACTGCAAAGTCTATGGCTACTACTTTCTAACACGTGTGGATATATTGGCAAAGAATGCTGAGTCCTGTGCTGTTTTAGTGCCTTAAAACATTTTAAAATATAACTCCACCAGAATCTGTTCAGAAATAAGTAATTTCCCCAATGATTGTAGTTTCATATAAGCTAGGCCTTCAAATAGAGACTCAAACAGTATACCAAATGAGTAAAAATTATCATCCTCACAGAAGTGAAGAAGAAATCTCAGTGGTCGAATCTATCCAATAAACATGGTGGGCAGATAACTAAAAAGGAGAGACTCCATTGGAATTCATGTCCACTGATGAGGAAGTGTACTGGGTCTGGCTGGAATGGAGCTAATTTTCTTCATAGTAGCTTTTATGGTGGATTTGTGACTAAAAAGGTGTTAATAAGACACCACTGTTTCGGGTGTTGTTGAACAGTGCTTGAACAACACTAAGGTTTTTCCTTTCATCCACTCTGGCCCCTCCAGCAAGTAGTCTGGGGTTGCACATGAGGTTAGAAGGGCTCACAGCAGACCCCAGTTGATCAAGGGGATATCCCATTCCATGCGACATTGTGTCAGCAATAAAAGCTCAGGAAAAAGAGACGAGAGGAGATCAGGGTTGGGGGTGGGGGGAAGTTATTGAATCTGTCTTCCCTAGCAACAGTTAGGTGTGCTGAGTCTCTGCTTTGCTGGAAATAGCTGGAACTTGTTCTAAAATGGAAAGTAGTGATTGAATGTCTTCTTTTGGTTAGCTTGAGTATGCAGGGCTTCGTCACTTTTTTTAACTGTTCTTATCTTGATGCGTGAGGCTTCCACTTCTGACATTCTCCCCATCCCACTGTGGGGAGTGTGAGAAAGAGGTTTGTGGGAACTTTGTTGCTAGGTGGGATCAACACACCACAAGAAGGGAAAAATGTTCAAATACAGAAAACATGGGCATAGGAAAAGAAGATGCTGAGAATGACTGAGAGAAGAGACTTATGGAGTATCCACTTCTTGCATTCATTGATTCCTACACTAACTGAGGCAAAGAGGGACTTGGCTCCACGATGTCAGGCAAAAAACACTCAAAACATTTCTTACAGATACCAGGAACAGAAAAGGGCAAACAAGCCATTGAGGTGATGCTAAAAAACATTTCAGCTAGTTTAAAATACAAACTCAAATTGTCATCAGGAGAATTATTTGACTGTATCTAACCTGAGGAACATGTAGAGAGCATGACTAAAGAAAGGGGTAGGTTAAGTGTGCACCTTGTAGACACAGTCCCCCTCATGCTTGCAGGAAGGGAAAGACAAAAACATACACATCAATTACATAACCTTTTTCTTTTTTTTTTTTTAACAGCTTAAAGCAAATCTTACTGTATGAATTGAATGAATTTAATTCAATTTATTTGTGCTTCAAGTTCTTGTGGGTTTGCTGAGAAGTCTATACTGCATTCTCAAGCTCCATTTGCCAGACTCACAGAATAGGGCAGGGATGGTTTCCCTTGGCTCTGTACCACTTCTTAGGAGCTGAAAAAGTTTGGGGAGGGAAGAACCGCCAGTATGGACAATCTTAAAAAAAAATTAAAAAAAAATTCTAATAAGATTTGTATGACAATATTATACACCAGCTCCCAGGACCTGTGTTGGATATTGTAGGAGCCACATTACAAATTCCCAAATCTTTCAGTACTCTGGGATACACTGAGAATGGCTACAAGATGTTGTCCCTTGCAACACACAAAGCAAGGTGGCAATTAAAGATGTACAGAACCATTCCTGATGTCATCCCTTTATTCCTTCTGGAACACAAAGGCTCTAGGGTTCGGCAGTACAGTGATATTTTAGAAAGAAAAATGAGCAGCAGATCTTTCTTTGGGGCTGCTCAAAACAGAGTTAAGCATAATTTCCATAGCCTAAATCACATCTTTATTCTGGTACCCACTGTTCTCCAGAGAAAATTAGAAACTAGGTTACATAGGAGAAACTGTTTGCTGTTCTGTCTTATCTTCTCTAAAAATAATAAATTTGCTCACCTTCAACCTTGTATTACTTTCTGTGCTTAAAATATATTCCATGTCTCAGAACCACATGTGACAGAAAGTAAAAAAGCTTTGCTGAAGGCTTAGTTGTCCATTTTATATTTATTCATAAAGAGAAAATACTGGCATTTTTTTTGCCTCCTGAAGTACAAAAGATCAAATGGAAATAGCTAGTCAGACTTGCCTTGGTTTAGTTAATCAGTAATTAACTCCTTACAGTGCCCAGCCTAGCTTGCTTTTATAATGACTGTATGATCACTGAAGATGATTGGTTTTAATAAGACAACAGGACCTCAAAATAAAGTTTTGAGGAAGTATTTAGAAGTAGATGTATTTGCAAACCAGTTGTTAGGGCAGAGCCTTTATTCTAAACTGACAGGAGCTAACAATGACCAAATTGATTAGGAATATCTGAATACAATGCTCTCAAAAATGCCTTTTAAGAAAATTCTGTTTAAGATGACATAGCATAAAGCATTCACCTGTGTTTGAGTGCCCTTCAAATCCAACTGACAATGCAGGAATGTAATTCTAGGTTTTGCAGTTCCCAAGCAAGTGTCAAGCTGATATGATATAGATCCCATATTTCATAAGCACTACAGCTAAAGGTATTGCATCTGGATAAAGAAATTGTCAGACTATGGATGAAAAGAGAAGTACACATAGGCACCTTTCAAGTCTGAAAACACAAGCACAGTTCATCCCACTTCAAACCAGACATTGAAAACAGAAAAGATTCTTACTTCCCCCAAGTGACTAAAGAGAACCTTAGGTCACTAGTTTAAATACAGTATGTACAACAAAAAGTAAAAGCAGGTGACATCTTCCCATTATTTAGCTTCACAGATTGTCACTTAGATCCAGATGAATCCAATCAGATCGGTAGAATCAGAGATGACTCCTGGGGGGGGGGGGTAAGTTTGAAAAATAAATGCCTCAAATTAGCTTACCATAGGAATTAAACGAAATCTAAAATCTTGCTGATCTGGGGAGGGATGAATGCAGCTGTTATATTTCATCCAGCCTTGCTAAAACTGAGCAAAAAGTACTGAAGAAATCTGCAGGATTTGAATTAATATTCATTATACAACAGCAGTAAGAGTACACAGGTGCCAGAGACCTGATGACTGAGGAGACGAACCAGCGATGCCTAAAGCATATTCAGGTGGCAGAATCCCTCAAAATCAGGTCTAGCTGCAGGCAAGAAAGATGAGGAACCTGTCCTATTTTTCTCAGCTACAAAGAAGAAAATACAGCTTTTGCAACCTCATATATGTATGTCATCCAGATTCTCAGACAGTCCAGACTTCCAGACTGATAATGAACTCCTGGTGAATCCAAGCAGAATATTGTCAGATAAGATAATAAAAATATTTTAAGTCAGTTTCTGCTAACTTTCTTCCAGAAACACAAAAATAGCTCTTTTCTGTAATGTATCTTTGGGAAGATGACAAAGAGCAGACCTAATAATTAATTTCTTCATATAAAATTTTTAAAGATTTAAAGTGTCTGAATTGTTTAAAACTTGTGTAAGGACACTCTAAACATATGGGCATATTTTGCATTATACAAATTCAAGTGTGAAGGTGAAGATTTCTTATTGAGGTGGTGCGTGCCTAGTATCTAAGAGTGCTGTCAGTGTGGGGATGTTTTCCAGAACTCACATATCATCCCAACAGACAAGGATAAGTTTGTAGAGGGTGCATATTTGTGAACAGACACATGAAGAATTGTGCATTTTTATTCTTTTGTCTGAGGGGAGAGTATTTTTGACAACAGCTTCTTAAAATGAATTTAATAGTTGCTAAACAAGTTTAATAATATATTTCTGATACAAGTAATTTATTTTTTGTAATATTGAACTAGAGTAAAGAAAAGGAAAATAAAGAATGTCTTTTTGGCATCTTACACTCACAGATTTCCTGGAACAGGTGGAAATTATGAAGATCAAAATGCCATATTTAACATATTCCAAAGACAGTCTGCAGTTGCTTACTATTTTAAGAGATACATTCCCAAGATAAGACTTTATGATTTTTTGCTGAGCAACAGAAAATGTCAAGTAATTATTATTTTTATTTCCTTCAACTTTTGGGGCTCATGTACCCTAGGAGATTAGGACAGTGGCCCTGACCTAATTATCTCATTTTATAAAATCTGTCATTCTTTCAAGACTTAAGTCATCTTTCTCTAATTAAGAGTTTTAATAAGATTTATTTACATAATTTGATCAAAGGAAGAGAAATAGCCTGCAATTCCAAATTTCACTTAACTACAAAAGTATTGCAGAAATGTTGAAATAGAAAGGACACTAAGCCATAAAAGAATAATGTTTTTTAGAAAGTCAAAGTAAAAATAAAGGAAACCCAAACAAGAGCATAAAGTCTGCCAGGAAGTCCTACATAATCTTTACAGGTGGTACACAGCTGTCCTTTGGCTCAGTTTATTTCTATGTGAACATATTTGAGCATGAAAACCAGAGAAGATTGGATCAGGACTAGAGTCCTTTCTAGAAGCATTCAGATCTATTGTTAGAATAAATCTATAATAGATAGTGAACTCTCATTATTAGGCTTTCTCTAATTCTCAGTTTAATTCTTTGCCTCATGTAAGGAAGGTAACACACTCTCAGGCGAGTCTATAATCTCCTAGAATTTATTGAAAAAAGGTCTTTAATTTAAAAAAATAAATTAATATGGAGCCTGGTGTATTTTAAACTGTGTGAAGTAAATTTGTAACCTCGACATCGCTGTAGATCATCAATGTTAGCAGTAGTATGTCTTACAATTCTGGGAAGTAATCTGTCATTTTCTAGACATATGGAAACTTTAGTCAGTAATGCACATTTAGAAATCAGTAGTGCTTGTCCTTCTGGGACAACAGTGAATCTACTCTTTCAGCTCTACCAAGGCTGGAAGATCGGAATGCCTTGCCTAAAAGTAAGCTACTAGCAGAAAGAATCATCTGTATGATTGCTGTGTGGTTTTGAGCCTTTATCATTTCAGAAGAAATATCTGTATTGTTTACCTGCCAGTATTGGAGGAAGACACATCACCAGCCTGAGTGGAAGAACAGCTTACCCTTATAGAAGTGTAAGTTTACATACAGCTTACAGAATTTACATTCCTTTTTTAGTTCAAATAGAGATAAATATTTGGTATAGAAGGATATTTAAATTTAAAGGAAAAGTAAGATAAATAGGCAAGTGTAAGTAATGGTGTATATTCCAAGAGGGTTACAAGGAATAATACATATCTCCATTAAACAGAAGATAGCAGTGCTCATTCCGCCAGTTCGGAAGGCTGAAAAACTTGACAGGTCTGAATACATACATTGAGAACAATTGCATTTCAATTGTACTGCACATGGGTAGTGCAAGCGGTAGCTGCAGATGTTATGGGGGGTGATGGATTTCCGACTTTAGCCCTTAAGGAACCGTGAAACTGCTGGTGGTGGACTCTTGTAAGGGGGAGAAAATGGACATCCACAAAAGTATAGAAATAAGAAAGGAACTAAAGCAGCAGTGGGAAGTCTGGAAATGCACACAGAATCTCAGAAAGAAGTGAACAAGGGAGGGAAGTGCTTTAATAATCCCAAAGAAAGTTGTCATGAAAGGAACGTGATACTACCAATAAATGCTGCTGACCTTCATGGAGTGGGTTAGCGCTTTTTGGGCCATGCATCCCGATGATCAGCTGAAGAATCATTTGCTATAGTGTCAGTTACGGATGTCATTGTGTTGGTACTACACCAGGTGAGGTATGCTTGTCCTATGCCATAGCTTACGCAGACACTAATTTGAAAAGTCAATAAAATTAACAAAGAAACAGTGTATTTTCATCTGGACAGGATTAAAATGCTGAGGACTATGCTGAGAAGTAACTAACAAACAGGAAGAAATGTACTTGTGAATTTTATTAGCTCATTTTCTAGAGACAAGAAATCCTCAGAAGACAAATCAGCCTATCAACAGAATAAAGAGACAGCAAATGTCAGAAAAAAATGGCACCATATAAATATATATTATATTATGCATCCTTTCCCCAACAGTGAAACAGTAAACAGCATCTCTCTTTAGAAGTGGGCCTCCCAGAGCCCACTTCCACTAACACACAAAGCAGTCTGATGTCAGAAGCTTCAGAGTAACTCAGGAAGAAAACAAATGATACATCTTGCCCATTACATTTACCACAGTAATTTCTCCCAGCCCTTTTATGGCAGATAGTCTGAAGTGGGTTTTTCAGTTTCTTTGGAGCATACATGCATATTTATCCCCAAACAATACAGGATAGGATATTTTCTTGCTTACTGGACGGATCTGACAGTTTCTGTCATTCTTTTTTTCCTCGCCATATTTGTCTGCCTTCTTATCCCTCCACCTCGCATACGTAGCCAAGCTGAAACCAAGCCAGCTTTCATGTTTGTTCCCAAAGGGTTCAGTCTTCTTCATTTTACCCAAATTCATATTTAGTCCAGTCTCTTTTTTCTCTCTCCAGCACCGTCTCTAGATTGCAAGAATGGTTGAAAGGGGGTGGAATTTAAGAAACAGAATCTATAACCTGTCCCTCTTCACCACATGATTAGTTATTTTCCTAGCTGGTCAGAATAATGAGAGAATTTAATGATACAATTCTTATTAAACCAAATTGTAATAAAACAACAGCTACCTGCTTTGAAAGTTATGGATTTAAACTAGACAACTTTAAATTCAAATTCCTGACAGAGTTGATTATTTTGTGCTAGATCATGCTGGCATAGTCTGTATTTTCTCCATGCCTTCTAATGAGAGAGAGAGATTTCTCTTGTGGAAGAAAAAGTGTTTTGGTAACAGGTGAATCAGTTAAAAATACACTACTTTAAACAAAGCAGTAAATAAAAACTGCACTCTTGTTCTCTGAGGTTTTTATTTTTTCACACATTTTCAGTTGAGTAAGAGCAGGGAATGTAAATATTGCCTGCTGTGTTCTTTCTCCAGATATAGTTATCCACAAGTTCAGCTACTGGAAGAGATGTCATGTGGCCATTCCAGCTCATGTCATTATACTATAAATAGATATCCACAGGCATAGGAAGGAACCTTGTTGTGCTGCTGCTCACAATGATGACTGACTGTACTAATGTTTTCCCTTTTGGTAATATAATCTTAGTTAATGACTGTTTCCTTCAGTAGTCTATTTTTGGAAAGGATATTTAATTATATGCCTGGTTTATCATTTCTTATATTAATTACATCTGGAGGTCATGTGCTAGCACTTTTAATATTTTATGTTTTGAAAATAAATTAAAATATATAATTTCAGGATAACTAATTTCCAGATATTACAAAAGAATTACAGAAACAGTTATGCTTTATATTGTAAGTCTAGATGACTCAAATGATTGCTAAATGGAGGCTGGGTCTTTCCTCCATAGGATACCGGTTAGAATCCATCTGGTTTACTAGAGACGGAAAGCCAGCATCAAATATGGGTGGTTGAGTCATTTGTTGGAAAAATGAAACTGATTTAGGCTGGGATTTTCAAGGCATACCAGAAGTACCTAATCACCTTAGGTACCTTTGCAAATCCTAGTCTCAGTTCTTTTTCCCATTTCACAAAGTCATTCACAAAGTGTAAAATCCTCGCTCCATAGAAATCAATGGGAATTCTGCCCATGACTTAGGAGGGACAGAATCCCAACCTACTTCGTTCATTTATTTTTTTACAGGAGCCAGTTTCCAAGGAGGAGACTGACTGTGTTTGAAGTGCTGTTTCAAATCTCTTCAGGAATTTTTTATTGCCTTCCAGCTTACGTATTATTACTTGCTTTGTGAATAGTGGAACAGTGGGAGGCAACCTAGCAAGAAAAGGCTGAAAATAAGAGAATGATCTGAGTATGAATAACACTGTTTGGACACATCCATTTGTTGAAAGACATCCTCCAAACTGAGTCATGATGTGATCTATTTTAGAAATCCCAGCACTGCTCAGAGCCCTAAATTCTGGCACTGCCTATAATGACAGTTGCAGACCAACAGGATTTGTAATTAAGATAGTTAGAGAGGATTAGGTAAAAGCTGAACATCATCACTCCTTTTTACAGATGGAGAGCTAAGGTGCAAAAATCTGAACTTGCTTTTCAGAGATCCTGCGATGACAGCGAACTGTGCGGTAAGGTGAATGCATCAGAAGAGCGAACCATCTTACAGGGAGAACTGGACAGACTGAAAGAGTAGCTACCAAGAACAGTATGAAGTTTGACAAAGAGTAAAGTCCTGCATGTGGGTCAGAATCACCAAAGAGCACAGTACACACTAGGGTCTGTGTACCTGGGGAGCAGCCTTGTTGAAAGGGACCTGGGGTCCTGGTAGGTATCAAGCTAAACAGGAGTCAGCAGTGTGCCTCTGAGCTAACAAAGGCAAGTCAGATCCTGAATTGCATCTGCAGGGGTGTTACAAGCAGAGATAGAGATGTGATCATCCGTCTCTTCTCAGCTCCTTTCAGGCCATGCCTGTATTTTGCCCATTTCTGGTTTCCATAATTCAAGAAACACACAGACAGACAGAATAGGGTCCAATGGAGGGCAACAAAGATATTCAAAGTGCTGGAGAACTTGCCCTGCGAGGAAAGACTGCAAGAGTTAGGTCTTTTCTCCAGGGAGAGGAGAAGACTCAGGGGGAGCCTCATTACAGTATCCCAGCATTTAAAGGGCAGCTCTCTCTTTGCATGGAACCACATAGAGAAGCAAGTGAGTGCACTGGAGTGATTTCATCTTGAAGAATTATTTTTTTTTTGCAGTAAGAACCACCATTTACTGGAATAACGTCCCCATGGTTGTGGTAGAGTTCATATGGCTGAATGTTTTCAAAATGTGCTCATGCAGGGTGCTGGGTAAACTCTTCTAAAATCACAAGCTAAGACTAGACAACCTTTTGAGGGGTTTTCCATCCTATCTTATTCTATAATTGTGAGATAAGTTGGTAAATCACAGTTATCAGAAATTGGTAGTGCTGAGATAATTGTCAAGGATTCTAGTATTTATATACCTGAATATAAAGTAGTTCACTACTTAAAGCTTGTAAGACTAAAAACAACTTCTTCAGTATGTCCCAACTCTTCTGATTTGCACACTGAGATAATTTTAAAGTGTTATTTATCATTCCCTCAGCCTCTTCACACTTACTCACCCATTTGTAATGCTTTTAGGAGGTGCGCTGGCAAACTGTTACTCTTCTGGCCTTGCAGGAGATGATCATATCCCTAAACCCCCATATTTTTTTCTGTTCTTGGCAACAGAAAGCAATTTCACTCCAGCCACTTGCAACCCACTCACTTCTCTTCAGGACACGATTATATTTACTGCTTATCCCTGCTGGAATATGGAAACAACTATAAAGTGGGGGGAAAAAAAAAAGGTGATCTGATTCAGTCAAAAAGAAACTCCCTGGAAACATCTGGCCAGTGCTCCTCTCCATCCTAATACATCTCTATACAAGTCCATTAGACAAGCAGTGCTGCCTAGTCCTTGAACTTTTGGGTCATGGACCGGGTTGGATTGCTTATTCTGTGACAGCAAGCAGTGAATGCCCAACTGCTGAAGCAAAGTGCTAGGCAAATGTTTTAAAGTACAAAAAGACTCTGTGTAAGGGAACAAGAAGAGACAGGGTAAGACTAAAGGTGAGAAGATAATTGCAGCTTCTCCACTGAGGCCTATAAGACCTCTACTCTAAGACGGAGATTTTTGCAAAGATAAAACCTTTCTTGAGGGAATTTCCAGACTCCATTTTGCTTTCTGGGACAGAAAGTGGTTCAGTTACCAGAATAGACCTCAGTCACTGGGAATTATTTTGAAGGAATTATTTGTAACCCAGAAAAGTGACCAGAATCAGACTTTTACATCCATCTTCCACAAGCCAGATGAACTAGCACATTTACTGATACAAACTAGGACCATAGTATGTGAGCAGAGCAGATCACACAATTTTTCCTGCTAGCCTGACAGCTTCCCACACTCAGATTGAAATGCTGAAAACACCTGCCCACAAAGAATTGACCACAGCAGTGATTTGTCAGAGGTAGTCAATACAGGATAAGGAGAAATCCACTCCGACTTCTTCTGTTGCGGCAGTAAGATTGTTAAATTTCCAGTGAGTAGTGAGTCATCCAGTTTCTGGTTGAAATCAAATCTAGTGAATGCAAGTCTTTTGTCTTCGGCAGCCTGTGAGGAACTTTGACCTGCTTGCAGTGATTGTTCTTTATTTCACAGTCAAAATGGTGAAGAGCTAGTTCTTCGGAGTCTCTGGGTTTGTTCTGCAGCTCTCTACAATAAAAAATATTTTGTGAAATATTTTTTCTGCCTTTCTCACTGCTTATATAAGGATCCCTGCATGGAAAGAAGGCTCTGAACTCTGTCTACCCATGAATGATTCACCAGGAGGCAGGGAATATCTACTTCACTTAACATGTTGTGCGGTCCAAGCCCCAGATATGACAGTCCCTTGACTATGTTAATCTTTGATGTACATACAAAGCACCAGATATTTTTGTGATTCATGAACTACTCATGTACTGTAAAAATGCAAAGGGAAAGATGAATCCAGCAAAGTGTTACCTGGAAGCAGAAGGTGAGATTTCGGCTGAAAACGTTAAGATAATACAGAAATCTCTTTTAGTTCTGGATGTAGAGTCAGAGAGAAATACTGCTGATACCATCTGGCCTTCAACACTCAAATTCTGTGAATAAAGCATTGTGTTAAATTCCTACCTCATTAAATCAGCTGTTTAGCTATGTTCTGTTCTGCTACTGCAGCTCTGATCTGCATTTACAGTGTTGCCTGTAATACCTTGTAAGGCAAACAAAATGACTGAACTATGAGGTATAATGTAATGCAAAAGTCAGGCCAGCTACATTCTTGTCTAGTTAAGTACATTTTTACATTCTTTACTGAATACTTGTTGAACTGTATATTTTTTTAATGTAGTGTTGGGGTTGCAAGGAGCAATCAGCTTTCCCAAAAATTCATAACAACAGTCAAAATATCTCTGGAGTTTCGCAAGAAAAATTTCCTTGTCAGCACCATCCAAGAGCTGTTAACCATAGGAAAAAAGTCTAAGAATAGGGCTATATCCTTAAAACAGAAAGTTGCTGTTAAAAGGCCTCAGATTGGCATCACTGGAGATTTTGACGGATGATTAAGACAAGTACCATCTGGACAAGCAACAGCAAAGTGCCCCCAATATGCTATTGTCTATCAGTCCTGGCCCTTAAATGCCAGCTGTAAGTGACTGTCAAGATAGGATGGGTTCTGTCACAGGACCATTTATTCCCCTTTAAAAGGACAGGATGCTTGTCAGTGACTAGGTTCTCCAGAAAAAATGTTAAAAGAACTGTTCTCTTCACAAACCTTTCCTTTTATGTGTCCCCTGATCCCTGCAATGAACTTGGTTAACTAAGCAGCTGGGATATTGTGCACACTGCTTATTATACTGATCACTTGCATTTCAGCACTCATTGTGGAGATCCAAGTTTTCTACCTCATCTTAAATTTTGACTTTAAATATAGCAGGGTATTTTTGTTCTGTTCTTGCAGTGGGGTGTCAGTGCGCAGAAAGAAATGAACAAGGGCACATGAATAACATCATTCCATACAAATTACCAAAACATTAGGTCCATTGCACTATTCATATAAAATACTCCAAAATGTGATAAGACAGGAACAGTTCTGTTCTCTCCTAAATATTGATCTTTCTGTGTTTGCAGAATTTTGCCTAAAGCCTTTGGTTTATGACAGAGTGTTAGGAGACAAAAGACAATTTGAAGAGCGTGACATAGAGGGGAAAGGATAAACTTCTTAGTGGGTCCCTCTAAAACATTCATTATATGTCTATCTATTGCTGTGGAAAGGAAACTGGATTCAGTGACCCAGCTGATCCCACCAGCATTTTGTCACTGCTTCAAAAATTTAGAGTCATTACATAGATATGAAGGTTTCTACACACTCAGGAACGCCCTTTGGACACCAGTGTCAAAATTAAAAGGAGAGCAGGGGTTACTTTTTCCACTTTTTCTGTATTTCACTGCCCTTCTAGTTATTGCTAAATCAGAATTGTCAGGCTGATTTTTATTCAAGGAGCTCATATAAACCATCTTCTCGGCTCTGAAATGCAGCAGATTTTATAATTTGTTGTTTCCTGAAATAACTTTAACCTCTTTTTCAATCAAGTGATACAAATGGAATACAATGCAAAATAGAAGCACACTTACTAGGAGTTTTTCAAGAGGTTCTGCCTCTTTCTTTGGTTATTAAAGAGCATTTTCGTTTGCTTGCAAAAGCAAAGGAATACATTTGCCTGTCCCTTGACACTCTTCTGCAAGTGTATGCACCTGATATGAATTCTGTCACAAGCCAGCGGGAAAAATTTTTGTTGGTGCCCATTGTGCAAAGATTGGCAGCACATCAGTGTTTATATCCCATTACGGGTCTCTTGAGCTGCTTATCTTTCTCAGCGCTAGCACTCATCTTAGGCAAATCCTACATCCTGCCACAGCCCTACTGCCTAACTTGGGTTAAGTCACTTGGGGCCAGACCCAGGCACAGTGTGGCAATACTGAATATGACGGTCATGCTATGTGGTTATGTTTAAGAGTGAGGTGCAAAAATACTATGGTGTATGTTGGATTTGACTTTCTCTGCCTCCTCCCCCGGTAATAGAAATGGTGTCAGAAAGATAAAAGGAAAGAGAGAAGAACAGAAAAATAAGGAGATAAGCGAACAGATTCTGGAGACACAGAAATCTACCCAAGACATTTCAGTGAAAATGAGAATGAACAAAGAAAACATAACAGAAGGAAAAATCACAATAGTAGCAAAGGAAGCATGAAAGAGTGATTCTTTGTTGTAGATATCTAGTAAAAATTAATCTGTTTGAATGAAGGTGTCTCAAAACTGTATAGACAATTGTAGTCAAGAGATCTATTTACTCTGCTTTTATCATCCCATAACTTACCTTGGGCTTTGTCCCAGCCATATACTGAACCCATCATTTTATCCAAATTAGGACACAGAATATATGTCTCCATGGATAGCTTTCATGGACGCTATATGTACGAACGATCTTTGTATTTTCACCCTAAGACAAAAAATCCTACATGATCTTCCCTCATTTGTTTGAACTGAAACAGAATTTCTCACATGGGCAGAAATATTTTTAGAGGTAGATCAACAACTAACAGCTTTGTAAACTCATCTTTCATAGTCTGTTAACACAGCATGAAGATCTGAGGTCCCTCCCAGCTTGTCCCCTTGGCCATTCTGGAAGATGACTGAGGAAGGAATAATGACAGATCCACAAATATTAGACAGGTTTTGTATTTAAAGTCGATTAGCAGTGAGCTCAGGGACACTCACCAGACTTTGCCTCGTACCCAGGATAAATAATCAATAAAGACACAATTACTGACACCAAAAATCATGTTTTGTGAACCTCCAACAGCAGTTCACAGATCTTCAGCATAAAGGAAAAAAAAATGCAGAGAGATTTAAGGTAGCAATTTAGTACATAATTCCTCATTGTGAAAATGTCCTTGCTGTCATAGAACTCCATCAGATCTTGAACATTCCTTCCATTTAGTTCATTTTTATTGTATTAATAAAATTATTACTTTATAAAATAAAATCAGATTTGATAACTCCCACATAGAGAAGAATAAACTGAAAGCCAGCATGCTAAAAGTGTTGTAATTTACATTCATACAGTGCCTTTTATCAAAGAATCTCAAAATATTTTTAAAATGGCTATTATTCATTTTTCAGATGAGAAAGCAAAAAAAGGGACACAATCATGAAGATTAACACTTTTCAACTTGGATATAAATATTAGATATGAAAAACATGGCCCAGCATTCAGAATTTCTGAATACCTACAGCTGGTAACACTTCTGAAAATCAGGACATAACTGGCTTTCAGGACATAACTGGCTTTCAGGTCAACAAAAGATATTGACTAAAATTAACTACTTGCTATTTAAACTAGTTGTTATTAAAGATTTTAATTGCTTAGGATTACAGCTGTTTGAAAAATGAGAATTATTTTCATCCAGCATTTTCAAGTCAAGTTTGAGTTCATTCCTAAGGATTTGAAGCAAATTGATTTTCATTTCACTTCTCTATTTATTAAGCAATTGTTTACCAGTCAATCATTAATATTATTTCTCATTGGGCTTTCAGATAAACTGAAAGGAATATTAGGACTATTAGGAGGGTTATTTTTTAAATTATAAATGATTTCAGCACCTCCCCCTCCCCTATTATCTGCACTTACATGCTAAACAGAGATGAGTGAATCTTCATGGTCTATGGCTTCCTGATGAGGGGGAGTGAAGGGGCAAGTGTCAATTTCCTCTTTGGTGACCACTCACAGAACTTGAGGGAATGGCACGAAGCTGTGTCAGGGAAGGTTTAGGCTGGATATTAGGAAGAGGTTCTTTACTGAGATGGTGGTCAGGCACTGGAACAGGGTCCCCAGGGAAAGGGTAACAGCACCGAGCTTGGCTGGGTTCAAGTGTCTGGACGATGCACTGTGACATGCTCTGAATTGGCTGGACCTGTGTGGAGCTTTCCAACTCAGGATGTTCTATGGCTCCCTATGGATGTTCTGGGCTCCCTGGTATAAAAAAGACAGGGATCTCCTGGAGAGAGTCCAGAGGAGGGCTACAAAGATGATTAAGGGCCTGGAGCATCTCCCCTGTGTGAAAAGGCTGAGTGAGCTGGGATTTCAGCCTAGAGAAAAGAAGACTAAGGGGGGGACCTTATTAATGTTTATAAATATCTGAAGTATGGGATGCAGGGGGAAATGGCCAGCCCCTTTTCAGTGGTCTGTGGAGACAGGACAAGGGGCAATGACTGCAAGTTGGAGCACAGGAAGTTCTGCACCAACATGCGGAAGAACTTTTTCACAGTGAGGATGACAGAGCCCTGGGACAGGCTGCCCAGGGGTTGTGGAGTCTCCATCCCTGGAGATATTCAAGACCCATCTGGACGCCTATCTGTGCACTATGAGCTAGGGAGCCTGCTTTGGCAGAGGGGTTGGACCCTATGATTCTGTGATTTTATTCTATGATTCTATGGTTCTATGGGTCTATGAATCTTTTCCAGAATAACTTTTTTAGGCAAGGCAAATCATGGCATATTGGCAGCTTCCAGGCATTTCCATAAAATATCACTGACATCATTCCAAGAGCAGGTACTAGAGCAGAAGATCTACCCTCTCCCAGGAGGGAAGATCTACAGCTTCCCTTTCTGCTCAAGTTCAAGGGTGAAGGAGACATTACTTTAATCTTCAAAAATATTTTAAAGTGTGTAAGGTTTTGAACAATCTGGAGATGTGCATTCAAATGAACTTAAGCCTTAGTCTTATTTCCTGGACAAACTGTCTAAAAATGGGAATTATGAGTGAAAAGACACAGAGCACCATTTCTGGCATCTTTTTCTCAGAAAAGGCCACCCAAGTCCATTCAGTGTTTTACCACACAAAATACCTGTGCAGATGTGAGCTCTCTTTTCCGCTCATTCCTCTTCTGTTTCAACCCTAAGAGGTAGCTCAGCCCCATGCATGCATTTGCTTGCTCCCTCCTGTACGATGGAGGAGAGAATTGGACTGGTAAAAGTGAGAAAACTCATGGGTTGCATTTTAATAGGTAAAGAGAAATCTACGCGCACAAGCAAAGCAAAACCAGGAATTCCTTCTACTCATGGGCAGGCAGGGCTTCTGCATCCCCAGGAAAGCAAGGCTCTGTTACAAGGAACAGTTACTTAGGAAGACAAACACCATAACTCTGAAAATCTCCCGTTCTCCTTCTTTCCCCAGCTTTTATAGCTGTGCACAATGTCAATTGGTCTGGAATACCCCTCGGGTCAGCTGTCCCGGCTGTGTCCTCGCCCAACTCCTTGTGAACCCCAGTCCATGTGCTAGGAGGGCAACCATGAGAAACAGAGAAGGCTTTGAGACTGTGTAAGCACTGCTCTGCAAAAGCTAAAAGCAGAGGTTGCTATCACCACCTTTTTAATCAGAGATACAAAACCTAACACCATACAAGCTTATGTGAAACAGTATGATTCCCCACACAAAGATGTGGGTATGCCTTTCATTACCCACAGATTACCCACCTTTGTATTTGCTTTCACAGGGATTTTTTGGTCCATGCTTTAGGAAGCCTCATGCTACCTTCTCTGTCTCTGGCTGTGAAAAAAGGCTTTTACATTTCAAGTACATCTTCACACAAGTTTGCTTGATTCTCTCTGTGATCATAATCCCAGCAGTACCTTACATATCTTTTAGTGCTTGTTTACTCACCATCAATTTCCATTGCCATAATTCTTTATTATAGTCTACTTCGCAAACTATGTCTATTAAACTATCAGTTTGGGGTGAGGTAGTTCAAGGAGGAGGGAAATAGTCTTCAAACTGAAAGTGCAGCCTGAGATGCAGATGGTGAGAAGTTAAAAAGTAGCTCTGTCATTAAAAGTGGCAGGAAGGTACCGAAGAGAAATCTATTCAGACTACACATTGGTAAAACTCAAAAACTCAAAAAATGGAAACTTATGGCATCTGTCATCTACCGTTTCAAAGGACCTTTACTTTTTGCAGCATTTGAGAAACAATCCATTTTTAAGATTGCTGCCTTGATTCATCCTTAATTTTACTGCACCTCACTGTGAAGATTTGCATTTGTCCTATGCATGGTGCTAAGGGAAAAAGAAGAAAAAGAAAAGGAAAAAAAACCACCTCAAAACCTTCTTGTTTTTATTTTCTTGCTTTAACACTTCATTAACTTATCAGCTTGGAAACATAGAGTTTACCCCCAGCCGATTCCCACCTGCTTCCTCAACAAGTTTTTTGCAAGCAGTAAGTCTATTACTACTGCTAGGCTGCTTTGGCTTTTTTTTTTTTTCCTATTGTCAGTCATTTCTACTATTCTTAAGTGAAATGTTCCAGCTCAGAAACAACTCCCAGCAGGCAATTGCTGCCCAGGCATGACCTCAGAACTGAGTGCTGTCATCATTGAAGAGATGCAAACACTGAAACTCTCTGGCATCAGTATTTCAGAAGGAAACATGCCTTGTGTATGGGACTGTGGCAAAGATCGCATAGAAGTCAATGTGGCAACAAGTACTTCAGAAGCTAACAACAGTTTGATTTCTGCCTGAAGGTTCTCAGTCATTCCTCAGATGCCAGAAACGTCTTCTTCTGCTTTGGTGTCATTATATGAGTCCTTTGGAATGCAAATATTTCATCTATGGTCAGAGCGAACTCAATGGTAATATGAAGTTTTTATAATGAAAATTCTAATACATTTTTAAAGCCAACGGATGCCTCCTGTTTCAGTTTGGTCCTGGCAGAAAAATAAGCAAGGGAACATGATGTTACAGTTCGACTTTCCCCTTACTGAACCAAGACTGATAAAGACATTATGGTGTCACTAGTGCTATCTGTCTAAAAAAAAACACTCAAAAGTAGAGCTGACAGATGAATTTGCAAGTCTGCTACCCAGATATTAAATAGTCTTCATAGCATAGGAAACTCTTGTCACAAAGATCTTTGCTTGCTGCTCAGTCAGTTCAGCTTCTTCCTCCTCCAGCTGTTTGTCAGAAATTGAAACTGTGGCTATCAAATCCAGAAAGATGTCTCAAGGCAAACTGGTCAGGTTTATGATCAAAGGCTAATGAAAAGGTCTATCTATGCCAAGGACAGCTGGTAAGTTCACCCTGGAGACAAAACTGTGAGTAGCTTGAATGTGCAAGCTATCTTCTTGCTAAGTTGAATATTTAAAATGTGGGATGAAGAAATTTGCAAAAGTGGAAAAAATGTTTGTGTCTGGATTTCACTGCAATCGCTTCTCCTTCTCATACATACTAATGGACCTCTGTCATCCCTGGAGTAATAATAATTTGAGTGTTTCTTATCAGCTGAAAGAAAGGGTAGGGACAGAATGAGGCATCTCTAGCAAGTAGAAGAATGTTTATTAGACACTACTGTACGAAGTTAATTTCACTGATTTAAATCATACTTCAACATTTTACTAAAACTGAAAAGCTGCTGGGATCTGTATACTACCTATATGCTGCACAATCACCAGAGAGCTGATGAAGGACTTACTACCCGTACTTAAAAGGCAACTTTTGCCGATTTTGTTCTTTAGCAGGTTTGGCCCATCTCAGGCCTCAACGCTTTCTCAAACTCTTTGCTCAACCACATACATCTCCTTTCATTGTTGGGCTGCTCCCAGTCTGCAAAAGCACCATTCCTCCTCCCCTAGAGCAATGATGAGAAGACTACACTGATTGCTGTCTTGGCAGATGGACTTTTGTTCATTACCTTTTTCTTTCCATTTCTCTCCATATTAGTGGCAGTGCTGCAATGTCAGAGCAGTAGGCAAACACCATATCTGATTCAACTTTGAGATTCTCATAGCACTCAACATCTTGCACCAATTAACATTTGTCAGTGATTGATCATTAAAAATCCCTTAAAGCAGAAGACTTGCTCTTAACACCAATGCAAAAAAAAAAATAGAAAAGAGAACAATTTTAATTGTTCTCATGCTCAATTTTATTTTATTCAATACAAGGACTAAATCCAAGCTAACAGTTATGTTTCTGTGGTTAAAGAGCCATGAAGTTATTTATGGGGAAAAAAATAGAACTCTGGAAGCAGAAGATTAATGAAAAATGCATAAAACAAGTTTTAGACAAACATAAAATGCATAAAAATATAACCATGGCAAAGGTTCAAAGGCTGCTAAGAGAAACTTGAATTTGCCAGTAGAATGAGAGACTTGAGGGAACAGGGGAAAAAGGATAATCTAAACTTTGAAAGAAACAAGGGAATATGAAAGATGTGTATAACCAAATGATAAAAAAAGAACATCTGTGAAACCTTTCCATCATTTAGTATACCAGAAAAACAGCACAGAAGTGCAGCTGGCTTAGGAACCCCTTACTTACATCAGAGAGTAAAGGTAACAGTTCTATTGGTTTCAGAGATGTGACATGAATTAGTGCTGTCTCTTCATGTATGTTTTATCTTTCAGAGTTCCCACTTGATTGTTGCTCATTATTGTAAAGGATGAAGAAAGATCAATGCTATGAGGTTTATAGTCTTTAGAATGACAACAAACCTGACAAATTCCTAATCTACCATGTAATGGATTTACTCTGGTAAACTTTCTTTCCTATAAAGATATATATAATTGAAAAAAAAATTAATTTGGCTGATGCTTTAATGTATTCATGCCTCATTTGCTTTAATATTTCTAACACAACTTCTGAAAAAAAAATCTTGGTGTGTATCACGTGCTTCTCCGTCTGGGACAATGCAGTTTTATTTTAGTTTCATCTATACTATTAGTCATCGTCATATAGCGCCCAGCTGTAGGCAACAATCCTAGCCAGCCAGCCTCCTTATAGAAACAAAGTAGATAGGATTAATCAACAGATAGAAGTCCCTTCAACAGAGAAAACAGAAGATACTTTTTCTCTCTATCGATTGTCCTGACAGATCACCCAACGATATTTTGAGTCTGAAACAGACAAGATCACATTTCTGTCAAATTAATCAAAGAGAACATAGTAGCATGGAGTCAGTTTTATACTCAGGAGGGTCCATGACAAAATGGAGTTAAACTGTTTTATATTTTTAATCAATTTGGACCAGCAGAGCAAGTTTTTATCAGAGAAATACCTGCTCATTGTGCTACTGGTGTTTCTTGTTCACTACTGTAAATTTAAAGCCTTATTTATGCTATTATCAAGCAACAAGAAGATATAGATGAGGAGGTGTGACATTCACCTCCCCAGAATGAAACATTTTTACATTTCAACTTTTTGTTCTCTCCTACACTTTCTGGAGTTCTCTATTCCTATTCTATTACAAAATTTTATTAAGATTTGCACTTCCAAACAAGCTATTATAAGGTCAACAATGGCAGAGTAGCTGTTCAGTAGTTAAAGGTGGTCTTTAGGTTAGGTTATAAGTGACTAATGAGTTCCATTCACCAAACCATTGGATAATGGGACTTCCATTATGCTTTAGAAACCCTCTAGTTTAATGTAATTGCTGTAGATTCCGAGGTGGGAAGAAATTTGTATAAACATTTTAACTAGCTTCCAAAAGTTGGCTTGCTTCCTCAGTTGGTGTCTTGCACAGCTACATGTGTTATACACTTGTCTGCTGAACAAGCTTCGTTAAGTTCCACATCCCATACTTCATCTACTGTATTACATGCTTTAACAGCTCCACAACGCTCTGCATATTTTATCTGGCAATGCTTTAAGTTTAGATTGTGTTACACATTAAAAATTCTGCAAGTCAGAATCAGGCTTTATAAAGCTCACTCAAGATTTTGCAATGTCCAAATGTCTCTCAAATGCAGGGCATCAACTCTTCAAGTCACGTGGACACCTTTAAAAATAACTCTTCTTTAATATGCTTACTTACTGCTCAGAAGGGCATTTATACTGATTTGTGTTTTCAGCCCTGTCTGGAACAAGAAGTTGCATTTGTTTAGGAGTGACACCTAAGCATTTGCCACTTCCTACAGATTTGTAAGATCCAGGGGCATAGACTAGGGAGGTATCTGTTTTGTTTATTATGTGGCAGCAATTAGAAAAGGGAGAGTAAACTAACACTTTCTTGAAATGCTACTGAATGCCATACACTCTTTGCTGAGGTGTTGGGAGAGGTCCTCCACATATTAAAAAAAAACAAAACAACTGATGGCTCACCGGAACAAGTTGCCTGGTCTCTTCACTACCATCATTCTTCCAAGAAAACCTCTCAGAAATTAGGAGGTCTGATGAGTTGCTCCGAATTGCTCCCTTTCCTTGACACATTTTCACAGCTACTCCAGAGTAAGATGATGTCAGACATCACCTGGCAAAGCGGTCAGTGTCAAGACACCGTATGTAAATAGTCCTGTCCTGAAGCATGTTTACCTCCTCTTTGGTGTGACCAGATGTGCTTTCAAAGCATGAGTATGTGTCTTTGTCTCGGTGTGTCCTTGCATGTATCATCCTTACATGGCACCATATATCTTCAGTGACTTTAGATCAGGTAACAGCTACACTATGAATGCTTCCACTGTGGTAGTATAAGCTTCACTGATTAAGGGGATGGTTTGATTTGCTCAGAGTTCATGACTGGAACTCTACACAGGCAATGCAGCTTTTGGGTATAAACACACAGAATATTCTAACTTAAATATAAACCAAATACACAGCTACAGTTCTCTAGAAACTAAAATGCTGACACCTTGAAATGAGAGGGAATTTTGTCTTTGTCTTTAACGAATATTTGGAATGAAATCTTGATCCAAAGTGCTTTGTTAGAGGTTTAAACACAATCTTAAGTCTTGTGTTAAGTCAGAGTCGCACATTAGCTACATAAAGGATGTTTTAAACCACAGTCAACGCGGTTTTATTGATCAGCTTATATACAAATGAAATAAAATAATAAATTTAAATTAAATACTATTAATTTCAATTTTTCAACAGAAATTATAGAGAAATTAACAGGAGAGTTTCACATGAAATTTAAATTTAAACAGGTCAGACATTAAACAACAACTGACACTGTGGACCTGTGCATATACATAATTATCATGATTCCTGTTTAAAAAATATTTATATGTTTTAAGTTTTATTTATTAAATATCTACAGTAATTATACATTATGAAAATGACCTACACAGGTAAGTTAAATGTCAAGGGACAGATCTATGCAGCTTGATTGTAGCACATAATATTATATTATTATTTCTAAAAGCAACATGGTAAGAACAACATATTTAAAGGTAGGTGATTTTTAGTATATTCAGCTGCTTCATAGCTAAAATATAAGAGAAAACAAAGTGACTCAACATTTAAATGAACATTAAGGGGACACACAGAGATGACCTTAGGAAAAGAGACTTTTTAAACATTTTGTTTAATGCAAGTATTTGGTTTCAAATCATACTTCAGTTCACTTATTTTTTCCTCCCTGGTGTTCATTAAAGAGCAGCATCAAATACTAGTTCCTAGTCCTAGAAACATTGCCTTACTGCTTTTAAAATTGATTAAATCTTTCAGCAAACTCATGATATGCAGATAGCAAATACCTGACCTCCCAGTTTGTTAACTAATTGGTACGTCAAATCAACTGCCAGAATTAAGAATACTTAATACTCAGGAATGCAAATCAGCATTGTCCATAAGAGTGATAATACTCTCCTTATGTAACACCTACCTCGATGTTCCACCAGTAATGGTTGAACAGCCTCGTTTATGTATCGACTGTTTTAGAAAATGTGCCCTAACATGTCCCAAGGCGCATATACAAAATGCAATAACTTGCAAAGAAATAATGCCCTACAGTATAATAATATACGTGCACAGGAAAAAATGTATGGTATGTAAAAATCATTCAAACAGTAAAATGGATAGCGATGCAATTTTTTTTTTTTTCTGATATGGTTTTATTCACTAGAGATCTACTCACCTAATGGTACTAAGAATTCAGAATACACCCTTTAGGGAACATCTAAAGACAGCAGATCCTAAATCAGATCAAGTGAAACAAAAAAAAAAGGTTCTCTCCCACCTCTGTTTTCCATGCATGCTTGCCAGGAAGTTATGTGACACACTAGCAGGGGGTACTCCATAGGGCCTAATGTTTTGACTATGCAGATATATATGTGGAATAACTTTTCCACATGGAAATATCTTGATTACTGCCAATTTTTATTTCTTATGCCATTTGTTATCTTCAGTTTTTATTTCTCATAATGGCTTAAAAATGTTGCATTTTTCACTTCAGTGGTATGCATTTAACTACAAGATCCCACAAAATTATTTTCTTTTCATAATAAAAAAGCCCTAAATATTCTGACATCACTCACTACACACACTGCAACAATTTTACATCACAACTCTGTTTTCCTTAATGCTTACAAGGTAAAAAATAGTTTCCCATTTTTTACAGTTCCAATCTCCAGCAATGCAAAAAGAAAAAAAAATATTTGCTTAATGCCATAAATATCTGGGGAAAAAAATTGAATATTTGCATTTCTGGAGGGCGGGGGGAAGGGAAGCACTTCATTTTCAATCTGCAGCAGCCTTTTAGGGTCAAGCATCCTAGCGATGCTTGACACAGCAGCTGAAATTAAAAACATTACTTTCAGCTATCATGGGTTTTGTTGCTACTTTCACAGTATAATCATAAGGCACCAAGATAACATCACTGCAAGGATACGAAGTTTCATCTCAGCTATATATCAGGCATACAATAATATATAATAAATTAAAACTACACTCATTCCCAATGAGAAGGCTTTCTAGAATTTCTACCTATCATACAGTTACATTTTCATTTTAGAGATCAATAGTGAGTTATGACTCATGCCCTTTCCTCTCTACACTGTAGATGCTACATTGGAAAACTCAGTACAGTTTCTTGACCTCTGGCTTTTTTTTAAACAATTCTCACAAAAATCTGTATATTTTGGAATGTCATATCAGACTTTCATCTGAACAGATAAATGAGAATATCAGATAAAGATCCATGTCACATAAGTGACTTCAACTCAATTGCAATTTCAAAAGGCTTTTGTTTCTCTTCATATGTTTTTCTTTATTGACTTTAATTATAGAGGTTGAAAACACAGGAGGTGTAAGTTAAAATAATTTAATGTTTTTGAAATACAAAAGAGCAATTATGTGTGGATTAATAGATATATGTGGTTAACTCAATATTGTATGCTCTGTATATGTTATGCAATTTAACCTTTATATTTATTATATATATGACAATGTTACTTGACAAAAATTTGAATTTTTTTAATACAGACATATTACATATTATTTATAAACTAGGGGATTGTATTGATTGCTTAGGACACTGGGGGAATAAAGTATCCTGTACAAGGTTTTCTAATTCATCATAGCCCAGCTGCTAATCTTCTACTAAAAAGGTATTTCATTCTTACATATCTCTAGATTCTTCTGTTTTAGTAATACAAGTAGTACAGTATTAGATTACTCTAAAATTACAGACAGCAATTTCAAGTGACCTATGTTTCAACTGGTACTTCATTTCACATCCTGGTAGAATTGGGCTCATAGATGCTTTGAATTATCTAACACTATGGGACACATCAGGATCGGCTGCAAGACTAGAGGCATCAAGAGTGGTCAGAGATTTTAGTGCAAGTGATAGCCCAACAGAAGTAAACATCTACTGATTTCCAGAGTAAATAGTGCTTAGAGGCAGTATGGAATGTCTGCAAATAAACTGAATTTCAGATGATCTCCAGATTGTGCTAGTATACCACTCTGAGTAAAGAGTACTGACTCTGGCCTTTCCAGGGTGATGGTAGTATTTTGGAGGTCTGTCTTATAAAAAATGAGAATAAAGGCAATACTTAGGAGAATCTGTTTGAGAACTGGTCAGGATGCTAGCTTCGAGAAACCGACAGATCAGTTCCTCAAACTACCATGTCTGAAGTCTCAATGGTATTTGAATGATCACTCACGTTTCAGCAATGAGTTTAAACAGTTGAGTCTGCAGAGCCTCTAGCTACTTAAATACAGGAGATGATTTTAGTAGGATTGGAAAAAAAACAACCATTCCTATCCTTTTGTTGGTCTTGTGTTTGGAGAGTCTATATAACAAAGGCTGTGGAACACTCACTGAAATAACAGGACCCTAAAAATTCCACACAAAATAGCTATCTCACTCCAGGCTTCAAACTCGTAAAAAGGTGAAAGTTGGGTTTTATTCCATTAAGTCAACCAACCTATATATTTATTTAAAAACAATTTAAAAATCACATTGAGAGGAAAGAAAGAAAAGAAAGAAAGAAAGAAAGAAAGAAAGAAAGAAAGAAAGAAAGAAAGAAAGAAAGAAAGAAAGAAAGAAAGAAAGAAAGAAAGAAAGAAAGAAAGAAAGAAAGAAAGAAAGAAAGAAAGAAAGAAAGAAAGAAAGAAAGAAAGAAAGAAAGAAAGAAAGAAAGAAAGAAAGAAAGAAAGAAAGAAAGAAAGAAAGAAAGAAAGAAAGAAAGAAAGAAAGAAAGAAAGAAAGAAAGAAAGAAAGAAAGAAAGAAAGAAAGAAAGAAAGAAAGAAAGAAAGCAAAAAGAGGGAAAATGTTGTTGTCAGAAGCATTGTTTTTTTCTGCCAATTCCGTATTTTAAGTATTAAGTGAAAAGAAATGAGTGCAAAGAGCCAGCAATTCCTCACTAGAAATCCCTTTCATCACAGTTCCTCAGTTCCTCAGTTCTTTTCAGATGTTCCTTTCACTAGTTCTTATTTTTTTCTCACCACAAGCATGGTCTTACTTCTCAATGCAAAAACAGACATTAACACAGGAAAGTTGCATCCTTATATTAAAAATTAACATGATTATCCAAACATTTTTTCAGACACACTTTCAGATATATGTCATGAAAAAGAAACCTCGAAAGGTGCAAGAATAAGCCCAGTTCCTCCCGTTTTCTGGTCACCTTTGAAAGGCAGCTTCTTCCATACAGGTGGCTAGATGCCCTCAACATATTGCATCTGTTATCTTTGATATGCTTAGCACAGACTCCTGTGGAGACATCTTCTTAATTGTGAGTCAGAAAAGCTCTTGGAATCCCGATTGTCTCTTTTACTTTATCTAATGTGACAGGCTCATTTGTCCTAAATACTTCACTTTGCAACCCTCAGAGTCATCCTCTAGCAGTATCCTATAACATGTGTCACTCTTTCCCTACTAATATCCAATTAGGCAGTCATCCATCTTTTGCTATTGCCTTCTTTAATCAGAAAGTCATATGCAGAGATGGAAAAGATCTATTTTACCCATCTCCCTGTCAATGCAGATTTATTCCCTAGAGTATATTTTCTAGTGTTATGTTTATTTAACTTAGATTACTACAGATTTTCAAAATAAAGTTTGAGCCAAATAATATGAACAGCTTGGATTACACCATTTGGGAGTTATATGATCAGTAACCAATGCCAAGAGAATCAATAGACAGGAAACAACATTTAAAATGTGAGCAGGGAAATAAATGTGCCTGTTGCTCTACAACCAAATACAAATCTTAGGACTAAATACTAGTTAAATAAATTCTAGTGGAACTCTAATGGTTCTTCAGAAAAATTGGATCTATCTACTCCTAGCAACCAAGTGGGAGGCAAAACAGAGATGGTCATCAAGGACCAGATGTTTTACATTATCTATAAATTTGCACCACTAAATATTAGAACTTTTTTTTTTTAAGAGCCACTGACAATGTGAAATAGCTGAAATTTTCAGCAGAAGAGCCCAGCCTTGTCTAGGGAAAGTACACAGGCCCAATCTCAGCCTACTTAGTGGATATGATCCAATCCAGAGGCCTGTTCAGTGCCTGGGCAGCCAGTGGAGACTTCTAGTTATGCCAGTTATTGCCAGATACAATAGTAGTTATTGTGATGCAGTCACTTGTCCACAAGGACTCAGGCTTCATGTAAGTCACTGAGCAGTTGTCAGATGACAATAACATTAGGTCATCATTGGCTCTCAGCAACCACTCTTTATGCTCCCCTGATGCCACTGGGTCTATTCCTGCTCTATCTTCTCCCTCTTTGTGTGCGCAAGGCATCACTGTATGTGATACATGCAGCACAAGAGGGAGAAGCAGCAGCAAGAAACCAGGTCAAATCATATATCCAGGGACACCAACACCCCTGTCAATGCCATCTCTGTTGGTATAAAGGAGGTCCAGATCGTTAAAAGTCCAAAGAATTGCTGTTCAGAGAAATGAAAGAGTAATGGGAGAAATTAGAGGCAAATGGAGGCTGATAACATAGACAGGTCTTCAGCTTTCTAAGTACCCTAATACAAAGATTTGACTACAATAAAAAACAGGCATTCATTGGACAAGCTCTAGCTATGTCATAGGTGGATTTAGTATTAATTCAGCCTGTAAATTAATATGAAAGTTGATGGCACTTCCACTTAGCCTTGCCGATAAAAATAAAACCCCTAATTAAATAATAAAAATTGATATACTAGAAGTTTAATTAAAAAATCATAGTCACTCCAATGCTTTCTACTTAGATTTTTTTATAGAAGCAATGAAATAAATGTGACATAAACCCCTTAAAGAGAAGCATCATTTTCTGCTGATGAATATCAGCAGCTTTATACATTGTCTTAATTTATAAAAAGTTTAAGTTGCAACAAACTGATTCAAAAAAACTTCTCAGAAAAGTTGAGAAAAGGCAAAGCCAACAAACCATGTGGAGGGAACAGTTACTGTCATAATCCTCAGACTCAGTGAGTACAAATGCATTAGTAAGTTAAATAACCCAAAGGAATGTTCCAAAGCACTGGGATAGTTTGCTAAAATTTTAATACTGACACTGATAAGGTTTTTTTGAACCTCTCAATCAGTTTTCTTTCACAGCTTAGGCATTATTAGGGAGTCAGAACAAGTAGGCGTCCTCTTTGGGGGGTACAGGAGAGCAGGTTAGTTTGGATATGGGCTGCTCCTTTCAAGTTGGGTTCAGAAAGCAGTCCCAGACAAATCTGCTGTCAGTTTCCATCAGAAAGTAGAATCCACCCCAGAAAAGGAGAAAGTGAAATTCCCAACTCTTTGTTTTCCCTATGTCTGCAGTAAGAAGTAATATAGTTTTTCCATGCAGGCTGGCCTTGGAGTGAGTCACTGTGTGAAGAGAAGATGTACTGTGTGTAGGACTGGCATTGCTGTTCTTACCCCACTGTTTTCTTGCTGTCACTGGGGACCATTTCTGCTGTGAACTGTGAGATACCATTGTGACTTCCAAGAGATTATGAGAATTTGAGAGTCAATTGTTCTTGTTTCAGTCAATGATTCAGTCCTTCAGTCTGCCTTCAGGGCTAGCTTCTCCCTCCCTCTCAGATACGAGGTTGCTGGCATGTTTTGTATCTGGTGAAGTGATAGCACATTTAGTTGTCAGGAACTTGAATGTCATCATAGCAGAGAAAAATGAGAGCATTAGGATGACAGACAGTAAATAGAAAATGATGGGTGCTGAAGGCATTCACTGACCATCTGTGTATGGGAGAATGGTCATTCTGGGCTGAGGAAATAACAATTAAATCTGAATTATGATGCAAAGCTGGGATGACTTACTGACTTCAGACAGGGAAGACCACATTTTTGGTATTGCATGATAAGCTTGACACATCCCTTTAACAGTGCGACACTAAAATCAGAACTACTTTGAAGCAGAAGAACTCAGAGAGTTTTATCTGTGGGGTCCATAAAAGCAAGAGCTATCCTAGTTAATTTTTAAGCTGCACATGCTATTTCCTGTCTTATGTAAAGCCATTAACTGGGTCCTGCAAAACAGTACCCTTTCAATCCTCTTCTGAACAGGAGAATTATTTAACAGGCTGCCCATATTTTAATACCATTACTTAGTTCTCAGATTTTCCTTTGCCTCTAAGTACGTTCATCACCACGGAAGTCTCCCAGAAATTAATGTAGGTGGTCAAAAGGCAGTGACGGTGTCTGCAGTGGAAGGAATGTAAACAGCGTGGGAGTGCAGTTACAATGCCAGCAGTGAATATCAGCATCCTCTGAGTTACCCTTGCCCACAAAACTGTAAAAGAAGTGATGTGAAGAAAGTCTGCAATCTTAGAGCAGACACAGCCTGCTTTTTGAAAACACAATTTGTTAAGACTGAAGGCATTCAGGACATGCCTAGATCTCAACATTTCAAGTGCCCTTGTTGTTACTGCTGAAGTTTGTGAATACCTGTGAAAAAAGAAGTAATTAGAAGTGAAGGAGACATTGTAGGTTACCTACAAAGGCAGTTGCAAAATCACATCATGATATGAGTTCATTGAGGACATTAAGAGTATATCGACGGTCCCATTTTGTCAGGTTTTAGCTTTGATTTTCAGTGATTGTTAAGATATGGAATGACTTCATTAGAGAAATGTCCTTCTGGGAAGAATTATTAAGTATTCTGTGAAGCAAAGCAAAGTATTAACTTCTGGAAAGTATTGAAAAACAAGCAGCAAAAATACCTCAGAAGAAAACCATTTAAAATGGTATGTTCCAACAGCTCCTGCTGACTGTAACATCTGTAAGTATTATACCTGTGTTTGGGTTTTTTTTTCCTCTGAGGCTGAACAGAAACGCTTTCTTGTTATGTTCCACCTAAAACTAAGGTTGGGATAGCAAAGGACCTGTGCACCATTATTCATATCATCCATTGGCTTCTGGGATACAAAACTGTGCATCTTTTTTCCTACATCACCCTTTATGCCATCTGCTTTTTCTGGCACAGGAGCTACATGCTGTCTTGAAGCAATTTCTTACATTTCCTTTGGTCCCTTTCATACATTCCCTCACATGTATCTAGGGTCACAGGCTCATAACACTCTTAGGCATTTGATAGACACCTCCCTCCTTTTTCTTTTTTTCTTCCAACATAAAATTGGTCTTTCATTCATTGTGGAGAGGATGCCTCTCACAGGTATCTCAAATTAGGCCAGTGGTGAAAATAGGTTAAGAAAGATATTTTTAGAGATTTATCGAATACAAGAAAAAAAATCTTAAAATTTTCTGTAAAAATCTTCACAGAAAATTTCACAGAAATAATGAACTGAAACAAGTATCGTGGTGTCTTTCCTAATCACGATTTAGAGTCAGCAAGGTGGTCAAGGAGTAATTTCTCCACTTCAGATGATGATGGGACTTTGTGGGTTATCCCAAGCATTAGGTGTAAAGTAAATAGAATGTAATAGGAATTAATATTTCCAAGAATATTCTGGTAAAGACCCATCCCAGCTGATGTCTTTACTTAAGATGATAAAGAATCAAAGAAAGCTGCTAACTGACATTGCTAAAGACATAGAAATGCTACACTGACAGGACAAGGTCACGGAAGGCTGTGCTACCAATCTTCAGGAAAAGGGCCACCTATAGAGAGCACATCCACACGGATGCAGACCATCCAGGGCAGTCTCTGCCCACATTCCCAAGGAGCCAGACTTCTGTTCCAGAAGCTCTATTACCGGGATAGAGGGGCTCTTTGCTCAACACCTACTACCTCTAATTGACATGAACGCAGACACATGCTGGATCAGGTTTCCAACCTCCTCTCTCAGAGCAGAGGTCTGCCTGTACACGTCCCATGTAGATGTGTCCCCAGGAATATACAAGCATTGTTGAAACTGCTTGAAAATATTTTCAAGGTTATTCTGGGAAACAAAAGGATTCTTAAGCCAAGAAAAATCCAAAGCTCTGCAAATAGGGAAGGATAGCCAGGCTGCTCTCATTTTGTGAGCCAATTCAAAGCTTCACCTTCTGACCCAGCAGCAATCTAGCTCTCTGTCCACCTCAGAATTCAGACACAGCATGCAAATAATTTGTTTTGGACTCTATGGCTGGAAAGCTAGGGCATTTTGGATTGGATATTTACATTGTAGGTTTACTTTGCAATTTTATTCATAAAAACCCTGCAGCCAAATAACTGGTTACTGGATAGCTTGCAAGGATAATTTTAAATTGTCCATGTATTTTATTTGAATGCTTAGGCATGATTTTCAGTAATGTATTGGTTTATGTTGCTAGAAATTCCAACTGGTTGCACTGCCAAAAGCATGCATTTGGGAATAATTGGGGGTTGCTAATAATATTATCTTCCTTTTTTTTCTTCCTTTTTGCTTTTGATTGCCCATGCAAGTTGTACTTGTAAATTGGCAAGATCCAAAGGCGCTTTTATTTGCTCCCTGCTGTCAAGCACTGTGAAGGGGAAAGAGTGCGAGTACAGTCATGCAAATAACAACTTTATTTCAGGAGCCACTATGCTTTAATCTGATACTTTAAGTGACATTACATTATACAGACCCATTTTAACTGAATCTTTAAGAACACCTGGGATGTGCAGTATCTTTGATCCTCATCCAACACTGATCTGTGGTCTAGGTACATTTCAGACCCTCCTTGCCTCAGGCCGTGCAAGATGGCCATTGTCACAAGGTTCTCATGCACTTCCTAGCACAGATGGCACACAATCCTCCACAACACCAACAAATATGAGGCAATATCAGATAATTCATTGGTTTTCTTTGCAGTCTGCTGGTACTGCCAATCTCTGATACTGCTCCATGTTCTGTCATTTTCCAAGACCCACACCTTTATTTCAGCACATCAAGTTGTTTATACTCCCAAAGTTTAAAATGTACTTTCCTTGTCCCTTTTCTGCTCTGGCTAAAGTGTCTAGTTGTTTTCATAGCCTCAACAGCAATAAAGCCAGAGCCACACTCATACATGCAAAAAAGAAGTTATGACATATCATCTAATCACATTGCAAATAAGGGTGAGATCCGTGATGTGGGACAAGAAAGGAGCTCTTTATTCATAACAATTCCCTCCAAAAAAATTTTAAAACTTTGTCTAAAATAATTGCCATTTGTGAAAAACCAAAAGGACTACTGGCAATGGCACACGCTGTATAACTGTATAAACTCAGTAGCCATAGCTACTAAGACGGGTTATAAAACATAAAGTGTTTTTCTGTGCTCAGGAAGACCTGGATAATTGAATGAATTTACCTTTCTTTCAAGCAACATTTCCCCATTATGGGTCTTAATCCACCCCTCTATGTTTAAGTGTGCTCCAGTTCTTTAAGATACCACGACTCCCACAGGCTTATGGTTTCCATGCTGAGTTATATGTCAGCAAGCATAAGGGCAGCCTGCAGCTAATGAGAAATTGCTGGAATGGGAAGGATATTTTGTTTATCCACAGGACCAAAATGGCTTTTAGCCATCACTAGCACTATGGTTCAGTCTGGCAACTGCTTTCATGAACACATCTCGAAGCTGGATATGATAGCAAATGAGATGGCAAAATTTAGTGCTAGACCAGGTTGCAACCACTCAACTAGTCAGATTTTGACTGGAGTTGAATTCTTAGATGTTTAGGCTGCTTCTTCTAAAGGGCAAGATAATTTCAGAAACAATTGCCTCAAAGTTAGAAAAACTAAGCCAGGAGTAAGTACTTTGAGGAGGTGTCTCCCACTCTTTCAGCAAGTGATCCCAAACTCAGGCCTACTCTGTTTAAATGAGCCACTGTTGCAATGGTATCTATAGGGATAAAGATAAAACGATGTTTTAAAAGAGAAACAGAAATTTAGATTAAAACTAGGAATTAAGGCAGATTTGTTTAAAATGCACTATGGTTTGGGGAATGAGGAAGGGTTTGGGGAATTTTAGCTTTGCAACAGTATAAGCAGATACTTACCTGAACTGCTGGCAATAGGCTGGTTGATAAACTCATAAACACTTGTATGACATGACACTGATTTTACAGCTATCAGAGTTTTATGTGTATATTTGTGTTATGTTAGTGAACAGTATTCCTTCAGGGCATATAATGTATCCTGCAGGGTTTTATTCATAATAGGTCAATAAAAGAAACCTTATAGATTTTATGGTAATTCTGTAATTCAAGATTTAGAAGTTTTAGTGAAGATGTTATAAATGAAAGAAATTGCTCAACAAGTTTATCTACGTGGTAGAACCATTATCTCTGGACTCACAGTGGCATTTTTTTAAACCTTGAGCGGGAATTCATCTCACAGACTATTAGTACTGTTTGCCCTATAGCACACACAGATACCTCTCTGTAGGTTGCATGGTTGTCTAGTCATTTCCCCTGGAGTGTCACAAAACTGTAGTAAACATTTTACAGATACAGAAACTTACAGATCTCTGTTCTGCTGAATTTATCAGATGCTGTATCATGCACACTAACATCCCTCTGAACTTCACGGTATTGCTCAGAAGTGTAGAAAGAAGCACAGATGCTTTCATGACTGTGCCACTAGCCACGAATACAGGAATTGCATCTCATCCAGCTGATCCCAGATACCACAGGAAATGCTGCAACGTCCAGGACTAAATCTTAATATCTGTAAACCATGTGTTTTAATACTTTTTAGTATCCTTAAGTCAAGCAGGGCATCCTGACAGAGAAACTGCAAAAAAGTGCTTAAGAGAAAATATGAAAAGGATGGTTTAAATAGGAAGAGAAACACAGACATATGAATTTTTCAGTTCCTTTTCCAATTATTTCTGTAGAAGTTATTTACTCCTTTGCTTTTTGCTCTTGGTGTTGGTTGATTTTTTTTAGAATCATATCCTATTTCACTTGAAAATAAACTTTGGATAATTTCATAAAGTCTTTGATAATTTCATAAAGGGGAATTAGAGCCTTGGACAGGTGGGGGTGACAGGGCAAAAAAGCTCTTTAAGGAAAGAAAATATGTTCTGGGGAGTCAGAGCAATGCAAAAGGAGGAGAGGTTTTGCCAGGACAAATCTATACATATATTACCCCTCACCCATCATCAACAACACAAGTAAAACATGGAGGAGCTTCCTTTAACAAATGACCTGTGGATTGTATGCAGAAAAAAATATGAGAGCTTTCTTTTTGATTAGCACACTAAAAGTTAAATACCTTCTTTTTACATGTTGTTGTATTGTTCTTAGTTTGAATAATTTTCTTCCCCTCTTCTCTTGTCCACATCCTGAGCTTGGAAGTAGACGTTACCCTGCAGCTACTGTGGCTCCACAGGAATGGATACAGCTCTGCTTGGTAAGTGGGAAGAGCTGCATAGAGGCCTAAATGCTTTGCTTGCTACAGCAGAGTAAATGAAGACAATGTACTTGTGCAAGAAATACACTGGCGTGGGACACTGAACATAGGGACTTAACTCCCTTCTTTTGGTTGGAACATGCAAAAGGCTTCTGAAATTCATTTGCAATACATCAACAAGCTCATTCCCACAGTTCTCAGCATGAGAATGGAGGCATCAGCTCCTTTCTAATTCTGTCTCTTATCCGTCTTATTTAGGGGGTAATAAGATAGCTGGGTCAGGAAGGATGGCGTTCAACTTTTGAGCTAGTTAGCTCTTTTTGTCAGAAGGAAGAAACAGAACTTTGAGCAAGTATTTAATCTTATCTTAAATGAGATACCTAAGCTAGGTTATACCATTAGTACCCAAAAGCACATATTTTTCTATATTACTATTAAGGTAATCTAAGATGACTACCATGGCAGTAGACAACTCTACATTACATATCTGTGTTTGATCACACTAATCCCATTCCCCCTGTATTTTACTCTGTCCACGGTGAACGAACCAGAAAATAAACCTCAAAACTTGATACCAATTTGTTCCCAAATACAAACATAAATTTATGAAAAGGAGTCAGCAATCTCTCCTGAGCATTTCAAACGTCTACCCATATCTTCTAAGCTTGATAACAACAGAGTTGTATGGAGTCTTGGGCTTTTGTTCAGTCAATACCTCCTCCCAAGAGGTCTGCACACTGTTCTGCTGCTACAGAGATGCAGAATCACAGAATCACAGCATAATTCAGCTCTCCAGTCAAACCTCCTGCTCAGAACAAGGTCAACTATGAGGTCAGAGCATGTTACTGAATCATGAATCACAGAGACTAAAATTCTTTAATCGAATCCAACATCCTTGTTCCCACTGCATAGAAAATAATGCATTATCTTAAAAGCAGATTGTTACATGTGTGGAGTTCACTATCTGCATTTTATGAATCTTGAAAAATATTAGATTAGGTTTTTCTTCTACTGTTTTGAAAAATAGATATATTTATTTTTTCATTTTAGATCTTCTTGGAGTCATAGGATGCAAATACCTGAGATTTTCAGAGAATCCTCTTACAGTATGAGAGTAAGGAAACAGCATGGGAAATGCTACTTCATTATCCTACTACTGTAAATTTCAGTTTTGTCTGACCAGGTAGAACGATTTCAAGAAAATGATTTTTAATTGGTCAAGTTCTTCCTCAGACTAAGAAATATATCCACAGGCATGGAAAGGAAAAATACTCTGAGCAAATCCTCAGTGCATTTCCATCAACAGCCTCAACTGAAACTCCAGTCCTTCCGCTGTGCTCGCAGTTTGGACCTCTCTGAAAGGCATCAACAGAAGCCAACATCAACAAGTGTGCATTCCTATGAGAGGACACCACCTCATCTCTTAATGGCTTGGTTGTTCCCAAGGGATCCTGGCAATTCAATAGTGCTGTGGTATTGGTCACTAAAGGCTATAAAGGACAAGGACACCATGGAATCATAGACTCATAGAATAGCATGGGTTGGAAGGGACTCCAAGGATCATAGAGTTCCAACCTCCCTGCCACAGGCAGGGACACCAACCTCCAGGCATGGATCTACACAAGGTTGCCCAGACCCCCATCCAACCTGGCCTTGAACACCTCCGGGGACGGGGCACCCACCCCCTTTCTGGGCAGCCTGTTCCAGCACCTCACCCCTCTCTCTGTAAAACACTTCCTCCTAATATCTAATTTAAATCTTCCTTCCTTTAGCTTTAACCCATTCCCCCTTGTCTTGCCTTTGTCCACCCTTTTAAAAAGTTGATTCCCCTCCTGTTTGTATGTTCCCTTCAGGTACTGGAAGACTGCAATGAGGTCCCCCTGCAGCCTTCTCATCTCTAGGCTGAACAAACCCAGCTCCTTCAGCCTCTCTTCACCATACATGACTTCAAGGTCCTCAGCCACAAACCACAGTATGGCAGAGGTAATCTGGAGGCAAATATTAGTGTGTGATCCCCCCTGTTGAAGTCTTCTTCTATTAGCTGCCACGAGATGGGAGTTTGGGCCCAGCTGACCTTTGATCTAAGCTGATATCTCTGTTCTGCTTATCACTCCTTGCAAACCCTTCAGATACATCCTAAAGTCCTTCCTTCCGCACTGTCATTTTTGGAAGTCTCAATTCACAGTATATATGGGAAGGGATCTACTAAATTCTCCCCCTACTTTTGCATGGCTGCTCCATGTCCAGTTCCAAATGACCCAATGCAGGACACAAGGCGTGGCAAAAAATTCCCTTAGGGATTTCAGGTGGAGTTTAATATCAGTATAAAAAGACACCTTAACCTGAATGTTACAGATCATCCTCTTCATAGTCCCCCTTCACAGAGGGATTACAGTTAAATGTCTATGAGATCACTATATATATAGTGACACAGTTTTTAAGAAAAAACTGTCATCTACTACTCCATCTAATAAAGACAAAAGATTCTGCAACTCTTCACATCAAAGATACAGTCTGATGCTTCTTATGAGTCATGAATCAATGAATTATGTAGCTTGCTTTCTCTTAAGCATGTAATTTGATCTCCAAGCATGAGCAACAGTTTTTGTATTTCAATCAGTAAACAATTGCTTTTTAAAAACATTCCAACTGATGTTTATTTGTACAATCTGTCCTTCAACAGAGTCTTAGCTTGATGAAGTAAAAGATGTAACTCTAATAGCAAAGTGTCTAAAAACTGACAAAACATTACATTTGATCATGTGTGATGAGTGCACTAAGGAACTATGTAGTTTGTAAAGCTGATACAGAATCTCATTGAAATGACAGTGCCTTAAACATTGCTTCTTTCTGAACTAACCAGTTGCTATTACTGCAGTGAGAATTTTCTTTTTTAAATTACAGGGATCAATTTCCAACAAAAAACATGAGTAATGCATAGTTTGAATGAAAGAAAAATAAAACATTTTTGTTCAGTTTAAGTTAAGAGTGGTTACTGTGGATACCTCTTTCCCTGAGGAAGTATTCAATAGGGTCCTTTATTTCCTTAGACATGGAATAGACATCAGTGCTGAGAGTTTCACTAGTGAGCAGGCTGGGTGGACACTTATGAGGTAAGAAAAGTTGTTCATTCTTGATTAAAACAACTTAAAACAATTAAGTGGGGTGCAAAATAAAAGAAGAACTAACAAGGAAGATCAAACTGTAAATGAAAACTTGACTATAACCTTTAAGGTAGATAGATAGACAGCTTGTGACATCCATTTTTCAGCTGAGAAAACACAAGAAGTTCCCTCTCACTGGACTACTACTGTCCATTATACAAGACTCAAGAACAGCATTATGACATAAGCATTGAAATACGTAATGGAAATGTCTTATAATTTGTGAGGCAAGACATTTTTGAGTTGTCTTCACAGAGTCACACATCACTCTCTGCAGGAAACAACACCTAAGGTTTGCACTAATCAGAAAGGTATCTCAAAGAAAACTATTTCAAAGCATCGTGTCCTTCCAAACATTTACTTGCTTAAGTATAAATCATTGTAAATACCTGGTTTCTGAGAGAGGTTAAAAAAAAGTGTACCCATCTCCATCTTCCATAATGTGAAAATACATTTTTGCCAACACTGCTATTTTATCTCTCACTTCATGTTCATTTCCATTTACTGACTGAAAGTGGAAGGAGCATGCCTGTTTTTGTGCAAATATGGCAGGACTCCTTATTTTGGTAGTTTTTTTAATGTTATCTCCTGGCTTATTGCTTTGTATATTATTATGATAGCTATTCCCAGTGACAGAACAGTGGTAGATTTAGTACATCTATATCTTCTTCTAGATGTCCACAGTACAGTACATTACCAAACCCCTTATATATCACAGCTCCTTTAGTGCCACAGTCTTATAGACAAATCACCACTATGACCATAGACCTTATGGATACAGCTGTGCAGTTTTGACAAGTCCCTAAATCACAAACTAGATTCTGATACACAGCAACAAATATTTCATCTCCTAAAAAGTTTCTTTATAATCAATTGGACAACTCATGAAAAAAACCATACCCAGACTCCATATTTATTGGTCAGCTACCTGTTCAGTTTGGTTTCATGTCCTGGTCCATCTTTATGCTTGTTCTTATCTCTAATACAATGTCTTCTGCTTTTCGCGTAATCTTTCTCCCACAGTCATGATACCTCAATGAAATAATAATGTTTTCTCATTGATTACTAAGAGTAGTATTTCAGGTCCTTTTAATTCATTGGGTCAGGCTGTGCTTTGAGACCTGTACAGTCCAAGAGACCTGTAAGCCAGGACTCAGAGGCTAATTTCTTCTGTCAGTTGAGGAAGACAAACCAAGTTTTGTACAGCTTGTAGCAAAAGGGGTCCTAATCTGCCTCAGACTTTTAATGTTTCTTTAAAAACAAAAACAACAATTTAGTCGAGAAAGTTTAAAATAGACAGGGACTAGTCAAGTGGATGTGGATGTAGCTCAAATATGCAGTAACTCCATAAATAAGTAATTGAGGAAGAAGAGATACATTGCCTTTCATCTCTAAATTGCTGTTTCAAATCCGGACCCAGTGTCTAAAATGTTAATTTGAGCCTATGACATCTATTCTGCGGCCAATGTGAAGTGAATTCCTGGTCCCTGGCCAGTTTCTAATGGACAGGTGGCAACTACCCAAGAAAAGAGGACAACCACAATTGGCACCCTGGTGGGGAGTCATAGCAGTGGGACAAAGACTGAATCGGTTGAAAGAAAAAGTGATCTCCTCACCCCCTCTAGACAGTTCAGCTGAAGCAGGCCTGAAACAAATGGGCAAAGCACTGTGGGAGAAGATTGTATTATGATTGTCCTGCCATCCTTTTTTCTTTGTGAATAAAACAGGAGACTTGTTTTTCCAAGGCTGTCAATCTCACACCTTTCACAATTTGAGAAATAAAGAGAGAAATGTTGCTCTGTCCCCCCTTACCAGGTCTTCCCGCTGTGACAGTGAGTGTTGCCAGTCACACGCTTGAGCTCTAGATCAAAACCAGGTGGCACAGCAAACTGTATTTAAACTTTGACCCTCAGTTCCACTCTGTTGCACAGCTTTTGCTTGGAAAAAGAAAAGGAAAAAAAAAAAGTTTTGCTAGCAACAAATGCTTTTCACTTGCCAAAGAACTCATTAAATAGATATTCTACCCCAACCTCAAATATTTCTGTGGAGTGACCCTCCTCCCAGAGCACCAATTGCAAAAGGAATTTGGTAATGAATTTGTCTTCCAGATTCCAATATGGCATTTTCTTTCCTCTTTCCTTTTAGAACAACAACAGAAAAAAAGTCATAAAGAACAAGGAAAAAGAAATTGATAAATCTGTCTACCTACTATGAGGAAACAAAATGACTGCTGTGCAATGTCACAGCTAGTAATGCCTGAGATTCAACTGAAACAGCATTGAAAAATAGCCAAACAGGAATCTTTCATGTCTGACTTCATAGGTCACCCACCCCATGCTATGTGTTCTTTCTGTGAATCTCTCAGCTAAGTACTTCCAGCTAAAGTAGTTCAAATACACAGAATGAGAAAAATCAACAAAGAACACGACACAATGAGCATTCTAGAAATACCACTTAGCTAGTGCATTGTCACAGGCACCACTGGATTAGTAGCAACATGGCAAACAACTCATTGCAATTTGAGAGTTTGTCTTACAACCTTTTAAGATTTACCATTCTAGTTTCAAATGATCTATCAGATACATATATGATCAGAGCACAGTTGATGTTCATTTGAGTTAAGAAAATCCCCAGACTCTGCACTTCCAGCAAAATGCTACTTTGAAGTAGCTTAAGAGCAACTATAGACCATGAATAAGCACAAGACATTGGAAAATATATTCAATGAAGGGAACTGTCTCAAGAAATTATTCTAAACTGTAGAAAACAGAGGCATGGAAACTGGAAATACTGCCTATCTTCTTCCACTAAAATAGCAGCAACTGCTCAGCTCAAAACTATTTTGAATAAAATATTGCTTCTTTTTAAAACACATGACAATAGAAAAATGCTTCAAGTTGCATAAGAGATTCAGAATAAAGCAAAGGCTCTGATTTCACATTATTTCTGCATTGTTTAATCAATTATATTGTTGATAGACTTCTAATATTTACCTGATTTCCGTCATCTTTCTGGTTTAAGAAAGCACAGTAAAATGCCAGCCAGTAACTTTACATCAAGAATCAAACAGAGACACTGGTGTAAGAAGTCCCTAGACCGTATTCTCATTTACCCTGAAAATCCAAATAACTCCATGACTTCAGGGAACTTACTTATCCATGACAATAGTGTAAAAACTATCAGAATCTAGGCCACCAATTCTATTTGTTATGGCTGAGAGGCTGACCCAAGCACACGGGATTTAAAAAACAGTATCACTTCAGTAAAGCAGTGAAGAGCTCAGAACAATTCCTTCAGATCAGTGGCTTTATTGTTGTGGGGTTTTTTATACTTCCTTGCACTGCATCTGGTCTTGTCTTTCTCATACTACCTTTGCTCACAAAGGTCAGCCAGTGCTGGTTTACCTTGGCCTGGTTTACTCTACTTGTTTTTCTATGTTCAATTAAATGCCGTTCAGTATCTGGCTCATTTGTACATGACTAGTACTGCATTCCTAGGTAACATTATGCTTTAATTCTTTGCTCAGCAGTCTATATGGAAATCAATCTTTTTAATTTTGCATTTTACATTCCTTTTTTACTTCTCACTAGCTACTTTTTTTTTTTGGCCTGGCTTTCTAAGGAAAGATCATGCTTGCCTGTTGTGTCTGCCCTACCCCTCCATCCCCCCTCCCCATCCCTTTGCAATCTGTCAGATTGAGATCTGGAGGAGAAATTGCTATGTGAATTGTGAAGAAAAGTCAAAAATCAGGTGTAGGAGAGTCCAGCATTATCGTGGCCACCAAAGGCCAGACAGACAGACCCACATAATAGCAGGGAATGGACATGAGCAGGAGCACGCTTGCAACACCGAAACCACCAGAAATAGTTGGTTGCTCAGGGGTGGGTACATGGGGGGAAAGAAGAGTGATTATGAAGTTGGCAGTGTGTATTTGAAGAATTAGGGAACAAATCCATACAAAATCAGGTTTTATTACTTCCTCTCTTCAGGAACTACACATTTTAGAGTTTCAGATCTTTATGAACATATGTTGCCCAGATCTATATCATTCTGTCCCACCTGAGAAATCAAAACCCTGTTCTACCTGCTTTTATGAGCAACCTTCTCTCTATAGCACAAGCACTCCAAATAGAGTCCTCTACAATTTCTGTAAATAACCTAATAATAAAATAACTTTTCTTTATTAAGTGAACATTTCAGGTTTTTCTTGTTTATGCTGGTGACCTGTAAACACAGCTCAGTAATCCTACTTTTCAGTTTCCACATCAACACCGATTTGCAACCAAGAACACTATTTTTTCAAAGGAAAGAATCAGATATTCTGAGACATTCCAGGCTGTATTTGTAAATCCCTATCTCCAAAGATCTGAGTGAAGTTGAGCTGCATTACAAAGTATTTGTATTACAAAGAGAAAGATATCAGGCCTTCCTTTTTATTGAGACATCTCCAGACTTCATTTTTTTTCTCTTTTAAGTAACTGGTGATACACAGGAAGGCAGAACACTGGCTGTATACCACAGCTCCAGATACGAGTCTCTGCTCCCTCTCACAGCTGTTGCTTGCTTTTAAAAAATTTCAAGCAGTTTTCCTGTCCTCCTCAATCCTGAGCTTTGGATACGCAAACAAACCCCAGGCAGCAATGAGTTATCTTGGGTGAGGCAATTGATTTGTGCTTAAAAACTTCCCTAAAAACCTCTTTATTATCTTCCTGTTGGCTTTATTCCTGTAGATGTTGTCCCTATATTTAGGCCTACATAAACTTCTATATGAAGAATTAAAATTCACATATCTCAGCCATTTTAAGTTCATGTGAGTATAGATTTTAAAACTCTCAAGCAGTTACCCTAAATTTTTACCAGAGATTTAATTTTTATTAAAGTAAATCAGAAGTTGCATGATATGCCATTTGGCAATGTTGAAAAAATTTACTCTAACTCAAGTGTTGTTGACAACTCTGTGAGTTCTGCATGAAGCAGCCTCACATTATCAGAATAAATGCATTTTATCTGCTTTTCCCTCTGAGATGGCACATAGAAGCAAAACATTTTTTATGGCTCAATTTAGTTATTTACTCCACCAGTTTATACCATCACAAAGCCAGATATGAGTTTAGAATGCTCAATATTAGTTTCCTCGTGTAGAAAAGTGAGAATTTTGCCAATTATTTAGGACTAGAAGTTTACATTACAGGATACAGAATATGTAGGAATTAGTATTATCCTTATGGTTGACCATATGTGAGTTTTCTGTTATATCTGACTATATCTAAATATATCTTATCAGCAATTTACTGGTTTTGTTTTGAGTTAAAACTACACACAAGAACATCTGTCACATTGATAATGTTGTTACAAAGTCTTTAAAGACTATAAAGATTCAGACCCAAACAGAAGTATTTTGAGGATAGCTAGAGAGAGGGAATATGAAGAAACATGTCATTAGTGATAAAGGCTGGTATACTCCATGGTTTTCCTATTTTCTTTTGGTAAAAAGGATCAGAAAGCTGTCATTAGAATCATAATATTCCTAATAGCACAATGTAACTAACGCTGGTGGACAATGCCATTTTTGAGACTCTCTGAGTCTCAAAAACTTTTAATAAAACCCTAGTGAAAACCTTGTCCATTCATTAGAGAGTAGTAGATAGCTCATTTGTTTGGTAAGGAAGTTGGGACTGGAAATACTCTGTTCTTCATGTCCATAAGTGTTTTTACATGACCAACATCAGGATTACCACTACCAGCGGAGGTGTCTCATCAAGAGGATTCCTCATAAGATTTCTTTGAAAGTACACACGTGCTCTAGCAACCTCCAGCTGTGACTCTCTGGTTTAGATTTCAGTCCATGGGGATAAGTTTATATTACTCCCTGAATGACTCACAAGCCCAGACAAAAGTAGTCTGTACGATCCCTTTAAAGTAGCATTTGGAACAGTTTATTACCATAACCATTTATCTGTTTTATTATTTATGTAAACTAGTGCTCTTGACAAATGAGTAAATCTGACACACACTTGCAGGAAAAAAATACCAAATCAACCTTTAAATTGTCTCATTTAGGAAAGCATTTATATTCTGGGAAACGCTCCTTATTTTTCCTTAGTAGAGACTTTCCATCATATCTTTTAGCAATTTTGTCATTAATATGCTCACTAATACATTAATGGAAGTCTATTGTTCACTCTGTTTTATCTTTTCATATTAATTCCGTATTGTATCATTTGTATTCACTTTGGTGAACACTCCTTTTGATCTGCATCTTATCACATTAATGATTTCGCTACAAACAACATTGTATTATGAGACTTCAATATTCTGTTAGCATATTTAAATGCTAATAATTCAAAGTTGATCAAACCTCATGGCAAAAAGAAGGTCAATAAATGAGCAGTCGTAATACAGTGTTGGCAAAGCTATTAAAAAAATATGGAACTCGTTAATGACCATCGTATCAGATACTTTTAAAGATGAATAATGACATGAAAATCTAGAAGTAGATAGTTAATTAACTAGTAGTGCATAAATTGTGACTAAACATAATTCCAACAACAAATTACTAAATGGATAGGGGAACAGCCACTGCATTTTTGCCCCTATATTATTTATTTTCACCTATATCTCTTTCACCACCTCTGTTCTTTTAATTCACAGTGCACCTGTAGTAATTTTGCTGTAATAGTTTTGCTGTCTGAGGATGTACATATTTTTCAGGCTGTTCCTAACACTTCCCCTTTTACACATCTTTTCATTTCAAACGCAGACTCAGTTTTGTGACTGTGTGTGGTAAATGTGCAAAATTGAGAAAGCTGAGGTGAATTTGAAGAGTTTTCTTTCATCCATACTGTATGCAGTACTGGGGTAATTATTTTTAGAAATGAGATTATACTGTCCAATTTAGACTATCTCCATGATAATCTACCTTTTGTGTGTGTGTGTTGTATCAGATAAATGCAAGACAAATATTGTGCTTCAATCGAGAATTTTAAATGTAAGCACCTAAAGATTCTGCAACTCTGCTTTGTCCTGAGTCTGAGCTTTTAAATTCTGCCTTCATTTATTTATTGAAATGCAGTTATTTATGCAGATTTTGATGTAAAGGTTTTGTAGGGAAGTGAACAGTGCAGCATTAACCATTGTTCAGACTACATAGCACACAAACATGGTCTGGAGTTTTGATAAGTAAATAATTGGAGAAACAAAAATAATGTTATTTCTTAAGACAGGTAAAAGGGAGCTTCAACTTTTCTAGGATCCAAGCAAAAAAAAATGTTTCTATTGGGAAAACAAAGTGTGGTTTCTGGTTATTAGACCCATATCTGCTCAGTTCAGAATTGTCTTCTCAAAGAGACAGGTCAGTGTTTATTGATAAAGCAAAAGCAGAGTTATGCTTTCAACTTTAAAGCTGCACTTGATAATGTCACAGGCCAGAATTTTAAGACATAGGAGTTACTCTGATTAGTGGCTGTACAAGGCTCAGTCTACCTCATGTTATATTGCCCTACACAAAACCTTTACCAGTTTTTGCTGGGTCTCATTTTAAATGCCTCTTGCACTTACAAGGCAACTTGGGGTTATTCTAAGGTAAGAGTGTTTGCAGTGCACTGTCTGCTCTGGCCCCTACTTAACTATATAGCTCCATCTAAGGCTTCATCCTTCAAAGTTGGCACTGACTGGTAACAGAAGTGTTTCTTCTGCAGTAGAAAAAATAACCTTAGCTTAAAAATAAAAAATAAATACAAAAAACCCCCAAACAACACACCTTTCTGGAAGCATTTCTGAATTTGTTCTAAATGCTGCAAAATTTTCCATATTTTCACATACACCATGATGTGAACAAAAATTCTTCCGGAGCCTTTTCCCAAAATAATGCTCTTGCTCCGACACAATATCATGGTCAATTACAGCTAATTTACAAGTGGAAGTAATCTTCCACTTCATGACCATTGACTCTATTCAAGTCAACAGACTTGAAATAAAACTGTACTGGAATAAAATATTTCAAAGTTCCATAAACTCACCCTTGCCACACTTATATCTACATCCATTCAAAGGTTCCTGCTTCTCTATCCATCAGGTATAAGGTTCCCAACTTCACTGCTTCATTGTCAACTACATTCATCATCAGCCTCCTTCTGTCTCTAGTCTCTCATTTGGTCTCAGGAGGTCAATTTAACATCTGTTCACCCTACAGTAATATATAATTATTATATTTTCCAATAACTATATTTGGATTTTCTTTGATGCTAGCCCATCTGCTTTGGAGAGGTCTTCCTCATCATCATCCATGAACTATCTCATCGGTCTTTAAGTCATTCCTTAACATTCTTCTGCCACCACAGCTTTGAAACAAAAAAGCAAGCTCCCTTTGGCAATAAGTATGCAGGGGCCATACTTCAACCTCTGACTGATTTATCTCACCAAATATGTCCAGAAGGGTAATTTGAGCCTATGTAAATCTATTTAAGTTTCCTTTAAACTGCCATTGAACATACCACTGATTCCTGGGACACCCGTTCCCTCTGCATCCCAGTTTAATCCTTTCTCATCTTTATTAGATGTGCTCAAGGAACACAGACTATGGCTTTGGTCTTGCATTTGTAAACAGGTCCCACATGCTGGAGACACAATGGAGTCCTCATTCCTGACATGTTTCTAGATAGTGTTAGATTACCAAAAAACCTAAAAAACAAAAGAACCCCCCAACAACAACTAACCCCCACCCCAACCCAACACTCCAGATAATGCAAAACTTAATAAACTAATTTTAAAATCTTCCCTCAGGTGTCAGAAAACCAAATCAATCCAGCCTACTGAGATAGATGACTTCTTTCATACAAACATGACCTGCCAGGGTAAGCTGTTTGTCTTACTCCAGCAAAAAGTCATGTAATGCCCTGTTAGTAAAATTAATATGTAATATAACTTCCATGCAATGCGGTAACCTACTATTGTCACGCACAGATATTTGCTTTTGGTTGTTTGGGGTTTTTGTGCTTTTAGTTGTTCGGATTTTTTCCCCCAAGGAAGCATGATGCCCAAAACTGTTTTAATCATTATCCTGAGTTGACCCATTTCTTCCCCAGAAGTATTGGGAAGTAAATTACTTTAAATAATGTAAAAAGCCATAGCAGGACATATAAAAAAAACTTTCCAGCAAAGTTTATGGAGAACCTCAAGGCTAAATCATCAGTGTATTTTTCTTTTTTTTTCTTGTCTTACCTTTTCATCAAATGTCAAAACACTTTTACTGCTGGAAACAAATGTACAAACATGCAAGAAAATTAAATCCAGGATTAAAATTTCACTCAGACCATTCTCAAATATATTTTATTTTGACAACTCACTTCCTTTATTCCTATTGCTTATTCAGTCACCTCAGTTCTCATTTTAGTTTGAGTGCATTTTCAGCTTAGTAGGATACTAAACGTTTCTACTCAGATTTTTCTTTATGCCTTTCCAAAGACTTAATTGAACTATTTTCAGTATCACACACTTGCCAGGTTTCTCACATAGCACAAATATTTTAAAATTGTCCAATCAGGCTTAACTTTGACTTGAATCTAATTACTACTGTTGGACCTGAATATGCTTTGGTCCTTATTTGCACTTTGAAGTTACCCATTTCAGAGCATTTAAAATTCATACAATTAACTTGTTCAAGGAACTAAGATGTTTGGTTGTTATTAGGCTTTTATTTCTTTTTTTTTTTTTTTTTTTTTTACCAAACCCATGCAAGTAGTCCAGCCCCATCTATTTGTATAAGCTATTGAGCTGGACAATCTATTTATGACATAATGGAAAAGCAGGCGAAAGTGATGGGAGCTCTGTGCTTAGCAGTAGCTCTTGCAATCAATATTCCAGTCACGAACAAACTGTCAAAAATTAAGGATGCACAGAACTGTATTATTTTATCGTGGTCTGGGTTATTTTCAAAGGAATTGGGGGGACTTACAGGCCCAGCTCTCATTAAATTCTAATGGGAACTGGGAGTCAAACTCTATTGAGCTGCCTTCAAAAAAATCACAGCAGTGGTGAATAATTTTATGAGGTCACCCAATCAAAATAAATTCCATCATGATCTCTACACACAGTTAAACAACTTCTTGGGTTTAATACTTGTCTTTTAAAGGGATTAAGAAAACCAAAATAAGGAGTATTTGCATTTTTGTAGGATTTCAAATCATGTTTTCCTAGCAATAGCCTGGCTTCTTTTTTCCTTTTAGAGGCAAATTATTTTTTGTGTCACACTTTGTCTTCACTGTGCCATAATCTCATGAGAAAGTGGTGAAAAATGCAACTGCCAATACAGGCTCCAGCACTTGTGGGAGGGAAGATGTACAGTACATATTCTGATACTTTCATGTTCTACAGGTAATCCTGGCAAAACGAAGAAGTCTGATAAAATTTAATGTTAGATTAAACAGCAGGGACCAAAGTTTCACCAGCATTAATAAACTTTCATCTTTTCATATCACCCACCAAGGTTTTCAATTATGTATTCATATATTTAATTTTGTGAGATTTTTTTTATCAGAGCCCTGACTACATGCTGGGCTGCTGTATAATTTAAATGATGAAATAAGGAAACTAAGACCAACAAATTGTCATGAAATGGAGCACTTCCCTGCCCTTGAAGCTGTCCTGTGAGTGATTGTTATCAAGGTGGCCTGATATTCTCCCTGTGGATCAGGGTTAATTTATTCCCTCACATAAACAAGAGCACTTCTTCCCAGCTTCTTCCGCTTGCCTCATGGCTCTACAGGAAAATATTGGACAAATTTGAATCTTCACTCTTGCCACAAGGTCTCTTCTACAGTAACTGTGGGCAAATTTATAAATTACTTACCTGAGGATGGGGTGAGATTCTGCCTTTGTGGGTCAGACTTTTCATAAGGTAGGAGAGTTGCTTGTTCATCCTAACCTGAAGGACCACCCTGTTCTCATCTCATCCTTGCAAATACAGAATTCAGCAAATCCACAGGAGGGAACTCAAAATCCAAGTTCAGTGATGAGTTCAGTGATGCTGTTCCTGCTGAAATCACAGATTCACAGAATCTCAGAACAATGGTGGTTGGAAGGGACCTCTGGAGATCATTTAGTCCAACCCCCCTGCCAAGCAGGTTCACCTAGGGCATGTCATACAGGAACATATAAAGGCAGACTTCAAAAGTTTCCAGAGAGGGAGACTCTACAACATCTCCAGGCAGCCTGTCCCGGTGCTCCATCACACTCACAGTGAAGAAGTTTTTCTTCATTGAGATGCAACTTTCCATGTTCCATTTTGTGCCTGTTGCCCCTTTTCCTGTCGCTAAGCACCACTGAGAAGAGTCTGGCCCAATCCTGTAGACATACATGCTTTAGATATTTATAAACATCGATGAGATCATCTCTCAGTCTTCTCCAGGCTAAACAGTCCCAGCTCTCTCAGCCTTCCTCATACAAGGAGATGATCTTGTCCCCTCATCAACTTTGCAGCCCTCCATTGGACTTCCTCCAGTATTTCCCTGTCTTTCTTGAATTGGGGTGCCCACAACTGGATACAATATTCCAGATGTGGACTGGCCTTGTGGGCCACAGGATGCACTGCTGGATAATGGAGAGCTTGTTGTCTACCAGGACTCTGAGGTCCTTCTCTGTAGTGAAGCTTCCCAGCAGGTCAACCTCTAACCTTTACTGGTGCCTGGGGTTATTCATCCCTAGGTGCAAGTCTTTACATATGCCCTTGTTGAACTTCATTTGGTTCTTCTTCATCCAACTCTCTAGCCTGTCCAGGTCTGGTTGAATGTCAGAGCAGCCTTCTGGTGTGCCAGCCACTCCCTCCCAGTTTTGTACTATCCACCTTGTATTACCATACAACCCTTTTGGGCAAAACTAGGCGTGTTTGCCTAGATAATTTAATGGCTACAGTCCAGCATCCTCCTTCATGCAATGTCGTAAAATGTTCACATTTTTAAAATAAGTGACTTGCCTGAGGACCAGACTATGCAGCTGAGATATTTCTCCTGTCATTTGCTTTATCTGACATCAAGGTATGTAAAACTGGGGAAAAAAAATCAATGAGCAGCTGAGGACCTTAATTACCACTAAAGGTTGATTAATAACAGTCTCTATTTCCTCTCTTTTTTCCCCTTCTCCAAACATTCAATGGTGGTACCAGATACAGTAATTAGAAAACTCAGTGCAAGTGAGGCAATTTTCTTTTACAATGAAACCTTTGCTTTTACTGCTCCATGAAAGCAAGACAAGGCCTATTAAAATGACATTAAAAGATGAGCTGCTGGACAGAATTAGAAAATCGGCTTTAGAAAATCCAAAGAAGAAAGTAGGTGATGAGATATGATTAAAATATTGATATGATGAATAAGGAGACAGAAAAATGGAATGAGCAGGTTTTTAGTCAAACAAAGTTTTTCTTCCCTCCATTCAGTGTTCCATCAGTTCAAAATATTTCTGTAAATACATTAACATATTTATACATATATAGTTATGCATATACTTACATGGACAGGCACATACACTTGTCCTCAGCTGATGTGAAACAGCCTTTTTTCTAACATCTTTTTCGTGTGATAATGTAATGGCTACTGTTTAGCTAAAAACTTGCATACAACCTCTCAATCAGAACCCATATATTCTCAAAACATGGTTTTATTGTATTTTAATACAGCCAGCAGTTCCAAGAAAATATGACTGTATTCCCTGACTACTATTGTCTTGTTAGATTTCACTTTTGCTACCAATAATCATTCCACAATTTTCCTAATTTTATCACAATGTATTTGTTTTCTTATGAGTGAATGTTTGTGAAGCTTATGATCTCATTACAAGCAATACCAATAACTTGCAGTAATAAAGGCAACTGAGTTCCAGAAAAAAAATCTACAGTAAAAAAATAAGTATTTTGAATGACTTAAAAAATTTCCTTCTTTCTTTCCCCCCCCTCCACTTAGAACATTTTTAAAGGTTACTGGAGCTACTGTTTTTCGCACAGTCTTTGAAACTCCAGAGTACCTTCCATCAGCACCTACGAGGAAGGCCATACATTTTCAATCTGTTGAAAATAATTGTGTGGAAAAAACCCATTCTGTTGCTTCCAGACACAATCCAATCAGTGTAATGGTTTTCAAGAAAGAAGGAACTATATTCACATTTCATTCATGTAAAGAATGAGATAATAGAAGACTTTCATGGTAGATGAGCACCCTGCAGGTACTGCAGTTTGCTACAGCATACATAAGCCTTGTTGGGTTCATTGCATAAGGAAAAAAATCTCTCTTAAATTGTGCTCTTCCCCCAGGCTTCAAATACATTTTTTTTTTAATGGACTGAAGCAGAAACTGGAGGGATTTTGCACCCCAGTATGACTTTTGCTTTTGAATGGCAGCTCTGATGTTCTGGGAGAACTTGCCATAATTCTCGTCTGTCTTTAATGAGGTAAAATTGACCTAAGCAGCAGATACCAGATACCCTCACCATCCAACTTCGACCATTATTTCCTAACCACACAAAGAAAAACCCTAAAACAAAACCAAGCAAGAAAAATAATGTCTTGTTTCTTTTTGGTATTCTCTGTGCCTGCTACCTTTGTGTGGTTTACAGTTTTAATTGAAATTCAGCAACAGCGGAGTTCAAATGCAGAGGGGATGTCAGCCAGTGTACTGCAGCAGCAGCACTGCCGGAGAGGTGCGGTTGTTTGACAAAGAAGAATGTTCCTTTGCTTTTCATAGCACACCATTGTTATCGGTTTCCTTTTTATTGTAGTGGGAAAGAGAGCCGTCACTTTTGTGTTCAAACGCTGCACCCGTCACAATCCTTCCTCTGCTGCTCACACCTCTCTAAATCCCATTCCTCCTGAGCTGAGACTGCTCACCTTCAGTCCATCTATGGAGGCAACTGATTTGAGAAAGCATGTATTAACAAAGACATACCAGTAAATTAAAAAATGGGGGTGGGAGGGGAGGAGGGCGCATAATGTAGAACCAGAGACGTTCAAATATGTCAGAGAAGTGAGTTTTGAATAGTGATAACTAGTATTTGCTCTAACTTGACTTATTTGACCTTACAAGTGTTAACCAATTGATTTTAGTTCAAGAGATGTTAATGGTTAATTGCCATATAATCTACATACATATATAGACGAGCAACAGAAAAAGTACACGGGAGCAAACAAGTTATTGAGGAAAAGCCTTGCGTGCTTCAACATCACTAAGAAGCACGAAAGACCTCTTCTTAGCAAGGTTTATCAGCTTTTACATGCAATTTTGTTATTTTAAGCTGTCCAGTCTCATATTTTGGATCAGTTTATAGGCAAGACAGATTATAAGCATGTTGCATTTGCAAATCTCCACTTGTATTACAGGAATAAAGATTTGTATTATTTATTTGCTTCATTAATGTAACATTGCCATTGGCAGAGTTTATATGTCTCAACCGCACCTTTCTAGAAAAATAAAATTTGTGGTTCAACTGTGCCTGTACTACAGGATTTGTCAGTATATGAGTGGCAGTCAGCAATCATGCCTGTGTGATACAACACAGTGTAACACATATTTGCAATTTCATGTGGCCCAAGTGAGTTCACTTAGAGACTTCTGTAAAGAGGGAAATTTTTGCATGACTTAGTAAAGCTCACAAGTTCATGCACTCCTCCTCAAACCTCAAAGATACTGAAAGAAACCAGAGGAATATTTATGTTGTATGTAACTCTTATAAGCTTATGTGACATGTTATTAGCCCATGAAAGCTCTTCAGTGCGTAGAATGCCTGTAATTTTTGCTAATGCTAGTCTTATGGAGGTAACTTCAACTAAGTTTGTTCATTGCATTGGATACTTTTTTGTGGAAGCTAGGTGCTAACTATGCAGTTGAATTTAGAATGGAAAACACAAAATTTTCACACTGAGGATGAATAATTCAGTTTTTAAGTTTCTAGCAAGATAAGAATAAGTGGATTGCTGTCAAATGATCTTTATCTTGTTTGTCAGGATAAAGAGTGGTCTCAAAGCTTTAAACAGATTGTAAAGAAGAACGTTTCCTTCTTACCCTTCCTTTCACACTTTCAAAAAACTTTCCAAATCTGTCCAACCAAATTAGAGTACTTTTTTTCACTTTATGAGATGGTACCTTTTAAACAAGAAAAATCTTGGTTCATGTATCAATATCTAGAAAGGCTTCCCTGCCCTTCCTTTTAAAATTGTACATATATTTGATTAGTGCATGCATATATCTGAATACCCCAACATCAATTTTACCACATAGTAAGTTATTTTAGTTTAGGTAGATTCATATCTGACCATAGCTACTACAGTGTTATTCTCATTGATGACAGTAAGGAAGATAATGTCTTCAACTTTTTCTGTCTCATTTTACTTCTCAAATGTCCCCTTCCAGAAGTGACATCCTGTTGAAACATATCAGCCTCTTCCTCCTCTCTACATATTTTTTTTGAGAAGCATCCCAGAGGACAAAAGAAAAAAAGTACTCTGACCAAATTTGGAACACATTTCCAAGCTGAAGAATATTTCCTACCAGGAACAACTTTGGACTCAGACCAGAACCTCAAATCACACAAATGAGCGTAAAATGTCTTTGAAACTTCAATAATTTCCACTTGCAGAAGATTTGGTCCTCAGACCAAAAGAGGGGTTCAGCACAAAAAAATGTATATCTCCCTCCTTAATAATGCCAGAAAAATGGTGTGTTGCTTTAATAAGGAAAGGCAGCTTCCAGACATAGCTACATTTGGTGAGACGAAGTTCTACATATACACTGCAGGATCATCTTACTGACAATTTTTCTTTTTTTTCCCCCCCTTTTTCCCCATCCCTTTCCTCTCCTCTCCTCTAGTCTCCTCTCCTCTTCTCTCCTGTCCTCATCTTTCTTCACCTTTCCTTTCCTCTTCTTTCCTCTGTATTTTTTTCTCTGTATTCTTAATTATGTATTTAGATATATCTGTGAAGACTTAGCAGGCTCTACATTTACAGCAGAAATGTACAATGTACAGGGGGAAGAAGTCAAGTCAAATCAAGCAAAGCATTTACACCTAAGACCCCTCACTGCTTTTCTTTATTTTGCCTTAAATCTATTCTTTTAATAATTCACCTAAAATTATCTTTATTTTAAGGTATAGTCTTCAACTTGTTTCCTTCAAATTCCTTTAGAAATAAAATTGGGAACTTGTCCAAACTTCTCCAGAAAAGACTCATAAGTAAAGTGTGTTAGAACATGCAATTATGTTATGAATGAAAAAGTCTTTTAGGAGCCTATTACTAAACATATACAGGAACTTTGCTTCCATAGTGTGAAACATGTCCCTGTCCCATCAGGACAAATACGGTAAGCACCAATGAGTGGCTGGGGCCCGAAACAAGGATCTGCACAGACAGCTGTATGAGCCCCAACATCCTGCTCTACAGACCACAGAGGAGCAAAGACAAGCAATGCAAACTCCTAAAGTCAGCATCTCCCCTTAGAATAACCAAACACACCCAATGGTGGCATCACACTGACTTGCGTTTCTGCAAGGGTGAAATTCAAATGCTGGCTTGTCTGGAAGAGTTCTGAACTTTGTGTAAATTAATGCATAGGAGAGTTTATTGTGCCTAATTAATGCATTAATTAATATTTTGCCTGTGCTTAGAAACATGATCCTAGAGTGGGAAATAGGAAAACTTTGTAAGTGCTGAGGGAAGTATTCTACTAGAAGATATAAGGTTCTGAAATGTACGGGTTTCAAAGAGCTATTGTTGCCTGAAAGAAAAAGTGAAAAACATTGCATTTGGATGTGTTCCACATACTCATTCCTTCCCCTTACTTTGTACTATTTGGGCTATTTACATGAAAACATCATCTTTGTTCCTTAAGAGTTCATCTGCTGCTTGTTCCCTGCCTGAAGTCAAAATAATGCTATGTTTGTGAGATTTTAATCACCTCTACTGCAAACAATTATGAAATTATAAACAGAAGATTATGACTTCAAGTGGAAACTAAGTGGCAGGAGCTGATGAACTCTTAAAAGCAAAGATCCTGTTATCATGCAAATGCTTCCAGTAATGAAGAAAATGAAGCAAAAAATCATGTAAAAGATCTAACTATGAGCATCAGAATCATAGACAGCAGTGGGTCTTTCAGACAGGATAATGGTAGTTGAAATGATTTTATAATAAACTTATAAAACCATGCTAGCAATTATTATTTCATTATGTATCTGTTTTTGCATCTGTAATATTTCTTTTTCATCATCAGTATTTTGTTTTGAAAAGCAGAATGCTAACAGAGCCTAACATTTCGTAAACAGAATTTCATCATTTTCTGAGATAGCACAAGCTTTTCACACCTCTTACTAGTTAATAGCAGCTCCATCCAAGAAAAGCATGGTTTATACTACAGCTTCCCTTTCCTTTGAGGTGAACAGCACAGAGGAAGTCAGGGCTAAACTTGAAAAGTTCAGCTTCCAGGATACCAATATAAGAATCCAGCAAACCTACGTGAGTGCTAGCACCCGCACAGATGTTCTCCAAACAACCCCTTCGCCACAGCTGTGCATACTGCCAGTCTCTCCTCAAAACTTGTTCTTTCACCTCCAAGGCAGGATAGATAGATGGAGAAAAAAGCCTTTGACACCAACCTACCTTCTCAAAGAGATACAATGATGCACCTTCAAATGCACAACCACTCCTCTTGTTTTTCACTGCTCACCCTTACAGGGAATAATTGCAAGTGCTCTGCTTAACATATCTGTGCACATTTCACTGGTATCACTCTCTCCTGATTGAGGTCAGCTTAGCATTGCTGGTCAGCTGAGCAACAGCACTGCTCGGAGACACCTGCTGTTCTCATGCAGGTTATGGATTTAGATTGTCCCGAGAATCCCTAGCAAATCCTGACACATCCACTTAAGAAGCTGTTTGTTCCCAGTACAAAACTGTACTTTGAACTGCACTCAACCTCTGCAATAAGTAGCTGGATATTTATGGCTGTCACTGAATTCTATGTGCTGTTTAGGGACCTCTGCACAAGATTCCTCTAAACTCGTGTTATAGATTTTTGGAGTGTGTTTTATTTCTGGCAGTCAGGCAGGTGGCCTGAAACATTATTTCAGAGATTGCATTCACTGTTGGTATAAGAACAGGAGGACACTAACAGCTGGAGACATCTCCAAGGCCACTAAATCTGGTAGAGAAGATCTGGTTTGGCAAAGGTGATTCACGTATGGACTGAGATGTGGCCATCTTCACGGTGCAGAACTGGTCACAGCAAAGGTGAAGCCACTGAGAGAAACCTAATATGAACTATTTATGTAAATGGATAGTGATTTGACTACTGAAGTCTGGTCTATGTATAATTGTCTGAATAAGTGCCAGTAAAACAGGATGGAAGGGAGATCAAGGATATGGCAGACGTTACTCATATCTTGGGTTTTTATGATGGCATGGTAACCAGGTACAAATAGAGGTTTCTCCAGAATTGCACTTTGAGAAAATGGCTGATATTTGTTAGATTATGGGGTTTCAGTATATTTTCTTTGCTAACTGAAGCTTCAATACTCTAAATATGCAATTGCATACCATGTTGTTGTGGTTTAACCCCAGCCAGCAACTAAATCCCACACAACCTCTTACTCATTCTCCCCTGTGGGATGAGGGAGAGAATCGGAAGAGTAAAAGTGAGAAAACTCGTGGGTTGTGATAAAGACAGTTTAATAGGTAAAGCAAAAGCCACACACACAAGCAAAACAAAACAAGGGGTTCACTCACCACTTCCCACAGGCAGGCAGGTGTTCAGCATCCCCAGGAAAGCAGTACTCTGGCACACGTAACAGTGGAACCATGAGGCACATCACAGACATCATCACTCTGAATGAGTGACCCCTCTCATTCTTCTTACCTCATCATTTTATTATTGAGCACAACATCATTATGTTATGGACTATCTATCCCTTTGGTCAGTTGGGGCCAGCTGTCCTGGCTGTGTCTCCTCCAAGCTTCTTGTGCACCTCCAGCCTCCTCACTGGTGAGGAAAGGTGAGGAACAGAAAAGGCCTTGGCTCTGTGTAAGCACTGCTCAGCAATAATGAAAACATCCCTGATTTATCGATCAAATCCATTTCCAGCACAAATCCAAAGCTTTACCCATACCAGCTAGGATGAATTCTATCCCAGCCAAAGCCAGCACACATGATGAGAGCAATGCAAACTACAAAACAGTCATTAAGTCAAATTAGTCATCTCAAAGGACTAGCATAAATAACATGCAATAAAACTTGTTTTGTTAATCTTTGCTGTCTTGCCTGAACTGTCATCTTCCAGGAAGAACAAATGCATAAAAAATTTCAAGTTTTATTTTTAAAGTAAATTTCTAGGTTTGTGTTGCAGAAAAAATCTTGAATCTATTATCAGGTGCACTTTCAAAGTGCCTAAAATCAGAAATCTAACAAAATAAAATTACTTTTCAAAATCCCATGGAAAGCAGTGAAGGAAGACTTTGTCTCCAAAGCTTGTTTCAATGTAAAGTTGATAAGACTAAAAGCAGTGTAACTTTGGTCACATTTACACAATAATTTGAATATTTTTGTGGAATTTCAACATACTCTTTCCTACATAAAGTTTACATCTTACTTTCTTAAAAGCTTCTTTGCAAATGAAGCAACTATTCTGGTTTTGATCACAGTCAGGACAAGGTTTTTTATATTCTTGTTGTTCAACCTTGCAATTTAATGGTAAATCTCACAGGTTTCAATTGTTTAAGTCAATAGATCATATTAGAAAATCAGCTTTAAAAGAAAAATTTTTTCCTGGCCACCATTGCTCAACACAAAATATGTATTCTGAGAGTACAGAAATCAGAAACTTAAATAAAATGTATTGTTCTTTAATAGCCTAATGATTTCTAAGTCAGAAATATTAATTTAGGGACCTAAGTCAATGTCACACTCTAATTTTAAACTTAACAGTACTTCTTAAATACATCTTTTTTTCTGTTTAAATACAGTGCCAGGGGGATTTTAAAGATCAACAAAATTCCTCCTATTGTTCCTGAGATATGGAATTGTAAAACACAAGCACACATTTTACTTACTATAAATGTTTCTTTTCCTAGTCCTCCCTGTAGAAATAATTGAATATAGAATGTATATACCTATTATTTATAAAAGCATTAATGCTTTCAATCAGTTTTTTATTTAAGATTCTAAAAAAGACAACAAACAGGCAACTACTCCTAAATGCAGTGATTGTGGTACCTTTGGGATGCTAGCATTTCATAACCATTCCCAGCATTTTTACCATCAGTGCTTCATTTTCTCTTCTAAGGCCAAGCTGTGTTTTTGAGAATTTTTCTAGGTTTGTAATACCAATGTGATGTTTTAATGAAGATTCAAGGAGTAAAGAGGCAGCAGGGTAACTCTTTTCACTGATACACTTAGCAGAGTGAGGTATGCAACAATGGCATTTTTTTTTTTCAATCTTAGTCTTTGTTGGATGCTATTGCAACCTGCAAACGCTACACTGTAATTGTACAGCAATAGACTTCTATCTTTCTCTTCTGCAGGAAATAACCAGTGTGCTGTAACAGACATACTTCTCTATTATCCCTGTTTAGTGTCTCCAGCCAAAAAGCAACAACAGCAGTTCATCCTTGGTCAGGTCCCAGTTGGGACTATGTAATTACCATTGCGGTGGATCAGAGGCAATTAATTTTATTCCTCTTGCTTTAAAAAGCAGCAATCAAAGGAGGGGGATGGTGAGGCTTTTAATGCCAGAATACAGACCAACACAGAGGTTACACAATTAAAATAAGAAAATGTCAAGCAACAGAAAAGTTAAAATAGCACTACCTCAGCTGGCTTACAGTGGCAGAGTGCTATGGGGAACAATGCCAGTTTATACTCTCTAAAGATCTGTTGCTGGTTTCCAGCAGTTCAGACATTGCTATTACTAAGCTGTATTTTTTATTGAAGTCATCACAAAGTCCAGTCTTTTCTACTACAACAAGCTTTGTTGCTTGATTGTTCTTACTCAAATCCCAGTCTAGGAGATGACAGTATAGCCTTCTTGGATAAGTGCAAGTCACCATGGCTATCATTCCTCAAGTTCTTATTTACACAGATCCCAAACAACAATGGCTTTGCTCTAAAAAAAAAGGCTTCTGAGTAGTAAGATCAAATAAGATCAAATTGTGAGTTGTTTTTGTTTGTCCAGCTTGTTTTGAGGCTCCTATTGCACTGCATTTTCAAAATAAGAAATCAACCACAGTAACAAATGCTGCCTGTCACCACATCCCTCATTTGCCATATGTATTAGTTGTAAAATAATTTGGATGATTTGTAAGTTACATCCTTTCAAATGTCCACTGAACTTCACACAGCAAAAACATGCTGCTCACGAAGAGGAGGTAGTACATGGAGGGCATTGGTTGCTTGTGGTGCACATTAACATGGTCGAGTAAGCTCTCAGCAATAACCATCAAATTTTTGTCTGTTGTCAATGCATTCCCAGAAGAGAAATAAAGCTTCCATGAAAGTCAGTCAACAGGTTTCCTTGTTCTCTTTCAAAAACAATGTCCAGAAAAGAACGTTCTATATGGGTAAGAGAATGGTAGGCTTGTTATACGTCTCAAAGGAAAAGACATTCTAAAATATGTAATAGAAACTATCTTAGGTCTAGTAAACTATGTTCTAATGTCCTTTGAGACAACGAACTCCTTAATCTGACAGCAAAAGTATATGCTGGCTCTGACCCACTATGGAGATCTTGAAAAAGAGACTGCAATAAAAATGATGTACATGTGTTGCTAAATGATCCATTTCTATTCAGATAACAAACCTCTCTTAACATCTAAAAATGTTATCTCATCTCTTTTGAAACTGAATGGGCTTGTCAATAGACTCTTGCACGGGTGAATTGACTCAGGCTATTTCAGAGGAAGTTTATGGGGGGGACTCAAGATAAATATGTACAAAATATGAGACAGGATTAGATTACATTCTGTGTGGTATATCACACAGCTCATCCATTTATTTTTTTCCTAATTTTTATTTTAAGCCTTTTCTTTTTCTTTTTTTTATGTTGGAAGTAGGTTTTAATATTATCAGAAAGCCTGCCAGGTGCAAACAGGGATACCTACACTTCAAACTTTGTGTTATTTTAACCTCTGGTGTTAGGAGTCATGCACTTGCCTTAAAACCTGACATCACCTAGACAAGGCAAATTACTAAATGCATACTGGTCAGCTATCCTGCAGTGATTCACTTGAAGGTGCTTACTTCATGTCCTCACCTGTTAGGGAGGTCACAGCAAACTATGTTAGTACGGGTAGCATGAAATCATCATTGTCTTTCATTTTGGGAAGCCAAATGCCGCACTGACTTCAGGAATAAGAGAGGAGTTACACTCCTTGTTGTGGTCAGGGGGGGTGTGTCCCACAGTCAGGGCCAGCACAAGGAATAAGATGCTCTCCCCACTCATAATCTTGTGCCTGTTTGCTGTGCAATCCACTGCTCACCTGTCATACAGTCCTGGACATGATATATCCACTGTAGATGACACTCTTATGTCAGGAAATCCTTTTCTTAAACCCCAGCATGCAGTCTTATTTGATGAGTCAACCCACAGACATCAAGACTTCAGAAAGTCAGGAGCACTGTAAGAAAAGTAGGGCTTGCAATCTTAGGTTTAAGTTATGAGGTGTAATACTAAACATGCAATATAAGTGGAAAGGTTAAGTTGGATGGAAAATCAAGGCCTTAAATTCATTAGTGGTATTTCACTCACTACATCTGTTTTACATTGGCATAACACCGCTAGACTTTTTCATTAGAGCATTTTCCTATACATCAGAGCAGAGAGGAACATTCTAAGTGCACATTCAGACCCAAGGCCAAAGGCAGAGGGAAGGGTTTGGGAGCAAGAAGAACCATCAGAAAACGCTGCTTGATAAGAATGTTAACTTTCCAGTGGTTTTGTCAGGGAAGGCTAATACACGTTCAATTGAAACAAACACACTGGATTACAGAAAACAGAGGTTATGCCTATAGCTGTTACACACACTAACACAAATCCATTATCAAAGCACACATTAACTTGAACAATCTTTTTCTTAATAGGCAGGAGTGAAACAGAGGTGGATTGAGGTAGATGGTTTTGCTCATGCATCTCTGGGTAAACAATTTTATGTCTGCAGAATAACCTCAGTTTAGATTCTTTTTTATGTGGCATGAGAGTTTGCACTCCAACGTGCTTGTGTCATTTGTGGAGTATATCTCTAAGGATCTCTGTGGAAATATTGAGGAACCACAGGCACAGATACATTTTTAATAATATGCAATCTCAATTCCTAGCTATTTGTTTGTTGTTTTGTTGTTTTTTTTTCTCAAGAAAAGGTTTCAGGTGTTCTGTCTATCACAGTCTGCCTTTCTGTTCCTAGAGCAGCATAGTCAGTACTGACATTCTGGCTAAATACCAGCCTACCAGGAGGGGAACCTTCTTAATTGCCTGGATTCAGGCTTCATAAAACAGCTTTCACACCTTAAGCTGGACTAGTTCACATCTGTGGCTGTCAGGTTTCTGGCTTGCAAATGAAGAAATCAGCTGCTCCTGCTCCTTAAAGAATACCCAAGGGTACCAAACCTCATGCATAAAGTCAAAACATACAATCTGATTTCCATACAGAATAAGAATAACATATTTTGGTAATAAGAACTTCTCTAAATTACTGTACTTACCTTTTTTCTTTTTTTTTTATATGCATGGAAGATGCTGTAACATGGTAGTGAGGAGGAATCAAGCAAGACTTCTAGATAAAATTTAGATCACATCATTTTTGTACCCAATCTGATTGTAATGTCAGTTGTGTCCTCTGAGTCCATCCAGAGGTTTTACTAGCTCCATCTTGAGTGATTTTTTTTTAAATAAACAAAAAAGTCCTATGAAAAGCCTGCTTCATGGCAACATATACTCCAAAAACTACTGACCAACTAAATATCCTTACTGTCTGAACTAAGCATCATCTCAGCTGAGAGGTGTTGAAAAGGGCTACCTTATAAAGAACAGATCATTTTACCACCATACTACTTCCCTTTAAACACAGACTTGACCCAAGGTAAACTAATAATTTACAGTAAACATGAATGTTAAACAACTACAAAGCTTCCTTTTTTTTTTTTTCTGAAAGGAAACTCAATGCTCTTATAAATCATAAAAGAGGTTTGTTGGCATCAGATGCTCCATTAAAAAAATAAAAACCTGCATGGCCTACTTTACCTTTCCCCATACAAATTATTTTTCAAATAAAAGACTGTGTACTGTCTTCTGCATTTAGAGGATACTACTATATTCAAAGAACATTGAGGATGGCAGGTTAATATCTTAAATAATAAAAAATGCTGGAAATGAGGGGGGTTTATGCTTTAGATTATAAATCAAAGTCCATCACTGTGGGACCTGAATACCTTCCATACAAAATCAATATCAATAGCAAAATCCTCACAGATTTTATAGTATTTTCATACTTATCTGCTTTGACATCAGAATTTTGCCTGTAGATTATTAATTCAGCGGTGCTGTTTATGTGTATTGGTGATACAATCTTTAATTAGGTAATTACCCAGTATTTTTCAAGACCATGCACAAGATGACTGGTTCTTTCTTCATGAGCAGCTAATCAATATTTCTTCTTATCCTCCCATTTATTGTGCAGTTCTGACCTTATTTATTCCAGAGTTTCTTCACTCAGCAGAATAATATTTATTTCTCAATAGGTTCTTTGTGATATTACTGTCACTACAATAGGGCTCAAAGGTAAATAATTCATCTTTGCAATACCCTCAGTAGGTAAAACCTTTAGAGAATTAAGACCCAGGGAATTTTTGCTATATGGCAGGATCTGAAAATCTTTTTCTCCTAACCATCCTTCTGGTCCATGCTCTTGGACTTCTCTCAAAATCACAGAACAGGAAAGAAGTAGAGGAGTAGCACATGTCTAGATCCTAATCAGTGTGGAAGCCATGCCTGTGGACTTGGAAATTGGAAAGATTTTTTTTTTTTTGGTTCCACAGTTCAAACTTGATCAGAGACAAAAAGTCTGACATTCGCTCTGATTTTATGGGCATAAATGTAGGAATAGATTTCTGTACCTTTTCCTAATTTTTTAGAATTTCATCAAAGCAGCTCAGCTACACAATAGCTCAGATTAGAAGGGAAAGATGAAAAGTGTAAAAGGATTCACTCTCTTGGAAGATGGAAAACGCAACTTGAGCTGGCACAGATCTTGTAGACAAGAGATCGAGCCCTTAGATTATCACATAAAAGAAATACACCATAACCGTCATCACTGAAGAGAAAAGGTTTTGTCGTTTCTGTTTTAAATGTTTTCTAAAATTTGCACTGTCTTCTACCACCCATATTTCATGTTGCTTTTTTAATTTGAAAGTTTAAGCATGGAAATTTTAGGAGGTGAAGGTCATTTTTTTACATGCCTCGTTTACTTTGGAGTGCTAATTCTAAATAGTCAGCAACATTTTTTATCCAACAACCAACAACTAATAACCTAGGGAAGTAAAATGCCCACTGAAGGAATCTAGACCTTACGTTGGCAGCTCTAGCTACTGTGACATTCTTCTAGCATGAAAAAAGTTAGTTTCCCCCTTACACACCAAGAAGTACATCTTATTGATTTTCCAAAGGAGAAGTAGAAAGAAATGAAGGTCTAGAAGAAAAATAAATTCTGTATGACCATGTGTGCTGCACATAGTACTTCCAGTATTCAGACAATTGGCTTATATAGATCACCATCTCCTCAGCATGTTAAACACAGAGCTTTCAGCTATAGGGATAAATTGAAGGGGTAGAAGCAATGAAGATACAGTTTATGCACAGGTTATCTTTAGATTAGTGAGAAATCAACAAACTGTACATTTCAATTCTTCTGCCTTGAATATACTTTGGTCTGAAAACAAACCATTAGAAGTCAGTTTTCTTTATTCTCACAACTTGACAGACTGAAGAAAATGAAAGTCAGAAAATGTCTGTCTTTTTTCCCTTCCTCTTTTTCTTTTTCAATTTCTTCTAAAAAAGGAAAAAATGAAAGCCCAATAAATATAGCTGAGGGAATGATGCCCGAGTTGTTGCTACACTGCACATATTCTTATAGCCTTCTAAATCGTAAAATGTTAACAGCAAAACTAAATCTTGACATGTTGATAGCTAAAACCATACTGCAATATGGCACATCAATTGCCTGTTATGTTTTTGAGGACCAAAAAATATTCTCTTCTGTACCATTAACATAAATCAAACTGGTTAAATCACTTTAATACTCCAGGTGCCTTTTTTTTTCCCCTCAGATGGCACAATGGTTGATGTCAGTGCTAGTGGCAGAGGGGGGAGCAAAGGAGGGGGGGAAGGGAAATCAGATAGACTGTAGATTTGCAGAAGGGTTCCGTACACAAATCAAGCTCAATAAGCTTGTCAAATGAACATTTCACATTAAACAAAATAATAACCTGTCATATGATTTTAAACAGCTTCTTTTTTTTTCTTTTTTTTCCCCTTTTTTTTTTCCCAGGTTTCAGAAGAGTAATGCAGGGCTGTAAGTACTGTACCACAGCTGCATTTCTCAGACTCAGAGCAAACATCTGAAAGCCTCCATACCTTTAGTTCTTGCCAGATGTTAATTCAGACAGGAGGAAAAGTACCAAGTTTTTCCAAAACTTCAGCGTGGGTTATTATATCTGGTGTAAAACAAACAAATATAAATAAAATCTCTGGGTCTGCAGCTATGGAAAATTACTGTACACAAGTAACAGAAAGATAGCCATTAAAATAAAATATTTAGAAAAAACATAACAAAGCCAAATGACATTTGACTGTTTTGGATGACTAAATCTCATGCTTTAAGTAACCAAATTAGGACCTCAGCATCCTCTCAGCTAACCACCAGTAGCTGATTTCTGTCAAAGCAGCACTATCCAATCTCTAATAAATATTTAAGTTTCTGATGGTGGCAAAAACTCATACTGGAATTCCTCTAGTCAGGGAAGGAATGGACCTCATAAAATCTCAGGGTTCATTCAAGGTAATTTGTCTACGAACATGTTTTTTCATAAGAAGTTCTGTTTCATGAGCTGCCTCAATTTCAGACTACTAAAACTGTAATTAATGGTAATGGAGAGACTAGACCTCATTTGTCTGATGAGTGCACAGTCCACCTGAGGCCCGTTCTTATACTAGGGTTTGCTGCTGTGTTCAAACACGATTATACGGGCTACTGGCTGAGAGATATGGGTTTATTTCTGCCATTGTTTACATATAATCTTGACTTTTCCTTTAGCATATGTTTCAGTTACTTCTGACTGTAAAGAAAAGGTGGGGGAAAAACCCAACAATATTATTCAAATCACTTTGAGTTTTGTGCATAGGGCCATCCTTGCTATATGTACAGAGCATTAGCTGATTCATTCTTCAGTATAATTAGGTTGCTTGTAGCTAATTCTCTTTGTACCATGATGTATTACAAAACTGTTATTAAAGACCATATTTCTGAATGCCTTTAAGAAATTAGGTTCTGGTTCTGTTCATACTGAATTTGATGGCAAATTTTCCATTAAATTCATTGGTTCAGGATCACAGCTTAATGAGCATAATTCTTTGAGTCTGCTCTTGGTATAAGAAAGAGTTTTCATTATACTGTAGTCTTTGTTCATTGCAATATTCAGGATATAGTCAATATATCATTAAAGGAAACTCATTAAATGTGTAACTACATTCAGAGTGACTCAGATTATTATTTTAGTATACAAGATACTATAACAGAAACAGTGTATATTTGTACATGAAGGAGAACTCAGATACAGAACTATTTGTTGAAAGAGTACCTCAAGTCCTCAATCTCTCTTGTCTATAAATTGCATTCATAATTGACAGCTCATTAACAACTCATTATGGATACTGAGTATTGCACAAACAGACGCAGTGCAGCAAAGGAGACAAAAACTGAACTTATGAAAGGGAAAACAGGGAGATATTTTTCAACTGAAGAGTATGACTTCATTAATGGCATTTGGGTTCTTTTTCTGCATTTGAATTGCCACAAACAGATCCACTTCTCAGTACCTGAGGAAAAATGTGTATGCTATATGTAGATAATAGATCAGCTGTATAACCTTGCAGTGCCTGCTTTCCAAAGACTACAAGATTTAGGAATTACAAATTAGTAAAATTCTATTGAAGTGTATATACGGCAATTCAGTAACTCTGTATCATCTGTGGAAGAGCTCAGTAGCCTTAGTGCAGCCTAGGAAATGCTGCTGTTTCCTTACGCCGACAGTCCTCGGAAAGTTACAGGGACACTCAACACTTCCTCATTCAACTTGCATCCTCATTCAACCATTTATCAACTGTATTTTAATTATTCTATTCCATGGGAAAGTCAGTACCAAAGGAAAACTTATTTTTCATGTCCATGAGATTGCATATAGACTGCTAGCTCCAAGGAAAGAAGGAAGGCTAACATGTCTTCCCCATGCTCTAGTATCATTTCAAAGGAGATGTTGGTACTGCAGATACACTGGCAGCCTTGGATTACACAGCTCCACGGTCATTTATCAGTATAATAGGATCAATGGCTCCTGCCAGACAGTAACACCGATACTTCAGATTATTTAAGTTAGGAAATCTATCATTTTTCTGCAGTAATACAAGGAACAGGCAAATATGAAGTAGTCAAAGCAGGGCCCTTTAGGAAAAAATCCAAACATTACCCCAGAAAATACTGTGAAGACTAAAAGTTGTATTTCTATCTACAAGCACAGGAATTGGAAATTTATAAGATGTCTGCATGTTCGGTGTTTTAGAGACTACGACAAAATCTATTTGTACAAGGAAAATTAAGAGCTGATGCATTTCTTTTTTCCTTCAAGGGAAAGCACATAACTCAATTGTGTTATACTATGTGTTTGGAGCTCCTGTCCCCACACATTTTTGCAGGAAGGAAGTACTGCCTGAAGACATCTGGGCGCACAGAAATTACGATCTTGAGTGCGTGTCAGTTTTCCTCAGTGAATTTCTGATTGGTTTTATCCACCTTGAAAGAAGATTCTCCTAGATTTCAAGAACCTCCTGGATTTTCCTTCCATCAGATTTAGCTCTATGCCAAAAAGTCACTGTCGTGCCAAAAACCTGAAAAATTAATACCTGTTCACAGGCCTCTAAAACACATTTTTGCCTCTTAAGAGATGTGCCAAGACAGGCAAAAGAGGATCCTAAGAAAACTAGAAAAACCTAAATTTATCAGGAAAGCATTTGAATCATTACTTTCAGCATTGTTACATAGAAAGGCAGGTGGAGCTGAGGATTCCTCTGCATAGCTATCAGTTGAAATGCACTTAATTTCGAGAATTAAATGTTTGTGTAAATGTATAAATACTGTTTCACACAGACACTTTGAGGTCTTTCAGACAAGAGGGAAGAATTGACTTTGTGCTTCTACCAATCTTATATCCATGAATAGGGCATGTAGGAACAAAACTAACATAAAGATTAGCATAGTAAAAGACTCAGAGAGACTCAGAGCTGCACTACAGGAGGATGAGCTAAAAGTGATGGCATCTACATTTCTTTTATTTGAATCTGTGTAATAGCATTACTTACAATGTCAGTTTTGAATGCGTCACAGGCACTCAGAGAATGGGAGTTAGACAGCCAGCATCACTGAAAATGTCTGCTGGTGATGACAGAAGGTACCTTTATGATGGCTCCAAAACAGTTAATGGTTGTATCTGTGCCTGTTACAACAAAACTCACGTTACATTGCACTCTCATGTCATAGCATTAACAGATAATGAATCACAGGTGGAAAACTGTAGAAGACCATATATGGTATGGTTTTGTTGATCATATGATGCACATGAACAACAATTTTTTTCAAAATGTGAGGAAGGAAAAAAACCCCACCAAACAATTTTATGTACAATGTTTAAACTTCATTTCTTTTAATGAACCCTGGGTGTCACATTCTAATTGGTGTGAAAATGGAGGATAGTCAGTGGGAACTAAAGCTTTGATGAATGTCTCAGTCTGGCCATACAGTGAATTGGAAAAGTTTTGATTTTTCCTTGCCAAGGTTCTGAACAGTAGATATTTATGAAAAATATGAATATGGGTTTGGAACTATCAGTTGAACATCATTTACAATTTTAGATCATCCCAAAGGCAATGAGAATGTGTGCACTTGTTGCTGGAAATGTTTACTGAAGAGATTCCCTGAAAAGTGAAAGAACAAAAAGTGGTCTTGATAATTTTTAATAAAATGAGAGCATTCATTTCCTTTACCATAACACCCCAAAATTCCTCTATTCACTCTAAAAACTCTTTGCAAGCAGATCACTTTGCAGACATTCATATTTTTTCCAGCTAAGATTAGGTCAGCATTTCTGTTCTAAATTGCTATCTTCAGTGATAACCAAAGCTAATAAGTCATACTTATATATGTATTCCAGGCTGAAGTTTAGAAAACCGATTTCAGTCTAAAATTAAAACAGGTCTTTTATCAAGTCTGTTTAGGTATTTTGTATTTTCAGCAGGTAATTTTTTGTTGATGCCTGCTGCAAGGTACATGAAATCAACAGGACAAGACAGAAACCCCAAGTACTTTGTATTCTGAATGGAAATTACCCATTTTTTTCCAAAGCTTTGGCAGTCAGAAATAACCAAAGACAATCCTTTTTGATCAGTAGTAAAATAAGGATGTCTTCAAAGCCTTTACATCTAGGATAGTGGTTTTTTTTCTGGAAGACAGGTTATTGAAAATCATGGAGTCATTACCAGGTAACATTAAATAGCCTTCTTATATGGTAGGTCAGATTAATTATTCCTTCTGGCTTTAGAAATCCAATCAACATAGGAAAGAGGGGCAAATGTTAAGTATGTATTTTGGTTTATGATTTCTATGTTTTAGAGTTTTCAACAACCTATATTACAGTAGAAACTGAAATTCCTTCATATTTTGTAGAAGTTGCAGACCTTGAGAGACAGAAATATCAAAACATACAATGTTTTGTAGTGGTTAATTTGTAAAAATATAAAACCCCCATGCTATTTTATGTGGAAAAGGATAAATTATTATCCAGACACTTTTTCTTAAATCTTGGACAGCTTTTTTTTTTTTTAACAGAAATGTTATCTTCTGATTCAGTTAGATTCAGCTCAATAACTGTGTGTTTAGGTTTAAGATTCCATTCTGAACTCTCTTAGATCAGTGGAACCCTTTTGTGTCAGTGATTTAAAATAAAAATGTTCAGGTTTTACCTGGTATATCAAAAAGCAGAGTGTAACACATTATTTCATGGGTCAGTTTTTATGACAAAGTGAGAGTGTCCAAGCAGAGGAAGCGTCCCCAAAACACCCTGCATCCAACCAGGGATCTTGTAAATTAACAGCGTGCATCTCAATCATCACAACTGCATCAACACCCACAGATAGTATCACACCGTATCTTATAACATGTCAGAAGAAAATTTTTTAAAGATGATCTGCTTCATCCCAAGAAATAGTCAATTAAACTTCAGAAATGAGATATGAAACTAAGTCAATGATGTATCAAAACCTATAAGGAAATATGACACTATGCATCAAAATGTGAAGCTGTGATTATTTTCTGCAGCTATGCTCTTTGATAAAACTGTAGGTAAGTAATTCACTGTTGACTGTTAAAATACTTTATCATATTTACTAGCACAGCTGGGCAGATATATGTAGCAGGCATGTGGGAATGAAAAAGAAGGAAAAAAGAATATTGTTAGAATATTTTAACTGTTCAAGTAATTTACTGAAAAAATAATGGTGTCAGAATTCAGGAAAAATACCTTCTCTTCCCCCACCCCTGAAGGACAAAGAAGCTTGGCCTCTCTCCCTTTTGTATCCTTGCAAAAGTGACATGTCTGTTCAGCTGATTTTAAGTCATAAGACCTACACTCTGACAATATCTGTCCTTATAGGCAGATTTACCTGCTCAGAACGAGGCGTCACTTTGAAGTCCACTTCTGCCACAAGCCCCTGTCAACAAGCATATCCTTTACCAGTCTAAAGAAAGACCTATTTTTTTAATTAACCACCCAGCAACTACCAGAAAACTACATTCCTTCAAGGACTGAAGTGATTTAGTGGATCATCCCTTGTCTCCTTTGTGGTACCAAAAACAGACAAAACAGTGAAATTTCAATTGAAAATACAACTGAAATAGGGGCAAAAAAGGTAGAAAACTCAACATGCAGCCTTTCTGATCTCATCGGTGGAAGTAACTATACAGAAAACAATTCATATTTTATTTACATACATCTCTTCATTCTCCCTCCTGTCCCAGACACGAACACATTACAAACAGATGTGATACTTTTTTTAACATCCTTATTTTATTTTTTTTTTAATAAATCAATCCTTTATTTGGTAAGGAGGAATCAGATTTTTCCTTGGCAGTAATTGTTTGACAGGATGCTATTCTACTGGCAAATAAAAATGGAGAATGATATTCCCTCCAAAACACAGAATGTCTGCTAGATATTTTTAAGGAAATCAGTTTTGATCATCAGCCTATATGAAGACTGAAAAGCATTATAGAATTATTTTTATAAATTTATGAAGGCCTTTATTCTCAAATACTTAATTTGTCACTTTTTATTACTGTATTGCAATGAAGAGTTAGTGATCTTTATAGGAATACATTAATAGAAGAGCATTTAATGATATTTTTTTTAATGCACTTAGAATAGTTAGAGGATTTCCTCTGAATCATTTTCATCTAACTTGAGGAAATCAACTCTTCAGGATACAAATAAGTACTGGTATTAGGAGTCTTGCAGAAGACAGTGTATTCGGGGAGTTAGAGATCTTGAGCAATCCATGTCTGCTACAGGCCAGGCTCTTTTCAGTGATACCCAGCAGCGGGACAAGTGTCAATGGCCACAAACCGGAAATTCCATCTAAAGAATAGGAAATATTTCTTTACTGTGAGGGTGAAAGACACAGGCACAGGCTGCGCAGAAAGGTAGTGGAGTATCCTTCTCTGGAGATATTCAGAACCTGCCTGGACGTGATTTTGGACAACCTGCTCTACGTGATCCTGCTTTAGTTTCAGAGTTGAACTAGATCACAGAATCACAGAATCACAGAATCTTAGGGGTTGGAAGGGACCTCAAGAGATCATCGGGTCCAACCCCCCTGCCAAAGCAGGCTCGCTATCTCATATTACACAGATAGGCATCCAGACGAGACTTGAATATCTCCAGAGAAGGAGACTCAACCACCTCCCTGGGCAGCCTATTCCACTGCTCCGTCACCCTCACTGTGAAAAAGTTCTTCCGCATGTTGGTGCGGAACTTCCTATGCTCCAGCTTACAGCCATTGCCCCTAGTCCTGTCCCCACAGACCACTGAAAAGGGGCTGGCCAAATCCCCCTGCGTCCCAAGTCTAAGATATTTATAAACACTAATTAGGTCTCCCCTAAGCCTTCTTTTCTCCAGGCTGAACAGACCCAGCTTACTCAGCCTTTCCTCATATGGGAGATGTTCCAGGCCCTTAATCATCTTCGTGGCCCTTCTCTGGACTCTCTCCAGGAGATCCCTGTCTTTTTTATACCATGGAGCCCAGAACTGGACACAGTACTCCAGGTGGGGCCTGACCAACGCAGAGTAGAGGGGGAGGATCACTTCCTTCGACCTGCTGGACATACTCTTCCTGATGCATCCCAGGATCCCATTGGCTCTCTTCGCCACCAGTGCGCACTGCTGGCTCATAGCCAACCTGTCATCAACCAGGACCCCCAGGTCCTTCTCCACAGAGCTCCTTTCCAGCAGGTCATCCCCCAGCCTGTACTGATACAGTCGGTTGTTCCTCCCCAGGTGCAAGACTTTACACTTGCTCTTGTTGAACCTCATCTGGTTTCTCCCAGCCCAGCTCTCCAGCCTGTCAAGGTCTCGCTGGATGGCAGCGCAGTGTTCCTGCGTGTCAGCCAATCCTCCCAGCTTTGTATCATCGGCGTACTTGCTGAGGGTGGATGCTATACCCTCATCAAGATCGTCAATGAAGATATTAAACAGGACTGGACCCAACACCGAGCCCTGGGGAACACCACTAGTCACAGGCCTCCATTCAGATTCTACTCCACTGATCACGACCCTCTGAGACCGGTCCGACAGCCAGTTCTCGACCCACCTCGCTGTCCACTCATCTAACCCTTGTTCCCTCAGCTTCTCTATCAGGATGTCGTGGGAGACAGTATCGAAAGCTTTGCTAAAGTCAAGGTAGATGACATCCACTGCTCTCCCTCCGTCCACCCAGTTGGTGATGACATCATAGAAGGCTATGAGATTGGTCGAGCACGATTTCCCCTTGGTGAATCCATGCTGACTACTCCTCATAACCTTCTTCTCTTCCAGTTGTTTGGAGATGGCATCCAAAACAAACTGTTCCATCACCTTTCCAGGGACAGAAGTGAGGCTGACTGGCCTGTAGTTACTGGGATCTAGATGATCTTCAGAGATCCCTTCCGAGCCCTACCATTCTGCTATCCTGTGATTCTGTGATACTGGGCCTTCTACAAAAGGCTTGAACAATCTGTGTTAGCATGAGTGACAGCAGCATAACCAAATGTATATAGCAATGAAAGGGAATATATATATATTGCTATAAATTAAGTGGGCCTGAAGGATGTGTTGCATTATCAAGTCATGCCATAGTACAAATTCTGACAATATACATACACTCATAGAAAATTCTTAAACAGGCTTCAACTCAAAGAACTCCCTCTGTTAGATCTCCCACTATTTGGCACCTAAAGATTAAAAACAAACAAACAACCCACAAAACAGATCTGCAGAATGAGTTTTACAAATGTATTACTCCAAGACTACTTAATTTTTTTGCTATTCCATGGCATTGTTTGTATTGCAAAGTCTGTGTCCCTTCCCCTTTGTTAAGGAGATAGGACATTCGTTCTAGACAGACTATAAATCATTTCCCTTTTGAGGCTGTTAATTTTTTTTCCAGATTAAACATTAATCATGAACTCTGAAGCTTATTCCAGGGGAAAATATTTTTCCTATTTTTCACACCTCACTTCTTCTCTTCAAAGGAATGGAAAATCTGCTATCTGACATATTGGTCCTGGAGTAAGAGATACACTGATGAATCTGCAACATTAAATATGAATTCCTATCCCCATAGGTTACAATTTAAACATTTACTTACAGTGCACTTATCAAGAAAATAGTCCATTTCTAGATTCAGTGAAACAAACTGTATAACCCAAAGTTAACAAAATAAGATCAAATTTTCATTGTATAATAGCAAAAAATAGAAGTCCCTTTGAACTACAAATACAAAAGTAAGACTGGGCTGAAGTAGTTTGCTTTTCTTTTGCCATAATCTTCTGTCAGTGGCCTTCCAGAAGACAACAATAACCTGAAACAATTTTCTGCTAGATTTTCTAATGCCTCATACATGTTAATGAGGGCTCAACATACCTTCTTGTTCTTCCTGTTTATCGACACACAGACAAAAAAAAAAGATTCCCCTACTTGTCATTTCAAATGATGGCATCTATCTTGATCTGTTAAAAAAGGTGATTTGAACCCTTCCTGGGCCACACACCTACCCCTGCCTTCAGGGCTGGCATCTGATTTCAGGAGTGTTCCATTAATTGGGAACATGTAATCGATACTGGCTGGTAGGTGTTTACAGGTCATGCTTCAAAGAAAATTGCAAGGAAGATAGTAGCCTTAAATAAATATAAAAATTTCATCTTTTAAGGACGTTTCTTCAAATATTTTTAAACCACAGGAGCAGAAACCCAGCTATTCAGAACAAAACTCAACCCCATACAGAAATATATACACCAAATACTCGTTTTTAAGCACAGAACTGAGATGTGCTTGCTCTGGATCATTTGGTGAGCACATCAACTCCTGACAGGAAGCCAAAGATGCTGGCATTTTACACATTGTTAAGTAAATGTTTGTTCTGTTTTAGATTGCTTAAATTAGAGGAAAGGATTTCCAGTAAAGAATATTCTGCTTTCTGAGACTGAAAGAATTGTAAGATAAGCTATACTGAAGTGCCTCTTCGTACCTCTCAAGTACATTTCTTAAGAAGAGACTTGTTACCTCCAACTTTCTGTGGATAGAGCCATATGGTCCCACCACTCTCAGAGTGGAAATCCTGCCGGCAATATCTCATTTACTACTCATGTTCAACTGACAGACCCAACTGTGTTTGTCATCAATATGCCTTTTCTTCCAAGAGCCTATGACAGCAGATGAATTGAAGTGACCCCAAGCCAGCTTCTCCAAAACAAAGCATTATTCACTCACACACAGAGAAAAGGGCTTAAACAAACAAACGACCCTTACCTCAGCTTTCATCTTTCCAACTGCACCTCAGTAAATTCCGCTTTATCCTGCTACTTCCATCTCTAGATTAGCTGGGGATAGGTGAGACTGTTTTGTTTCAGTTTGCTTATGTCCCACTCAGACTCAGTCACCATCTACCCCCTGTGCAGCTGCTGACAGCCCACTTAACCTCCTTTTTTCCCTTGAATCATCATCTGAAAAGTTTTAGTGTCCTACTTGGGCCTGGAAAGGGTAAACTTGCCCACCAATTCAGGATCTGGCAGAGGTGATTTCCTATTCAGAGCTTTCCTATTAGTTCCCTCAAGGACCTTGGACATTTTCCCTCAGACTCTCTCATTATTTTCTTTCATGTGGGTTTCACTTTGCAGTCAGGCAAGACAGTAACAATTAGGGAAAGTGAGGTGCATATGGTATTTGTTAAAAATATGCATATCTCCCACATCATCCAGAGCAGTAAAAAGCAGACTTCAGTGGAAGTGACAGCCTCATTCCCTGTCACCGTTTCAGGGTGTAATTGGTCACAATAGAATTTCATTTCTTCTTCTTAAAATATATCTGTTTAGTAGAGTGTTTGATATACTGAAATCTTTGATTCACCCTACAACATAGGTATGTCTTCTGTGAATTCAGAAATAACAGCTGTTACTAATAGATTTTAAGTAAATTTTCCATAAAATAAACAAAATGTTGCTAAAAGCCACTGCAGTTGAATTTTTTTTGAGATACATGACACCTTGACTCTCTCTAGCACAAGCAGAGGTGGAACTCATCCCTACCTACCCATGACAAAGCTTCAGCACCTCTTCACTATCCATACTATGTTGTGCACTGTAATCTTTACCTGCAGTAGATTCCCAAGAGAAGTACTAAGATCCTCATGTGAGTAGGTGGTGAGGATGGCATCTGCAAATGCAATATGGAGAATGAATTCTAATAAATGGATGATGGACAAGAGTATCAATTACAGTATGGTCTATTTTATACCCAGCATTTCTTCCTCTGTTCAAAGAGCTAAGAGGAGATGCCTTAATATAGTGAGCTTTGGTGTTACTTGCATTACAGATTTTTGCTAATCAGACAAAGAGAGGGGACCTTGTTATCTTCCCAAATGTAAAATACCATCTTTTTCAGTATGTTTGCTGGCCTGTAAGTGCTAAAGTGGGTCACAGCCAACAAAGGACTAGAATTGTCCAGTTGTGCAAGTTTTCCATTTCCTTGATTTTGTGCAGTTATATCAGACATGCATCGTTTGGCTGCTGTAAAACCAAGCTGAGCACCTAGTAAACTGATTATAAAATACACATAATTCACAGAATTTGAAAAGCAACTAATTGCTTAATGCACTGCAAGCTGTGGTTAATTTTATCATATAGACATAGTTACTAAATTCATAGAGTCATAGAACCATAGAATATCCTGAGTTGGAAGGGACCCATAAGGATCATTAGGTCCAACTCCTGGATCCACAAAGGGCCAGCCAAGTTCATTCCAGAGAATGTGACTGAGTGCATCATCCAGACACTTCCCAAACTCAGCAAAGCTCAGTGTTGTGACCTGCGGAGTTCCAGTGCCCAACCACTCTCTCAGTAAAGAACCTCTTCCTAATATCCAGCCTAAACATCTCCTGTTACAGCTTTATGCCATTCCCTTGGGTTCTATCACTGGTCACCGAAGAGAGATCAGCACCTGCCCCTTCGCTCCCCCTCCTCAGGAAGCCATAGACCATGATGAGCTCTCCCCTCAGCCTCCTCTTCTCTAGACTGAACAAACCAAGGGACTTCAGTCTCTCCTCATAAGACTTCCCCTCCAGAGCCTTCATCATCCTTGTTGCTCTCCTCTGGACACTCTTCAATATTTTTGTGTCCTCTTGTACTGTGGCACCCAAAACTGCACACAGTGCTTGAAATGGAGCTGCACCAGCGCAGTGCAGAGTGGGACAATCCCCTCCCTGGACTGGCTGGCAGCGCAGTACTTGATGCACCCCAGGACACAGTTGGCCCTTCTGGCTGCCTGGGCACATTGCTGGCTCATGTTTAATTTGCTGTTGACCAAGACCCTCAAATCCCTCTCAGCACAGTTGGCCTCTAGCGTCTGATCCCCCAGTCTGTATACGTATCCAGGGTTGCCCCTTCCCAGGTGCAGAATCCGGCACTTGCCCTTGTTAAACTTCATGCTGTTGGTGATTGTCCAACTCTCCAACCTGTCCAAGTCCCTCTGTAAGGTTTCTCCACCCTCAACAGAGTCAACAGCTTCTCCCAATTTGTGCCATCTGCAAATTTACTTGACACCCCCTAGTCCTGTGTCCAGGTTGTTTGTTCAGTCATGAAATGTGTTCAAAAGTTTATTTGAAGCCAACCTTTCTCACTACAGTGTATTGAGATCACACAAAAGCGAGCACAGCTCTTGGAAGCACAGTCTTCTAACAGGCTTCCCAAGAGGAGACTTAGTGACTCATTAAGATCCCCTCCACATGCCTTCTGAAAGAAGGGGACAGATCAGCAGGTACCACCACTGCAAGCACCAGAGCTAGCTGACAAGAAATCTTGTTTACAAGGAATCTTGTTTGCAGGTATTCAATTAGGATTGCGGCTGCCTTAAAGAGATGTATTCTGCCCAAAACTCCCTTCAAAGACTGACGCACTGAAAGCTGCTCAGGAATTCAGTAATGAGTACATTACATCTGCCCTCCTTTGTAATACTTTGGTACAACCTGAAGAAATGACTGGTGCTGCCATGCAGGACACCATCCTCATCTAAGCAGCCTACTTGGTTGAAGATGAAGCAGTGCATGATGACAGCGGTCTCCCCTAATAATGCTTCTGAATGAAAACAACCACAGGGCACATTACTACATTATTTGGGCAGCTTTGGTGTTCTGCTTCGGTCATTTTGTTCTATCTCCAAATACTAATAAATAAGTTCCTGAGGTTTGGTGTTCAGTGGGAAGGAAAAGCATTCCACAAGTTTACTTTTGTTAATTCTACTTTATAATGGATTATATGATTACAAAATTAGGTAAATTCAAGACATTTAGCAAAAACATAACAAACCAAAATCTTAGCACTGCAGTTTAACACCCAGATACTTACACTGGACAGTAGGCTAAACTAATTTATGTCATTTGAAGTAATTTTTTTTCAAAACCCATACATAGTATTTATTTAATTTTCCAAACAGTCTTTGCCAGGAGAAACAGACAATCTGGTAACTGGAAGAAGATCTGACAGTGACTCAAAGCCTAAACTGTGAAGGCAAAAATACTTCCTACAGTTAAACAAAATATTATTGCTGTTACTATACAAGGCACATTAATTATTGACAGCCACTATCCCAGTGCAGTAAGAACTGCCATAGCCATTGCATCCATGCTAAAACCCAATTGCTAGAGATTGAATAAAAATAAAAACTCAAAGCCACTGATTTGTTATTAGAATTAGGATGTCTGCTTTTGAAGTATTTGGAAATAGTATGATGTTATAAGCATTATAAGCATGAAGTAGGTGGTGTGAAATAGACCTGTTAGAAACTGAGTAATTGAGTCTATTCAACTGAGAATCAGAGCAAGACTTACTGCAGCTTGCAAATGGTTGCTATCCCTTTCCTTTAGGGACAGACATTGCCAACAAGCTATTCAGATATATTTTTATGCATAAATTCTGAAAAACAAAACAGCAAAATACCACCAAAAAAACCCCTATTTATACTGTATTTTCACCTTGCCAAACCAGAAAGATTGAGAAATTGCACAACAGTCTGTTCAAACTTGTCTATGAAATTATGTTTATTTTCTAAACATACTTGAGTTTCTTCAAGCACCTTGACTTATAGATTGTTATTTCAAGGCTGTGACTGTACCATTAAATCGAACAGTTCTAGAGCCCATTCCCTGGCCCTGAGGTCAATGGCATAGTCTGGTCTCTTCTATTCTGTAGCTTCCTACCAGGAAGGTCAGTGGTCTCTGCTAATTCCCAGAAGTTAGTTCAGAGAGTACAAGTTAGCTGAACTCTAGATCCAAAGGTTTATTTCTAGCAATGTATCTGTGTGGAATATTTTATTCCACTGCCTGGAATAAAACTACTAATCCCTTTTAGTGTAATGCAATAAGTGTAGCCTGAAAGTCTGGGGTTTGGTTTGTTTTGCTGGTGGTTGCACATTTAACCCAATCTCTTATTGTTCAAATAGGAAAAAAGTCTCATTAACCCTGTTAGATATTTTCCTTTATGAAGACTATGAGTTTGGTGTAACAGCTGGGTCTGAGCTCATCTGTAAGAAGACACTTTGGTACATCACGAGCATTAAATTCCTCAGCTATCCATATTAATTAGCTTGAAGGGACACTGATCCCTTCCCTAAGGAGCCAGTGGAAAAATTTAAAATATAATCCCTCTCCTGGGGAATTTGCCAGTGCTTGAGCTATGCATAAAGCATGCACCACACCACCATCATCACAACCATATTACAGCTCAACAGCAGCATCTATCTAAGCTGGTGTTCAGAAATCCCCAGCCACATGTAAGCCCATTTCCTCGGCTTCACTGCTGCCACGATAACAGTCACCCACATCATGGTGAAGAGGAACCCCTCATTTATGAAGTGTGTCCCATGAGCATGCTCACAGACTTGGGGAGGGATCAGCCTGGACAGGTCAGCATAGCAGCTTAATATATCTCCCACTGTTAGGGATAGGTGTCAAGTCCCAACTCTGTCACTGCCAGGTAAACACCAAGAGGCACAATCACAGTCTGCTTCAACCTGACATGACAGAAAACAATGACAGGGCATTTCTGACCAGATGTATCTGCTCATCTGTCTTGGCTATAACCAGTTTTTGTAGCCCAGCCTCCTCTGCATCGCCCTTCACAAATATGTGGCTGACATGCCTCCGGCTCAGGCTCAGTCACCACCTACTCTGTCAGTCTACAGAAACACCTGAAAGATGGTGTCCGTTAGGATGCAAAACAGCTCCTGTGCAGCATGAAAAAGACTGATTTCACACTTTTATAACCTCCTGCTTCCTCTACAGTTCAGCCATTATCCTCTGCAAAATCCCAGACCATCCTAAACCAATCCACTTTTCTTCCACAAGCCTTCCTAAGCTCATTCATGGCTTCTGTCAAGTATGGTACTTAAAGTCTGCCTCTCAGAATAGGCCAGCAGCAAAATTCAGGTATTGGGCTCCTAGACATCTTACAAAGTTGTGTTGGAAGCAGATGGAGGAAAAGATCTAGCACAGGCCACAGGTCAAGAATTTCTGTCTTTACAGTCTCTTTATAGATACTCATCTTTACATGTTGAAATTGGTTGAAGACCTTTCAGCTTCCTGAAAAGCCCATTAAGTGTCACAGTCCTGCAAGAGTGCTTATTGCTTTCTGGGCTGGTACATCAAAGAGCTCATGAGGTGGTCTCAATCAGCTAGCACTGACACGTCATCACGAAGTGTCCAGCTTCATGACAGATGGACTTGCCTGGGGATAGCATCTTCTAAAGAAATGTGACATCTTTGCATTGCTAGTTCGCTGTAGAGGATTATCCAGTCAAACTGCCAGTGGTGAGGGGAGGGAATGGGAGGGGGAGGGAGGGGAGGAGAGGGGAGCATTCCTCTTCACAAGCAGGGCCAAGACTTCACCAACTGGGCACAGCCCCATGGCAGTGGAGCAGGGTGAGCAGGGCAGAGCAGTGTTAGCAGCAGCTTTTACTGACCTACTGTGATCTTCTGGCAAAAACAAATAACACCTTAAGTCTAAGGTTTATGTAAACAATAGGGCTGGCCACAAGCAGACCCACATTAACCCTGCAAGTGCTGTCAGAGGTCTGGCAGGGACAGATTTTTTGTTAAAATATTCTAGTTTTAACCAAAAAAGCAATCTGAAATGGGAAAGGCTTTGACTTCCCTAAGTGTTTGTGATTTCAGTTTGTTTTCATGACTGTGATATTTAATTAGGATTAAGGAACTGTCATTTCTATATTGGTTATTCCTCACATGGACCAATGGATTCAGCGCATGTGTTTTGCAGCTGACTATCAGCTGACTGAGACCAAAATATTGTAAGGCTTTCCCAAGACAGCACTGAGTCCAGGCTGATTTCCATTTTGCATAAATTCACAGCGTTCCTGCCAATGTCAAACAAGACACTTTGAAACACACATGATAAAGTATGTTGCAATACGTTACTTGTTATCATTGATTAAATGTTCCCTGTGCTGTCCAATATGGCCCTTCTACAGCTCACTCAGTTGCTTATCCAGGCTACAAGCAAGATGGAATCCTATTTGCCAGATGAAATGTGAAGAAGAGACCTTGAGCAATTTTAAAGGTGCACAAATATCTCAATAATAATAATATCAATAACACTTTTTCAAAAAAGACTATGCATGCTGAATAAAAGAGAGAGTTCATATTTATTGCTGAGATGAACTGTCACCTGATAACTGTAAACTTTTATCATAACTGGCCTAAATATGGTACCGCTTTGAAACACATCACAAGCCTGGTTGGAGATATTTCTAGTTTATTTCCTTTTTAACTGTCAGTCTGCAGCAAAAGCTAAAAGAACCATCCCCTAAAGTCTTTTCCTTTTACTACCAGAAACATAAAGGACAAGTAGCCTGAGGCTTAATATTTTTCAAGCTTCTAAATATACTTTTTTTTCTCAATTTAGAATGAGTGTGTGTCATTTCTGTGGCAATTGAGAAGCAAATGGTCCCTGTTCAAACTGTGGCTTTTCAGATTAGATCTGCCACTTAGAAATTTGTTGGGTTGAAATGGAATTCGTTTCCAGTAGACGACAACCCAAATTGACAGAAGTAAGGACAAAGGAAAAGAAAATTCCAGGGATCCAAAAATGCCAAACGTGGCAATGCGTCAAATGAAATGTCTTTATCCACAACCATTACACCTGACTGTTTTGTTCTGTGACAAAGTGTCGAAGGGATTATCCAAAAAGCAATCAGACAGCTGGGCTGTTCCATTTCTAAATGCTAGTTTCTCTTTTAAAAAACATCATCAGTCAGCAGGCAGGGAACAGAAACACAGTGCCAAGAACCAATAGTCAGCAAGGGCTGGCTATAATAATGCATGGCTAGTTCCTTCTCAAATTCATGGCTTTGTTTCTGTGGTCAGTGTTTTGAACAGAGTCATGAGTTAATAAATATTGATGTCTCCATCTTTCTTATAACACAGATCTTCCTGCAGCATTTGACTGAGGAGACATGATAGGGAACACATAATGGTTTCATATAACTGGACATGAGCAAGGACAACTGTCTTCATCTGTTAATTAAATGTTGGAGCACAGTGAATAATTCAAGGTGAAGTTTTTGTTTGACAGGTCTATTCTTTTGCTGATTATCTTCTTGAGAACAGTTATGTCCTCCTCAAATTCATTTTGTTTCAAGGGATGGAATGACCATGAAAAATTCAGCCCATTCATTCTTTATTTTTCTACTGAAATATGGATTATCTTTTTTTTCAGGTTTATTTGTTGGCTTAAGGCAAATGGAATAAGTATGAAAACTCTTTCCATATAAAGTTTTTATGCATGAAAATTTTAGATACAAATGGCATAAGACATATGAAGCATATGAATTTAAGTTCATCTCTGTCATTAAATGCATCACTCGAACTAAAAATTTGGAAATCATGAGGCTACTAGAAATTTACCATCAGCTTAGAAAAATCACCCATCTACCACAAGAATTATATCTCACAGTGTAGAAAATTCTGAAAATTGACAAAATTATTAAGTATTTTCTCATTTTTTTATAGCCTGTGTACCTCTTCATTTGATATCACCTGCTGGATATGCAGTTTACCCTTGATATTTTGACAGAACAGACACCCCACAGTGCCATGGGAGGAAAGTAAATCACATGTTTTAAAAACGGGCTTTTGTAAATGTGATACTAAAAAAAAAAAATCAGTCAGGACAGGTCAAGTACTTCTTAATTTGCTCAGTTAACCATATTGCTGTGAGGATAGCTATTCTAATAATATCATAGCTACTGTTGTAACCTATGCCACTTCAGGCTAAATTACATGAATGAACCTCAGAAAAACATCACACAGCTAAAAGTTGTCAGTGCTTTATCTGCTGAGCATATCTCTGCTGAGCATATCTCTGCTGAGCATATATCTGCTGAGATATGCTCGTGAAATCTCAAAGAAAAGTCTTATTTGCATTTCTACATTGACCACTGCTATGCTCACTTGATACACAGTACTTGCAGTGATGAAGGTTAAAAATTATGCATAAGCATAAGGGGACCATAGTCTGTTCTGCAATGACAAATCAAGGCAGAATATCTGAATAAGACTGCATTCAAAGGCTTCAAAAAAAGGTATAATTAGAAATGGTGAGATGAACACAAATATCGTATACAACCTCCCAACTGCCAACAACAAGACCCAGGAAGAAGCATCTTAATCTAATACTTACCCCCTTTGCTTGAAAAGCAAATGAGGGCTAATAAAGTGATTTCTCAAAACTTCAACATGGACCACTATTACCCATTTCAAGGTATTTATTATAGGAGCACCTACTAGTGCCATCAAAGTTAGAGGGAATGTCAGCCTTTCTTAGCTTAAGTCCCTGCTCAAAGGACTTTTATAATGACCATAAAAACAGGTTGAAGGCTCAAACTTTGCAAACAAGAATATTAGAGAGAGATTTTCTAAAGCAAAAAGGGCATTTAGACATCGGTAGATTTTGGTCAGAGTTGCACACATAACTGCCCTTTTTTAGATTTTCAGATGTCTTTATCAGCTGTTTTTCTCATTCATTTCTAGGATAATTTAGTTCATTGGCAGTAGAACATTAATTTTTAAAAAAAGAATCATGCATGCAAGCAAGAATAGTTTGGTTTGTCTTCTTGTTTCTTTCATAAACTCACATTGTCCCAGAACCTTACATCCCTGGACCTCTAGCTGGAAAATGGGGGAGTAAATCCCCCCTCACTGTAAGGGCAGAGCAAGTCCAAGACAGCCTCATGAGACTGAATGTCTACAAGTCTATGGGGCCAGATGACATGCATCCCTGGGTCCTGAAGGAGCTGCTGAAGTGGTTGCCGAGCCGCTCTCCATCATATTTGAAAAGTCGTGGCTGTCGGGCAAGGTCCCTGGGGACAGGAAAAAGGGTCACGTCACTCCCATTTATAAGAAAGGGAGCACGGAACACCCAGGGAATTACAGGCCGGTGAGCCTCACCTCTGTGCCTGGGAAGATCATGGAACAGATCCTCCTGGATGACATGTTGAACCATATGAGGGATGAGCGAGTGATGCGGGACAGCCAGCACGGCTTCACCAAGGGAAGGTCGTGCCTTACCAATCTGGTGACCTTCTGTGATGGAGTGACAGCATCGGTAGATAAAGGGAAGGTGACTGATGTCATCTACTTGGACTTGTGCAAGGCCTTTGACACAGTCCCCCACCACATCCTTATCTCTAAATTGGAGAGATGTGGATTTGATGGGTGGAAAATCCAGTGGATAAGAAACTGGTTAACAGACCGTAGACAAAAGGTGGTGGTCAATGGGTCTATGTCCAGGTGGCGGCCGGTGACAAGCGGGGTCCCCCAGGGGTCTGGTGCTCTTTAACATCTTTGTCAATGACATGGATGATGGAATTGAGTGCACCCTCAGCAAGTTTGCGGATGACACCAACCTGAGTGGTGTGACTGACACAACAGAAGGAAAGAAAGCCATCCAGAGGAATCTTGACAGGCTGGAAAGGTGGGCCCAGTTGAACCTAATGAGGTTCAACACTGCAAAGTGTAAGGTCTTGCACCTGGGCCAGAAGAATCCCAGACATAGATACAGACTGGGAGAAGAGCTTCTTGAGAGTAGCCCTGCTGAGAAGGACTTAACATGAGCCAGCAGTGTGCTCTTGTAGCTTGCAAGGCCAATGGTATCCTGGGCTCTATCAGAAGAAGGGTGGCCATCAGGGACAGGGATGTGATTGTCCCTCTCTGCCCTCGTGAGTCCCCATCTGGAGCCCGCAACACAAGAAAGATGTGGAAAGGAGTTCTATGTCCAGGTGACAGGAGATAGGACAAGGGGAAATGGGACAAAGCTGTGTCAGGGCAGGTTCAGATTAGATGTTAGGAAAAAAATTTTACTGGGCCTGGAACAGGCTGCCCAGGGAGGGGGTTGAGTCACCACTCCTGGATGTGTTTAAAAAAAGGTTAGATCAGGTACTTAGGGATATTGTTTAGCATAGGACAGGAACGGTTGACTTGATGATCTTAAAGATCTTTACCAACCTTGTAATTCTGTGACTCTGTGATTCTTGAACTGAGGGGCCCACAACTGGACACAATATTCCAAGTGCGGTGTCACCAGGGCAGAGTAGAGTGGGAGAAGGGCCTCCCTGGACCTACTAAGCACACTCTTTCTAATACATCTCAGGATGTCATTGGCCTTCTTAGTCACAAGGACTCATTGCTGGCTTATGGTCCTGCTGTCCATCAGGACCCCCAGGTCCCTCTCACCTACACTGCTCTCCAAACACAGACTTAGTCTTAATTTTCTGTTGATATACACAGGCAAGAACTTTTCTAATATTTCAGTATATACTGAAAGTATTTCACTTTCTTTACTGACAGATTTATAGCTTCAAATAAAGATAGAAGTTAATACAAAGGACAACTTCAGGGTCTTTTTATATGTAAAACTACTTCTTGGTACACGTTCCTCATCTTATGAGACAGCTTTAGTCTCTCTCCATCTATGAAATACCAATATTTACATACGCCAGTGATATTTTTCATGGAGGACCAGTGATCAGCTTCACCAGAGCAGATTTGGAAGCTATGTTGGGAACTGGTTTGTGGCCAACACCTACTCTTGTCTTTCACAAAAGAATTTAGAGAAAAGAAAAGGATATGATTAGAGTTCAGTGCTTCAGGGCATTTTGCCACATATATATATATATGGCATTAAAGGACTTCAGTAACAACAAAATGAGCCTATTCAGATATTCTTTCATGATGTAAGCAGCATATTCATGTATTTACTGCTGGTAAAATATGAATGTTTAGAGGCCTCTATATGGCACTGGGCTTACTAGTGTGACAACTGAGATACACAGAAGTATTAGATTTCAATACCTAAATAAAGGAGACAGATAATGGGTGAAAGAGACTAGAGCGGGACAGAAAAGTGTCTCCTTTCTAAGAGAGATTTTGAATGTACAGGTCTTGACAAGCAGGTCTGTAGCTTCCCCTAGGTACTCGGTTGACTGTCACAGGCTGGAGCAGCTGCTCAGTGCATGGCTTTATGTCTCTGAAAAGGTCCTACTCATGTGCCTCCCTGCTTCTTCAGTGTGATCCACAAAAGGACACCTGGGAGAAAGCTTTGACAGGCAGCAGCCTTCCCACAGAATTACACAAGGGGATGACAGTAGAGACAGTCCAATCAGCCAAACTGCCTCTGTCCTCCGGTTTAAAATCAACTAGAAGAAAAATTCATCTTGAAACTGAAGAAGACCTAAGTATAATAGGTATTTCTGAAATAGAGCTGTCTGTCCCAAGTCAGAAAAAATAAAATGTAGCTTATTCCTCCTATGTGCAAATGAGAAATTATATTTGAGGCAGGCTGAGAAGTGGGTTGAATGTGGTTGTAAAAGTAGACCGGGAAGAGGAGTGGGAGCAGAGTGTGTTTTGAACAGGTAAGGATTGGAATGATGGGACAGAATAATTCATATTTAGAAAGCACTGATGAGCTAGTCCATTCTTCCTCAAGCAGCAGGGGGTCTATGTCTCCTCATGCCTCTACTGTCAGAAAATATGACAGTAGAAACCCACCAGAAAAAGGAAAAGGGGGAAAGAAAGAAAGAAAGAAAGAAAGAAAGAAAGAAAGAAAGAAAGAAAGAAAGAAAGAAAGAAAGAAAGAAAGAAAGAAAGAAAGAAAGAAAGAAAGAAAGAAAGAAAGAAAGAAAGAAAGAAAGAAGAAAGAAAGAAAGAAAGAAAGAAAGAAAGAAAGAAAGAAAGAAGAAAGAAAGAAAGAAAGAAAGAAAGAAAGAAAGGAAAGAAAGAAAGGAAGAAAGGAAGGAAGGAAGGAAGGAAGGAAGGAAGGAAGGAAGGAAGGAAGGAAGGAAGGAAGGAAGGAAGGAAGGAAGGAAGGAAGGAAGGAAGGAAGGAAGGAAGGAAGGAAGGAAGGAAGGAAGGAAGGAAGGAAGGAAGGAAGGAAGGAAGGAAGGAAGGAAGGAAGGAAGGAAGGAAGGAAGGAAGGAAGGAAGGAAGGAAGGAAGGAAGGAAGGAAGGAAGGAAGGAAGGAAGGAAGGAAGGAAGGAAGGAAGGAAGGAAGGAAGGAAGGAAGGAAGGAAGGAAGGAAGGAAGGAAGGAAGGAAGGAAGGAAGGAAGAAAGGAAAGAAAGAAAGAAAGAAAGAAAGAAAGAAAGAAAGAAAGAAAGAAAGAAAGAAAGAAAGAAAGAAAGAAAGAAAGAAAGAAAGAAAGAAAGAAAGAAAGAAAGAAAGAAAGAAAGAAAGAAAGAAGGAAAGAAAAAGAAAGAAAGAAAGAGAGAAACCCTCTCCTTGCTCATCAACAATGTCAAAGACAAAGATGTCAAGTACCAATACAGAAGATAATAGGATTATAAAACCTTTCTTCTATAACGGAAGAAAAGAAGCAGAAGTTGAGATAAAAGAGAATAAACCCTTCAAACCTGTAACAATGGGTGACCATAACTACTTTTATATAAACTGTCCATAGATCATGTCAAAAATGAGGTGTGGAAAATCAATTTTTCAGTTTTATACAAGTTGAATAGTTCTGGTAGCTTTAGTAAATGCAAGAAAACCTCATCCTAAGTAACACCTAAGGAATTTGATTAAAATCTGAACTGAACACTAAGTACAGTAACCAAGCTGGAACTTGCAATACTGTAGTGTATCCATTGTAGTGGGTGCTATCAAATCAGGAAATGTGTATATACT